>NW_028301594.1:16245000-17495000 GCF_987345545.1 Pholcus phalangioides
AAAAAATTTAATTTTTGACAAAAGTAAGTGTTCATTCTATTGCTATGCAGGAGAATGTTTCATATTGAAATTTATGTATTAGCCATTGAGCTTATATTACTGGAGGGAGCATCTAGCCGCCGCAATGGCAGCAACATCGAGTGCAAGGAAATCACATGACTCTGTGAAAACACAGTTCCTGCCTGCCAATTTTCCCACTGAAACGTACAGTTCAGTCTCCAAATATTGTGTTTAAAAGATTTTTTAAAAAAAGTCTAAAGATGGAAAACGATTAAATTATTTATTTTATTAATACTGGAATAATTTTTCATTAATGCTTAAAAATTTCTTTCATCAATGCTGGAATTTTTCTTCATTAGTTCTGGAATTATTTCCTTTATTCATTATTATTTCCTTTATTCATTATTATTTCCTTCATTAATGCTGAAATTATTTCTTCCATTAATTCTCAAATTATCTTTCATTAATCTTGGAATTATCTTTCATTAATCTTGGAATTATCTTTCATTAATCTTGGAATTATCTTTCATTAATCTTGGAATTATCTTTCATTAATCTTGGAATTATCTTTCATTAATCTTGGAATTATCTTTCATTAATCTTGGAATTATCTTTCATTAATCTTGGAATTATCTTTCATTAATGCTGAAATTACATCTCATTAATTTTGTAATTATCTCATCCATGCTGAAATGATTTCTTTCATTGTTTTAAACTTTTATTTATGCCATAAGGAAATAACTGGGAATTGGGTATTTTCACCGAGTCACGTGATCTTCCAACGAATGATGCTGCAGACAACAGCTCAGCACAGCCAAGGCTGACGTCATACTCCCTCCAGTAATATAAGCTCGATGGTGTTAGCGTATCTATATATATAAAATTGATTTTCTGTGTGTGTATGTTCTCTATACAATCTACAATTTTAGATTGATCGTTGCCAAATTTCTCATATATACCAAATGGGACTCGACTTCAATAATAGGCTACTTTGAAATTTCATCAGAGCAGGGCAAATGCCCCAAATCGGCAAAAACTGTTGGGAAACAATGGTTTTTGGGTCTCAACAATCACTTTCGGAACATTTACTTTGGCTACTGTGGTTCCCTAGCAATGTGTTTCAGACTTGTATATGCCTTTTACAATGGTTTGTCATTTCTTTAACGCTGCCAGTGTATGTATAATAGTTTATGCCTTTATAATGGTTTGCCACTTTTTTCAATCCTCCCAGTATTGAGGCTTTTTGAGTAGATGCTATCATCAGCATCACTTTGAGGGTAAGGCAAAGAATGATCCTCATAGAAATCGGTGTTAAAATTGGCGATTTTACTGTATAAATGCGGAAATTTAGTGGGGGGTTTTCCACCACATCAATAATTTCAAAAATTGTATGAAATTCACGATTTTTGAAATATTGAGTTCGCTTAGAGATACGAAGCCCAGAAAATTAAATATGAAGTAATTAGCCGGACCTGCTTTTGAGTTGGATATCCAGGCAATAATATTGATTTCAACTTTTTATTTACATCTTCTCAAGCTCCAAAATTAAAATGTATCTGTATTGTCCTTTAATATTCAACAGCATAAATTCATATACTTTAGATTGCTTTAAAATTAATAATGGACCAATAAAGTATATCGAAGAAATTCCACACCTTTAAGCATTTTTTGAATTAGAAACAGGCAGATGGATAACTTGAAGTTTGGGGAGGGGGGGGGGGATTGAAATACCTAGCGCCCCTTGTAAAAGGGAAAAAATATTTTCATTTTCTATGTTTCTCTAAATCTAGATTTGTTTAGTTCATGAATCGCGCAGAGTTTGAAGTCTCCATATAGGTTAACAAGGACACAGTTTGTATATCCCTCAAAGAAAGAGGGAGATATCATGTTATATAAAAAGCCTCATTGAAGAAAACCTGGGCAGCACCGGGCATTATAGCTAGTTAAATATAAAATTTCAAATGATGTGGTATTTGAAACAGCAAACATGAAAAAATTCAAGATAATAATATGCATGTCTCTGTTTAGCACTCGTTGGTTTATAGAAGTTGGGGTGATGTTCTCAAAACTCAAGTTTTGTAAACGATAGAAATAAATCACTGCATGTATTTTTATGGGCACCCCTATAAAACAGAAACCTGTCTAAAACTGAAAATAATTTCAGTCTCTTGACCTTCCATTTTATACAGGTTTCACTGTATTACATAATTGTGCAAGATATGTAAGTGAAATATTCTTGTTATTAACACACCACTTTTTTTTCGCTCCAAGAATATTTGGTTGGTGCCTAGATTTTATTTGTTTTTAATTTGTCAAGCCCTGTATTATCATATTTGTCTTGATATATTTTTCATTGAAGTAAAAGGATTGTTTAAAGTATAGTCAGGGGACCTGTCCAGACCACGGCTTGACAAATGGAGAAAAAAATTTAGGTGGCAGTAAAATTTAATAGGTGTCAAGCATTTTTCTTCCGATTGGGGGGGGGGGTGAAATTGATGTTACTATGCTCCTAAAGTATTAATTTACTGATAACACAGATAATTACAGGATAATGATGTTGAGTGGTTGGATTAGATTAGGTTGATGATATGTTTGAGTGATTTTATTTACCATTTTGTTATCATTGACGTGAGAAGAAGTTGAGGGGAAAAAATTACCTTTGCTCTCTTTGAGATAAGCTGTTCCTGTCACAGTTTACAAAATGAACTTTGAATATATTTTTTTTTTATTTGCCTTTGAAAAGATTTTTGTGTGCGTGTGTGTGTGGTAATTTTATCCTTGGTGATAACCAAGGTCTCAGACTGGCATATACTTCTCATATCTTCTCTTTTTTCCTAATGTTATTTATCTTAGACTTTTTTTTTCAAACCTGATTTCTGCTGCACTCATAGTCAGTTATAAAATGAATGCCTCATAGAATAGGTTTGATTGGATGACACCAAAAATGAAAAGTTTTGGTGTTAGAAATAAAAGGAAATATAAAAAAAAGTATTAATATGAAAAAATTAAAAATTTATTGGCATTTTTGCAAGATGTTCCCCCCCCCCCTCCTTTTCTTTTCATGTGTCTAATTGTATTTTTCTCAGATTCCCTGTCATAGTTTTCAATTTCCATAAGCACTAGCTGTTCAGTCTCCATTGACAATTGTATGGTCACTCATAGTTCGGATAATCCACATTTCACTTACAAGCTGAATGGTAAACTATTCCAGATACAACTGGGATCACTGATTTGGGAATTCTCAGCTGACCTACGTTAAAACAAACCAGGGTTTAAGCTGGATAAAAAATTCCTTTTGCAAAAAAGCGAAAATGGGGGGGGGGGAAGCTTTAGCAAAATGCTACAATGCTAAAACCCTGGAACAAACATGTATATTACATCTTCCAGAAATGTCTCAATGAACTTTTCTTCTTATTAAGAAGTCAGCAACGAATTAGGTAAATATATGAAAAATACAAACACTCCTAGAGGAGTTTTTGTATTTTTCATGTATTTGCCTTATTTGTTTGTAACTTCTTAATATTCTTGGGAAAAGTTTATCTACTCTTCCAGAACTTTTCCTCCTCCACTTCAACCTTAAACACTGCACTTGGGATGTCAGACTACTCTGCTATCAAACTTGTATCTCTCCCATACTTTCCTATGCAGCTGAAATCTGGGACTCCTACACCTCCAGTAATACAGATGACCTTGAAACAATCCAAAGTAAACCTACCCACTTCATCCACAACTGTTGGTCACCTTTTTTTTTTTTTTCCAAACTTAAAAAGGGACTTTGTCTTCCCCCATCTGCTCTTTGTCTTATTTCTGAAC
Source organism: Pholcus phalangioides (assembly GCF_987345545.1). NCBI lineage: Eukaryota > Metazoa > Arthropoda > Arachnida > Araneae > Pholcidae > Pholcus > Pholcus phalangioides. Next base: position 16,248,814 of record NW_028301594.1, read on the forward strand.
TAACCCTGTTATATAAGATGGGTCATCTCAACTTCGATACTTCTATTATTCTAGCCAAACCCTCCTACATCTTCAATAGACTCGACCATCCTCATAAAATAAAACCTATTTTTGCTTCTACTGACTGCTTTAAATACAGCTTCTTCCCTCATACAGGGTTTTTTGGCGATTTGGAAAGTCAGGGAGAATCAAGGAAAGTCTGGAAAATTCTAAATTCTAAAAAAAAGTCCGGGAAAATTTGAAGGGAATAAATCTACATTCAAGTGGTTTATCTTCATTACTTTTTCAGATCCCCTGGGAGAGAAAAAAAATATTAGCATTTCCCTCCAGATCCCCTACTGAGAGAAATATCTTATCAGTTAAAGGGTGGAATTTTACATACTGGAAAACAATGGTGGCTAAGGTCCCTGAATCTGCCATTTTAGTAAATAGATAAGGGATTTAAAGAGGTGGGACCCTCCTTTCCATTGTTGTAAGCAAAGCCAATACCAGCTCTAACTTTTCTATTTCTTCTGAAAAAACAGTTCTTTCTTCCACATCATAGTTTCTCAAACTTTTTGTTCCATCGCCCCCTTCATCAGAATTTTTTTCTCCTATCGCCCCTCAGCTCAGGAACCCATAGGACCCTATGCTAAGGCTATAGCTTTTATCGTCCTCTTGGACCATTTAATCACCCTCCAGGGGGCAATATTGCCCACTTTGGGAAACACTGCCCTACATTATATTATATGTTGAAACATTGATTTGAATTCAGTTATCTCTGACATTTCAAAGAAAACTGGTGTTGTGTGCAAGATCATAGGATACAATTTGATTTTGGAAGGGGTGGTGGTGAATATATTAACATTCTGTCTGTAATGTGTTTTTCAATGGTATATTATTACAGAGAAATGATACAATTTAGACTGATATTGGACGGTTTCAAATTATATATGCACATGACAGAGTGTGTAGGCTTACGTACTTTTGGTCAGGGAAATGATCGAGCACATTTTGCTGGGAACCCGGTCATATCATTGGTGAATGGAACAAACTCTTCAGCTCTATTGTAGACTCTCCTACTGTCACTAGTTTTTTTGTATTATAAACAATTGTCTGTCATATTCAACTGCATTCCCTTTATAGGTTTACAGACCAACAATATTGTATAAATAAATAGAGATAGACGGCTTTTTCTCAGCCCAATATATCAAGAAAACAGATCTGGATTTTTTTATGCAGAGGTAAACTTGGTCATGGTCTCCACCCAGACTCAAACTCAGGCCCTATTGTATTCTGGGCAAGCATGTTTCCTTGAAATAAATAAATTTTCAATGGCTTAGGTTTACTGAACCTAAGCTTCAGTGATGGTCAAATTATTAAAAAATGTCTCTCCATGATCTAGAGCAGTGTTTCCCAAAGTGGGCAATATCGTCCCCTGTTGGGCGTGGAATGGTCCGAGGGGGGATAGAACCTACTGATTTAACATAGGATTCCATGGGTTTACTTGAGTTGGGGGGCGATGAAAGGAAAAAAATTATGATGAAGCGGGCAATGGAACAAAAAGTTTGGGAGACTATGATCTAGAGCCATCCTCCCACTTTTCTGAGACTTAGTTCATCCTGGTCTAGAGTATGCCGTTCACACACACATTTTCGGAGACGCTATCTTCAGAAATATATAGACTTGAAGGGGGTGCAAAGAAGAGCCACTAGAACAGTGGTTCAACAAGATTTTCAATGGGTTGATTATGAAATATTGTTGTGCCATCATTCAACTGGTTTGACTTTGCACACCAGTTTTGGTTAGTCACAGGGAGTTTTTCTTTTTTGTATGGAGTTGTAAATGCATGGACTAACTTGGCTTCAGTTGTGGTAAATTCCCCCTTCCCCCACAATAGACAACTTCAAGATGAAATGTGATAAGCTTGGTGGGAAGCTTGGGTTCTCAGAAATTGAGAAGCTATCCATACTTAAATGAGTGACCACCATATTTTTATGGGCTTTTTTACAATATTCTCTTTTTATACTGATTTTTCTTTTTCTTTTTTTTTCTTTTTTTTTTTTTACATTTTTCAGCCACCTCCAGTGATTTATCTGTTGCAGTCTAATTTTCTATTTGCTATGTCCAGTTTTCAATGATTTTTTCCTGAGTGGAAAAAAAAGTGATTCAAATTTTTCGGAATAGAAGATGATCTCTAGTAAGGAAGAAAGTGTCCAAAGAAACATCTCCAATGTAGCTTGAAGCTAGTTTTCTTCCCCTTCGTGTTTACTACATCATCTAGGGGTGACTCAATTTTTAGCAACAAGAGTGGCATTTAATAAACTGCTTGTTGAGGGAACCAATTTCTCTTTTCATAGTTGATGTAGTCAGGTTCTTTTCTTCTTGCCCTTTCAAGTCAGCTAGTGAATTGAATAAATGCCAAGAACCTGACATTTGCAAGATTATTACTTGGCACCAGTCCATGTTCTGCTTTACCCCCATCCCTCCCCTTAGTCTTTGTTCATTGTACAGTTGCCTCCTGTTCTTTTCTTTAGAAATGGTTAAAAGGTGCCTTGTTGCTCTGCCCTTAATCACTTCCTCTTTTTGATTTGATGACAAATGATTGTGCTAACTCTTTGAAGTTGAATAATGAGATTTTTTTGATGGATCTGGGATGGGAGAGAAGCAATTGCAGCGTTTTCTTTTTCTAACCTGTATGTTGAATCTGCTTCATTTACAAAGTTTTTTTGTTTTGAAATATTTTCCTCCATAGTCTTTAAGATTATGATGTATCAGATTAATAATTATATTAAGTTCTTAAATTCCTACATTGAATCAATTCTGGGATTAGTTAATTTTTGGCCCTGTAAGAAACAAAATTTTTAGGCTCTCTGTAGCAGTGTTTCTTTTTTTTTTCCAATGCCCCTCGCGGACCATATTTTCTTCTTGTGCCCCATCTTATCCCAGTGCCTCTTGCCGACCCTCATCCTGGAGCAAAAGCAGATTTATGGGGTTGCCTCCTTCCCTCTTTAAGTCTAATTTTTTTTTACAACTTATTGCCTGAATGTGCAGCTCTAGGCTGTAACTCACTTAGGTACTCTTTCCCCTCCCCTTCCTGAGAATACACCTCTGTCCAAATGACCTTTTCTACTTATTAATGGAATTTTCGATTATGAACAAAAATTTTATAAATAAGGTTTGCATTCAGATACTTTGGCTTCAGTGGGCTTGTGAAGGTTCTATAGAGTGTCATCTCAATATTGTGGAACCAACACAATACATGGTGTTCTGGGTCCCATCATGGCTCCTACATCCTGCAGCAAGGCCCTAGGACTGGGATTTTTATCAGGTGCACTGGTCAAATTTTCACAGGTCTTTTTACAGTGAATTTACTGTGTGAAAAAAAGATAATCATCCTTGAGCCCTGCCACCCCACCTTTTCTGGGAGTCATAGATCCCATACTTAACTTAAAATAAGAGCGCCATACACATTTTTACTTACTTTCAAAAATCATATTACCAGATCTTGTAATAGGCTTTCTATGGAAGTTCCCGGCCATGCCAACATGGGCTCATGCATTAAGATGGCCCTGGTTAGTGTATTTCTCTACCCCTCTGGTAGTGTATTTCCTACTCTGGTTCTGTGTATTAACAGATGCTGCTTAAGAATTTTCAATATGGAATAAAATTTTGGATAGATCAGAAAATTTGAAACATTAAAATATTTTATACAGTGGAACTTCGGATAATGAGTAAAAGAGGTTAAAGAGTAGTTCACATAACGAGCAAAAAGTTTGAACAAACATAGACTCAGTTAATAAGCGATGACTTGCATCACGAGCAAAAATTTTGCACTTTGTCCATTTAGTTCTACTTTACAGCAACTTTTTTGCTTTCATCCACGCACATACTGTGGAATTGTGGTTAATATACAAATGCCATGACAGGCAAATTGTCCAATGAGGTGGCTGAAATATTCTCCCCTTTAGTCTAGAATTTCCAATCGCCAATTACCGATATATAATTTTCAACATCAGCAAGCTTAAAACCAAAGAACTATTTCAGCGATGTTTCGAGATAACTGAGGGAACAAACCTTACCCTCCGAGAGTTTTGGAAAACATTTTAACACAGTGCATTGCATCAAGATCATCAATATAACCTGGAATGGAGTTACCAAGAGAACTCCTAATTCTGCTTGGAGAAAATTGTGGGCTGATTGTGTTATTGTATGTGACTTTGAGGTGTTAGCTCATGAACTTCAAAGTGTCAAAGAGGTTGTGTTCTTGGGAAAGACCATGTAACTAGAGGTGCATGAGGACAACGTTCAAGAACTAATGGAGGAACATAGCCAGTTGACCACAGATGAACTGATGAATCTCTATTGCATGCAAGAGCTTATGGACAGGTTCTCGCTTGAAAAAGAGAGAAATGAGAAGTCCCTCACTTCAAATGAGATTGGAGAGATGAGGGAAGCCGAGAAAAATACCACCCAAATAATGCTGTAGCAGTGTGTGTTATAACTGTTAGAAAGGTTGCACGCTGGAATAACTTCACAGGGCTGACGTTCGAGCCTTTTATTTGCTGTGATGCAGATTTGCATATGGTTTTTTCTTCTGCCCAGGCTACATTTGCATGCATAGTGTTCTTTTTCTCCCTATAAATTTCAACAGGAATGCCACTTTAACATTTTCGGCTCGGCCATTTTAAAACGTGCTACCGTATTTGCGTTTCATGTTAGACCATGCATTCTTTGATGACAATTGTTTGTATTGCTATGTACTATCACCTCTTAATGTTTTTCCTGAATCGCCCTGTATTGTATTTTTGATTGGATTTCGAATATAATGAAGATGATGCATTTTTCTTGAAATGTTTTTCCATGTAGGGGTTGCTGATGGTGTTGGTGGTTGGCGGAACTATGGAGTTGACCCTTCTAAGTTTTCCAGTAGCTTGATGCAAACCTGTGAGAGAATGGTATGCAGTGGACGTTTCAATCCGCGTAATCCTGCTAGTCTTATAGCCGCAAGTTATTACGAATTATTAGAAAGTAAAGAACAGATAATCGGTGAGTTTAAACCAAATTTTTATATTATTTATTCATTTGTTTCTTTGGTGAGACATGCAAACATGCAACATGTTTGCATGTCAATCAAACATGGTCAATAATGCTACTCAACCCTAGGTTTCTGGAACTACGGTGTATAAAGAACTAGAGTCCTTATCGAGTAAAAGTATACTGTAAGATACATGAATAACACTTTTTGTTCTTGTTTTTCTGAAATTTGACTCGTTACAGCTTATTAGTTACATAGCTGTCTATCAGAAATCCTAGATTTTAGCTATTTCCAATGCTTGCCAGTTGCATTATTTGAAGAGATAAGAATTTCAGTTTGGTTTATTTCATTCGAAGTAAAAAATTGAATTAAGGATGTTGGTGTGTCGGTTTGTTCAGCTGTGTTATAAAAGTATCATTACATAAGTGTTTCCACTCAAGAAGCAAAATAGCCAAGTTATCAAAATTAAGTTTTCAAAACCAAGGACTAAAATACTGACATTGGCACCAAATTTCTATTTATAAATAGAAATTTGGTGCATAAATGCACGATAACTGGATTGAAGTCCGGGGATAGCGCAAAGTTATCAAAAATTATGTCAGCATGTCTACTCTACTACCATGGGAATGGGGTCCTTAGTCCCGGAAAATTCAATGGAAACGTTATTTTTGACTAATTTCGTCTGAAAAAAATTTTGCAGTCTACAATTTTTCCGATTTGTTAAGCCCGGTTCAAAATTCAACAAAGTTGAAAAAAATAAGTTATAAAAAACTAATGTTTAGTAAACACCACTTATACAACAAAATTTAATGATTTTGATAAAAAAGGATTCCCCATTGGTTAATGGTGTGAATTTAAATGCTATCAAATTTTTTTGACATCTTAACCTTGTTACAATGATGCCTGATATAAGGACAACTCTTTCCATCTGCGATGATACTTTTTCAAATCCTGTTTGGAATCACCTATTTGCCTAATGTTAAGCTTCACTCGATAGAACAACATCGTTTACTATGATGGATCCCTCTATATTGATATATTTTCAAGAGATTTTGAAACCTCTTCAATGATGTTTTTCATATATCACTCAAAATCATCTTCAAGAAATTTTTTAACTCGTCACTTGTTTTTGTTCTTCCGAGGGTATCTAATATCGATATTTTGCACCATCTCATCAACGAAAGTTCTTTGTATTGCTCTACTTTCTGTGTAGTACAAAAATATGTAATGCGCAAGGCTTTGCAAATTTTAAAAAAATCTAGGCGCCTTCTAAATCAACTGACAATATTGGGAGCATTCACAAAAAGTTGTACGACAAAAATCTTTAAATGCTCATATCTAATGAAGTATTCAGACTATATCAGTGTTTTTGATGTCTGCGGGTAGATCTTGTGATCCTGTTAATGCAAATCCAGTGATACCACTCTGATTTTAATACCTCTTCCGGTCTGGGCACCAAACTCACCATAGGCAGAAATAGATATGAAAGGTTGGGGAGGGGTGCATGATGATACCAATTTATATGTATCAGTGTTTCCCAAAGTGGGCAATATCATCCCTAGGGAACAATGGAAAGGTCTGGGGGCGGTAGGAGCATTGAGTTTAGTATAGGATTCTATGTGTTGACTTGGGTTGTGGGGCGATGAGAAGAAAATTTTTATCAAGAAGGGGGTGATGGAATGAGAAGTTTAAAAAACGATGATATATGTGCATATACATTAGATCAGTCAGCTCTGTCATTGATGCTGCCTGTTAACAAATCCTTTGTGCTGTATGTATAAGGTTCTGAAAGTTCGTGCAGCAATTTTAGAATGCAACTTCTGTCAAACTCATTCCAATGCACTTTCCTTTCCACCACATAACACCATCAATGTTTTCTGCAGAGTTCCTATAGCATTTGTCTCTCCAGAAAGTACTGTTTTTCTGGGTATTTGGGTCTTTTTAAAAGAATTCCCTTTCGTAGCATACCTTCTGCAGTTGTCAAATGGTGAATAAATTCTGATCACTCATCTTTGCTTAGCCCTTTATTTACTGATGGCACTTTGAAGTACCAGGTTAGCTAATTTGTTATTTACAAACATGCCAAAGGATCCAAAGGTTTTCTCATCTTTTGCCTTTACATTGCTTTTTCTTTACTCTATTCAATTTCAAGGTATTGTGAATAATTAGTCAGAGTACCCGTTTTGAACAGTTCTGTATCCTCTGGGAATGTTGATATTTTTTTTGTACAGTTAATTTTGTTTTTTAATTATTCATAAACATGTAGCATATTATAAACATATATTTTTAATTTTGGAGATATTCATTGCCAAGTAAAAATAAGGTCAAGTTATTTATTGTAACTTCAAGCATGGGCAAAAATATGGGCGAACCTGTTGGTGATGGAGCCGACTGGGTATCAGGGTTTAAGCTAAGGTCGTATTTTTCACTAAATTCGAAAGAAGTAGCAGTCACTTTTGCAAAAATGCGGACAGGAGGTACAAAAGGAGTAGACATCCAACTATTAATCATTAGCATTATAGTATTTTTCTAAAGCTTTTCCCCTCATTTTCCCTCATTTTTTTGCTAGATAAAAGGAATTTTTTATCTAGCTTAAACCCTGCTGGGTATACATAAACTGACATCATGCCTCCCCACCCAGACTTTTGAGTCTCTCTCTGCCTATGACTTCAGGAATATTCTCAAGAATCTTTCAAAAGATCATTGTGGAGAATTTTACATCTATAAAAATAACTGGAGAATGTTCTCATCAAGAATGATAAGAATATATTCTCAAGTTATTAAATAATAGTCGCCTTCCAGAGAATATTCTCCTCCATGAGAATACTCTCAAGTTATTTATAAAGAGTATTATAATATACATTGTTATAAATATTCTTGAGAATCTTCTCTAGAAGGACTATTATAAATAACTGGAGAATATTCTCAAGTTATCTATAACAGTAGTCCTTCCAGGGAATATTCTCCTAAAGGTTATTCTCGAGAATTTTACATCTCTAAATGAAACATCTGAATGAATTTCATTAATCAACTAATCAATCATAATTTCTTGCGAGCAATGGATGTTCGCAATTGAAATTTCTGGTAATACAAATAATGCCGACTTTAGAAGAGATATCAAACAAAATGGCATGACTTTTTGGTGGCACGTGATGATAATTTCTCTGCAATGAAATTTTTTCTTGGCCCTTTGTATTGTTTAAATTTGTCACTAAAATTCATAAGAAGAGTTTGAAAAATGAGTTATCCATTAATGTACAGAATCAATATCTTATCAATTTCAGGCAGCAGTACAGCGTGTGTCGTTGTATTAAACAGGACAGATCGTATGCTATACTCCGCGAACATTGGTGACAGCGGATTCCTGGTGCTGAGGCAAGGTCAAGTTATTCATCGCTCTGAGGAGCAAACTCATTATTTCAACACGCCATTTCAACTTTCATTACCACCTCCAAACATCAACGCACTTGTACATAGCGATAGGTGAGATTTACTCATTATAAAGTCAGACTTATAATCAACACGGATATTACAAGTTTTTGCGTATAACAAAGTTTTTCAGTGTCCTGTGAATTTCTTATGGTTTATCTATGCTATTTTGATTTCTTATAAGGAACACAGATTCGACCTATTTTCAAACATAGAATTGTCACGAAATTTCTTTGTAATCTTAGCTAGATCTTCTTATTGTAAATTTACCTTTCTGGAACTGATAATGGTTCTTTCCTTGGAACACATTATAGTAAAGCTGTTTTCGGTAGTGTAAAATCCTATTTTTCTATACTTTTCTCTGTTAAATCTTATTTTGTTTGCAGAAAACTTTATGTAGGCAGAAATAATTAAGGTTATTTATTTCCAAGAATCTAATCACCAAGCCATCTTTAGCATTTGGCATTCTCAAGTTAGATTTGGACATTGGTTGTGGTGACTTTATTTGCATGCAAATGAATTTTTAGAATGTCCAAGTGCAATAACGCTATGTATTGCTTCAAAAATTGTAGCTTTTCAGTTGGTTAAAAGCCAAAAATGGGGAAAGAAAGATAGCTATAAAAAAAATGTGGATTAGTGTATTTTATCTTTAAATTGCTCAAAAATATCAGGGTGGGGGAGGGGGGGAGCAATGAGAGAGATTGACTCACATTTTTCAATTGCGCGAGATTTTAATTGAATTTTTGAGCATTATTAATAAATTGAAATGTTTTATTTTGCTTGAATGCATCATTTTTCAAGCCGGTACTGATGTGACTAAGTTTGCATATAATGAACAGTTTCACTTGACTATTTTTTCCGACTTTGTTATGAATGGGTCCAACTGCAATTTTACACTTTAAAGTTATATGTCATGCACACTGTGTGAATCATTAACAAAACTCCTATTGCTACTTAGTATGTCAATGGAAAAATCCTCAAATTAAATGCGTTAATTTGTAGTTGAAGTTTTGATAATTTGTGTCTGTCTCTTTTTTTCAGTCCTGAAGCAGCTGATATATCGTCGATGCCTGTAGAAGAAGGTGACCTTATCCTTTTAGCAACTGATGGCCTATTTGACAATCTTCCCGAAACTGTTATTGTGCAACAACTCGCCAAACTCAGGGTATGAATAAATGGTTTTTCATTCATTCAACCATTTACCAATGGTTTTCTCCCCCCCCCCCCCTCAAGATATTATTGCTGGTTGTTTACATTTGTGGAAATATGATTTTTGTATTTAAGGGGAACCGCAGAAAAATAGTTTGATTGTATCTCACATTTTTTTTCTCTTTTCAAAATTAGGACCATAGTTTGGAGAACATGCAGCGGACGGTCAATTCCTTAGCATTTCAAGCTCATCGATTAGCTTTTGATGCCTCGTACCTTTCACCTTTTGCACGGAGAGCTCAAGAAAACGGCATCCAGGCAGTAGGTATGTACAAAACATGTTGTGACTTTGATAAGTCATCATTTTGGTATTAGTTTGATTCATTCCTGAGAGTTACTTGGATCATGAAAATCTCTTCAAGTTGTCTGACTTTCTGGATATTGTGCTGAGGCGAAGTTCAGAAAGAAAGGTTAGTTGTCTCCTAGAATTAAACCCCAGACATTTCGCAAACCTGGCAGACACACTGACCATTATACTGCAGAGACATGTCTTCTCTCCTCTCATAACTGGCACAGTAGTGTCGTGTCATGCTATTATTTTATTGTTGCCACCTGGGAGGGGGGGAATGCTGATAAGAGTGGCTGCAATGTTTTTCTGGGTTTGAAAGAGTTCAGCGGTGTAATTCCCAACCGAAACGACCAACTTTTTTTTTAACAAAGCTCATTAATATTCAGAAAAGTCTTTCTTCGATTTGTCGTGTGTCAAGAAAAAACATCTTTCTCTAAAGTCTTATCTATTTAAACTGTTGTAACGAAGTTTGAGGTAACTAAGAGATTTTGTTGTCATAACAGAAGGGTCAATTAAATGTATGGTTAAGGTTCTTAAGATATCACTGGGGAAAATAATCTTTTTTCTTTGCTTTTCTTTTTTTCTGAGCATCTTTTCTCCCATGCTAAGGTTTGATGACAACCTGTGGGGAGTGTGGAAAGTAAAAGATTCTACTTTTTTGTTTTTCTCCTGCCATTTTTCTTAATAGGGCTTACATATCTTTGCTGAATCATGGCTGGCGTGAGGGAGACGATTGTGAAATCATTCGAGTTTCCATTGTCTTTTTTCTGAAAGTTCGATCTGATATAAGAATGTTTTGGATTACGGGTGTATTTGCGGGATGAAATTATGTCTGTAAATCAAGATTTTAGCCTGTAGGAGAGAGTGGGCCACTTAATTGATTTGAAAACAAGTCACTGGTTACTTAAGTGATCTGTAAATGTGCATTGGGTCACTTGAGTGATCTGCTAATGTGCCGCAGGCTGCATGAGTGCTCTGGAATTGTGCTGTAAATCGCTCAAGTGATCTGTAAATATACTGTGAGTTGTTTAAGTGATCTGAGAGTGTGTCACGAGCCACTTGAGTGATGAGTAACTGCACAGTGGGGGTTACTTGAGTGATCTATAAATACAGATCATTCAGGCTGCTTGAATGATCTGTAACTGTGTTGCAAATCACTCAAGTGATCTGTGAATGTGCCACCGGCTGCTTAAGTGCCTAGGAACTGTGCTGCAGATCACTCAAGTGGTCTTTAAATGTGCTGCAGACTGCTGAAGTGATCCGCAAATATGTCATGGCCACTCCAGTGCCGTGGAACTGCACTGAGGGTGGACTTTAAATGATCTGAAAATGTGCTGCCTAGCTTACTTTTACAAAATCCTGTTTGAGGTCACGGGCCACAATCCTATAGCTCTGAGGGCACATTTGGCATGCCAGCCATAGGTTGAGCATGTGCGTTGTAAACCAAAGTACCGCCGTACAAATAAAAAATACATATGCTGATAAAATTGTAGCATTTTTCTTGTCTTAAATTTCATTGAAATAATGGACTTTAATTTTTATTGTTATTAATATAGTGTGTTCATATTACAGGTGGCAAACCCGATGACATAACTGTGATGTTAGCATCTGTGAGCCGTTCCTCGGGCGGACATACAGAATCCATATCAACCGTTTTTGCTCAACGGAATTGCTCAGACTATGGGTGACAGTGAGTGAGAGAAGCTGTAGTTGACTGTTTGGTAGGTTGTAAGCAATAGGTTGAGAGATGGGGGGCTACTTATTTTGTAAATGAATTAATTATAAAAAAAACAAGGAATAGTTGTTTATAGAGAATCATGCCATTTTACCACCAGAGTATAGAGATTGTGTGGCGTTCATAATAGCTAGAGCAGAACTTGTTGGGGGGGGGGGAAATGAGATAAAAATTCTCATAGAGGAACTGAAGTTTTCAATTATAAGCGGAACTTAGGAGATCTGTCCATTTTCGGGCTGGGGAGAAACGCTTCTATCATTCCCCCATATTTATTTTTTAATGCAAGGCAATGGAACGTAGAGAATATTTGAACATGTACAGAGAAAGAAGTAGGGTGAGATGATTTGGAATTATCATGTAAATTTATGCAATATATATATGGACAATAAAAATATTCTGGGCCTTATACGTTTGCTGTATTTTTTGTGAATCCATTTCTGTAATCCACAAATAATTTTCGCGTCTATTTTTCACTATAATTGTGCATGTCCACCAACTCTCCTTGTGTCCCCCCCCAACCATATCTCCTCCAGAATGAGCAAAAGGTCCTTAAATCTCCTTAATTTTTTTCCCCCCTCTTTAAAATGGATAATTATCAAATTCCCAGAATTTCCGTTAACACTCCTGATCGCCATTGCACCAAATCTCAACACAAATATTTCATTGATAACCTAAATTTTAGTTAAAGCCCTGTGTGTGATATTCAGAATTGTTCTCGTCGATAACAATAAAAACCAAGCCTCAATATTAGCTTTATGCAGTACTGTCTTAATGCATGGGCCCACCTACTTTGCCGCACACCAATTCTGGTCATAAATTGTCATAATGCTATTTCCAACCAGTGGCATTGGATGGGAAATAAAGGCGTCTCAGTCTTTATAGGTGAAGAACTTTATTCTGATTTTTTCCACTGTACCGCTCAGGCCTCATAGAAATGTTTGAGAATTCGTCAAGTAGGGCCTCACAAAAATTACGTGGCCTGGGGCCCCGTGATGTTATTAAGACGGTCCTCGCTTTATGAGGTTAACTTTTTTTTTGTTGTTACCATACCATATACCGGGTGAGAACTTGAGTCTGATTCACCTCAAATAACAACAAACTGTTGGGTATAAAAGCATACTTTAAATTAGAAAAAATATCCAAAATAATTGAAACAAATTCGAAAATCAGTTTACAGTGAAATCTTGATACAAGGGCCAAGAAAAAAAATATTATTATAGAGACATATTATCTTTATATCGAGAGGTGGTTATTTAACATTAGATTAAAGCCATTTCCAAATGAGTCGAAAAAAATATAATTGTAGAGGGATATATATTTTTTTTATTGTTAGTGAGTATCGTTGTAACAATGTTTCACTATTTTGCACCCATATACACTTTTTGAGGAAACCTGGGGCTGTACTTACCTAGGCAGGCAAACACCCCCCCCCACAAAAAAAAAAAACCCAAAGAAATTTGTAAGGCTGGGATTACACTATAGAAGTTTGATAAAAGATCTTTTACAAAATTTTAAAATTAAATCAATAAGCCGTATGGTTACATTCTGTATTTTTCATGTTATCAGAGCGTTTCTAAACTTTAGTGTAATCCCGGTCCAATAGCACTGCAGTTTTGATAGGAATACTGTTTTTTCGGTGTAGCTACGCCATCTATCATGAGCAGAGGTTAATGAGTCGTTACTGTGAGGGTACGAGCGTGCGTCCTCGTTTCTGTTTCCTTAGGACATTCAGTGCCGTCTATTGACAGACTAGAAACCATCAGATAAATCAGTGATTCCCAACGTGGGCGTTAACGCCCCCTGGGGGGCGATGGAATGTTCCAGGGGCGGTAGAAACTACGGGTATAACTTGGGATTCTATGGATTAGATTGCTTTGGGGGCGATGGGAGAAAAAAATTTCTGAAGAAGGGGGCGATGGGACAAAAAAAGTTGGGAAACTATGAGATAAATACCAATTGTGGAACGACTGCTGCCATCTAATACTCATAAAAGAAATTAAAACTCATCTAGTACTACTCTTGAAACCTAGATGGCAGTTAACCTTTGTTTAAGGAAATACTTTTCGCGCTATGAAAAAGAAACTGCTTGAAAGGAAAGAGACGCAGTAACGTATGTACATTTCATATTGATCGTATTTCATACTGATCATCTGGACAACCATTATAGCGGTTTCTTTTCCCAACAGGCTCTTTTTAAGGAGAATTTGGGTTGAATCAGGGCTCTGTAGCAGTTCACCACGTGGGTCGCCATGTTTGTTGACATATGAAGATTGAGACGGCTTGAACCAGTGGTAAAAAATAATCCTATCTCATGAATTTGCTGCCATCTATGATTTATAAATAGTACTATTTCATGGTTTTATAGTTTGCTTTCCAAATACTAGATAGCAGCATCAGTTCTATTTATCATTCATTTATGAAGTTCTAAAAATTTCTGGGGCTAGATGGCACCTGCATTCACTTTGACCAACAAAAAACAAACTGTTTCCTGGATTTGTTGCCCTATTTTTTTCTAATTTTTTTGTGATTCATTATTGAAGTTCTGGATAAATGGCAGGACGCAGCAAGAGCTGCAGTATTTTGACATGGGACTTCAAATTGCAGTAGTACTAAACTGACTATACATTTTTTTCCGAGAAACTTATGGGAATTTGTGATCACAAATGCGGATGAAATAAGGAAATATGGGCGATTGACAATTGTCGCCAAAAATGACACCGAAGTTTAACAAAACTACTAATTAAAGCAAATCTCAGAAAAATTGCTTAATGGGTGGGGGAGTCAGACTTGAAGGTCTAGAGGGAGGGGCCTATGATTCTAATGTCACACTCGTATAATATGTGCAGGTCACCCAAACACATTTTCGATGTTGTGTCCCCCCCCCCCCACCACAAAAGTGAGGATCCAGAGGGTGGAGCAATGATTGCTCCTCCTAAGAGCCAAACTGTTCTGGAAAATGTATCTGTTCTGTGAAATACGAGACTATCTAAAGAACACACACAATGTGTCAAATACATTGCCCGAATTCATGCCTGCTTCTGATATTTTCGCTGCTGAAAATGTCTACCTGTTATTTTTGAAGCTGAAGATGTCTGCCAATAGTTCATTCGCAGCTGCCTGCCTCATCTGTTCCATTCATAGCTGAAGATTCCTGCCTCATCTGCTCCATTCATAGCTGAAGATGCCTGCCTCATCTGCTCTATTCTTAGCTGAAGATGCTTGCCTCGAATTCATTCTTAGCTGAAGCTGTCTGCGTCCGCTTCATTAGCAGCTGAAAATACCCGATTCCACTTCATTAGCATATGAAGATACCTTCGCTATATTCACAGCTAAAAGGTGCTTGCCTTTGCCTCAGGGCAGATCCAGAAGAGGGTATATCGAAGATATTCGAAAAAATCTTTGCCCATAATAGTTACTCTATAGGAGAATATACATACAGCGGATCCCGCTTATAACATTTTTGAAAAAAACCTGTCATAAAAAACATAAGCGAGAAAACACTGTAAACCGGAAATCTTAATGAGTATCAGTAATAATTGAGACCACGGAAATGAGTCAAACTAAGTGGGGAACATTCTAAATGAGAACGTTTTATAAGCAGAATTGACTATACATATACAGGAGTCTTTACCCTAGAATGATACCTAAAAATCTTTGCTTAATAACACCTGTATGAACCTACATCTCTTAGACATATAGGTATATCATTCTATAATTAATGATTCAAGTTGGGTGGAACAGAGGCAACCTCGGATTACTGAAAACTCAGATTATCTAGAAAATAATAAAAAAGGCCAAATCAGACACACAGTTAGACTCGCATCGCAAGTACCCTGGTTCGAACTCACCGTTGACGCAGTGGTGGTCAGCTGAAGTTGGTTTTCTGTGGTTCTCAACTTTGAGGTGCAAGCAAGCCGATCTCCTCATTTAAAAGACTTACCACACGCAGCATCAGGCCTACAACAGTACAATTATACAATCATTACACGTCACTCATAGTTAAAAAAAAATCGATGCCACACTGCACATAACATACATTACACAGAGACAAACTTCACATTAGGTTCACAACACGTACATCCACATTACAACATGCATCAGTTCGTTAGAAATTCTGTAGAGGAATACAGACGAGGTGCATGTGTGGTTTATTAGTAATAGCATATGTACAATGAATTCTGTTTGTGAGACTTTCACATTTAAAATGTTCGTCCAATTTCGTACGACTTATTTTTGTGGCTCCAACTATTACTGATAGTCATTGAGATTTCCTGTTTACATCGTCTTCCCCACACTGAGGGGTTGGAGCACCAACCTCTCAGTGAGTGTAAAAAGGAAAAATTTTAATGTTTCCGTTTGGAATCTGCAATAAATTGTAGGTCCCAGTCAGGGCCGTCTTAAGAGCATCATTGGCCCCTGGGCCAAGTAATTTTCTGGGCCCCACCTGGTTAATTCTAGAAAATTTAAACTAGATCTTATTTTTGTGGGGCCCTCTCTTCTCTTGAGGCCCGTGTGAGCCCATGCGTTAAGAAGACGCTGGTTTTATATATTTTTTTAATTTGCCCTTGTGCGCAGAAAATGACCACTACTACTGAACCACACATGCACCTCGCCCATATTCCTCTGTGGAACTTCTAACAAATTGGTAATGTGGGAATGTGTAGTAAGAACCTGAAGTGAATGCTTGTTGTGTGTAGTGCTTCCATCTGCCATCAATTTTTCTAACTATGGGTGAAGATAGTGTAATGATTGAATAATTGTATTGTTGTAGGCCTCTTGATCTCTGTGGGGAGATGTTTTAATGGGACGATCAGCTCCATTTGTGCCTCAAAGTTGGGAACCACAGAAAATCAACTTCAGTCGACCACCCTTATGGCGACGGTGGGGTTCAAACCTGTAGTCTGTCACTACGACTACTCTACCACCATAGCGAAGTGCAGAAAATGGCTGTGGTGCGACAAAAATGATCAAATAGAGTTTTAATTTCTTCCTGTTATTTTAAGTCATCATTTTAGAAGCATAGCGCTAGTAGGCATGAATCCAACTTAAGTGATTTAGTATAAATGGCTATTGAATAATTTTTATACGGGACTACGCCCTACTAGTGCATGTGCATAGGGCCTATTCAAATCAACAGAGTGGGAGTTGTTTTATTTTTAAGCTTGTGGCTCCCCCCCCCCCTGCAACCACGGCCGCCATTTTAACTTTTTCCAGAGGGGAACAAAGAACATGTACTCAATGTATGTTGCATATGTATATTTGCATATATATATATATATATACCATTTTTAGTGTATTTTAAAAAGCCGAAGGGCAATGGCCTCCCCCTGACCCCACAAATGATGGGCCTGCCCGCAACCACGGGAAATTTCTGATATCCGTGAAAAAATCATCCAAAAATGGTACTTGTAGAAAATTTATTAGCATTTGTAGGACATTCTAAGGGTTCAACAAATGAAAGAATAATTTGCAAGTTTTTCTTATAAATTCAGTGTAGTGGTTTTCCTAATGTTAAATACTTGTATTTTTAGCAATAGATGGCATCTCGTTCATTCTGGATTGTTTGGTGGGAACAATTCTGAACCATTTCAATTTTGAAGTATATATATGTCTTCCACACCTTCACCCGATTTCCTTGAATCTTCAATTTTTTTTTTCAACTGCTGTGGGAGTACGTTAACGGAATGCTTCTCATTTTGGACTTGACTTCTTTTTTACCCTGAATTCCTCAGGCCCCATATTTTTTTTTCTCATGCCTTTCCCCCTCCCCCACAAGGGTGGGGCTGATAGGGCTTTATTCCTGAGGCCTGGAACAATTTATAACATTTTTTTTCACCCTGTAAATTCACTATGAAGGACCCTGCTGCCATATGCGGAAAATCATGCTTCTAATTTTTCCTACATTGATTGATTTTTAGATTCTTTCGGTATTTCATGTCTATAACATTTTTATTCGTGGCGAAGATGTTATATAAAATTGAGGGTTGTGTTCTCTGACCACATCACTGTTTCATATTTTCGAGTTAAAAGGAGGAGAATCAGATAACAGAGTATAAACAAGTTTACACAAGCTCAAGATCGAAGTAAACATCTACGAAAAAGACCCCCCCCCCAAAAGCGAAAGATCACAACTGAAAAGAAAAAAATCAGATTTATCTACTTGTCAACTAAATCACTAGAAACTAATCGTGCCCTTGATATCTGCATACTTTTTAGAGTACTTAATAACTTAAAATTTAGTTAACTACTAAATCACTTGAGTGTAAACTCAAAATGAGCACATCTGGTAACTCTATTGAGGTTTCAACATAGGCGGAGATGGACTTGAAAGTCTGTCCCCCGGGGGGGGGGGGGAGGAAGAGGGCAAGATGATGTCAATAGTTGGCTCTACCATTGACACCTTCTCCCACCCCCCACTTCCATCCATAGGTTTCACTGTATGATTTTACAATAATGGAGCCTCATTTATACGACATTCATAAGGCTAGGTCAAAACATTGCATGAATGTGAAAACATCATATTAAAAGTCGCACAACGGTGAGACTTAAAAAAAAAAAGCAGTTTTCCTTTCTATTTCCCTCAATAGAAGACATACAGAAAATAACTTATTATAAAATTTAAAGTGTTCAATTGCAGCTGCAATTCTGTTATGAAAAAATCATTTCAATCACACTCGAAAAAATAAAAAAAACAATTGAATGTTAAAATTAAATTTCAGATCGCTTAGGGAAATAAAATTAACAGAACATTACCTTCGCTTATATCTCAAGTATCGATCCTTCGAAAACAAAAGAAAACAAAAAACAATAGCTAGAATTTTAGCTAGAACCAGCAAGTGAGGTACCGCAATGAAAGAAAATTCTACTGGAAATTATCAAAAGAACTGATATGGTGTGCGTGTGTGCACCGTATGTGTCTCTTATTGGCAGACCTGTGTGTTTCTGACATGAGCAAACGAGGCACGTGCCCAGGGACACACAAATTTTCAGGGCCCTGAAAATGGCTGCCTTTTGTATTTTAAGCACAGCCACCCCCTCTGCATTTACCTCAAAAATGACTTATAAAGATGACATATAAAGCCTCCCACCCAAAAAATAATAATATTTTCCCATTTCCCGAACTTACGAGGAACAAGCCCTGCTCTTCCCTCCAAATGCTCACACAATGGTTTTTCCCACCTTCTGGGGATAACGCTGAAAACATTGGGAGGAAAAAATTCTGACTGGATATCTGTCTTTCAAACAATTAAAACCTGTTTCTTCGGGGCTTGTCACAGCTGCATATTCTCAGAAACAAGCAATAAAAAAAAATCACTCGTGTCCTGTCTAAATGGTCATCACAGAACTCACTGACTACTTTTGTACATGTCAGATCACCCTAAAATTTATGGCTCTCGGAGTGACAATATGCAAGAAGAGCTGTTTCAGCAAGTTGTCACTGCCTATAAAAGTTGTGTTCCTTTGATGGATAAAAATAACATTTTTAAAAAAGGATCTGGAGTTTTTGAGTCAAAGTGAAATGTTGAATAATTGAGGTTTTGCATCAAACAAATGAATGCTTTTGACATTAAAATGTATAGGAACCAATTGTGACCGAAACCAAACACATATAAATAAGGTTCTACTGAAGTAATGGTCATTATAAACCATTAAATGTGTGAGAATTCGCTACATCATATTAGATGATTTTTGTTCAATTCTTTCAGGTAAAACAATTACGTATCAAGAATAGGTCGACAGCGATTGAGTTTCCATGTTTGGCTTGCACTTCTAAAAAAAATAGAATCATTTAACGTGACTTGCTATAGCCAAGTCTTGTCTAATGGTTAGATGACTACTTCACATTCCAACTACATTTAATGTTTCCAAAATAATTTGTGAGAAACATTTGAATCCAACGTACACACAATTGAATTTACAATAGAAACTTGTATTACATCTCGTGTGACTAAGGCTAGCGTTTATTTTATCAAATCGGATGTACAAAGAGACAAAATGCATTCTACAAACACATCACCTTGTATATATTCAAACATTCACATGTTATATAAGTACAATCGGCATCAAAAAAAATTTTTTTTTTTTACAAAGGAGGAAAAAAATCTAAATGAATTGTACGAAGTGGTTGTTGGAAAAGCAAAAAAGTTGGCAGTGCATAAAAAATGGCAGGTGGAGCATTGATATAAAAAATAAGCAGCTTCTCATAAACTTGCACACAATGTATGTTGATGAGAAGAGGCATGCAAAATTTTAAAACACCACATGACAGATAGTTGCAAAAATTGCAGATAATGGTAAAAATTGAATTTTTCTGGACTATTGCATTTCATATGCCTTGTTGATAACTAAAAATCCTGTATTTACTCCAATCCAACGCTTCACTACACAAATACATATGTTTTTAGTTATGCACATTTTAAATTAAACTCCTCCTTTTCTGAAATGGAGCTGTATAAAAAGGTTAGAGATTTAGAAAGGGAAAAATGTGAATTAGATTCAACTAAGATATCCCTTCCCGACGACATGCATTTCGCTTATTTAAAATATATATTATGAAGCACTGGCATAAACAGGAGGGGGGGGGGGCATGAGCTGAGATTTTAGTGTTGTTTTGCAGTAAGTAATGGGAAAGGGGAATTTTTGGAAAAAAGAAAATGACAGAACCTCTCAGCATCTGTTTCCTCAAATAAAGAAACAGGGCACATGCTCCAGGGCCAAAAATTGAATGCCTTTTGTATTTTAGGCACACGCCCCCCCCCCTCACTCCATAACAACTTTTGCTTCAAAGAAGACTATATATAAGGGGCCCGATCTTAAAAAGAACTGACCCTGCCTTTCATACAGAAAATCCTCCATATGCCTATTAAAATTGATACATTCACTGCCTATTTCTGCCTAGATGCAAATGCAAGTTGATCTCCCCATTAAAAAGTCTCTCCACAGACAGCAACAGGCCTATAATGGTGAAAATATTCAATCATGGTACTTCACTCACAATTTGAAATATAGATGGAAGCACAGAAAAAAAAATGGATATAACACTAGATACGCACCCAGATTGTTAGGTACCCACACTTTGTTCCAGACTTTGCAGCAAAGCTGGGTTGGGAGAAATCTCCGCAACAGTAAGTCCACTGGCAGAGTCCCGGCCTTCATAGCATTAAATAGCCTCAAATTACCTATTCGAGCATCTTGAAGATGATAATGCTGAACTAGTATGCAAGATATATTTTTGGACTGGCTAAATCTCCAATCATGTAATAATAAAGTTTTAAATAATAAGTTTTAAGGTTCTAATTTCTTCTATGAAAAAACAACTGTTAGCTCAACTTGAGCCAAAACCAAAATTAATTAATTTCTATCACAAGCTGAATATTCCACACATTTTTTTTTGCCTCTCATCACCAAGTGCAGAATAGTCTGCTCATGCCAACAGTCAATTTGCATTAAATGTAAAGCAATCTGTGATTGTTTCTTGAAGTGAAGTAAAAATACTTGGAAGTTCAAATAAATGCACATATTGTACTTGGGTTTTGCCCTTTCCTTTGCAAAAAATCTGTATTGTAACTTGGCACATAAAAACCAGTTTTGCTATCAAGAAATTTTGATAAGATCAGGAGCAAGTTAAGTGCAACAGATTTATGAAGTGAGTAGCTGATTTAGAACCATGATGCAAATGGGTTAACAAGAAATTGTGGACATAGCAATCATTCGATGTTTGATGGTTATCATGCTATTGCCTTACTATAATATGAAACAGATATCAAAACATTTACAACAATCTTCTTTTTTCATCAACTAACAGGGACGTCTCAACAGTTTCATGGGGCCCCCAGCTATACTGATCCTCTGGGATCCTTTACAAGGCCTGAATTAACCCAGCTATTTACATACAATCATAGTACAGTGTATGGTGCTAAATGCAATCACATTGGGGCTCGAGGTCATTTGGATAACAATAACTGATTGATAACTTTATACGATAAAAATCCTGGTAGTAAGTATTATGGCTATATGTTGTGTTTGGTTGAATGAGACAAATGAAAACAGGACGACTATGTGTTTTTCTTTCCAAAATATTTTTTCGCCAACTGGTTTCCATATGTTGGAATCATGCAGTGTTTTCTTTTACCTTAAACATGCCTTCACTATATGAAAGCCATTGCATAAAGCACCACCACCACAATTATACATATCATAGCAGATATTACAGCCTGATAAGGATGTTATGAACTCAGTATGCAAATTCTTGTCAACAACGGAGCCTTCTGACGTGCTACATAGTCTTGCAAGTTGATAACGATAACTTATAGGGAAAAATGAGTCTGGTTCAACCTTAAGTTCAAAATACGCAAGAAAAAAACTTTCAACAAAAAGAAATTGATAACATAAACAAAGTCCAGATAACTATAAATTAATTTTACTCCATGTTATTAGTCTGTTCCGTACTTTGCGAAAAAGTGATAACGATACCCGAATGATAACGTTATTCATGATTTTAATAAGCTTATCAACTGTACCAGATCATATTGAGTCTCAAGTCATTGATTGGGCCCACATGAAATAAGGTTACCTTATCAACCAAGAGATGAAAAAATGCTTTTTGTAACAAAGAAAAAGAACTACATGCATAAATTTCAAATCTGAAATGAATTTAAGTATAAAAACCATTTTTCAAAATGACAGAGTAACAAAACAAACTATTATTTTTCTGTTGACATGATCCATGTTGAGAAGAGTTATACAAGTTCTGTGATCATTTTTCTTACAATGAATCTAACACGACTATATCTGTATTCACATTCACCTTGAATATTGAAGCACTGCACATACATACTTTGAGCACCATACTGAGCATTGAAATGTAATTTTTAACATCTGATTCTGTGTGTTCAGTTTTTTCAAAGTAAAAATGAAGTCAACAAAGATTTAAAAAAAACAACACAGATTACAAGGGACATGAACGAAACTGCATCCAGTATGAAAATAAACTATTCCGAATGGTTTTAACCTACTGAACATGAATATCGTGAAAAATGACATTTAGCTCTTGTTTTGGAGACATTGCCATGTAAAAAGCCAAAAAAGTGCTTTATGAGTGGTATTACTGGACAACAAAAAAAACTGTCAGACATAAAAATATGCAATGCCCAATGAGTTTGACCTGCTGAGCACGATATCATGATGAAACAATTTTATTGGCTCTTGTTTTTGAGATATTACTCTGTTAACAGTTGAAAAGTGCTTTACTGAGCATTATTGTACAGTGAGAAAATGGTAAGGAACATAGAGCAAGATTACTGAAAATTCAATGCAAATCAAATAGAAATTATTATGCAGCCTTGCTTATAACATTTTCCTCACTTAGTGCAACTCATTTTCGTGGTCCCAACTATAATAATCATAAAGATTTCCTGTTTAAAGTATTTTCCCACCTACAACGTTTTCCCATGACAGTTTATTGAAAAACATAAGTAGGATCCACTATATGGCAAATTCCACACATTGTAATGTAAGGTGGGGGTCCGCCACATTATTTTTGAAATTTCACTGGTTTTTCACAGTTGTTTCTCAGAAAACTTCAAAAACACTAGTTCTCGAAATTTTGATATCTGTGGCTTCCTTTTCTTATGACCATCTACTGGCAAGTACCTCATAAAAATAATAGTTGTATGAACCAAGCAAACCACTGAGTAGGCACACAAACACTGAGAACCACAGAGTTGAACAAATTCAGAAAGAGCCTAAAACGTTTTGACAAGTTCTGTGAGTCAAAAGTCTTCGAAATATAAAACTTGGCTCATAAGAACAAAAACAAAGTGTAATGCTTCCAATCAATTATTTAAGCACCCTTACAAGCCAGCACCTAATTAGAAAATTAATACATCTCTGTCAAATGAAATTTGAGACTTTTGATGAACACAATTTGTTACTGAAGTAACACATTGACTTCAGTCACCCTGAGAAATTATATTGTCTCATTTTATACATACATAAATGACTTTTTTTCCTATTCAACCAAGATCCAGCAAATCTTGAAGGCTTGTGACCTCATGTTTTTAGAAAGAAGAAATAGTTCTTGGGAGAATACTATTATAAAGACGAATGGATAAGAAATAATAATGAAAATCTGTGAATTTACCTCCTGAGGAGAGAGGGACATTATCAGAGAAACAGTTTTCACTCCGTTATGAGTTTTCACTCATATTGTTAGTCATGCAACAAATTACCAATGTAAGTCAGGTATCGCATTTTTATTTTTTGCATCACTGTCAAAAATATAAAATATTTGACAGATGTCAGTAACTTCACTGAGATCTGAGAATTGTTTAGAAACCAAATTTTTTTTTTCAATATGTAAAAATTAGAATTTTCTTGTTCCATAAATCATTAATGTTTCAGGTACGAAAGAAAGAGTTGATTTGATTATCAAAAGTTATTGTAGCAGAATGTTCCATTTGATAGGTTGGGCTATTAATTCTTATAAGCTTTTTTTTTTCAATTTAATAGAAGCAATATTGCTGTAAAGGTGGGTCCACTGGAATAATATGTAGCTATGTCTGGCCTCTTTGCTAGACTTTTTTTCCCTATATTTTTCACCACTGCTTTCAACTATATAAGATTCAGGAGTGGCTCAAGTTTCTTTGATGAAAGGAGAAAAAGACAACAATTGGATCCCCACAAAATTCCTACCTGTCTAGGGCAAATTGCTTAGTTTGCAATGAAATATATCATGACGTTCAATCTACATATAGCTCTTCAAATCCCTCAAAGACAATGCATGGCACACTTAGTGTGACCTATCTTGACAGACTTCATTCACACTATGGGTTTGTTATATATCCACGCTGCTTAAGAACAAACAGGATTTTCCCCTTCCCACTCCATATGTGCAACAGTGATGACAAGTCTAATTCAGTATAGTCAATATGTTTTCGAAACAGGGGCAACAGGGCCTGACAAGAACTGAACGTGCTAGAAGTTATAAATCACAAAAGGATTCATCAAGGACTCAACAGGCTTCAAGGTCATCCATGTCAACACCATCCACAGCAGAAGGCCTGTGCATGAAGCATGTAACGTTACTGAAGAAGTTATTTCACCTGTAGCCATTGAATATAGTTGGCTGACGCATGCGATATCTACTTTCTGCAGTATATTCAATGACTATAGGTTAAATAATTCCTGCAGTGATGTCACAAGCTTCTTGTAGAGACCTGCTATAGATGATGGTGTCCATGCCCCCTTTCCTACAAGCATAGGGCTGATAGGGCTTGGGATGAGTCTTATCTTTTTCCTTTTTTTTGTTCTTGCATTATAACTTCACTACAGTGGGGCCTATGAAAAACCTGATCAAAAGGCTTGTCAATGATTCTAGTCTGGGGGGGCCATGAATTCATCTGTGTGTGCGTATCACTCTGCATAACAGTAGCAAGATGGATAACAACAAAGGATGTTCAAGAATTCACTTCCTCTTTCTATTCACGTCTATGCAACTTAGAAGATGAAGAAACCACTTTGTTTCATGACAGTTGCAGATTTTCTTGAGGCAGTAGATTGCCGTTTTCACACAATTTTAGATTCTGGCATCTGCATAGCTAGAAACACATTTTACTGAATGCAAATAACTATTTTGAAGGTCTGTAAAAACACATCTTATTTAATAACAGGATTATGTTTTGCAGTGGATAAATATTTCAAAAATATTTTTGATAGTGTTTTCATAAAATAACCATCAAAATTATCAACACAAAAGAAACCATAATGTCTAAACATTGCAAAGAAAGTGCTGGTTTCATTCGTTGTGTCTACAGCCAAAGAAATAAATGCCCATGATTTTGAGGGCCTTAATGGTCATAACAAATATATGCATACAACCTTTTCTGCATTTACAATTAGTGAAACAGCATTGCTCGTGACCCTCTTTCGAAGTAGCTTCACATTCAAATTTTTAACGAACATCTTCGTTTATATACTATTTAATAATAATAAAAAAATTTCACTGTACATAAATAGACACTGAAATAGAAGATAAAAATGTTCTTCTAAAGCTACACATACTTGTAAATATATTACTTATATAGAATAATAAGGAAAAAATCTTCCAGAATTTAATTTATAACATAAAAGAAATAAGTAATTTCTGCATTGAAATAATAATAAAAATCATACAGCACTTTCTCATAGCCCTCTCCTGGACGTTTCAAGCAATATATGGAGTAATATTGCCAAACTTGTCTAAAATGAATAATTTTTCAATGTGAAAAAGAAATACTTCAAACCAACATAATATTTTACAAATCATCAGCCATGTCAAGGTGTTTCTTAAACCAATACAAAAAACTTCAAGTGGTGATAGAACACAATGAAACAAATACTTTTCATCCAAGAAAGTATAGTTGCATGTGTAGCAGTTGGCAGATAGGGGGCACTTTCAATTTTGACACAGACTCCAACGCAAGTTGGAAAAGAGGAGGAGGCACAAAATAATAAAAGATTTGCATTATCCTCCATCCACTCCACTCTGATGCAGAAACTAGCATATGAATTCAATATGAACAGGATAATCTGTAAGTAGAGTAGCTATCCCGATAAAGGATGTAAAGAATACATGCCTGCCATCAACATTTTGATCAGACTACATATAAAATACATATAAAGTATGAAAGACTCAATACCAAGTGGGGATGAAGATAAAGTTCGGAAAGAAAGTACACATGCCTTTGCAATTTTTTTTTCTCATGTGAATTTTCTTCCAGAACTTTATCTTCATCTCAGATTGGTATCCAGTCTTTCATGCTTTGTATGAACAGCAGAGAGTGATATAATTTCTCTCAATAAAATACCTATCTGCTTTCTACTTATTTGAATATCCATCCATTCTCAGTCACGATTGACATAGGGTAGATAAGCCTCCACTCTTATATGAGTAACTGACTTCACCCTCTACTAGCCAACCGTTTCACAGGAAACCATGCTTTCTAGGTTGAAGAGTGTTTGTTTTGTTGTGTTCTTCAAACCTTTTGTTTAGAAACACCCTGTATATATCAAAGATAAAATATATATAAATAAAGTACTTCATTGTTTAAATTCCACCAGTTCTGTACAAATGAAAAATCGGAATTTCACATTTTTTTAAAGTAAATTGTATATATTTTTTTCTTTTTTCATTTCTTTGGCTCAAACCTATCACATTATTGTGTATCATGGTGTTAAATTAAAAATAAAGTTATCCACTTCAAAACAATTCAATCTTTGCATGATGGTACAACACACATTACATGTTATACATGCAAATACCACACTCAAAACTTCTATGGGGGAAAGAACCATATATATATATGTATGTATGTATAAACGCATCTTAAATATATTGATTCCTCGAACACATTTTTTTTTCACACATAAAAAATTGTACAAAAAAGAACAAGACATGTAAAAACTTATATGTATACAGATATATAAATATATATAAAGCAGCAGAAATGGGACATACAAGAAAACAAATATTGACCGGGATTGCAATGTCTTGAATACTATCTCAAGTGTATAAGAACTTGCAATCTTTACTTTTCAACATGCCATTCTAATTTCTTTTGTAAAGAATGGGAGGAGGAAAAATAACATACGTTTGCTTCCAAAACAGCAAATATAAAATGCACACAATGAGGCTTTTGTGAAATGTGAATACAAAATGCATTCTAAAGAAGAAGCACTACACATTAAGTATTCTGAAAGAGTCATCCAAGGAAATACATTCACTCTTCACAACAAGAGGTTTCCCGATTTTTTTTAAACCTTAAGCTGTGGCCAGCCACGCACATTGAATAACAGCACAAGATGTCAGAAACTGCTGTTACACGTCCAGCTGCTCTTGGCTCTGTGGTGAGTCACAAGACCTGTTCAACTGAGAAAATCCATTGACCTCCGATTCAGCATCGCCCCTAAAAAATATAGTGATTTTACATAGGGGCCAGGAAAGAAGAAAAACAAGCAAAAAAATTTAATAAGAGTGGTCTAGTACCAAAGCTAAATTACTTTTCCCCCCTTAATAAATCCTTGGGTTACACAGCTTTAAGAGTTAATTTTTAGCTCTTGCTGCTAATCCAAAACTCTGATCTATTCAATAATTTTCTTCCCCACAAATTCTGACAAAGGATTCTAATTCATTTTTATAAAGATTTTTCTTATGCATTTCTGTTCAATAGATACAAATTACAGTTTTAACTTCAGTATAATCTCATATGTTTAATCTGTTATATTAAAATTCTCAGAGAATGAAAATATTGAAAACTAAACTTCAACTTTAACAATTTATTAAACTTTCTAATCTGTGAATATATTCACATCAAGGAAACTGTTCTAGTAACAAACTTATGTATTTACTGGAAAATTCCAAAATCATATTTTGAAGATATAAATTATGTTCATGTCCCTTAATTATGTTTCCTTCATTTCTTTTTCTTGTGCATTAATTTAAAATGAAAATTAAAATGAAAAACACTTCATTTAAAAATTATTCAGTACGTGAACAAAACTGAATATATATATATATATATTCATATATAAATGGGGATAAGTTAGTAAAAATATTGGGAGCATAGGATTTCATTTTTATATCAATTGCAACATGCAAAAAAAAAAAATCAGCATGATCTATATTAGACAACCTGACTATTATAGGTTAAGTACTAATGACTGGCAATGCTTGGATGGTAGTTGCCTGATTTGTGAAGATGTTACAATGCTCCCATTGGATTAATTCAAGATTCTCTTGGATCCTCCTGGATTGAACTTCAAACATCCCTTTATATTTCATAACCACACGCCAGCGATGGGCAAATCTCCAAAAGCTTACATGCTTAACTTAAAATAGTACAAGCCCAAATCAATATTTTGTATGCTAACATCAGACATGTGGTGGAAAAAATATACATGCCAGGTATGTTAGGTAATAGACTTGTACAATAGGGTGGAACGAAAAAGGGTGTTTTTTTGGAAATTGATGTTGCCTTAGTATCCAAAAGATGCCTTTCAAAGTTTTAAGAAGTTATACCAAAATCTAGGAAAATATTTTAATATCTTGAGGTTCCTCACAGACCCTAAAGGTCGAGCAAAAAGACTTTTCTAAGTACACATTATAAAAACCTTTTTAAACATAAATGAAGTTGATGATTTTTAAAAAGCATTCTCTAAAAAAGAAAAATACTTCATTTAAAAGTTATTCAGTACGTGAACAAAACTGAATAACAAAACTGAATATATATATATATATAAACCCAGAGAAAAATAGTTCCATATATAAGTTATAACTGACAAGCATATTTGAAAGGAGAATTTTTCAAGTACTTCGAATATAGTGATTGATAGAGGGAGATGAAAATAAACCCTTTGGGCGGGGGGGGGGGGGACAAAACTATAACCATGTTCCAAATTAAAAAAAACAAACATAGTTTAATGATATAGCGTCAGGAGAATGCTTCTATTGTGCCTCTCTGTTATCACACTTCACTTTTTTGCAAAATAGTCCGCTTTTTTTCAAATGATGGAAAAGTACTCCTTGATTTTATTCTGGCTTGAATGAAGCCTTCACGACTCTCGGTTGTTGATACAGCAAGAGATGTTTCTGTTACGAGCCGTACACACTGTTCAGCTGTTTGTGTGTGACGGAAAATTCGGTATAGATGGAAAAACAGGTTCAGATAATTTTTGTTGGTCCAGTTCCTGATTTTTATAATAGGTGGTTCAGTCACTCGCACTTGATCACATGCAATTAGTTTCGAATAGTGCTTAGCAGAAAAGTTTATTTTCGGAACATGGAATGTACGGATTTCTGCTTCTGATAATCCTTCATTTCTAATTTTTAGAATTCTCTTGATTCCCAGTTTTTTGTAAATGAGATTCTCATCTGAGAATAATGAGAACAATGAATTCTCTCTGTGTGTGTGTGGGCATAGAAGTTTTTTCTCCCATCGCCCCCATTACAATCTAACCCATAGGATCCCATGCTATACCCGTAGCTTCTACTGCCGCCCCCCCAGGGGGCGTTAATGCCCACGTTGGGAATCACTGATCTAGATGCTTCACAAGATGCCTTAGAGGTAATTCATTAAAGTGAAAAAGACAAATAAGACATTGCAAGGGATCGCCTATTTCTTTCTCTATTAATTTGATATCACTGTTTTTATAACCAGTATTGGTAACAGTCCCGTCGCATACGATCGTCATCAATTCCTTTGTATCAAAATCTTGTTTCAAAAAGTCTAGGATTGATGACTTTATATCCCTTGCTCTACTACTTTCTTGGAGTTATGTGAACGAGATAAATTGACTCGGGTTCCTGCAATATAGTTGCATGTTCTTCAAATATGGTTCTTCTATGGAAAGAATCACCTTCTTTGACATTAGCGAAGGTTTTGTCTTTTCTACCATCAAAATATATTCCTCGCACATTTTGTTCTAGAAATTTTATCTTGCAAAAGAACTCTCTGTGATGCTCTTTCACGCCTTATTTTCACCCGGTCTATTGTCATATTTGGCGTCTCTTTCGTCAATAACCCAACATCTTCCAGCACAGCACTCGCAATAATTGCAGCTGATCAATCAGACACAGCAGTTCTACCATAAGCAAGAGGAACATTTGGTAATTTAGTTCACATCTGAGAGGATGATTGTAGAACTTCAAAAGCAAATGAAGTACTTGCTTCGGCACCGATTGATGGACCAGCTTCAGGTACTGGTAGATGGAAATGCTAACTTCAACGGTAAACTGTGTTTTGGCTCATATACATAGATCACTTTCCTCAGAATCATTGGATATAGATGAGTTTTCAGTGGTTGATGAACTAGTTTCCGCCGTTTCTTCTTAAGATGACTTCAAATGGGATACCATTTTCATTTTCCTTTGTTCATTGTTTTTAAATATCTTCGTTGTTAGGACATCTACTTGACTAATGGCCATCTTGCGTGTACTTCTTTGATCTTGCAAGAAATCTCGCTCTAAATTTGGGACCTTTCTCAACTTGTTCACTTAAAGTCTTCAAAATCACATTTGCATGCTGCAATGTTGAACAATTTCCATGCTTCGCACTGAAAAGATTTCAAGATTTCAAGTTCAACTTGAAAGTTTCAGAATCTTTCCTTGCTTTCATATTTTTCTGAAGATTCTTGTATTTACAGTAAAAGTCTTTTAAATTTTTGCATATCCATTGGTGAGAAACCATAGGAATTGAAGCAGTTTTTCAAATATTTTCTATCTTTGGCACGATAATTTCAAGAATGTCTGCAATAGCTGGATCTTTTCTTGATTGTTGTGCCTTCATATTGCGTTGAGTCAGCAAATAAATAAGCTTAACATCACCATAGGTGGGCGAGAACCAAGAATCCCACTCTTTAGGGGATTTCCTAAAATGTCACAACAATAAAAGCTTCTGGTCATCATTTTGACTGCTATACACCCTCTCAGTTAAGGGGTAAGATTGCAAATGAATACTGAAAACAAGGGAAAAACATCGAGGTCACTGAATGAATCACATATTCAGGGAAATAGGAAAGCCTCCTCTGCGGTATCATGTTACAGAATTCCACACATGCGTAAAACTTCAGGGGCGATGAGGAACCTCAAGAAGTTTGAATTTTAGGGAAAAAAATTAGGAATGGCATTCCTTTACATAAAGGCATATTTTAAATTCTATTGGCAATTTCGAAAAAAAAAAAATTTCGTTCCACCCTATTGTACAACCCTGTTACAAGCACTGCTGCTAGTTTTTCAAGTACGTGTGAATTATATACATGTTAAATCTGTAACATTTTTTACTTTGCTTAAAATGATAAAACTATGAAGTTGTTCCACGTAATTGCAAGATATAATTTAACCCTATAATTGGCTCTTGGCTTTCAATCAATTCCATTTATTGCACGATAAATTATGGAATTTATTAGTACAATTTATATGCAAAAAATTGCATTTTATATAATGCAGACATGACTTACAACAAAGATGTGCCATTCTGTTATGATTGATAGAAAATGTGCTATAATTTAAATTACTTTATTACTTTAAATACAGCTATGCTCGTTATAATGACCCCTATTGTTCTGTCAAAAACAAACATAATATTAAAAGGAAAACATGTAAGATAGTAATTATATGAAAGAATTTGGGCCTTATCCTACTGGTCCTTATAATGGAGAATGGTTATAATTCATTATAACGAGTGTCGACTGTGTAAACCAACTTATCAATTTACATAAGCTTCACATCCCCAAAAATATTGTAAACATTTTTTGTGTCCTATTTAGTCTCAAGAATTTAAAGTTGGTTACCTCACTTAAATCTCCTTCATTTTGGTGCAAATGTTGGTCACCCTACCTCAAACCAAATGACTATCGACCTTCTTACATCAAATAGAAAACTAACATCCAACTAATGAAGGCTGCAAACAAAAGCTTGCAACTGATTATATATTAGCACCTACTCTAAAACTACAATAAAACTATGGTTGTCCATCCATAGAAACTAATTTCAGTCTGTGTTGCATCAAGTGAACACATGCAAAAGCAAACTACAGAAGGCAGGATTAAAAGGAATTATGCAAAATTCATAGATTAAAAACATTGCTATTAGAAACAAGTATGAATTAGCATTTACAAATGGAATGGTTATGAAATATTTAGTAAGGAAATCAGAAGCAGCACTTCAAGATGCAGGTCCTCACATGCCTACACCAACCATTACCTACTGCATAATGCTGAGAATTCAGGGCCCATAGAAGGGGTCAGTGAACGTCGCCCACTAAGGCTGAGGTCACTGGAAGCACTATCACAACGCTGGATTGTACTGAGACTGTGCCGCAATATGGATGACATATCTAGGCTGCTATCACTATCAGAACCACTGAAAGATAAAAGTTTATGTTACCTATTTGTCAGGATAAGCAGATACACCACAAAGAGAAAACAACTTAAAAAAATATTTGTGATTAGAGTATACACTACAACTTAACAGGATATTTTTAACATTTATTAAATAACTTAGTTTTATGTAACGTTTTGCACACAAAATGTATGTTTTCATTTATTTCCACATACAAGTATTTATTAGGGAATATTTTCTAAACGAACACTATCAATTCTTAATACTCAAATTCCAATTCAATTAATGTACTGTTTTCTTCTGAACAAACTTTCACAATTTAAAAACACCTACTAAAATATTAACTCTCTCACCTGTCATCAGGGACATCTGTGCCTGAATCTAAGTCATCCTCCAAAGCATTTTTGAGCTCATCAATCCTCTGGCACGCTAAGCGCAAATCATTCTTTGTCACTTTTAAGTCGCCTTCAGCATTTTCCAAAGCAGCTTCCTGTAAGTGATACATATTTATAAACAGACACAAATGCGTATACATAGCTATGAGAGAGAAAAACAGAGCAAAAAAAATTTCCTTGAAAAGGTACTGGGTGGTTATAAATAAACTGATACTATATTCAGATGTATGTAGCGTCCATTCTGATGGTGGCATTTTGATCAAACTTGGTATACAAGATATATGGACCGGGGGGGGGGGGGGGGGGGGAGAAAGATTCAATAAAAAATAGTTCAATTTTTGGCCACCAGGTGAAAAGTGAAGTTTTTTTTATTGCTGTTATCTTTTCCCATGGTACAAATAATGTACAGGGTGATTATAAAAAAACTATCCCGACATATAGGCCCCTAACTATCATACCATTCACAGAAACTGAATGAAATTTTGGCATATGGTATATTTTGATGTATGCACTCAAGAATGATATGGAAAACAACAGTGTCACTCTAACAGTTACGGTTACAGTGAGAAAATTTCGAAAATATCAAATGGCAACACCAAGTTTTTCGTATTGGAATGTGATCTCCATTGTGAAAAACCCTAAATAGCGTTCGAACGGCAACTGTAGCATGAAAATCACCGGCGGTAGATGGGCTAAAAGTGAGGACAACCAATAAGGACAGAGAAGCAGCATAAAATAAAGCATTTTATTGTGTTTCACAAATTTTACACATGACCTTGTGGAGGACTAATCAGGCTGGGATCTCAGCCGAAGAAACGGTGTGACGAATGAAACAAACATTAATGCTCTGGTGCACGGCAAAGTCCTTTTCACTTTTTCCTTGCCTAGCTCCGGGGATTTTCGTGCTACAGGTGCCATTCCAACGCTATTTAGTGTTTTTCAGTATCGAGATCGCATTCCAATACAAAAAACTTATATTATGTCTATGGTGTTGCCATCTGATATTTTCGAAATTTTCTCACCGTAACGGTAACTGTTAGAGTGACACTGTTGTTTTCCATATCATTCTTGAGTGCATACCTCAAAATACCTTATGCCAAAATTTCATTCAGTTTCTGTGAATGGTATGATAGTTAGGGGCCCATATGTCGGGATAGTTTTTTTATAATCACCCCGTATATTACCAAGTTTCAATGAAATGAGTCCACCACAATGGTCCCTACATAGTTCAGAGTAGTGACAGTGGAATTATATAGTAGGATCTAGATTAACCGAGTTTCATTTTATTCGAGGTACTTTCATAAATTCATTCTAACCTTGCATTGTGACAAATGGGTTCACAGAATGCTGCAGCATGTAACGAGAGAGCCCTAAGGTCATGGAGGTATAGATTTAGACGAGTGTTTCCCAAAATGAGAGATCACCCCTTGGATGGAGACGGTGGGACAAATCAGAAGTCACTGATACAACATGAATTGGCTTAACCAAGGAGCAATAGGATTTTTTTAAGGAGAGGGTCCATAGATGAGGAAAAAATAATTTTTTAAGACTTAGCAAGACAAACATCTTAAATCTGTTGCTCGCAAACACCATGGATGCTCCCTGAAGTATATTAAAGTGCTCTATGACAGAAGACATTGAAAGACCGATTTTCAAAGAAAACCGTAGGTAATCTTTGAAATATTATACACTGTCAGTATTATCCGGGGTCTTGGACAGTGCAACGTGTTGGGAGGGGCAATTAATTATGTAGATTCATTAAATCATCATGTATTTTACACAGGACACACCAATTTTTTCCTATAATATTTGGCTCTTGAGAGGGGCGATCATCGCCTCAGGATCTATGCCTGGGTCTTGGTTATCTGAAGTAGGACTGGTTCATCTTAGCTTGGGTAGTCTGGGCCATAACGTATTTCCTGTACATGAAGCAACCATATTTGAAAAATCAGTTCTGGGGACTTTAAAATATTTAATCCCTACATGTACAGGATTTAACAACAAATTTGGATGACGTGCAGTTGATCATTGATCATTTTTGTCGCACCACGATCATTTTCTGAACACAAGGTCTAATTAGACTGGGACCTACAATTTATTGCTGATTCCGAACGGCAGGCTTGTTTTTTATACTCATCGACAGGTTGGTGCGCTAACTTCTTGATGGCGGACTATCTGCGGTAGCAATTTTTTGCTGCGGTCAAGTTACCGGTTTTTGTTGTACCCCTGTGTCAGGAAAGTTTTCTGCCAAGGACGAACCAGGTATCGAACTCGCGACACCTCTAAACATCCTTTGGTACTTTAAGTGAGCATCTTATCGACCGGGCTACCGCACCCTGAAGTGCAGTGTTGGATTGTTTTTTTTTTCTCTCCATGCATGTGCGGGAACTGGTTGTTCCGACGCTGTATGCAAATCGGCAGCGGCGTACGCCCTCACGGGAGCATGTATATATAGACTGGTTTTTTCCCGCGTGTATGTATGTATGTCGGGATTCGATTATATCTCTCTTTTGATTGTCTGCCGTATTTTTGATGAAAGTAAATGATCTTGTTTTTTTGCAACTTTTATGGAATAAAAGTTAGAGTTCAAAATGAACTTCCGATCGTTGGTTTTCTTTCTTCAGTTCAATCAGCAAGCTCTGCCCCCAACATGCAGTTTGACTAGCAGAGATAAACATCAAAAACTGGTATCATTATTTACACATGGGAAATGTGGGGGGAAAGATGAGAAGAGAGCAAGTTTCCATTCTTTCTCCCTCTCCCAACAATCTTTTTCCCTATATGTTACACTATGTTACACTATTTTTTTTTTATTTTTTAATAGTCAAACTGCAGTGAGGGAGAAAAGGAAAAAAATTGGGTTAGGCTGTGACATAGACACAGTCGCAAGTTTTGACATGAATACATTCTTTGGGCCTAATTTTGCATGGTTAGGTACCAACATAATGAAATTAGTATAATTGGATTTCTCCTTGGAATATGTAACAGTCGATACCAATGTCGTCTATTTGAGGTGCAAACTTTTCGAGATATAGCGTAAAATAATTTTGTTAGGAATGCGAGTCACATGTTTGATGTCCAGACCAGAACTTAAAATCTGTAAGGTATCATCAGATTCATCTTTGGAATATGTCACAGCTGATACCATTGTCTTTCATTTGCATTGAAACTTCCTGAGAAAGAGTATAAAAAAAATTTGTTACGAATATGGGCCGCAAATCTGCTGCCAAGATCACTTCCTCCTAACCAGATTATGGCACGCCACTCTGTCTCAATAAAAAGACTTTAACAGGTGGTCGAAGAAGACCTGAGCCATTCTAGAAGCTGTGCATGTATGTGTTGTGAACCAAACATATAACAGTAACCTTATTGTTTCTGTATAATACTTTGTTGCCAAATAGTGTTGCCATCTGCTGTAAATTTTGCTAATTATGAATGAAGTGTAATGAATAAATAGTTGTATCATTGTAAGCCTGTTGCTCTCTGTGACAAAACTTTTTAACGGGAGATTGGCTTGCATTCACGCCTCAAAGTTGAGAACCACAGAAAACCAACTTCAGCTGACCACCACTGTGACAATGGTAGGGTTCGAACCCGGGTCCTCGCATGCAAATTTGTCACTACAACCATTTGACCACCACAGTTCCTCGGTGCCAAGACAGGAAGAGGTATTAAAGCCAGAGTGATGTCATTGGATTTGTCTTCAGAATATATATCAGAAGACACCATTTTCTTATATTTTCATTGTGAACCTTTCAAGATAGTGTAAAATAATTTCATTACAAAAGCGGGCCGCAAGCCTTGTGGCCAGACCAAAAGAGGCATCACATTAGATTTGTCTCAAATATGCTCATGATGAAACTATTGGCCTCTATTTACATTGTGAACCTCTTGAGGTATAGTGTAAAACAATTCTGATATGAAAGTGGGCCAAGAGTCTGATGCCCAGACCAGAAGAGGTATTAAAACCATAGAGACATCATTAGATTTGTCTCAAAAATGCCCATGTTGGAACCATTGGCTCCTACAGTAGAGCACCGATTATCCAAAACAATTGGAGACTGGGGGTGTTTGGATAACTTATTTTTTGGATAATTGATCATTTATGGAAAAAAAATTGTACCAGTTATACCAAACAACTATAAACTGGGCTTAAACAACCAGAATTAATTTTAGCCATTGTTTAGATGACCATGCAACCCTTATTTTCCGGGAAATTAATGTATTTTCACATAATTAGAAGCAATATGAAACAAAGAAACACTGATATTAAACACAAAACTGTATATTTTGTATCAAATCCTTAGAAATAACAGAGAACTGACTAGCCTAGTTTGAGAAGTTCAAAATGGCCATTAAAGTAGGCCTACAGTTTAGAAAAAGAAGTCTGCTTCAGAGCAAAGAAGTCTGCTGGTTTGCTTCAGAGTTGAGACACGTTTTTTGCCATTAAATCTCGCAAACATTTCAAAAACAGCAATTGGACAGCATCACATTCTTCTTGTTGTTCTAACCACTTCATAGCCATCTCAAGGCAGTGAAAAGCTTCCTCACTGGATAGTCCTTTTCCAGCATGGTCATCATCGCTAGGCTCTTCCTCGTCATCTGCAAGGGTCTTGGACATTGGCAATGATTTCATCGTCCATCAATATTTGATAGCCAGGGTTATCGACATCACATTTGAGCCAGTCTTGAATGTTTCCTAGGTTGCATTCTTTAAATCCTGGAGATTCTTTCATCATCCCAGTCAGTTCTGATGCAAATTGGCTGTTTGGTGGCTCTTCAGGTGGTTTAGTTGCATTGCAAATGGCACTACTACAGCCCAATCTGTCACAAGCAAAGGCTCACATGCTACTGATGACCAGTGTTGCCAGCAGACAAAAAATTTTCCAACTAGATTCTTCATC
The DNA here is from genome assembly GCF_987345545.1 of Pholcus phalangioides. Taxonomy (NCBI): domain Eukaryota; kingdom Metazoa; phylum Arthropoda; class Arachnida; order Araneae; family Pholcidae; genus Pholcus; species Pholcus phalangioides. Next base: position 16,286,667 of record NW_028301594.1, read on the forward strand.
AAAAACAACCAGAAACTGGACTTAAAAAACCAGAATTTTAGCCATTATTCAGATGACCATGCAACCCTTATTTTCCGGGAAATTCCTGCATTTTTACATTATTTAATAATGGCCTACTACATAGTACACAGGAAAATTTTTTGAAAAAGATTAGAAAAACAACTAATAAAACAACAAGGAAAACAACTAGATAGTATTTTTTCTACCTAAATGGCCGAAAAAAGATCAGATCTAATTGGAAAATAACTAAGTTGGCAACACTGCTGATGACCATGCACGATTAGTCACATAAGCTAGTTGGCAGGGAGGGGTGGAAAGCACTAGCGGCCACTAGTGGAACTTCTACATGGCGTGCAAATTCGTATTTCCCAACTGGAACGCTTTTGTTTAACTAACGTTTCGGTATTCGGATAATCAATGCTATACTGTATTTGCATTGCAAACTTCTTGCGATATAGTGTAAAACAATTTCATTATGAAAGCAGACTGGAAGGTGTATTAAAACCAAAGTTGCATCAGTGTGTTTGTCTTAAAAATGACCATCAATGGTGCCCCATTGGCTTTTTTTTTGTATTTTGAACCTCTCAAGATATAGCATAAAAAAACTTTGGTACGAAAGCGGGCCATGAACCTGATGCCAAGGCTGAAAGAGGCATTAAGACCAGAGTGGAATCATTGGATTTGTTTTAACAAGATTTACCCACAAACAAACAAAACAATGATACATTGCGAATGCTGCCTAAGATATGAGCATTTAAATTACTTTGTTATGCAACTTTTTGTAAATGCATCCAGTATCAGATGATTTAAAAGACATATTCACATCAAAAAAGCTTCTTTTTTTTTTCCAGAATTACTAATGAAGTGTACAGGGTTATAATTAAAGTTCCCATACTCTGAGTAGTTTTTCTCAAAAGCTATCCATCCGAATACAGCCAAATTTTCAGGATATCTTAATGAGAACCATGGGAGAGAGAGATTTATGCAATAAAAATAGTTCAATTTTCAACTACCAGGTGAATAAGTGGCATCTTTTTACTGAATTTTTCTTTTTTCCACGGTCCATAGTGTATATATCAAATTTCAATTGAATACGTCCACCAGATTGGGTGTTACATAGGTCTGAGTAGTTTCAGTATACTGACTTTGCTCCGACCTATGCAGCACCTGTCAGTATACTGACACTACTCAGATGTATGAAGCCCCCGTTCTGATGGAGGTATTCCATAAAAACTTGGTATACAAGCTATATGGACCATGGAAATAAAGGAAAGTTAAATAAAAAGGCACCACTTATTCACTTCGTGGTCAAATATTTAACTTTTTTCTTATTGCATAAATTTCTCTCCCATGGTCTCATTAAAATATCCTGAAAATTTGGCTGTATTCAGATGGGAACTTTTATAATCACCCTATATTTCATTTACACAGGGACGAGATATGACCTAATCATTAAGAGTTACATAAAAAACCAGAATTAACTTATGAGCTAACTTTCCAATATCTTATAGAACTTAAAAAGGTCACCATATTATTTTTCCCCCAATAAATTATAGAGAACTTATTTGGAATTTTTGAAAGTTTTTATTTGCACATGAGCATCAAAAATAACAAATCACTGAAGTTCATTAAGGTACTTAGAAAAATTTCAAAAATGCGCAACAAAATTATTGCTGTAGGAACCAAAAAGAAATTCTTAATTAACCCAGAATCATCTCTACACTTGGTTCCTTATCTTCACTTTCTTTAGATACGGTGATAGTGACTCTCCATATACTCACAAGCTCATGCTGTTTCCTATAGGCATCTGCTTCTTTTTGCTGTAAGGCTGTGTAGTCCTCTCGAAGTTCTCTAATTTGCCGTTGTAGTCTACGACAGGCTTCTTGAGCCTGAACCTCTTTGTTTCTTAAGGTATCACACTCTTCTTGTTGTCTATCGATCTGTTCTTTCAGACGAGTTATTTGATGCTGGGACAAAAATAAATAAAAACAATGCTTGCACAAATGAAACTATTTCACATTATGCATAATTTAAAAAACCATGAAACCATGAGGAATAATAGATGAAGCATACAATTATGAAGGTTTCATTAACTTTTTTAATATTCATACTTCAAGACGATTTTTAGTGGTTTGCTCCAGTTCCAGTTTAGATTCCAACTCACGGACTTTACCATCAAGCCTGTAAACCCTTTGAGTATCTTCAGACTGACCAGCAAGATGTTCAAACTTTGTATTCACCTCTGACAACTACCAATTATAATAAAAATATTTTAATATAAAAGCTTTCAGGAGCTTTCAAAATTAAAATATACATCATGTTTAATACTGTATCTTTTCCTCTCTTTTGTTATCAAATATTTGTACATTTCCCCTGACTTTCCAAGTCATTAGGAACCCAGTAATGTGAATTTAAAAACATGAGAAAAGTTGACACACTGAAAACTTATTCATATCTTTTATTCCACGATTCTATTCAATGAACATAATTTGTTGAATTCTGTAAGTTTTTACATTAACTATTTGCATTCATATTCTTTCACATTTATGAACACCCTAAAAAACAAATTAAATACCTCATTACTCCTCCACATTTAATTCGACCATCAATCGTTATTAAATTTCTGGAAGACGAGCTGTTGCTTCCAGGGTTTCAAAAATCAATTTTTGGCTTCTGTGAGTTTAATAAGGGTTTAGAAATTTTTTATAAAAGCTTTTTTTCCCCATCACATTGTCTTCACCTCAAAAAATCTAAAAAAAAATTATTTAGGAATTTTTTCCATTCAATGAGAATGGATTGACATAATATCTCCCATACTGCGACCAGGAAAACAGAAAATAGTCCCAATAAATAAAACTACCATGACAATGAACTATGTTTAAAGTTACCAGGGTTGTGTATGTGAGTGTATACTAGTTAGGCAAGTTTTTTATTTTCATTGTATTTCGTTGTTTTTCTATTTTCAATCTTTCTCAAAAATTGCACCAGACTCTTGGAAAAAACATTCTTTTTATTAAAATCTCTCAGCAATCTTTTCCCTTCTCTTTTAAAGTGGAGAGAACGAATAAGGAGAGAGAGAAAAAATTAACAATTGCCAACCTGTTCTCTCAGAGCCATTTTCTCAGATTCCAGTTCTGCAATTTGCTGACTCTGTTCTGATATAGTTTTTTGATCAATAGAGGTCTATAAATAAAAAATAAATACAAATGAAACACAAAAATCCACACAAAGTGTGAAAGATAAAGTTTCGATAATACATGAACTTTAAACTTGGCATTGAGATATCTAAAAATCCAAATGTATATTACAAAAGATGAAGCAAACAGTTTTTAATTTTATGTACTATTTTGCCATCAACCTCCCTCCAGAAACTTGCTGAAAAAATAAATAGGATCATTTTATACTAAGGATATAGTAGAGTGAAAAAAAATTATATACCTGAGCAACCGCAGCTTTGTACTTTTTCATAACCTCAGCCATTTCCTCTTCAGTTTCTTCTAACTGAGTTTGCAAAGCACTCTTCTCTCTTGATAGTTGCAGACATCGACTCTCCAACTAGAGAACAATAAAAAATTTGAACATTTTGAACCAATGAACACTTCAAATGACTGATGAAAGTTTTTTTTATCGCTACCTTAGAAAGAGAGAAAGAAAAACAAACATCATCTTTTCAGAATATATAAATTTGATCAATATAAAATGCTTTGAAATTAAATTTTTAATAAATTAAGTTTCATGTTAGGTAAAACAATACTATGCAGAAATAAATGGATTTTTTTTAATGTATATTATTTATTATATTTTTATTTATTATTTGTCTCATATAAAAAGCTCTTCTATATTTCTTAATAAATTTGTTTTGTCACAATAAGGTCAGTTTAGAGCCAATTCCAAACAGCAAAACAAAGAAATTATGCCCCCGCATTAATTTAAACCCCAACCTTTGCACAACAAAATTTTTGCGCATCACATTACACTCCAAGAACTCTACTGCAATAAATATAAAAAGAAAAATGTGTGTACTTGAAACATACTTCATTTTTAGTACGAGTGATTTCCTCCAGTTGAGTTTGAGCATCGTGCAGCTCCATTTCTGCATTTTGTTTTGCTTTGACGGCAGCACATTTAGCAAATTCTGCATCTTCCAGCTTATATTTTCGTTGCCAAAATATGAAGGAAAAAAAAATAATGATAATAATTCTAGATATTTCCATAAAAAACTTTAAATTAGATAGAATGAGCATGACATTAATCAAAAAACACAAACGTTCTTCAATGGCAACAAGCCAGAGAAACTATTTTTTTTCACTGGAATAGATTTATCTAGACTCTTTTTAGGTTTTAAAACCAGAAAATCAAATGCACAAAACATCTAATTAACCAGAAATCTTCAAACAGCTATGCTCATAACTTCAAATTTTATTTCAAATTCAACAGTTATAAATTATTTCATTTGGGGGACAACTATTTGGACTACTTTAATCGAATTATAAAAACACTATGTACTTGATACGAAGTCAATTAGGAATTTGCTCTAGTAATTTGAAAAACATAAAATTTTTAACTGACAAAGTATGCATTGTTGTAAGTGCATTCATGTAAAATAATGACATTTTTACCTGATTTTTCAACTGCCTGATGATAGATTTGCTGCCGCTACCATCTCTGACATGTTCAAGCATAGCCTGTGCATCTTTCAACAATGCCCTAGTGCGTTTTAGATCCCTACGTAGCCTTCTTTCAATTTCTGGATCTTGAGGTGGAGGTTGATCTGTCAGCTCGATTATTCTCCTCTCTAACTCGTGTTTCTGCTTCACTAGTTGGTGACGATCTTCTTGTTCTGTTTCAAGCTGAGCCTCAAGATTTTTTATCTGAAAATACAAGAAAGGAAAGAACTTATAATTTCAGGTTAAAAATAGAGGCTTGAATCTTAACATTAAATTCAATGCACATTAATGTATATTGAATTCCAAACTTATTTTTAATTTGAATTAAAAACTTCTTAATTTTTGTTAGAAATATCTAACAAAAATTACAGTAACCATTAACATCTAATTTACTATTCTCAAATATGAATTGCCTCACAATTGATCTGAGAAGAGAATTTGCAAGATAAGAAAATAAATATTTTTATATTTCAAACTCTGTGTGCAACCCGATTCCCAGGTTTCTTGGTCTCATACATGCAAATAAAAAAGATAAGCTGCTAGAATGTCCAGACTGCTCACTTTGATGCTGAGAGTTTTATCATATGTACTGAGAGCATTCAAGTCCAGGCTCTTTAAAAAAAATTAAAATGGAACTAAAAATGTGGCTGTGTTGTGTTGTCAGCACCATATCAACTAAAACTTTGATAGCAGAGGATGAAAAACTATGGCAAAAACCTCTGTTAACTGAAATATTTGTAAGCTGAGGTATCAGTGTATATTATCTTATCTACTTATACTTGAAACAGTCTTGAAAAATCTTTCTGCAGAGAGCAAGCAGACCTTCAAAAAACACAATATACTTAAATAACATGAAAATTCAAACATTTTCTATTTCTATGATGCACAGCTCTAACATATTTATGCTTGTTTCATAGTGCTGTCATCTGGCTCCAAAATATGGAAGCCAGATGACAGCACTATGAAACAAGCATAAATATGTTAGAGCTGTGCATCATATACATTCTTGCATGTACCAATGAGCAAGAAATTCTGCAGAGGAATGTGTATGAGGTACATGTATGGTTGAGTAGTACTCTAGTATGCTTGAAACAACTATTTAGTAGTTTAGTACTGTTTAAGAAAGATCAACGATGAACATCTCTCTCTCAGTAACATTCTAAATATTAATTAATAGCACTTGCACTGTTAAAGATCAGAATGAATTTGAAACTACCTTACACAGATGTATATAATCATAATAATAACAATAAAAAAGCAGCATTAAAAAATGTAATTTTGAAAATTCAAATATTATAAAAATGTATATATATAATAGTTTTTATTTTTGTCCCATTATTTATGGACAAATGATATTACCTTCTTCGAAAAGCTTGCTCTTAACTCTTCTATTTCTTCTTCCCTAACTGAATTTTCCCTACGATGTTCCTGACGAAGCTTCTCAAGAGACATCTCAAGTCTGAGCTTTGCTTGCTCCAGCATCTGAACTTGACCTGCAAGTTCTTCAAGCTCTTCATCTTGATCTCGACATTTACGCTCCAACTCTTGTTTTGCTCGCTTCAACTGAGTAACCTATAAGGAAGATAAACATATTAAACAAAAACAAAAAACATATGGCATTTAAATGAATGCAACATATAAAAAACACTTTTGTAGTGACAGTAATTCAAATGCATAAAAAATTGGTTATTTCACTATAATTTTTTTGCACTATCCTGTAAAACAATATTCAGAAACCTTAACTCTATAAAGTCCAAAACAGCCAAAGATGATCCTGATAGGGAGTATGAGTATGTTTTAGATTTGTGAAGAGTGAGGAAGAAAATGAAAGATCTCGTCAGAGGCAGAAACCTGAAAAAAGGTCTAAGTCTCATAGAAGGGTGAGGAGAAAAAAGAGTAAAAAGAGGGAAAAAAGATTAATGAAAACTTGGAAGAGTCTATTTTGAGGAAAAAAACCTGGTTGTAAAAGAGTTAAAGTGGTGTGTGCCACAAATGGAACACAAACTATACACAAAAGACAAATATTGATAGGAATCAATATATTTTAGAGTTTAAATTGTAACAAAGGAACATCAGCCTTTTCTCTAAGCTGCACGCATGTGATATTGGGCATGGCTGAGATGCCAGTGTGCACGCAAAAGCACTATAAATACCAACAGTATATGTAGTGATAATTTCACCATGTTAAGTAAAAAAAAACACACACAAATAAAAATAAAAAAAATCAGAAAGCACATATAATAACTGTTTATAAATAAATTTTATGCTGTGTACATGAGACCAAACATGATAAAAAAAATAATTAAATTCCCTATTTTGTTCACAAATTATTTAAAAATTGAATCAAATATTGGGTGTTCTCAAATATTGATGAAATAAATGAATTTATTGCAGCTATGATCACGAAAGGGGTAAAAAAACAATGAATGAAACATTGAATCTTTTGATTACCATTAAAATCATTACCATTGAATTTCTTTTCAAATAAAGATTTCTAATAAAAAAAATTCATATGTGCATGAATAAAAACATTGGTCCAAATTGCAAGCAATGTGATCATCACATTGGCTACTTTCAATGATAAAATGTCATCTATAATCTACAGCATGTATATTTTGATGGAAAAAAAAAAGAATGAATGAATTTTGATGAAAAAATTAGGAAATTTATAGACACACTTACTAACTGAAAATTATAAACCAAAGAACTTTAAAGTTATAATGCAACAAAAACTAGTTCAGAGTTGCAAAATAAACAAATAAATGATGTACCAACATTTGATCATCTTAATACAACCCCCATATTATAAATAGAAGGTGTTCCACCAATTATTATTTTGGTCTAGCATATGTATTATATCAAGCTTGACTCGTCTACATTTCCTGCAATGTAGTCAAATGAACACTTCCCAGAAAAGTCACTTGTAATGATTCAATAATTAAGTAATTTAATTGTAAATGCTAAACAACAAATGTTGAAACCAAACAGTTCAAGTATTTTTCAAAACTTATCTGCAAAACTGAACAGTTCTAGCCAAATACCGTCATCCTCACAAACCTAAAATTTTAGACTAAACACATAGCAGCTTTCTCTAACAGAATTTCTGGAAAAACACATACAATAGTCTTTTTTCCTTTTTCTCAAAAAAATATTTCCCTTTCATGGTGATAGTTCTTCATCATTCTGATACCTACAATCTGAAAAGATTTTGCAGCAGTGATCTTACAAAACAAGTTTGTCTCACAAAAAGGAGTCACAGTGTCCATTTAAATAATCAAACAGACATTCAAGATGTTGAGTCCATTGCCACAATATTAATTTTTGTACCCAAGTTAATTCATCTCTCCCAATTGATCCCCAGCCCTAGATAATTAAAGTTGTACTGCATTAGAACAAAGGTTTTTCTTGCAATTTTTAATGCTGAATAACAAAACACAAAAAGCTATCACTATCTCAAATCACAAATTTAATTTACAAAATTATGTCTAGCCTACATAGCTCAATATTCAATAAGAAAGGCATTTCTTTATTATAACAAAACTTGATAAAATAAATATTACATTTTAAACTTATACTAGAAATTTAAACTTCTGTGAATTAATGATGATTTAAATAACCAATCATACTAAAATACAGAATTTAAAACTTCTGGAACTAAAAATTTGGAAGGTAAAATTTATTTCAAGTAATGAAGTAAAAACATAGAACTATAGATCACATGCAGTTTTCCCTTTTTAAATAAACTTAGCTTGCAATAATGTACCTCTTCTTCGCCTTTGCTGCTTAATGTAAGTTCATCCAACTCTCTGCTCAATTGCGTAACTTTCTCATGTTGCATGTCCATATCAAGACGGGTAGCCTATAAAAAATTAAAAGGCAGAGCAAATTCCATAAATTTTGATGTCATTATAACACCCATAGTGCTTTCTTATCACTTCTTTAACCATTTAACTGCTGACAAAATTTTACATGATCCACTCCCCAGTGCCGCCCTTTTTCGATCAGGAACAGTAAAGAAGTATAAATATGCCCATGGCAGTTAATGCACAGACTCCTGTTAACTAGCAGTTAAGGGGTTAAGGAAGTGAATAGGCATGTTGTGTAAAACTCACATGGAGTTCCTGCTCCATTGAATATTTTTCTTGAAGAGCTTGGTCTCGTTCTCGAACCATTTTTTCACGAAGAAGCTTTTCTTTCTTTGCTTCCTCTTGACAGGCACTCAGTTCAGAATCAAACCTGAGATAAATATCAAAACAGAAATTGAAAAGAAGTAGTAAGCAGAATATGAAAAATAATTTTCATGTGCTATGTTAAATATACTTGAGTAAATAGTTTTTTCACCTTCTCTGACGTTTTTCTAGTTCCCCATTCCTAGCCATTTGTTCTTCAAGCATAAGTCTTAGATCTTGCAGCTCAGAATTAAGTTTTTGCGCTTTTTTCTTCCACTGGTTAGCAACCTGCCTTTCTTCTTCAACATCTTCCAGTGCTTCAGCCAGCTATTTCCAACATTATTCCAAGGATTTTAGTCATCATTTATGGTAATAATTTTCAAATGACAACATAAGAAGCATAAAACAAATAATTTGAAAAATTTGAAGCGTCAGAAAACATTGTCTTTCAACTATGCGCACAACACTGCAAATAAAACTAAGTGATAGTTTAACTGTATGTGTCACCAACCTAAATGTATCATGCCAACTACAATCATCATTGTTGCATATGGTCCTATAACCAAAAAACGAGGATTTTCACTGTCATTATTATTAAATTAACAACCATGTCAGGGCAACTACTCCAATATATCTAGCATGTGTTGCCATAGATTTTATTGAAACAAGTGTGGCATTTCAAATGAATTTCATAGATGCACTTTAAAATATACTAGACAAACTTATTGTGGCAAGTTTTTTTTAAAGAATCAAGATTGATGGCTAGCAGACCCATAGCATGCTTTTCGAGGCCTCAGGGCAGACTTTCCCTTTGGGGCCCTTCTTGAAAGGGTTGTTATTTATGCAAAATAGTTGTACATTGTTTTAGGGCCATGCCCCAGCATAGTTACGGTCCTGATGGCTAGGTCTATATAATTATTTTTTTACTTATACTTAATTATTGTATTATTTTTTAGTTCTCCAAAAATTAGAATGAACTTTGATTATGTTATATAACCTGGCATTGAACATTCAGCTTTTCTTTTTTTTTAGAAAGAGGTCTTAAAGACTAGTTTATTAACTGCACAACAGCATTTCTTGTTTGCTTCCTTCAGCGCTATTTTGGCATCTTCTGAAATATTTGCTTGTAAGCGACAGTGGGAAAATACCAAAAACATGGCGAAAACTACTTGGCAACAACAACTGATTTGTGCCAAGACAGCACATATACTACTACTAGATTGTATACTTGAATGCCCTAAAAATTTCTCTGAGGAGAGAGTACATATCCTCAGGATTGATGAATATCTGAGACATGCATATTTTGTGTTTGAAACACTGCTAATTATTTTTTGCATTGAAAATGAAAAGGGCAGATGCCTTAATTTTTACATTTTGCAAGCACAGTAAAACGTGTCTATAATGATAGTGTAGGACCTAGAAAAAAATATCATTATAGGTAGGTTTTTCATTATAGACAGTATCATTATACACAGGTTTCACTGTACTACACTGCACGGCTGCCTGATCCCCCATGGACCATCTTCTGAAGTAGAGGCTATCTCACATTTGCAGCTCAAAGCTAGAAAATCACAGAGTTTGCTTGGACCATCACTACGTGACCTGCTGCGATACAGCCTTGACCCTCGCAATATAGGCTACATGTGATTCAGGTTCAATGTACTTACATAATATACTTACATAACATGAAAGTTAAGGCATAAGCCATTTTCACTTCAAAATATTAACTTAACAAAATAAAACAAATAGCAGCACTAGTATTGACAACATAAATGCATTAGGGCCCACACATGTCATCAGAGTACACATTTCAGACTGTAGGAACCCTATTTTTTACTTTGTAACTCAGAATTTTTCCTGACATGACCATGCCCTATAGGGTAATGAGTTTATATTATAGTAAAGGACAAAGTCTGGACACATTAGGTCCATTTTGTTCTATATATCTCCTTAAAACAAAAATACTTTTTCCCAAAGGTCAATCTGTAGGCTATTCTTGGGAGCAGGACTATGTTCTAGTTCAGGAGGTTTTTAACAAGTGGCTCACATAAATAAGCACTTAAATTGAATTTGACATATTTTTTTAATAGCTAAATGAGTTTTAAACATTTTACAATCACCCCTCCTGTAGTTTTTAAAACCTAATAAAGCCACTCATTTTTTCTTACCTTCTTATCAGAAGCTTTTTTCATGAGAAGAGCCTGCTCAGCTTCTTCTTCATGCTGCTGCTGAACCCTACGTTTCATTATTTCCATGTCCCTGACTGCTCTCTCATACTTGGCTTTGTATATTGATCCACTTGCTGAAAAAAATTCAGATAGGTAATGAATGCAATGGCATTGTAGTAGCAAAGACAGTATTTAAATTTAATAAATGTTTCCATAAAATAAATCAATTTCTCACATCAATAGTAACTATATATGTAAATACAAGATATACGGAAGACTGGATGTTGTGAAGATATTTATTATTTGAGATGTTAATTTTTTAAGGAAGGAAAAAACTCATCTCTGCCTCTACCGGGAGTTGAACCCGGGTCCCTCGATTGCCGGACGAGTGCTCTGACCACTAACATCTCAAATAATAAATATCTTCACAACATCCAGTCTTCCGTATATCTTGTATTAACAAGTGGAGAGCGACATTCATGTCATATATATATGTAAAAATAAATATTAGATTATAAGCATATTAAAAGTCAAGGTAAAAATAAAGTTTTACACTAAGAAAGAAAATGTAATAGATTTATTCGAAGTAAAACATAACTTCATAATGGTTGCATAAAAAAAGTAAGTTTCTTTATGCTGGAAAAGAGACTTACAAAATCACTTTAAAATACATATGTTATGGCCAATACCTGAAATCGACCACTTGACCTGGCCAATCTCTGAATTTCTGGCTTTGGCCAGCCTGTTTGTGAAGTGGCTGGAGATCCTTAGCCAAAGAAAAGGCATGATTCAGGGGTCATCGAAAAGTTGGCATACTTTTTGTGATGATTATGGTCATTTATAATAACATTGTTAGTTTGGTTAGCTATAGCAACCCTAACAATCAAAGGAATCGAAATAACAATGTCTTAGGGCAGGCATTAGCACCACTGTGCACTCTGAAGCATCCAGAGTGCTTGATGTTCGTGAGCACTTGATCCCCATTTCAAATTGATCACCCTGTACAAATTGCATTCAAAGATTGAAATCCTGATTTCATGCATTTGTATGTCACACTTGCTGTAAGGGTGCTCTTCTTTTCATCATGGGTAAAAGCAGTGCTCACAACTAAAAAAAGGTTGAAGACCTCTGTCGTAAGGGATTGATATTGATAGTATGGAGATCGCCAGCCACTTCTGGCCAATGTCTGAAATTCCACAGAATTTAATACACTGGCCTGTCAGGTCACAAACTAGCTGATTTTGGGCTTAGGCTGTAACATATACAAATGTATATATTGTTCTGAACTATAAACGATAGATGGTGCAATTCTTTATCACAATCTTCCGTTGGCAATGAGAGTTGATACCGGTTTTGGTTTATCGGTGGAAGATGCGATTGGTGAGAACATTCCAGAAGGTCCTGCCCCTCCAAAAAGTCTGTATGGTGGCGCCACCAACTTGGAAACTGTAAAATCAAATTTTGTAGAACATACTTTTTCTCGAAGTTTCCACCAGGGTTATAAATAGTGTGGCACTTACAAGATGGCAGGTTCGATTAGAGATAAGAGAGAGACTGGATGAAAAGTCAGTTGTGATTGAACGTTGTGAGGAAGTTGTTAGCTCTCTGATTAGCTTGTAAATACGTGTAAATTGCTGTTCTGTAAATAAATCTGTGTTTGTCTGTCTGAACGCTTCTTGTTTTGCAATCTCGAAATCTTGTGAAAAATTATCCAGAACAATTTGGTGTCAAAAGTGGGACAATTCAAGACTTGCATGAAAACGAGAAGAATGGGCATGGACGAGATGTGAGAACAGCTGAATCAACTGATGTCTGCTGTGGGCCAGATGAAATTGGACATTGTGAATGAGATAAACTCCTCCATCGCTGAAGTCAAAGAAGATGTCACCACCTCCATTGCTGAAGTCAGAGAAGATGTCACCGGCATGAAGGGAGACATCGCCATTGCTATTGCTGGAGTAAAGGACGACATTGCCACTGCCGTCGCTGAAGTAAAAGAAGAGCTTTCCCAAGAGATGAACTCCATCACTGAGAGGGTGAGCAGGGTGGAGGGAGCAGTGAACGTGGTCGACGAGAAGCTTTCAAAGCGAATACTAGAGCTGGAAAAGAAAATTCAAGAGCCTACGTTCTCCACGGGCGCTCAACGGGTCCTGTCAGCCATAGCTGACGTCACCCGGCCTAACATCAAGCCCTCGACGTATAACGGGAGGACATTGTGGTCGATCTACAAGACCCAGTTCAAGATGATCGCCTCTGCGAACGGATGGGACTGTGTATTCAAGGCCTTCCACCAAGTCGCTGCTCTACGAGGTGAAGCTGCCATGGTTCTACAGATGCAAGATTCTTGCAGCCAAGCACCTATCTAGTTATGCCGCCCTGACAAATGCGCTCGAGCTGAGGTTCGTCAAAAATTACCTCAAGGACTTCCACAGGCTGCAACTGAAGACCAGGCAGCAGAAAGCGAGAGAGACATTACAAGAACTGGCCATGGAAATCGAAAGGCTCTCACAGTTGGCTTACCCAGACTGCCCCCAGGACATCAGGGACGGATTGACCCTACAAGCCTTCGTCGACTCCGTCATGGACCCTGACATCTAGCAGGAGCTGCGTCTGGGCGAGTACAAGGACGTGAGAAGTGCTCTTGTCTACGCCATGAAGTACGAGGCAGCCCGTCAAGCTTCAAGATGAGAGCGACGAGTGGTCTGAGGCGCTGTTGTCTAAGGCGGACATCATCAGAGAGCTGAAAGAACTGAAAAGTGCCAAGAACGCTCGTGGGACCCAGAAAGACAAGTCGTTGGGAAGCTGGAGACGCCACGGAAAAGGACGGAGCGCATGCTCAGTCTCAGCTACCGGTATGGAAGATGCGGCATGCCGATTGTACCACATCTCACAGCCGTACAGAGGAGACTACGGGCTCCCCGTGAGAGACGAGATTGATGGACTGCGGTGTAGGATGGTCATCGACACCGAAGCAAACGTGAGCATCGTCAGGACGGACCTGGCTCGGAAATTCCAGCAACGATTTCTCTACGTACCACCATCGTTGCCGCTGCAGACAGTCACTAGGGGAGAAAATGACTGTGCGTGGAAAATTGAAAGTCTTACTGAAGTTCGCCACGATCACCCATCGACACACAGTCTTCATGGCCGACATAAAAGACTCGTGTATCATCGGAGTGGACTTCTTGAGGAAACATTGATTTTCCTTGGACATGAGGAATGACCAGTTGCACACGCCGAAGGAAAGAATCGCCCTGCTCTGATGTGGTCATAATGAAGTACCTCCAAGGAAAGTGATGGACATTCTAGAAGCAGAAAAAGAGTGTATTGCCGATGCAGAGAAGACCAATGGCAGGACCGGACCTGTTCTGGAGAGTCAAATGGCATCAAGAGGAGATCCAGTCTCGTAAAGAAAAAGCGCCTGGAAATGTCGACGCCCTGACGAGAGGACTGGATCCACAGAACCGTAGTTGTAGCTTCAAGGCAAAAGAGAAACACGGGCTGGCGAACTGCGGAAACTCGTCCTGCCAAGGAACCGTGTGAAAGAATTGCACGAAAGCCCAACCGGTGGACATTTCGGCATGATTAAGACTCTCCGGAAGGTCCGTGAGCGGTTCTACTAGGACAAATCTAGAACCGATGTGGACGAGTGGTGCAAGAATTGCGACGACTGCGCAAAAGAATCGCCCCGAACATCCTGCGACCGTTACCGAGGACCGCCCACACGATTACCGGATACTCGCCATCCCTGATGAGAGAGGACCTTCACCAGGCAGGTGATCTGATGTTTCGGCGACCGATAGATGCTGCTCTTCCACCTGAAGAATACGTCCAGGGACTCCAGGAGCGCCTCGAGGACATGCATCGAATCGAGAGGCACCGGATCAACATCGGCCTCGAAAAGATAAAACGCTACGATGTGCGGGCCACGTCTCATGACTTCAAGGAAGGGGATCTCGTCTGGCTCTGGAACCCGAAGCGCCGGAAAGGACTTAGCCCGTAACTTCAGACGTCATGGGAAGGACCCTATAGTGTCGTGATGAGACTGAACTACGTCGTAGCTCGGATCCAGAAAACGCCATCCTCGAAGTGCAAGGTGGTCACTTCAACAGACTGGCCTCTTACCGCAGTGACAACCCGCCGAACTGAATTGTCGGGACGAACAATTCTAAGAGAGGGGCAATGTTTCGAACTATAGACGATAGATGGCGTAATGCTTTATAGCAATCTTCCGTTGGCAACGAGAGTTGATACTGGTTTCGGTTTATCGGCGGAAGATGCGATTAGTGAGAACATTCCAGAAGGTCCCGCCCCTCCAGACAGTCCGTACGGTGGCGCCGCCTACTTGGAAACTGTAAAATAGAATTTTGTAGAACGTTCTTTTTCTCGAAGTTTCCACCAGGGTTATAGTGTGGCGCTCACAAGATGGCAGACTCGATTAGAGATAGAGGCTGGATGAAAAGTCAGTTGTGATTGAACATTGCGAGAAAGTTGTTAGCTCTCTGATTAGCTTGAGAATACGTGTAAATTGCTGTTCTGTAAATAAATATGTGTTCGTCCATCGGAACGCTTCTTGTTTTGCAATCTTGAAGTCTTGTGAAAAATTATCCGGAACAATATGTATACTGAACATCTGCATACAAAAATTCATTTTTCAACATAGTCCCAGTTTTTTTTTTTAAGCCTTCACAACAGAATTTTTATTTCAGCATTATACAATTTCGACACTGAATTCCCAATCCTATCATCTTGCAAATCACCAACCATCAAGTTGTTTTTTGAGGTCCAGGAACAGGTAATAGTCACTATCACTAGGGACAAAAACAAGCAAATATAACTAAACTACTACTACACCGCACACGCACCTCAAAAAACTACAGTTACAAACAGGATCATCAGTTACATCAACCTTCGAATCAATAGTTGATGGATTGAACCCCACTCATAACAGTAGTTTTGAATATACGGAAAGTGAATATACATGATGACCAAATGCCTGCCTCTGAAAATTTTTAAACAGCTGCACTGTTCTATCAGCAAAATACATTCAAGTGTTGTTGCAGAAAAACAAAATTTTACACAACAAATATTTTGTTTTGTTTTGCACAGCTCATCTGCGATTCTTGAGCACTTCACGTGGTGTTGTATTTGTATTGTATTGTATATTATAAAGAAACTCAAATTTTTGTCTCAAGGGGCAGGCAGTCAATCAATAACACTTCTTTTCAGTCCAAAAGACTTAGTGCATCACTTTCGCTGTGATTCAATCATCTTTGCTACTTTGGGAGCACTTTCCTTTTTTCGTTTGCCAACCATGCTCTGTCTTTTTGACTCATGGGTTGAGCAATGTACCCCTTTCTCTATACCCTGTGACTAAACAACTGCGAAAAAAGGTAGACAAATCTCCAGAAAAAAATTGCCTATTCCTGGATCTAAAAAAACGACATGCTGATAAACGATTTTCCAAATAGTGTAGTGATGAAGAGAAAGAAAGTGATTTTTGGGTCAGGAATCTAGCAGTGAAACTGTATAACGCCTGAATAAAAAAAGGTTTGCTAAGATATCAAAAATGTCTAGAAAACAATATGACTATATGAAAAATGGGTCACATGTATATGCATACATTTTTTTCTAAATTTTAAAATTAGTTTACGATTTTTATAGCACAGGGAAAACATATTTTTCAGACATCCTCATATTCAAGTTTATACTTTAACGTCATTTCACATCTGTGTGAAAATAATGCATGAAATGACATCAGCAAATAAAATACAAGAATTTCACCTTCACTGTCATCATCTTCAGAAACATCACCATTCACTTCATTTGATCTATATACCCTTGCTTCTATCATTTCCATTTCCATTTTATCAGATTTTTGTTGCATGTGAGTAAATTTTGACTGGAATTAACAAAATTTAACATTTCATTTATGATCAAATAATCAACAGTGTTTCATAAAATATTTTCTGCTAATTATAGCTCAATGCTGCAAACACTCTATCAACAATAAATTTGACTCATTGAGTAGTGTCTTACAACTTATATGTTCAATGTATCTGTCAGAAGTTAGCTTGATTGCAAGTAAACTGTACTCTACAGTAAGAAATACAGCCATTCCTGATTTACGAATGCTTGACTTTAAATTACAAACCAAAATGTTAGGTACTCTTCCCATAATTAGGGATGAGTAATTATTATAAGGGAAAAATTATCTGTCATATGAGGCCTTCATGTATGAGAGGGTTCAAGGAAGTCCCAAGAAATGATCCTTTCACTGGGGTTAGAGTTGGGTTACAGTACTATAAAGAATAACTTCTGTGGTCTTGAAGTTTCTAAAGATATAATTTACCTTTCTTTAATCAGAAGGAACATGCTTACAACAAAAATTCAATCACCATCAATTCACAGACTCATAAGGAATATAAACTTCTTCTTATATTCCTAACGCACTGAAAGATTGGCAAAGTTCAAAATTAAATTGTAGCCAAAATTTAATTTAAAAACTTGTCCATTGCACCAACTTTCAAAAGAGCTTACTTATAAACAATATTGGTGATCTAGTTTATAAGTCAGCTCTTTTTAGAGCAGGAGAAATTTAGTCTTTTGTTTGCAATACATCAATACAATCTTCTTTCATCAAAGTAAGTTTAGTAAGTTTTGGCAACAATTTGATTTTTCATTTCACCAATTTCTCAGCACTTGAAGCTCACCATCTCGCCATTAAATAGATATCCTGTAGATAGAGGTAATTGTCACCTTATAGCAGCAGTTCTCAACCTTGTTTGGCTCCCGGAGCCCTTTTTGGTAAAAAAAAGTTCTATAGCGGAGTCCAGTAGGCCTATACTTTACTAATTCATCAAAGTTACTGGTTTAGTTTTATTATTCAAAAATATTTATTAAAATTTTTTTCAAATTTACTGTTGTTTTTAATTTTCCTCGAGCTGCCGCAGAGCCCAGAGAGTGCACACAGAGCCCCAAGGGCTCTGCAGAGCAGCGGTTGAGAACCGCAGCCTTTTAGGATTTTTTCTGCAAAATAAAACTGTCATCAAAACCTGTATCTGCCAATTCAAAATTGTCATCAAATATGTACTTCGACAAATGAATGAGCTGAATGAGCTGATTTTCATGATGTGTATGCCTTGTGTGAGCAAAGGGCTAAATTTCTCGAATCAGAACACTGATATGGTTTTTTGCTGGCGCTTAATCTGATACAATGGACAATTTTTTGGTAAATTTGACTGATTGTAGCTATAAGGGTATTTGCGTAATTGACTATTGAAAGTTTTGGCAACAATCCAATTTTGAACTTCACCAATCTTTCTGTGCTTTTAGCTCGTCATTAAATCCAGATATTCCGATGAAATTGGTGTCATCTTATAGGATTTTTTCTGTTCTTTCTAAATGTGTGCTCATTTTGAGTGTAAGTCTTTCAGAAACTTCACAAATTTGGGTTTTTTCAGACTTGACACTTTTTTTTTTCTATAATCGATTATCCACCATAAATTGAAAACGGTTCAAAATAGGACATGGTTGGTAGGGTGTTTCATGTTTCAATTTTGCTCATCAATCACCCTCTTTTGTTTGGCAGAATAGGTCATGTTTATCCTGTATACCTCAAATTTCTAAAAGAGTGTTGAGAAATTACAGTACTAACCCATCTGTAAGATGATGGGTCTCCCTCTTTTTATTAATGATGTGTATCATGTGCTCTGTATTTTGATAGATGATCGGTGATCATCTTATACGCAAATCTTAAACCCACATGAACACCACATCTCTGTGTGAATCACATTATGATTCACAAAGACTGATAAGTTAATCTCAGGGTGGAAGGTAAAACTTCTGGAATTCCAAAAAACCGTTAGAAGGCAGCAGTAAGGTAAAAACTCCTAGCCGCATACCCACGAGAAGATGACATGGTAAATTCATACTTTTTTCAAACACCACATAGAAGCTGTAACTTTCATCATCTCCCTCTTCTAATAATGTCAAGCAGGTCAGAGGTAAGGTACTCGTGTATCAACAACAAAGCAGACATACACGAGTACCTTACCTCTGACCTGCTTGACATTATTAGAAGAGGGAGATGATGAAAGTTGCAGCTTCTATGTGGTGTTTGAAAAAAGTATGAATTTACCATGTCATCCAAGTCGTCTTAAGGCATGGCCCGGGAGCCTCAAGAGAAAAGGGGACTAACAAAAATGAGACTTGGTTGAAATTTTCAAGAATTTGCCAGGTAGGGTCTCAGAAATATTACTCAGCCCGGGGCCCATGATGCTCTTAAGATAACCCTGGATAATGCATTCTGTTTATTAATTCATAACCTGCCATGTACATGACAGATTCCAGAGCAAACTAGATTCATCAGACATTACCACATGCATTCCTATATCGCCTTTCGGTTATTCAGTTTCTTTGTTTCAAGACTGTCATGAAGTTGAATGGTCCCTTATTGGAGTAGACTTTTAAGCGAATCGTTGTGCCCCCACACTCCCTATTGGCTTGAGATTAGGACTTCACTCTTTGTGACCAGTCTAGCAATCACATTTTTCATATTCAAATACTTTATGACATTGGACGTATGGATACAAGCAGCATCATGCCAAAAGCCTAATTCTATCTCCCTAATACTTCATAGAAAATAATAATATGGTTTTTCAGAATCTTTATATATTCCTGCAAGTCTTGTCTCCCGTCCAGAAATGCCAAAGATACTTGTTCATTGAACTCAATGGTCATCACAGAATCTCCATCTCTGATGCCTGCTTAAGTATAAACACATTTGGGCCTTTCCTCAAGCTATGCTAAATACCCTCTAGCCATTAAGGATATGCATATCCATTAAGCACCATCAAAGTTCTATTTCTGTTTGTCAACGAATCAATAATTATAAATAACCTTTTCATTATTTAATGGAAAACCTTATTCACATTCTTAGAAAAATGTAGTTCATTTTCAGCTAAAAAATACCATATGAGATGAAAGTCATACAGAGAAAAAGTACACATACTTTTGGGACACACTGTATTTAATTAGTTTCAATTGACCATTAAAAATTATTGGACGGCAGTATTTTCTAGCTCAAAATAATCTATAGAGTTTATTTGAAATCAAAAAAATAAGCATGTAAGTGTGTACTTTAATTTTTCATACAAGAAATTGCATGCTTTTGTAATTTTTTTTCCCTCTGCAATACAGAAAGAATACTTTGAAGTTATGTTCAAATGGAACCAAATTTTTCAAAATTAAAGTTTTTTTATTGGCGACCAAGTCATGACAGGTAGGTAAAAGAGATCAGAGCAAAGGCAAACTCAGTAAAGAAAAGAAAGAATTTTTTATTCATTTGAAATGCATCTCATTCTCATGGCTGAAAGATATAAATAAGGGGACAGACAGATCTCACTTTGCCAATAATCATTCTCTGCGGATGTGTAAAACAACACCCTTCCCACCTTTGGCAACGACTGTCAGACATGGCGTCCGCAGCTAACCAAAAATTGAATGGCGCCCTTTCAACTAGACCCAGTTGCAGCACAGTCTGTCCTTGAAAAGGAAGCGTATTGAGCATTTTCGAGAGCTTGATAAAGGGGGGAAAGAAAGAGAGGAAGGGTTTTTAAATTCAGAAGAGTAGGGAAGTTGAAGTCATGATCTAATTGACGTAAAACGGATTTAAAAAGAAGCAAACCGCATTTTTCTTCTTTTTTTATTCATGCAAATTTCCTCGAAAGCGTTTTCACAAATTTGAGATTTTTTAAATTCATCACTTTTGTCGCATAATTACCATTTTTTTGCACAAGAGGACTAATTAGACCGGGTCCTACAGCAGATTCCGAACAGCAGCGTTCAACTTTTTTTTCATGTCTCGCTGAAAGGTTGGTACGCTATTTCTGCGTTAGCAATGCGTTCTGTGGTTCACGTTATTGCCGTTTCTATTGTACCTTCCGTATCAAGAAAGATGCTGTCAAGGAATGGTAATTTGCGGTTATAGTAATTTTCTATTGACTTCACGACACATGAGACATTATTTGGTAGCCAAGTACAGTATCTTATCCAGAGCCGCAACTAGATGCTTGGTCACCCGGGCCAAGCGCACATTTTGACGCCCCATTGCAATGTTGAAGGAGAGGTTTCAGAATGAAATTTGCGCCCCCTCGGGTCCAGCGCCCGGGGCACGAGATCCGCCTGCACCCCCCCTAGTTGCGGCCCTGATCTTATCGACTTAGGCTACCGCGCCCAAGAGATTTTTTTTAATAATCTGTCGATTCGAAAACCGGACAATGCAAGCCATCTAACGTAATGACGTGTAAAAGACACATTCACGTTCAAATTTGCCATTGTGTCGATCTGTAATACACACGTGTTAAAACTAAGGGGTCATTCAAGTATTACGTCAGTCAGCATCGATGGGGGGAGGGGGTTGATTGATGATTACGTCATCAATCAGTCTTTGTAGAAATATAAATATTCTTAATGACATATTACTGGGTAAGAGAAAAACCTTTCGCTAGTTTGTGGGCATGTGAACTAACATTTTCCCTATCGATACGGGGCTCTACAGAGCTACTTTAATGATCTCTAAATGTTTCACGGATCCTTAAAGTGATTTGGGAATGTGTCCGGACCACTCAAGTGCTATAGATATGCGTCGCGGGCCGCTTAAGTGCTCTTTAACTGTGCCGCACATCACTCAAGTGACCCGTAATTATGCCGCGGATCACCAAGTAATCTGGGAATGTGCCGCGGGTAACTTGGGTAATTTAGAACTGCACTGGGGGGGGGGGGCGCTTAAGTGCTCCAAAACTTTGCCACATGTCACTTAAAGGGTCTCTAAATGTGCCACGGACCACTTAATTTTCCTGGAATTGTGTCGCAGAACACAAGCGATCTGTAAATATGCCACTTGGTTCATTTTTCTAAAATTAGGTTTGAGGTGGCGGTCACGTAAGGTATCCCCTGAGGGTTCGCGGGTAATGGGTTTAGCATATATGGCTTAGAGGGTGGGAAGCAATGAATTTTTTAAAAAGAAATGAGTTATGCTTCAGATAGCATAACAGAAATTGATTACAACAACATATAAAGGTATTTTCTTCTGAAATTTTAATTGTAAAATATTTTTGCAGCAAAAAACTAAATGTTTGGCTGTCGGGGGGGGGGGGGAGGGGGCATACCAGAGACGTACGCAGGGAAAAGGGGGAATGTCCCCCCCCCCCCCCACTCCTTTCCCTCGCGTACGTCTCTGATCCCGATATGCGTTAGGAGGTAGGGAGCAGAGCTGACGATATTCCGCTGACAGGGGGAATCTGCTGACGTTACATTTATGTGCAGGCAAACTAATATCTAACAACGCATTCTGTTGCTTTGTGGATAATCCGAGTTTTCCGTAATCCGATGAGGTATCGGGCCGATTCCCTTCCCCTCGGATTACTAAATTTGACTTTATATCAAACGATCGAGACAAGCATTTTAATATAAATACCTAAAAGTAGTAATCGTACTTGTTTTTCACACGTGTCACAATGACCTACTGAGTGTTGCATGAAACAAATACATCTATGTATATAAAATTGATTTTCTGTGTGAGTGTGTCTGTCCTCCATACAAATCTACAATTTTAGATCGATCGTCGCCAAATTATGCACATATACCAAACAAGGCCCGGATTGAACGATAGGCTACTTTAAAAGTTTGTCAGAACAGGGCAAAACTGTCCGGCAACAATGGTTTCTGGGCCACAACAATCACTTTCGGAATGTTTACATTGATTACCGTGGTATCGTAGCAATGTGTTTTAGACATGCATATGTCTTTACAATGGTTTGTCACTTCTTTAATCCTGTCAGTGACTGAAGAAAACCTGTGCAGCGCCGGGTATTATAGCTAGTTTCTATATAAAATTTTACCATAAGAGAATGAATGTGTTATTTGATTGAAATTTAAAATACTTACTTGCAATTCTTGCATTTCTTTCTCTAGTCTCATGCGCTCGCTGGTCTCAGATTCCAGCATCTCAGCAGTGTGAGCAGCACTGGATTGCTCCTGATTTAAATCCGACCATAATTCCGACACCTGCGACAGAGAAGATGATAATGAGCCGACACTATATTTCTTGGTTAGAGTGGAGGATCCCGATGCTATAGCCGAACCACTGCTGGAAGTGGAGATGCCAGAAGTGCACACCTTAGAAAGCATCTCCGTATAAGAGTACCTGTGCGGGGTATACGAGGGTATGCAGCTGTGGGATGGGGACTTCAATATAGACATGGGCTTATCAAAGGAGGACAGCTTGCTGGAATCTTCAAAACGCTTCAAAGATCCCGTTCTAAGTATTTGGGCGTGTGGAGGAAGAGGGGGCGGAAGCGATGAATCTCGCAGCAAAGACACCCGTTTGCGTTCGGGCGGCCGCGGTGCGACGCTCCCGAATAAGCCCGCATCGTGAGTGACCGGTAGAGTCTCTGCACTTGCATACCCCGTAAAACAAACGGGAGAATGGCAGCCATTTATGCTCGAAGAAGAAACGCTTTCTGACACTGAAATGTCCCCCACACTATCACTTTTAGATTCTGGCCGGAAATACAGCCTGATACTGTCCCCGACATTGCCTGATGGGCTTTCGGACGAGAGAGGAGGTTTATCCACCGCAGAAGACAATGCACATCCAGAAAATGCAGTTTTTTCAAACGAGCCAGCATCTGAACGCCGTGAGTTACTCTCGATGTCTGATACTTTCGGCACTAATTTCGGAATAATTTTATCGGCAGATAAATTATGGATATATGGTGTCGCGATCGATGTTTTATCGAAAGAATTTTCAAGTACAGTATCTTTCATACGAGTAGACAATACATGTTTCTGAGTAGACAATTGGCCATGACACACGCTGGTATTTATATTTTCTTTGTTCAACTCGTTGGAAGAACGATGAGTTTCATCAGTTGCTTTGGCTGGACCAGTAGATGGAGAAACTTGATCCTCGTGAGGTAATTTAGTATCACCACGAAAGTCGATGGCTTTCTTTTCTTTGTCTAAAGTCTGATGAATTTCGGTAGGGATCTTAACTATACCAGCAAATGAAGTGGAATATTTTCCAACGGATGACTGATTATCTAACAGCCCTTCGTCCTTTTTTGATTCTTTTCCTGAAGTGATGGAAACCCCGGCGAGATCACGTATTTTGATGTTCGAAGAATTACAACTTGAATCCGTTTCTATATCAGTCATTGATGTAGATTTAACATACTTACTACCAACACTTTCTGTGAGAGTCGAGCTGTCAGACACGAGGTCGAACTTCACTTTGTCGGTGACATGTGTTTGAAGCTTGCTATCAACAGTGCTATTAACCGATATTCTTTGCTTTTCGACGTCGGTGCTGTTTACAAATGTTTTACTATTGATTGCATTACCCGTTGTGGAAACTGATGGGTCACCTGCAGTGAGCACAAAATCTCTCTTAGCACTCTGTGTAGGTTTTTTAGAATTTGCATCAGCACCAGTAGCCAGCGATTTCGTTTCTTTCAGCCCTATCACGGAGTTCTGCGAAGGATCAGGTGCATTATCACAGCTCGAAGAATTCGTGGTCGAAATTGATTTTTCTGGCCCTACAACTTTTATGGGGCCTGCATTTGGACTCAACTCACTGGTTTTGATCTTATCAGAATTCCAACCAGAAGAGGAATTCGTTTTGTTCGACTTCAATTTCACTTGCGATCTTTGTGGTTGCGAAGACTTTTTCTCAGACCCGAAATTAGAAAAAATATTATGAATTTTCGACGCAATGAGATCGGACGTACGCCTAGTGGTTCGAACTCCTTTAGGAATCTCGGTAGTAGTGTTCGTCGTGATTTTTTCTTGATCCTGTGGATTAGACGACTGGACAGCGGAGGTTTGCTCATACACTACTGGACCAGATAGCTTTGTTACAGAGTCTTCATTTGTTGAGAAACCGATAGCATTTGTAGACTGATCATTTTTGTTGATGGACGTAATCGATTCAGTGATTGATTTTGTGTCACGTCGGCCTAAACCGTAAATCTTCGGTTTTTCACTGTCAACGGATTCGGCAGATTTTCCTGAAGATTGTTCAGGTCCCACTGTCGAATTCGTCGTTTCTTTCTTACATGACGTACTCGCTTCAGAAACACTGTTTCGATTAGATTGTTTGTGTTCAGATGAGTAAGAAGTTGGCAAGCACTTACCAGTTTCGGCTGGAATCTTGATATTGTTTTCTGTTGGTGTGCTCGAAGCTCCGTATTTTCCTCCTGAACCTAAACCCTCAGCTTTCTCTGATAATCCCTTGTCACCACTATATCGCCTGATGTTCGAATTTTCACCATCAAATGGTTTCTTGCCCTCCGAACTCTTTGAATTTCTTTCTGAGTCGTTCGGGTCAGGAACACTTTTCGTTTGAATACTTTTTGTTGCATCGATGAAGCGTTCTTGTTTATTTAGATCAGATGATGGTTCATTGCGCTTTTCCAAGGAGCTCTTCGAATTGGTGGTATAGTCGGAAGAGGTGTTCTGTTTGCAGCCACTGTACCTATTTGTTAATCCATATACCCGAGTTCGTGTTTTCGTAGAAGCATCGTCGTTCTCACTATTAACACGTCTCTTGGCACAAGCACTATTATCTAAAGAAAGCACATCAGCATTAGGTTGATTAGCTCTGGTAATAATCGATGTTTTATTGAAACCTTCCTGGATAGACGATTCCTTTGCGTTGGTTTCTTTATTATCACTAACACCGTTAACAACAATCAATTCCTTCTCCTGCGCAGACTCATTGCTGAATTCAGAAGACTTGGTGTCAGTAGCTGCAGAGATTGGCGTCAGTTGATCAGCTGGAGTCGGTTGATCGAGAGTTTGACCAGCTTTTGTGCTCGAATCTCTACGGTCTAGCGATTCAATGGGCTTCTCCTCACCCGGTAATAACTTTTCTTTTGAAGGTGAAGTCTTGGTTCGCTGAGTCTTTCTGAGCAGATTTTGTCCAAAGGGCGCCGCCGCGGCAGATCTAGTATCCCAACTCTGCCTCCTTCGAGAAAACTCGTCGTTTCCGATCACAGATTTTGCGTTGTTACATGGCTGCAGGTCACCGATTAGAGCTGAAAACCTTCTCTTTTCGGGCACGGCAGGCTTTTTAAATCCCTCGTCGTCGCCTACAGGCTTAAATATTCCCGCGACAGCCACGGATCGGACAAAACCATTTTTTTGAACAGTAGACGTTATCTTGTTCTTCTCCGGAGAATCAGTTCGCTGTTTTGGAACAGATGTCGACTTTGTAGATGATGTGGATGATGACTTCGGTGACGTCTGCAATGACGCAGGTATCCCCAGCATCCTCCACGCTTAAAGACGAAAGCGTTAATAAAGAGCCCTTTTCCACCTCTATTTCAAGAGCACCAGACGGTTGTTGGATACCTTTGGTCCAGGGCCAAAGATAGCACACGTGCACAAGCAGTCCCTAGGAAGAACCGATGATCATAACACTGACACCTCTCAGCTGGGAAAGTGGGCGGTCGAAAAACGAAACTTCAAAAGCTGAATTCATAAATTTGGAGAAAGGTATCGACAGATGCATGGTACAGGAGAATTAAACTCTGTCGGCATCTGCTCACGCAAAAAATTTTCAAGAGGAAAAAATAAGCTGAACTAAGAGGGAGAAGAAAGCACAACCGCGCGCGCGCGTTCTAGCTCTTCAATGGAATGGAGTTGGTGAAGAAACAATACTCAAGTGGCAAAGCAGAACAATTTGGCGAATTCCCACTGAGTCGCAACCGCGTACACACTGGGAAGTTGGACAAAGTGTATAATAAGGAGAAAGAAGCGAAATGGGTGGGGGGAGGAATAAGTTACACACACACACACACACACACACACACACACACACACACACACACACACACACACACACACACACACA
Organism: Pholcus phalangioides; assembly: GCF_987345545.1. Taxonomy (NCBI): domain Eukaryota; kingdom Metazoa; phylum Arthropoda; class Arachnida; order Araneae; family Pholcidae; genus Pholcus; species Pholcus phalangioides. The sequence goes on from NW_028301594.1 coordinate 16,313,590, forward strand.
CACACACACACACACACACACACACACACACACAAGTGAAGAAACCATATTATTGCTGATGTGGTTTGCGAAGAAGAAAAGAAAAGGGAACTGGCGATCCGCCAGATACACGAGAGCGCTAAGGATATCCCTTTTCTACCAGAAGACGTCCGTCTTGACTTCACTAGACTTCCCTCTCTATTTTGAGCAGACTCTACAAACAGTTCGTTTTTTAATTCTCACACACACTTAAAACTTAGATTTCTTCAACCTTCGCCTAACTTGAAGAGCTTTTTAATCGTTTCTGTTGAGAGAAATCTCGTCTTCAAAACAAGGGAAAAGAAATACGAAAAAAAAAATCTTTCCTCTATATCTTCATTGCACTCCATACACATTGCCAAAGCAAGAAAAAAAAGTTCATCAAAACGATAACGAAGTACACAAAAGTTTAATGGGTACCGATTCCAGAGAGTGAAAGTACTGTGTTATCAAACAAAGGGATTTTTTGAACGCGCTCTATATAGTTAAAGGGAGAGCTTCGAATTTTTTCTTTTCCATGTCCCTGCCTAGACTGAAAATTCAGATCTGATAATCTTGAGGACCAGAGAGCATGACCTTTGAAACTCAAACGGAAGGATTGTGGTCTGATAAGAAATAAACAAGAAGCTACCGTACTTGTTAAGATTGCCATAATCTGAAAAATTGGGGGGGGGGGGCGGGGGGGAAGAAACACACACATCCATAAATACATAAATAGAGAAATCCTTTTTTGTGATGAAAGTCATAAAACAAAACTTAAATTCTTACCGTTGATTATCATACTAAAAAATACAAAAGAAAAACATTCAGACACGCACAAAAGTAGTTAAAAATCATTCTTCATTAGAAAAAGTCTGGAATTACATCCTATAATACTAATTACTCTGAAACAAATTTTAAATGCCTGAACAGGAAAATTTTCTAGCGAATCCATTTAATAACGAGATGCGAAACAGCAACAGAAAAAAAAAAATTCAATGCTATTTGTTTTCATTATACCATTGTACCTCGAGTAATTTAATTTAATTCGTTCCTGAAAGTCACTCACGTTATGAAAAACTCGGATCTCAACAGCAAACTTTGGAAGCAAACATGGAACTTTCTCATTTTTCCATTTAAAACACTGGAAATCTCTTCAATATCTGTATTAAATTTACAAAATATAAATACTCGTATAAAGCCAATTAAGGATGTCACTCTCCGCAATCCATACAAAGGTTTTTCACAGCTGGCTGATGGAAAGATATATTTTGGAAAGAGAGAAAATTCAACTGTCCCTGAGGGGAATCGAACCCACGTCCTTTCACTTTCCGGGTTAACGCCCTAGACCACTAGACTACAGAGGAAACAAATATCTCAATCTTTCCTTGGAGCTCGTGTACACAGAACGGGACCGTACCTAACTCAGGCCAAAGCTCACAATTTATTTATTCAATACTGCTTGGCCGAGGGCTATACAAGGGAATGCGGTGGTAAAGTAATTGCTGACAATGCCACTAGATGGCGACTTATCGGAGGATGATGCCACTCTCCGCTATCCATACAAAGTCTAGTGCTCTACGACGCTCACTCGGAAAGTGAAAGGACGTGGGTTCAATTCCCAGCAGGGGCAGTTGAATTTTCTCTCTTTCCAAAATATATCTTCGCATCAGCCAGCTGTTAGAAGAAGAAAAAAACTTTCGTTTTATTCCAATTAAATGCAGGTTTTTTTTTAAATTTAGATGGGAAAAAATAAAAATAATTGGCGGCCCACATGTGTTCTAAAGAAAATGGCCCGGGGTCCTACCTACTGAGTTCGACACCCCAACTGACAGAATTTTTTTCAAAAGCTTTGATTAGAATATTGACAATTGCTAAGCTTTTAAAAGACCGTTGGCAACTACGCGTTAGTATCTCGGTGGGTGTATCCTTTCAGTATGATTAAATTTTTCGTTTAATAGTTTCCGTGAATCATCCGGAAAGCAAATAAGCAAAATATTTTGAAGAACATGTTAGTTAAACTTGAGGTTTCTGAAATGAGGATTTACGTTTCTAAATTAATTAAGCATCGTAAATCACGTTATTGGGCGTTCCATACCTTGTAATAGGCAAATTTTTTTTTCGTAAACTACGCTATACCCGATATTTACGAATTTGATTATTCGTTATAAGCAGTATTTTTACTTTGATACTCAATGATAAGCTAAGCAACAGAAACGGTTAGTTGGTTTCCTTGAAATAGTTTCACGATTAACCGAAAACATTTCGTTACCACATGCTTCATTACATCCATTTTCACCATAAGATTTTTATAATACAGTAATTAGATGTTTAGGGAAGTCATCGTACATACTGCTTTAAAGGATCTTATAAAGGATGAAGAGTCAAGAACGACAACAGGAAATATGAGCAGCCCACGTGAATGCAGAAATAGTCTAAGCTCGAATAACACACAGAATATTCATAATTCCATCAAATTGGAAGCTCAATATGGACATATTTCCGGCGCATTCTCACGCGGTAATAATTTTATTAGGATTCACCACACATACACACACACAATCTCTATTCAAACTGAATTCCAAGAGCCATATACTATCCCTCTCCCCTTACGGGTATTATTAACACCATGGCATCCATTACTCCGTTAGGATTCATCATGGCCCAGGAAGTGATTATTATATATAATTACGTGTCCGATAAATAACTTAACTTTATGTACGTATGTGCCAAGGGCAATTTCCGCATCATCTCAATGTGATTACTGGATGATAACAAAAAAATAAGATTTGAAAAAGTCTATCACGATCGTAGTAATCGTGTAGCTTCTGGGTTCTGGAATTTAAAAAAACTTGAAATTTTAATACAAACATGTATTAATGTTGCGGTTGCATCTCTTATCGTCTCGGTCCAATATGAACCCGGCTTTAGTCTAAAACCGACTAAACTTTATCATTATTTTTTTTTTTTGTTTTTCCTGGGAGAAAAATATGAGGAAAAACAGTCGTATCAACTTAGAAATCTATTAAGACGAGCCTCTTTCATTTTTCTCGCGGCAAACTACAAACTTTGGTTTATAAGTCTGAAATAAGAGCACAACACAATAACACTAGACTTCTTTGTTTCATGCGTCAACGTCACATCTCGAAAGAAGGAATCAGAGAAAAGAAAAATAATAATAGGGAGAAAAGAAAAGAAACAAACGACTGCATTTAAAAAACAGAGAGAAAACGTGTTCATCAACAAATCACTATTTTTTTGTGAACTAAAACATTGGTACTCTTCAAATAAGTTTCAAAGCACAATCAGTCAAGTCAAAGAAAAAAAATTTCTTTAAATTAACAGAGAATTAAAGGGAGGGCAGAGTAAATGAAGAAATTGCCTCAAATTTTTCGATGACGCATTTTTATCAGAGCAAATGACGCATAGTTAGGGATTCAAAGTTTTAGAATTAATTTGAGTTACCTCCTGAATGGCGAACCATCCATTAAAATGAAAAACCGTGCCTCCACTGTCGAAGGAAGATCCGATAAACTCCAACCCATTCGGAAATTGTATACCATTCACTGATTTAAAAAAAAAAAAATTTATTATCGTATATACTCGTGTAAAAGCTGACTTCGCCACTTGAGGACGCCTCCCAAAACAGCAAAAATTTAAAACCCGTGTAGGAGCCTAACCAGTGCTGGACTAACCCTACAAAAATTTGATACATTTTAGAGGAAAAAATATATTTTTCGAGATATAAGTTACAATGTGATGAAAAATAATCAAAGCTTTCAAAATATTTTTCTTTCCTTCCCCCCCCCCCCATTTATGCAGCTGAAACTTTACGAAACACTAATCAAATCATCCTTTTTTTTTTTTGGCTTCTCCTTGGGCAAGAAGACATGGGTGTAAACAACATTTCATTCTGCTGGCCGGATATGCGAGATGACTACCGTTTGTGGGCCACAACCTAGTGTGGTGTGCTTATCGTGTTGGGTAGATTAATAATCCTTTCACGGAGGGCCATCTTAATGCATGGGCTCACTTGGGCACAGTCCGGGTGAGAACTCACAAAGCAGAATACGAAGAAGCCTGCGACGTACATCACAAAACAATCAATGCTACTGCAGACCAATCTGGAAGAATTTTAAGAAAAATGTAAACACTATTATGGGAGTTTTTACTCCAGAACATTTCGTCGGCCGAGGGGTCGTTGCAGAACAATGAAAAACATTCTGCTTTGGGGAGTGCGCTTAAATGACTTTGCATAACAATAATCATCAATTTTGCCCAACTTGTGTGTGTGTGTGGGGGGGGGGGGGGGGCTCTCAGAGCAATGCTTGGCCCGGGGACCTCCTGATGGTGCTGCACAGATGCTGTACCCAGTTGGCGGGACGGAATTAATACTACACCTCCCTGCGTTATAACGAAGCGATTTGTCCGGTCTTTTGGAGTTCGTTATAACGGGATTCGACTGTTTATACAGATACAAGGCCACGACAGGCAAAATGCTCAAAGAGGTGGCTGCAAAAAAAGATACTCGTAACAAATATGGATGCCATATATTTCTAAAATACAGTAATCTCCAATTAAAATAGCAATTATAAAAATTAAAAAGTACATATACATGATAAAATATAATACACTGCCCGTAAAAAATATTTATGGTTGTCTTATCTAAGAATGGCTAGCTTCTCGATTTATCAAAATATGTTTATCATATATCTTTTGAACGTGTTGTGTGATAATTCACTATTCTCGGGGGTAAGCCATTCCATTTATTCGCAACCCTATTAGAGAAAAATTCCTTGCGACACTACAACCTTGAGTTGTCCCTTACCAATCGATCCTGGGGACACCAGTATTACCAATCCCCTTACCAATTGTCCCTTACCAATCGATACTGGTGTCTCCAGGATCGATTGGTAAGGGACCGATCCATATACGGTGAAATACGATATAGCACGTGAAATCAAATGTAATATATAAAAGAAATAGAATAAAATTCACTGAAAATGCCAATTAATGCTCATAAAGATCGATTCACACATCAACACATTTTCTGAATAGGCTATCGATGTTTTACCCTCCATCCATAACAGAAATACCGTAACTAACACGACCCGCAATGGCATTTCTGAACATTCATTCACTCATTCATTCATTTATGAACAAAAAATGGCACCCAAGCCGTTTCTTCCACACGAAAAATTACACATACGCCCGAGCACATAAAGGTTATGAACCTCTAGATTAACCTTGGAATGGTGCCTCTATGTCTAAGAGATGTAATTCGTATAGGTATCATTAAGCATATATTCTTTAGGTACCAATCTAGGTTTAAATGATTCCCCTAGCCATCTTGCTGTAAAGAAAGGCGACAAACATTATTAAAATACTATATCCCGACTTATGCTACTAGATTCATGACCATGAAAAGGCAATCTGTGTTACAATCTATAATGAACCATTTCCAGTATCGATACATTCTGCCGGTCTCGCCTTTACAAGCATACGGCAAAACCGTATTTCCAGTAATCGTGTGAATTTCACCTTGAGGCACCCTAATCTATACTGAATGACCGCACATACAGATAGATAATTTATTCTATGCTAATTCTGACTCGCGTATTACATCCAAGTAATTTATACTTATTATTAGGTACGTAAACTGCACACTAAATTGATAAATAGTCATTCAATAATTTTGCATGATGTGCACCCTCAGCAATTACGTCACACCAACCACGTGCGTCATAAGACATCATAACGGGCTCCCAGCCAAGGAGCTTCAGTTGAACTTATAACAATTCACGCTCACAACAAACGCTTCATTTTCTTGGCCCGTTATTTCTCGGCCTCATCAACAAGCCATAAACTTTCGGTGGTGATGAGAAGGGGGGGGGGGAACCTACGTTAATCTTCAAGTATAAAAATCGTAATACGACCTTGAGGAGGAAATACTGTTCAAACAGAGCAATTTATAAACCCAAAAAAGTAGACGACATAGAAGACCGTTTTGCTGTGCCGTGTAATTTTTCCCTCCTCAGCAGAAAATGTTTCCTAATACCCAACACCCTACTCATCGTTAAGGGTAAACAGAGTTTAAAAAAAAAACCGGGTATTTTTAACTTGTACACCAATCTAGGGCTTTAACGCATACAGCATTTTTTTTTTTTTATGGAGAAAGATTTATTTCACCCTCAAGACGAAGTCGTATCCATTCTTTCCTCAACAAAAATAAAAAAGGCAGGGATGGTGGAAATTTATTAATATTACCATAATGCAAACCTAACAACAATTTTTAACGGAATATCACGAAAAACGATGGCAATCGAGCTATTGGTCTCGCCAATTTTGACCACATTACATCGACACCGAAGATGACCAAATCAAGCTTAAAGAAAACTAATTACTATTTATCGAATTTCTAATTTCTAACTTGAAGCAATGGGGACAGGGAGACTTCGGGTGTAGCAATGTACAGTCGAAGTTCGTCATAATGACCCCGCGTTATAGCAACCATTCCATTACAACGACCGGTAATTTAAGTCCCAAATGTTTTCATAGAGCTATCATACATATTTCACTTTCGATATAACGTCCCCCCCCCAATATAACGTCCGTTTTGAAGGGACGAAGTGCAATCGTTATACCGAGCATCGACTGTACTAGTCCGATATAAGCGATGCCAGTTTCTATGCAAGGTCATCGGAGGCCCCTATTCCCACAAGAGGTCCGGGGGGGAGGGGTCTATTACGCTGATGTCGTTATGCCCGCGTTACAAACATGTTTGCGGTGCATTTTGGGATAGATTTATGTCACCATCGTTGAAGGTTGATTTTTCTCAAAGCGTTACTAGCGATCTTCGTTATCGTCATCACTACGCCAAGCGTTAACTAACTAGTGCCTATGCGTTCAGAAACCCTGAGACGTGATTCGCGATGTGTACGAAGCGGCTATTGAAGGCATTGGAGAAACTCGTTATAGTAGCGTACATCCCCAGGTTCCGGCTAGGGTTCCTCGGTAATCTCGTATAATCATAAAATGTTCAGCGTGAACACTACGATTATACGAAATTATCAAGTGTCATAGGCGGAGATAGACCTGGAAGTCTAGGGGGCACGATGATGATGCCAATTCATATATATAAGTACATATACATATATACATTATAGTCCGTTTCAGGTTAACTTTGCAGTGGAGAGAAAGGTAGACAGTGTACTCCTTCGCCACAAAATATAGTTCCCATAAATCGGAGTTTTATTATAATCATTTATAAAGAATATTTCAATTTTTTTTAATGATTTTGAAAAAAAATAACGAAAAAATATCGTTTTGAACCGATGTTTCTTCGTTCGAAATTTTTAAATCACAACAAAATATTGGTTACCATCATCAAAAATTCATAGCAACCACAACATTTTGGCGCGATATCCTAGAAATCGTCCTTACCTTACCGAGGTCGCGCATCGATACATAGGTTAAGAGGCTTTTGTTGCTATAGCAACGAGTGATGAGGTTCCCTCGTAGCTTCCTCTTCACTGCAAAGTTAACCTGAAACGGACTATAGATCAATCGACTCCACTTTTGACGATGGGGGGGGGGGGCGTATCTCAGCCTATGCCAAGTGTTCAGCGTGAACAAAAACGTTGGAACCTCTGTTCCGAGGAGCTGAGGATGCACGATAAATAAGACAAGAGAAACGTGGGTGGAAAATGTTTGAGAACCACTGACCTAACGTAGGCCACTGACGGCACATAACGTCAACAATAACATGACAAATCGTGAAACTTCGTACCATTTTCCGTGTCATCTACAACTCAACAGTTTCACCATCGGAATTCCCAACTTGAATCTTTTTATAGTAGCACACCACATTTAGCAATTGAAATCATCGCAGAAATAAAGAATCGGAGTTAACACAAAAGTTTTTAGACCATCGCATTTCTAGAAACGATAATGCACAAGACTTACCTTTGCTTCTAGTTTTTCGTTCAACTGCTTAATTTCTGTTCTTTCTTTTTCAACTCGTTCCAACTTCGATTTCAAAACTTCCAATTCTTCCTGTACATATATGTCAAGGAAGAAAAATCTAGATTGAAATCTTTTTTTAAATTCTAGCTCTAAATTTCCTAAGAAAATCCGAAAATATTTCATGTTGATAATTAGCACTTTAAACGCCGCTTTGTTCTGGCTGAATTTCCATTTCTAGCTCTAAAGGCATTCTAGCTTTTCCCAGCAGAAAGTCGCCAAAAATGTACTTTGTTGTTAAACTTTTTATTAAATCGCTGACGAGACAGGAAGATTAAAAAAAATCAAGTAAATGAAAAAAAAAACTTCCTTACTAGGATTATTGTGCTTTTCTGATTCAGTGCATACAGACAGCTACATTACATCAATTCGCATCAAGGGAGGGGGGTGATCGATGAGCGGCGCTTAACGTGTTAAATGTATAAGCCAGGCATCTTCAACCCGTTGCTCGCGAGCACCACGGTGCTTCTTGAAATACCCAGGGTGCGCGATGCTCTTTTCCGATTTCGTGCTCGCGAGCTCTTGATCAATGTTCCAACAAAACACCTTATACAAATTGCAAAGGACGATTGAAATCATCATGATTTCATGCATTCGTATGTCAAACTTGTCGTAAGGGTGCTCTTCTTTTGATGATGGGTAAAGGCAAGGGCGTAGCCGGGGGGGGGGGACTTGGGGGTCTGGTCCCCCCCCCGAAATGTGAGAAAATGACCGAAAAAAGGGAAAAAGATGGCCAAATCCATTGTTCTGTCACTTTGGTTCCCCCCCCCGAAATGAAAGTGATTCCCCCCCCCCGAACGAAATTTCTGGCTACGCCCCTGGGTAAAGGCAGTGCTCGCGACTGAAAAAGGTTGAAGACGTCTGGTATAAGCGAACCATTAAGTTCCTTTTCTATGTTTCACTCACACTTTTAACTCTAAGTTCCTCTTCTGTACGATGCACGTTGAGTACAGGCAAAACCTTCACGTACAATCTCCACCAGGACCAGCTTCGGATTGCAACAAATTTGCGGACGTTTCTCTGTATGCAACGGATGGCCAATTCTTGGACCTAAAGAAAAAAAATTTAAAGCAAATGAAAAAATGAATAGAGCTTGAGGATCGTTTTTGGAGTACTTTCCTATATAACAGTAAATAATGAAAGTATTCAATACACTGCAAAACTTACTTTGCGTTTATTACATGCAGAACGCGCCAGATATCCCCTGCAGAACGCTTGGAAAGAAACGATTACATCATTCAGCTTCTCATCTCTCTTCATTTCTAAGTAGCACAATGTGCCTGCCCGGAAAAATATCTGGGAATAAAAAAGTTTGCAATTATCCCCATTATGATACCTCACGAAAAACGAACATAAAGCAATTTTTTCAGCATCACTTCAACATTTCTTTTTGAGAAGTGTAGAATCATGGGGCATAATTCCGACACGCAAAATTTTAAAGGATTGAATAAGATGGGACCATAACATAACCTCCTCAAGTCTCTGCCTCACTTGTGGAAGACACTAAACAGGTTTACGGAAAATTCACCGCCATGCAATTCACCGCTAGGAAAATTAACCACCGGAAAATTCACAGCTAGGAAAATTCACCGACAACAGGTCGATGCGAGTCAGAAAGCGAGGGAGTGAGCGATTGAGTTACTGAGTCAGTGAGTGAGCGAGCGAGCTACTGAGTCCATGAGCGAGTGAGTGAATCAATCATTTGTGACACTACTAGGTCACTCGCTCAATCACTTAATCATTCACTCACTCATTAGGTCACTCGCTCAATCACTTAATCATTCACTCACCCCTCTCTCACTGACTCAGTAACTCAATCACTCACTCCCACGCTAACTGATTCACGTCGAACTGTTGTCGGTGAATTTTCCTAGTGGTGAATTTTCCGGCGGTGAATTTTCCGGACACGCAATAAACAGCAGTTTAAGAAAAGTCTATAAAGCAAATGTTCACAGAGAACCTCAAAATTAGTTCTTGATGTCGTAAACATTTGGTATTAACTCACTGATGAGGCTAAAACACACTACGCTAACGTGACGTGGTACCACACGTTAATGCGTGTGATATAAAATCCCACCAATGAGTATTCTGTACGTACGATCACACTGTGCTGACGTGACATGGTAAAATTTGTGATGATGACGTAATCCGACGTAACACGCAAAAATCCGTGCACACTACTCTGACGTGACATAGGACCACGTAGAAATGCGCGCGATATAAATTCCACCAATGAGTCTTCTGTAGGTACGTTCACACTGTGCTGACGTGAGGTGGGAATGTGTCGGATTATGAAATCTGACGTAACACGCCTTATTGTCACAAAAAAAAAATCCAACCTTTCAGATTTTCGTCAGTTGTGTGATGGCCTGTGAAGACGTCATATTTGTTTTCCTCGTTCTTTTTGCTTCGTTCGTGTTTTTATCAATTTTGTTTTTTGTTCGTGTTTTGATTCATTTGGGTTTTTTCGTGTTTTCATTTATTGTGTTCGCGTTTCGACGATGAAAGAGGAACAAATTCTCTGCTGTATGACCCTACCATCGTCTATAGCAGAAAGCCTCCGCGCGAAGCTCATGACGTCACTGAAGTCGTCCATTTCACTTATAGTCATTGAATATACTGCAAAAAAAGTAAAGATTTTGCATACGTCCGACTGCTATATTCAATGGCTACAGATGAAATGGACGACTTCAGTGACGTCGAAGCTTCGAGCGGGGCTTTCTGCTATAGAACGTGTTGGCTCACCAGACAGCTGTTGATCTGCATGTATGGGAATCAGAGCCGCCCTTAAGGATGTGGGACAGGTGCGGTCGCACGGGGCTCTGCGATTTTTTGGGGGGGGGCCGCATTAATTTCGCATTTAAGTCGCAATAATTTCCACCATATCTGGAATTGTTTTTTTTAATAATTTCTGAATTTTCTTCAATTCAAGAATTCTGTCGACAGCAAGCAGTTCCACAGATGAAAATGTAAGATTCAAAATGACCTTGAGGACTGAGGTGGATAATAAACCCATAGGTTATAAAACGACGAGATGGCTGTTACGGCTAACGAATGGAATCACTTACGATCTGAAGTGATCGATTCTTAATCAACTAATGAGTTTAAAAAAAATCTGAACACGTTTAAAAAAATAAAGGTACCTCCGAATAATGCAGATACATGAAGCTTGTGTCATACGGTTGTATTCATTGTATTGTAAGCTGAATTCTCTAACCGAAGATCATATGAGCTCAAAAAAAGTGAAAATAAATGCTTTCTTTACTTAAAAATGTCAATAAACTGATTTTTTAGGTTTCAGAGATTATTTAAAAATTCAAAAATGACCTAATTTTGGGCGGAAATAATTTTTTCAAAGGGTTCCAAGTAAAGTTAACAACTGGAATTCAATAAAAATAGGTGTGACAGGCAAGAAAAAGTGATGGCACGTAGTCACCTCCTGGGTGGTGACGACTATGTGCCCCGCCAAAAAAATTCGCTGTCCTTTCCTTATCATCATAATTTTTTTTTAAAACCAGAAATCGAAATCGGAGATGTGAGGCTGCCTTTAGTAAAATCCCCAGCAGCTTAGGCAAAGCATAAGGGAAGATATTAAGGAAAAGCCTCAAAAAGTGGCACAAAAACATCCGAGTATAAGGTACTTTAACACAAGCTTTTAGGATTTTAATTGATGGTTATATTTTATTGAATTTTAACTTTGACAACATGCAACTTTAGAAAAATTTACCCCTGTTTTATGCCACAAAAAATTTTTAAATAATTTTAATAAAAAATTCTAGTGTTAAAGTATGTAACACGTAGGAAGTTAAAGTTGCTATATCTCCTTTATCTCAGAAGGAAACGGATGGATAGACGTATGTGGGTATATTCTTTTGATGAACAGGGACCTTCATATGGTGTTTTAAGGTATTTATGGCAAATAATTAAAAAAATTAAATGCAAGATCATCTTTAAAAGTAGACAAAAATGCGGGCGAATTCGACCCGGACCCACGTAGTGTGAACAGCTCCATATAATAAAAATGTACAAAACCTGTATGTGCGGATGCGGATCCCGCACTTAGGTTTTGACACATGCGGACGCCATCCGGACCCGCACTAACACTTCCAACTTGCGGGCGCATTCCGCATCGTCTGAAAGGCTCCGTATGTACCAATAGTTAACTTCCGGACCGCCCGCATCCGATTCGTGTGAAAGGGCCCTAAATCAGCTCCACCTAAGACGATGGGGGGGGGGGGGCGTATCTCCGCCCATGTTGCATCTCGAATCAAACTTCCCGAATAAAAATAATGGACATCCCGTTGTCCATCATAATTATTCCGTTGATTTATACTCCTGTAATTGGACTTGTTATTCTGTTATACAAATTTATAAAGCTATATATACATATACATATTTAATAAAATTCCGGATGCACCCATCTTTCGGGAACGCTTCGATATCTCCTTGAGATGGGAAGCGGGGTGTGTCCGGTCCTACAATGTTCAATGTCACAAGATCTCGAGACAACCATTATTACAAGTACTAAACCGCACATGCACCTCGTAAATATTCCTTTGAGGAACTCCAACTACTGACGAATTGGTGCATGTCGGAATGTGCCGTGTCTGTGCCTAACGTGAAGTTTGTTTCTGAGGAATGCTTGTTAAATGTTTTAGAAATTCTGCCATTTGTATTCAGAATCAGGATGCAAACCACTCGGCTGTCTATTTTGCCTGTCGTGTTATGCGTGAACTTTAAATGTTGCAGGCCTGATTGCTCTCTGTGGAGAGACTTTTTTAAATAGGAGATCGGCTCGCGCATTCGCGCCTTAAAGTTGAAAACAACAGAAAACGAAAACCAACTTCAGCCGACAACCACTACGCCGTCAGTGGAATTCGAACTTTGGTTTTCGTGATGCCAACACGATCGCATAGCGGCCCGTATTCTATGAGGAATGAAAGTAGTTTCGCTCGTAAAACAAGTTGTCCAATTAATATCATGGATCCCCTGGCTGAGCGATATGTGGTGTGGGTGGCTTTGCAAGCCTGACACAATTTATGCTGATTGCTATGCAAGGTCGATAGAGGCTCTTCCTGTAATAAGAGAAACCTCCCACGGGCACGGCCCGGGTCAGCCCATGTGTTGAGACGGCCTTGAAGACAAATGCAGTACAAAATAGTCCATCCGAAAACACTTTTGGCTCGACTTGGTTCAAATTTTTTGTGTGACGCGAGAATGAGCCTTTTCTACTATCTATATCTATCTATATCTATATATATATATAATAGCTATTATACCCGGCGCTGCCCGGGTTTTCTTCAATGAGGCTGTTAGAAACACGTGATATCTCCCTCTTTCTTTGAGGGACATGCAAACCGTGTCTAAGTTAACCAATATGGCGACTTCCTGTGCGACTCATGAAATAATGAAATAAACAAATCTAGATTTAAAGAAACATAGAAATGAATATATACTTTTCTATCCTTTTTTAAGGGGCACTATGTATTTCTATCCCCCCCCCCCAAACTTCAAGTTAATTATCTGTCTGTTTCAGGTTTCAAAAATGCTTAATTAAAGCTGTGGAATTTTTTCGATGTACTTTTTATGGGCCCATAATTAATTTTAAAACAACCTAAACTGTATGAATTGATGCAGTTGAATATCAGAAGATAATACGGAGATATTAATTTTCATTCTTCAGAAGATATAAATAAAAAGTTGAAATCAATGTTATTACATGAATACCCAACTCAAAAGTAGGTCCGGCTAATTACTTCATATTCAATCTCCTGGGCTTAGTATACCTCTAAGCAAACACAATATTTCAGAAATCGGGAATTCTATGCAATTTTTAAAATTATTGATGTGGCGGAAAACCCCACCAAATTTCAGCATTTCTACAGTAAAATCGGCAATTTTAACAGTGATTTCTATGAGTCTCACCCTTTTCCTGACCCTCAAAGCGATGCTGATGATGATTATGACGTCTATTCAAAAAGCCTCACTACTGAGAGTATTGAAATGTAATTGTATTGAATAGTAGTATGTATAGTATTGAAAGTATTGGCAAACCATTATAAAGGCATAAACAATTATACATATACTAACAGGATTAAAGAAGTGACAAACCATTGTAAAGGCATATACACGTCTGAAACGCATTGCTAGGGAACCACGGTAACCAAAGTAAACGTTCGGAAAGTGATTGTTGAGGCCCAAAAATCATTGTTGCCAGACAGTTTTTCGCCCATTTGGGGCACTTGCCCTGCTTTGACGAAATTTTAAAGTAGCCTATCGTTCAAGTCGGGTCCCATTTGGTATATATGCAAAATTTGGCGACGATCGATCTAAAATTGTAGATTTGTATAGAGAACATACAGACACACACACAGACAGACAGACAGAAAATCAATTTTATATATATAGAATAGATATCTATATATATAAAATTTATGACATGAACGTCGCTCTCCACTTGTTAATACAAGATATACGGAAGACTGGATGTTGTGAAGATATTTATTATTTCAGATGTTAATTTTTTAAGGAAGGAAGCATATATACGCTCTAGCGAAGGAAAATCTCTATCTCCTCTGTAGCTTAGTGGTCAGAGCACTCGTCCGGCAATCGAGGGACCCGGGTTCGACTCCCGGTAGAGGCAGAGATGAGTTTTTTCCTTCCTTAAAAAAATTAACATCTGAAATAATAAATATCTTCACAACATCCAGTCTTCCGTATATCTTATATATAAAATTGATTTTCTGTCTGTCTGTGTGTGTGTATGTTCTCTATACAAATCTACAATTTTAGATCGATCGTCGCCAAATTTTGCATATATACCAAATGGGATCCGACTTGAACGATAGGCTACTTTAAAATTTCGTCAGCCCAGGGCAAATGCCCCAAATGGGCAAAAAACTGTCCGGCAACAATGGTTTTTGGGCCTCAACAATCACTTTCCGAACGTTTACTTTGGTTACCGTGGTTTCCTAGCAATGCGTTTCAGACGTGTATATGCCTTTACAAAGGTTTGTCACTTCTCTAATCCTGTTACTATATGTATAATAGTTTATCCTTTGTAATGGTTTGCCACTTTTTCAATATACTCTCAGTAATGAGGCTTTTTGAATAGACGTCATAATCATCATCAGCATCGCTTTGAGAGTCAGGAAAAGGGTGATCCTCATAGAAATCAGTGATAAAATTGTCGATTTTACTGTAGAAATGCGGAAATTAGTGGGATTTTCAGCCCCATCAATAATTTTAAAAATTGTATTTAATCCTCGATTTTTGAAATATTGAGTTCGCTTAGAGATATACGAAGCCCAGGAGATTAAATATGAAGTAATTAGCCAAACCTATTCTTTTGAGTTGGATATTCGAGCAATATCATTGATTTCATTTATATCTTCTCAAGTATGAAAATGAATGTCTCCATATTGTCTCTTTTGATATTTATTTGCATAAATTCATGTGGGTTAGGATATTTTAAAATTAGTTATGAGCCCGTGAAAAGTGCATCGAAAAAAATTCCACAGCTTTAACTAAGGATTTTTGGAAGCTGGAACAGACAGATGGATACCTTGAAGTTCGGGGGGGGGGGAAGGGGTCGGGGATCGAAATACCTAGTGCCCCTTAAAAAAAGAAAAATATATATTCATTTCTACGTTTCTGTGTAAATCTAGATTTGTTTATTTCATGAATCGCGCAGGTCGCCATATTGGTTAACTTGGACACGGTTTGTATGTCCCTCAAGAAAAAGAGAGGGAGATATCACGTGATCCAAAAAAGCCTCATTGAAGAAAACCCGGGCAGCGCCGGGTATTATACACAGTATATATGCCTAGTTTCATACTAATTGTTCGGATTTTTGCAATATGGTGCAATTTTAGTGGATATCTTTCTATTCGTAACTCGGATCACAGGGAAAAAATAAACGGGGGGGGGGGGGGAGAGGGAGACAGGGAATTTTTTCCATGGAAAAACATTCTGATACTTGACCTTGAAAAAGCATTTCAAGTTAATGGGATCTCATTATAGTATAACAGAGGAAGGTAATTTTTTTTTTCTCGATATTTTAAATTTTTGGGCAATTGTTTTTCAATTTTTTTAATCGTCTTGGAGAATGCGGGACACACGGCCCCTTATGCCCTCGCCTCTGAAAAAAAAAAGACACGTACAGGTCGTGCATTAGGTGTATGGAGCATGAGCAAGGGTATTTATGAAGACTCTTTTTACAAGTGGAAGAATGCTCACGAATATTGAAAGAAAAATCAAAACCTACGAGTTGCGCTTGTTATACTTAAGAAAATGATTCCAAGTAAGAAAATGGGACGGGAGCGATGAGTCCACGACGAATCAGACGACGATCTACTGATAAACTTTTTTAACACTCCTTCTCCCTCCAAAAAAAAAAAATTCATCATCGCACAGTCAATCCCCCCCCCCCCTCCAAACGCTGTTAACCTCGTGTCAAACATAGAGTTTCAGGTCTTTGCACTAGCGGAATTTACAAAATACGCGGACAATTCTCTCCTATATCTTGGTTCCTTCGCACGTGCAGTATTCTCGTCCCATTAAACGATTCTTGGGATTCTTCCAGACGCATCATACTGAGCGATTGCACTGCAGCCAAACAATAAAAATAAATAGCAATAAATTACTAAACCAGCACAACAGTTTTTATTTTTCAAATACTTTTTCCCCCTACAAGTGATGCTGTTAGCGATTTCAGTTCCAGGTTGGAAGAAGAGTTGAGATGCGTATAGCACAACACGTTTTGCCCATCCTAGCACATAACAGAATTACCCCCCTTTTTTTGTTTCTGCCGAGACAAGCAGGGACTTCAAGGCACCACCAGGCATAGCATATGCGCTGCTGTAGCAACACGAAAGATGGACTTTTAACATCGAACCAACAAAAGGATTAATACCAAAGGAAACGATGCAAAGGGGCGGAGGGGGGGGGGGCAACCGGGTGACGTCGGCAGAAATACTTGCCAAAAATACCGACACCTGCCAACAAGACATTGCCTAACAAAATTATAAAAGTGCAGCAATGGGACCTTACAAGGGTGGGCCTGATTGGGCTCCAGACTAGGAGCCCGGGACGATTCTTATCATTTTCTGGTTTTCCCACTATGGTGGGGGCCCGTGAAAACTATGATCAGAAGGCTGGCCAAACATCCTAGTCTGAGGGCCACGCATGCAGTGCTGCCGATACCACATGGTAGTTCAGTAGTTCTCAAACTTTTGTGACCTGCGGCTCCATTACCCAATTCATGGTCTATCTGCGACTCCCCAGAATAGTTTGGTAGATATTTTCCCCCATACAGAGAACCACTCCAAAGCATAAATAGGCACACAAATCCATATCTCCAGCTTACCGCGAAGCCATAGGAGCAGTGGTGCATACTTTCGGAAACACTATGGTAGATGGTCAAAAAGGTTTCATAAAAACTATCAATCACATTAAATAAACCAGAAGTATTTTCGATCATTTTGCTTTTTATTTACTTTTTCCATTGATAATTTCATTCTTACGAAGGTGAGTAAAAATGTACAGTAGACTCCCAACAATTCGTCCTAATATGGCGGAAGGGCAGGCCGGACAACAAAAAAGCCGAATAGACCGGAGTTTTAATATTCTTTTTTAATTAGGCCGGATATTCGAGAGTCTACTGTAACGAATAAAATACAATTTTCTGTGAATATTTGAAATACATACCTACGTTATACGGGGCGCTGCTCTAGAAGGGGCGTCAAATTGGAGTGGAAAAGCTTTGCCGACAAAAAAAATACGTGGGTGGGGGAGCCAAAAATAGGTCCCACACGGATAGAGATTTTATCCTCTAGCCACCCCTCACGCTGCGTTGTATATTAAAAAATACAACATTACTTTTTTCTGCAAAATTATTCAGGGAATTCAAACGCTTATCGCAACGCGCGATTAATTTTTCCATGCTCGTGGTGGAAAAAGTCTCCTCCAGCGTAGTGTAACCAGTTCAAAACTTAGGTTTTTTAGTACTTTGTCATTGGTTCGAGATCGTTGCCCTCAGGATCTGTTTCACTTTACCAAACAAACAAAAGCACACGGGCTAAGTCAAAGTGTACGGTGCTACTCTTGAACTTTTCCTAGAAGTCTTTGGTTCAAAAGCTGTGCGGAGTTATCATAATGAACCCCCTCTCCCCCCTCCTCATTTGATGATTTTTAATGATGGAATGCATACACACTTTCGTAGTAAATGTCTAACGTAAATAAGATGCAGAGGTTTATAATCCACTGAAAAATTCCGACGTTTTTTGACGTGTAATCCTCAGATTATACGCAGGGAAATACGGTAATTTCGGCGTTTAGCTTCACAGAAATCTCTTTTTAATGGCACCACCGATTTGATGTATAGTCCAGTTAATCTCACCTACCTAAACAACAGATACCTCGCAAACATTCCTCTGAGGTAGTTTCTCAAAATTTGGTGCCTGCCGGAAAGTGTAGCGTGTAGCTATATGTGTACAGTGGAGTCAATAATTCGAGGTGAGCGAGCCCAACACTACCTCGGATCAGCCTACTGAAAACTCAGATTATCCGAAAAAGTAATATTAAACAGCTTTCTGAGAGGGGGGAAAAGGGGTTCTACCAATTTTGCTCTTCATTCAACGGCTTAATTCATTGCAATGATCATAGACTCTGGTCAAGGAAGGTTCACGGGGGAGGGGGGTATTAATTTTTTTGCACTGTAAAAATTTTACAGTACAGGAGCATAGGGATCCACCAGTGATCTGTCTAGGAATGAAGACCTCCTTTCAACTGAAATTACTCACATTCGTGAGAAAAAAGGGACAAAATAAAACAAAACTCAACAGGGAAGTTTCGAAAAGGAATTTTGATAAACTCCAGAGCCGCGGATTACCCGGAACCTCGAAGTTTCGAGAGGCTACTATATTTTATATACCTATAATCGTACTTACCATAAGTAACACTAGGGGCATACTGTTCTCACAAGTCCTTGAAATAAGCAGAGGATGGAAACACTTTGCAGGACGTTACAACTGTATTCACAGAACAGCAATTTTTACATGTATTTACAAGCAGAGATACACGCTAACTAGATCAGAGTTCTCTTTTCGAACTTAAAATCCAACAACTTTGTAACTTCTCTTGTTATCGCCTCGCTATTTATAGGTACGGTCGAATCTTTGAGAAAAACGAATTATTCCAGAAAACTTCGTTCTACAGTTTCCAAGTTGGCTGCACTACCGGACGGGCAGAAAATCAATATTCCAGAAAAGTCTGGATGTTTTGCGCCGTAGCTTTGCGTTTTTCGTTTGGCAACAGGACAACGGCAAGTTTGAGAGGATTTACAAATTATGCTACGATATTTTTCGTAACATCCCCCCTTTTAGAAGTGTTCGTCTCGACCATTCAATCTTCAAGCCGGCGGGTCGTACTTTGTCACCCAGTCACCCACTGTGGTAGGGAGCCACGATGGAGTTCTTTGAATTACCGCATCGTTCAGTTTGTTCACGACTCTGTAGGATCCGTCCCAAGATGTCTGGAGTTTCGGACAAAGTCCTTTCCGGCGCTTCGGGTTCCAGAGT
Organism: Pholcus phalangioides; assembly: GCF_987345545.1. NCBI lineage: Eukaryota > Metazoa > Arthropoda > Arachnida > Araneae > Pholcidae > Pholcus > Pholcus phalangioides. The sequence continues at coordinate 16,333,188 of NW_028301594.1, forward strand.
CAGACGAGGTCTTTTTCCTTGAAGTCGTGAGACATGGGCTTCGCATCATAGCGGTTCTTTATCTTTTCGGAGCCTCGAGGCGCTCCTGGAGTCCCTCGACGTATTATTCTGGTGGAAGAGGAGCATGTGGCGGTCACCCAAAAAAGCAGGTCACCTGGCAGCCGAAGCCCATGAGCATATGCGCTGGTGAAAATCCGGTGCTCTCGTCGACAGCAGTTCGGTAGGCCAGTAGGAAAAGCAGTAACTTTGCGTCCCAATCTTGTTGGTTCTGCGACAAGAAGAGTGAGAGGTGGTTCAGGATGGTTCTGTTGAATCTTTCGACCATCCCATCAGATTCTGGATGAAGCGGCGTAGTTTTTGTCCTTTCCATTTCTAGAAGCTTATCACCGAAAAGTGATTAAGTGAAGTTTCTTCCCTTGTCGGAATGGATCGACATGGGGGACTCCGAATCGAGACACCTAATTTTGCACCAAAACCTCAGCCAACGTCACTGCTTCTTGATCAGGAACGGGATACGCTTCCGGCCACTTGGTAAAATAGTCCATCACAACAAGTATATACTTGTGACCATTGTAGGTTCTGAGTAACGGTCCAAGGATGTCCAGGGCGATTCTCTCGAACGGCGCACCAACGTTGTAGCGTTGAAGGCGGGCCCGGATGCGTTTCGGAGGATCTTCGCGAGCGGCGCAGGCGTCGCAACTCTTGCGCCATTTTTCCATCCCCTGGACTTGTCCCAATAGAATCATTCACGGGCCTTCGGGAGAGTTGGTTATGCCGCAATATCCACCGGTCGGGCTTCCGAGCAACTAATTCAAAACTTCTTTCACACGGCCTCTTGGTAAGATGAGTTGCCATCGGAACGTCTTCCCGTCCTCCGATTCCCATTTGCGGTACAGCACGCCATTTATTGCATTCAACTAATACAGTGGAACCTTGATAAATCAACACCCCAAGAATATCAAAAAACATGTCGACTTAAGCAGATGTCAAGTTAGCATGGGGTTTCCCTTCATTTCACCCTCAGCAATTTTTAAAAATCGTTTATGAATGTACAGTCGCCCCCCCCCCCGTATTCGCGGGGGTTACATTCCGAGGGTGACCACCGCGAATACGGAAATCCGCGAATAACCGAAACCATAGTTTTTTCTTGTATATCTCGTTTATTGAACATCATGAGAAAGGGCAGGGTGATGCGGAGATAGAAGGGAATGTAAATGAGAGTGCAACGATTGTTGGCGATGTTTTCTCAAAGAACGTTGTGATTTTTCTGTTTGCCGTTTCTTCTCTTCTCCATATCATCAAGTATGTTGGAGTATTGTTGACAAGGTACTAACTTCCTCTACTAATTTTTTTACATGCGAAGACCGTAAAATAGAGGGATCTATGTTACGAAAATAATCTATTGCTGATTTGAGCTTGCGAAGCTTTTCTGCTATGTCACTTATGGTCAAGTTGTCTTCTACTTCTTTATCCTAATCTTCTTCATCTGGTACCGCTTCAGTTTCAGGACCAGTCAACTGCATTAATTCCTCCTCGGTCAATCCAGCATCAAAAGAAATTTGAATAGCATGTATTCACAAACAAGGTAACTCCTGACTTCCAGAACAAATCACTGTTTTAACCAATTCAGGAAAAGTGTTTTCATAGTCCAAGCTTTTTATTGTTCATCCAAAATACTGGTAGCTTTGGCTTATCCTTCCTTTCAATTCTCACGAATTCGCAGATTTGAAAATGATGGTGGGCTTTATCATGCTACCCATATACGCATTTGCCCAAACTACATAGTAAGTCTAACTCTACTTGCCTTAAAAAAAACCAGGAGCTCACTTTTCTTTTCTTGTTTAACTTCTTTGCAGCATTCTTTCCCAAACAGTGTAGTTTCGTCAGCGTTAAACACCTGCTGAAGTGCATAACCCTTCTCTTCAATAATTTTCTGCAAAGTCTTTGGAAATTTTCTAGCTGCCTCCTGGTCGACAGAAGCTGAATCGCTGGTGATTTTTACATTGATTGATCCGAATCGTTTCTTAAACCTATGGAACCAACCTTTACTTGCATAAAATTCTGATGAAATAAGACGTTTCACTAGCCCTTTCCTTACGAAAGAGTAAAATTTTTTGCCTTTTGTGTTAAAATATTACAATCAATTGGAATACCTTTTTGTATCAGTCTTTTACCCACAAAAAACAGCATTTTCTGTACGAGAAACACATGGATCCTGTAGGCGCTGCAAAGTTTTGACTGCCTTGGGTGCAGCTACAGCTGAACAAATTTCCGATTCCTTTTCTTGATATATCTCACCGCAGATTCGTTGATTCCGTAATAACAGACCACAGCACGTATTGACTTACTTTTGCCAAGCATAGTCAATAAATCCAATTTTTCTCTTGTGAAGTTTTCACTTTTATTTACCTTTTCAAAGCATTATCAGTAGCACTAGAAGAATGAGCCATCCTAAACAAGCACAACTCAAATTTTGTATACAAAACACATGAATGACGATTGCTGAGTTGTCAAAAAAAATTTCAATAAAGGAAGAAAAAAAACTGTGAATATGGAAACCGCAAATACAGGGAGGTCGACTGTAGAGTGAAGCTTGTCTAAGACAGACAGTGTATGCGACAGAAACTTGTCTCGAATGGAACAGATTCATAGTCCAGTGGATAATAATCCCCACTATGGGGAACCTCTTTAAGACAGAAACGGAAGGCATATTTAGTCCATTTTCGATTTTAAAAAAAAAAAAAAAACTGGTGAAACGGAAAGAATTTTTGGCCAAGTGCAAGTTTTTGTCCCTTGAATGGGAAAAAATTAAGTCGCACTGATTTCCATTTTGTTAGGGAACTCTTACTTCTTGTAAAAACTATGAATGCTTACTATTGTATCAGAACTGGTTTTGGAAGTAAGGGATTGGGTATGGATGAAAGCAGATTTATTAAAAGCCTGTTTTGTTTATGATGAAAATGATGGCTTTGGGGACATTCAAGTATTACGTCAGCATCAATGGGTGGTTTCCGATTTGCTGACTTTTGATGACGAAGGGGGGGGGGGTTTGAATAATGCTTACGTCATCAACCACCCTTTATAAAAATATGAAATATTCTTGATGGCATCTTACTCTGTGCGCCAAAAACCAGAAAAACCTTTTGATAGTTTGTGGGCACTTGAAGTAACATCCCCCCCCCTCCCCATTGATAAGTGCCCTACAGAGCCACTTTAGTGATCTCTAAATGTTTTGCGGATCCAAGTGATCTCTAAATGTTTTGCGGATCCAAGTGATCTGGAAATGTGTCCGGGCCGCTTAAGTGCTCTGGAACTGTGCCACGCATCACTCAAGTGATCCATAATTATATGCCGCGAATCACTTAAATAATCTGAGAATGTGCCGCTGGTAACATGAGTGATCTAGAACCGCACTGGGGGCCACTTAAGTGCTCTAGAACTATGTCACATGTCACTCAAGGGATCTCTAAATGTGTCACAGATCGCTTAAGTGTTCTGGAAAGGTGTCCCTGGTCATTTAAGTGATCATTAAGTCATTTAAGTGTTGATGTGATCATTGTTCACATCTGAAAATGTGCCACGGGCCGCTTAAATGTTCTGGAATTGTACCACAGGCCACTTAAATGCTCTGGAAAAGTACCATGGGACACTTAAGCTATCTGTAAATGTGCCGCTTTGTTCATTTTTACAAAATCAGGTTTGAGGAGGGCAGGTTGCATCAGATAACCCCCAGGGCCATATTTGGTCCGCAGGCAAAAGGCCTTTATGTGATTTATCATTATATAGCTTACAGGGTGGGTTGCAATGAATTTATTAAAGATAAATTTTGAGTTCATAGCCTTTAAATAACATTGAAATTAACAGAAATTGATTATAATAAATTATAAAGGTATTTTCTTCCGAAATTTTAATTAAAATTTTTTTTTCCCATTAAAAAATACATTTTTGATCGTCTGGTCCCCTTTGTACATCTCTGATGCCACCAATGTGTGTTAAGATTCAGAGGGGCAGAGCTGATGATGAAAAAAGCGTGGATGACAGCTAAAATCATGAAGAGTGACTTGTTGCGTTCAATGCCAGAATGAAGAAGCAAAAACAGGTTCTACTATTTCTTGACAATGCGACTTGACATCCTCACATTGAGCTTTCTAATGTTAGATTGGCCTTTTTCCCACCTAGCACAACTAGTGTTACACAGCCGATGGATCAAGGAGTGATTTGCAATGTGAAAATAAATTACCAGAGCTCTGTAATGCAATCACTGCTGGCAAAGATGAAAAATGCATCAAATTTATCGGAATTAACAAAATCTATCAACCTACTAGATGCGATATTGTGGGTTCTGAAAGCATGTAAAAAATTTGATAATGAAACTATAACTCTCTGTTTTGTGAAAGCAAACTTCCCTGGAGAAATCAATTCAAAAGAAGAATCAGTCAATCAAGAAATTTCTAATCTACAAGAAGCATTAAATGCAGCAAAAGTAGGATTGCATGCAATAGACTTCGTAACAGTGGATGATGAATTAGCAATGGTAGCACAGTATGAAAACTGTATTGGAACTACTATTGCAGGGAAGCTTAGTGATGGAAATGAAATGAAATCAACAGTGATGAAGAAGAGAAATGCAACACAGTTGCAGAAAAAGATCTTAGGATAAACTCGTACACAAGTGCACTTCAGTGCCTTACAAATTTACAGTACTTTGCAGGTTATAAAAATGACATGGAGCTTTTGAGCATGATAAACACAGTGCTCAAATGTTTGAGGGAAACCGTATTGCAAGAATGACACTGGTACAGAAAACTGTACTTGATTATTTCAAAAAATAATTCACGTATAGATATGTATAAATACGGCCGGAAATGTATAATCTTTCTTTCACAAAGGTTATTGGTTGTTGATCTCACTGTCACTATTTTGAAAAAGGTATGCGTAATTTCTCAATTACTTTAATTTTTTTTTTTTTTTTCACTTTTGACATAATTAGGTGTTCATTCTATTGCTATTCAAAATATGGTAATAATGCACATGTCACTGTTTAATACTCGTTGGTCTATAGTATTTTGGATGATATTCTCAAAATTTAAGTTTTGCATAATGGTAGAAAAAAAAATACTGAATATGTTTTTGTGTGCACCTTTATAAAATGGAAACCTGTCTGTAACGGGGAAAAAAAAATTTCAGTCCCTTGATGTTCCATTTTATACAGGTTTCACTGTATATGTGCCAGCATATTATTGAAAAATTCTGTATTCCATTATCTACAAATTCATAGAATGTCTTTATCTGCAATTTTTTGTTAAAAAATTTTGTATTGAGAATAATACAGAATTAGGTGGGAAAAGCATATTTTTATGGCCAGAAGATCTGTTATTTGTGAATGAGCAGTGCAATTGTTCAAAATAACTTTCCTCCTCTCATTTAAAACATTCCAATCTAGCTTTCTCTATGATCTCTCACTCAAAAATTTCAGAAATCATTCATGTCCATCTGTGGCCTTCATAGTTAACAGGTTGAGTTTCCAGGTTCCAATTAGAGAAAAAACAGGAAGTAACTTTATCCAAAAGTGTGAGAGAGAATCGTTGATCAATCAACAAAGAAATGGTAGAAACAATGAAACAAAATTTTTGAAACATGTGAGTCATAAAAATTTTTGAACTGATCAACACATGGGTGATTTCTGAAAATGCATCGTAATAACACAGCACAAATCATAGTGGTCATCACATGTCAAGTTAAAGAGGTTTTTTTGAGATTCAATTTAGTATTGTGCCAACCATGGGAACAATAAATGTTGAGTAACCAGGGCAATCAAGTTATCATGGTTGCACTGTGTATATATTTCTTGAAAAATGTTTAACATGGTGTTAATTTTTTTCAGGAAATTAATTTATTTCATGCATAACAAAAACATGAAATAAAGTTCATAATTACAATTATGGTCACAATTATCATACTATAATTCATAAGTTTAAACAAATATCTTCATCCATGATTTCAGTAAAGATTACAAATTCAACTGAGCTGCATCGAAAAAACTGGACATAATCAAGATACCAAGCCATAATCAAATCATACTAAGAAGAACTATGCTTTCTAATGGCAAGCCAGTTACTCTAACCATTTGGATATCTGCTTAAGATTAAGCTGCATATTGGATTTCTGAATTTTGCAGCAAGTCCTTCTTGGGCATGATTTTTATTTTACACATAAATGTTGCACATACAATATGCTCAAATACACATAAAATCTGGCCACAGAAAAATAGCTTAAGACCTTTTATGGCCTTCATCACCAAAAGAGAGGATTCATGTTTTGGTAGGGATGCATGGAGAAATAGGAAAAAAAATCCTCTAGCAGCAGTGGCGGAGTTTCGCCAACGCTTGGCGTTAAAAGTGACTAAGCCGATTACGCGCACCAAGCGACCGGAAGAAGAAAAAATATACAGTGGTTGCGAGTCGGTGTAAATAACATGTTGATATTTTTTCGTGTGTGTGAATTTTTGTAAATAAATTAATTTGGTGATTGTTGACAAGTCATCTTTTAATCAGAGTGGAGTCAGATGAGCGTTATCAAATCAACACGGTCAGAATCCCAAATGTGGTGACGCGGTGTGGAATGACGCAAGAACATTAATTGGCCTCTGGTAAAGGTAGGCTGGATTCGTATGTTCACTTTCTCGTGTGTCCTCTGGGGTGTTAAAAGTGCAATTCCATTCACATTGGTATTGAAGTTTACATGCTGATAATGCCGGATCCGAAACCTGGAAATTCAGGAGATGAGAAAGTTGAATCACAATGTGGTCGTGTGTCTGTCAAAGTACCAAATTTTTGGCCAAACAATGTGAAACTATTTTTTGTTCAATTAGAGTCCAGTTTCAGGGTGTCTGGGATTACTGTTGAGCAGACAAAATTCGACACATTAGTTGCTTCGTTAGACCCTGAAACACTGTCACATGTTACTGACAAATTTGTGACCCCCCCCCCCCCCCCCCCGTCAGATCGGCCTTATTCTCAGCTAAAAGTCTGTTTGCTTTCAGAATTTGAAATTCCTCACACGAAAAAAATTCACACATTACTTGAGGATGTTGAGTTAGGGGATCGCTCACCCTCAATGTTGTTAAGGCAAGTGAGAGATCTCAGCGAAGGTCATGTTGATGATAATTTTTTGAAAAATTTATGGTTGCATAGATTGCCGATCACAGTACAAACCGTCCTGGCCATTAGTTCCGAAAATTTGGACAAATTGGCACAGATGGCAGATAAAATTTGCGAATGCACTGCTGTCTCTGTTGCTTCCGTAAATGCCTCTCATTTGACTGCTGGTAAAAGTGATGAAAGTGCAACACTAGTTGATCTCAAACATCAGGTAAATGAATTAACAAAACAAGTAGAGAGTTTGACCGAGTTGAGTCACCGTCGAACAAACAATAATCGAGGTCGATATCGCTGTAATTCTAGAAATCGTAATGCAGTAAAAAAAGAAAATTGACTTTGTTGGTACCATTTTCGATTCGGAGAAAAGGCAACTAAGTGCGTTTCGCCCTGTTCTTATGGGTCAAAAAATGAGTCAAGCCATCAGAAGTAGCTGCGGCTTCTGGGAATTTGGTTTTAAGTCGTAGGCTGTATGTGAAAGATCGCTTAAATAAGTCTGAATATTTGGTAGATACAGGTAGCGATGTTTCATGTTATCCTAGATCATTTATGAGTAAAGAAATTGCTGTTAGCACATTTAATCTCTATGCTGCGAATGGGACATGTATAAAAACATATGGTGTCAAATTGCTCACTTTAGATTTAGGATTACGCCGTACATTGCAGTGGCCATTTATCGTTGCTGATGTCAGCAAACCCATTATAGGGACTGATTTTTTACAGCATTTTGGTTTGCTTGTTGACATTAAAAAACTCAACTTAATTGACCCCTTGACAAATCTTGTGTCTCATGGTCTTGCTGGTTTATGTGACATTCAGGCAGTAAAAACAGTTTCGGACAAATCTGTTATGCTGATCTTTTGCTCAAGTATAAAGAGATCACGCAGTTAAATACTGCACCTCAAAATACTGTAAAGCATAACACGTTACATTTTATACCTACAGTAGGCCCTCCTGTTTTAGCCAAAGCACGCAGATTAAATCCTGCGCAGTTGAATATAGCCAAGCGAGAATTCGATTATATGCTAGATAAGGATATTTGCAGGCCTTCAAAAAAGTAATTGGGCCCTTTACACATGGTTCCCAAGGGTTTGTCTGACTGGCGACCCACGGGTGACTACAGAGCTCTGAACTGCATTACTGTACCAGATAAGTACCCTGTACCACACATTCATGATTTCTCGCATATGCTCAATGGAAAGTGCATATTTTCCAAAATTGATTTGGTTCGTGCCTACCACCAAATTCCAGTTAATCCACCTGATATACCCAAGACTGCCATAATAACACCATTTGGGTTATTTGAATTTCCATTTCTAAATTTTGGCCTCTGTTCAGCAGCACAAACTTTCCAAAGATTTATCAATTAGGTTATGCGTGGTTTGGACTATGTTTTTTCATACATTGATGATATTTTGGTTGCTAGTGAGAATCCGGAGCAACATAGGCAGCATTTGGAAGAAATTTTTAAACTTTTTTTGGAATATGGTATTGTCATTAACGAATCTAAATGTGAATTTGGCAAAGAGCAAATTGAATTTTTAGGTCACACAATCAATCAAAATGGTTGTTGTCCTACTAAAGAAAAAGTTGATGCAATCTTGAATTTTCCCAAACCTAGTGATATTAGCCAACTTCGACGATTTTTGGGGATGATAAATTTCTATCACCGTTTCATTCCAGACAGTGAGGTCATTCTTGCACCCTTAAATAAGTTACTGGTTGGGGCAAAAAAGAATGACAAGCGGAAAATCAAATGGAATTTGGACTTAGACACAGCTTTCGAAAAAGCAAAAAATGCCATGGCTAAGGCAACTTTATTGTACCATCCTTCAGCAGATGCTAAAATGGCTTTGGTCACTGACTGCAGTGGTTTTGCAATGGGTGCTGCATTACATGAACACCTGATGGTCCAAAACCTCTTGGTTATTTTTCAAAAAAGCTGTCACCTGCACAATGCAATTATTCAGCTTATGATAGGGAATTGCTTGCTGCATATTCAGCAATTCAGTATTTTAAGCATTTGTTAGAGGCTAGGCCCTTTACTTTATTTGCGGACCATAAACCCCTCCTATTTGCATTTCAGCAAAAACAGGATAAATGCTCACCTCATAGGCTTAGGCAGCTTGACTTCATTTCACAGTTTACCACAGATATTCAGTATTTACCAGGTAAAAGTAATATTGTAGCGGATAGTTTATCCCGCATTTGTGAAATCCAATTCTCCTCATCAGCAGACATGCAGTTATGGAGCAAAATGCAATCTGAAGATGAGGAAATGAAAAATATTCTGGATGGTAATATTGATTGTAGTGTAGAATTAATGAAACTGAGGATGGCTGCTTCACCTCTATTCACCTCTATTGTGATAGTCCTACTGGAGAAAATAGATTTTATGTCCCTCAAACCTTAAGAAAAAAAACTTTTCGAACAGGTGCATGGCTTATCTCATGCTGGCATCAAGGCCACTAAACAATTAATCGATAGCCGTTATTTTTGGCCTAATCAAAACAAAGACATAACTGTTTGGTGTAGAGCATGTGTGCTATGTCAGAAAACCAAGGTGCATAAGCATACAAAGTCGCCTTTGACAAAATTTTTAGTCCCCGATGAACGTTTTTCACATGTTCATATAGACTTGATAGGACCACTTCCTCCGTGTCATGATTTCCGTTACTGTCTAAGGATGGTAGATAGATTCACGAGATGGCCTGAGGTAGTGCCACTATCGGATATGACAGCTGAAAGTGTCGCCAGAGCATTGGTACATGGGTGGAGTGCATGATTTGGTACACCTCAGAGGGTAACATGCGACAGGGGTGGACAGTTTGAATCTGGTCTTCTTCAGGCTTTCCTGAATGCTTGGCATCCAAATTGCAAGGACGGCTGCATATACTCCACAGTGCAATGCAATGGTGGAAAGGTTCCATGGTCCCCTCAAGCAAGCATTGATGTGTCATATGCTAAAACAAGTCTTGGAAGGCCTAGACTCAGACTGGTATGAAGCTCTCCCATTGGTTCTTCTTGGGTTAAGGTCAGCATACAGGAGTGACCTTGATGCCTCAACAGCCCAGCTGACTTACGGTTCCTCACTTCGTCTCCCTGGTCAGCTATACAACGATCAGCCATTGTCTAACCCTCCCGACTACATTGCTTGATTGCAGAGGATCATCAGCTCTCTGAAACCAACGAATCCTGTGCGGCATGGACTTCCAAAGATCTACGTCCCGAAGGAGCTCACCACCTGCACTCATGTCTTCATCCGCCGTGGTTCCTTCAAGAAGTCTCTCCAGTGCCCGTACGAAGATCCATTCCATGTTGTGCGTAGATTGACCAAAGACTTCGTGGTGGAAGTAAATGATGAAGAAAAGGTGGTCAACATCGACAGATTAAAGCCGGCATTTTTGCTGTTGGATGAAGGCATTCAGGATGACTCATCACATTCCAGTGACAGTTCCAGTGATAAGAACAAAACTTACATCTCCCGATACGGTCGCAAAGTTCGGTTTCGTCTCACAAATGAAGTGTGAGACTGGCGGGGAGTTGTGTGGCAGACTTTCGCCAATGCTTGGCGTTAAAAGTGACTACGCCGATTACGTGCGCCAAGCGACCAGAAGAAGAAAAAATATGCAGTGGTTGCGAGTCGGTGTAAATAACATGTTGATATTTTTTCGTGTGTGTGAATTTTTGTAAATAAATTAATTTGGTGATTGTTGACAAGTCGTCTTTTAATCAGAGTGGAGTCAGATGACCATTATCAAATCAACACGGTCAGAATCCCAAACAGCAACCTTGGAGGATGCTTTTTTTTTTCTTTTTCAGTTATTTTCCTCTACATAAGAATGAACATTCTTTTTTCATGATGAAAGTCGCAGAAGGTCATAAGCCATCTTTCTGTGGTCTGTGATTACATCTAAATTTTTCTCCTCATCAACAAAGAAAGTTGTTATGAGACCTTCTTTATGAAAAGTAGCTTACATTTTTCTATTTTTCAAAATATAAATGATGATTTTTTTTTTACAACCATGTGTTTTTTAAAATTAAGCTCATCAATTTGCTTTTTATTGAATTTCATAGCACTGATAATTCTATAAAAAAATTTGAAAATCAAACATACTTGACTTAGTCCAAGGCGATAAGCAGACTTTTCTATATCTATATGTTCCACTAGTTCCTCTGCAGCTTGACGTTCATCATAGATGGGAGAAGGAACCCTGTGTTCAGGGGGCGCTAATATTTCAAATCTGCGCCTGAATTCTGAATACACCAAATTTTCTGGAAAACCTGAAATTTTTTTTATTTTGAAGAATTAATAAAGTTTACATCATGTTCACAATCAAACTAACTATTGCATAGGCAGGAATAGGGACAAAACTATTTTGGTAAAATATTCAGAAAATATGAAATAGGAAACTTCATATATGAGTTTCTTTATAAAATTTTCACCTCTGATAACACTAGTTTAATGCAAAAATTACAATAACCTATAATAATGTTACATAATATATTTTATAATGTTACATATATTTTATAATGTTACATATATTTTATAATGTTACATAATATATTTTATAATGTTACATAACATATTTTATAATGTTACATAATATATTTTATAATGTTACATAATATATTTTATAATGTTACATAACATATTTTATAATGTTACATAATATATTTTATAATGTTACAGAATATAATGTTACTATAATATCACATAATTTACATATTTGGTTTAAAATAAGTTCAACAGCATTATGAGAGGTTTATGGATATACCTAGATACTATGAAAGAGTACAGATGTTTAGGGAAAATTTAATCAAATTTAAATTTGAAAATATAAGGAGTTGATGTTCATGATAAATAACTGAATAAGTGAACACTAAAATTAAGAGAGATCATGACTGCTTAGTCAGATTTTACTTATCATCATCATCATTATTATTATTATTCTGACAGTTATCGGATGATTTAGCTACCAACCAGCAGAAGTCTACATTGCTAGAATACAAAAGCTGGTGCTCTGATGGAAAAAAAATGTTTCAGTGAGAAAGAAACTACATAAAAAAAGTACAGCTAATTTTAAATTATTATTTATAATTTAGACACTGTGAATTTTTGTTTTGTCTCTTGTACATAAACAGACAAAACAGTTATACATACATACAATCAGTATGTCATAAAACAAACCAAATATTTAATGCATTGATTCCCATACCTTGTTTGTAAACTCTGACCATATCTAAAATCTGAGCACCTCTGATTTGAGACCTGAGCAAGGGAATGTTGAGGACATCATCTGAGACTGAATTTTTTGAAGTCCGAACATCACCAAAACCAGCATTATGGTGTGGAAGAAAGCAATGAGCAAAATGCAGGTTGGTTCTTTTCAAAATATCTATTAATCCATCCTGAAAAAAGGACATGAAACGCTGTAGTGAAACACTTGGAAGTTTTCAAAAATCAATCAATCTCATTTCAGGAGAATCAAAACAATTAGCTTATAAGCAAGCAAATTTTGGTGTAATAATAATTTTGCTGATGGCAAATGATTCAGTATATAATCTGCTTCAAGAGATTCATCTCTCAAGACTGTGATGCCCAAAATGAATCCTTAGACATTATAAATATTAGTAAGAGTTTTCTTTTATTATAAGGAAAAGCTTAAATATAATCTATGAGAAAAAAAATAAGATAGGATACTCTGCAAATTTTCCCTTTATTCAATTATTATTTTTACAGTATAACCTCCTCTAACGGCCACCTCCGAACAACAGTCTCATCTTGCTGGAACCAAACGCGTCCCACAAACTTAACATTACAAGAAACCTCGAGAACAATGATTTCTGAATAACAGCCACTTTGGACATGGATTCGGGGGGAAAATATGCATATCACAATGAAAAAAATAATTTTCAAGTTTTAAGGGATTTTTCTCACTCTCCAAACTTTATGGAGGGTTGGAAATTACGCATGCTTTCTTTTCCTGGGTAAAAATGCTAGGTGGGTATATTGAAGGCAGTAGAGAGGAAAAAAACTTGAAGAGATAATACAGAGGACAACAGAAGTGACCTGTTGTCAGCATTCTAATCACTAGAGGGATATGCAAGTTATCTGATTACTGGAAATTCTTTGTTTATTTGGCACTCCCTACTCCAAGGGATTGCCCATGCAAAAAAAATAGCGCTTGCAAATAGAAATGTCCAGGGTATTAATTTTTTGAGAGGAATGTGTCAATCCTTTTCCTTTTTTTTAAAACTAGAATGTATGTATGCCTATATCTTCAGTTATCAGATTGGACTTAGGAACACCCTGGAAAGAAGGTCTAGTTGATGGTCCAGTGTGAACAAAGAACTATTTGGTGCTGTTGGTGCACCGTCTTGGTTCATATCAGTTTTTCTTGCTTGTTGTGTTCTACCTTAGCACTGCAAGCTCGAGTCTCAGGATGTCATAATAGTGCTTTAGATAGATTAATCAATTATTTTAATATTATCAAATTATAATTATATATTTTAATATAATCAATTATATAACTACTGTAATCAGTTACAGAATGGATTGTCATTCCACATGCTATGTACATGAATCACAAATTTTAGTTGACGTTTTTTTCCTAGAAACAAACTACCACTCCCAATTACTGCCACCTTTCAATAGCGGCCACATTTTCATGGTCCCGTTAGTTGCCCTTGTCGGGAGATTTTACTGTATTATATTCCTTTAACCTTTCTCTCTTATATAATCCTAATATTAACATTTTAAAACTGATGAATGAAAATTTTCAAAAACCCACCATGGTATACTTTATCTGCAAAGGCACTGATCGTCTCTTCACTCCAGATGCTGCCACACTTTGAGCACGTCTCATGCTAGAACTACGTCTTAGTGTTGAACTATTTTCCGAAGTAAGTAATCCAGCACCAGAAGAAGCAGGTGCCATGCCACGATGTGATGCCAAGAGCTGCACAATGCATTCTCTGCAATAAAATCAACTAATTTATTTCATATGAATTGAGTGACAGTAACATATTGACAAAGTGGTTGTATACTTGTCCACATGGTTTGTGGATGATGGTGAGAGGGGTCACCAAGCTTTACTAGGAGAACTCTATAATTGGCAGGACATAAACACCAACACATGTTTATACATAGAATAAATGTTGTTTGTCATTCCTAAAATATTTTTGATGATGAAGAAGTTTTCTTAAAGTGAAGTATGCTCTTATTAACAAGGGACTATCATATTTTATGTGTGGGAGCATCTTCTGGCATCATGTAGTGAAAAGTACTGGATTCACTCTGCTCATAATCAACAGGGTTGTTCAGCATACACTAGTTCATGAATATATCATCTTTGAATATGTTTATCATTCGCATGGTATCTGTCATTATTATATTTTACCCCTTTTACAAGGAAAGGGTCCTAAGGTGTCATCCTCAATAAGTTTCGAAAAAATTACCAATAATTCGACTCTTTAAAATATGAACAAAAATATAAAAATATCTGGTGGAATTATCAATTATATAACTACTGTAATCAGTTACAGAATGGATTGTCATTCCATATGCTATGTACGTGAATCACAAATTTTAGTTGATGTTTTTCAATTCGTTTCACATTTTTTTTTAAATATTGTTATTTTTGAATGCTAATACAGGCTAAGAATGAATTTAAAAATCTCACAACCCTTCAACCTTGAGTAACATCATTTAAACAACCTATGATCACATGTTACAGCACATACAAAGAGGAAAAAACCAGTTTCTTGAAGAGGAGGAAAAAAAGGAAAGTTAGAGTGTGTATTTTTTTTTTATAGATCTTGCCAAGGAGCAGCATGTGAGGCGATGAACAGCCACCTATTGTCTTTTTTATTAATTTTTCACGGCTTTATAATTATTTTATGGTTTTATAATTATTATTTAACTCTGTTACTAATTTTTTGGTTTTTATGAGTTTCTGATTGAGATGAATATACTTGAATCTTTTCATAATTTTTTGAGGATGATAATTTAAGACCTTTTCTTGTTAGACAACATATATATAATCACAGAGTATAAAAATTCCCTAAATTGTTTTTTTTTTTCGAATTAAACATTTTTTTTCATAGAGCTATTTTAGTATTCTGTAAGACTGACTCAATCCAAAGCAAAATGGCATAAATGACTTGGCAACAAAAACAAATTTTGGCCAAAACAGTATATACTAGCAACCCCAGATAATTATTTTCTGCCTCTCCTCACAATAAAAATTACATTCTTTTTCAAGGAGTCTTCCACAGTCCAGTATGCCACCTCTCTTTGACCATACACACAGCAAATTATGAAGACATGTAAGTTTTTCTAAGAATGTCGCTCTTTTGAGGCCACTTCCAAAAGCACAGTGCGAAATGTGTAAATTACAAGGTCTGAAATAAATAAGTCAAGGTGAACCAGATGATTTTACTGCATTGTCCATCCTTTATTTAAAGGGATTTGTTTAAATTTTAGTGTTCAATGCCAGTGTAATCGTTTTTGACAAATGAAGCACTTTCATTTCTAACTCTTTGCAGAGTGTTGTAAATATTGTTTGACTTTGCATGCCCTAAAAATACAGAAGACAATTGAATGCTACTGGGTAGCATCAGAATCACCAAACCTAAAATAAGCCTATGTATCCAACTGCTCTGTTATGCAAACTGTTGTTTCACCTATACACAAAACATGCACTATAATTTTGAATAATGAATGTTAGTTACCATCCGAAACCATAAAGTAATAATTACAAAATTATTTTTTCCATCCAGACAGAAGTTTTAATGACTATTCTTCTTGTATCCCCTACTATTCTCCCTTAAACTAAGCAAATAAAAAGTTAAAACAAAATGGTCCATATATACCCCCCCCCCAAAATAAAAAAAATGATATAATTTCTGCTTTGACAGAATCATTAATTGCAATCTACAACATTTGTAATAGTCGGCAATATATCAATGATTCCCTACTCAATTTTAAAATCAATTACACGAATTTTGTTGATAGGATTTGGTAGGAAAAGTAGGGCAAAAACTAGAAAGTAGGACATTTTACCAAAAATAGGAAAAGTAGGACATGTGGGAGCCCTGTCTTATATATTATTATATTATGGAATTATTATACATATTATACCTTTCCTACCAGTGTTTTAAAAATGACAAAATTTTGCAGTCTTTTTGGTATTATTATAACTGAGTAACTATATAGATGTTGAGAATTTGTAAGAACAATACAGTACTTTAGATCAATTATTACTCACAGTTAAAAATTTAGTTGAGTTAATCAACTCAATCAATCCAATCAAAATTTAATTCAAAATTTTATCAAAAATTTTATAATTTAACTTGGTTTATTTGACTAAACTTATTATATGTCTTAAATTTTGTTTTTATACATAACATTTCAGATAAGTGAATAAATATTCTGATCCTATTTTCCAGACATGGGGAAACACAAGTTGGTTGAATGAAAACTAGTAATGATTTCAGTTTCAAATAGAG
Source organism: Pholcus phalangioides (assembly GCF_987345545.1). Lineage (NCBI taxonomy): Eukaryota > Metazoa > Arthropoda > Arachnida > Araneae > Pholcidae > Pholcus > Pholcus phalangioides. The sequence goes on from NW_028301594.1 coordinate 16,349,858, forward strand.
TTTCATGGACTTTTTGACAAGACTACAATTTATTTTCGCCACTGTGAACACCACTTTTTTTATTTAGAAACCATCAGCCCCCCATCCCCATTTGAGAGTAGTTTCAAGAGAAAAAGTAACAGTATCTCAAAATTAATTTAGTCTCAAAATCAGTAAAATAACTGATATAAAAAAAAGACAAGATCCAAGTTGAAAAATTCCAGGATATGACAAGTATTTTTAGCATGTTAAATACCATCAAGCAAGCGGGCTCGGAACTTCTTAATTTATTTCCATATTCATTTCCATGTTTACATCCATTCAGTGGATATGTGTGTGAAATGAATAGAATATATTTTTATAGCATCAATTAATATTATATGGTTATAAGTACTACGTTTGCTATTAGCATTTCAAAACATTCTATTAAAATTCAATTAACAGTCAATTAATCAATCAAAATATTTCGATTAACCAGTTTACAATTTTAAACGATTCCTAGCCATAATAAAAAGCAACTGTGATTTTTTCTCCTTTTTCATCATCAAGACTTGAGTTAATTCTTTTTTTTTCATTTTTATAATTAATCACACCATATAATTCTTACTTAATTTGGAATTTGAAAAAAAATACAATTAAAGAGATTTCAGTGTATAATATCTAGTTTAAATTATGTATTTCGATTGATACACTCACAAATTTAATTAACAGAATGAAATGTTCTTGATTTATGTAGTTTCAACATAATAGCTTCTTGTTTACACATGCAACTGTTGCAGACCAAAAGCATTACCAAAAGCTTTTTCTCAGCTTGAATGAATCATCATTAAAATATATAGTAAAGACTGAAAACTTTCTTGAGCTTACCATTCTATTACTCTTGCTTACAATCACAATTACTTATGAAATCTTGCATATGCTGTTTTTACCAGTGTTTTCCCCACTGGATTACTATTAATCAAAATAACTAATAATACAGAAAAATTAGAGCCCATTGGGAGAAAAATCAAATTATCATACTGCTTAGCAGTAAATGAACTATCTACATTTAGAGAATTTTATCTTTTATTCACTTACTCAAGATGAAAAATTTCATCACAATTTGCCACAATAGTGGTTGGCATTAGGAACCTAGTTTTTCACACAAGAAAAAAAAAATTTCCATTACTTTTGAGAGTCTTGAAGCAACATTGCAGCTTGCTTGAAAACGGGATGTTCCCTGGAAGAGCGAACCCATCCTGTGATAGAATACACAACTGGATCGGTTCCTTGAAAATGCTGGACGGTAAACTGATGATTGTATGGACCTTTGCGCACCAGCTGCTGATAATCTAAATTGAAATAAAAATAGACAGGTAAAGCAAGTTTGTCCTTGTAATGAAACAATATATACACATAGAATAGGGGGGGGGAATCAGCAAATCGTATATGACTAGATAATGTTCACATGGAATAAGAGGGAGGCAAAACAAGTTGAAAAAATAAATAAATAAAATTAATCGTGAATGAACCACCCTTTTCAAGCATGCAACTATCCTATGGGAAGGCTTCGATATCTCTCAGAGATGTGAAGCATAGTGTGTCTGGTCCTTTGATGTTAAATGTACAGTAAAACTTGTCTTTTGCAGATACCGGTGGGACAAAAAAAATTTTACATAAAAGAGGGGTGACCGTTAATCAGGGGTTTGAAAAAGCCTAGTTCTATTATACACCGAAAAATTATTATTTGGCCGTAAAGGAGGAGTGACTGCATCAGGGGGTCTCAGCTAAAAGGGGTTTTACTGTATTTGATGTCTTCGATACCATTGGCAGTGTTTTGGATGCTCTTGGAAACTACTTTGAAGGCTTGCAGGACTACATGCATGATCCTTTGGGCATTTTTTTTGCAATGCCAATATAGCCATGTGATTAACACAAGCATGCAGCAAGATATTATTCATTATGATGTTTTTGCACTTCTCCTGCCTATTCTGGGTACACTTCACCTGCATTGTTCATATTTTAAATAGAGCTTTATATTTTATTTGTTCACAGCATACCAACTCTGGTCATATTGCCAAAAGGCAATCTACTACTGAATGAATTCTGAACATTGTCCTTTTTCATTTGCATGCTTCAAAATTTTGATGTGGTCCCACATTTTTATGGAAAATATAATTGCAGATGTGCCAACTTTTGAAATCCAGAGATTCTCCCGAGGGGGATGGGGGGGGGTCCCTCATAGACTCAATAAAAAAAAAAATTTCGCAAAAAAATTTTTTTTCTTCAAATCAATTAAGAAAAAGTTACATTATTCCCCCCCCCCCACCCCAAGGCAGGTTCTGCATTGCCCCTGAGCAGAATATAATTCCATGTCAGTCTTTCCATGCAGAATAGAGAAATACTGTTCATACAACATAAGTGTTTCATTTCGTGGATGTTATCAATAATTGATAATCTTGGGTATATTGAAATCTTAAAAGCTTTATATAGTTTTATATTTTCTTTCTGAAGACATTTTTAATCGGAGGAAATAATTTAAAAAACTTCAAAATACAAAGCTGCTGACAAAAAAAACTTGTGTTTACTGCACGGCTGTTAATGGAATACAATAACAATTATACAGGAATTTCTGCAACCAAGGTCATGCCCCTGATAAATGATTGCCAATAAACGCTATGAAAACGAAGTCATGTCTTTGTCAGTTGCTTAAATGCGGTCACAGAGACTTTTTTTTTTACAACTGCTCGATGAAAATGACCACAGCTGTCCTTTATGGGTGTTTTCCCTAACGATGACGGTAACCATTGAAGCCACGACAACGTGAAAGCTCGCGTAAAATCTAATGTTCTACCGAAATCCGGAGAAATTTTAACAAATCCGGAGAGCAGGAGGAAGGTAAAAAAATCGGGAGAGCTGGCAGGTCTATAATTGCCATGAAATGCCACAACCTTGATTCAAATAATGAATCAGTATAACCTCACGACTATTTTAAGTTCAAAGTGGAAAAGCACTTATATCATAATATTCATCCTTCTCATTCATTATTAAAAATACCATTACGCAAAAACCATAAAAATTAAATTCTTAATCACCCATTGGAAATTTCAGTACCTTTTCCAGAATAATGAGCAAATACTTTGTCAAGGAATGACTTTTCAGTAGCACCTGGAAAAAGAGATTCTTCATCTAGAAGCCACAAAAGCCCCCGATTTCCTATTTCACGCAGATCTGTGGTGGAAGCTCTCAAAGCACCTTGTTGTGGAGTTTGGTCTATCACATTGATTAAACCAGCAGGACTTGGAATGTGGAATGCATCTTTGTTCCAATCAATGTTTTCCTTTTTTTTTAAAGAATTTTTTTTAAATAACAGATTGAATAAATTATCCACATCATCTAAAACTAAAATTTACCAACAAAACTATAATTTATCTATGAAAGAATATAAAAAATACAGGTATAGCTTCCTTCTTGTTTACACAATTGTTTCAAACAGACCAGTCATAAACCTACCACAATTGAAAGTTTTAAAACCATATAACACAAATGACATTTTTATTTATATTATGCCATATATACTATTTTTCTTTTATACATATACAGGGTGGGCAAAAAGTCCGTAGAAACTTTAAAAAGTCATAAAAACTGGAAAAATAACAGAAATAAAAAAACGTTTTCCAGGGTTATCATCGCTAGGTCACAGGAATTTTTTTAAAACAAGGGAAAAAACTCAGGAAACAACCAACAGGTGGCGCTGGTACAAAAGAGACTTCTGTGGAAATATGCAAATGAGATGGTTATAAGACCTTGCGCTCCTCATCCACAACAAGTTCACCATTGTAAACCGTGTATGTGGACCTGCTGCACTCTGTTGTTGCTGGATTTATGACTCACCTGCAATGTGTTATTCCCTGTGGTGATGATGGTGGTCATGTGGAATACATACTGCTGTAATAAACGATTTGGAGGCATTCTGTTCATTATTTTCGTATCTTTTCTTTGACTTGTGTACGTCAGCACTCCTATCGGCTGTTTTTGACATTTTTTCCTGTCTTAAAAAAATTCCTGTGACCTAGCGATGATAACCCAGCAAACCATTTTTCCGGTTTTTATGAATTTTTAAAGTTTCTACAGACTTTTTGCTCATCCTGTACTTTGTTTTACACATTATTTTTTATCGTAAATGCTAGTATTAATAAAACTTGCAAAAATACAAGTACTAAAATAAAAGATGAATACAGGGCTCAGCACGGATCATGGCCTCAAAACTAGTGAAAATAGTGACCAAAATATTTAAAAAAGTGACCAAATAGTGACCAAAATGTTTAAAAAGTGACCCAATAGTGACCAAAATAATTTTAGAAAGAGACCAAATGGACAATGAATTTTGATTATTACCAAATTGAATGAATTGAAATTGAATTTAGTTTTCACTCAACTTTGTATTTCAATGGAGCTCATCGAAATTGCTTTTTTTACATATAGTAGTGTGAAATAAATCAAACTCGAATGCATTCTGCTAACCAGAAAAGTTTTGAATAACTTATCAAATTTATCAACAACTATGTGTGAGAGAGTAACATTACATCCTTTCTAAGTAACAGTAGCAATGCCTTCCCCCCCCCCCATAGGGGCCGGTCAAGTACTACGTCATCATAGATGGGGGGGGAGGGGGTTTCCGATTTGCTGACTTTTGATGACAAGGGGGGAGGTTGAATAACGCTTACGTCATCAACCACCCTTTATGAAAATATGAGTTAGGATTCAGGGGGGCAGAGCTGATGACGAAATTTTGCTGACAGGGGAGGGGTGGTGGTCAAAAATGGCTAAAAATTTGCTTATATAATACTTGAATGGCCCATATTGCTATCCACAACCCATCTTAAAATCAATTTAAGCAGGAAAAACTTCAAAACGGGAAAAAATTTTCACATTCAAAGAAGGGAAAAAAAATGAAATAACACAAAATTTGATGAGAGAATTTGTCCCTTCTACATCCTAGTGAATTTTTCATTATGTTATGCTATGAATGACAGTATACGAAATGTACTCAAACTTTTTTTAACTAGTACAAATTGATTTACATAATGAGGTTTGTATAATATCTTCCAACAAATTTTAAGAAATTTACTATAATGATTGATTTAAAAAAAAACTAAAATTACATTTTTAACAATATTATTTTAAATTATTAAATTAAAATATTACTTAAACTACTGAATTAAATAAATCATTTAAATTATTAAATTAACTAAATTATTTTAATTGTTAGGGGCCGTTCAAGTATTACGTCATCATCGATGGAGGGGGGAGGGGGTTCTGACTTGCTGACTTTTGATGACAAGGGGGGAGGGGGGATTTCGATAATGCTTACGTCATCAACCACCCTTTATGAAAATACGAGTTAGGATTCAGAGGGGCAGAGCTGATGACGAAATTTTGCTGACAATAGGGGGGAGGGAGGGGGTCAAAAATAGCTAAAAATTTGCTTACGTAATGCTTGAACGGCCCCTTATACGTTGAGGGAGGGCAATCTATCCTCCCCCCAACGTCAATGGCAGAGCCTACTGATGTATACATGATGTATATCAATTGTCATCTGCCGCACCTCTAAGACCTTCAAGTCTATCTGCACCTATGGCTGGACTGGGAAGGGTGGGTGGGTCTACTCTTTTACAGGCGGAGGAGGCTCCAAAATAATACTGCCCTTGGGTGAGGGAGAAAACAAATCAGTTTTGAAATTGTTTGGTTTTTGAGAGAAAAATTTGTAAATATATATTTTCCTTTTTTTTTTACACACAACATACACCCCTGCAAAAAAAACATTTACTACTTTACCCAGAAACAATATAATTTTGCCCCCCCCCCCGTAATTTTTAACAGAAAAAGACTCCGCGGTCTTCCCCGGTAAATTTCCCATGAACCTTGTAAGCACCAACGTGGCGACTTTTTTCCGCGCCAACCAATCGCCGTTTTGCGGCGGTCAATTCAAGATGGCTGACAAAGGGAACATAAAATTACAAAAAAATATATAATTTATAACATGAATCAACCAAATATGCGGCAATATGCGAAAATCGATAGAAATATATCGGGAAATACGGAAAATTAGGATAAAATGAACACAAAAATCGAATCAACGACATACGAATTTTATAAATGCGGTTGATAGAGTTTATGGATGCTGCTGTCAGGGCTACCTATTTTAGCGCGAATAAAGTCGCCACGTTAGCTCGGACTCCTCCCGTAATTTTCAAAGAACAAAAACAGTGAATTCGCCCCCACCCGGGGCACTCGATTTACCATGGCCGTAATACGATATTTTTTCTGGAGGGGAAATGTAATTTTACTGCCCCTTGACTGTCAAAATTCGATAATTTTGCAAAGGAATTTATTTCCTTTTCTTAAATATACCATTCCATCAAAAATTCCATTCGAGGCATTGCCCCCCCCCCCCCCAGTTTTGGATTTGATCACGGTATGTAGCAACCCGGGCCGCAAGTACGTACGAAAATTTACTATCGCCCGGGGCCGGTATCCATTTTTAATAACGGAAAAAAGAGTAAACTCGGCACCCTTCCTCGTTCAACACCCGTGGAACCAGACCCCGCCCTCTCCTATTGCGGTCATAACAGCGACTCGAGACAAAAACGTTGTAATAACTTCCGAGGTCTGAAAAGGGGATTTTTTTTACACAACACCGAGAATGGAGCGCAATATGTCGATATTAAGTCAACAATCAGCATCGTGAAGATGCTCTAAATTAAGTTACGACCAGAAGCGGATAAAGGTCAGTTGATGACGGCCCCGGGCTTAAAAAAAAATTAATATTACGCCCCTTAAATTAGGAAAAAAGTATAAAGTAAGGGCCAAAGGCGCGGTCAGTGTGCCCACAGTTAAATCCGCCTCTATGTACGGTTCGCATGCACGTTAACTGAGTTTTCATCAGCCTGATGACCAATTTTCATCTGATTTGGTTAAACTAAACGTTGAATCCGAAGGTTTTTAACAACTGGCTGTTGCGAAGATATATTTTGGAAAGAGAGAAAATTCAACTGCCCCTGCGGGGGATCGAACCCACGTCCTTTCACTTTCCGGGTGAACGCACTAGACTACAGAGGCAACGAATCTTTCCTTGGAGCTCGTGTACACTGAAAAGGACCGTACATTGTCGGCCAGACCAGACTCAGGCCAAGCTCACAACTGCTGACGTTGCCATCAGATGGCGACTTATGGAAGGATGACGTCACTCTCCGCTACCACACGAAGGTTTTTAACAACTGGCTGTTGTGAAGATATATTTTGGAAAGAGAAAATTCAACCGGAAAGTGAAAGGACGTGGGTTCGATTCCTAGCAGGGGCAGTTGAATTTTCTCTCTTTCCAAAATATATCTTCGCAACAGCCAGTTGTTAAAAACCTTCGTATGGTAGCAGAGAGCGACGTCATCCTTCCATAGACGTTGAATTGCAGGATTCTGTGATCTTTTCATAAATAGTTCTCCTTTTGATCATATCTGGGGCTACGGTTTCTTGCTGAGATTTAAATCCAGTTAGAAAAATAGTACGAATTTTATTTCTAGATAGATCGCGATTTTCAGTCGGATGATATTTTTTTTATTGTAAGTAAATTCAAAATACTTGCGAGCTTCTTTAACGTTGGCCAGCTACAAGAGTATTCTCCAAAGCGTACTAATAATACGCTTAATACGTATTAATAGTACGCATCTTTAATATGCGCGCTTTGGTATTCTCCCGCTGCGCGTAAGTCAGTTTCTGCATGGGCTCTCTTTATAAACTCGCTCAATGTAAATGAGCCTTTAAATCGTCATTTCAAATATTAAAAAAAATTAATGAAAGTAACGATAGAACAAACAACAAATGTAACTTGCTCGATGCTCCAAGAAAGGAATTCGGCCCTTAGGGCTAAAACTTTTTAAAACAAATAAAATAAAGGATCAATTTTAAAATAAGATGAAAATGAAAGAACGAGTGGGGAAATAAGAAAGAATGGTAGTAGAGGAGGGGAAAAAATTCTTTGTTGTAAATACGCCTTTTACGCTATTTTTTTCCGACCGGCTTTTCCATAAAATGACGACTCTTAACTATAAGGAGCTTTCTTTCCAAGCGCCTTGAAATCAAGTTATGCTGACGTCACACGGTATGCTCCCGGGAAGATTAAGACGCCTTCATATATATATATAGGGGGTTCCTTGTACGATCGTAGTTCAATGAAGGGAGGGAGGAAATTAGCGACCTTGAACCGGTCAAGTTCCTCCTTGAAGAAAAGAAAAACACTGACAGCCGAAAAGCGCGCGAGACCGAGGTTTTTTTGCTAAAAAAAGTGGAAAAAGTGACCTGGGCCCGAAAATAGGTAATAAAAGTGACCAGCTTCTAAAAAAGTGACTTTTAGGGAAAAAAGTGACCCGTGCCGAGCCCTGTGAATATAGAAAGAGTTTTAAAAGTACATTTTTATAGCTTTAAAGCCGAATGAAACAAAAACATAAAAATACTATACATTTATACATACTATACATTTCACATCATTTCTGAAAGAAAATGTTAAGTTTATTTTGTTTTGATCAGCATGAATCTAATTATATATTTTTTTTAATTTTCTCATTGCATGAAGGTGAAATAAGTTTTTTCAAATTTCATGAAAAGTTTTTATTTGAGCAAGCATAATTTGTATAAGAACCCAAAATATACATACTACTATGCTGTTGTAACTGATTTACGTGATTGTTTTTACGTAATCATTTCATGAAGTGGAAAAAAAATAGATCATTAATTACATTGATTACGATAAATTTTTCACAGAATTATTTCATATGAAAACAAAATTGCTTTTTTAGTAATCTCAAATTTCAAAGAAAAAGTTCACCTGCATGTATCGCTCCTGCTGTGTAAGGAATGTTGTGTCATGGAATAACAGTTGGTAGCGTTCCTGACAATAGTTATGGCAGAGATCTTCAAAGCTAGCTCCCATAACACGACCACAAGTAGCTGGATTTTGAAAACCAGGACAATCCAGTACATGAATTGATGCCATGCTCCTACCACTGCCACCTAAAGAACTAAAATAATAGAAAGAAACTCTCGTAAAAGCAATTTTCTTTAGTTAAATTTACAGGATTAAACACTCTTACATTTTTATTCAATTTACTTGTAAAGAAAAAAACTGTTTTTTATCAAAGAAAAAATTATGATTTCTAGGAAAGAACAAAATAATAATAAATAAAACAAGCACTTACCGATTCATTAGGAAAACCAAAAGATTGAACACTTCATTATACAATCCCATAGCAAAAGCTTGAAGACATTCTATAGCTTCAGCTGAACTATCTCCAGATCTGCAAAACAATATACAAAAATGTAAGCAGAATGCTTGCTTTCTACTGAAATAAAATATTTTTTTTATATACGTTATAATTAATTATATACAATTATATTAGAATACAAAGTTATGACTAAAGATGAATTTAAATTTTTGCTACTATAATTCCTAAATTAAGCTGAAAATTTTATATTTCCAATAGTGTTCGAGATACAAAGTGGAGTCACTTTTCTTTACCGAAAAAATAATCTCAAGATATACATTCTTTGTGACTTTTTTAATTTTGTTTAAAACTTTTTATGTTTACATTTGACACTCATTTTAACGAACTTGTTTGAATCTTCAAATTAGTTCGTAAAATGACAAATTTATAAATGGGAAAGACATCCAAAAAAGTAGAATATTGTTTGGCACTCCAGAATTTGCTGGCATGAAAAATCAAACTAAAAATTTAAAACCTACATTTTCTTTATCGTGACCAAATTTTCTTTTTTCACGCCTTAAATTAAGTTAGTTCACAATCATATCAGTTGGTTAGCCCAAAGTTGCTTTTTGTACTATGTTATTTACAGAGATAACTATTGATTTATCAAAATTCAATTCTTCATTCAAAGATACATGAGTCGTCCAGTTGGAAAACTTAAGTGCCAACCAAATTTTTTTACAGAAAGTAAAAAAGAAACTTTTGCAGAGTGTATTTTTTGAGCTGACACTTGTTGAAATATAAATAGTTATGCTGTTAAAATTTTTAATTTCAGATCGAAAAATACTCCCTCTCTACAAAAGTTTTTTTCCCTCTTTTTGTAAAAAATCAGGTTGGCACTTAACGAGTTTTGCAACTGGACAACTCACATGATATCCTTTACTTTTTATACCTTGGAGAGACTTTTCCAGAAACTGGACCACTCTGTTCTGAAGAAAACACTGATTTGGCCAGTTCTTCCACAGAAACTCCCAACAGTGATGCAGCTCTCTGTGCACTCTGAGGTTTAGTGAATTGTAACCTGCCGCTGGCACCTACAAAATAATATTATTTGTAGATTACAGGAGAGAGGGAAAACAATTTTTTTTAATCTTCCGAATGGCCCATGTACATCATATATTTTCATCAGTTTAATATAAGTACTGTAACAAAACTGTATAATACATAATGCAACTTTATATATATATATAATTTTTTTTTTTGCTTTGTGGAATGATAATTGAAATTTTCTCTATAAACTTTGAGGTCGCGCTAATGTACATCAATATGAATGAACTGATCTGAATTATCTGAACCAAATTATAGCTGAATTCTCCCAAAAAAACAGTTACACACAGTTAAACACTTATTTTCTGAATTTTTCGTGCAGTGAGACTCTCAACACATCAAAATAAGACTGAAGTTTCAGTGCTACAAGCAATATGAGAATAGAACATAGACAGAGTTATTTTAAAAAAATTATGGGGGGGGGGGGCATCTTGAGCCCAATATTTTTATAAATAGTTAATAGAAATGGTATCAAATAGGGGGAGCTTGGCCCTTTGTGCACAATACAAGCTTTTTTGCAATGGAATTTATTCACGCGTAGTTGAATGGAAAACATTTTCCACTCACCTCTGGAAGCCCCTGTAGCTCCTATATGATATATTGCAGCCAAGATATACCACAGACTTTTAACTTCAGGAGACTGAACACCAAGTGTTTGAAAAGCTGCACAAATATATGCCCATGACAGGCAAGCTTTCTTCTTGTCCTCCTCCTGAAAAAAAGATTCAATACAAATAAAACAATATCTAAACTTTTTTTAGTTTTTCTGCACTGTGAAATCAGTGAGAAAAATATCAAGTTACCTATAATTAGAAGTATTGCATATATGAATGTTTATTTTTAACATACAGGCTGCATTGCATTATGCTTACATTGTTTAAGTTTATTCTAAAGATGCATTATTCAGAAGTGAAATCAATATTCAAGATTGATTGCATGATTAAATAAAGTATTTCTCAAAATAAACTGCATACAACAGAGTGGGGGGGGGGGGGGGCATCAAAACTGTGAGCTCACTGTAAGTGGTAAATGCAGCACTATGGTAAAAAAAAGAAGAAAAATTTCACTTTCTTGTAATTTTTCATATTTCAGTATCTGTCTTAATGCAACATTTGAAGTAGCATATTGTTTGGTGAATACTACAACTAGGTAACAAGAAAACTGATGATTTTTAGGGTTATTCAACATATGGCCTATAGGCTATTTGTTGCTTGCCGAGCTCTTTGATAAAGTGCATAGTATGGGCTAGTGACTCACCGGCCTCGTTAAACCATCAAATGTAGCTTGTTAACAGTTGAAGACCAGATTGATAATTTTACTGAATTAGGCTACAATTAAGCAATATAGTTTAAAATTGATTCCAAATGACTGTGCTTAAATGACACTCATAATAATTTGTGGTGGAAGTACTTAGCTTTGCCAGGCAGCTATTGAATGGAATGATTATAGATTAAACACACGCTTCATAGCATTCAATTCAGAAGTATACCCCGATTTTGTATTAATGAGTACCCTGATTAAGTATTTGCCATTTGCATTTCAAAATATGGAAGACAGCACCAGTATAACATCAAACAAGCATATCTCCAACAACGTGAATACGTTAGAGCCAGGCATAACAACACACAACACATAATTGCATGTAACAATTCCTTAGAAATTTCTCAGAAAAAAGTGTACGAGGTGCCATAGACAGTTAAGTGCTAGTAGTAGATAACTCTACATGAACAATCAATTGAACAAGCCCTACAAACATATCTAACAACTTTCATTATCATAAATATTATACAATGTGAGTAACTATACAATAGAATAGCTGTATCCACATATAATTGGTTCCAGTCCCTTCTGTGCATGCCTGAAATAGTCGATGGGAAAAAGTTTTGGCTGATTACTGGGTATATAGAGAGGTTGGATGCTCAATTTATAGCTTAAGAATCAATCAAACCTATTCAATGATTTTTTTTACTAAAGCAGTACTCACTCGCTGTAGTGGTGTCATAAACATGTTAGGTTCTTGGAGATCCTCAAGAAAAAGCTCCTTCCTGAAAGAAATCAAGTATTTAAATAAAATAATTGAGTCAAAAATTTCCCTTGCCATTTTCAGCTAAACATTAGAAATATTTAGTTGTTATATAATGTTGAAATCAGAGATTATTTACAAAAAAATACTTCAATCGTATACAGGCAGTATATTAAATTTCATCTTTATACTTTCTAAAGTACAACTCCTATACTCTCAGAAACAAAATCTCGGTCTCCACTAGTAACCTTAAAGACCTTATTTCCCCACTCATCGTTACCTACCTATCTTAAAAAACAAATCCCTCAAAACTTTGGAATTTTCTCCACCCCAAAACAGCCGGTACGTCCTCTCTCAAAACTTCTAACTCGGACCTAACTTCTCCCATTGATATTGCCTCCAAATTTAACCAGGCCTTCTCTTATGTTTTTTCCTTTGATCCCACACACCCCAATACGTCTTTTCTGATTCACTTCACAACTCCAGTCCCATCTCTTTTTTTAAAGCTGCTCTCATGAATCTTCTAAAACCCCACTCTACTGGCCCCGATCAGATCTCCAATCATATCCTAAAATTCTGTGCTGATGAAATTCGTAACTATCCCCTCCTCATTATTTTCAACGTCTCACTGAATACTTCTAATCTACCCTCTGACTGGTAAACTAATAAGATAATTCCCATCCATAAAACAGGTTCGCTGTCCCACCCTATCAATTTTAGACCTATTGCAATCACCTCCTCTTGCTGCAAGCTCTTTGAACACATAATTGCCAAGAATATCCATACCCACCTCGACTTGATTAACTTTTTCATTCCTAACCAACATGGATTTAGATCATTGTTATCTGTATCTACCCAATTAACACTTTTCATACATGACTTAATAGACACTATTGACAAAAACCTTCTATCCGATATCATTTTCCTAGATTTTCCAAAGTATTTGACAGGGTGTCTCATAACAAACTTCTACTAAAACTTTCAAACCTTTGTCTAAATGTTCAACTGCTGAAATGGGTGTAGGCCTTCCTCATTAACCGTAGCCAGTTTGTCTCACACAAGGGCCAGAACTCCCTATTCCTTCAGGTCAAGTCTTGCACACCCCAGGGTTCAGTCCTCTTGCCATTACTATTTCTAATTTATATAAATGATCTATCCGATTCCATAAACTGCTGTATTAGACTCTTCGCTGATGATTGTGTCATCTACAAAACAGTGTCCAATCTTTCCGACCAAGAATCTCTCCAACACAACCTTAACATTATTTCTGAATGGTGTTCAACCTGAGAATTGCCTCTCAACTTCTCAAAAACTGTTTTTATGAAAGTTACCAGTAAATGAATTTCCCACAATTTCCCTTACTCAATAAACTCTTTGATCTCTGAGGTTTCCTATTATAAATACCTGGGCATTATAATCTCTTCCGATCTCTGCTGAAACCTTCACTGATTATATTTTTAATAAATGCCTCCAAAAACTCTTTTTCCTTCGCCACAACCTGAAAAACTCTACCAGTCATGTCCGTCACTTGTGCTAACAGACATATATTATCCCCGCTCTCTCCTATGCCTGTGAATCCTGGGATCCCCATAGCCCAAACCAACATAGACAAATCAGAATCTATCCAAAATAAGTCCACTCGCTTCATTTTCAACTGTTGGTCTTCATCTGTCTCCACATAGGAACTCGAGTACCAACTCAATATCCAACTGCTCTCCTCTCGACAACTTATCTCTCGTTTAACTTTTCTTTACAAAATCCCCCATGGGTTTTTAATATTAACACTTCCAACATTCTAATTAAACCCTCACATTTCTCTGTTAGACTCAATCATTCCCAAAAATTTCAGCCCATCTTTGCCTCTTCAGATTGTCACAAGTTTAACTTCTTCCCAAGAACTTTTATTGCCTGGAACAATCTACCACCAAATATTGTAGATTGTACTACGATTTCCGAATTTTCCTGTTCCATCAATCGTCATTTTCGCCATACATGACTTCCACATCCTCTTATATAGGCCTTTGCCAAACAATATTGAATAAATAAATAAAGCATCTCTTCTCACATGATAGCACCCTCATGGCAAAAAAAAGTAAAATGACAGGTTGCATTTTGAAGGCAAAAGGTTCAATCAAGCATTTCAACATAGTTATTTCATGAGTTTTCTTCAATTACTGAATTCAGCATACCTTAAAATCTCATCTACTCCAGCTAAAAGTTGATAAAATATCTGGAAATTTGGTTCTCCTTCAGGACGTTGGCAAACTCTAGTTCTTTCTAACATGTAAACCTAAATAAAATAAAATCCATGAATATTTAGCTGATATATCCTCAGTTCTTAATCAGTGATATATTATTGTTGGAGCTGAGAGAATCATAATATTTAGCTTGACATTTAATATCAACACCATACACAAATTTAGAGATCTTGAAATTTTTTCCCCAATTTACAGAATGTTTTACATATCTAAATCTTTGATAACATGACAGCTACTCGAACTACAAACAGCAAATACTAATATTTTTAAGCTTCTCAATTTAATAACACTTTAGTTTTATACATTTGATTTCTAAAAAATGGACTTTTAAAGGTTTAATTATTCTTTCCTTAGAAGTGCACAACAGCCAGTCAATTCAGTAATGAAACTATTTCTAAATTAATTCACTCTTTTACCTGTACTGAGGCTGAAACAATCTGTCCAGAATGATCACAGTCGAGTGTAAACAGCTCGGTGAACCTTGTTGCATTGGAGTTTAGGATAGTTCTGCAGTTTCCAAAAACTTCCAAAAGTGTGGAAATGGCTTTGTGCTTTTCAGCTATACATTTAAAATCATGATATAAAAAATTTGAAGCAACCAACAACTATACAAAATTGGTATAATTTAAGATACTCAAGAAACATCACACAATAATGTTTTACCAGTAAACAGATGCTTAGAAGAACCAGCAATAGATGCAAAGTAATGAAGAATATGTCTGAAATTTGATGTCTTCCCACTACCACTGCGACCCAAAAACATAATAGATTGATCACGCCTAGTTCTCAAGAGGCTGTTCAATATTGACTGGGCGAGTGAATAGATATGAGGAGGCATATCATTGTCTTTGCAACCTTTAAACATTTTCATGACCTGAAAAAACCAATATCATAATATACATCACAAGCATATATATATTCCAATATCATAAAACATATTGCAATATCTTGCAATCTTAGTCTAAGGCAGGATTACACTATAAAAGTTTCACAAAAAATCATTTATAAAACTTTAAAAATGTAACGAATAAGTGTATCGGTTACCAAATGGCTTATTGGTTTAGTTTTTTTCAAGTTTTATAAAAAATCTTTCACCAAACTTTTATAGAGTAATCCCGCCTAATACAGATATTAAAATTGTATATACATTTTAATAACAAAAATAGATATTTTAGAAAAGCTGAAGGCAAAATATCATATAAAAAGTGAGTTAAACGATTATGAGAATACTCTTTCTATTAAGAGCATTAGACTATAATTCATTGGTTTCTATCGAAAGAAAATTCTGTCACTAAATTATATAATTATATAGTGAATTTGATAGATGAATTAACCATCCTACATAAATTGCTAGCTTTAGAAACACTGAACTTTAAACTAAAAAAATGTAACTATTTTTCAACTAAACATTTAAATTCATCATAGAAAAGCAGTCTTATACAGTCAAATCCTGTTATAACCAACTCCTGTTGTAACAAATAATCCGTAATTTTCTTTTGCACAAGTATTGGAGAAAGCGAGGAAACAACAATTTCCTCTAAAGTATACACATACTCAAACAAATGGTCTGGAAGGTTCTCTTGAGCTGATAAATATTGTTTTAGAATCTCCACACTAGCTAACGCTTCAGATGCTGCAGGTACGGAAACATATATTCTTGTGAAAGCTCTTCTTCATCGCTACTGTCTCCAATAGATTGTTCTTTGTTTTCTTGTATCATACGAACGATATCATTGTCCATTAATGGTTCTAAAGTGAAGACGTCATCGTAGGAGGGAAAAAAAATCATCCAGCGTCACTCCATTCGGAATGGAAGTTTCTTTTGCAATGTATTTCCTCAAAGCCTGCAAATCGGTGGGTGCAATTTCATCAGCATTATTCAGTGTTTCACAGAACTCTGCTGCTATTAAATTTTCTTTCTTCTACCCATTACAAATAACTATTTGAGCGATATTTTTCCAGGCTCTAGCTATCAAATCCATAGCTTGCTTGACGTCAGGCTCCACAATGATTTCTTTATTATCAAGCTAATCAAGAATACGTCTCAGCAGTTGTGTACGGTACTTTCCTTTTATGCCCTTAATTATGCATTGGTGGAGTGGTTGCAAAACAGACGTGCAGTTAGGAGTCATGTATTTGATGTGAATGCTCTCTAGCTTTGGCGGTTATTGTGTGCCATATAGTTGTTAACAAGGAGCAGGATCTTTCAATTTTTTCGTTTCATTTCTCCATCAAACTGAACTAGCCACTCATTAAAAATTCCTGTAGTCATCCACGCCCTTCAACTTGATTTGTAATCGCAAGGCAGTGATTTCACATTCTTCAAGCACCATGGATTTACAGATTTGCCAATCACTAAACCTTTTCTTTTTTCGGTTCCATTCATGTTGCAGCAAAACAAAGCAGTCAAGTGTTGCTTGGAGCTTTAGCCACCAATGCACTTGTCATTTTTAAATGTCAAAGTTTTATTACACAACAGTTGAAAAAAGATTCCCACTTTGTCTGTGTTGAATACATCCGAAGGATCGTATGGCTTTATTACTTTCGCTATTTCCCCAGCTTTCTATTCATTCACATTTCTCATGTCAACTGAATTTGCTTTCACGCAAATCTGCTTTGCTACCACACCATGCCATTCCTTGAAGCGATGCAGCCAGCCGACACTTGCTTGAAAGTTTTTGCATCCAAAAGCACGTGCAAACTCCAAAACTTTTTCTTGTATGAGTGGACTGGTTATTGGCACATTTCGGGAACGAATGTCTTGAAACCAGGTAAAGACAGCTGCATCAACATCTTGAAAATTCAAAAGCCTGATCTTCTTCCTACAGGATCCTATAACTGTTGTTTGAATTTGCAATTCCAATTTTGTCAGATTTTTCAGAAACATTGAAAAAGTAGATGGCCCTATTTTGATGCCACGTTGTTTTTCTTTACACCCTCATCAATTTCAGAAATTATGTTAATTTTTTCTTCAACTGAAAACTGTTTCATTTCGAGGAATTTTTCACTCATTTTGAAACAGAAAAAATATCAAACATTTGCCACTCGTAGCACTGATTTGATTTCCTTTTCATGCACTGTATTCGTTAAAATTTCTTCCCACAACCCAAGAAGTCATAGGAGAACAACTTTTTCTCTAACAGTATAGCAGCATTTGAATCAGGAGAGGTAAATGGGAATAGGGAAAAAAATGCAAAGAGTTATGGGCAATTGGCATGACACAAAATATCTTCTAAAGAAGATGTGGTGCAAACCTTTCTTTTCACCTTTTTTCCCAATAAGGGAAAAAGTTGCCAGACAGAACTATATCCACTCTTTTGATAATTTCCCGACACTTGTTTTCGAATTTGTTACAATGGATTTTTCATTTGGTAATACCAGAATTGTGCAATACATTGTTCCTATGTAAACTGATTTGAAGGATCGGAAACATTTTGGTTACAACAAGATTTTTGTATAACGGGATCCGACTGTACTAAAAAAATATTACATGCTGTCTCTACCTTTCATGTATTATAGTTTCAATTAATTCAAGATAACAGATTGATAGACACGATAATACGGTCGTGCGCTAGTCTGGCCTGTCTAGTAATCTGGCATTTTTTAGGCAGGTTTTCTTCCAGCATAGAAAACATGTCACTACATGTTTGCGTGCAGAAATCTATACTATATATCTATTTAAATGAGGTTTTTCAGTTAACTTGTAGTAATCAGGCAAAGCCTAGTCTGGTGTTCGCCAAATTAGAGAGAATGTACTGTATACTTTTTGACACTTTTGAAAAGCCTGGCATCAGTAGCTAGTAAACATCAGTTGTAGTGTGTGTGTGTGTTTTGAAATAATATTCATATACAAACAATAGAATTAATACAAGAGGAAGATATGGACAGGACAACTGTCCTTCAGGATTAATAAAAATTGGCAATGTGTCAACCATTTTTTTAAAGTTAAAAACACTTAGCAAATATTTTATATACTTTTAAATAAATAAATATTTATAATTTTTCAGTATGAATCAGAAACACATACCTTTTCAGAATATGCAGCCAGAGTGTGCAAAGGATTGAGAATAAGAAGATTGTTTCCTGAATAGGTATAAATGAGCTGGGAACAATATCTCTGTCGTAATGTGTGAAGGATGCTCGATTCATTGATATGCCTCAACTGAGCAAGATTTTCCATATAATCAAACTGCTGAGGATTCACCTTTATTTTCCATGAAAAAAAATTACAACAATATACAAACCATAGCAAAAGGTAAAAATATTTTATTTTATTATTTTATAATATCACTATTTCAAAACAATCACATTCTTTAGCAAAAAAACTTTTTTTGTCAAACTTGGCATACCAACCAATAAGGTTTTTTTCTCTAACCGAGCACAAATTAGGACTATCACCATGGGCAATTCACTGCCTAGTGAGTTGTGCCAAAAGTGTAAGTACCTAATAGTCTAAATTTGTATCTAGTGTTGTGTCTGATTTTTCAGTGTGCCATCTATATTTCAGAAGTGAAGTGTAATGTCTGAATACTTGTACTGTTTGTAGGCCTGTTGCTTTCTGTGGCAAGATTTTTTAATGGGGAGATAAACTCACATTTGCACCTTGAAGTTGGGAACCACAGAAAATACCTTCAGCCAACTACCACCGTGGCGATGGTGGGGCTCGAACCTGGGTCCCAGCGATGCGAGACCGTCACTATGACCACTCGACCCCCACAGCTGCAACCAATAAGGTTTTGTTTTTTTTTCAAGCTGAGCACAACTCAGGTCTATTGCCATAGGCAATTTACTACCTAGTGAGTTGTGCCGGAAGCGTAAGTATGTGTACCTAACAGTCTGAGTGCGTATCTAGTGTTATGTATGTTTTTAGTGCTGCCATCTATATCTCAGAAGTGAAGTGAGTGAAGTGCAATGACTGAATAGTTGTACTGTTTGTAGAACTGTTGCTCTCTGTGGCGAGACTTTTCATGGGGAGATCAGCTCACATTCACGCCTTGAAGTTGGGAACCACAGAAAACCAACTTCAGCTGACCACCACTGTGGTGACGGTAGGGCTCGAACCCGGGTCCCCGCGATGAGAGTCCGTCACTATGACCACTCGACCACCACAGCGGCAACCAATAAGGTTATCAGTTGTATTTGCTTGAGTGTAACCAATATACTTATTGGTTACATTGGTCAAGGTTAATGTGATACCAGCTTTAGACTAGATGGCCATCACTGATCAAAACTCAGTGGGAAAATTGTTCAAAATCAGTCCATACAGGAAATTTCTTAATGTTGTAGAAAATTTTGAGATTTCATCAAACAAAGTAATTAAAAAAAAATTAATGCAGTGCAATGCTCTTAATTTTGTATATTATCTGCATATTTTCATCAATAGATACCAGCACATTGGTTTTAAATGCATGGGAAAAATTTGCTCAAGAGAAAACTATGCAATGTTTTTCAGGCATGTATTTTTAATGTTACATGCCCAACCAGGCATGTAAATTTTTTAGATTTCTCCAGCCCTGACCTCTACGATTCTGGTTGCTTCACCATGGGGTATAGTAATCATGATTTTCTGTATCAGTGAGAAAAAACGAGAGTGTAAAAGATATGTATTTCACAGTGAGCAAAAGTGATCATTCAAGAGTTCCAATGCTTTAAATTGTTTTTGATTAAAATCTAGAATATTTTTCAGCCACACCGATTGCCACGTACTGCTTGAAAAGAGAGGTGATCATAATTTGAAAAATCATCTTCAGTGTCTGTTTTTGAAAATAAAATATTATTAAAACGAATGTTTGATATATACAAAAAAGGAAGACATTTGTAAAACAGAACTCTAATGAAATAAGTGACTGCAAAAAATATATTTTAATAATTTTTAAAAAAAATACCTTTTCTACATCATCTTCATCAACTTCCAGTTCATCACCAGTGAATTCTAATTTTATTCTTACTTTGCCTTCAGGTGGTTGAGGTCCGGTTTTAATGAGATGGGCTGCAGAAAACCCACCTTTGTGTACCACCCACACCATTTCAGTTTGCACACACGTTTTTTCCATTTCCAACTGCTGTTCAGATTTTGCCTGAAACGATTAAAATTTACTTCATTCAATTGAATACAATATGACTAAATGCAATTTTAACACGAGGACCAACATTTCATTCTACCTAGGACAGATACCATCAAAATGATCGGAGGTTGATTTTCATAAGTTATTTTCATGTTTAAATACAGATACGAGTGTGGGTGAGCAACAGAATGTTAAGTTAGGTTATTAAAGTTTTCTAAATAAATTTCATTTTTAGCTCCCTTTTGCTCAACAGGCACACACAAGTGTACCATTCTTTAAACAGTTTATAACGGTTTTTAATTATTATTTTTTGAAGTTAAGACTTGAGGAATGCATATGGGTACCTAACTAATTATGTTAATTATTTTTCACAATTTTTTCCCCTCTTTAAAGGCTATTTTGACATACAATAAACAAAATTAAATCTAGAAAAAAATTTTGACGTGAGTTCATAACTGATTAACTGGGGAAAAGTGTTTTGGCTCAGGTTTGAAGAAGATATAATAGGCTATCTACCCAAAAGTTCCTTGTTGCACAACTGATAAAAATATTTACTTTAAACATTATAATTGCAGAAGTATTCACACCTCACACTTTTTGATACCTTTGTTACATTAGAAATACATTTTATGAATTGAAAGTTTATCGCTTGTTATTGCATAGTGGGACCTGACATTGCTGTCTTTTTACTGTACAGTAGTGCTTGTTGTTGTTAACGAAATTCTGATTCCTTAACAAATAAAGGTCTCTGAGCTTTTTCACTACTTTCAACTAGAAGGAAATTAACTTTCCCAGTACTATAATTGTTTTCCCTACAAATCAACCAAGCACTTCTTGAGGCTACGTCTAATGTTGTGGAAAACGTACACTGGCAAATAAATGATATGCACACAGAATTCTTTTGAGCCATCTGATCGACACTATACTTTGTTTCATTATATGAAGCTCGACAGTATCAGAAATTTTTTGTCACTTTAAGAATATATATTTCAATAAATCAGTGCACTAACATAGAAGAATATTTTCATTTTTCTTACCCAGAAAACACAAAATGTAAGGTTTTTATGTGTAAATGCATTTCATATAGAGGGGTCTCTGATGAATTTCCAGTGAAATTTCTTTTTGATCTTTTATTTTGACACCTACCAAGGTAGTATTATTCTGCTTTAATATTTCAGCAAGTATTGATGAAGAAAAACAATCATCACATGCTCAAATTTCTACTAGTTTCAGATAAGATTCAATGATTTGCATCACTGTATTTTTGCCCATATTAATATTTTTATTTTGTAATTAGTCTATCATTAAGGATGCTTTCAATTAGCCAAAATGAGCATATCTATATTAGTAAAAATTTGATGCTATGATTCGACTAAATATTTGGGTAGCTGGCTATGAAAGTGCCTATAACGTTACTGGTTAAATTGACCAGTGATGGTCCTTCTAGGTATAATTAAAAATATTGCAGCAATTTTTATTTTAAATTTATGACAGTTGGACAGTGTAAATATTTGAGCATTTTTTGGAAAAGTCGTAAAATTTCAACATTCTAAGCGATCTGGTTCATTATAAAAATCAAGATAGAATATCAAAAATTTTCAAAATGACTGGTGTGGTCCTTCTAGTGTTAAATAACAGAAAATATGTGAATTTGTGACAAAAGTTTGTTCGATCAATGAATGTAAAAATAATGTAGGACATGGTAGAAAGACAGACTGATTTTGAAATGGTACGTATGAAAGCTTCTTTACATAGCTAAGCAGCATTTCTCCCAAAATACAACCCACAAAAGCATAGGAAACAATGTTTTACGTATAGCTACATATTACACATCATTTTTAAAAAAATAAATAATTCATAAGGCTTAAGCTCAGTTGAAATTAATGAAAATTGAATTTTTTTATCCCCAGAAAATTTCAGTAAATATGAAAAGCTGTAACATCTATAAGGCCAGGATTACACTATAAAAGTTTTGTAAAAGTGCTTTTATAAAACTTGAAAAATACAACCAATAACAGATGGGTTGCATTTGCTCGAATGTAATCGATCATTGTATTTTTCAAGTTTTATACAAGCACTTTTACAAAACTTTTATAGTGTAATCCCAGCCTAATTCATGGTTCATACTCTTTGAAAGTAAAAAAATTCAAGGACTATTAAATAGCACTTTTCTAGGCAACATTTTAAAATTCAAGGAGGACATTCATATCATGGTTGATAAAAATCATGATTTTTAAAAAAAATGAAATTACTTGAATTTTTTATTACTTGAAATTTATGTTTAACATTAACTTATTTTTAATTTCGAGTTTGAAATGTTAATTTACTTTATTAAAGATATATAATTTTTTAAAACAATTATAATTCTCATTCCAACTTGTAGACAATGTCAAGTTCTGAAAAGGTCTTGCTTTAAAAAAAGTCATTGTAGTTTAGTGTGCGTGTAATTATATATTTAGAGCGACTATATGACCTGCACTTCCTGGCACATTCCCATATTTTCATGTAATTTTGATCATCTTAAGTTTTCATGAAAATGTCCCATTATTCTCCATATATTTTCAACAAAGCCTATTGAAATTTTTTATGGTTTACTGAAACTAAGTAATAAAATCATTTTCCCAATCCTATGAATCATCTTATATATAAATGTGAAAGTACGGCTATATGTCTGTCCCTTATACAAATCTACAGTTTTAGACAGATCGTTGCTAAATTTCGCATATATACCAAACAGGACTGGAACTGAATCGTAGACTACTATAAAAGTTCGTCAGAGCTAGACAAATGCCCGAAATGGGCCATATGCCTTTACAGTGGTTTATAACTTCTCTAATGCTGCAATTCATGCAAAAAAAAAATTCAATCACTTATAGGCCTAAGTATTTGAAAAAGTTCATTATTCTTTCAAGGACTGCAATGATTTTCAAGGAATTTTTATAATGATTTTTAAGGCTTGTACGAACTGTAATCTGACTATAAAAGAATGGGGGGGGGGATCGATTTCTTGACAGACACATCTGTAATATCATTCAGAAAAAAAGGGACATCACCTTCCTATATTCCCTGGAACTCCCATTGTGAAAAAACCTGGGTTTTTAATGAGTAAAGTATACCATGGGGGTTCATGATTTACTTTGTGTACCTTTTTACTTTCGAACTGTTATGCATGCTTTTTTTGAGAGTTCGGTTATTTGAGATCTATAGTGCTATAATCAGTATGACACATAGCTACTACTACAACTACTTCTTAACCGTACATGCAGCTCGTACACATTCCTCTGCTGAATTTCTAACATATCTGTACATGCCAGAACTATGTGTTCCGGAGCCCTTAACATATATATGTTGTCAGAGTTGTGCTTGTTTTTGCTGGTGTTGCCACTTGTCTTCGATATTTTGAAGTAAAGATGGTAAATGCTTGAATTTTCATGTTATGTAAGCACCATATTGAAGGTCTGCCTGCTCTCTGAGTGATATCACAACACATTATAAACATACATGCAGTTTTTCAGAAACTTAACAAAATGTTAAATGTGCTGTGAAGCTGATCCACTTGAAATTACTGCAGAAAAAAAAAATTAAATTAATCAAAGACTTTTCAATCAAATGGAACAAAAAAAATCCATACATCTGTTGATGAATGTCATGAGCTACATTAGAAAGAATTAAATCAGAACCCCCTAAATGAAAATAAATCACATTCAATGTATGTAGTTTTTTCCCTTTCTAAGAAAGTTTCAAGTGGGAAAAAAAGACATGAAGATCGAAGATGAAAAAAATCATAAAAAAGAGGATGAAGATCATGTATGAATACTGATGATGTAAATCAAGGGTGCGCAACCTTTACAGTCTAAAAGCTAGAAATGAGAGGATTAGGTCACAAACGTGTACTTATTACATTCTGAGGATTGTGATACTTCTCTTTATAAACACCTTTTGTGGGGTATGTAGGACCCTTTGGTGGATTGAATTTGGCAGATGGGCTGCAATTTTGCATCTCTGGCATAAACTATAACTGATGATAAAACATATAAACTGCAGTGAATTCGCCTTTAGAAAAGTACACCCACAGGATTGAAAATTTTATCAGTTAATAAGTTGTCCACAAGTAAGGAGTGAAATGCAGTAAAGCTCTATTTCACAGGATACAAAAAAGTATATGTTAATGTCAGGTGTGCATTAATGAGGTGTCTGTTATAAGCAGTTCCACAGTCAAACCTCTGTTAAAACGAACTTCAAGGGAAAATGCAACGTCTCATCCAATAAAAGAACATTTCACAGGGTTGGGACCAAAAATTTTGTTTGTTATAAGCCGGTTACCTCTAGCAGGTGTTTAACCGCACAAATGAAAGATAGCACCACGGGAGATAAACTAAATTTTTTTTCCTATAAAAATGCATTTTATATAATTCTCACATACCACACTCTTGAAGCGTCTGCTACCACTTCTAGACAACGTTCCCATCCTAATATTCTGCTCGGTCATCTCCATATCAGTTCCATCTATATCACAACGTATATTTAACTCTCTGAGTTCTGGAACTGGTTGAACCTTCAAAATTACAGAATCACCTGATGAGCAAATAAGTTTTATAATCTCGTCTCTGGTTTTATTTTCAACAGCCACATTATTAACTTCGAGTAAACGATCACCAGGAAGAAGCCCAGTCACATTAGATTTCGCCATATTACTCGGTTCAGCGAATATTATTGTCTGTTTGGATTCTCCCTGAACCGCATTACGATCAATAATATCTGCTCTTCTCAAAGAAAAACCAAAATCACCAGATGGTTGCCTTTGTATTGTTAAGATTCTAAGTCGAGGTGGCTTCATGGGTGTTATTGGTGGCAGTCGTAAGTCTAAAGCATATGATTTCCATCTAACTCCATAACCTCCTTGTTCACCAGGTGGAACTTGTGACGGGGGAGCTGGAGGCACACTTGGTTTGACTGGACTCACAGATTTATTAGTAGCTGCCTGTGGGCTTTTCCGGGTGGACTCTTGATTCATCTGATCCATGATTTCAAGCATCTCATTAGTTAAATTTGTCGGGCCTAAATGTAAAGATACCATCGAATATGTACTGCCTTGCGGTGATGGCGTTAATGCAGTTTTGGACTGGGATTGGTGTGGTTTAACTCGCAGAACTGGTTTTTGAGGTACTGGAGGTCTTTTTGTTGGGCTGCATGATTTATTGGGGTCAAGATGTGATAAACTTCCACCAGAAGGACTCGAATCTGCGGCAGAGCTCAAACTGTATTCACTGCTGTTGCTCTGTTTCTCTGACCCATCTTCATCATGCCTATCTCCAACATGACTAATGAAACTTCTACGAACTTCATCCAGTCTTTTAAGGTCTTCATGTGAGAGCGGTTCTTTATCATTCGGTTTCTTCATACTCTTCTCTTTCTTGTCTTTCTTTTTTTTGTCATCTTTCTCCTTATCTTTATCTTTCTTCCAACGAAACATCACAGTTTGTTACCTAAATGGCCCTAAAATTAAAGAAAAAAATTACATTCATTTTAATTGCAAAAATAATCATATAATGATAACATGTTCAACTGAGAAACAGTATCAAAGACAAATTCTTTTTAAAGTGCTGAACTATAAAATTTACTTTTTTCTTATATAATGAAAATATAGGCCTACCATAACTAATAACTAAAAATGTCACTTTCACTCAATTTCATGCAGTAAATTTTAAAATCAAATCTCCCAAAGTAACAATTTTTTTAAAGCTTAAGCTAAAATTCAATTTGAGGACTGTATTTTATAGTTTAGAAGGGCTTGAAAAATCGTAAAAAAATAATTACTAATACAAATACAAAGACCATAAGGGCAAAGTGTCCAAATACATGGCTAAAAAAAAGATGCTCATAAAAAATATGAATGTTAAATATATCTATAAACTAATATAAAAAATAAAACTGGATAAGAGAAATAAAAACCAATAATTATCATATAATACACTGCCTATAAAAAAAATATGGTTGTTATATCAAGTATTGTTGTAGCAAGGTTTCGCTGTAAAATAAAAGTCAAGACTAATTTTAAATTAAAACGATAAATTGACATGTTAGCCCTGGATTTCTTCATGGATATTCTCATTCTACACCTTAATACTGATTGCCTGCACATAGTTACAGCCCAGTGCATAAGCTAGTAGAAGTCCCAAAACAAGTTTTTCTTCTACGATGATTGCTCCTATTTTTGTTTTTTTACTCAGATGATGTAATTATTGTTTAAGACATATTCATACATAGAAAAATAAAATTCATTGTTGTTATCCATGCTGTTCATTTATGTTCAAAACACAAAGGCAAATACAATAGTCTCAATAATCTGAGGCAAACAGGACTGAAACAGCCTCATATTACCAAATAAACAATTTGGAAAAGATTTTCATGGGTGGGGGGGGGGGGGGCTGTCCCTATATCGATTGTATAGCAAATACAGTGTCCCACAATCAACTGATGGTTTTCAAAATGGGATAACAAGAAAATGGTGACAGACATGAAAGTCATTCTTGCGGAATATAAATGTAGAAAGTCAGGAATTTAAGATATGTCATTCATGTTGCAAGGGGATGCATGGTTATTAAAGTAAAAAATACAAAATTAACTTTTTATTGTACCCGCAGGCCTGGGTAGTCTGTAGGCACTCCGTGCTCGGGCCAGAAATTTTGTTTAAAGGGGGGCCCCTTTCATCTCGGGGAGGGGAAGCCAAAGTGATACACACACACAACAATAGATTTGGCCACCTTTTTTCCTTTTTCAGGTAATTTTCTTACATTTCGAGGTGGGGGCAGACCCCCACCCCAAGTCCCCCATGGCCTTGCCTGTGCCCAAAAACCGAATTAGAAAGTTGTTGCCTTGTCTCTCCTTATGCCGAAAAAACTGCCAAGTGTGCAATATTTGATGAGATATTCAAATTCAAAAATAAGAGAAAAGTTGGGAAAAAAACTGGTACACCTGCCTAATATCGTGTAGGAACAAGTTTTTGAGCGTGTCCAAAATATATATTTTTTAATTTTAATAACTATACATCTCCTTGCAACATGAATGAAATGTCGGAAATTTCTGACTTTGCACATTTATATTCTGCAAGAATGACTTCAACGTCTGTCACCATTTCCTTGCTATCCCATTTTTAAAACCGTCAGTCGATTGTGGGACACACTATAGATAGGCCCTATATGTGACTGATGAAAGATTGAGAAGTCACTCAGGCTGCTCATGGAATATTTCTAGATCACTTGAGAGTAGGGCCAGATTTTGAATGGATAGGACCCTCTGCATAAAAGGAATTCCCCCCCCCCACACTTCTTTGACTGTGGTCAAAGATGTGTTTGGTATGTCAGCAACTACAGTAAGTACTGTTGTTGTACTTGTAATACAGCAAATACTGTTGTTTGCAAACACATAAAAAAATGGATCTGCACTATTTTATATTTTAAATGAGAAATTTAATGTAAAATACTCCATGAATATCTTACAAGTAGTGCTTTTTTACATACTCTGATATGACCAAAATCATTGATAGCATGATAAAGAAAATCTAATTTTTAAGTTATCTTAGCAATAAAATTCAATACACAATAAATCTGAAGATGACAGTTTTTCCTTGCAAAAGACTTGAGCGAAATGATGATTTTGTACTTCTTAATAACAATGACCTTTCTCTAGAACATTTTGATATTGGTGATCTTGGCAATGATGATTCAATCTACTTTGCCACACACCAACTTCGGTCATATATCGCCATACAGCAATTTCCAACCAGTGGAGTTGGGTGGGAAATGAAGACCCCATCTACATCGGAGGTCGTTTCTGGCTCAGTAGGTAAAGAACTTGCTTCTGACGTTCTATGCCCGGATTCGAACCCATGGACCTTGATGGTAACCTTCATTAGTGAAAGACAAGTATCTTGCCACTGCGCCACTTGGGCATGATGATTCAATCTGACTCATTATTTGAAAACATTTTTTAAACCTCTAGTATTATTTAACGTTTGTGGCATTGTGTCGACAACCTGAACCAAGATTGAAAATTGTTGCTATTTGTCTGAAAAAGTTTCGCATTGCAAATATGCAAAATTGTCATACAGATTTGAAGATTTCATGTTGAACAAACATGCAAACATTCTTGTCATCATTTCATAAATCATTTTATGGTCAAAAAGATGTGAAATTGAATAAAAAAACCAACAAAATTGAAACCTATTTTTGTTATGGAGTTAATATTGCAATAGGTCTATTACTGATTGGGGTATATATCAAAATTGATATTTAGTAGGGTTTGCTAATAATAGGTACTTTGGAAATAGTGTGGTGTGATCTAGAAAAAATTCTTTGATTTTCCAAAACTTTACCAGATAAAATTTATATAAAAAAAAATTTGAGTAAAATATACACCATTATAAATTTAAGAGGGGGGGGGGAACTTAAAACAT
This sequence comes from Pholcus phalangioides, assembly GCF_987345545.1. NCBI lineage: Eukaryota > Metazoa > Arthropoda > Arachnida > Araneae > Pholcidae > Pholcus > Pholcus phalangioides. The sequence continues at coordinate 16,378,981 of NW_028301594.1, forward strand.
GGGACCCTGGGCAAATGCCCATGTTGAAATCAGGCCCTGCTTGAGAGATCAGAGTGGCACACTTCTCGATTACTTAAGTGGCTTGGAGCACATTCAAAGATCACTTAAGCAATGGGATCTTAACGTTTTGCATTCCAGACTCTTGTGACTCTTTTATGTGACATATGGCACATTTCCAGATCACTCAAGTTGTTTGCAATACAATTCTAAACCAATGCAGTGGTCCACACTCTCCAAAAGATTGAGCACCTTGGGTGGATTAACACAATAGACTTCATATCAGGGATCAAACCCGCCATGCATCCGAAACTCCAAATGTTAATTATCCACTCTCAAAACTTAACATGGAGTGTAGAAGCATCACTGAACATGCAACTTTCTACAACTGCACAAAGTAAAATTGTCTGGATACCAAGTGAAGATGAATAGATGAATTTCAGAATGAAAATTCATGTTTCTCTGTGGGGGAAATCAAACCATCAACCTCTCACAATTCGAGCGAGTGTTCTACCGTTAGGCTCCTACTAAACCACACATGTACCTCGTCCACATTTCACTGAGGAACTTCTGACAAACTGGTACATGTTGAAATGTGCATGTCTGTGTGGTGAACCTAACATGAACTTTGTTTCCATGTAATACTTGTGATATGTAGTGCTGTCACCTGTCATCAATTTTCCTAACTATGAGTGAAGTGTTGATTGAAGATTTTACTGTTGCAAGCCTGTTTCTCTTTGTGGTGAGACTTTTTAACAGAGATATCGGCCCACATTCGTATCTCAAAGTTGGGAGAACCACAGAAAACTAACTTCAGCCGACCACCACTGCGCCGACGTTGGAGTCTACCGTTAGGCTACAGAGGACAGAAATTTTCTTCCCTAGGACATATATAAAGCTGAATGGGACTGCACTATAGACAGCCTCTTACACCCATAGGTGGTGGCACTGAAGAATCAGACAAAAAACTAGATACACACAATTTCGATACAAAACTCACTCAGTAATAAATTAAATATCGCCCATGTAGTGATAGGATCGGAGTTGTGCTCGGTTTGAAAGAAAAAAAAAACCTCCTAAACTCAGCAGCAGACATTAGCCCCTAGATGGTGATGTATAAAAAAGCGATGAACCTCTCCGCTCATTATACAAATTACAACTGCCTAACTACCCAGCAAAGATGAATTTTGGGGAGAAAAAAATTCACATTCCTCTGTGGAGGAAGCGAACCACACATCTGTGGGAGGTTGGTGGATTGATTACACACAGAGAAATGGGGATTTTCTTTCGAAATTCATCTTCGATTGGTATCCAAGTGATATCACTTTGTATAATTAGTAAAGAAGTTCATCGTTCCGTTGTACATACAATTGCATTCATAAGATGTGTTGCCCACGGCGATAGACTGGAATTGTGCTCGGTTTGAATGGAAAAAAAAAATAATGTAAAAAAACAGCTTCTAACTCTACAATACAAATTATAGCGACCTTTTTTGCCTGCCATGGGATTTGGCACGAATTTCACGGAGGGTTGCGAGGAAAAAAAATAAAGGAAAATTACACATAAACTTCTCACTCACGATCTCTTGTACATTATGCATCAAGCTTAATGGTCATAACCTACTCCAGAGACACACCTCCGGAAGACTGTCAAACGATAGAAAATCTACACAGGACACTTACGAATAAAACTGGTAACTGGTTCAACTAGCACAAATCAGCCATCAGACGAGCTGGAATGTAATGCCACCCACCGATCTCGAAATTTACCAACAATACCCCATGAAACAAGTTAAATTTGGGAAAAAATTATAAATTGTGTTTACACGTTCGGCCATTACAAATACGTCATAACGGTTGTGGTTATAAGGGTGTGTTTGAGTTTGTCGGATGAAATAGTGACCATATTACCCCGTTGCTGGCAACATCCCATAATTTCTCGTCAATTTTAATCTTGCCAATTTGTTTCACAAAAATTACCCCTTTTTGCTGTATTTTACAGCAAGCTCACTTGAAAAAAGTGTCTTTGTTTATAAGGGAAGATGAGAAGTCTCTTTGTTCTTCTTTTAGCGCTATTTTTTGTGACACCCAGAGATTTCATTATTACGTTCTTTCACGATAGATGGCAGCACACTACGGACAATTCGAGTTCATGCGTGTCATCTGAGATTTTCCTGGAAAAAATAACAAGAGATCATAGTAATAATGGGAAACTTTACTCACTTTCGGTATTAACTGATAGTTTCATTGTTTTTTCCGCACTTTGGATCTGAATTTCCCACATTTTTCTCGAAAAATTATGGTCAGAGTAGTAAGAAGAGAAAAAAAACGTCCTCCAGTTTTTTGAAATATTACTTTAATTAGAACAGCCACAAAAAAATGACGAAATTAATAGCCTTCATGAGATAAAAGACACTATTTCAATGGAATTAAAAATTTTCAAAACTGAAATTGCCAACCTATCAAATAAGCGAATCAAAATAGATTTTACTTATATTTTTCTTTTATTTGAAATAAGAAACTAATTTTAATTGGTTATTTAATTTTCAAGCCATAAAAAAGTCAAAATTAATTTCAAAATTTTTAAAAAGAAATCAAAATTTTGGAAATTATTAGAAATATTTCCGAGAATAATTATTCTGAAAATAAATTTTCGTGCGATATTTCACTGTCCCGATAGAAATTCCATTAACAATTCAATCGCGATTAATTCGAGCCGGGAAGAAGCAGAAGAGCAAATCGGAGAAATTCCTTTTTTTTTTTGAAGGAGCGGCCATTTTCCTATGATGCTGTATGGCGTGCCAATTGTACGAGTGAGAATTGTTTTCGCGTGATAATTCATAAAGGCACGAGACGTATTTCGTTTTGTCTTATCAAGTATTCCTAAATACTCGCTGTATATTCCATTTGTAGAGGATCTCTCTCTGATAAAGATTGTGTATTGTACTATCCGTCAATTTTCGAATCGGAATGGCCGACAGAGAAGATAACGTGTATAAAGCGAAGCTTGCTGAACAAGCCGAACGTTATGATGGTAAGTATGCATGGCTAATTTATTCATCGCATAAAGCAAGTCGCGATCAGCGAGATCCTTTGGCTCATCGACGCATTTGTTACAATTAGCATTTATTAATTTCGGATGCGGTCGTTCTTATGTGTATGTAACCGTGAACCCTAATCTACGTTTTAATTTCAGGGGTTCCGGGTTCGAGTACGTGTAAGTTCATGTAGCCGTTTGAAATGAGTTGAAGGAGTTGAGAGAGGAAATATTTATAATGTGCTTGGCGTTGTGGGTTTCGATTAAGATGAGTGGTTGCGGTGAAACGAAAACATGCTTTTGAACCCTAATTGTCCCGAAGGTGACCGACTATTTAATTCACGTTGGGGGAAAGCCTTTCCCTTCAATATTTTGGTGTGTTTTTAAATGGATTTGCTTTGAATGTTTTCCTATTTGGTGGTGGGAGGTGGCTACGGAGACCGTTTTGCGCATTCACTTATGTGTTTTCGTGATCCAATTTCATTTTATAGTTGGTAAGTAATTGGAGTTATCATGAGCTCAGTTTCCAATTACTTATTTTTATATCCTTCGTATATTTGAGAAATAATTGAAAATGCCTTATTTACTTTCTGGAACAGCTGTAGAGAAATTTTTTCTTTTTTGGTAATGTATTGCCGTTTTCTTTTTCTTTGGTAATGGAAAAGGTAACAAAAAGTTGTCAAGGGTGAAGTAGGGCTATTGCTTCGGACTTCTTTCTTGTCGAAGAAAATATCCCTAACACATTGCTGAAAAAATAACTCTTTAGCTGTTAAAATGAAAAATTGATGAAAAACGAGCAATGACAAAAACCTTATTAAAGAAAACCACTTTCTTAGAATAAAGGATTGAGATAAAAAGTGTAACATCCTTAGACCAGATACAGGATTTAAAATAATAAAAACCAGGACTCTATTTTAGATAGTTGAACCTCAGTTTAATGAATCGAGAGAAATTGACAGTTTTATTCGTTAAATCAGGGTCAAATTTGATCAGGAGTATAAGCACTTGAAATGGCGAATTTTAAAAGCTACCCAGTTTAGAGGTTGCAACAATTTAGTTTTGATGATTGAAAAAAAAACCCCATTAAACCTTGGTTTTTCTTTATAGCACATTTAATTTTTAATAGTGTTATATGCGTCGACTTGCTGATACCTTCCCACGTATATTCTAAATAGCTTTATTATATTTTTTATTCAAAGGAACAGATTCCTGTTCTTCTTTTCTTTCTTTTTTTTTCTTTTTAAAGAAGGGCTGAAGGTCTTTCGGATTGTGGCTTTGGGTAACATGAAATAATGGGAAAATTTTTTTTTGATTGTTTAAAAAGTATTTGTTTATCAAGGTTTCTTATTCGTTAAATAAGGGTTTGACCTATTCTCAAGAATTTCAGAAAAAATTTGTTACATCAAGGAATTGGTTGAATCAGAGTTTGTTAAAATGAGGTTTGATTAATACAAAAGTTCCTTCTGGTGTTTAAATGAATCTTCTCTGCAATATAAATAAAAACCTGGACTCTTAAAAGAATATAATGGTTAGGACCAAAAAAAAAACTGGGTTTGATCTAAAACAGTCTGTTCAATAAGAATATTGCTGGATTAAAATTATGACTGCTAGTATATGAAAAGTTAATTGAAATTTGAAATTTACCACTTCTGGGAATTCAAATGCAATCCTGAAAACAAATTCTGAATGAAATATTCCAACCAAAAAACAATGTAACATACTGGGGGAGCGTTATGTACGATATATAAAAAGGTCCCGAAATGTGTCTGTTAACGGATTCTCGATTAATTCAAATGGTGCGCTAAAACCTATTAAGCCGGGTTTTCCCATTTTCTCTGCTGTGTGAACCGAATAGAGCCATTTTGCTTTGGCAGAAATATGTAACTTCATCATGCTTTGTGTTTTCCCTAAAGCTGCACATATGTTCTGTTGTCTGCATATTCAAGTATTTTTGCTATTTTGTATAAAGAGGGGGACAGAAAAGAAACAACAAAGGTGAAGAGGAAATCGATGGGATGAGCATCACATTACTCATTTGACTCCACCAGAAGCAGTTGGCTAACCACACCTAATGTAAAGCTCCACTGTGTTCTATTCTGTAGGACGCAGTTGTGCCACTTTTCTAATTATTGAGTGTGTGTGTGTTGGATGATTCATGTTGCACATGGCACAGAAAATATGGCTTTACTTGCGACCTCTATAGGGTGACATAACCTTCAGACGATGACCAACAGTAAAAAAAAATTAGTTACCTAGAAGCTTAAAAACAGTCTAATAATTGCAGATAGAAAAAAAATGCACACGGAAGAAAATTCCAACCATCATTTGACTATTAAGAAAAGTGCCAACAGGCTAGAAAGGAAATCACCAAAGATAAAAAGATTATATTACTATAGCTGATTTAAAAATGTAATATTTACATTAAGAAAAATGTCTTTTTTTTAATCTATTTATTTGGCTATGATTGATTTTTTGAGTGAGGTTCCAGCAAAATTGGTGATTTCTGATTATGTCAAGATTGTTGTTCTTTGGCGACCCAAATTTTTTTTGTCAAACAACTTCAGCGTCATAGAAATTGAAGGTAGCTAGCAAAAAAATTAGACAACGTTCAAATATGAGGTGGTCATAAACTAACTTTGCCAATACACAAGTCCCTAGCACTCACAAAAATAAATGAATGCCCGTGAAGTTTCAGACAGTGCACCAACTTCTCACAATGACTTGACAGAGGTCGGCAACAGCTCCAAAAGCGCTAGCGCACACATTTTGAGAACCACTAGTCCAACATGATCGTTTGTGGGAGAAGTTTAGTTTATTGAAAACAGTTTTGGTTATATAAATTGGGGCTTGATAAATTCATGGTGATAAGGAAATCGTTATTGACACTTAGAAATTTCTGTATGCAATTTAGTATGCTTTAGTCTAAGGATGACACCTAAATTTTTCGATTTTGTTATAGCATGTGGGAAGAAGCTATCAAGTCCAGTGTTTAAGCTAGCTAAAAAATTAATTTATTCATTTAGCAATTAATATAAAAAAGCGTTTCGCGAAATCCTAATGATTGATGGGTGCATGTCTATTCGTTTCGTACCTCCTATACACATTTTTCTGAAATGATACTACCTTTACATTCTAAGATTTTCTTATTTATTAAAATGTGGCCATAGCTTTAACTTTGATCAGGTCCCATCTGATAAAAGAGAAAAAAAACCATAAGGATCATTTTTTGAGTAAAAACCAAATCTTGGATCTTAAGAAATTAATAAATTACCATAATTTCTTTGACGGAGGGGGGGGTCAATTTCTTACGGCAAGCTGTTGCTTATTGTCTTCAGTTTTTCTTTAAAATGAGTTGTTGAGATCCTGTGTCTTGATGAAATTAGACATCAGGAAAAAACCGTACTTCATTGTTATAATTGCCCCTTGTAAATTTGGTTTTTTTTAGCCAGAGTGCTATTCGAAAAAATTCAAACGCCGATGGGACCTTCCTGAAATTGGGATTGCGGAGGGCGCTGTTAAGTACAGATTGAAAGGAACCAATAAATCAATAAATTGCCGGGGGGGGGGGAACTCCAGACCATGAAGGGTTAGTTATTTTAAAAAATAACAGGTGGGGGATGTCATTTGGGGGGAGGGTAATCTTATCTGATGAAACAGTATCTAATAAATTGAGAGGGGGGGGGGTTTATTTTGCTTGCAATTAATATCCTCAAAGGAACTATGTATTTGATGTACTATAATATAGTTTGAGTGAAAATATATTGTGAATGCACAGTGTAGCTAACCAGCATTATGAAATTAGAGATAAAATTGAACTCTGGTGGATATGAATTTCTTGCGTCCTGTTGAATAGGGAACTATATCTTGTTTTTTTATAGAGGAGAAAAAAGTAAAAGTTGTGTTTTTGTATTTTGACACTAATCCATTGTTAAACTAATGTCTAATTTGGGGAGGGGGTGTCAATGTGAATTCTGTAAGTCGATCTGGTAATTTTATACATGCAGAGAGTTCCATAAATTATTTTTAATGTTGTGTAATTCATTTTTTTAACGCCAGTAATGTTTTTATTTGCTTGATGTATAGAAAACTTGGTATTGCAGTGCTAGAAGTGTTGAACGTAGCTTGACTTGCACCAGAAACAGTATTGATATATGGATTTACTGTATTTTCATTTCCAGAAATGGTGGAAGCAATGAAGAAAGTAGCATCCTTGGATGTAGAGCTGACTGTCGAAGAGCGCAACTTATTGTCTGTTGCCTATAAAAATGTGATAGGTGCTCGTAGAGCCTCATGGAGGATAATCAGCAGTATAGAACAAAAAGAAGAAAACAAGGGTGCTGAGAACAGGCTTGAAATGATCAAACAGTACAGGATTCAGGTATGTATTTAGTGGTTTCTTATAAACTTACAATGCGGTATGTATGAAATGCTTATGCATTATATTTTCCTAAGCATTTAGATTTTTCTTGGAGTGATCAAAAATTTTTTTACAGTACAAAATTAGAATCAAACCAGCAGCAGGTAATGCGTGGTATCAGATTGAAACAAATGGCTGACACTATTTGTAAAGTATAATATTGTATGCGTGTTTTGTACAAAGTTTTGGGAAAAGACAGTTATATGACCATTGATTACTACCGCTTTTGATAGAAAGAAAAAGTTATGGGGAAAAAATTCATTTCAATTAGTTCGGAAAAATTCTGAAATTTGTCATGTTTCTGTCTTTTGCAATGGAAAAATAATTTTTTCTTTGCCCATCAATGAATACATGCTATGTATACATTACATATACATATGTAAAGGTATGTATAATTAATTCATAAATTGTACAAAGTTCCTAGCGACTTGGAAAGTCAGTGGAGCATGCCCATATTGTAAAATGTTAGGGAAAATTTTGTTCAGGAGAAAAAAACTTGGCTTAAAAAATTTAGGTCAAAATTTTGAATTTCTTATCTTTGGGCATTTTGATCGGGGAAATGATTGAGTGGATTTTGCTGAAAATCCTTTTTTTTTTAAATCAGGTATGACTTGAGGCTGTGTTTTTCTATAACTGTTTTTTGTATCTTCGTTTTCCAAGCGAATATGTGTGAAATATTTTCCTGGCAAATCTGGGGCTAGATCAAAGCAGAATGTACCAAAAGTTGTGACGTGCAGCAAAACAATCTCTTTAATCAACAGCAGATCAAGAGTATGCCATGGTCATGATGTGGATGCACTTGCAATTCACCTTTATTAAACCAAACGTGCTCCCCATGTTAATATTCCCAAGGAACTTCTAACGTATAGGGGGCACGCTGAAGTTTGCAATCCGACCACTGTTCATAACATTTTAAGGTACCCTCCACAGCCAGTTTTAATGGTTAGGGTTAGGTGAACTGGCTGCCGGTCAGGTGTCATGTCATCCTGTTATTGTGAAAATAGTTCTCAGCACCTGCTTTGCTGGTATTACAATGTGCATCTTGATAAAAGTTCTATCCACACACTGATGCTGTTGAAGTGTCAAAATGATGTGGTTGCACAAAATAGATTATACTGCTGGCCAAATACAGCACCTTCTACTTCCACATTTTGCATTTTTTCTTTTGCCAAAGAAATTTCCATTGCTTCAGGAGTATCCATGTAAATTTTCAAGTCCAAGTCAATCTGACCAGTACTTATTGTATAGTTTTGGAATCAAAAATTTAATTATAATGACCCTGTATATAGCAGATTATTTTCATAAATCTGTTACTACTATACAGTAGAACCTTGATTAACTGGGCTTAACCATGAAAGTATTAAAAAAAACTTGCACATTAAGACTGGGTGATATACAGTGTGAGATGTGCTGTTATTTATGGGAAAGAAAATGAAAATGTCTATGAGGTAATGTAACTACTAGTGACTGGTCTTTGTCCTTTAGGGACAGCTGGTGTCTTTATTGGATTATAAGACCATGTGTGTGTGGAGGGGGTGGTTTTGCATTAAGCTTATATGGCACATGTGGTGCATCTCTTACAATTTTCTAACCATAGTCAGCCAGCATCAAGATTGAGCAATTTCCCAGATACTGTTCTTATGCTGGCTATGTCCTGATGGGAAAATGCTGTACATGTTCAACATTCCCACAGTTTTCTGAGGAGAAATCCAGATGTAAATCAAGGAAATTAATATTTAATGACAAATTGATGGAACGGTTATAGCTTATCCTCTGACAATTCCTGGTAATTATTGGCTTTGAATTCTCCACACTTCAATCCGAACACAAAAATTAAACACTTCTCTCAGTGAGTTACGTCTCCTCTTGTGAAATTGTTTTGTCCCCTTCTCTACTTATGAGATGCTACTCGTACTTTTAATTTATTATAAAATGATGTAATTATTTTTTGATATAACGTGGTTTTGAGAGAATTCTGTGTAGTACAAAATTTTGAGCTCTTGGTCAGTCTCATATTTACTATAAAATACTGCTCATAAAGCGCCTTTTTAAACTGTTAACATAGTAATATCTCAAAAACTGAAGCTAATAAAACTTTTTATGGTGATATTCAAGTTCAACAGAGGTCGAAATCATTTGGAATTTCATAGGTTGATTTTAATACAATTTCATTGTTATCTAGTGATACTACTCATAAAGCACTTTTTTTAAATTTAACATGGTAATATCTCCAAAATGAAAGCCAATAAAACTTTTTTGCTGTGATGTTCAGCTGGTCAAAATCATTAGGAATTACATATTTTCAAGTCCAATGTAATTTGATTGTTGTCCAGTGTGATTTGACTAACAAGAACATGAATTGAATCAATAATTCTAGTTAAATTTTGTATTCTAATGGCATCTAATACTTCATGTAATACTTGTTTATTTTATTAAAGGTTGAAACTGAATTGAGGGAAATATGCCAAGACATTCTTGATGTATTAGATAAACACTTGATTCCAACTGCTTCTACTGGAGAATCAAAGGTTTTCTATTACAAAATGTAAGTCAGTGAATGTTTTTGTCAGTAATTGATAAGTTTCATTATTTATGTTAAAGCGGAGACTTTCTGTATTGCTTTATTGCCTCCAAGGTGTGCGTGTTATCAAAAAATTCTCCCACCTAAAATTAAGGGTGAAGTTATTGAGATGCCAAGGAATCTGAGAAAGAAATTAGTGTTTTAAACTGATTATCTTAGTATTAACTTTTTGTGTGTGTGAAATGAACAAAAAGTTGGAGCAAACAGCATGCTTTTGTAAATATTTGCTTAGAACAGCATTTTTCAACCTTTTTAAAAATATAAAATATTTGAAGTATATAGTCTTTTGAGGTGACACAGTGTATGCTTAGTGTTTTTATCTTCACGTATTTGTGGAAAAAGTTTATAAACATATGGTTTTTTCTATAAGAGGTGTGGCGAGAGAACCAAATAACCAAGAAAATACTGGATTATTGAGAGTGTACCTTTCAGTTGATATTTCGAATCTAACCTTTCACGTTTCAAACCAGTGGTTCTGGCTTGAGGGGCCATTTTTAAGAATAGAATTCTATGTCTCAAACCCCCCTTTTCTTTATTCACATAATTTACTGATTTATTTCATTTTGCTGTTCCGGCCATTGATTCCCAAGGTGGATTTCCATGATGTGAACCACTGTCTTAGGCCGGGATTACACTATAAAAGTGTTGTAAAGATGCTTTTTATAAAACTTGAAAAATACAACCAATAAGCTGATCGATTGCATTTGCTCGAATATAATCGATCAGTTCATTGGTTGTATTTTTCAAGTTTTATGAAAACACTTTTCCCAACTTTTACAGTGTAATGCTGGCCTTAAAGAAATGAAATTTTTCACTCCCAATCCGGAGAAAATACTTGTATATATCGGCTGTAGGTCAATAAAAATACTGTTTCTAAAAAAGTGTGAAATAAATCATATTTCAAATATGGTCAAACCCCGCTTAGCACCAAATTTTAGTGAACAAATCTTCCGTATAGGGATTATAATGTAAAAAATCTGTTTTAGCTCCAACTGGTTATAACACATTTGGATGTATATAAAGTCTGTCATTTTCCAAGAAAATTTATATATTTCTTCTCCCATCATTTTTTTTTTTGAAAAGTTGAGGGTTCATCTTTTTTTCATTCCATTGTCGGTCAACATAACAGTTCAGAGCAAATGACATAAATAATAACGAAGGGTGCTGTCAGGGTGTCTGGAAAGCACATTTCTCCCTGAATATGTATAGGGATCCTAAAGCCAAACAACCAACCTAATTGAAGAAACATGTTTATTGATAAGGGGAAATATAGAGTGAGCATACTGCACCAGTTTGTTAAAGATAAGTTTTTAAAAGTGCGTGTTTTTTATTCTCTACTCATTACATTTTGAGTGATAGGGTAGTCATTAAGGAATCATCTCCCTCGATTCACGTCGAAAGGAGTTGCTCTTTCAATATCTGAGAAATGGGAAATTTGTTATTATCAAACCAATATGAACTAAAAGCAATGCCGTCATTATTTCCTTTTGTTTATTTTGTTTTTTACTTATAAAATGTGTCACTAAATTTATGCACTATTAAAATAATTCAAAGGTAGGTGTATGTTTTTGTTAAGTTTTATATCAAGGAATATTTAAGTAATTGTGCAGTGTTTATAATTTTCCCTACTTAAGATTGAATGTGTATTAGATAGGTTATTTTATCAATGGGGTGACACTAATAAGACACAACAGTTCATAATAATCAGTGAGTGATGTGCTAGTTTAAATTGAAAATTTTATGTAAGTGGCATTATTTTGATGAGCATAACTCCTGAAAATGTTGAAAAAGATCAAAAACCCTTTTTATATACCAAAATCAGGAAATCCGTCATTAAATCTTGAAATGGTGGGTATAAATCATATCTGAGGCAATTGTAACAAAAGATCCTTTAAGGGCCATTTGGCCCCTTGGTAATTTTTTTCTCCCCTTTTCTCTGTATTCACTAATAAAGTATTGTATTAAAATGAGTGCGCTTATGATCCTTATTGTTCAATGTGATTGGTTGGGGGAAATGACCTATATTCATGTTTGTCAAAATGCAGCGGTTTCTTGGCAGTGACAACACTGCCTATGTGACCACCCTTCCCTATCAACAAAATTTGGATGCATGCAATATTTGCTGGATTGAACAGTCTGAAAAAGTGTAAACTTCGAAAGAAATGCATGACAGCTTGCATGCAGCCTTGGCAAAAAAGGGTGAATCACACATTTACTAATTAAGGCTAATAATAATGCTGATAATAATTAACTGTTAAGATAGGAATATGCTAAGACCTCTATAACATAGAAGCACCAAATTATATTATCAGTATGGGAAACCCCCCCCCCCCCTCCCCCAATCATCCTTGAAGCGGCCATATCACTATTTAGTGTCTGGCTCATGCATGCAATTAGTTTGGCAGTAGTTTCGTTATTTTAAATTTCTTGGGAATGTTTACAAGCTGCATGTGTGTGGAGGTTTATTGTAGTAGTTTAGCTAGTCACATGTAAAAAAGTTTCAAAAATCCTTCATTTTTTGTCAAGTTTAATGGTCAAGTGGTCCACAAAAAACTGAACTCAAATTTTTGATTCACATGTCCTTTCTCTTTGTAAAAAAAAGTAGGCAATAACTATTCTCATACACTAGCATGTTGAACAGAAAAAGAAAACATTCATTCTTTATACAACCAGAACCAACACTTGATAAAATATTAAATTTTAGGTGTTTTTCTATATCTGGCTAAGTTCTAGGGGAAATGATATGTGGAAAAAAAGTGTAATAACTAATAAAATTTGCATAGAATTTTGTTGAATGACGCAATTGAAGAAATTATTTGCCTAGTTGATTTGTCCCCTATCATTTTTGATCGTAAACAGATGCTTTTAAAAGAAAAATTATCACATGCCATTCCGTGAAATTTTTTTAAAATATAAACTATGTGATCTAGAAACCGTGTAGTATTTTTCAACTTTCTTGGAAATAATTTGTTTTGCTAAAATGGATTCCAAGATGTGTAGATGATGAATTTGCTATGAAGGCTGCTAGACATCCTGTATATTGAAAATTGTGAAATGCTGATTCCTATATTTAAAAAAAAAAATTTATATTCTATTTTATGAATGTAGTTTGTGCATTTTCAGAAGTTGCTTTTCCTTGTATGTTCATAGGAAAGGAGATTACCATCGTTATTTGGCAGAATTCGCTACTGGCAATGACAGGAAAGAAGCAGCTGAGAATAGCTTGGTGGCTTATAAGGCAGCAAGCGATATAGCCATGACTGAACTGCCACCAACCCATCCCATCCGTTTGGGGTTGGCCCTCAACTTCTCTGTGTTCTACTACGAAATCCTGAACTCGCCAGATCGTGCTTGTCGTCTAGCCAAGGCTGCATTCGATGATGCCATTGCTGAATTAGACACATTAAGCGAGGACAGCTATAAGGATTCCACTCTCATCATGCAGCTTCTGCGTGACAACTTGACGCTCTGGACGTCTGACATGCAACATGACGGTGAGTGAAATATATAGAATCCTAAACTATTTCTAGTTTGTAAATTCAACTTAATTTCAATCACTTGTATTCTAAGTGAAGTCAGAATGGGTTAAGTTTTAATTTTTTTTATTGAACCAGTTTTGAATATTGGGGTTTTTTTTTCGGAAGTGAAAGATGTAACATGTTTCATTGCCATAGCAATTAAAGTATTGATGTTGAAAAAATTTTCATGTATGTTGATTTCTGTGGAACAGTGTTGTAACCAATAAGGGTTCTGCTTAAACTAAAACATAGGAAACTTCTGCCATACTGCACTCACAAAGTAAAAAGTTTTGCTCAAATGAGTGTGCCTTATGGGCAGAATTATTTTGTACAGAACATAGTGTGTTTGCTTCTTTATATGAATACAGTGAAACATCGCTACAATGATAAGTCCAACAGCATTTTTAAAAATGTTGTTTGGAATTGTCTATGGTCTAAGACCATACTCCTCTCGATATAATATATTTTATGATGAACCCCTTTATAATGATAATTTTGAGACTGCTATAGTGATATTTTTAATTGGTCACATATTTCAGTTCTTTCAAGGATATATAATAATATCTATCGCCTGATCACCAAAAGTGTTGGGGTGAGGTTTCCAATATCGCTACTATTTGTGTGAAATACAAAGGTGCATTGCAATAAACCTTTTTATATGGGCAATACATCTTAACTGAATTTTGCTTATCAACAAATCAATTAAAATTTAGTGGCGAGGATATAACTCGAAGCTGTTTGTTAATACAAAGCTGATGTAGGAAAGATGCCAACAGCGGCATAAATTTGATACGTTGCCTCTCTATATAATGATAATCCCTCCTATAAAAATTTTTCTTGTTTCACAAAAGGCCGTTATATTGAGGTTTCACTGTATTAATATTTTGAGGATAGAGCAAATTGTTTAAAGAATTAGTTTGTGGGTAGAGATAGCCACATATGCAGTATGCTCGAAAAATTTTAAGATTGTTACTGTACTTTATTTTACCTTGAATTTTGAAACATTTGTTCCTTAACAATGTATTTTTCTATTCATTTCCAGGTGAAGGGGAACAAAAAGAGCCTGCACCTGAAGGTGAAGACCAAGATGTTTCCTAAGCACATCGTTTTCTTTTTATATACATTGAGAAGTGTTCCAGTGAAATGTTGAGGCGTGAAGTGGTTTCTTTGTGTTTTATCTTTCCTTCTGCCGTGTAGGATATTAAAAGTTTTGTTTTATTTTTTCCTTCGTGCTCATTTTTTTCCCCTGCAGTAAATATATATGAGTGTGTGAAAATGTATACGTTCATATACCTGATAGTCCCTGGATCTGAATTACATTTCGGATGCACGTTTACTTGCTGTTTATTATTTTTTTAATATATAAATGTGTATTATAATCACACCTTAGAATCGTGATTTGTATTAAGGAAAAAAAAAAGGTAATAATAGCCCTGTTCTTTTATATCTTAGTCCAATTAATGTTTTATGCTGTCTGTAAATTTTATTTTTTATTCCTTCCTTCCAGAATGAAAATTTCATGTAGTCACGCATCATTAAAGTTTAGACTCGGTATATCTTTCGGCAGGACTGCAAGTGATAGAGCGTTTAAGAGAAAAAAAAAGATATAGGCACTAGTCACGTTGTAGTAATCTGTAGCTTTCTACATTTTTTAACAAAAGGAAATTCGATTCAATATTGTTATTCATTTGCATGTGGGCCAGTGTCTGCTTTAAACTGGTGAACATTGAATCTTTTTTGGTATGAAGTTCTTTTTCCCCTTCTGTAATTCGCATACGTTAATAAAAAAAATTGTGAAAATAAGTGAATTTTGCATTATGCATGACAATCTGTTGCATCCTGTTTTGTTTTACCACGTGGAAAAAAATGCGATGTTTGTTGGTGTGTAGAAAAAAAAATTTGTTTCAAAATTTCCAGATGTATGCTCAATATTTCTTATTTCCTGTGAAAACGATTGTCTACTTAAAATGTCTTCAGGGAATAATATAATTCTATTCTAGCTATTAATTGATAAGTCATTTTGATCAATGCATAAAAAAATTGCCTCAAATAAATTGTCTAGCTTTTCTTTCAAAATGCCAGCTAATAAGTCTTATATAGTTTTCATTTAGTACACATCCTTCCGAGATTAGCTGACTTTAACTTTTGAAAGATCTTGGCAGCAGTGTTTCATTTTAAAATTAATTCCGAAAATTTCCTATGAAGGTAATGTTTTTATTTAATTGAAATACTCTCCATTTTGATTTCAGTTGACATTGTTTTCTTTAAACGGGTTTGAATAAAAAATCTAGCAAGCATCGTTTTGTTGAGTATTTTTTAATATGTGCGTTTACTTTAAAGAAATATTTTTGGTGATATCGGTGCTGTTTATTTGACTTCTGGATTTGTCAAGTTTTCAGGCAAATCTAATTTCATAAGCTATAAAAGTTTCTTGGATATTCAGAACTTGTGTCCAATATAATCTCTCAAATTGTACTTAATGAATCATTGATGTCAGTATTCGTTTGATCCACACTTTGCAAAAATTTAGCCAACTTTCCATCAACATGATGTAGGTCTAGAACTGCTGGTTTTGTTTGGAGGAAGTTTATTCTGTGCAGGCTGTGTTCCTTTTCTCATTTGATTTTTTTTTAAATTTATATAATCAGTTCAAAACAAGCACTATACATCCAAGTTTATTTGATGTCTGCACTGTCTCTCTCTATAAATGGGAAAATTGGTCTCTTAAAATCTGTCTCATCTAACTAAAAATTTTACCATAAAGGTTTTGAACAAAATTTCCATTTTTCTGGGGGGGGGGCGCGCAAGCACTAAGGATTAAATTGTTCTGAACGTATTAAAACTTTACTAGTGGTCAATATTTCTGCTGAATTATAGCTCTAGTTCCAACAAAGCATCACATAGGTAACGATATATGTTTCGAAATGTTGGCTTGATGAATCTTATTTTGTCCACATATGAAACCATTGCTGAGGAAAAGTGTGTGGGATCCTAGTGACATTTTTCAATCTCACATAATCTGTGTTCAAATATAATATGTGCAAGTCGAACTTATTTTGATTTGAGTTCATTTCGGTGTGTCCCGTTTTATTTTGAAACCTTTTATTTTCCCTCATGCTCTAAATATGTCATTGAATGTTTAAAAGCTGTGCGTTTTTCTTTTTTTTGTATTCATTTATCATTGTAAAGTTTGCAAAAAGAGGAAAAGAAAAAGTTGATGTGTTGCTAATGTTTCAGTGTGTTGTTGTGTAATTATTTCGCTGGGGAAAAAATTGCATGACGCCAAAAAAAAAAATTGACGTTATTTGTCAGATAATTATGTTTTTCATTCCATTGCTAGAGCAGGATACTGTGTGCTTTTGTATATCATATAAATATACATGTTAGTTTGCGCTGCAGTCATTCCAATGGCATATTAGAAGTGATCTTGTGTTTTATGATGTAATAAACTAATGACTATCACTTCATTCTTTTTTGTGTGGTCTTTGTGTTTGATGTTTAAATGATTCAAAAAGATTTTTCTAAACTGGAATTGCTGCATAGCATAAAGCATTCAGATTGTACTGAAATTATATCTGTGATTGCATGATTTTTTAACCTTTAGTCCTCCATTTGTAGATGATCATAGTAGTGTGCCCAATCCACAAGAGAAGGTGGTTGAATAAGAAGATATTGTTTGACATTGTGCGAAAAAAAAAAGCTAGTGATGGTGGGGGAGTTTGTTCCATTCCCCAATGGTATAAGGAAAGCAGCTGTATTTAAAGCAGTCTGGAAGCAAAAATTTGATGTAAATTTTGAGAGATTTTCCTTTGATTTGAGTTTACTTTTAAGATGAAATTCTTAAAATGACATAGTAATATGTATTTATACACTATTTCATGTCATTTAATTGTACGTAATGTTTTTAAATGTATAATCGTCCCAGATTTGCACAGAACATGATGCACACAAATCAACCACTTTTATATATGAATTTCAGTTATTGTGCAATCTAATCTATTGATTTTTTTATAATTATATTTATGCATCCAAAGTCTATATGATCACAGTAAAAACAATGCATGGGGTTCCGCGATAATGAGATTTGTTGCTATGAAATTTTCAAAAGTATTGATATTTGTAGGCAGCTAGTGAGGGCCCTATAGTTATGATAAAGCGGTTCTGCTTGTTGGCACTCTTTAGGATGCCACTACCCTTCATGTGAAATTCTCTGACTGATCTATCATGCCTTCTCAGAGCATAGACCATAGTTTTCCAAACTTTTTGTTCCGTCGCCCCCCCCCCCCAACTCAAGCGAACCCATAGGATCCTATTATACTTGTAGCTTCTATCACCCACTTCGGTAAAAACTGGCATAGGCATGTGATACAATTTTTTGCCATTCAACATAATGAAAATTGACTAAAACTGCCAAATCTAAGTTATATGCAAAGTATGTTGTTGATCCAAATGGTGAAATTAAATTCAGAACAAGTTTTTCTGACACTTGTACAACAGAAATGGCGATGTGACTACAGAATAGATTGCTACTGCAGGGAGTTCCACACCGAGGAGGTAGTTGGTAGAGCACTCGTCCGGCAAACTAAATCGGGTTTGAGTCCCCGTGAGGGCAGAGATGAATTTTCTTCCTTGTAATCATTATAAATAACCAGTCTTTCGATGAATCTTTTATTAACAAGTGGAAAGGACATTTTTATATACATGTGGCCATCTGATGGCCTATGTCATTCACGAGCTATTAATTGATTGCTGCTGTCATCCTTGTACGGAGCTTTTCAACATATATATACGCTCCAAGCAGGGTTGGTAAAAAAAACCGGGTTTAAATAGCATTAACATTAAAAACAAAATTTCTGGAAAAATCATTTAAAATTCTAATTAAAATATAATTAAAACTATTCCCATATTAATCAATGTATAAATATTTCTTACATTTCAACACAAAAACCAACTTTTGCCATTTATTTTTTGCTTAATGAATTTGTGTTTGAAAATTCTTAATGTCATTATTAACCATGATATAAAGGTGTTTTCTTTAGTTAGTTTCAGTATGCTTAATTAGGAAGCTATTTTGCAAATCTGGTAAAATTGGGTGAATATGTATTTAATGAAGCACAAATAACGCAGATTAATTAGTAATTTATGATATACAGGGTGATTATAACTAGTTCTGATTTTTCAAAACACTAAAAAAACCATTGTCAGAATGACTTCAAAATTTACATGGATATTCCTGAAGCAATGTAATTTTGTATGGCAAAGGAGAAAAAAAATACTTGAAAATGTAAATTTAACGACACTGTATTCATCCAACACATGGGAAATTTGCTCACAGAATGGACAAGATAGCCAGTCAGGGCAAAGCGATAACTTAATTAGCCTTGCACAGTTTCATAATTCTGGGAACCACAAAATGAAGTAATTGAACAAATAACTACAACTTGCTCAAAAAATGTTAAATATGTTGTCCACCGTGTTCTGGCTATGAGGTGGAAAGCACAAAAATGCTTGTTCAACAACAGATCGGGCTACATCATGGTAATGATGTGAATGTGCTTCCAATTCACCAAAGATTGCAATCTAACCACAATTCATAACATTTTGATGTGCCCCCCCCCCCCCACAGCCAGAAATTTAAAGGGTTAAGGCAGCGGTGGATAACACTAGTTACACCGGGACGTGAGTGATTCGTAGTTTCATTTTCCTCATTAATTTATCGTTAGTTGTGTGTATGGCCTGGCCTTTCACTTACGCAAAAAAAGATTTACCGGGCTGCGGACTTCCAAAGGTTGAGAACCACTGGTCTAGATAACTCTTTTGGTCATTAACATGCCTCCACAACCTCCTGGTAACGCTTTTGGTCATTTACATGCGTGTGAATTCTCTAGATCAACGGTTTGCTCCACTATGCACTCTACTGGGCTCCGCCATAGAATTTTTTAACTTAATAGCGCTCCGCGAGTCAAAAAGGTTGAGAACCGCTGCTTTAGATCACTCACTGACCTAGCCTCTGTCTATCTAGGCAGAGGTGGATTAATTGAGGGTTATATAAATTTTGCCACCCTTCTCCCAATTTTCTTGGACAATCATACTTCCAATCTGACCCCCTTCTGAACTTGTCACCCTGGGCTATAGCTCGCTAAGCCCCCTATAAATACGCCACTGCAGGAGCGCTCACAGGGTGAGGCTAACAGGGTTTCTCACTTTTTTTATTTTTAAGTCTACAAATTTATCATAGTGGAGTCTAAAAATCTGAGAAAAGAGGCCCCCTCCAAAAAAAAAAAGACGGCTCAAGAGCTCTCCTTCACAATATTTGACCCCATCCCAATAATTTGAAATCTTTCAGATGTCTAAGTGGAAAAACGCTTTTTATACGGGAAATATCAATGAATATTAGTGAAAGATGGGATCACAAAAATGAATCGTATTAAGCGGGAAGAGGTTCTGCCGCCAGAGCAATGCCGGACCAAATGCTTGGTTTTTGTTTCCCTTTGTAATGTTGAAGGGAAGTAAAAGGGTAAACCCCCCCCCCCCTCCTACAAGTTTCGGCCCTGAGGAACATTATGAGCGGAATCCACTAAATAAAATTGATTGTGTGCTGTCGGATGTTCTGAGCAATTAAATTTAACCACGAGAGGAATCTTTTCAGAAAAAAAATTTAAAATCAATATTGTGCACTTTTAAATGTTATATTTTAGTACTTGTAAAATATTTTCATATTCTATGTCGAGCCCGATTTACCATTCAGTATTTTGTGTATTTGTGTTTGATTTTTGTATTTCCTGATTAGAGTGATTCCGAAACTCGAGTTAAGGTGATTTCCCCCAAATTGAAGTTTTCATCCTTTGTGAGTTTATTTTCACAAATAAGAAATTTATGTTTGAAGATTGAGAGAATTTTGATGTTCTTCGGTCAGAAGCGCATTTACGGTTTTTCCGCCCGTGGGTTATACGCATTTTGCCGCCCTTTTTCCATTCTAGTCTAATTTTCTTGACTACTACTTTGAATCACCACCTTGTGCTATAACCCAGGTCACTCCAGTTTGACACTGTTATGGTCACTGATTGTACAAGCTCTAGGCAACTAGGCAATGCTGTCTTAACGCATGCCTCCCCCGCTCCTATGGGCAGGGATCTCAAGTGCGGGGGGGGGGGCTCGTGAAAATGATTTT
Organism: Pholcus phalangioides; assembly: GCF_987345545.1. Classification (NCBI taxonomy): domain Eukaryota; kingdom Metazoa; phylum Arthropoda; class Arachnida; order Araneae; family Pholcidae; genus Pholcus; species Pholcus phalangioides. The sequence goes on from NW_028301594.1 coordinate 16,399,701, forward strand.
TATCTGGTTAAAAATTTCGAAAGTAAACATGTCTTGCCACAGGTAGGGGGCCTTAGAAAAATTGCTTTTTCCGAGGACCTAAGACGTGATTAAAATGGTTGACTCTAGGCCACTCACTGAACTGGTCTTTTACTCTGTAGGTCACTCACTCACGTGCTTGCAAAATCTCTAGGTTACTTTTTTGGTCACTCACTGCCCTAGTCATCTGCTGTCTGGGCAGAGGTGGATTTATTGAGGGTTATACAATTCACCGCCCTTCTCCCATTCTACTAATTTTCTTGGCCACTCTGAACTTGTTGCCCTGGGCATAGTCCTCTAAGCCTTCCACCCCCACACACTGCAAGTACACAAGTCACTCTTTTAGTCATTCACGTGCTTGCACACTGTTTTGGTCACTCAAGTGTTAGATCCCCGTAAATACCACAATGCCTTCAGTGGCGGGACATGCAAGTTCAAGAAATAGCAGCCAAAAAAAAACGGGAATCGAGTTGAATATTTCTGGAACTAATAGAGATTTTTGAATTATTAGTACAGTAGACTCTCGCTAATCTGGCACATATCACACCAGGGTGTGCTGGGTTACCGAAATCGCCGAATTACTGCAAGTTTTTGATTGAGTAAAAGCCCATTTAAATAATATACACTTCTGCTCATGAACATGTGTGCACCGATATGTTTTTCTCGAAGAAAACTGGCTTAAAAACATCGGATTACTGGAGGGATTATTGAGTCTATCTGTACACGTATCAATGTAAGATGTTTTATTTGAAGGCAAAGAATATGGGTTTACGACGCAAAAATGTTCATAAATCGGCTGTACAAAGCTGGAAATTTTTAATGAATTTTCTTGATTTTATCGTCTTGTTTGAAAATTATGCGCCGTAAATGAGGAAGTTAAAAGGTATTATTTGGGAATACAGACATGTCATCAATGGGCAAAAGCTTAGTGTTTTTACAGTAGAGTTTCTTTCCATTTGAAGAGAGGATATAAGTTTGGTGTTTTATAAATGTTTCTTTGAATTTTTCTAAATCGTTCACAGAAACACAAATTAATTATCAAGAACGTGAGTAATTGAAAGAAGAATGCTTCATGTGGTTTTCCCTAAACAAATTGCTAAGTCTTCAAAGCGTATTCGTGAACACCAAAAGTTGCTAAAGTGAGCCGAGCTCAGATGTGAACGTTTGTTTCCAGCAGTGGTTCCCAAGCTGTTCAGTGCATACGCCAAGCAGATCAAGGGTAAAGACTAAACAAGGTACTGAGCGAAAGGAGCAGAGACCGACCACAGAAACCGCACCTGAGAGTCCCTCATGGCAGTGCCATCTTAACGCATGGGCCCACCCGGGGGACTCAGCAATATGAGAAGTAGTTGAATTATTCGAGAATTTGCTATATATATAGGTAGGGTCTCAGAAAAATCATTTGGCCCGGGAACCTATCATTTTCTTAAGACGGCCCTGCCTCATGGATGGAAGTCCCTTTGGTCAGGTCCAGTGCCGGATGGCAAGTAGGAAGCTGATATGAATAAAGTACGAGCCAACTGAGGACCCCCTCATGAATCGGCCGGCAAATAAATGGGAAACCGAACGAGACAAGCAGAGACCACAGAGGTCCCACCTGGGGGTCCCTCACTGATGTAAACGAAGCTTGTTTAGCCGGTCGCACGCAAAATCTGAACTGCATATGAGAGACAAAAGCTGCGCCGCGTAGGTTCAGCTATTTTTTTTTCCGATAGCAGCATGTGGGCATTTAAAGTTTGAGCGGTCACATACATTTTTCGCAAGCGCAGTGTGACACGTTACGGATGGAGGACTTACAATGTTTGTAAATACAACAGGTTATTCAGTCTGCCCAACAAATTTTTTTGCGAGAGTAGCCGGAACAAATGTCCAAAAATTTATTGTTAAAAAAAACTAATTCATTAGTTGCTACGAGTAATTTCTTAAATAAGTGTGCTGCTTATTGAAAAAAATAATTTGTATTAATATAAATTTATATTTAGTTTTAATTTTTAAATTCAAAGTTTTAAATAATTCAAAGTTATAAATAATTTTAATTTTGAATTAATTTTTAAAACAGTTGGGTTAGATTACTCTCAACGCTGTAGTTCATAGTAGTCAAAAGCCCTGTATAATTATTATTGTACGCTGTAGTTCATGCGTTGTTTCCTAGATAGCAGCACAAGTATCATGGGCTACTTTTGAAGGTGGCTGGAAATCTTTTATTGATCTGGAAACTTTGGCACGTATCCCAGCTATTGTCAGAGACAACATTCTCGTTCAAACGTGATATTTTGATCGAAATTAATCAACTTTTAATGGTTCCTCCTCGAATCATCGCTACGTGGTCGCCTCGTTAACGCGTGATGCGTTGATCGCCTCTTCAAAAGTTTAAACTAGAATTAGTGTAATATAACGGTGCTATAAAATTTTAAATATCGCAATGGGTAGTAGCTCTATAAAAGCATTTTCCGTTGCATTTGGTTTGATCGGTGTGGCAGTTTTGTATTTCGCTCCTGAAAAGATCGAACCGGTGATTTCTTCAATATCCCCTCTCATCGGTGAGGAGAATTTGAAGGTTTTGAGGAGCTGGTTAATTAGAAATCATGGTGACAATTCCAACGGTGGAGATACTGTCATTGTTAAACACTCCGTGGAGGAAAAAGTTGCATCGACACAAATCGTTGACGAGGCCGCTTCTCAAAAACCGAAACAACGTTTGTTTACGAAGGACGAACTGAGAAAATACGATGGGGGTCCAAACAGTTTAGGACTTCATTTGGCTCTCCTTGGCGAAGTTTTCGATGTTGCCAAAGGTGCCCAACACTACAAGCCCGGCAGCAGTTACTCTTTTTTCTCAGGTATCAATGTTTTGTAATGTTTCCAAATAATGACAAGAAATATTTTTTTTCACATTATGCATCCAGGCGTGGATCCAAGATGATTTTACAGGAGAAGGCAAGTTGTGTGAGTTTGTTTGATCACACGAGACAGACAAATTTTCCATATTATTCGCCTCTTTGAGGGAGCAGTCGATCCTATCACCCTCTCCCCCGGATCTGTGCCTGAGCGAAGGTAGATATCTTCAGCTGCGAATGAGCCAAGACAGACATTCAGCTGTGAATGAAAGAGTTTATCATCTTCAGCTGCAAATCATTCCCTGGTGCATATTTTTTAGATGCAAATGAAGTGGAGTGAAGACAGGCTGATCTAGTTTGGTGTGTCAGAGAAGTGACGCATCGTGTAGGTGCATTGGATCATCTCGTATTTTATGGGACAAACAAATTTTCTTATATTATTCAGCTCTTGGGAGGGGCAATCCGCGCTTGTATGTATGTATTATGTTTTTCCACCCATAAAGTGATTTTTCTGAGGCTTGTATCTTGCTAGAAATGTTTGCCCACCAATTTACATGCTCACTGAACAAAAGTTTAAACCAGATCCCATTTTTATGGGACGCTCTCTGCTCTTGAGGCCCATGCATTAAGACAGCACTGATAACACTCGTGCGTTCACAGATTTTTAAATGTTTTTCATAAGAATGTCATAGTTAATGAAGGAAATGGAACAAAGATATAACTTAGTATAATTTGCAGAAATCTCTGTCAAGATTGGGTGTACTTGCTGATATAAGACAATTGTCATTGGACGATCGGAGATGCTGACTCAAGTTTCTGGTGGAATGCACGCATGGAAAATTAGTTTATGATCAGTCAGGATGGTAAGATGATGACTTTGCAACTGATGCCGAAAATGTTTCACTGCTAGGTAAATAGACTGTAGTTGGTGTTTGTAAGTACTCTTAGATTTCTAAGCAGAATTGAATGAGATACTGAAAAGAAAGCCAAGGGTTTCAAGTGATCAAGTAAGTTGACAGGATGCTTACAGAAATCTCTATCGAGGTCACAGACAAAGATTTAAAACCACACTTGGTTGTGTAAGCTTATTTATTTCTAGCCTCTTTCTTTCCAAAAACAAAACATCAGTTAGAATGCAATACTACTGTTGACGCTCGTTATAGCAACCACTCCATTACAATGACTGGTAGGATAAGTCCCAAATTTTTTCATAGAATGACTACTATATCACACTCCGGCAAGAAAATTGACATAACTCAAAAATTCACAAATTTTGGTTAACTCCATATTCCAAGTAATAATTGTTTTCTTTACAAATCAGTGATATTGACATTCCTGTAACTACAAAACTGGCCGCTAAGCAGCAAAAGTTTTGTTCTAGTAAACAGCCTTTTGCACTGCAAAAAGTGAATTTGATTTTCGTTATTCAGCAATTTTAGATTTTTTAATTATGTCACTTTTCTTGCTGGGGTGTGATATATGTATTATATTTTACTTTCAATATAATGACCCTACCAATGTAACGTCCATTTTCGATGGGACGAAGGGGGTGGTTGTATCGAGCATTGACTGTATTAAAAATAACAAGTTTTTCAAAGTTTACTATGGCCAAAGTCAAGGCCATAGCGGGGGGGGGGGGGGTTCTGGTCCCCTTCCCCTGAAATGAGAAAATGACCATAACACTGAACACCGTGACCCCCCCCCCCCTCCCCCATCTGTCCCTTGTGGAGAGAGGAAATGACAGAAAAAAGGGAAAAATATTGTCAAATCTTTTGTTCTATGACTTCAGTCCCCCATCCTGAACAAAATTTCTGGCTATGGGCCTGACCAAAGTACAACAGTTCCATCCCTCATATTGATATAGCCTATATTATGACACAAACGCAAAACAAAATTATCATATACCAACATATTTTGATGATGACATTGCCATGGAATCCAAATATATACCCTCAAATATGATCAATATATTTCTAAACCATAGCTGTTGATGACATATTGTTAGAGGTCGTTTCTCAGAACACTGGTTACCATTTCATAGTCTATTTTCCAGTCGCATGAAAACGGCTATGATATTGCCAATTTTTAAGTGCCTCAATAAATTTTTCTGTAATCTCTCGTATGGTGTTTCATATTACACTTAGAAAATATTGCAAAATTGTGGGGGGGGGGGGTAAAAATATGTCAAATTGTGCAAAACTGTATTTTTGGAATTAATCTATGTGAGAACAGGTGTAATTATAAGTGAATACATGTTATTGCTTCAAAAAAATTATATATATAGATACCTAATGTTTTATTTTTATTCAGGTCGTGATGCTACCCGTGCATATCTTACTGGTGATTTTACTGATGAGGCTAATGCAGATGATGTTAGCGATATTGATAGCTCGTCATTGACAGGCCTTATGGATTGGTTGACATTTTACCAAGAGGAATATCCCCATGTTGGTGAGTTTTCAATAAAATTTCTTCGGGGCTTTAGATCGTGCGTGTTTGTCTTTTAACTGATTAAAAGCACAGTGATTCAAGAAGGGTAAACTTCAATTGTGTAAAAAGTAAACAGACAATATTAAGTAACAAAATAGCTGTTGAATGTGATTTTCATTTATGTTGACATTGAGAGGCTAGACACAACCTGCTTCCCATCAAAGCATTAGTGGAGGGTGAATTGTGCCTGGAAGATCAAAGAGCTGCCAACATCCCCCCCCCCCCTCCCTTCAGGTACCCCATAAGCTAGAAAATATATCCAGCTAATTTTCAACTGCAGTAAATCAAGCTTAATACTATTTGCAGTGCAGATTGGTTTTTTAATTTACACTGAAATTTATTGATATAAGGAAATCGATCAACAAGAATTTTAAAATTGTATATATAATTGAGTATATAATCTTGACTAACCAAGTTTTTATTTACCAGGGCATGTGTGTCACCAAACCTGAGGTGCCTAGAAAGGTGGGAATCATCATCCCCCTCCCCTCTTTGAACAAAAAAAACTGGTTTTGTCACTCCAAATGATGTTTAATTCTTTAAAAAAGTAGGATACGAAACTGTGATTCGCTTTTGCAATAATACTAACGTCACACTTTTGCTCAAAGGTGACAGGTGAGTCAGCCTGAAGTTTGATGGAGCTCCAGCCAGACATATCTTTCACTCTGGCAACACAGTGGGTTTCAATTAACAAACGGAAGAGTTTTTTCTGTAGGAAAGAAATGGCAGCAATTGGAGAGTTGCCGCTACCATTTTGCAGATGATGATGAGTCGTACACTGCAAGCCAAGGATGGCTACAAAAATTTAAGAAGCATTATGAGATTAGAGAGCTGGATTTCTGTAGGGAAAAGCTATAAGATAAAATTAATTTATCAATTTAGTGGTTGGCTGATTGTTTTTTACATGTTCAAGAATCTTCTCTAACTGAAGTTCTCGAAATCCAAGGTGACTCTGGTTAATTGAAGTTACTGCATATAAGGAGAACTTAATAAGCCTGTAATATAATTTGTTTGTAGTCATTAATAAATGACTTTCAGCAAAAATTACCTATATTCGCAAGAATATTGGCTGGATGTCTTTATTTTATTCATATTTTAAAATCTGATTTCCCTATGTACGTGTGCACTGAGTAGAAAGGTTTAAACAGATTTAATTTTAGCTTGATTTAATTTTCACAGGTCGATTGATCGGTAGATATTACGATGCTGATGGTCATCCCACTGAGGAGCTGGAAACAACAATGGAAAAAATCGAAGGAGCAAAGGTCAACAAGTGGCTTGAAGACAGAGAAAGAGAAATTTTTCCTTCATGCAATTCAGAATTTAATAGGGAGGAAGGCACAAGAGTTTGGTGCACAAACAAAAGGCATGAAGTTTATTTATTCTATCATTTTTCTTGAGATTTGTTAGTTATTTATAAAATGTTTATCCAGGTAAAAAACATTTTGTGAATGATCATTATGCTTTTAATTGAATTTTCAGGGAGCTAAGATATTTTAAAAATCAATTAACTTGGTGTTATTTTTTCCTAAAAATCAAACCATTTTGATAGGTGTAGTTTTCCAGGTTGGTAAGATACTTGCCTAAAGTATCAAAGGATGGTTAGAGGTGTCGAGAGTTTGATACCTGATTCATCCTTGTTAGAAACTTTCCTGATGTGGAAATGCAACAGAAATGACAACAATATTACTACAGAAAAAAGATAGCTACTGCAGGGAGACTTCCACTGAGGAGTCAGCCCTCTAGTCTTTTAGCAAGATATTAAAAAAAAAAAAAAGCAAAATGCTGAATAGTAGGTATGCTTTTCAGAATAAGGTCCTGGTTTGATTAGCCCTGATGTGCAGAAAATGACAATGATGTGGCCAAAACGATCAAACCATTTTGATTGGGTGTAAAAGAAAAATTGTCATGTTGACATGGGAAAGCATGCAAGTCACAAAAATCAAATTTTAGAGGAGGAGCAGAAAACATTTGTGAGCCTGTTATAAATTCATCTCTAACACCATCTTCGGAGAGCTGCAGAAGCTAAACTATTTCTTCTTTCTAGCAACTTACTGGCTTTACTATGCCAGTGGCATGGAAATGGAATTATTACTATTTTATACTTGAAAAAAATAATTTTTGATTTTTTGTGATTTGCCTGCTTTTTCATGTCAATGCGACAATTGCTGATCATGCCCATTTGATATTAATTTATTTATAGTGGTTTGCAATTTGATATAAACTACATACTGATCAGAGGCCAACATGAAGGAAACATTGTGGGGAGGGGCAAATGTTGCCTGTCATCTCGAATATACAGTACTCAAGCCCTTTGACACATGGGGGGGGGGTGCATTGCATATTCATTAATTATTGTGGGCGGGCTGAAATAGCCTGAGCCTCCAAGTTCTGGTGCTTACGATACTGAGATCAGTGTGAATTTTAAATAATTGTGAAATCCAATATTGTGAATAAATTTAATATTGCTGCAGTTGTCAGTAAGACTTAGACGTTGAAAACTCAGTCACCAGGGAGAGTTGAAAGATTACCAACTTGTAACTATGGTATTTATCCCTTGTCATTGGTGTCATGAAATTTGTAGTTTTTTAGTAATGAAACCATATATATAATGTCATATTTATACAAATATTTCAGTGGTGGCATCAACCGAAATTGGGTGGGTGTTCCAAGAACGTACTACAAAGCAGGAAAAGATCCTCGGTGTGTTTGTGTGAGAGAAACTGGCCCTCCAAGTAATGATATCAACTCTGAGAACCACAACAACATTGGTGATCTTGGCTTTCCTAACCTGAAGGAATATCCCAATTGCCCTAAAGATGCTTCATCTTGTAAAGTGAATCATCCATAATCATTCCTTTTTTTCGTTATCAAAGTTATGTAACAAAGCTGTAAATGAAAGCGACATTTCAAATTTTTTAATATTGATTGCTAAAGAAAACTTTCCCAGGTTTGATATTAATTTTAATTCACTTACATGCTTATATTTCTGCAATTTTACAACTCTTATGTGTGACCCAAGCTGTTATTACAGTGCACACTGCTTAATTGGATCACATTGGGATTTTGGGCTTCCGATAACATTAACCCGAATGATAACTATATCCAAAAAAATTGTTTCTAAGTATGAGGACAAATAAAAACAGGACAACACTGTTTTCCCACATGACTAAATGCAAAAATGTTCAATCGTTTCATTTTTAAAATATGAATCTAAAACAGTTTTTTTGTTTTTTCCTTTAAGATAAAATTCTTAGTTTTTTTTTTTATTCAGCCATTGTGAGGAGTTGGAATGGAACTGTCTAATATGTATTAAGAATTGCAGTACTTTTTTTAATATACGATACATTTTTTTCCCTTGAGAAAGTTTTTCGGAAAAGGAAATTTGAATCTGGTCAACTGTAAGACAAACTGATCAAGAACTGAAGAAAAAGGCTTTTTTTTGGTCACACAATTGCTTTCACGAGAGGAAGGCCATTGCAAAAGCAGCAGCACATGTATATGGATCACAGCAAACGCTAAGGCCAGATACTAAATGTAGTATGCCAATGTTTGTCAACAAGGAGGGAGGGGGAAAGAACACCTAGCCTCCTATATAGTCTTACCGCCTGATAAAAATAACTTGCTTACAGGAGAAAAAAATAAGTTTAGTTCAACCTTAGCTTCAAAGTATGCCAAAAACAATTTTCGATGGGGAAAAAAAGAATATTATCCAAAGTTCTGATAACTATAAACAAATTTTTTTCCCATGTCAGGGTATGGTACGTCCCATTCTTTGCAAAAGTGATAACAATATCTGTGATTCTAATAAGCAGCATCTACTGTATTTTTTAATTTGAAATTGCAGAGCTCTATTCTGCCACTTAATTTTTTTGTTCTTTCAACATTGTGTGCTTATACAAAATATTTGTGCAAAAATACTCATATTTTATGAAGTCTATAGATTGAGACTGTGATAACAAAACTATTTGTATGATGCAACAACATTGTGGCTCTTAGTCATGAAATCAACATCAGGAAAGTTATTTCATTTTGTTCGTTCTGTAATTGAAAAATGGTACAGATACAGTGAAACCTTGATTTAATGATACTCTGCAGACCAAGAAAAATATTATAGAGGGATTATTATATTGAGAGGCAGCAGCTTAACATTACAGTATAGACATTTCCAAACATGACTTGAAAAAAAAATATTGTTGGTAGAGAGAGATTTTATCAATATGTACAGAGTATCGTTGCACCAAGGTTTCACTGTATATTACTCCTTTAGGGTTGTTTTTGTTCGTGGATTTATTTTTTTAACACAGTATTTACTCATCAGCTTCCAATAGTCAACAATTTGCTGACAATTTTTCCTCACTGGTTTAGAACAATGTTATTTCATGCTATGAGTCGATCAAATGAAACTCCTTACAGATGGATGAAAAATGCCAGAGTGGCATAGTGGTAAAATGCTTGTCTACTACCATGAAGGTTGCCATCAGGTCCCAGGTTCGAACTAGGGGAAGAATATAGAACAAGATATTTTCCCTAACAAGCTTGCGGTGACCATTGATAGATGGCATCTTCATTTCCAACCCAGCTCGCTAATGGCAGCAAATTATGGTATAGTGATATATGTGGTGAAGTAGATGATCACACATCTTCAACCCATTGCTCACTTGGGTGATTCATGAGAACCACAGTGCTCCCTGAATCACCCAGAGTCAGTCGGGAAAACAGTCGAATGTGTTGGTTAACGTGGGCCTAAGGCCTGCAAATGGCTTCGTCCCCCGCCAGGCTCATATTTCGCTGCGCTCCTCCTGTCTATCGAGGGCCCCTGCCCCCGGACAAAGTTGGTGCATTAACCCCTCGATATGGGACTCTCTACGGTAGCAATATTTTTCTGTGGTCATGTCTTCGTTTTTGTTGTACCCCCCTGTTAGGAAAGTTTTCTGACAAGGACGAACCGGGTATTGAACTTGTGATACCTCTAAACATCCTTTAGTACTTTAGGCGAGTATCTTATCGACCAACCCAACATCACCATTTCATGTACTTTTCTGTTTATTAGAAGAAATTTAACCGAACATGTTTCATTTGATCGACTCGAATATGACAATTGTCGCCATTATTCATATAGATGTTGCTTTTTCACTTATACATTTGCTTGTGAACAAGTTTTTGGAATAGGTTTTTGCCACCTGCATGAAAATTGTAATTCTTTGTGATCCTATAATAAAAAAAATATAAATTTTTATTTTTTTTATATACCTTTATGGGAGTAGTTTGAGTTTTTTCTCTTTGAACAAGAAATTTTAGAATACAATAAGGCCCTCTTCACACTGGAATATTAAAATCATATAGTTACCAGAAGACTCTGTATCCAGGTGATCCGCCACATGCATTTCTATGGTGCTCCTCAGGATAGACGATGAGAAATCCCACCTAATGGGGTCATTGGTGACTTGCTGTGCTAATTGCACACAAATCAATAACATGACTGAAATATTTCTTCATATTTTCGTGGGTTGAGGTTGAATGATCGATGACTAGGCAGGCATTTAGTTAAACTTGTCTATTCTATAGAAATGTTTGCTAATGCAACCCCCCCTCCCCACCCCAATTTCCCTTTTTACTGGAATGCCTATAAGTAAATATAGGTCATGCACATTGTGTGAGAGTATATAAGAACCTATATCCCCCCAAGATGATTTAATTTTTGTGTCACAACAGCAGCTCTGATCTGCCTTATTCTTCCAAATAGTGGGTATTTACTGTGTGAATTAGACTTACCTCAAGGTTATTAGGAGTTGCTCATCAGGGCTAGCACATTTCCTCATTGTGGTGTCCCTACAATGTATATGGCTGGAGTAATCAGCCTCGTTAATACCAGGTCAGTCTCTTCATTCATCTATGAATTCAGAATCCCATTTTTGTAATTCTGTGGCTGTAACATAGTCTACAATTAATGTTCTTTTCAATGTATGGATGAAGCCATAATTTTCTTTTATTTCTCCTTTTATAACAGATAATAGTATAGGATAATAATTATTTGTAAATATTTTTCTTAGCTGTGCAGTGTGAGAGAATAAGCTATTTGGCTCGTTTAGACTCCCAGTCAGTTTAAGCATTTCGAGACCGATTTGAGTTTCCCCATATGAGGATAGCCTAAAAACACTCCATGCTATTAAGAACAGGGTTGTAAAAAACCCGGGCGGGTTTTTCTAAAAAACTAGTGTTTTTTGGGTAGAAAACCCGGGTTTTTTTGGGCAAAATGGGGAAAATTGAATTTTCTTTTTCCACAACCACAAAATATCTAATTTAAACATGTGTACATCTTACATTATGCCTAAATATATATTTTTAGTGCATGTTGAACTATGTATTTGATTAATAAAATTGGGAATAATAAAATAAGAGAATAATTGTTCACTTACAGCCCAGGCGGGATTTTTGGGCAAAATGGGAGGAAAATTGAATTTTCTTTTTCCACAACTTCAAAATATGTAACAAACATGTATGTACAACAGGGTGGGTTGAAAAAAAAATGAAGTTTCATTTTCAAATTGCTATAGTGCGGAAAAGTTGCCTCTTTTAATAAGAAGAAAAACAACATAAAAAATTTTAAGATCAGTTGATATCTACCAGTCGCGCATAGTACTTGAAGGTTATGAAAATTGACAAAATTGAAAATTTTTCTTAATTTTTTAATATTACTTAAAATTTGACGATCGACATGCAAAAGTTTGTTTGCTTATTTTATGGTTCAATAAAGTAAAATAAATTAAAACATCATTGATATTTCAATGTTTATCGGTCGCGCAATGTGTTCGAAAAACTGGAATTGACCAAATTTTTGCAAGTTTCATTGTGCAAAAGTTTGACTTTAAACGTGAACACTTGGAAAAGAAACAATAGAAGAAACTGTAAACCAGTAAATCCTAGTCAATTTTGGTAACTACAATGTAAAGTACATACACTCTCCTACTTTGGATGGTTGATTGGATAGAGTGTAGGTGGAACTCAATGTGCAGCCACTTCTTCATGGTTAATTCTGGGTTATTTTGTTCTGACAAAGCATGCGAAGAGCTGTACAACGAAACTTACAAAAATTTGGTCAATTCCAGTTTTTCAAACACATTGTGCGACCGATAAACATTGCAATATCAATGATGTTTTAATTTTACTTTATTGAACCATAAAATAAGCATAAGAAACTTTTGCACATCAATCATCAAATTTTAAGTAATATTAAAAGAATTTAAGAAAAATGTTCAATTGTGTCAATTTTCATAAACTTCAAGTGCGATGCATGACCGGAAGATGTCAATCGATTTTAAATTTTTTTACGTCATTTTTCTTTTTATTAAAGGAGGCTACTTTTCCGCACTATAGCAATTTGAAAATAAAATATTTTTTTTGACCCACCCTAATGCATATCCTTTATGTGTACATCTTATATTATGTCTAAATATACATTTTTGGTGAATGTTAAACTATGTATTTGATCAATAAAATTGACCATGATTATAAGTAAGGGAATAATTGTTCACACACAAAAACACACACTTCTGTGTAATTATATCTGAACCTTGAGTTGTATGCAGAACTGCAGCAAGAAAATTGTGTGGTAAAATAAATGAATTTGGAGATAATGAAAATTCTGAGAAATCAGAATGGTGCCTGAATTTTTTTTTCTCCAAATTTTTCAGACCCCACAGAAAATGTAACCAAAAGTGTCCTGATAAGTCAAAAATAAAACCTTTCAGCTATGTAACCAGAACCAGTTTTTTTTTTATAATTGAACCCAAACTTTCAGGAGCTAAAGTCTCATGCTTCTCTTTTTCTTAAATTCCTCACTGTTAAAGAATATCCCTACTTCATTAAATTAAATTCCGAAATATTTTTAAAGGAGCAGTGATAATTAAAAGATGATCTGGCTAAGAGGAGATAAGTCATTCACAAGTCTGATGTACCTGTATAAAACTTATAAAAAAGTATTGCAAAGACATGTAAATATTTTTTGAATGAAAATTCAGTTTACATACACTGGTTTACTTCTTCACAGATGCTTCCATTTATTTATACAAGGATTTGTGTGTGTGTGAAAAATTATTGTGTATTATAAATAAATTTCTGTAGGTATGCTTATCACATATAGCAGGTATATTTTTTAAACTAAGGTCCATGGTTACAATTTTCTGTTTGCGATTTCTTGTAAAATATTTTAATATGTGGATCTCATACCTAAATGCTTACATAAAAAAGATAGAAGAATTATAAAAACGGGTGTTTGTGATTCCAAGAAATTATTTATTATCACATTTTTGTTCCTAAAAAATCATTAAAAATTATTTCAATATACATATTCTGAACACGGCACTATGCAGCAATTTTTGGAATACATAAACTAAGCTCAAACTAAAATTTTAACCTGAAAGTAACACATTTTCTTCGAAAACAAACAATATTCCCTACAAAAAACCCATTTTCCCCTAAAAAACCCAGCCCGGGGGGGGGGGGGGATGGGTATCTACCCGGGGAGCAAATTTGACAACCCTGATTAAGAACATAAAATATTGATGAAGTGTTTCTAATAATTTTATTAAAAATAATGCATTGTATCGTCCAACATTAGTTACTGAGTAGTAATAATTCAATTAGAGGGATAACCAAATTTATTTTTTTCACCAGTATGTAGATTCACAATAGTGCTGCTAAAGCTCATACACCACGTATGTATACGAATATGATATGTCACACCAGAAAGTGTGTTTTGGGCTTGATTACATTCAACAAAATCTTTTTTGCAATTGAATTGTTTTCAATAAACTACTTTTGTAGTAATTACCATTGAATTTTAGCTGACACAGCTTACTGGACTTTAGCATTACTATAAGAACAATAAACTAAAACGACAGTTGTACATCACAATTCAGCTCCTTATAGCACAATACACTGCCAACTTCTATCATTGCCTGGTTCAGAATCTGTATCATCCTCATATTCACCACTTTCAGAATAGTCATTTTCTAGATGATTTGATCCGCATGTATCACTATGGGTAACCGAGTGGCATTGTAAACTCTGGATGCTTTGTGGTATTTCACTATCTCCCCATGGATCTGGTTCAATCAAATGATAGTTCTGAAGAACAGGAAAAAGTGAAGAATCACTGCATTCGTTCAAAATAGAATAAGATATGATCATGAAATTACTGGAACATTGTATACTTAATTTTCCTCGCCTTTTACTGGCAAACTGCGTTGATCCTAGAGGCATGCTTGCAATTAGAAAAGTTATCCAAATAACATGTAGAACTCAGATACATCATTCTTGTTGCAAGGAGTTGTATAGTTATTAAAATAAATTTAGTTTTTATATGGTCCCTCTGTCCTCTGACATCCAAGTAGAAAGTTGTTTCCCTGTCTGTCCTGAGGCCAATAAAGAAAACGCCATGTTTCTAAGGGAGATACTTACAGAGTTCTTATTCACTAAGATATTTGAATTGAAAAATTGTGAAATTGAATTAAAAACGAAAGTTGACAAAGAACAGCAAAAACTAATGGACAATGCTGTTTTCCTTTTTTATCCTGTTTCCCCCCAACTTTCCTCCAATTTTGGAATTTAAATATCTGCAAATATTGCAGTTAGAATCATGGAGTTTTCTTTGTTGGCCTCAAGAGAGACAGGGCAACAACTTTCTACTTGGAAATTAGAGAACAGGGGGAGAGAGAGACAGTATAAAAAAGTATTTTTCTATTTTAATAACTATACCACCCCTTGCAACATGAATGACATATTTGAGTTCTATACATTATTTATTTTTCTAATTGTAAATATGCCTCTATGATCAATAGTTAATACCGATCATTAAAATACCGAAAGGGGAATAAAGTAATCACCCTGTTTACTATACAGGTTGTCCAAAATTGTTTGCACGGTGCGTATTTTTGCAACCCTTGCATTCAGAAACATTTTTCAAAAAAATGTTCAATTACAAAAAGATTTTCAGATGTGTTACTCAAAACGTCTTAAATTTTCCAAGTGTTTTATATGTAGAAAAATTAACTTTACATATAGACCTTGAGTTAACACTTCCAATACGTAAAATTTAAATGAGGTTCTGAGAAGTCATACACAAAAAATTGCATATTTTCAAATGCAATACTACTTAATTTTGACGTTCTCAGCATTTGTCCCCAATAATTGAGGGTGTGGTTCAAAAATTGCAAAACGTTAATTAAATTTAAAGTTGTAAAAATTCTGTAGTTGCTATTCATTGTGAAAAAGAATAAAATGGTTGAGTTCATTCCATTCGTATAGTCCCTAAACATGGCAACCTTTGAGCCAATGGAAACTTGCCAATAGTGTTAAGTTTACAAAACAAAGTGACTTTATAGATTTAATAGCTCTCAATAACTATGAAATTTTTTTGCAAATGACTTTTCAGAGCGAGATCTACATTTTAGTAATTGGAACATTCACCACACAGGGACTGCATAAAAAGTTAATTTCTTAATTTTTCATCCATATAACCCCACAAACAAATTTTAAGGTTTTAATTGCACATTATTTGAAAACTTTTTGTAAGGGAAAGAGTATGTTTTTTTATAGTCAATCATTGCAGGGGTATTTGCTGTGCAAACAATTTGGGACAGCCTGCATATACCAGGGCTTAACAAATCACAAAAAAATCTAGAAGACAGAAATTTTTTGTGTAGGAGCCAAAAAATTTTTTTCTCTGTAAAAAAACATCCAAAAATTTAATTTTTCCAGGATATGGTGACCCCTCCTTCCACCTCAGTAAATATGTTGATATGAATTATAAAAATTTTATGTTTGTCCTCACTAAAATTTAGTTCACGTATAAAAAAATTCTTTTTTTTAGTCCAGATGGTAGGCTGGGATTTGTCATATCCCAATATATGCATACCTATTTGAGTTTTCCTTAATGCATTACACAGGGCATCTGCATGTGAAAATTTCATTCATGAATAATGAAATCTTAATGGAAACTGGGGTTGATTTTTGTTGAAAAAATTTAGATTTTTCTACTTAAATATCTATATGGCCTCCTATGAATCTTTAATAAACTCATTCTTAATAATTAATTTTTTAAATGTTTATTTCTATTCTAACCTTTCAGGGAAAAAAAAGTTTCAGAGATAAGGCATGGCAGAGAGGAAGTAATTATGATTTTTTAAAGTATAATCTGTGGGTAATGAAAAATACAGTATGAGCTGTTATAGGCTTCTTTGTGCCAGAACAAAAGTAAACATAACACACAAAATAAAAAACATACTTTAAACTTCAGTCTCTCCAAAAGATCCATCATCAGCTCTGTATCCTGCTTATCTTTGAAATCCAAAGGCTCTTTGTTTTTCTGTACATTGTGGAGGAAAAAATTATCACTACACACATTTTTAGTTACTGTAATTAATAATTCAACATCCCAAAGCAGAATATGCTGAAATCTGTGACATACGTAGCAGAACAATCAATGCAACTGCAGAACAATCTAGAAAAATTTTAAGAAAACACTATTATGGGAATTTCTACTGAAGAACATTTCCAGTCAGCCTAAGGCTCATTGTAGAACAATGAAAAACATTCTGCTTTGGGATTCAACAGTAGGGGTGGGGTGTTGAATGACCAGAAAAGTATGTGAGGTTTAAATATTAATTTTTCATTGCTACAGCCGAACCCTATTGCAGTGACTCTTCAGATATGTTGAACTAATTTCTTACCCACCCATTCCTCAAAGTTTATTGTAACAGGGTTTGGCTGCATTTACATCACTGTTATTTAATGAAATTGAAGGAAAGTTAATATGAAATTTACATAGTCAAACACATCTCTTATGACTATGTGAATACATTCACATGCTCAGCAGAAAGATGTCACTCTGCTATTCATTCAAGATCTAGCCAATTAGATACAATTTTCAGAAGGAAAATGCTACCAGAGACCTGTAGAATTTTCCTACTAAAAAGCCATCTCTGCATTGTGCATTCATGATAGAATTTAAAGATAATTTTGAGGATATTTCTTTTGCTTCTGGAAAGAAGACTGTTCTGTTCCTTTGTGAAACATTTTCAGAATGAAAAAGTTATACAATAAAACATTTTAAAGACCAAAATAATTTTTTTACATGCATAATCTAAGATACCCTTTAAGGCTGAAAGAGTGAATGATAGGTTCAGGGACCAAATAAATATTGTAAATATAGTCAAACTCAGTTATGATTAATTTTGAGGGACTAAAAATTAGATTTGCAATACCAGTGAAAAGTGAATGTGACCAGTTGACATTGGTCTGGCCATGTGACTGTTGATCCAGATTCTACTGTGTTCGATTTGCTTCATGCAATGGAAATATGGTGCATGACACTTAATGTGATCACACCAGGACAATAATAACCGATTGATAAATAGTATTTTAATGTGTACAAGGAAACCCATTTAGCCAAAAAATGGGGGGGGGGGGGAGTTCACATACATGGAAAGTATTATACATATATCTCTTTAAACTTTTTTCCATATTTTAAACTAAAAAAATCGGAGTTTCTTTATACACATTAAGATATAGTATATCCAAAATGAACCCAGAAGCAAATAAAATAATCATGTGCCCGGTTTCAAGGGAAAAAACTGGACAGTCTCATTTTTTTTACACAAAACTGATTGCAAAATGTTCACACACACAATTGACTATTTTTTTCCCCCTTCTTATCATACTATTCTTAAATAGGATTTTATTTCCTTCAAGCTAAGATCCTGCTTTTTTCTTCAGAAATTCTGAGGAGTTAGCTTACATTTATATTAATATTTTGAATGGTACTTTTTAATACCATAACATTGATCACTAGAGAAATTCTTTTTGGGGACGAACTATGAATTTGGTCAACTCCAAGAAACTGACTAAGAACTGAAAGAAGCAGCTTGTTCTACCTTACATTTGGATACCTATAGGGAGTCCATTGTGGAAGCAGCGCCATACGTGCATGGATCATAGCTCATACTATGACTTGATTTGGACATCGTGATGTGAACTGAGTATGGAAATATTTGTTGCAGCAAGGGATTGGGGGGGGGTGCAACTTCCTACACTATGTTGCTGGTTGATTACTATAGCTTATGGGGAAAAAACAAGTCTGATTTAATCCTTGATTTCAAAATACACAAAAAAACAGTCTGGTTAAAAAAAAAAAGATAATAATTATAAACCCAAATCCTAATAATTACAAATTTTTGATATAGGTGTGCTCTACACTTTGCAAAAGTGATAACCAGGGCCCAGATGTCGATGACATTTGCATTTTTCAATACTTTTTCACTTTTAAGGCATTTTTCACTTCTGAAATTTTTTTCAAAATAAAAGGCTAAAAACTTAAGCAAAAAAAAGAAATTCATTATTTTCATTACTTTCTTCTTGCATCTTCCTTTATAGATTACAAACCACACAAGTTTATATAGAATCAATTCCAGGTAAATTTAGTATTCATTAAAAATCCCAAGAACAGACTACACTTAACCAAACAAAAAAAAAAAAGAAAGTAATTTCGTGAAATTCTGATCCTATATATGGGCTATTGAGAGAGAGAGAAGAATTTTCATTATATAAAAGGGAAAATGGTATGGGACCCTCATGTACTACAGGGAAATTTTGAAATCTACAAACAAACTTAAATTAGTGTAAATTCGTCAATGTTTTTGATCTGTAAGAATGCTGCATGCAGTAAGATTTCTTAAGCTTTGTTTATCCTTGGGAATATTGAAGAACTGATGATGCGTACATAAGATCAATCTTTTGCATTCTGGGGGGGGGGGCATGGTACTAATGCTATTGATGGTATCAATAAAGTCAGCTTGCTAAAAAAAGGGGTAGGCTAATTCACTACCATGAAATTTGAAAAATTAATGGTGGGGGGAACTTATTGCCTGTAAAAATTTCTTGATGTCTTTACAGGAATGTCTAAAATTGAAAAGAAATTAACACTGTGAGTAGATCAGATCTCTCCCTCCAAATATCACTAGTAACATCTGCTGATGTTGAGAGAAGTTTATATTGTCTTTTGAGGAATTTGATGAAATCTAACGTTGAGAATGAATGTGATTTTGAATAGATATATAAAAACCGATCAACAGATATATAAAAAAAAATTTGTCTTCTCTGGTTCAGTTTCTAAAGAAATTTGTTTTGTTATTTTAATAGTATTTTTTGGGGGAATTTTTCTTTTAGTTTTTAAGGCATTTTTTCGAGTTTTTGGGACACTTTTTATGGTAATTTTTCAAAATTTTAGGTCAACAACATATGGGCCTTGGTGATAACAATACCTGAACGATGACATTCTTTGATTCCGATAAGCAGCATCTACTGTATATTGTTATCGTATCGTCCTCAACATTAATTATGTCATTCAATATTCAAGATTTTGTATTTAACAATGCACTGACAATAACCATATTAGAAACATAGAAAAAAACTAAGAGCTCACCCTATCTAATACATGTTCTGAACAACCACTATCTAGAAGAAGTCTTTTCACTTTGGTATGGCTGGCAGAAGCATAGGCATAATGTAAGGCAGTTCGATGATTCTGAAAAATATCTTAGCACATATTAACTTGATAGGTGGCATGTGTATTGTGTTCAAGAAATGTGAGAACGAAAACTTTTTCTGTAAAATATCAATGAGAAGAATCATTCTTTTTTACCTGATCAAACAATGTATCAACAGACTGAGAAGACGGTTTGTCATTCAAAATGGCACTGACAAGTTCTGGATGATTATAAATTACAGCTCTATGCAGTAGAGGCAACCCATCTCCCTGTAAAAAAAATTTCCATTATTTTTGGATGAAATTTCACAAAAAATTAAATTTTTCCCAATTGATGAGCTATTATTTTATTTGAAAAAATTCAAAAACATTTATACAGTAAAACCTACCAACAGCAGCCACTAATGGGACTGTAAAAATGTGGCCACTATTGGGGAGTGGCCATTTTCTTTCTGAGAAAAACCCCGAAAAATTTGCAATCTATATAGCATGTTAAATGATAACTCATTCCGTGATGGATTGAGGTAATTATATAATTGATAAAATTAAAATATATGGTTATATTGATAATTAAAAAATTGATTAATCAACCTACTGTTCCAATTTGGCATCCTAAAATTTGGGCTTGTAGTGCTGAGGTAGAACACAACAGAAACGATTTAGTGGGAAAAACTAATATGGATCAAGATGATGTACCAGCAATCTTGAATAGTTCTTTATTGCCACCCAGTCCATTTTAAGGGTCCAGGTCCATTTTAAGAGAACCATTCGCCCTGAGCAAAATTATTTTTCAGAAGCCCCCTAATCTCAATAATCGTAACCAAATCTCAATAATCATAACCAGATCTCATCATCATAAAAGCACTCTTCTGCGCTTGAGGCTTCTGGCCATGCCAGGGCAATCCCGTGTTAAAAGGCCACTGCATCCACCAGCAACTAGACCTTTTTTCCAGGGTGTCCAATATGATAGCTGAAGACATTGGTGATCATATACATGTTTTTTTAAAAGGAAAAAAAGATAACCATATTCCTCCAAAAAAATTAATACCCTGGGTATTTTTATTCCTATTTGTGAACACCATTTTTTGGACAGAACCAATCACCATTTTTTTAGTAGGTAGTGCAGAATAAATAAAAGGTTTCTAGTAATGGGATAATTTGCATATTCCCCTTGTGATTGAAGTGCTGACAGCAGGACTTCTGTTGTCCTCTCTCTGATCTGTTCAAGTTTTTTCCTTCCTCTCCACTTCCTTCAATATACCCTTCTAGCATTCATACCCATGAAAAGAAAGCATCATGCATAACCTTCCTTTCCCCCATCATAGAATTCGAGAAAAAAAATCCCTTGGAAAATCTCCTTAAAAATTATTTTCCTTATCTGAGATCTGTGCATTTTTTTTTTTACATCTCCATGTCCAAATTGGCTGTTGTTTGGAAATCATTGTTAGGAAGTTTCCTTTAGTGTTAAGTCCATAGGATGTGTTAGGTTCCAACAAAATGTGGCAAATTGTTTGGAGATTACACTTGTTCGGAGATGGCCGTTGGAGGAAGTTTTACTGTAGTTCAGAAAATTTATATAGAATTTTGAGAACTTTTTTAGAGGATTTTTTTTTTCAACCCTTTAAGCAGCATAGCATAAATCACTAAACGCCCTTCAAAATGTTGTATTCTTTTTTAATTAAGTAGGCTTTCTTTAGATTTTCAGCAGGAGCAAAATAAGGGGAATAGGGAAAGTGCTGCATTGAGAAATCAACTTTACAAAATATCTGGGCTTGCCAATGATAAAATGAGGCCTTTAACCCATTCCGACTCGGTGTGCACCTAAAAATTCCCTTTTCAAACACTGAAACGATAAATAAAATGAAAATTAGTTTAGCGATTACTTTGAACCTTTCTCAACACTAGGTAACAGGACCACACAAGCCGAGCTATACTTTTGGTTAGTTTTACTGCGTTATTTTTTGAAAACCCTTATTTTTTGAAGAAATGGATTCAAATATCAACTTTTTTTTTTGATATATAAAGGATTTCTAGAAAAAAAAATTCTATGTTATTTTGTCGCTGTACACTAATCTCTTTATTCTGTATAAGTTTTAACTTTTTACACTCAAAGCTTGCTTAAAATTGAGTCCCAAATTCAAGGGTGGGCACACCCACAAAATTAAAACGCTAAGTGCAATCTTTACAAAATTATACCTGCATACTCCTCTAGGCCAAAATAGACTGCCTACAAATTTTCTTCGTGAAATTTCAATTTTAAAGGGTAGCGTGCCGGAAAGGGTTGAGGCAAGATATTTTGTCAATGCCACTTAAAAAGTTAATGGACTTTATCTATCTTAAAATTGTCTAAAACTAAATCAAATAAAACAATGAAGAGCTTTTTTTTATTTAGTTTTCGGTTATTGTTGTCAGGTGAGAGATACTTTGATAATTCGAGAAATGATAATATGAGAATTTTACTATACCTTCACTCTACCATCCCATGACAAAACTGGCTCAAATAACTGTAAGCCACATTTGAACTTTTGAGATTTCAAGAACAACTCCATATTTCCTGTTTCAGCGGCTTCAGCCAAGCAATTGAGTTGATCCTAGATCATAGATAAGGAATAAAGCTACATGTATTTTCTGAGAAATCATTATATATTTTTTCTCCTCATACTCATTCGGAATACACTGAACACATTTATGGTAACAATAAATTTTATTATGAAATGATTATGACAATGTAATTCATAAAAGTCTGTGTGAATTGTTCACCTGATAATCATTCAATTTGCTTAGAAATTCACAAAGGTGTGCATCTTCTGTGTTCAAGAGCTACAATGAAAATTACAAACTGTGTTTAACTTATAATAAATACAGTGATGTATATAAATATGTCATATGATTCTTTAAAAACTAAATCTCTATTTAACTATTAATGTTTAGTACCAATATCATACATCATGATGTAAGGGTGGCTTTATGCTTTGATTAGAGCACACTCAAGTAAAAGTTTCGCATACAATCTGACAAAAAGTTTCAGAGCAAGGAAAGTAATACTTCAAACTATTATAAACTATTTGATTATTCATATGATGACAGAGATGAGGAAAGAACATATGCATACAGATATGCATAATCATAAAACTTACATTTAGCTCTATGTCTGTGATATGATCCCAACCATAAAGTGCTAGAGCTTGACGTCTTCCTGGATGTTTTTTTGGGTCAATGATCCAGTTTGCAACATTCTGGAATGAATAATTACTCAATTATTTGATCTGAATAAACATCATCAAATTATAAATTGAAATGTTTTGGTCAATACTGTAAATCAGTGGTACTTAAAGTATGTACCACAGCTCCTACAGGCTTCATCTACTTATGTCAGGGGTGTCACAGTAAGCAGTTGATATTGATATTTTCCTGTTTGTGCTTTTGAGTAGTTCTTTGTTAAAGAATTTTGGAGAGAGACAGATGAATGGTGACTGAGGGAAGAGAACGTGAGTGACAAAAATTTGAGAATCACTGCTGTAAATGATTTGTATATATTTTATATATTTTTTCAAAGCAAATAAGTACATAAAAAATAGTAAGGTATTTGATGGTAATACGACCACTGTATTTTCCTTTATTTTTATCAAAATTCAAAAAATTTGGTACTCTCACGATGTGTAGCTATTTGTTTAGACACATGACCAAATGTTTTTTGCTTGGGTGATGTTTAGCTTCGCGCCAGCTTGCCATATTATGCATTTGGAAGTGTCATTCGAAAAGTCACGTTATTTTCTTATATTATGCTTGTATTTCTTCTCTGGTTCCATTATTCCACACTTTAGTTTATTAATCACGGCATGCGCAGTTTTTAATGCTTTTCAACAGCATTCACTGTAATTTCAATCTGTATAAAATTCTATCTATCATGTAAGTTTCTTTTGAATATTTGACATTGATTTTATGGCCAGGTATTCTATATTCACTGTGCATGTGCGAGCATCAAATTTATTTGTCAGAAATTTCAATTAACCAGATCTCCATGTCTTTCGCTAATTACTATTTACTAAGAAGGAAGAAAATAGATTCATCTGTCAGAAATATGTCTCTTAATTCAATTTTAAAAATGTTAATTTTTCCATGCCAATATTACCTTTACCTGTTGGGAGGCCAAGAAGTAGAATCCTTGAAAAACACAATTTTTTTCATATTTTCCATTGAGAGATGTACCTTGGATTATTTTGTCATCTTTCAACAACATTTCAAAGAATTTTTTAACATTATCAGTTTTTCAGAATTTATCATACAGCCTCAGCAAAAATCATTGAAGCTTATCATGGTCATATAAACCTCACTTACCTTGATAAAATAAATAAAAACAAATAATTTTTAATTTGGTCAGGAATATTATGGAAAGAGATCAGTGAAAATTCTATAAAGAAACAAAGAAGTTTATTTATAGCGAAGAACTTATGTTTGTGATGCAAAGGAGGTGTTACATTAGGGTAATTAGGGTGGGAAAAAATAACCAGGATATTAACGTATTGAAGCTGCTGACAGAATTGAGAGGAACGAACATACAAGAAATGGGAAAGAAAAGATGCAACAATAGCAAATACATTTTTTGGTGGTAGAAATGACAGTAAATGTTAATCATATCATGTCATTCAGGGATGGTGCTTAAGAACTGAGATCAAGAGAAAAAACAATTTCATTTTGGAAGTTAGTCAAGATTAAGCCCTGATCTGTCACAATGTGACTTTCACCACTTGTCTGGATCTTTAAAAGAACTAATGGCAATGCTGTAAAGTAGGAGGGTGTTGAAAAAAAAAAATTTTAATTCAAAATAACAAAAGCATGAAAAAAATTGCCTTCTGCATATAAATTCAATACCAAAATTCAATACAAAAAAGAAAAAGTCACTATCTGGGAGAAGTCTCTACCTTTCCCTTCAGTATGAAGTTAGTTTGAGATAGAATACAGGTTCTTTGTGAAAGTACTCACCAAAGATGAACCAAAAACAAGAAAACAGCTGCCTAAAAAAGTGATTAAATAAAAAATATGCTTTAAATAGGCGCTTTGACATAGTTAATTTGTTTTATTTAATGTTTAAAAAAGAAAACAAATTAGAATAAAAAAAACTAGTGTGTTTGTGACTAACAAAAAATATTATAAACAAAATAAAAAAATGTGTGACGTTTAAAACGGAAGTGGAAAGTTGTTTTTATTTTCTCATTAATAAATCAATATCCTTTTGCATACTCACAAATAAAATACACTGCTAAAACCTTGATGAATGTATTTCAATTTATTTTCATCAATGATTGTAACTTTAAAGGTAAAATATTATTCAGTAACAATTAAAATTGTTGATTACAACCCTTTTTTTTTAGATTTTTTTTTTACTTCAGTCATTTTGTGGAAGGAAAATATACTTTTAAACCTGAAAAATTGTCAAAAAAATCATCCATTAACCACGGTATATTTAAGAATTCATCAAGACTAGAGTTTATTAATTTTTGTACAATTATTAAAAAGGTGATAATTTATGTCCATAATGAATGAGCTTACGAAACCTGATCAATAGCATCAGCATATTCTTTTCTTTCTGATGATATTGCAATGTCTCTGACACTTTGGTTGAACTGAAAAATGGTAAAAGATATTGTTTCAGAAATTTTCAGGGTCGGAAAAAAGTAATTAAGAACACTGGATGTAAAACATGAAAAATATTCCAAACAAGAGAACAGTTAAATCAGGCATCTTCAACCATCGACACAACATGGGCCACTCAGTAATACTACACACATTACCAAAGAGCTTGGCATGTCGCCTGCAGGCCATGCATTGAAGACATTCTGAGTTAAATGACTCTTTAAGTTTGTGTAAAGTTTTGCCCGTTACCTGGTTCCTATCCATGACTAGAAGAGGACCACCTCTGTCGACCAGGACACTGAACACATCTAATGAGACAAGATTTTCTAAAGCCACTTGTAGAATTGTTCTGCCCTTAAAATAATTGCATAATAAAAATATCTATAATTAAGATTTTTAAGCTGGTGAATTACAATAGTATAACAAACAACCATCAATGGTTATGAAATTGAGTTACTTAAGATTTTATTTAAAAAAAAATTATTTGAATAACTTTTTAGGAGAGTAATAATTGCCTGGGGAAGAAACCCCATTTTGAAAAATAAACTATACATTGTTAGAAGCCAATAAATTTACCATAAATCCATTCACTATATAACCACCCATTATGAATCCACCACTTGGCGTATGATTTTTTCCGCTAACAAAGATTTTTTTCAATGTTTTTCTACCTTGGCTAACAAACGTTTCAGTCAATATGGATGCATGTGCCTACATAAAACAGCTATATTGTGAGCTAAATTTTTGTGGCAATCAAAATGAATTAGATAAGAAACTGTCACTTGAACCAGATTAATTTATTTTGACCTCAGAATCGCTTTCAGATATCTCTTTCTCTCGTTCTTATTCAAAAAGATTTTGAGCCATTTCATGTAAAATCAATGAAAAAATTCATTTCAAAAGCCTTGGATTAGAATGGTTTCAGTGTATAAGGCAAGACTTTTATTACCAAACTGAACAGCCTGGAAATCCTAGGAACTCATGTTTTCCACCTGTATGTGTGTGAGAGAGAAATGAGTTGACTATATTTTAGCACACATTTTGTACAGCACACCACCTCGCACACTTTTTTTTACTATATGGCTGATGAACCTGACCTCATAGCATGCACAGCGTATAATAAAAAAACTTCCTCTAAATTCTCCCTCATCCAATTGTGTTTATTGCTGCCTTGGGTTAGTTTCTATTTCTATTTTTTTTAAATAGTGCTTCTTGGTGTCCTATAGCGTTACTTTGAAATTTTGGGCAGTCCTTAAAACAAATTGAACAATTTTCCATAGAAACAAATGGAAAATTGTGTTTCAGCTAACAAATGTGATCCTGGAACTAATTATCTTCATTAGCCAAGATATCACTGCACTGATATTCATTACATGCATAGTTGTTTTTGTGTTTTGCTAGAATTCAGTTTCTTAGAAACATTTGTGAAAACAGATGATGCTAATATATAATTCCCAGCAATGGAATGATGAAAAATATACACCAGATTACATATTTGATAGAAAATTATAAAAAAATCACCTTCGTTTATGGATTTAGTCAATATTTTTCATTGGATCACAAGTCCTTTGGTCCTCAAAGGGTTAATGCAGTTGTAGTGGTGTATATTAATTCAGATTAAAGACAAAAAATGATCTCAATTGATTCACATAGCAATAATATTTTTAAGGGAAGTATTAGAAGATTGAATGTAGGGTATATATAACTTATGAAAATAATTATATTTTAAAACACAACATGCAACTGGGAATAAGAAATAAACAACTGAATAACCAAAGTGGCAAAGATAAAAATTCCTATCAAATAAGTGAGCAAAAAATCGGGACATGAACGTAAATCATCACATGACCAGATTCACCCCTGCCTCACATCTTCAGCAAGATATCAAAGTGTTTAAAGCATCACAACAGAATTTTAAAAAATACCCTATTCTTTTTATTTGATTACAAGAAAAACTCTCACCTTGTACAACAATTTATACAACATTTCTTCCTGATGGGGTTTCTTTTCAGGAAGAAGAGCTTCAATGACTTTTACTGGCATATTTTCTTGTAAGGCAGAAAACAAAACGGGCATGTCAAACTGTTACAATAAAATGAATGAGAAACCATGGTGAAAATTATCATTTGACTCTCGCATACTTTCTTCAACTTATAAAAAATGCAAAACAGTAATTTTTCATTTTGTTTCTATTTCTGAATCAATGTCTGGCTAACAACTTTTGAAGTTGGTTTAAAATAAAAACTTACACATTAAAAGTTTTAAATAATTTAGGGAATGACTTACACCAAGTTCATCTCTCATGATTGTGTAAACATGACAACCATATTTTACAAACAATTGAATTGTATCAGCATCTTGCCATTGTACCAAATAATAAAGTATGGGTGCTCCTCTTTCGCTCTAAAATTCACAAAAGAATGACTTGTAATATTCTTAAGGAGTGTATATTATATCACTGTAAATAAATCCACAAATAATGCATAATGCCTGAAGAATTTCAGTTTGTGATTAATTAAATTTCTTGCAAACTAATTTCAATTATTGGTGATTATGCTTGCATGCAGGTTTTTAGCAGTAAATATGATAAATAGTATGCATACGGTTAATCAAGTTTACCTGAGAAATATACATAATCATTATTCGATAAAGGTAGGTGAATTTGATAAGTAATTCAGTCTTGTAGATTAACCATTTATCTGTGATGAGATTTATCCTTTTCAGACACTGCACACACAAATGTGCAGAAGTTGCTTTCTTTCACTTTAAATATATATATATTTTTTTAACCTCAGAAACCTGAACTGTCAGAGGTAGAAAAGAATATATACAGTGAGAAAAAGGATTGAAAAACAACCCTCACATCTCTGTCAGCTCTGGGTCTAAAAGGATTGAATATAATCATTTTTAATTAATAATAAAATTCATAATAATAACAAAGAAGTTTTATAAAAAAAAATTCAAGTCCATATGTTACTTTTTGAAACAACAAAAGGTGGGAAATTTCACTGGAATTTGCAGTTTAGTCTATATGGAATGACTGAACAAATCAAAACATGAACTATTCTCAGGATTTTGTAATATAATCATGATAAAAAAATCTGCCAATTAGCAGAAAAATACAATGAGTCCAGTAACAGAATTGCACTGAGTTCATAACTGAGAATTTTAATTGTTCAGACGGCTGGCTAAATCATTTCGAGAATAAAAAATCCTGAGCAAAAACATTTAGAAGAATCTGCTGATGTGAGTCAAGAAGCAATTTCAGATTGGTATCCTTTCCAATCGCTGATGTTAGAAGGATATGATCTAAGAATATTTATAATGCAGATAAAGCAGGAATTTTCCATCCATTCATTGTCTGACAGAGAGAAAAATTTAAATTCACTTACAAAGTGAAGTTTGTCACATAATAAAATTTTTACCCATAATTCTGAACTGTTATAACAAACCTTTTAAGAGTAATTACTTTACTGTAACATAAACAAGATATTTTCAACATTAATAAACATGCTGATATAATGGCCGAAATATAATATTCTATCAAAACATAATATTCTGTTTAATGCTAATATAAGTCACACAAAACGGGTACACATTAATTTCTCACACATGAGACTATTAAAATATATATATGTAAACAGATGTGTGTGTGTGTGTGTGTGCATGTACACTATATGTAATATAAATTACTAAGTACAATAAAATTGCTTTAGAAGGAATTCCAACAGCTTATCACAAAAATATAATAGAAAAATCATAACGTATACCATTTTACGCAAGTCAAGTTGGAGGCCTCGGTTTGATGATTCTAACATATTCTTCACTGCTATTCGATTTCTTGCAAGAATGTGATGTATTAATTTCTAAGAGAATACACACAATCAGCGTGAATTAATCATATAAATAAGAATTTATAAACCTCAACACATGCGGGAAGAAACTATGTTATTAATTGTAATGAAACTTCACAAGCACAAGTAAAGCTATTAATCATTTAAACCAACCATGGTATCATGAATTCCAAAAACTAAGCTGATGATTTCTTCATGTCCAGTGTCTAGAGCCAATTCTTTAAGTGTTTTTTCATCCTATGAATTAACAAAAAATTTTCAACTATAATGGATGTTAACTGTATTCAACTATAACTTTCTATATGAATTTTTTTCCATCCCATTTATTTATTTATTTTTTTACACTGTAATCATTTTAGAAGTCTCAAATAACCAATGAGATGTACAACCTAAAGACGAAATCAAGTAGGAAAATATTTTTACATCTTAATTGAGACTTGAACTTGATAATTGGATCAAATTTGCAGTATTTGCACAAATGACGGCTCAAGAAAGAATGAAATAATTTTATCAAGTTTTGGTACAATTAAAACATTCAAACCATAGATTTGACCTTAAATATTTATGGAAATATGGTGATCTAAAAATTTTAATACAAATAACTAATATAAATAGCTATGTAATCAAAATGGTGAACTTAATGTCTCAGCAATTTATTGCACATTGATTATTTCTGAAATGCATGCAATTATTCTTGTAGTAAATTTGGAAACTAGGAGAAAGCATGCGCTGAGAAAGTATTACATTTTTTCCTGGTTTTGACATTTTTATAATGCATTAGTACAGGCTTTCACAGAAGAAACAAAGCAAAATATTAAAATTTATTGGAGGAAAGAAAACAAGTTTTAGTAAATAATCACTTCACATATCATGAAATAAGAAATTTTGCAACACTAAAATTATGTATCAAACTTGTGTAAGAACTTATTGAAGTTTTTTACTTGTCTGAGGACATGAATTAGAAAGAAAACAGGAATTAAAAGTGTGAAAATAAATTGAAATGTTACCAATTTTTTTTATTTGATGACCGAAAATGCTGCTCTTAAATATTTTTAATCTACAAGGAAAGAGACTTTCTGGTTATTATGAACAGGTGAATTTGGAAAGAAAAGTCTACTAGTGCCTGCCAGGAACCAAATCCAGTCCTTTTGCAACACAGATGAGTGTGCTAACAAATAAAACCATGGGAGACATGACTTTACTTCCCTTATAGGACTTTCTTTCTTTCGAACCAAGCACAACACAGGTCTATCACCATGGGCAATTTACTACCTAATGAGTTGTGCCAGAAGTGTAAGTATGTATACCTAACAGTCTCAGTGCATATCTAGTGTTATGTATGATATTTTCAGTGCTACCATCTATGTTTCAGAAAAAAGTGTAATGACTGAATATTTGCACTGTTTGTAGGCCTGTTGCGCTCTGTGGCGAAACTGTGGGGAGATTGGCTTGCATTTGCGCCTCGAAGTACCACAGAAAACAAACTTCAGTCGATCATTACTGTGGTGACAGTGGGGCTTGAACCCAGGTCCCCCGACACACATGATGAGCTTAAGTAGAGCCTTAACAGCTTAGCTGAACTTCAGCAAATGCCCCCCCCCCCCAGTAGTAACAATAGAGAGGGATGATTTTTTTTTTAAATCTAGAAAATTCCTTTTCTTGATGCAGTTGTAGGCCACAGAAAGGAAAAAAATCTCACTTCTGTTTTTTTAATCTAGTTTGGGAGTGCAAATATATACAAATTATATTCATTTATATAAATGGGTGATAGTGTGTTTGACTAAGACCTAATGTGTTCTACTGCATATATTCACAGACATATGCATATATTCTACAGACTATACCTTCTGCAAATCTGTTTTGCACCATAAATTTGTTAGTCTCCTAACTTGGCAGATATCTCTCTGCTCAACTGCTCGCCACAACCCAGGCTGAAACAAATAAACAAAACATTGTACAGAAATTCATTTGACTAAAGGAAGGGGGGGTTAATAAGGATAATGAAATGAATTCGTGAGGGACATTCAATTCAGAAAAACAAAATCATGCGAGCTACTTCAGTAAAATACCCCACTGAAATTCTGCCTTGAAAACATATTAAAATACATACATAATATTTCTTGAAAACTTCTTGTAAGGCACCAAATGAATGACCTTCATGTTCACATTTCAAACTGGTTTTCCTAAACACCTCATCAAGCAAAGATTTTTGATTCTGAAATAAAAAAGAACAGATACATCATAACTCTTTCTGGTAAGACTCAAAAAGAAGACAAAAAAATTGTAACAT
Organism: Pholcus phalangioides; assembly: GCF_987345545.1. Taxonomy (NCBI): domain Eukaryota; kingdom Metazoa; phylum Arthropoda; class Arachnida; order Araneae; family Pholcidae; genus Pholcus; species Pholcus phalangioides. Next base: position 16,431,369 of record NW_028301594.1, read on the forward strand.
ACTTGTACAAAATTTATCCCTCTCATAAGTGCACAGGTGGATTGAGTATAAAGTGGAATTTCATTCCAGAAACTTAGGGGTTATCTTAGTGGGTGGTTTTTAACAGTAGCTGGAAGATGATTTTGATGCCTGCAGAGTCGTACTTCACCTTTCTTGTCTGCAGTAACTCAAAGCTATGCTCAGTAGCACAATGAGCAAGCAAAACATACATACATCTATTGAGCAAAGCATAATTATAATGTTTCTGGATTAAAAAAAAACGTAAAACCACCTGAAATTTGGAGGAGATTTTATGCCACTTCAGGAAAAAAACATTCTCTAAAACACAAATCAAAGTGTATGATTTGCATAAAACATTTTAGCAGGAAGTGATGGGGTCAAAAATGATCTCTACCACAAACCAGCATCACTGCAATAAACATTGATGCTCTTCACGTAATAACCGAAGCAGGTGGCCACATAGAGACGTCAGAAACAGCATCAGTAGTTAATATATTATTAGCTATAAACTCTATTCGTTATTGCGGATGGCATGGATCTTTAACTACTGAAAAGTGCCTGCTAGGTGGGTTCTTTGTACCAGTTTCCACCTCCAGGACAATGCGAGATTCCACTGCTACCTTAAAACTGAAAATACAAAGCATCTCACTGATCAGTTTTGGAACATCCTCCCTACAGTCCGGACTTATCCCCCTACTACTATTATTTGTTTGAATCACTTTGAGACACTGGAGGACAGCGATTCAACAATGGTGTTGGAGTGACCAGCCTCTTGCATAATTGACTGCATACACATTCCTCTTCTTCCTTTGAGGAAAAGTTATAAAACTGTCGATTTGTTACACAAAATTATCTTAAAATCTAGAGATCATGTAGAAAAACTAACGTGTTGTTTTCGTATCTTTTTGTTCCTTTGAAAAATTATTATAAAATAACTCTGGTTTTATATTTGATTTGCCCACATAGGAAAAATGTTCTTCATGTCTGAGAAAAGTATGTTAAAAAAAAGTATTTGCTTTCACAGGGTTTCCAGCAAAATATGCTGGATCATTTCCCTGAGCAAAACTCTTGAAGAAAGAAATATAATTCGAAATCAAACTTCCAAATGTTTTTGATTTTTTTCCTTCACAAAACTTTTCTTCAAACTTTTATAAAATATTTGCACATTTCCCTGTTTTTTGCCAAATACTTTACATTTTTTCCTGATCATTTTTCATTTTTCTCTGACATTCCAGGTCACTGGAAACCCTGAAAAGCCTGTTTCAATTTAACTACCTAATAATTATTTATGCAAGGATAAAAGAAAAGGGAAAGTTTGATAGATGGTGATTTTTTTTAGGCCAAAATACTCAGTTGTACAGCAAAGAATAATAAACCATAATCTTTCAACAGAATTAATTGAAGCAAGCACAATTCAAAATAAGGCAAAACATAATCTGCCTGATCAGGAGTATTAGCATGACTATCTGGAGCAATGGCCTTCATTAGATGGGTTGAAGGGCTACTTGTGGCTGATCCAGTTTTTAAATTTAGTATAGATTGATGAACCAAAGGCTTCATTAAAATATTAACTGTGGCCAGCACTATGTCAAAAAGGTTGAAAGCACCTGATCTAGAGCATAGGTTCCCAAACTCTTTTGCTATGTCGTCTACCTTCTCAGAAGACAGGAAAAATTCTGCATATCCCCCCCCCTTCTAAATAAAAATCCTCAGGATTCTATATTGTATATGTAACCTAACACTCCCATAATAATGTTTGATGTTGGCAGAGCTGTCTTAAGAGCATCCTGGGCAAAGTGATTTTTCTGAGGTCCCTTATTTAACAAGACATTTATTTATGAAAGTTTTAACCATATCTAATTTTCACGAGGCACCCTCTGTATTCGAGGTCCCCTGGCCATTTCCGGGTGGGGCCCATGCGTTAAGATGGCACTGGATGTTGGACAATTTTACATGGGGTGGGGGCGAAATATTGCCCACTTTGGGAAACACTGATCTACAGTTTCTTGGCTTGTGCAATAAGTTGATGTTTTATTTTGAGTAAAAAAATTTTTTGTCACCTGAGAAACATGCATATTTGCCCCACATTGTAAAAGTGTTTCACAAGATTGAGCATCATTGTTATACATGGCATGCCATAAACAAGTCATAGTTTCCTATAATTGAAAAAGAAAAAAGAAATGTTTTTAGTTCATTGTATGTTTTTTTTAGGTTTTGTAAATGCATTTATGTGTTGAATCTATAGAATGAAAAGCTAACAAAACAAAACAGAAAAGATCCAACTACCATTAGAGGCAGATATAATGACAGGTACACCGGGTGTTCAGTCGATTTCAAAGAAAATAAGTAAATAAATAAAAGTAAAAAATATACAGTAGACCATCATCCAACATTCACAAGATTAAGAAGGTACACCTTTTAGCGTAGTCACATTAATCAAAGCCATTGGAAAACCAGGAGGGTCTATCATTAGGGGCATTCTTCAACTGTAATGTGATTAAGTGTGAATTGCTGAGAAAAAAAGCCCTCCATCGATTTTATTCAGCATACCAGAATGATTGCAGAAAAAAAAATGAAACTGCCAGTAATTTTGGCAAACTAATTTTCCACCATGAAATTCAAAAATTATTATTTTATGTTGTATCTATACATATAAAATTGATTTTCTGTGTGTGTCTGTTCTCTATACAAATCTACAATTTTAGACCAATCGTAGTCAAATTTTGCATATATACCAAACGGGACCGACTTGAATGTTAGGCTACTTTAAAAGTTTGCGAGAACAGGGCAAATGCCCAAAATGGGGGGAAACTGTCTGGATGGTTTGTGGGCCTCAACAATCACTTCCAGAATGTTTACTTTGGTTACCATGGTTCTCTAGCAGTGCGTTTCTGACGTGCATATGACTTTGCAATGGTTTGTCACTTCGTTAATGCTACAAAGTATTATGTATAACAGTTTATGCCTTTATAATGGTTTGTCACTTTTTCAATCCTCTCAGTAATTGAAGAAAACTTGGGCAGCACCAGGTATTATAGCTAGCATTAAATAAAACTACAACAACAGTAATTCATACCTCATCCTCCTCTTCAGGATCCACACCAGCATCGATAAGCATGAAAATTATTTCCGTTTTAGCATTTGAGAGAGTAGCATCAAGTTCATCTTTTGGAAATGAATTGACAGCAACATGGAGCAAAGTCTGCCTGAACTGAAAATTGCATGTAAAAGAAGCATAAAACATATATCATAAGGAAAATGGACTCGTGTAAACTTATTGAATCCTTTTTCATTTTCCTTTTAGATTAAATTACGATTTTTTTTTATTCAATCAGGATTTCTGAAATATTTAGATGCTATTAATATGCTGATACCATGTTTTCCCAAAAATAAGGTCTAACCAAAAAATAAGCCCCATAAATTATATTAATGGGCTACCACCTGTTTATTATAACTTTACCTGTCTTTTGTCTTATTGAGCGTAGTCACATTAATATTATGTCAATCGACATTTATGCTTAAAATAAATGACACTATCAATTAATTGTACCTAAATAATGGGTGACTTTTTTAGACAAGATGTAAATGTCTCCAGATTAAGGATTCTCACAAGAATGACTGCCTACCTCAAGACTCGTGCTATTGTAGTCCTAATAAACAAGTTATTGAAGGCAGGGCCAACTTGAGGCCTATCCAGAGATTAAGTCAGTAACAGCTGTACTGCCAATGCACTGAGAGACGGTTACATGGACAAGAAATGCTAGGATGAATAATAAAGAAGAAATGTTGAATAATTTTATGAGGACTCTAGTGCTAGGCATTAGAGTTCAAGGACAATAGGTCTACAGTAAATAGAGTCATAACAAATTCAAGATGAAATTCTTAGATATTTGTTGATAATCATTGTAGATTTTTGTACTTAAAAAAAATAGGACATGACCTGAAATTAAGACCTAATGCATCATTCTGGGTAAAAATACAAGACTGGGTCTTAATTTTGGGGAAACACAGCGCATTCCTTAGAAATTTTCTTTTTACCATTGTGAATATTAGTGACGTGCTCATAATCATTATGAATGCATGCTTACCACATACAGTTAACCATTGGTTTACGAACAATGAAAAATTATTTAGTTAACAAATTAGTCTTCATTTACGATTACACAAAAAGGACTGACTCCTCAAGGGAAGGATGTTTCAGAAGTCTGTGGTCATGTGGCTTTTTCTTTGTTTGAGAGCAGGCTAATCACTTGGGGGTGGGGGGGGTTCAGGGTGGAGCAAACTCTACCCCCCCCCCCGGCTTTTATAAAAATTTCAAAAATGCAATAGAAATGGACAAAAACAAGGTGAAAATATAAATATATACATATATTAAGTATATGCTCTTTGCCCACCCCCCTGGAAAAAGTTGAAATGACGGGACTGTTTCAGAGAAGAGTTATTTGAAGATTTTCATTTCATCTCAGTAACGTTCACACCCCCAAATACAACTCCTATTATCCCCTCTGTGATCCGTGGATCAGCAGGTCATTTCGAACTTCAAGAAGCTCTATGTCAGAGAACTTTTCCAAAAATGTTTTACAATAATTTTTGGCATAAAACTAACACTCTCAATGATGTGTTTCAAAACACTATTTATTCTCTATTGCATATTGCATTTTCTATCATTGACAAAGCTCAGCAGCAAATATTTTACAGAACTATGAATTTGGCTAGGGGGTTATTGTAGCCAGATTCTGTTGCGAGTGAAAGTTTCGACACAGATTATAGATGATACTAATAAAACCAGACATGGCCTTACCATCATTTTCATTTTGTCTCATTCATATACTGTGGTTATTTTTTCAGTAAATCAGGAATTCTTGGTAGTTAGGATGTTTTTAGATTTTTAATTGGCAGGGCATTTTGAATTTATGAGAATAGCTATAGTATAATCTCCCTTTTCCATCTTGGCAACCTTTTTTTGGTGAGGTGCTTTTTCTTTAATTCTGGCTGTGGTGTGAATCATATTTAGTCTATGCAGAGGATAGAAATTGTTCTTTCAATATCAGTTTTTTACGAAGTGATGCCATTTTTCATTGTCTATTTTTCTCACATTATGCATTATGCCTAAAATTTTGAGCATTGCTAAATAAACAGCAGGAATTGTTTTCCTTGTATCTCACATTGAAAATTTTGAATGACTAACTTCAAGCGATGGAGTTGGGAAAGTTGTTTCTTACATGATATTGCAAAATAATGTAAGAAAATCATTATATTAGCAAGAAAATGCAAAAAAGTAAAAAAAAAAAATATTGTTATTAAATTAAATATTTTGGTGATTGATCATAATCTTGGCACAATTTTTTCCTCTAACAATAAAAAGTCACCAAAAGGGAAAAATGTCGTAGCTCACCAAAAGTGATTTTATAGTAAATGTCACTATTTAAAAATTTGGTACTGTATATACATACCACAACTTTGGCCTCAGTACATTTAATTTCTTTTGAACTCTTCAAAGATGTTGTTTGGTGACAGAAACCATTTGCCAGTCACCAAAGATAGCAAAATCTTGGCATAATCAAAATTCACCAAGTTGGCATTCATCTAGCTAAAAACATAGCCAACAGCTCAATCAATTTGAATGAATGTATTTGCAAGATGCGAGTGACAAGAGAGTTTTCAAGTCATGAGTGATCTAGAGAGTTTCCAAGCTTGTGAGTGACCTAGAGAGTTTCAAAGCTTGTGAGTGACCTAGAGAGTTTCCAAGCTTGTGAGTGACCTAGAGAGTTTCCAAGCTTGTGAGTGACAGAAACAGTGCACAAACATGTGAGCATAGGCGGACACAAAGGGCTCCGTTGTTCCCCAAAAATGTGCATCATTAGCATAGACGGCCGGGACATAATTCAGGTTCGATGCATGTAAGTGACCAAGTCAAGAGAAAAAGAATGATCAAGAAATTATGCAACCATTTGAGTGACCAAAAAAAGGGACTAAGAAAGAGGCACATTTACAGGGATTTACAGCCCAGGTTAGAATGAGAAAAGGGTGGCGAATTTTTGTAGCCCACGGGTGGATAAACCATAAATCCGCTTCTGGTAGTCATTCACAACATCACTCAGATACGGATTAGGGCTATGTGTTGGGAGAAGGGGGGGGGCGATTTGCTGTGTAGTTCCGTTGGATCGTTCCGTATTTTAGAAGATATATGAATTTATCTCTATATTTTCCAGCACTTGAGAGAGGTGATCGCGCACTGTGGATCCGCGCCTGACATGACTAGAGATAAATCAAGCACGTTGATATTAAAAAAAAAAAATTAGCGTCACTACGAGTCAAAAATGTTCATTATAATATGCAGTGAAATTAGAAAATATGTTATAATCAATAATTATTATACCACCTCATCTTGTTCATTGGATATGCCGCATCCGTCGTCTAACAATTTGCGGACTGAGGACGCATCCAAGCATTTCACGGCTTCGCGAAGGTCCTGCCATCGACGGAAATAAAGTATAATTAGAATATTTACAAAATTTAAAACAAAACATTAAGAAGCTCATTAATTTCAATCAATTAGGATCTAATACAAGTAGGAAAGTGCAATATTGAAAGACATACCATCTTAGAGATGTCAAAAAATGTAAACAAAGAAAAATGAATGCTTCTGATAAGGAATTTATTCATTTCACTCCGTCAACCTTGGTTACCATATTTCTCCGAGATAAATACGGGAAACTACAGTTAATTGGAAATCGCCAACTGGCGACGAAATTGCCAATTATTGTTAAAATCCATAGCGGTACAGTAATAATTAGCAATATACCGAGTTATTTTTTAAGAATTTTTTTTTTTACCTCCTTGCCGCCCTGTAGCCTACACAAATTTAGCCACCCTTCTCGCATTCAGAGCTAATTTTCTTGACCACTCGTTCCTCAAAATTTCCACATTGAAGTAAAACCCCAACCCCAAGCTATTTTATTCGATGTCAATTAGTATGAATTCTGCCCCACTAGCGTTCTATTTGGCCCCCTAGTGAATAGAAAAAGTGTCTACTTGTAGCCACTGCCTTTTTTCTGTTTTTCTTTTTTCACTGCCTAGTTTTTCTGAATAGGCTCCAATTTCGAATCCTAATAATGTGTCGGAGAGTTAAAGATGAAGCTTAAATAAATGAATAAAAAATTGTTCCATTTTTTTACCGCAGATTTTTTTATTACCTTAATTTAGGAAACTGAAACAAAGTGAATGTTTCGTCAGCAAGAGGCCTGCGGTGTAAAATATCCTATCTCAAGACAGTACCATTTAAAGTCGTCATTGCTCCCTCCCCCCTTTTCATTTGGTTTTCTCACATGGCCTCTTAGAATATTCCAAGACAGCAAAGGGCCATGTGACCCCAGGTTAAGAAACACTGCTTTATTGTATTGGTAGCTTCTATCACTCCCTAGGTAAGTCCCAGTGTCCTCCCAGAGTGAGTTTTTTTTTTCTTTTTGTTGTGGAAAGACCCCCCCCCCCCCCAACAAGTGGGAAGTTGATGGGTGTAGGTCAATTGCCGTCACGATCAATCATTTGGGAGAGAAAATGAGTCGATTGCTCTCACTCAATTTGCGAAAAAACAGGTCGTTTGCATGACGTATCACGCACCTTTTACACACACCCCAACTAATTATTTTAGCCAGATTATCCTTCTTCTTATTATAATATGCGACAGTTGGTAAAGGTACAAAGTGATCTGAACAAGTTTCATCCGAGATTAATCGGGGAGAGGAGATATCGTATTAACCGATATTACTGATATATTTCACTTTATCCGATTATTTTATAAGTGGGCGGGATTTATCAAAACAATCAAGTAGTCTCTAAATTTATGAGAAATTAGTTTTTTAGGTAAAAGAAACGATAGAAAGTATATAACGATATTCCCAAAATTCGTACATGTAAAATCAGAAAGTGTCATTTAAAGTCAAAGGTATTGATGACGCTGAAAACCAAAACTAATTTATCTTAGCGTGTTTCGTGGATTGAGGTTCACGAAGGTGGAAGACAAAATCATATTAACCGATATTTCAGTAAATCCAATTTTGTCTTTTAAATATTGTTGAAATGATAAGTCATAACACATATTTAAAAAAAAGCGTTTTCAAAAAAAAAAATAAAAATAAATAAAACTATCATTCACGTACACGTAAAATCAAAAAATGTCATCTATAATACTGACAATAGATGCCGCAAGCAAAACCGAAACTAATTTTGATTGGAACGCATGATTAAAGAAACCGAAACTTGAAACGGACGTTATTACAGTGATTGCAATGATTCGACAAAATAAATAAAAATCATTTTAACCGATATTTGACTGCATCAAACTTCGTTCTGATTAAACTTAATTGCATAAAATTACGTACATCATAATATTAACTTACAATTTACTTTTTTTGAAAGAGAGATAAAGATAGTGCTAAAATGCTCATAAATTCAGAAATTGTTGTCTTAAATTAACAGCAGATGACGCTAGAGAGAGTAAAAACATGTTCTGGCATGCCTATGAACACATTTTTAATCGCTCTTTCAGTTCTTAACCACATTACACATAATTTGTATTACTGGTCACTCAAATAATATGTTTGAGAAAATTCAGAATCCCCCCCACCCCATCCCGTCACCAACAATGACTGAAATCAGACTTAATGCAATCGATCTGTTGCAAGAATTACGTTGAAAATTCAAAGCCATCCATCTTAAGGGCAATCGACTGAGCCCGTTTGACGGATATATAGCACAGTGTTTTTTTTCCCAACGTAATTTCAATTAAAATATTTAAAATTATAAAATTAAATAATTTGGTATTCTAATAATAATATTTGAATATCTTAATAATTTGATTTTTTTTTAATTTTAATATTTGAATAATAATTTTTTAATTTCCAAACCATCTCTTTAGATGGTCTAGAATTCCAGACCCGGATGGAATCAAATTGTTGTCCACCATTCCCAGCCTTAAGGGCTGATCAGAAGCGCATTTATGGTTTTGCCGTCCTTCTCCCGTACTAGTCTAACTTACTGCCGCTGTGGTGGTCGAGTGGTCATAGTGACGGACTCCATTCCACCCTCACTACAGTGGTGGTCGGCTAAAGTTGGTTTTCTGTTGTTTCCAACTTCGAAGAACAAATGCGAGCCGATTTCCCCTTTAAAAAGTCTTGCCAGAGAGACCAACAGACCTACAAACGGTACAATTGTAATTCAAGCATTACACTTCACTTACTTCACTTCTGAAATATAGATGGCAGCACTGAAAAATCAGACACAACATTAGATACGCACTCAGACTGTCAGGTACACACACACACACACACGTTAGGTACACAACTCACTAGGTAGTAAATTGCTCATAGATGGCGATGGACTGAGTTGTACTCGGTTTGAAAGAAAGTCTAACTTACTTCTACTCTTCCCTCGAATTCGGTGCCCTGTGCTATAACCCGCTTGGCCTCCCTACACTGCTGCGAGTACACTCATGTTTCTAAGTCATTCTTTTCGTCACTTCCATGCTCACACACTGTTCAAGTCACTCTTTAATTATTCACATGTCCGCACATTGTTTTGGTCACTCACACGCTTGCGCGCACTCTAGGTGACTCTCTTCATCATTGACATGCTTACGAGCACTTTAGCTCACTGTTTTGGTCATTCCCCCGCTTACACCCGCTCTATATCACTCATTGCCCTGGTCCCTCACTCTCTAGGTCACTCTTTTGGCCATTCTTTCTTTCTTTCAAACCGAGCACAACTCAGGTCTATCACCATCTATGGACGATTTACTACCTAGTGAGTTGTGCCGGAAGTGTGTGTGTGTACCTAACAGTCTGAGTGCGTATGTAGTGATATGTTTGATTTTTCAGTGCTGCCATCTATATTTCAGAAGCAAAGTGAGTGACATGTTATGATTGAATTACATTTTTACTGTTTGTAGGTCTGTTGCTCTCTGCGGCGAGACTTTTTAAAGGGGGAGATCGGCTCGCATTCGCGCCTTAAAGTTGGGAACCACAGAAAACTTTTGGTGATTCACAAGCACAAGCTTGCAAACGCTCTAGATTCACTCACGAGCTTGCAAACTCTCTATGTCACTGTTTTACTTACTCACTGATCTTCCCCCTAGTTGTCGTGGCAGAGGCGGATTTATTGAGAGTTATGCAAATTTTGCCGCCCTTCTCCCATTCTAATTTTCTTGGCGAATCATACTTAAATTTGCCGCCCTACTGAACTTGCCGCCCTGGGCTATAGTCCACTATATAAGACCCCGTCCCCAGTAAATATGCCACTGGGGCTGATGATGCGGTAATAAACGGGCCAAGAACAGACAGGCCTATGAAGAAGAAAAGAGTTGACTGTGTTTTTTTTATCAATCAGTTTGCGTATGTGTGTGTAGTACGTATTAATGTATTAAAAATAGAATTTTGACAAAATCGAGGTGTATTGGTCATGGCGGGTACTAGCCTGAAATTTCACATTTTCACAAGAATAAACACTTCCACAAGATGATTTAAAATTATAGCACAATGGTAGTTTTGATTAAAAGAATTTAATTTGAGAAATCAAGTGACGAAGAAAATTAAAGCTTGATTCATAAAATTTCATGTATTCACCCGACATTTATATTTTTACAAATACACTCAAGTCCATTCTTCTTTCATTAGGGGAGTGCGCAGGATCGACCTTTAAGGGGGGGGGGCACTCTTTTCATCGAGAGAAATCACTCGTAACCAACTTTTTAAAAAAGCATTTGAATTCACAGAAAGTGATCGAAATGACATACGAAAAGGGTATTCTATTTCAATATTTTAATTCTTTTACAAAAATATTTAAAAAAATTGAATTTTTTGTCAGCTTGGGATAGCGAGCTTGTACGCCCTGTGTAATGAGACACTCCCCCTGGGAGTATCTGCGTCACTCCCAGGAGTGCCTCTGTCTTTCAGTGCCTTTTTTCGAGTGGTCCACCAGTTAAAATTTCTAAAGAAAAGGAGCTGCGCAACCTCCCACCCCCACCCCTGTAAATATGCCCCTCTGGTTTCTAAGTAACTCTTTTGATCACTCACATGCTCGCATACTTTCTTGATTACTCTTTTGGTCCTTAATTGACCTGCCTCCTCACTTTAAATTATTCTTTTAGTCCCTTTTGTCACTCACTAAATCTTTGTCACTTGCTCTCTATGTCACACCCTCTTTTGGTGACTCATTGATGTACTTCACCAACTCCTGCCATATCACTATATTGCATTTTATTGCCATTAAGGAGTTGGGTTGAAAATGAAGGCGCCATCTATTGGTGCTCCCCTCGAGCTCGTCAGGGAAAACATCGTACGCATATTCTTCCCCCGGTTCGAACCTGGGACAGTGACGGCAACCTTCACGGAGGTAGAAGAGCATCTTATCACCACGCTACTCGGGCTGACTCATTAATCTGATCACTCGCTCTCTGCGTCACTCCCTTGGTAGCTCATTTGGATCTGGTTTTTCACTCGCTAGGTTACTCACCGACCTGGTCACTCGCTCTCTCTATGTCACTGTTTTGGTTATTTACATTCCTTCGCACTGCGTTTTGATCACCCATTATTCTTGCAAACGCTCTAGGCCACTCTTCCGTTCCTTCACGAACCTGGTACCTTGATTCTCTAGGTTACTGGTTTAGTTACTCATTGATCTGATGGTCCGTCGCTCTCTAGATTTATTTATCTTTTGACCACTCTCATGTGCTTGTAAACTCTCTAAGTCACTCGTTGGTCACTCGATCACTGATTTTTTGCTCACCAGGTAGAAACGAATTTATTATTTTACCGCCTGTGGGTAACACAGATTTTTTCACCCTTATGCTATGCTGCTAATTTTCTTGGCCAATCATCCCTCAAATTTGCCACCCTTCCGAAGCGCCATGAGCCATAGTAAAAGCCCCACTAAGCCCCGTGTAAAGACACCTCTGTATACCTCCATGCTAAAAATTGCTAAAAAAATGCTAATGGCGTAAAATACGTGTGAGCTACTCGTCAAAATTGTAAAGAATGTTCCAAAAACGTGAAGGTTAATGTATTTAAGTTGTCCTGTTTAATCAAGACCGGCATTAATAGGAGAAACAATTTGTGAATCCACGAGACAAAAATACTTATAGGAGGAAAATTTCCCAACCTTCCGAGTTATTATACTTCATATTTATGTTCGATAAACTGAGTTGAGCTGGGATACGAGCTGCCACTATCAAAAAAAACAAAAAAACTATTTACTCTAATCCTAGAAGTAAAATTGGTTGTTGGTTCAAAACCAGTGTGCAGCATCAAAATGAACAATATATAGTACGATGCAGGGCCGCAACTAGAAGCTCGGGGCAAGTGCGCATTTTGGCACCTCCTCGTAATGTTGAAGGTAAGGTTTGAGAATGAAATTTGCGCCCCCTCTGGCCCAGCGCTCGGGACACGAGACCCACCTGCTCTCCCTTAGTTGCGGTCCTGGTACGATGGCACATATGGTTGCTGCAGGATGTGTGTGTGTGTGGGGGGGGGGATCATGCATGTCATTCGATGCAAATTTATGTGCTGGATCATCATATAATTTTTTTTCAATTTTATGCAATTACAGTGCATAAAAAAATATTTTTCTGCACGCTACATGGCATGACTTCTAACACATAATAAATGAAAAAACTCCATTTTGATTTCCCAGATAGTTGGGTATAAAAAAATATTTTAAAAGTCATAAATTTTACTTTTCAGTGTTTTCAGTTTTCTTTCTTGTTTAGAGTTTTTCTTTTTCTGATTAGAAAATTTTTATACAAATATGAAATAAATAAAAATAAACGAAGACCACAATAAGCAAACTGCTGAACGAAGTGGCTGAAAAAAAGAAGTTGAAAAACCAGAAAAATTATGGATGTCAAACACATTTAAAAATTCATCAAGGATGTGAGATTTCAGCAGTATTCGATCATGTGTTTCTCGTTGCCCCTGCAGAGTGCTCTTCCACCTCAGCTGGTCTTTGAACCTCCAAAAAGAGTCTAGTACAGCCGACGAATATTCATTCAACCCACATTTCAAACTGCTTGTGTGTGCTCAAAAGCGTCAAGAGCTCGTGATGCATGGAGAAGAGAGGCAATGTATTGCAAGCCAGCCGTGAAACTAAAAAGGCGAAAGTCAGATGCTTCATTTCATTTTTTTTTCTCTCTCTGTCTTGTGTAACTCCAAATAAAAAAAAAGTGAGGTAAGCATGTTGTACTAAGGTAAAAAAAGGCTCATCTCCCTTCCCTTTTTCCACTACTCACCTTTGTTCACGACATTGACTGTGTGTGTGTGTCGTCTATCTACATTCTAGAGCACACAGAATGGGTCTTTGACTTCCTTACTATTTTGAGCCGTCACGTGAGTGAAGAAACGCTATGGATGGGAGAAGATGCAGATGGGAATTCGTCTGGCAGAAAGGGACAGAGAAAGACTGAATTTTTTGCAGGCAGACAAACATGTCGCTAGACAATAATTGTTGATCATTTTACATAAAAATGTACGACTTTCCCTTACGAGCATCAAATCACATCGACTTGAATTCCAGCAGAGCTATAGATTAAATAATGCCGTATCTATTATCATGTGGCAGGGACCGATTTAGGTCATTTGTCCAGGAGATCACAAATCAGGCATAAAAAATTTGAAACAATACATATAGAAAGTTCGGGTAATATGGAATATATTTTTATTTTTTCCATTAGTCTAATTTAAAACATGATACTAGAAACATAAAACCTGTATTTCTATAAAATGTAGATTTTTTTGTCGTTGCATTGACAAGTGTATCGTATTTAAAGATGAATGTTACGTCTAAGAAAGAAAATGCATTTAAAAAATCATGTTCTTGAAGTAATATAGAATAGTCGGCTCATAATGAAGAAGGCCAATTCAAATTGATCAAAAACAAGATTTAATGAGTCTATAATAAATGAAATTTGAACATTTCATCTCTTTTTTTGTAGTTGATGATGCAATTTGCTCTAACATAGTCAAGATAGACCCACAGAGAACCGGACACACACATTACTCCCAGACCTCTCCTCTTCTATCTTCCTGAACATTTCGTCTTGAAGACATATTCTAGTCCAAATCAGATGATACTCGTACTTTAATATTCCACATTGCCGGACACATAATCTTTGACGAAATCTCATCTAACCGGGAAGAATCGCTAGCTAAAAAATGAGCACAACATAATAAAATACAACACTTGTGATGTACATTGTGCTTAGTTTCAAATTATTCGCTCTCTTTCAGTAATTAATAAACACTTTTGAAAACTTGCCTTAGTAAATTTCTTGAAGAAAAACAGATCTCGTATAGCAGCCGTGATGATGGTGACAACCAAGCGACACTGACTCTATAGCATCGGGGGCATTTTGAAGTAGTTTATCACTAGAGCCCGAATTATATGCAATAAAAAAGTGGCGAAATATACTCTAAAAATATGCAAATAAGCACTTAAATATGCTTATATAATATGCACCTAAGCATGCCAAAACATACATTAAAAAATCCGAAATATGCACTAAAATATGTTTCAAAACTAAGAGACTATGCATTAAAAATCCCCATGCAAAAAAAAACATGTTTTTCAAAATGAAATATTTTCCATTAGTGCATATTCATTTACAAAAAAAATATCCCAACGTATGTATATACTGCACACACGCACAAGTACCTTTTAAATATTTTTATTTAGGCATTTTTTTAATTTCTTGTTTGTTGTAGCTGCTCAGAAATGAAATACCAGTAACAAAAGAATTTCGACGCTATTTTTAGAAATGGCTTTACAATAAAATGGTTGATATTTGAAAAATACTGTATTACAAACATTTCTATTAATTCACTGAATCTCACCAGTGGGAAAAAAAAGCGATATTATGAAAATATTATGAGCACAATATATATATTTGGAAAATTATTTAAAAAAAGGAAGTGATTGAACTTAAATGAGCCTTGAAAAATATGCACTTATTTAAAATATTCCTTGATTTTATGCATTTATATGCATTAATGCTAAAAAAGACCGAAATATGCAAATGCATATGTACACATGCATTTGCATATTTCAGTGTTATATTTCATATAATCCGGGCTCTATTTATTACTGTTCCACTTTGGAGGCCATACCTGAAGGCGGAGAAAACCCAGTGTTCCATATTACTCGACTGTTTGATAATACCCGCACTTCCAATATAATCGAAGATTACTGTCTGAAACTTTTTGACTTTAGTTTCTTGGTATAGGAGCTTAGTGTTTGCTATGCCTCGAGTTGCCTCGGGTTTTGGTCTGGCTCTTTCTTCGAGTCACAGCAAGGGTGATTCCTGAGGTCACTTTAATATACTGTAAGGTTTTTGTTGACCGAAAAACCAAAATTAGTGAGTCAGATCAGTTGCTCTAGAACAGAGGTTCCTGTATGGGGGATGCTTGGACCCCCAGGGTCTCCAGCTTTTTTACTGGGGGTTCACGAAAGCATTGCTGCAACCTTGGTAGACTGAAGCAGTATTATTGTTATGATTTGACAAAAATTGTTATTTGTGGTGACAGCTCTTGATAAGAGGATGAAAAGTTGTTTTAGCACTCGTTGAAGATGGCTGTAGTTTCTGCTGCTATAAATGTGAGGATCCATGGCAGACACCAAGATTTCTACTGGAATCCACGACTAAAAGTATGTGAAAACCGCTACTCTAGATAGTGAGCGTGATGACCGAATCTCACGTCTGTGACAGTTACACTGCGATAATTTTTCGTTTCTGAATCGCACCGCTATTCCACACAACTTCATTTGTAACTCCATATTGGGAAATTTTTCCAGTGCGATTGATCCTCGTTCAGTTTTAAAATAGTAAGACTGCTTCAGCGCCTCACGCCACAGTGCGTGAAATAAGGAAGGCAGGGCCATGTCTCCAATGGTGTAGATGGTAGTATGTTTGCCCGGTATGCAAGAGGGCCTGGGTTCGAGTTCCCGGCGGAGACGTGGTGACTTTTCTTTCAGAGTTCACCTCAGCAAAAATATCCGGAAAATAACTGTTTCCTTGCTATCTCGGGCTGAGAAAAAGCCATCTATCTCACTCTAAAGACTGCTTCTATTCTACATGGTGTGTGTTGAAGTGTGTATATAGCTATCTGCAGTGGCGTCAGAGCCGGTTGCGCCCGATCACCGACGTTATTTTGCAGGATGCCCGACTTCGATATGAGGGGCCCCGGACAAGTTATGAATTAGAAACCACCGTGATTAGAGTCAAAGAGGGTTATGCAGTCACCACGCGCGCACGACCGAGGAAATAATTTCGGGAGACAAATTATATGCAACGACGCTAAAAGAAAAGCGACAGGTCTTTTTGGAAAATCATCCAAGTAGAAATCAGTGCTTCTCTCGTCATTCCGAAAATACATATCACCGTTATTAAAGATTGGGAATATAGAGTATTAGGGCTGGTCCGATTAATCGATAAATCGGGTCGGTTTATTGGCCAATTGTTAATCGCAGTTAAAAATTTTGGTTGAGTTAATCGACTCGATCAATTCGATTAAAATATCTATTAGAAAATTGTGAATTAAGTTGATTTGTTTGAAAAAACCGATTAGAGATATGTCTTTATATAAATCATGTTCTTTAACAGAACATTTTGGATAAGTGACTATCTTAAAAAAACATTTGAATCAATATTTTGACCAAATTCGATTCAACGAAAACTGATGATTTCAATTTGAAATTGAGTTTGATTGGAGTTTTAGAAGACAAGACAAAAATTTATAAACCCACTATGAACAGTAGTTTTTCCGTATTTGTGGAAGTATCAGCTCATCTCCTCACAGGTTCGAGAGGAATTTCTAGGAAAAGAAGCATAACACAAACACACAGTATAATCGAAAGTGGTTTCAAAATCTGTGAACAATAACCAAAAATAACCGTTTGAAAAAAATGACAGAATCCAAGTGAAGAAATTACAAGTTTTGGCAATTATTACGTTCAGCATATATATATTAAATTGCTTGAAGCAGACAGCCTTAATTTCTTTGGTCGACTGAAATTGGTTTTCTGTGGTTCCCAACTTTAAGGTGCAAATGTGAGCCGATCTCCCCGTCGAAAAGTCTCTCCACATAGAGCAACAGGCCTACACAGCGGTACAATTATTCAAATTTATGGCAGGTGGCACCATTTCGTAATCATCACAAAATGAATCAATATACAGAATTGCCCATAAAATCACAAGAAATTTAAAAATTCATAAAAATTGAACGATTTGGAACATTTGAATGCCGTTTGCGCAAAAAGTTATTTTAACGAAGGAGTTTTTTTTTGTTTTTTTTTGGTATAGAAAAAATTTAGTTAAACTTTTTGTCGATAGAGGGTGCTTCACGAAAGCAAATCACTGGAAATATGCAAAGAAGCTCTACGAACGTTTCGGACATAGAAGAGATTGAAGAAAGGTTCGGGTCCGATCACTTTCATGCAGCGCCCACAATCGACAAAAATTTGAACTAAATTTTTTCTGTATCAAAAGAATCCCCCCCCCCCCCACCCCTCGTGTGTGTGCGTGTGTGAGATCAACTTCTTCGCCAACAGTATACCAATTCCAATTCCTTCAATTTTGATGAATTTCTAAACTACTGTATTTACGCATTTATGAGACACCCTGTATTTCGTAACTATTTATGATTCAATCATTTTCTTTTATGATTATATATTCAAATGGGGATTCAATTCTATTCAAGTTAAATAAAAAATAAATAAATCCCATAGCCAAGTTGGAAGCGGAAACGGATAAACCCTTTGTTATAGATGGACTTTTTTTTTGACGTAGCCGGCTATTTCGTAAATTGTAAGCGGTCACTTTGAAAACTTTATGAGACAATGCTATGATCTTTATGAGAGATATAAAAAATGCTTCATATGTACATGTAGCGTGTATGTCTTTCATTCGGAATAGCAGCCCCCCCCCCCCCCCCGCCATGGACGCCGTCACACTGTCTCTACTAACGAAAATCCGTAGAGCGGTGAAAAATATGAAAGGAAGACAGACAAAAAAAAACCAAAAAAAAAACAAAAAGCACAGGCATAGACAGATAACTATAGGCGTGTGGGTGTCTGTGGTGGCTTTCCGAAATACTGAAAACTAGGGAAACACCCGAGATTTTCTTCGTATCTCTATGTATGTATGTATCTTGCTGGCCACGTCATTCGATTCTCAAGGGGAGTTTTTACAAATACAAAATGTCATTGAATATAGATTCCAAATCCAGGGCCATTAGTATTAGCAGTATCTTGATCCTCAGGCAAAATAATACTTAAAGCGTCTCCAACAAGTTCGTTAATATTGATGTCAACGAATGAGACGCTCCATGGGACGATCATGAGGCTCCCAAATAACAAGGGGCCTGAGCCCATGCGTTAAAATGACAAGACTTTCTCTTGCTTGAAACTCGTTACATTCAGTTAATTTTTTTTAAACTGGGGGCTATAAATTTATTAGGGAAAATCTATAGGGGGTGGGGGATATATCAAAAATACTGCCCTGCCAAGTCAGTGTGGGAGTCTTTACGGCTCGGTGCGACCGCACTCTCAAATCTGAGTATTCGATTATGATTGCCAATTTTTATGGCTCTCAAGTCACTTAATTACTCCAAACTAAGCTACCTACAAAGGGAAGTGGTCTCGTTGTGCATCTTTGAGCAAAGAACAGGGTTGCCTCTACCATTGATATCTACGAAGTCATCGAAAAAAAGCAGGATAGGGAACAGTGATTCGTTAGAGCACCTTAATATACCAAGTCGACTTATCTGCCATCTTTAAGTAAAAGTGTGATTATCGCAAGAGCCAATCACTCTGTTCTCTATCCCGTTTTTTTAAACGATTAGACATTACTTGAATCTCGGCAAACCTGTTTTTTTTCTCAAAGATGGAGGACGATGAGTCCACTCTCTTTTATAGGCGCCTTATGATTGGTTATAGCAAAAAAAAAAAAAAAGAGAGAAGTCGGATATTTTTGTTCAAAGATGGCAGATGAGTAAACCTGATATTTCAAGGAGCTCTACTTCAAGCTCAATATGCTATCAATATGTATATACGACATTTTAGTTTAGTCGAACGTTTAGCATATGTGAGTACGAGTTGAAATCTCGGCTACGAATAGCTGAGGAAATGGTTGCTTGAAACTATTGAATTAAATCTGATTCCGGTTTACATAAAATAGTTAAACCAAGAACATTAATATTTGATTAATTTTTCATTTGCTCTTCAATAATTTAATATATATTTAGTTAATTTTTTACCGTTTTTTTGTTGATTCGTGTCTGAGAATAGATATTTGTCTCATCAGACAACGCGATTTTCCTATTCAAGGTATGCTTTGGTTTTGTATTTATTGGCACGAATTCAATGTCGCTTGACCGCTTGACCTAGTTTCTGTGGCCGCTTCGATTCCAATCTCCTTTAGCTTTTGAGGTGGACAATAGATCGTTTTTTTTACGTCGTCTTCACTCACACATAGGGCACACACTCTAAAACGTTAGAGAAACCCGTAACCGAACTTGTTGATCTCGCTGAAAACTTCGTACAGAAACCTTGATCGATTTTCACGGCTGTGAAATTCAGAGGCCGAACTTATAACTGAATAAACAGTACACAACTAATCGATGTGATTCGTTGGAAGAGGCTAGAGTCAAAGCTTTTGGTGAAATAATTTCCAGCTGGTTCATCTAACTTTGGTCTGAGCTTCCATGTGTCAAATGTTGTTTTTCTCCTACGTTTCAAGTTCGTAGAAGAAAATATTTTCTCGCACCATTTGAAGAACCTTTAGTGAATGCAATGGTTTTACCTCCAGTCAGGGCTGTGTGAAGAGCAGCATTGGATTCCGGACAAAAAGATGTTTTGAGGTTCCTACTCAGCTCAAGTCTGAGTCCAAACCAATAGACGGAGTACCCACCTACAAATAGCAATACTTATTCTTGAAAACCATAGTACTAAATCTCATCATTACGAGACCTCTCGGGGTGGGCCCATACATACATACAAACAAAAAATCCTGCCTCGAGTTCGATTACTCCCAAGTCAGAACTGGAAATGCAAAAGGTTTGCTCTCATATTGTCTCGACTTAGGAGTAATTGTTGTTAGGACCAAAAACATTACCCCCTAAAAAGGCTTCATTTTGAGAAAAAATGGCCACCTAACGAAACACACCAGATAAAGTCAATTTCATGCATGAAATCCCGGGTGGTTTGAAAATATCGAAGCTGGCATTTATAGCCGTACTGTGGATTTGTATTCAGTGGCGTATTTACAAGGGCCACAGTGGCCAGGGCGGCAAGTTCAGAGGGACGACACATTTGAGGAATGAGTAAATAAGACAATTATATATATATATATATTAGAATGGGAGAAGGGTATATATATATGTGTGGAGGAAAGGTAGAAGAGGCCAAGTGCGTTGCACACACAGGGTAGCAATTTCGAGGAAAGAGTAGTCAGGAAAATTAGAATAGAATGGGAAAAGGGTGGCGAAATTCGTGTATCCCACGGGTGAAAAAACCATAAATGCGCCTCTGTTTGTGTTTCTATTTTATATTGTTGTCTTTTTAGTAAAAATACTTTTATTCCGCTTAGAATATACTGTATGTACTGCATCACACCAATTAATTTCTACAAGAGTGGTAACATAAAAAGAAGTCTCCATTAGTCTACTCGAGGGCTATTGTATTTGTATAGAAACCAATCAGCATCGTGCAGAACAGCGTATTCTATGCAGAATAAAAGTTTCTTTGCGTAAAAAGAAAAACAAATACCGTAGACCAGTGGTTCTCTAACCTTTGTCTTTCGCGGCTCCCTTGCCATAGTGGACAGATATACGCGGCTCCCTAGATTAGTCAAACAAAGAGTACAAAAGAGTCAAAAAGTCAAGTAAAGAGTACAATAATAAAAAAAAATAAATGATACAAAGTGTTTGTTTGTAATATGTGTGTGCGTATTTCTGTGTATTACATGTTCGTATTTGTAAAGTAAATGAAAAAAAATAACTTCATAATATTAAATAGGCACACATTAATAAGGACAGCTAGGCATGGCGTCCCTGAAAATAATTGGCGATGCCCCCAAGGAGCCACGGTGCACAATTTGAGAAGACAGGACAGTACAATCTGAAAAACGTTGCCGACCTCGTTTGTTTGAAATGGAGCTTTCATGCGGAAAATAAGATTTTTCTCGTACGTTTCAAGCTCTTAAGTCGAATAATTGTTCGCAAGTTGATTCCTAGCATTTCTAGCTGAAATGTTTGCTCGTAACGGGGATTGAATGGCATTTATATGACTTATGTAGGGCCATATACATTTCTAGGGAAAATTTCTTTTGCTGTGACCTGGATTTAAGTAAATATATTTTGCTCGTGCAATGGATTACAGGAAAGTCAAGACATTCCTAACTTGGGGCGCCACTGTATTCAAAATTTTCGTAATAAATTGAGATATACGTATATTTTTTTCCACTCTAGAAGTGGATACCGTCCCCAGTTGATAGTTTAAAAGTCCTCCTCTCAGCTGATCCTGTTAGCTTCCTACACAAGGAAAAGGAGGGGAAACGTACTCATCAGAGTAATACGATACGCCTACGCACTCGTACGCTCGAAGGTCAAAAAAGGGCTCTGCTGGTGTTAGTAACGGGAACGATGAAGGACTCTTTTTATTGAAGAGTCGAAAGCCATGACTTCATACCAGCTGTTCTCTTGTCGACCCCTTAAAACTAAGATACGGCAAATACCGCTTTCAGAAAATCGGTTACCCAATTTCTGGGATCGTGAAATTACAAATGCACGTCTCAAAGTTCCATCTATCACATCGGCATTGTCACAAATATCGATTTTTCTGTTTTCAATTGTTTTTTTTCTTATGGATAGAAATTGATCTTGATGTGAGTCATAGGCCTAGGACTCGCTCATCAAGAGACCTACGCGAGCTGTTGACCTGATTGCATGGTCACGTGATTCGTCTCGCGCCAGTGGTGGGGGAAATGAATGGATGACGCCATCCGCTCTCTCCGACGAGAAAAGAAATCCATAAAATAGACTTCGATATACTATATCGGCTAAAATGGACTCGTGCAAAGCCCATACGTCAGCGAATTAGTATTATCAATCTTTGAAATACATACGTATAGCATATACAGGACGTCACATAAATTCGTAACCAGTATTCACAAAAACTGAAGGAATCGATACACAGTGAAACCTCGATGTAACGATATTCTGTGGACCAAGAAAAAAATATCGTTGCACACGTGCAATCAAAGTCAAGCTGCTTTTGGCATCTTTTCTAAATCGGCACTGTTACCGAAACACTGTTTTCTGCAAAAAAATTTTAATTGATTAATTAGATGTGTTGGCCCTGTAAAGAGGTTAATTGCAATATACTTTAATGTATCCCACAAAAGTGTAGCGATACAGAAAAGTTCATCAACACTTTTGGTGATCAGGTGGTACAAATACCCATCTTATTAGACGTCCTCAGAAGAACTAAAATATGCGACACGTTTAAAAATATTTCGAGCAAATATTGGGCTGAAGTGGTTTCAAAATTTCCCCAAAATATATCGTAGTAAAGAATATCGTTGTATCAAGAGGAGTTTAAATATAGGTGATTCCGATAACAAGATTTGAAGAAATATCATTGTAGAGGGATTTATCGTCATATCGAGTGTCGTTGTAGCGATGTTTCACTGTATTTGAATATGCGATGCGTGAAAAAGTCATTCTCACGAAGGGTGATTTTATTTTTGTTGTAGAATTTTTTTTTCAAATTTTAGTTGATTAGTTCAAATTTTTAGTTCAAATTTTTATGAATTTTTAAACTAATTGCGCGTTTATGGAACATCAGTGTATTGCACTGACTGAGAGTGAGGGTGCTCTACTTACATTACAGAACATGCTTATTTGGTTAAAGTAAAAAAGAGTATCGTAAATATTGCATGTATTGTAATTTTACATTCGATTGGATAATCGAAACGTCTAAAGAAAACTGTCGATCACGAAAGTGGCATTTTTCGGATAGCCCTGTCGACCCCATCCTTGTGGGGACCATGGAACATCAGTGTAATAGTGTCTTTTCCTCCCCCACCTCCATCCTGAATTTTTCTATTATTTTCACTGTACGCATATTCCTCTATAGTCGGAAAAATATACTCTATTCTATACTTTCTTTCCTTCCCCGAGGGAAAGGAATAAAACACCGTCTCTCACTTTCTGTTATCAAACTATGAGCAAAAGCTGACCCCGCCCATTGATATTTGATCTGACAGGTTGAGGGAGGGGATAGAAAACGTGTTTGCGAACAAAGTCTGCCCTACAGAGGTAACTGCATTCGTCATTGCCGAAATAAAAGGGGGTTTTAAGGAGGCTATATATCTCGTAATTGTCGGAATGTAGTATTAGGTATCAAGTTAGGCGAGCTATCTCGTCAATGCCCCTGTAAGGGTTAAAAAATCCTAATTATGTAAAAGCTGCTGTTTGACTCGTGGAACTGGACACAGACTCCCAAATGCAAACCCGTAAGGGATGTCCAGACATGAACCTGTTTGAACAGGACTGGGATGCAGAGCCACTCTTTAAGGGTTGTACACATGGCCTCCACATCCTGGAGCAGGGCCCCTAGGCTGGGATAGTTTGCGGCCTCTCCCCGGTCATAGTTCTATAGTTAATTTACAGCGAGAAAAAGCAAAAAATGATGAGAATTGTTCCGGGCCCCCAGGGCTAGAGCACTGTCAGCCTCGCTCTTGTGGGGACAATGGTTGTACGACCGGGAGGGGGGGGGGATTCCCCTCCCCCCCTCTCTCTCTATGGTTTTGTCTATTACAGGAATTTATTAAACTCATGAACTACCTCATTTTTTTATAACTATATGGTGACTCACTTTGCGACCTGTGTGTCTATTAGAGCTGACCACTTACATCTCGTGTCATCACTGTTGAATGGCTAATTGCTACCTGTACTCACTGTACAGATAGCATATGCCCATACCAAACTCCCATCGAAATTCTGATGAGTATTTTTTGGGAAAAATTAAAGAAAACACACACAGGGCAGTTCATTCCCTTATTTTTGGTGTGAACACCTGTCAAAAAACTTCTCAATGTGGGTAAGGGAGGATTCTTTATTTATATAGAGTGTGATAACTATAAGTACCAGAATCAAATCATGCATGTTCAACCCATGGACCACGGGCCCAAATGTGGCTTCCGGAGTCATCTGATCTGAATCGTGATTTCAAACCTAATTTTGCAGATATGAAGTAAGCGGCACATTGCCAGACCACTTAAGTGACCTGTGGCACAGTTCCAAGAAGCAACTTTAGTGACCCAACGCAGAGTTTCAGATCACTTATGTGGCCCGAGGCCCATTTCCAGATCACTTAAGTGACCTGTGGTTCAGTTCCACATCACTTGGATGGCGTGTCACACATTTCCAGGTAACCTACGTGGCCCATGGAATATTTAGAGATAACTTGAGCGATCCGTATCACACTTACAGAACATTTAAGGTGCCCGTGGCATACTTCCAGATCGCTTAAGTGACCCGCGGAGCTTTACAGATCAATTAAGTGACCCGCCACTCTTTTTCAAACTAGTGAAGCGATCCGCTTACTCTAAAACAGCGGTTCTCAACCTTTTTTGACTCGCGGAGCCCTTTCTGGTATATAATTTCTTAGGAGGAGCCCCGTAGGCCTATTTTTCATTCATTCATCAAAGTTACTGATTTAATATTATTATTCAAAAATATTTATAATTATTTTTCCGAATTTACTGTTTTTTGTATTTTTCTCGAGCTGCTGCGGAGCCCCTTGGGAGTTCACACGGAGTCCTTAGGGCTCCTCGGAGCACCGGTTGAGAACCGCTTGATTGAGAACAAAGATTGAGCACTCTTGGATTGTAAGTAAATGTGCTCTTACTCTGAAAAACCCGAACAAAATTACGTTCACATGGAAAGCAAATAAAATCACGTGATCAAGCGAAATAAAGTGGGACCTTGGCCAAGTGAAAGATCCTAGCCGTGTGTGTCCATGTAGCCCTTTTCTTCTCTCTCGTTAGTGAAATCCCATTTCCGTTGATTGCATTGAGTAGAGAACAAACAGAAAACCTTGGGCGGCGAACATCTACCCTGCCTTTTGATTTTTATTTTTTGCCGCCGATGTTAATGATCTGCAGAATTTTTTGATTCTGTACGCGGGGTGCGTAGGAAAGTCCTTTCGACCTGAAATGACTTGCGAACAGAGCTGCAGCTATGCAAATTAGATAACTGCATTGTAAAAGTGCACTAAGGGTAAAATGATGGGATAAAGGTGTAAAGTGTGTGTGTGTACCCGAGGGAAAGTGATGTTTTAGGGTACCTACGTAGCTGAAAATACCTGTCTACTAATTTAAAGAATTATTCCCTAAAGTAATGCGTTTATCTCATGCACTACGCACACATTCCTTTGCAGAGTTTCAAAGGAATCGGTACATGTCAGAACGTGTTGTGCGATAATGAGCAGGGCTAGGATTTTTATGAGTTGAAAACCGACTGAATATGCCCCATAAAAAAATGCATTTATGCCCTAAAAATAAACTGAAGATATGCGGTAAAAGTCTGAATACAAATTTTCATAAATAAGCTGACAATATTTCTCCTCGAGAAAAATACGGGAAATCGGCAATCAATTTCAAAAATGATGACAAAGGTACTCAAATAAAATTGCCATTAGTTAGTAATGTCTCCGAAAAATCGCCAATCATTGCCAAAAACTTTGTCAAAGATAACTAACCAATTTTGCTAATTATTGTTAAAATTGCTAGTTGCGGGAAGTGAGACTAGGAAAGAAAGAGCTTGGGGGGGGGGGGGATCCCACTTCATTGAAATGTTGAAATATGCAAAATAATGTTCTACAATATGAAAATATGTCTTAAATTCTGAAGATCATGAAAAATACCCTAAAATACTGAAAGTCATGAAAAAATGTTCTATGCCAAAATAGCGAAATATGCAAAATGCTTAAAGAATATGCGAAGTCTTTATAATAAATCTTGGCCCTAATAATATGAATTGTATGTATACGCATGGTTCTTACGTATTTATGTTGTCAGAATTGTGCTTATTTCGTGTTCTTGCTACGGTTGCCATCTAACTTCCATATTATGAAGTGAATATGGTAAATGCTTGAATTTTTTTCATTTTATGTAAGTATCATATCGAAGGTCTGCCTGATCACTGATGAAAGACTTTTTTAAAAATGGGAGGCCGCCTTTAAGCCCCCACTCCCTACTCCTCCAAGTCTCGCATACGTCGAGATAGTGATGTGTTTATGTCACAGGCGGATTTATGGTTTGCCACGTGTGGACTGCACACGTTTTGCCGTCCTCCATGCGTTACATGTAGTTCAAAGTGGAGTTTTTATATATATACCGTCCTCTCCATCCGTTACGTGTAGTTCAATTTTCTTCATCCCATTCTCTCAAAATTTTCCGTTTTAGGTTTGCTTGTTTCAATATCCCTGCTTGTAACTACTCCTCTGGTTTATGTCTCTCGATAGGATTCGAACCATAGACTTAAGATATAAATAGACCGCGCACGCTATTCATAAAACTTGTCGAACGTGAAGAAAAGATGAGCAGTATTTTCGGGGAAAGAACAGGTTCTGCGCTATTACATTTGGCGCGTTTTCGCAGAAGCTAGGATGTTGCTGTAACGAAATTTGACTCAATTCGATCAAGTTGATGAAAACTTTCCTTCATTTTTTCAATGAATTTCACTCATTTTTATGTGAAATATTTAGGGAGTATCAGATTTGAAAAAATAAATTCTATAAAATAAACAAATATTGGAAAACGGAATTTTTTTATTTTCCATTAAGGGATAATTCTTAATAATTTCTTAACACATGGGTTTTTAAATTTTAATTGAATATATAATATTTGAAGGAAGTGAATATAAACAGTATAAATTTCATGAAATAAATTTTTTTGGCACAGTTTTTAATAGCTTTCTAAATATCTATACACACACAGGAAACAAAATATTGTATACAACAAATATATAATGTTTATGTTACTGTAAATTTGATAAATCCGTAGTGCGCGTTATCTTCAGAAATTATGCACAATAGTTGGTAAATATATGCATAATTACCAATATTTTTAGTAAGTTTGATGAATTTCGTAGCATTTATCACTTTTTACGAATGAATCGAATAATTCTCAAAATGAAGTTAGTAAGTTTGATGAATATGGAAAAAATCCATGCTGAAATATCACTTTATTTCAACAACTTCGTTCTGCCCGTATGAGATGCGTGCACTACACATATTTCGCCATAAAAATTAAATTAATAATAAATGCGAAGATAGAGAGAGATTTTTTTTCATCGGCTTAGTTCATGTTGGCTTTTGCTGTATTTATCAGCATATGCAAACATAACCGATACGAAGAGGGGTAAAAATACTATTATTTTTAGAGGTTGTTATGCATTTTTATGCAAAACTGCAATTGTCCAGGGGGGGGGGGGAGTTTTCCTCACATTCTATTTAAATAGAATATTTTTCATAAATTTATCCTTCTGAAAAGCATATTTTCTTCCAAGTTGAGCAAAACTCGAATGAACTCACCAGCTCGCCAAATCTTGCGGAGACGTATATTTCAGTTAAAACTTCATAAAACTCACAATTTCAATCATTTATTGCCAAAAATTCTATTAAAACATTTAATAATGATTCATGACATTTGAATTTTACCAAAACTTGGAACTTTAATTGAATTAAATCCAAAATGGAGTCGTTAAAAACTGAGATTACGTCAGAAATCCATTGCATCGTCAATTTAATATTCCAATTTTTAATTTATAAGAAGGGAAATAAGCAAAAAAGTATTCCTTTGTGAAAGGATAATGTTCCTCCTTTCCTAAACCGTTCCGAACATCCGAAAGCTGCACACGTGGTGACCATTCTAATGAAAAATAAGACAGCACTTGGAGATCGTCATACGAACAGCCATAAGGAAAGCATTGCCAGCGAGATTCCCTGACCAGCCTTTCGACTGGAGTCACGTGACTCCGGATCTTTGCTTCACATTGTAACCCCTCGCGCGCACTCTATAGTATTATTACTCTGTGATTCGAACCCAGACCTGCCGGTTGGTTCACCAACTAGACTCGGTTGCGAGGTAGCTCACATGCATCAATCGACTTTAATGGTGATAACTGAAATAATCTGACGTTTCGTATTTTGAGTCACGATTTGGAGCGAGTCATTGAAAAACGAAGAAAAGAGCAGATATTTATTGATAGACATTTATGTGTGTGTGTGTGTGTGTGTGTGGCGACTTTTCCATGGAAATTTCCGTATGAGTCACTCACAACTGCAAGCTACGGGGGCTCACCCTTTTGCTGGCACGGCGCCATGTATTTTATTGATCTGCTCTAAGTAGAGTGAGTTTGTGGCGTCCCGAAACGACGAATATAGTAGACGACATCAGGTTTTTTTTTTTGGTCTGCAAAAAAAAAAAAATGATGGATGACGATATCCTGTGTTGTTAGGGGTAACTGATAACAATTCAAATTTTGAAAATATATAATAATATATTAATGCAGATAATTTTTTTTTTCTTGGCAGCAGTACCAGTGAACTCATGTGCCAAGATGAAACAGTTAAGGGTGAACTGATTTCTACGAACCGTGATCGTCATCGAAACAGAGCCGCCCTTATCAGACGTGGGGCCCAGTACGAAAATAATAGTAGGGTCAGAGGCATCATAATAATTTCGACATCCAAATATTCATAAATTATTACAAAATCTGCAGGAATGCTAAATAAATATATATATACACACGCACACAAAATACATAATTTAATGCAAATTAAAAAAAATTAATGAAAGTTGCTGAAAGAAATAATTCCAAAATCAATTAAAATTAAGATCTATTGAAAAAAATTGCCTTATAACTTAATGAAGATTCAGAATCCATGAA
The DNA here is from genome assembly GCF_987345545.1 of Pholcus phalangioides. Classification (NCBI taxonomy): domain Eukaryota; kingdom Metazoa; phylum Arthropoda; class Arachnida; order Araneae; family Pholcidae; genus Pholcus; species Pholcus phalangioides. Next base: position 16,460,369 of record NW_028301594.1, read on the forward strand.
TTGAAAATAAGAAAAATAATCCAGCACCCGTGAAAATTCAAAATGTATGAAAGAAATAATTTCAGAACTGATGAAAATTTTCAGAATAAATGAAAAAAAAATTCATATTAAATGAAAAAAAATTCATATTAAATGAAAAAAATTCATATTAAATGAAAAAAAATTCATATTAAATGAAAAAAAATTCATATTAAATGAAAAAAAATTCATATTAAATGAAAAAAAATTCATATTAAATGAAAAAAGAAATCCAAAATCAATGAAAACTCAGAATTCCAAAGCTCAGAGTTCCAGAGTAGCTGAAAATTCAGAATTTATTGAAGAAGCAATTCCAGAATTGGTGGAACTGCAGAATTTTTATGAAAGAAAAAATTTTCCAGGATAAAAAATGTTTTTTCTAGATGAAAATAGAAAATTCCAGACTGTATGAAAATTCAGAATTTATGAAAGAAATTATTACTATCGTAAGTGCGGAGCCCAACCGCATCTGCCTCCCCCCCCCCCCAGGGCGGCTCTGCATCGAAACCATGATCAGAAATAATTTCGACATTCAAGTTTAACTCAAAAATTCTAAGTTTAGAACTATTATAATACTATTAGAACCACATTTATTATTATATCAGTGGTAATTAAACATAACAGAGGACTTCTCCCTATATCCAGACCCTTCCCCCCCCCCCCCCCCCCCCCCCGCGTCCATTCAACTTTCCAATCAAACACCTACCAAAGATAGAAGAAAAAAACAACAGATCATTCGGTGCATCTGGTAAAAACCGGTTCAGACTGGTTTTTAAATATAACCAGGTCGCGGTAAGATGCGCCGATTTTGTGTTGTTTTTTTTCCCACCAAATTTGAACATGCGATCGAAGTGGACAAATAAAACCTTATTACCCGGCGAAACACTGAAAACGAATACACAGAAAATCCGATATAAAACGAGTACGATTTATAACGGGAATCTCGCTATAGCGAGTTATTTGCAAGTGATTGTCAAATATCTAATGCTGAAGATACAGTACAAAAAATATTGGTTATAGGGAGTTGAAAATTAAGAGGCCTTCTTCCCCTATTTACCCTAAAAATAAAATAAAATTCGAAAAAAAGAAAACACTTTTTCCTTCTCTCTCTTCAATCGAGAATTACTTGAATATGATGACTCTTATCACGCTCCTCACAGGCGGAGATCCCGGACGATGTGTCGGGGGCGGAGGGGAATGACTTATATTGCGTTGGATCGTTCAGTATTTTACGGGGCAGACAAATTTTTCCATATTATTCGGCTCTGGATCCTACAATCATTAGATGAGGAGGGATCTCATTTTCAAAAGGAATCATTTCCACTTTTGCTAAATTTACAGTAAAAGTAAAAAAACGTATTCATCCAGAATTATAATTATATTAAACATAATTACACAAATACTACGACACGAGATACACACATATATTATATGCACGATGTAGCCCCCAAGGGACGGTAAGGTCCTTCCATCAGGCCTATATGATTTTTATATATTGATTTTTTTTCCTTCAGCAACAACTCTTTTATGTATTAGATATATTTTACTATATTTATATATTTTTAGCATGACATTGAACAATAACTGATTTCAAATCCCTGCATTTATATCTGTGTTTTTGATCATATTAAAGATATTATATTCTGTATTTCTCTTACTATTTATGTTATTATTAGTGTAAATGAAGTTCATTATTTTTGGAGCGATGTAACAAAAACATTTTTGAAATAATGTTTTATCACTTTTATATTATTTTAATAAATATTTCTGTATCTATTCGAGGTTCTCTATATATTTTCATTTTTTACTAACCGTTCTTCATTTCTGATGACGAATTTAAAAATTCTGTACTTGTAGTTCTATATCAGTGTCAATATGTGGCACTGTATTTTTTTGTTATCTATTGGAACATTTATTAATTTTATTAATTTATTGTAAAGATTGTCTAAATTGCGTATGTTTTCATAATATGCTCTTCTCCAGACACATATCCATAATTTATATTTGAGGTAACCCACGCATAGAAAATATCTTTTAAGAAATTATCAACTATATATTTAAGTTTATAAAGGACTCCTGTTGTACCATTTTTTAAACTCAAAATCCAATCCAATCCAATCCTAAAGGACTCCTGAATATATTCTGAGATTTTTTTTTGTATCATTTTTTCACTATTTATGTTCCATTTTAGGTTATCTACATTTGAATTTTGGAAATATTCCGTTTTGAAAGAAAATTAGTTGAAAAATTTTACCTTTTGATTAAAATTTAAGCTGGTCAAGTCTGGAAAATTGGAAATTTTCTACGTCACCTATTGATTTCAGATGGTTTTACCTAGCCCAGCAAGGTACCCTTAAAATGTTTTCTCGTCATTAATATGAACACGATCGTTCTACAGTGGAACCTTCCATAACGGGCACTCCCGTTAGGAAGGGTCCACCCTCTAATTTCCAATTAGGAAGTGGTTGCCCTGTGTCCTCTGGGGTCAATAAAAAAAAATTCCAAGTTTCTTAGAGCAATATTCGCTGAGATATTCGAGTTTGAAAATCTGAGAAAAGTTGGGAAAGGCCAGCATAAACGAGAAAAAGAAGCTGTGCCTGTTAGTTTATGTGCCGTTCTTTTTCCCCAGCTTTTCTCCGATTTTTGAATTGAAATATCTCAGTGAATTTTTGCTTTAGAAAAGTGGATTTTTTTTTTTTGGCCTCAAGAAAGACAGCGCAACAACTTTCTAATCAGGGTTTTGAGAACAAGGTATTCGTAAAAAAAGTGAATTTTTATATTTCAATAACTGGACAACCTTTTGCAACATGAATGACGTATCTGAGTTCTACACGTTATTTAGATACTATATCTATTTGGAAATGTGCCTCTAGGATGAAAGGTTCGAAAATAAAATGCGGCATAAGGAATTATAGAATCACCCTGTAGATAGTATGTGATTTGACCAAATAATTAAAAATTGAGTAATCAGTGGGAGCTACAAAGATTTAAATACAGTATATATGAACATCAGCGATTTGAATTTCTCCATAAGCAATTCATGGCCCTTAGCCCCCCCCCCCCCCACACACACACACGCTTCTTTTTCTTCTGATTCTTTAAAATCGAAGCCATTGAAATGAATGGAAATGATAAACTTACTACAGCAATTCATGAAAATACTTATCTCATAATAACTCAAACTGACCAAAACTTTAAAAAAATATTTTACAAGTTTTCTAGACATTTTATAAAATAAATGTTAATAAAAGTTTTATGAAAGACTTTTGTCAAAGTACTTTAAAAGTGTAATGCGGGGCCTTAAAAGATGCCCGTTTAGACGAGCGTTTACAATTCCTCTTGGAAAAGAATTTTTTCTTCTAAGAAATAGACAACACCAGATGTGTTTGTCCTGTGTTCCCTCTCTGAGGTTTCTTTTCCCTTCTCAAACACACAACAGAATTCAGATGTTGAGATCTCGACAGACGTTTCAAACACGAACGTGTCACGCTTGGTTTACGTTCAGTTGATGACGTTATCCAGAGAATTTTAAGAAGTAAAGAGAGAGGATGTATGAATGATGTACTTTAGGTCGCTGTGGTTTTATTCCTTCCAGAGAGACAGATTCTCCAAGAAAAAAAAAACAAAATGGAGTGTCACAAAAGCTAGTATTTATTTGGCTTAAAACTAGAAACCACAAGATGTCTTTATGAAACTGCAATTTTCACATGTTGTTACAATTTAAATGTGAAATTTTGAATTCGGAAGGAGTGGGAATGAAATGCAGGGGTGCAAGGAATGCGATGCACTCGCGCGGCAGCTTAAACCTGTTTAGAGACACAAATTTTTAAAATTTTAGAATGATAAAAATCGTAAGACACTATGCGCTCTCTCTCTCTTTTGGAGCCATATCCTGACTACGAAAATGTTAATAAACCTTGAGACAACAGACAGGGCCTGGGGGCCGTAATACGAGGAATAAGAATGACCTTTATCACCCGGGGCAAATGTGTATTTTTATTCCCCCCCACCCAGTAATTTGTCAGGAGCGGCCAAATATAAAGGCAAAGAAATAACACCAGAAAACAGCTCACATATTCCTAGTTTCCACCCTGGAAACCTTGGTGTAGATATTTTGGCGTTAACAAGGTACAACTCTACGATGGAGATTTGGGATTAGTAAAAGAAAATTCAATCCCCAGAAAGAAGGGGGAAATATGATGGCTCACCAATAAGAGCTGTAATGAGGAAAAAGTTATCTTGCATAAAAATGAAAGAACGGTGAAACAAATCTGGATTAGCGAAACTGGACTGGTGAAATACATGGAATAGCTTACCTCGGGGGAGTCGTGAATTCTAACACAATTGTGCGTGTGATACGTTTATAAAAAGAAGTACGGTAGATATAGTGGGATAACGGAGAAGCTTTCCATACCTGGATAAGACAGCCATGACAATTTTTGTGGGCAGTGCATTTTATGTTGGGTTTGCTGTATTTTGGTTATTTGGCATCCATATTTTTATGGGCATAATTTTTTCAGCCACCTCGATGAGCAATTTGCCTGTTGTGGCCCCTGTATTTGTATAAAAAACAGGAGCGTCATTGAAAGCAGGACGTATGTTCAAACACATTTCGTCGGGTAAATAATAGTGTGTGGCTTTGGACCTAAATTTTGAACTGATTGCTATAAAAGTTACAAACTTCAAAAAAATTAATAAATGTAATAAAAATTAATAAATATAATAAAAATTAATAAAATAATAAAAATTAATAAATATAATAAAAATTAATAAAATAATAAAAATTAATAAATATAATAAAAATTAATAATTTTAATAATATTAAAATTAATAATATTTAAAAAATTTCCCCCAAATTTCCTTTCATGTTTCATTCATGTTATCACAAAATGTTTTTTTTGTTCAAAAAGTTAAATAATAGAGTTATGGCATATTATGGGTCGAGGGCGGCACATGAGGTTTTTGTAACGCTGCGGCAGGTGAGGTCGAGTCTCATCTGATACCGAGATACCTTTGAAATTAATTTAAATTGATGAGTTTTTGGAATGAAATGCAACTTTTTTTTTTCGATAATTTTTCCTCTTCTTCCAAAAGATGTTATTGCGCTACTCGCCGCGAACAGGTTCCCTTCAGTTTTTGTGAATATTGCCTTGAACTATGAGCGGCACATGAAAGTAATTCTTTATTTCTCATGTAATAATGTAATCTGGTCGCTTGCAGATTTCCGCTTTTGGATAGCGATGATTAAAACATTCGATAAAAAGAATGATATCTGCCTGTTTCCGGAACTAACAACTCATCCCGTATCTTCATTTTTTTTGCTCTTCTTCCCTTTTGTTCAGATGTTATTCATTTGCGAATACGTTAGCAGCGGCAAAGCAACAGCGTTGTTAATAACCAAAAAAAAAATTACCATCTACATCAGTGTTTCCTCAACCGCCGGGCCCCTGATGTCGGTCAAACCGGGCCATGAGAGGTTTATTGTTTCATGTTTACCCATTTATTTCCCATTAGTCGAGTGTATGGCCGGGCCTTCCCATCACGAAAAAGAAATCAACCGGGCCGCGGTATTTCAGAGTTTGAGAACCACTGATCATACACTGTAAGAACCACTACGTCATACCTGCTCAACCGATGACCCGCGGGCCAAATGTAGCCCTCGGAGTTATCTGATGTGGCCCGCAACCTTAACTCCTATTTTTGCCAAAATGAACTCGGTGGCACATTTCCAGATCATTTAAGCTACCCGCGGTACAGTTCCACATTGCTCAAGGTGCTCGTGGTGCAGTTCCAGCGCGCTTAAGTAGCTCGTGGCACATTTTCAGATCACCTAAGTAAACCTGCGCTCATTTACGAATCACTTTAGGGACCCGCGGCACAATTAAAGATCACTCAAGCGGCCCGCGGGATTACTTAAGTGACCCGTGGTACAGTTCCAGAACACTTACGTGTCCCACGGCAAGCGGCTCGACGCGCATTGACAGATCACTTACGTGATCCGCGGTGCAGTTCCAGAACACTTAATTGCCCCGAGGCGCATTTTTAGATCATCTAAGTGACGCGTGGCACAGCTCCAGATATTCAAGCAGGGGCGGCAGGTTGTAAGGGGCGGTAGCGTAGACTTTACTTAAGACCCCAAAATTTAACACAGTAAAAATTCATATGACATCGCACTTTTATGCCATACCTCGACAACGGAAACGTTGAGAAAATAGACAGGGCCTCTAATACCAGAAACAAGACTGTAAGCTATCTGCGTGGGTCGAGACAAAATCTGTACCCGTGTGGGACTTATTTTTTGCGTCTCCTACCCCTAGTGCCCCCTCCGTAGCCCTACATCCTACGCCAGGGCCCCTAGGCTGGAATCTTTCGTTGAGCCCCTTCTACAGTAAATTCATAAAGTGAAAAAAGAAAAGTTATAAGAATTCAATTCCTCCAACTGGAAGCCCTGTCAGCCCTACCCTTGGAAGGTCATGCCCCTCCCTCACAATTTATCCAAACAATTCCTAACAAAAAAAAAAAAAAATTCCGCCCACTCATTTCGGATTTTGCGCCCCTCCAGAGCCGACAGTTTGATTTTTTTTCGACCAATGAGACTTATTTTTATCCATTCACCACGGATTTAGCATCCCTCTTAAGCGGAGCCCCGTGTGGCCGCAATGGGTCGCATGGCCAAGCGCTGCCCCTGTACTCCATCACAAGGGGCATGTGTGTATTTTGGTTCCCTCACCCATGGCCCCCCACAAGAGCCCGGGACAATTCTCATAATTTTTTTGGCTTTTTCACGCTATAAATTAACTATAGAAGGGGCGGTGAGAAATCTGACTGGGAAGGGGGACCCGCAAAAGATCCCAGCGTAGGGGCCTTGCTCTAGGATGGAAGCCCATGCCCTCACTCAGAATTTGTTCCACAATAGTCAAAAGGAAAAATTTGGCTTTTCACTTGTCCGACCCCTGGAGTACCAGAAACACCTTTGAAAAAAATTTCTTAATAAAAATTACCCAGTTAAATACCTTTACAGGATACGTGATGACGGCTGACACAAAAATAAGTGCTTTTTAAAGGATTAAGTTATCTGGCAGTATTAAGAAGAGTAAAATGATTCTAGAACAAAAAAAAAAATTCTACTTCAAAAGCGGGACGTGTGGTCACGCACATTTTGCACAGTCAACAATGATGTGCGGCTTTAGGGAAAAAAAATCGGGTTTATCTCCAGGTCCCCTTCACCGAAGTCCTATCGGCCTCCTGGCAGGATCGCCATTAGGGGGTGGCACGTGAGGCTTCACACCCGGGCGGTAGGTGAGCTCGAGCCACCCCTGTCTTGAAGTGTCCCGCGGCAAGTGGCTCGCTGCACTTTGACAGATCGCTTTGATCCGTGTGGCATATTTACAGATTACTCAAGTAACCCGCAAAGGTAATTCCAGATCACTTAATTAAGTGGCCCGCGACACGCTTTCAAACATTGAAATGGCCTGCACTCTCCAAAAGGTTGAGCACCCTTGATCCACATTCTTCGTCAAAAATGACTAGAATGTTGTGGGCCTAAATCAGGGGTTATTATTCTATGGGTCGCCGTGACTTCCGAGAAGGGTCGTACACATCCTTACGGATAGAAATTCTTAAGCTATGGGTTATGACCCAGGGGTTTCGGAAGTGTTTTAGACCTTTGGATGCTCGTCCAGACCTGCTTTAGAAGATCTTTAACCTAAATATAATTTTTTCTAATTTTCTGTTGGCATGGACCCCCTACGCCCCCCCCCCCACGTACACCTCTGAAGAGTGGCCATTTACTGGTCATTACCCACGAAACCGTTGCTAAGGTAACTAGGTAGAGTCGTTCTTACCAGATGCGGGGTTAGGGCCTATTCATCGAAAGTTCGATTGGCCCTGAGCAAATATAATTTTTCCTTAGGCTGTGCACATAGTGAGTCAACCAAGAGGTACGAAAGTGCATATTAGAAACTAGAAACGAGAACAACTTTATTGTCTTGTTCTACACTGCACATACTCGAGAAGAAAGACAAAAAAAAAAAAAGGCCAGTCACAACGAGGTGCGTGATTTGAACAAACCTGTTTGTTTTCACTTCGATCTGCTGATTTTCGCTATCAGCTGATTGGTCCGCGTTTCTCCATGTTTTTTCTTTCCCTTTTCTGTGGAGGGATCATCATCCTCTCATCACACCTTGTCTATCCTCTTCTTTATCTAGTCGCGAGCACTGCCCAATAAGGCCATCCTAAAAGCATCATGGGCCCCCGGGCCAAGAGATTTTTCTGAGGCTCAACCTGGCCAATTTTTGAAAAATTCAACTACTTCTCGTGTTTCTGAGCCGCCCCCCCCCCAGGCCGTGTCCGGGTGGACTCATGCGTTAAGACGGCACTGCTGCCCGGGGCCGTTTCTGGACATTTTTCAAGTGCAAGCGAATAATATTATGGTGACGAAAAATCACCCCATCTCCCCTTCAGTTTGTGCCCTAAAAAAATCAGCCCACTTCAGTTGGCGTCTTCTGCTGCAGTATTCAAGATCCGGCCCTGACACTGCCTGTACCCATAATCAAAAGAAAAGTACCCTTACAGCAAGTTCATGGGTGGAGATACTGGGGGCATTGCCCCCCCCCCCCACGTTACAGGTGGAGCCTACTGGCTACTGATCTGATGTATATGTGAATTGACATAATCATTATCATACCCCCCAGCAATCATCATCGTGCCCCTCCCCCCACCCCCAGACTGTCATGTCTATGCCTATGAGCATGTCTGACATCCTTATACACGAGAAATTGGGATGCTTTTAATCTTATTGAACGCAATTTGTACAAGATTTTCAATTGGGACGGTGATCAAGTGCTCGCGAGCAACAAGTTCAGGATTCCTGCTATAGAGGGTCATGATAGATGCCCTCTATAGAGGTAGATTTATGGATTTTCCGCCTGCGTGCTACACGAATTTTTCCGCCCTTCTCAAAATTCTCAAAAACTTCCTTGACGCTCTCATTCCTCGAATTCGCTGCCCTGGGCTATATAATCCACTTTGCTTCCCCCCCCCCCACTTCCTATAAACGCACATCTGTCTCTAAGTCTTTTGGTCGCTCAGTGACCTGTTACCTTTCTTTCGAGGTCACTCTTTCTATCCTTCCCATGCTCGCACACGCTCTAGGTCACAGTTTTGGTCATTCACATGCTCTATCTAACTCTTTTGATAATTGTGCTTGCACACACATTCTCTAGATCACTCATTTGGTTATTCTGTCATTCACATGTGTGCCCATGCTCCAGGTCACGCTTTTTCATCGCTCACTGGCCCGGTCCTTCGCTCTCTCTAGGCCACTTCACATGCTTGCACACGCTTCACACTTTTTATCGCTCGTGAATTTTTAGGCCTCCCCTTTTTTTAGGCCACTCTTTTGGTAAATTAAATGATTTTACACTCACATTTTGTTCACTCACATGCTTGAAAATTCTCTAGGTCACTCACTGACCTATTCCCTCAGACTCTCTAGGCAGGGCCGTCTGAAGAGCATGGTGAACCCCTCCGGACTAAAGGATTTTTCTGAGGTCCTACCTTGCAAATTCTTGAACATTTCAACCAGACCGCATTGTTTGTGAGACCCAACCCCCTTCTCTTGAGGCCCCTGGGCCGTGCTTAGGTGGGCCCACGCGTTAAGACGGCACTATCTGTAGGCAGAGACAGATTTATAGTTTTGCCACTCTTCTCCCATTTTACTAATTTTCTCAGCCACTCATTCTTCAAATTTGCCGCCCCTTTGAATTTGCCACCCTGGCCAAATCTTATCACGAGGCTTCCTGTGCAATGCGCCATCTGGGGTTGGCCCCATGTGTTAAGACCATGGCCCGTACATCCTGCTGCATAGTTCCTTGGCGTATCTTTTACGTGCTCCACAAAAGTGAATTTAATGTGTGGGATAACAAAAAAATAAAAAATAACCCTTCCGGGCCCCAGGGGGGCAGCTCTGTCAGCACCAACCTTGTGGGGGGGGGGGGGGAATGGTTAAGACGGCTCTGTTAATACGGGCCATACGTATATTTTTCAAGATATTTTTCAGTCCATTTTTCCATAATGCCTGCCAACCAAAAAATATTTCTCGCATGTACAAACGGGGCACGTACTTAGGGCCCGAAAACTGGCTGCCTTTTGTATTTTAGTCACAGCCCACACGCCTCCCTCACGTACATATTCTCAAATGACTCCTGATTCGTTATATGTCTGACCTCGTACGTTTTTTGTAACTGTATACGAATGCACATACTAGGGGTCCTTTAGGTTCCATGATAGGGGCCCCGATTATTTTTATTTATTTTTTTCTCCTTGTTACTCAGAACGACCACGCCCTTTGGGGCAGTGAGCTTATATCTCGGCGGGGGGCGGCTCTCTAGATGAATCAACGATGTTTATGATCGGTAAAAAACCACATATTGATTAAATTAGGGACCTGGGAAAAATGCCCCTCTTACCAGGGGGCCCCAAAAGAGGTGTTCACCCGAAATGGTTGGGGAGTTTGGTTTGGCTGACCCAACCGCATGGGAGGAAATACGGGGGGGGGGGGCGTGGAGTCGACTGATCTAACGTATATATGTATAAATGAATTGACATCATCGTGCCCCCCAGCAATAATGACCTTGCCCCCCCCCCCAGACTTTTATGTCAATTTCCGCCTATGCCTAACTGAAGTGATGTTTTATTTTTGTGCAATGTCATTTGCGAATCCGTTAGGGCCTCCGTTGCCCCCCAGCCTAGTTACAGTACAACAGCTAAATGTATAAAAAAATGTGCTTATTTTTTGCATATTAGAAAATTTGAATTTCTTGTTTGAAATAATCTTCAAAGTGGAAGGAGGACGACAACAGCAAGACCCCCTGCTTTTCTGAGGGTAATCCTTTCAAGGGACCGTTTCAAGAGCATCATGGGGCTCCCGGGGCCTGATTTTCCTGAGGCCCTACTTGGTGAATTCTAGAGAATTTCAACCGGTTCTCATTTTTGTGAGGACTCCCTTTCTCTTGTGGCCCCTGCCCGGGTGGATCCAAAGCTGCATTAAGAGTTCAGAAAGAGAGAACTTTCAAGCGGCTTTGGGTGGATCCGTGCGTTAAGACGGCACTGCTGTCATGGAGGGGGGGGGGCCACACACCCCCCTCCCCCACCGAGAAGTCACGTTATGGCCCTGTGGTCATTTTACATAATAGATATTCTACAAAAAAACATAATATCGAAATTCCCCCTCACGGAAAAAATTTCAAATACTAATGAAAGTTTCATTTCTGAAAATTTTTGCAGTTTTGCCAATCAAATTTTAAATTTGCCAGGGAACTATATTTTTCATATGCGCTACCCCCTACATAGCACTGATCGCGGATGAGCATACTGTGAAACTTCTTACCTTCCCCCCCCCCCGACAAAAAATTTAATTATAAAATGAAAGATATTGCCAATTTATTTCAACTGACACCATCGAATGTCATTCGATTTTATTCATTTATTTATTTTTTTTTTCCTTGCAGCCTGAATGAGGACGAAACCTTCCGTATAAGGGCAAGAAAATGTTTCTTCTTGCTTGGCTTGGCTGGCCTGTTCACCTCCGCTCCATAATACACCTACTCGATTGTCGGTCGCTCGGCGGCGGCGGCCATCTTTCTTCGAGCCGGTCTGGATCCGAACCATCCAATGAGGTTCGAGTCGAGGCTACTTCGTCCAATCAAGATTTTTTGCGCATTGGTGACGTCACGTGGCCAGAGTAACGACCGTTTCTTTTCTTTTCGTATTAAACCGGAGCTCTTTCTCTCCAGCGCGCCACTTCCTTCACTGATCTCCGCCATTGTTGCCGGTGCTTGTCGCACGCGTTTATACATAATTTTATTTTCTAAGTAAGAAATCGGAAATTTCTATCGGCAAATATGCGTGAAATCGTACATATCCAAGCTGGTCAGTGCGGAAACCAAATTGGTGCCAAGGTAATAATTAGAAATAATTCCGTATTAATTTCTATTAACGAAGGTGGGAAGGGTGGGGCTCGGGACCGAATCCGAAAAAAAATGCATTTTAGGTACATTATATTCGTAGCAAAGACAATTTATGGATTTCTAACGGCGTTTAAATTTTATCAATTTTAAGGGGGGGGGGGTTTCTGTTGATGAAAAATTTAATCTCATAATTTCTAGATCAATTTAGTTGCAATGTTTCAAACTGTCGTCTGTTTCCAAGTTATTTTGAGTATAACGAGGAATTTATAGATTATTTGATTTTAATATATTTTTTTTTGGGGGGGGGGGTGTTGATGTTTCCGTTAGAAACGTCTATGCTAATTAAACGTCTGGTTTAATTTATATGAATGCAGTTTCATTTTAATTTTGAAATTTTTTTTTTTTAAGTATTTTTCTTATTCGCATTAGATTATTCTTCCGTTGAAATTACCCGTGTGATCGTTACTAATTTCTTTTTTGAACTGTCAAAATGGCGGTCGTTTCCGTTGGGCGGGCCGGTGACGCCATTGTTTCTTCTTGCGTGACCGGCTTCGCGGTGTTAAGCCTAACTCATTTGTCCGGGTCGTCCTGCTTTGCTTGCCGATAGAAATCTTTATTTCGGAAGTGGATTTCTTTTTTCTTCATGACGTTTTGGTTTATGTAAAAGTTAAAATTAATGGTTTCTTGGAGCCGCGTCCATTAACGCAAAAGTGAACGAGGTAGCAATGATGGGCTTCCGTAATGTTTAGATTAGTTGGTTTTCAGCTTTATATATACACATCGAATTTTTGGGGATGCATGGGCTCTTGCTACGAATAATTCATGCTCGGGTGGGGGGGGGGCGCACCTCTCCACTATAGAGAATTTATTGGGTGAGAATCGCCCCCCACAGGGTTGAGCGAGCGGGTCTCGTGCCCCGAGAGAAGGGGGGGGCATAATTTTATTCTCAAACCTGTTCAACATTATAAGGGGGCGCCAAAATACACACTTGCCCCAGGTGACGAAGCATCTAGTTGCGGCCCTTGACCCAAAAGTCGTAATTTATATTTTCCCCTCCACAAGGCCACTTTCCAGTGATTGAACTGTCGCGAAAACCCCACAGTGGTGGTCGGCTGAAGTTGGTTTTCTGTGGTTCCAAACTTCAAGGTGTGAATGCGAGCCGATCTCCCCTTTCAAAAATCTCGTCATAGAGCGGCAGACCTACAAACAGTACAAATGTAGTTCAATCGTAACACATCACTCACTTCTGAAATATAGATGGCAGACTGAAAAATCAAACTCTACATATGCACTCAGACTGTTGGGTACATTTACACTTCCGGCAAACCTCGCGAGATAATAAAATCGCCTGTAGACGGTGATAAACCCGAGTTGTACTCTGTTTAAAAAAGGCAATTGAACTATTGAACTCCCTTGTGGGATCATGATTTCCATGTCCAAGTGATTTAATTTGTTTCAGTTATCTCCATTGAAATCAATCTCAACTGTTTTGAATGGAACTGGCCCATCATTGAACAATATATAATTCACATTATAAAAACAATCAAAAGTACTCTATGACATGAATGTCGCTCTCCACTTTTTAATACAAGATATACAGAAGACTGGATGTTGTGAAGATATTTGTTACTTGAGATGTTGAGTTTTTTCCTTCCTTAAAAAAAATTATATCTGCCTCCACCGGAAGTCGAACCCGGGTCCCTCGATCCCCCCCGGGTTCGACTCCCGGTAGAGGCAGAGATGAGTTTCTTCCTTCCTTAAAAAAAATTAACATCTCAAGTAACAAATATCTTCACAACATCCAGTCTTCTGTATATCTTGTAAATTGTAAAAGCACTCTACTTTGACTCCTAACTTCCACACACTTTAATGGAACTGAAGCAAGCAGGACTGTAGCTTGTGTATGCTTGGGTCCCCTGGCAAACTTTTTCTTGGGGGGGGGGGGGTCCTTAAAACAAAAAAAAATTTCACATAATTTATGAGGTCCCATTTTTGCTTGGGGGCCCAGTGTAGTTACGGCCCTGAACTCAAGGTGTCGAACTTTGGTTTTACTATATTGTTAAACTTCTGAAATTATATTCTTCTGCCATTCCTTCGTGTTTATCACGACTGCGATTAAAATTACTATAAAATTAGATATAAATTAATAATTAACATAATTAGTCTGTTCTATAGTTACTTTGCTTCATGATATAGTTAGTATTAACAATTGTTAAGCCTTGCACTTAATGCTAATGCCATTCTTCGGAAAAACTTTCATCTAGTGACTTGATGGCTTTGCCTATGGGTGATATATTTTTTTTACTTGCATGCTTTTCCATTTCCGTGTTAACATATTAGTTGACATGCGTAAGTTAACAAAGTATGTTGAAATAGCTGTTGCTCAACCAGGGCTCTGTGGGTACTCCCCATGGGTTCTGCTGCTTCTAAAGGAAAAGCAATAAATTAAATTATGGATATTTCCAAATAAAAATATTGGTAACTGTGAATGAATTTAAAAATACACCTACCGGGGGGGGGGGGGTTTCTATAGAAATTTTACCAAATGGGGCTGTATGAATTAAAAAGGTCGCTATGTAGGATTTTTAGTGTAAAGGCGTGTATACATAAGTGTGCTGAGGTTGTAGCGTACGGTCCCTTTCAGTGGTACTAATTAACTTGTGGGTACAAATTTTCTTTGTTAAAGAAACATGTTGAAAAAAAAGTTTCAAAAAAATATTTTAGGCTCTGTTAAAGCAGCTTAAGAATTGTTCAAAACACTAGAAATTGCTGAACCAATCGTGAATGGTTACATTGATTAATCTGCACGCTGTTGTATGTTCCTTAGGATGTGCTGATAATTTTTATGAATTTTGTATATTCAGTGTTTATTTTCTTTCAGTTTTGGGAAGTAATCTCGGATGAGCATGGTATTGACCCAACTGGTACTTACCATGGAGACTCTGATCTTCAGTTAGAAAGAATCAATGTGTATTACAATGAAGCCTCTGGTAAGTTTAAAAAAAATCTTATGAAATTCCAGTTTTTTGATTTAAAATATTTGACCCAATAGTTCCGTTTGAACAGGTTAAGTAATTTTAAGTCAACTTGAATTTCTATAATTTAGTTTTTTTTTGTCCCACCGTGGAGTAATAATGTATTAATTATATATTTTTAGTTGAGTATGTGACGGCATGGGTGTCAATGCCTGATTTTTAGCCCTATTAATATCTCCCGGGCGGAAATAAAATTCTTCAGATTTTTTTAAATTTAAAAGTTAAACTTTTTCAAAACAAATTTCGTGAACGAAATCCGTCTTTATAATCATAGGCTGACCTTGTTTCTTGGTTATAAATGCAGGAAATTGAGATTTCAAAAAAATGAATCGTTGTTGCCAAAAGTGAGCAAACTTAACAATTAGACCTGCCAATTCTCCAGATTTTTCATCCTTCCTCCCACTCTCCGAATTTTTGCAGAAAATTAGATTTTATACAAGCTTTCACGTTGTTGTGACATCAATGACATCCGCGGTCATTTGCATCTAGCTGCCATAAAGGTCTTGGTGACAGCATTTAAGTAACTGTCAATTCCATATAGTGCAAGAAATAACGTCTAAATGATATTTCTTATGCTGTATGGAATTGACAAATGTGGCCTACGTATATTAATGTCACGTACCTGAAACTAGATAGTACCAGAAAAGGAGACTTGGAAGTTTTAATTCGCACGCTTTATAATTAAGGGAACCTCTGTCGTAGCACGATAGTTCTGGGGACCTGAGAGAAATGTCATTTAGAACTATGAGTAACATTATTCTTAATCATTTATATAAAATTGTCTATATTTAATGAACAAATTACTTTGTAGGTGGAAAGTATGTCCCGAGGGCCATTCTTCTCGACCTGGAGCCTGGTACCATGGATTCTGTCAGATCTGGACCATTTGGACAGCTCTTCAGGCCTGATAACTTTATTTTTGGTGAGTTCATGTGAAATTCGCTCATTGGGTTTTTTCCAAACAATTTTAATTTTGAGCTGAATTTTTATTCGTTAAGCCTTCGGCTGTCTTAAAATGTGCTATGGTATTTTTCCTTTTTGAATTTCTTGAAATCGTTTTGTAATATAAGCTTGCTGATTTCTGTTGGCCTAAATTTAAAACTATCCGTGGGTGTTTTTAGTTCCCATCAGAAGCAGTTTTTTGTAGTTATAAAAATTACATTGTATCACAGTAGGCAAATTGTAAGTTTTCATTTTCATCTTTATAGTTTATCAATGTCTGTTCCAAGACTAATTTTACATAATTCTTCTTCTCATATAGGCCAAAGTGGAGCTGGTAACAACTGGGCCAAGGGTCATTACACAGAGGGTGCAGAACTGGTTGACACTGTACTCGATGTAGTCAGGAAAGAGGCTGAAAGCTGCGATTGCCTGCAAGGCTTCCAGCTTGCTC
Source organism: Pholcus phalangioides (assembly GCF_987345545.1). Classification (NCBI taxonomy): domain Eukaryota; kingdom Metazoa; phylum Arthropoda; class Arachnida; order Araneae; family Pholcidae; genus Pholcus; species Pholcus phalangioides. Next base: position 16,476,784 of record NW_028301594.1, read on the forward strand.
ATTCTCTTGGTGGTGGCACTGGTTCTGGAATGGGAACCCTCTTGATCTCCAAGATCCGTGAAGAGTACCCTGACAGGATAATGAACACATTCAGCGTTATGCCTTCTCCTAAGGTATGGTTGGAAATAAGCAATAAGAAAATTAATAAAAATATATATACATAACTGTCCAGACAGTAAATGCAATACATGCCAAGTTAGATGTATTGAGTGTTATCTATGATGAGTCATTGAACTATAAACATAACTGGAAGCGATTTAAATATTTTCATCTGAGATTAGAGTAAAAGGGTAAATTACATTTAAGTGTGTATATTGATATTTCAATGTGTTTAACATTTTTCACTGTCTTGGAAGATATAGATTTGCAGATGAGTTGTAAGGTTATTGTATATCTTTTTAGGTTTTTTATAATGTTCAAAGAAATGTCACAATATAAAATTTAATCTAGGTTCATTTGATAAAAGTTATGCAATTTTTTTTTTTTTTTTTTTTTTTTCTAGGTATCCGACACAGTTGTAGAACCATACAACGCCACATTATCTGTTCACCAGCTTGTTGAAAACACTGACGAAACATATTGCATAGATAACGAAGCCTTGTACGACATTTGCTTCCGTACTTTAAAACTTACTACTCCCACCTATGGTGACCTCAACCACCTAGTATCTGTGACAATGTCTGGAGTGACAACTTGCCTCAGGTTCCCTGGACAATTGAATGCTGACTTGAGGAAACTCGCAGTCAACATGGTACCTTTCCCACGACTTCATTTCTTCATGCCTGGTTTCGCTCCTCTCACATCACGCGGCAGCCAGCAGTACAGAGCACTCACAGTTCCAGAGCTCACACAACAGATGTTCGATGCCAAGAACATGATGGCGGCATGTGATCCTCGTCACGGCAGGTACCTGACAGTCGCAACAATCTTCCGTGGTCGCATGTCTATGAAGGAGGTGGACGAACAGATGCTTAATGTACAGAACAAGAACAGCAGCTACTTTGTTGAATGGATCCCCAACAATGTCAAGACTGCAGTTTGTGACATTCCACCACGAGGTCTCAAGATGTCCGCCACTTTCATTGGTAACAGCACAGCCATCCAAGAGCTTTTCAAGCGTATCTCAGAACAGTTCACTGGTAAGATGATCGGCTGATAAATAAAATGAGTTTTTTTTAAATTTAGCACAAAAACTTGTGAACATTTTTATTTTAATGCTTGGTTGTTTTTATTTCCAGCTATGTTCCGTCGAAAGGCTTTCTTGCATTGGTATACTGGTGAAGGTATGGACGAAATGGAATTCACTGAAGCAGAATCTAACATGAACGACTTGGTTTCTGAATACCAGCAGTACCAGGAAGCCACAGCTGATGATGAGGGTGAATTTGAAGAGGAAGAGCAACCTGTTGGTGAAACAGCCTAAAGATCTCCCATTTATGAATTTATCTGAGGAAATTCATTCAATTTAAATTTCTTTTTTTACTTTCTATACCTGAAATGATAAAAAAAAAACTTAAGATCAAAGACTTACATTCCTGATCAGTTGAGCTTTTTTGATTGATTAAAAAAGTAACAGTTGTTTCCTTGGAGGCCAAATAAATGTTGAGCAGATCAGTTTTGTTTGTGTGTTGAGTGTTCATTAAATTTTCTTTTTGTAAAGCTATGCATGTTAATTGAATGGTATTTTAAAAGGCACTAGTGGGAGGCAAGTCTGCAACAAAAATTTGGGGCAAAAAAAATGTTTAGATTCTTTTTATGCTTCTGTATTTCTGAGTAGTTTACAGCCATGCAGTAAACTGGAGGTCATTTAATTAAGTTACTGAAGTCTTAAATTTTGAGGGAGGAATACGGTTCTAGCGAAAATCTCGTTTTATCGAACACTTTTCTAATCCCTCAAATAAGTGTACGTAGGAATAATACTAGGTAAACTGGAATTCCTTTATAACGAAATTTCGTTTTAACGAAGTGATTCCTCCAGTCTCGGTGTTCGTTATTCCAGATACGACTATCTGGAAATTCATAAGTGCAGAGCTTTTGGCCTCTGCATAGAAAGGCAAGTGTTCTAATTTTCTCTTTTGATTATCAGGCCCCCCCCCCCCCCCCCGGTTGGATCCTTTTTATTTTGGCAATTTTTTTCCAATAACGAGTGTATCCCCTGAAACTTTAGTTCCAAAACATTTTGGAAGTGCCCCCCCCCCCAAAAGTATTTGTACATTAATGTTTCTAGCATAAGTGGGGGAGTGTCCTTTTCAAGCACAGTTGGAAAAAATTTACTTCCATATACGCCATAGCTTCCAAGTCTCCCAGGTTTTATTGCCTCCCTATCTTCCGAATTTCAACCGTGATTGTAAAAAGTCCCTACTTTTGGGAAGAAAAACTCCAAAGGAATTTACCCGGAAGAAAAGACCGTTGGTTTTTTATGCCCGAAATTACGCTTGATATAATGTAAATTGTCGCAATTTTCCGTCAAATCGCAAAAATAGTTTTCTGGAGACGGACAAAATTCGCCAAACAGCCAGTATTAATGCGGTCTTTCCACTTTCGAAATTAGCGAGATTTGTACCTTATTGTCGACTATATGTCCCGTTTCGGGCTGGATGGCGTGCTTTTTTTGCGAGATTTGTATCGACAAATTTCTAATTGGTTTTCCATGGTTAACGCAAATCGTCACGATGTCAGGTTTCTGCAAAGGAAAAATAATCCCTTTTATTTTTAGTGCGGAATTTGGATGCTCCCGAATTCTCATCCTCCAAAGTTGGCAGCTATGACGTGCTCGTTTTGTTGCCCAGGTGGAAAATGACCCAATGACTATCGCATCGCCTATTGATTTTCAGATTGTTTCTCTGCACTTCAAAAATTGCGTGGGGATTTTCAGTCCTAAATTAGACAATTGTACTTATGAACCCTGTTGGACCAGCACCTCTATCTAGGAGGTGCTGCTTGGACACATCAAATGTCTCGTTTGAAAAAATAAATCCTGGAATGGAAGTTGGGTTCACTCCACATGAGAGAGCGCGCTAACATTCCCATAGAACAATTTGTGTCTTTTTCTATTTATCTATTAATGCAATGTGACCGCGTAAATAATGTTATCAGGGTTTCAGGAAACTTTAAACTCGGAGATGCGCAACCAATTTTTTTGTCATGTGACTACTGGTTTTTAATCACTGAACTTATTGTCATTTGATCCGGATACACTTTATATTGGACCTATATATATTCTGAATTATAAAGAAAATATTGTTATATAAAACTGTGTGAAGTGCATCTCGTACTATCAGTGTTGGCCGATTCCGCATCAAATTTAAGTTTACTACAGATATTTCGTGGAGGGGTGAAATTGTACTCCAAATTTTAGGTAATTTTCTTAGTCGTTTCTCACTGATTAGAAATAAAGTACCCGTCAACACTGGTTGGAATATCTTGGTCTTTCGTATAAGAAACTGAGTAATAGCAGGTACAGTGTAAAAGAGCATTTATGCGAATTTCAAGAGGCCGGGTGAAAATGTATAAATGCGAAAGTCGTACAACTGAAACTTCTCTTTTAAACAATAACACCCCCTTCACCAAAAACAGGCGTACAAAACCCTGGAAATGATCGAAAGCAGGCCCGTCATTTGAGATGGGGGGGGGGCCGGCTTTTGAAAATACACTAAAAATGGGATATATATAAAATTATAAATACATTGAGTACACATGTTCTTTGCCCCCCCCCCCCCCCCCGGAAAAAATTGAAATGACGGTCCTGGTCGAAAGAACATACTGCGGGTGTGTGTGTAACCGCATGTCTCTTATTTGACAGACCTGTGCGCAGGCAATACCTTCTAGATCAGTGTTTTTCAACCGCGGCCTGCTGCCGGGCCGCGAGTGACTAGCATTTTATTTTTCCCTACTCATTTCCCGTTGGTCATGTATTTGACCGGGCCTTCGACTGCCAAAAATTAATGAAACCGGGCCGCGAGCGGCTCGAAAAGGTTGATAACCACCGTCCCAGATCAGTGGTTCCCAACCTTTTGAAGTTCACGGCACCCTTGGGAATAACGTCAAAATTTGGGGCACCCTTCCTTGAATGCAGAGTTTACTACAACAAAAATCACTGAGTTAAAATACATCATTAGAGTTTTGTTCGATTAATCATTAATGTGAAATTTTTGATTGATGCTTAGAGCACGGACACTTGATATCAGGCCTTACAGTTGGCAACGAAACACCCATATCGTCCTTAGGGCCTTGCAGTGTATTTATTGCTTTGTATGACGAGAAATGTAAAACTATTGTCTCCATAATCAGAAAAGGCTTGCTCGCATATATTGATATGATGTTGAAAAGGGTGAAACTGCGTTAATTGCTTTTTCATTAGATTAAGATACTCCTCTCTCAATCCAAGCCAAAAAACCGCTACCGACGCCTCACTCTTGGTAAACTTACCTTTGAGTGCGGAATCGGAGCAAAAAGATCAATAACTTCATCTGGTTCGGCAAGCAGTGAAATCTATTTTCTCCGCACTGTCTGCAAAATCAAATGGTGAGACAAGTCAGACGAGATTCTCAGTGGAAAGAGATAGAAAGTACATATCTATATATTGCATCTTGCAATCTTCATAAGTTTTGAAAAATGGGGTCTTTTAGCTTATCCGAAGATGTCACCCTCCGCTATTACTACCAAAGTTTCGACACCTGGCTGATGCGAAGATAAATCCAAGAAAGAAAATTCAACTGTCTTTGAAGGAAATTGAACCAACGTCCTCTTACTTGCTGGGTGAACGCACTAGACTACAAAAAGCCAACGAATCATCTTTCCTTAGATCCTTACAGCTCGTGTGCTCTGAACGGGGCCGTACATGGACAGCCAGACTCAGGCAAAAGCTCACATTGCAACTATAGATGGCGACTTATCCGATAAGTCTGTCATGCATTAGAGTCATTTATTCGACTTGATTTATTTTAAGCCCTTAAGTGGACTGTAATATTTTTTTGATTTATCTCCATAATATGTCGCGGCATACCGGTTGGGAAACGCTGTCCTAGTCCTAGATGGAAGGTTTCGTCCTAATTTAGGATGAAAGTAAAAAAATAAATAAACGAATAAAATCGAATGACATTCGATGCTTTCAGTTGAAATAAATTGGCAATATCTTTCATTTTAGAATTAAATTTTTTGTCGGGGGAGGAAGGAAAGACGTTTAACATTATGTCATCAGTGATAGGGGGTAGCGCAGATGAAAAACATAGTTTTTTGGCAAATTGTTTAAATTTAATTGGCACAACTGCAAAAATTTTCGGAAATGAACTTTCATTATTTGAAATTTTTTCCGTTGGGGGAGAGGGGGGTGGAATTGTCGCTTTTTTCTGACTAGCTATTATCGTGTCAAATGACCACAGGGCCATGACGTGACTTCTCGGGGGGGGGGGCATGGATCCACCCGGGCACGGCCCAGGAGCCACAATCTCCCAGGTAGCGCCTCAAGAAAATCAGGGCCCGGAAGCCCATGATGCTCTTGCAACGGTCTTGCCCCTTGGAAGGATTACTTATCCTCAGAAAGAGAAGGGGGGGGGGGTTTGTCGTCGTCATGCGCCCTCCTCCTTTTTTTGTATACTTAACTGTTGTATCGTAACTAGACTGGGGACCTCGGTTGCCTCCAGCCGTCTTACGAATTCGCAAATGGCATTGTACAAAAATGGAACATTACTTTCATCAATTGGGCCAGCCAAATTTCCAACCATTTTGGATGAACACGTTTTTTGAGACCCTATTCCCGAATGGCTAAGAGGGGAATTTTTTCCCCTAATTTAATCAATATGCGGTTGTTTACCAATCACAAACATCGTTGATTCATCAGGAGCCCCCCCCCCCCAAATTCAAGCTTTGCACGGGACCCCTCTCCCCACAAGGGTAGGGCTGATAGCAGGATGGCAACTTAATTCTTCAGGGCCCTGGACAATTCTTAATTTTTTTTGTTTTTTCACACTAAATTCACTACACGGAGGTTCCTTGAAATATCTTGCCAGGGGCCCTGCTGGAAGATGTGGGAGGGTTATTTCACAGATACTGTACTCCTCTGATGTGATTTGACGTGGCCTTCGCGGAATTACTCACGATTCCTCTGAACTAGTAGTCATTTATTTACCCACGAAACCGTTGCCAAGGTAGCCAGCTAGAATCGATCTTACCAGACGCGAGGCACAGCCCACTAAACAATTATTGAATATCTAGTCGGCCGTGCGCGAGGTCAGGGCCTGTTCCTCATAAGTTTGCCTGGCCCTGAGCAAATGTGAATTTTGGGGTGTCCCTCATATGTAGTCTTTGAGGCAGAGGTGTTCACAAGGAAAAGGGGGCATGTGGGCTTTGACCAGAGGCAGGGCCGTATTAAGAGAGGGTTGGTTCACGCAAATTTTCCAAAAAAAACACATTTTTCAATTTTTAAATACTATAAAATTTCCCGCACCTAACTGCGTTCAAGTTTTTGTTCTACCTGTACTAAAAATATTTTTAAAATATTTTAATACAAAGCTGTTGACAGGCATTACACATGCTAATGTTTTCCACTGAAATGCGTTTTCCTCAAAACTACGTTTTTTGTAAGAAGATAAGGAACAATTTTTTTCGAACGCCACTCATTCGAATATCTTGAAACTTCGTGTGTGTCTCAACACTATGGTGTTACATACTTTAACACAAGGATTTTTTTATTAAAATTATTTTTAAAAAATTTATGGCACAAAATTATGGGTAAATTTTGGTGATTTTTGAAAAAGTTGAATGTTGTTAGAGTTAAAAAATTCAAGAAAAAAATAACTAACAATTATATATATATATAATCCTAAAAGCTCGTGTTAAAGTATGTAACACCATAGTGTTGAGAGACATACAAAGTTTCAAGTCATTTGAATGAGCGATGAACGAAAAATTGTTCCTTATCTGACAAAAAACTTAGTTTTGAGAAAAACGCATTTCAGTGAAAAACATTAGCATGTATAATGCCTGTCAACAGTTTATATTGAAATAGTTTTAAAATATTTTTAGTACAGTTAGAACAAGAACTTTTGCGCAGTTAGACGCAGAAAATTACATAGTATTCAAAAATTAAAAAATGCGTTTTTTTGTAAAATTTGCGTGCACCAACGCCCTTAAAGCGCATCATAGCCCCTCTTGTCAAGTGATTTTTCTGAGGCCTTGAAATGTAAATTCTCGAGAATTTCAACCAGATCTCATTTTTGTGAGGCCCCGGGCCGTGTCTTAAGACAAGACTGCCCATAGGTGGTTTTCCACCTGGGGGGGGGGAATTACACGAATTTTGCCACCCTTCTCCCATTCTAGTCTGATTTGCTTGATCACTCGTTCCTTGAATTCACCTCCCTGTGCTATAATCCGCTTCGTCACCACCCCTGTAAATACGCCTGTGTCTCTGGCGTAATACCGGCCCGTATTCACCGACATGGTTTAAACGTGTAGTTACAATTTTTGGATAAGAGATCAACATAGATTGTTTAAAACCCTGAATTTAACCAATCCGTGTCGATCTCTTATCAAAAAATTGTGACTATAGCTTAAACCATGTCGGTGAATACCGCCCTTAGCCGCTCTTTTGGTCACTTACATGCTTGGGTACTCTTTTGCTCACTCCCATGTTCACGCACTCTTTTTGATCATTCACATTTTTGCGCATGCTCTAGGTCTCACCGCTCTTTTTGCTCACTAACGTGCTCACACACACACTCTCTAGGTCACTCTTTTGGTCATTCACATACTTGCATGTGCTCTAGGTTACTCTTTCGGTCATTCACATACTTTCATGCGCTCTAGGTCACTCTTTTGGTGATTCACATACTTGCATGTGCTCTAGGTCACTCTTCTGGTCATTCACATACTTGCATGTGCTTTAGGTCAAACTTTTGATCGCTCACGGACCTAGTTTCTGAATTTTTTGGTCACTCTTTTTTCCCCTCACGTGCTTGCAAACTCTTTAGGTCCCTTACTGACCTGGTCCCTCAGACTGTCTTGGCAGAAGCGGATTTATGGTTTTGTCACCCTTTTCCCATTTTACTAATTTTCTCAGCCACTCATTCTTCAAATTTGTAGCCCTCTTCCAATTTGCCGCTCTTGGCTATAGCCCGCTAACTCTCCCCTCCCATAAATATGTCACAGGCTATTCTTAGAATGCAAAAGGCAACCAATTTTATGGAACTGAAAATTTATGGGGCCTGGGCGCCCCTATTTGCGCACGTGAGAAACAGGCCCTGCACAAAAAATAGCCGTGGTCCACGACACGTTTACATTGACACCTGAAAATGACTCTCAAACTACTATTTCATGGTCACAAAGTAACCATTCGACAATAAATTCAGACTATCGTGCCCGGTGCCCAGCACAAAATATCGCAAGAGTCTGCCAGGGGTGAAGAACTGATTATCCACCCAGGGCCACGGTCTCCACAAGGATGGGGCTGACAGGGCTCGGGCCCGTGATGATTGTCTTTTTTTTGTTTTTCCATGCTATAAATTTACTATACGGGGCCCGCAAAAGATCCCAGCCCAGGGCCTCTGTTGCAGGATGTGGAGGCCTTGGCCACAATTAGATTCTCTTTCAGCTGGGCAAGCCTCCCCGTTTTACTTTGAATAATTTTAAAAAGAAAATTTCGCGCCTTCTATGGTTCAGCACCTGGAGCACCAGATCCACCTAACCCCCCCCCCCTCTTGGCTTGGGGAGGGGTTCTGTCAAAACCCTAGTCCAGAGGGTTCGATGTCTTAATTTTAGAGGTCTTAGGCAGAATTGTGAGCCATTTGCTTTTTGTTGAAATGTTAAAATCAAAATATTTTTATCCTGTTTTGCGGCCCCAAAAATTCCTGTCTTAACTTTAGAGGGATCCTGAACAACATCATGGGCCTCGGGCAAAGTGATGTTCTGGAGTCACCTTTGTAGTTAGAAGTTACCCGCCTACCTATATATGTATTTACTCTCGAAAATCACAAGACCTCCTCCGCACTTAAGCACTTCCTTCCCCAGTTGGGCACATAAGTTGAGGCCATGGATCTTTTGCGGGCTCCATAAAAGTAAATGAATAGTGTGAAATAACAATAAAAAAATAAGAATCATTTCCAGGCCCCCAGGGCTAGAGCTCTGTTAGCCCCGTGGTGGGAGGCTATCAACCTTGTGGGAGGCTATGGTTAAAATGGCTCTGTTGATACGGGCCATACATATTTTCGTGTGGATATTTTTCAGTCCATTCTGCCATAATACCTGCCCCACCAAGACCTGTTTCTCGCATGGGCAAACGTGGACACGTAGTCAGGGCGCCAAAATTGGCTGCATTTTGTATTTTAGTCCCAGCCCGCATGCTCCCTTCACCTGCCACACTTCTGCCTTAAAGAAGACTGCATATGGGGGGGGGGGGGGAGAGCTAAAAATTCATATTCGAACAGGACCCGAATTTATGAGGAACGCACACATAGGCGCTGCTGCCAACATTTCTTCCCTTTAACTTATTTATGATCAGGGACGTAATATTGCGTCCAAACTCCAGTTGAATAGATTCAATCCATCACAATCCTAACTTCTTCACTCTCTTGTAACCCATATCAAACAAAGTTGTGTGCGCGTATACCCCCCCCCCCTCCCATTCTCCCACCATCGTGTTATCTCAACGAGATAACGATAAACTGATAACGCGTAACTGACATAACGATGGTGGTTCTCCTCAACTTTTTTCACCTCTTCTATCTCCATGGCATTCCTGCCATACACACACACAGGGCCGTAACTGGGGGGGGGGGGCAACTGCCAAGGGTGGCAATTTTAGGTAGGAACAAAGAACACCGTTATAAAACTATCGAATTTTAAAGTTGTGGGGGCGGCAAACATCCTAGTTGCGGACTGCACACGTGTGTGTATCTTTCTCAGAACTAATCCTTCTATTATTACATAGAAGTGAGAAAAAGAACAAGTAAAAAAACTACAAAACAAGTAGTTAAGGTGATGGCGAAAAGTAAGAGACTGTACTAAAATACTTTCTTATCCAATATACCTCTGTATTTTGTGTTCCCCCCTCTCCGGTAGACGAGCATCTTACCACCATGCCACTCGGGCACCAGGTCACTCACTGACCTAGTCCCTTGTCTCTGTCTGGGCAGAGGCGGGGGTTATTGAGGGTTATTCATGTACGTATTTTACCACCTTCTTCCCATTCTACTCATTTTGTTGTCCACTCATTCTTCAAATTTGCCGCCCCCCTCTGAACTTGTCACTCTGGGCTGTAGCCAAAATACGTCACCGCTACACGGGGCGTTTAAATACGCGCTTGCCCTGGCTGACAAAGCATCTAGTTTCGGCCCTCACTCTTTTGGAGGGGGTCTTTTGCAAAGTAAGAATTATTAATGTGGCGGAAAACTCCACTAAATTTCCACATTTCTACAGTGAAATCCAGTGTAAGTCGGGGCCCCTGGCGCAAAAGAAAATATTTGGCCCCTAAATTAGAAAAAAGTGTGAAGTTTGTGTTTTTCGGGGCCCCGGTGCACCCGCCGTTAAATCCGCTTCTGGTAAAATCGGCAATTTTAACACCGATTTCTATGGGGATCATCCTTTGCTTGACCCTCAAAGTGATGCTGATGTGATGATTCTGACCTCTATTCAAAGTCTCTACTGGGAGGATTGAGTCCTAAAGCCCTTGTAGAGGTATAAAGGACGTAAAATGTCATGTCATGGGAGGATTGAAAATGTGGCAAACCATTATGAAGAGGCATAAAATATTATACACATATATACTGGCAGCATTAAAGAAGTGACTAAAGCATAGCGTATTGCTAGGAAACCACGTAACTAAAATAAACATTCCGAAAGTGATTGTTGAAGCCCAGAAAAACCATTGTTGCCCGCGTTTTTTGCCCATTTCGCGCTTTTAAAGTAGCCTATCGTCCAAGTCTGGTCCCATTTGGTACATATGCAAAATTTTGTGACGATCGATCTAAAATTGTATATTTGTATAGAGAATACACACACACGCAGACAGAAAATGTCAATTTTATATATATGGATTTTTCTTGTTTGCAGCCAAATGAGAATGCGTATAAAACATTCCATATAAGGGTAAGAAAAGATATTTCTTGCTTTGGCTCGTACACCTCCGCTCCGTATTACACACCTACTTGATTATCCTTATAGACAGGGACATGCTACTCGGTCGTTCGGCCGCCGCCATCTTTCCTCGAGCCGGTTTGGGTTCGTACCAACCAATGAGGTTCGAGCTGAGGCTACTTCAAAATAAAGATTTTTTGCGCATTGCTGACATCACGCGGCCATAGTAACGACCGTTTTTTCCCCTTTCCGTTTACATCGGAACTTGATTCTATAGACACGGAGGAATAAATAGCCCAAAGCGCATGCGTCGAGCTGCTCCTTTTTCTCCTGACGTATTTCGTGATCTCTGTAGAGCTCCTCCCTCATTAAAGCTCCTCCTACCACAAAAGAGGAAAAAAAAAAATGTGTCAAACAGCACATTACACACAGACACACATTTTTTGCACTTTTAAAAAATTTTGAGATCTTCACAAGACGTATTTCATTAAAATAGTTTAAATTATTCGACGATCTCTCACATAGCTGTCTGTGTGTGTTCTGGCTTTTTCTTGCTCGTTATTGTCACCCCCCCGTGGCCCCCACACCCTAGAGCAGAGTTCTTAGGCTGGGATTTTTGCGGGCCGCGGTCAGATTTTCCACGGCCCTTCTATAGTTAATTTATAGCGTGAAAAAGCAAAAAATGACGGAAATTGTCCCGGGTCCCAGAGCTAGAGCCCACGCAAATTTTGTCGTCCTTGTTTCATTGTAATTTGATTTTCTTGACCACCAACTACGAAATTTTCTGCCTTTTCGAACTTGCCACCCCCGTGCTATAGTACGCAACCCCCCCTCCCGCCTGTGTTCGTGTAAGGCTCGGCATGTTTGAGACAGCAAATGCTCAACCCGGTGCCTCTGTGTGATCCACATTTTGTTATCAAAATAATGAACATATTAAGTATGATAGATCACATCACATTTTTCAACCTCTGCCACGACCCCTTCGCGGTCCTCAGTTATTCTAAAAGAGCTGTGGGTAAAAATCGAATTTAAAGGAAACCATCACCGGGCCTTTTTAAGAGCATCCTGGGCAAAGTGATTTTTTGTGTAAAGTGAATGGGGGCTCTCCATAGGCATCAAGTTATTGGGGGCCCTCAAACCTAACACATTTCCATCGATTATTATGGAGATGGTGGCAAATGGGGGGGGGGGGGCTTCTCGGGCTCATGTGCCGCGGATACAAGTTTACTCCTAACTACTTCTCAAGAAATTGCTACTATAACCACGCAAATAAAAATTCAACAGGATAAAGACAAGGTTGCTGAGCACCTAAACAATGTGATCAGCACGTATTCCCAAGAGATTGTTACGATCTGTCCAGAGAATTTGTCAGTGTTAGTAGACATCCATGCCCGACGCGGGATTCGAACCCAGGCCTGCACAGTCAGAAGCTAGCTCCCTAACCACTAGACTGGCAGGCGACAGTCCAGTGGAATGAAGAAAACATTGAGTGGGGCTGAAAGTTTACGCTGAGTTGTGTGTGGTGCATTATTATTATTTGTGGGAGGGAGGGGGGGGGGGATCAAAAAGCCTCAGCCGCCAGGTTCCGTCTCCTATGGAAGAACGTGAATCTGAAATTAATGCATTCCCATGGAAATTTTATGTGGGCATCGTTTATATTGCCATATGAAGTTTCAAAAAGAAATTGCAGTCTCCACTCGATTTTACAAACTGGCCTTTCAGTGTTAAGGAATAAACCATTCAATTGAATGTCTTTACCATTTGCAGGGGACCGGTGCGAAATAAATAGCGAGGCCAGAGGTGACTCAATAATTTCGCCCCTCCCCTATATATATATAGCCGACATCCAAAAATTCATACATTATTATAGAATATACAGAAATGTTTTTTAAAAAAAATAGGCACAGATGTAAATTAACACAAAAATTAATGGAAATTCGGAACTGAAAATGTTTTTCAATTAATGAAGGAAATAATTGCAAAACTAAGGAAAAATTAGGACGTAATGAAAGAAATTATCTGAGAAATAATGAAAATTTAGGATTGATGAAAAAAAAAAAGGAAAGAAATATAACAATAACTGATTGAAAGAAAGAACTGCAAGTACCAATGAAAATTCAGAATAAATGAAAGAAATAATTCCAGGATTGATGAAAATTCATAATTTACAAAAAATAAATAAATTAATTAATAATTAAGAATTCCATGGTTTGAACTCTTTGTAATATTTATGATAAATTATTTGATGTTTAATGGAAATTACTAACCATTAATATCGCTAAAAAATTGCGTGTAAGGCCGGTATTACACTATAAAAGTTTGATAAAAGTCCTTTTATAAAACTTGAGAAGTGCAGTTAATAAAGTCACAGGTTGCATTTTCTAGAATGTAGCCAATAACCTTATTGGTTATATTTTTCAAGTTTTATAAAAGGGATTTTATCAAACTTTTATAGTATTTAATACCGGCCTAAGGCCGAGATTACACTATAAAAGTTTGATAAAAGTCCTTTTATAAAATTTGAAAAATGCTACCAATAAGATCATCGGTTGGATTTTCTAGAATTCAACCAATAATCTTATTAGTGACATTTTTCAAGTTTTATAAAATTACTTTTATCAAACTGTTACAGTGTTAGGCCGGGATTACACTATTAAAGTTTGATAAAAGTAATTTCATAAAACTTGAAAAATGCCACCAATAAGATTATCAGTTTCATTTGCGCGAATGTAACCTACGAGCTTTATCGATTGAATTTTTTGAGTTTTATAAAAGGGATTTTATCAAACTTTTATAGTGTTTAATACCAGCCTAACAAGCTGCAGCGCACGTGCAATTTCTAAACGGGGAGGAGCAAAGGAAGTTGTCAACTATAAAATAAATGCAGCCTCGGGGAGGAGCGCGAATACGTACGTCACGAGAGAAAAGTAGCTTATACTCCGCGCGTGCGCTTTGGTTGCTCCACGTCCCGATCTGTAGCAGCAACCGCTACCATAAACCGGAGCTCTTTCTCTTCAACGCGCCACTTCCTTCACTGATCTTCGCCATTGTTGTAGGTTCCTGTCGCATATACGTTCGTATACAATTTTATTTTCCAAGTGAGATATCAAAATTTCTATCGACAAATATGCGTGAAATTGTACATATCCAAGCTGGTCAGTGCGGAAACCAAATTGGTGCCAAGGTAATAATTAGATATAATTCCGTATTAATTTCTATCTTATTATGTGTATTGGCGAAGGGTGGGGCTCGAAGCCGGATCCGAAAAATTCATTTTTTGGTGCATTTTATTCCTAGTAATAGACAATTTATGGATTTCTAACGGCGTTTATTTGAATGTTATCAATTTTAAGTTTTTTATTAATGAAACTTTTTGTTATTGATGGAAATCTGTTACTTGATTATAGAGAAGACGCCGGAAATTTCTCTGTGCGGGAGGTGTTTGTCACAACAATAGCATTTTCAATTGACTATACGTCCTTTATTGAAGTAGAATGTCCCGTTTTATTTGTCCGGCAACTTAAGTTGAAGTAGAACAATCATGGGGGGGGGCCGCTCAAATCTCGTGTCTGATCAAAAATTCATTTTTTATTTGAAGAAATTAATATTGACAGAAAATACCATTTTTATATGCATATTTTTCTATTTCGGTTTCCCTGAGGCCCCCATCTACAAGGTCCGGTTCCGTGCAACGACCCCGAGTACAAAAACGGAGGTCTTTGTATAACATTGATCATACTCAAGGGCGTAGCGAGGGGGTTATTGGGGGTCTGGTTCCCCCCCCTCCGAAGTGTAAGAAAATGACCGGAAAAAGATAGCCAAATCTATTGTTTTATCACTGATTTCCCCCCCCCCCCCCGAACGAAATTTCTGGCTACGCCCCTGTACATACTCTACTCTCAAATACGTGAGTGTGCGTGCAGGGTGCATAGCAAACGGGAAGTAGGGGAAATGGCATTTTACTGGCCAATTTTTGATCCTATAGGTAGACTTCTTATTTGAAAAAGCTTCCCAATAACGTGCAGTACTCAGGTATATCATTCATGTTTCAAAGGGTTGCATAGTTATTAAAATTAAAATTTATAGTCCCCCGTGTCCCAAAACCCAATTAGAAAGTTGTTGCCCTGTCTCTCCTGATGCCCAAAAAAATTCCACGTTTTGAAGTGCTATATTCACCGATATATTCAAATTCAAGAAACGAAGGAAATTGTAAAAATAACATTTTAAATGCGGATAAAACGGTTTTTCTGCATTGAGAACTGTTTTTTCCCAACTTTCTCTGTTAAAATTATATTTGAGTGCCGCGCCGTATATCTTCAATCATCGAGCTCAGTGATTCCCAACGTGAGCGTTAACGCCCCCTGGAGGCGATGGAATGTTCCCGGGGGGGGGGTGGTTACGGGTGTAACACGGGATCCTATGGGTTAGATTGCATTGGGGGCGATGGGACAAAAAAGATTGGGAAAACTATGATCTAGCAAAGGTTCTCAACCTTATTTGACTCGCGGAGCCTTTATCAGTATATAATTTTTTATGGCGGAGCCCTTTTTTGAACATTATTTTTGTGGCAGAACCTTGAAGGACTCTTATTTACTTATCTATCAAATTTACCGATTCATTTTATCTTCGAGTCGCCGCGGAGCACCGGTTGAGAACCGCTGATCTAGCTGACTGGGAATTTTTTTTTAACCTTACCTTGATATTATAGTCGACCTGCTTATAACGAACGTGGATATTTCGAATTTTCATATATAACGAAGTTTTTCTGTCCCGTGAATTTCATATTGCATCTGTTATTGATTGCTTAAATAGGTGTTCATTATAAACAAAGTTCGCCTATAACGAATTTTCAGCTGGTTTTGAAGTACGAATTGTCAGAAATTTCTTTGTTTTCTTATCTGTAAATTTACCTTACTAAAAGTTCTTTTTATAAAATTTGAAAATTCAACCATTAACATTATATGGGTTGCATTTGCTCGAATGTAACCTATGAGCTTTATTGGCTGGATTTTCCAAGTTTTATGAAAGGGATTTTATCAAACTTTTATATTGTAATCCTGGCATTATAAGGTAAAGATAAAACGCGCTTGTATATAAAAGGGTTCTAGGTAAATATACAGCCTTGTTAAATCCTAAAGCCTAACCCTTCCCTAAAGTTAAATCCTATTTTGCTCGAGAAAAAAAAACTTTTCTTCAGGAAGGAAAGATTTTTAAGGTTATTTTTCTTTGTCCCCAAGAATCCAACCTTCAAAACACTTTTTTATGCACATTTGCCCACCTAGGCTAGATCCGAACGCTGGTTGTGGTGGAGTAATCGTGTACGGAATTAGTTTTGAGTGTCCAAGTGCAAAACACTAACTCTGGCTTTCCATCGCGAAACCCCAATAATATCCATGATCGTGCAACTGAGGATGGTTTGCAATGGTCTTTCAGCGCAAATGCGAATCAGTTTCCGTTTTCAAAAAAGTCTCCACTGGAAGCAGCAGAAATTACTGTAGTCGATCGTCATTGCGTCAAATCCCGATGTTTCGTGAAAAAATATTCCGGGAGTGAAAAGAGCATGTCCGCCGGATTATGATTGCTAATTTAGAAACTTTGGCGATTTAACGCTCGTTATTCGGCAATGTTGCCGAATAATAAGTGTTAAATCGCTAAATAACGAGTGTCAGATCGCCAATCTTGCTAAATAATGAGTGCTGAATCGCCAACCATCGTGTTGATTCTTCCGAAATTCTCTCCCATTTTGCAACAATTTCTTTCAAAACAAATTGAAAACTTGATATAGAAAATTTATAATATCTATAAAGACTAGAAAATGTTTAGCCCCTTTGAAGGTCTGCTGTTCCAGACAGCCAATATAGTGCCCTCAGTAAGAAAAAATCATCTTAAATAGACTGGTGCGAAAAATTTTATGACAGCCGCTCTTTCAAACAAGGTGTCGAAAGCCTGAAACACCAAAAACAAAAAAAACAAGCGGATGAAAAATCTTTAACAAAAGGCAGTGCACTTTTATTTTGAAAAGGGGTGAGGGTTAATGAAAATATTAATTTCGCTGCTCCAATTTATAAATATCGGCTCCGAATCCTCAATTTGTTGCTCCAAAACTTCTCCGAATCCTGAAATTTGCTGCTCCGAAATGGACTGTCACTCCCCCCCCCCCCCCGAATACAGGAAAAAGAGCCTCATATTGATGTGGAAGCACTTTTTGAATGGTTCAAAAAATTCCGGCCAAAATGTGCAACAGTAGGCAAAAATTATTTTAGTGCAGAACATTTACCTTACACACAATCATAATGGGGGAAAAAAAACTACAAAGGGATTGACAAATAAATGTTTTCGTTGAATTAACGTAACTTTTAAATTAAATTTTTATCCTTTTTTTCTAAATATATTTGTTTAGTTTTTATTTTAAGGATATTTAGAATATTTAGAATATTGAAAAATGCTTGTCATATACGTAAATTATGCTTCATTTCGCTTGAACGCATAATTTTCAAAACCGGTTCGGATATAACGAAGTTATCGTATAACGAGTAGTTTCGCCGTTTTTCCAGACTTCGTTATGAGCGGGTCCGACTGTATAACATACTCGAGTTTCGTGGGATGTAAAATTGATTTATTGATTTGACTGAGAAATCTTTAGTAAACATCGGGAAAACATTCAAAATTTGACTGTTTTTTTTTTTGTTTTGTTTCATTTTGTTATGTCAAAAGCGGAAAATATGGTTTATTATGAGACATCAACCATTTTCAATTCACTGCTGGATGACGGTCACCTGAATTTTTCAATTTTACTGTCTGATGCTTTACTGATTCAGTTGACTCCAGCTAATTTTCGAATCGCGTCAATCCATCTTGTTTGGGGGGACGCCTTCTCTGACGTTTAACACCACGTGGGGGTACCAATCCAAAATACTTGTGGTCCATCTGTTGTCCTATCTTCTTGCAATATGTCAATCCCATTTCCATTTTAAACGTTTAAATGGAAATAAACATGACGTGAGCATTAATAATGAATAATTTGAAGAAAAACTAAATATTCTTATCGGCATCGTGTTAACAGCAGCATGGGGGCCAAGTGATGTTTTTGAGGCCCTACCTGGAAAATTTTCGAAAAGTTCAACCATTTCTCATTTTTGTGAAGCCCCTATTCTCTTGAGGACCCTGGGCCGTGCCCGGGTGGGTCCTTGACTTAAGACGGCACTGCGTATTATCGGAAACGTCAAAATCGTCAGCAATATCGGGATCATCGTCTTCTAGTGCACTTTCTTCAGAATTTTCATCAATATCGATTTCCGGTGATATGTCTGCGTCATGTTTTGCTTCAGAGCCATCTGATGAAATGAACGTTTTTTTAGTTGAAATAAATAAAATTGTGTAAATTGAAAATAATCGTACTTAATTTTCTATAGTTTAATATACAAGGTGTTCTGTTAATGGATCGACTAACTCAGAGGGTTGTTAGTAGGTATTAAGAGGAACAAAAATTGCAATGGAACAGATGGTGTCGCAAACCAGGTTGACAGGGTGATAGTCGCGAGAAGCGCGTGCATTCGGAGACGAAAGGTGGATGTCAGTTGATCGCTGAATGTGTTCATGGGCTCGCTCACATAATCTGACGTAAGCAGCGTCGCGAAACGCCTGCGCTGGGGTCAGATCACGCGCTGCGGACGACGTAAATTAGCGCTATTGCGAGAGTAAGCGCGTGTAGCAATTAGTTGTTTCAATGAGTATCGCGATGGCTGACTACACGAGCGAGTAATACGCAGATATGAACCTGATTTACGCTCGAGCAGATCTGGAACATTTGACTGGTGACATTTTCGATGCGAGGCACTTCAAATCATTTCGCTTCGCAACAGCGTACTGAGACGCCAAGAGCAGATGGTCAAATAAGAGGTACAGCTGTTCGAAAATTTCGGAGAGGGGGCAGGTAAGCAAGCGAGGATACTTGTATCAACACCACCTATAGTAGAAGGCCTCCGCACGAAGCTCGTGAGTCACTGAAGGCCCTCTCACCTATAGCCATTCGAGATACTATATATATACTTCGGCCTGCTATATCCGATGGTTGTAGGTGAGATTGACGCCTTCATGTATTCGTATATAAAGGGCTCTAGGTGAGATGACCTTCAGTGAAATCATGCGGAGGCCTTTAGCTATAGGTGGTGTAGCTTGTATTCGCCTGAGACTATGGAGCGGTTGCGCGCGCAGCTGAAGGTCTTTCCACCACTACCGAGCCAGCTGAACATCATTTTCTTGATGCACAGGTCCGGACTTAGGCAGGTGCGAAAGGTGCGGTCGCACCTGGCCGCAAAATTTATGGGGTCGCAAAATTTCCTGAAAGAAACCATTTTCTTCTAGAATGGGAAATAAATTAGTGAAAAATTTTTAATTCCCCCCTCCCCTAAACTTGCATTTGGTGGGAAAAGCAGCTTTTTCAGTTCAACCCCAATAACATCAAAGCGATGATAGGCATTCCAATTAGTGGAGGAAGTCCGATGTGCATATGCGTAAACCTGTATTGGGATCAACCCCCCCCCCTAATATTTGTAATACTAATGGTAACATTGGGTTTTATAGCCCCTTTCTCGCCAATATTTTTTGAGCCTTTCGAATATTTCCAATGAGGACCGCGACCAGATGTTCGGCGGGCAGCTGTGGAAAAGCACGCATTTTGGCTCGCCTCTAATATTTGAGAAGGAAGGGTGAAATTTATGCCACCCCGCAACACCAGATCCGCCTACTTCCCCCGGTTGCGGCCCTGTTTCCAGTATATAATAAAAAGGTATATAATCGGAGGCGGATTTAACGGCGGGAGTACCGGGTGGGCCCAGACTTCTAAAGGGTCCCGAAAAACCCAAACTTCACACTTTTTCTAATTTAAGGGGTCCATTATTTTCTTTTTCGCCCGGTGCCTCAACCAACACCTCCCTTTTGATAAGATCATACTCAGTGGCGGTTTAAAGTCGGTCGAGGCAACACCCCCATAGATAAGATAACCTATAGATAAGATCTTATCTATAGGGGGGGGGGGGGGGTGTTGCCTCGAGACCGACTTTAACTTATTATAATCCACTACTGAATATAATAAGACTTCAGTATTACTTTCCCTTCGACATCCTGATTGTGATCTCCATCACACTGCCTGTACAATTTTCGTTGCACGCTGTTAAACCAAGAATGCCGAAATATTTCGGTTCGCAACTCGGGAAGTTCGTAAATCGGAGTAATTATATACTTTTTTAGAAGGAACCCACATTTTTTTTTTTGTACCGGGCCACGAAATTCCTACAAGTCCGACCCTGTTAATGCCTAAGTACAATAAAACCTGTCTAAAACGGAACAAATTAATGCGTTTTCAATAAGAAACACCTTTTTAAAAGGACAGAAGTCATACAGGGGCGGATCTAGAACTCTGTTGGAAAAGCCGATTTTACAAATTGCTACGAATAAGGTGGCCATACGTCCCGCATTGATTGTGTCCCGTATTTTCCGGGACAGTTCCGCTATCTCCGTTCCGATTTTCCCGTATTTTAGTCGAAGTTTTCTTGAATTTGTTATAGATCGACTGAATGCAATATCATAAGTTCTGAAAATTTCATGAATTATTGCATTGGGGGTGATACTGCATATTTCGCTTGGGGAGGTGATACGGGGGGGGGGGCATTACCCCCAGCGTCAAAAGTGGAGTGGGCAGATCTAATGTATGTGCATGAATTGACATCATGCCCCCCAGATTTCCAAGTCTATCTCTGCCTATGACCCTCCCCCATAGATCCGCTCCTGATGTTATAGCTGACCAGGGCAGGGGCATACGCAGGATCGACTTTTGAAAGATGGCATAAGGAATTTTTGCCAGAGAAAGTTACCAACCCTCAAAGTAATTAAATTAACTAAAATAGATTAAAATGGCATATAAAAGGTATTTTTTTCTATATTTTAATGTTTTGGATAATTTTTTTATCAGCTGGAGGAGGGGGGGGGGGGTTTGAAATTTGTGTATTTAATATTTTCTTTATTCCCTAGTGTTTATCACAACTACATTAAAATTTGTATAAAGCTAAATGTAAATTAATGATTGACAATTAGTTTTTCTCTAATTACTTCGTGTCATGATTTAGTTAGTATTAACAATTGTAGCATCGACATGGGAAAACACCAAAAAGTTCTGTTCAAAGCCTTACACTTAATGCTACTGCCATTCTTTATAGAGTTATAGAAAGTGATTTATTTCTTCAAGCGACTTACTGGGTTTATCACGCTACTGGCATAGGTTCTTCCTTATCCGAAGAAAAAATTCAGTTATTGACTTGTATGCTTTTCCATGTCAGCCCAACAATTGTTGATATGCGTAATAAATTTAAACATGTTTTAGGATTTTTAATGTGTAAGATATACTGATTATTTTAATTTGGTAATTTTTTTAAAAATGAATTTTGTATATTCATTGTTTTTATTTTCTTTCAGTTTTGGGAAGTCATCTCAGATGAGCATGGCATTGACCCAACTGGTAGTTATCATGGAGACTCTGATCTTCAGTTAGAAAGAATTAATGTGTATTACAATGAAGCCTCTGGTGAGTTTTTTTTTAAATTTTATTAAATGTTGCTGTTTTTTAGAAAAGTATTTGACCCACACATTAGTTTTATTTGAACAGGTCGAGTAATTTTGGTTGCCAACTTGAATTTCAGTAATCAAGACATTTTAGTTTTACCCCACCGGGGGAGTAACAATGTATTTTTAATGACATAATTTTAGTTGAGTGCATTACAAAGGAATAATTGACAAACCCATACCTTCTTACACATGCTTATAGATATAGCTTTTTACTTTCAATACAATTTTATTCTATACTGATCTAGTATTTCTGGGGTGTCCTTTTTGAAAGAGAATGTAATGTGTATATATAATTTATAATTTCAACTTATATTGACAACAGTGCTTCTCCAGGTAGCATAAGAAATAGCATCTTGTTTAGACAAGTGATGTAGCCCACACATAATAGCTTGTCAATACCTGAAATGTTGGGAAAAGACTTCAAAGTTTAATTCACACACCTTACATTATTTTATTGTGTTACGACTGGTTCTCTAACAGTTCTGAGAGATATCATTCAGAACCATGATTTGCATAATTTTTATATAAATGATTGAGAATAAAGCCTTTTTTTTTTCTTTTTTTTTTTAAATTTATATTTAATGAAAGAAATTATTTTGTAGGTGGAAAGTATGTCCCAAGGGCCATTCTTCTCGACCTGGAGCCTGGTACCATGGATTCTGTCAGATCTGGACCATTTGGACAGCTCTTCAGGCCTGATAACTTTATTTTTGGTGAGTTCATGGGAAATTCACTCATTGGTTTTTATTAAAACACAATTTTGATTTTGAGCTGAATTTTTTTCTTCATTTAAATTTTTGTTATTAAAGACAATTTTATATTTTTTTCCGGTATAGGCCAAAGTGGAGCTGGTAACAACTGGGCCAAGGGCCATTACACAGAGGGTGCAGAACTGGTTGACACTGTACTCGATGTAGTCAGGAAAGAGGCTGAAAGCTGCGATTGCCTGCAAGGCTTCCAGCTTGCTCATTCTCTTGGTGGTGGCACTGGTTCTGGAATGGGAACCCTCTTGATCTCCAAGATCCGTGAAGAGTACCCTGACAGGATAATGAACACATTCAGCGTTATGCCTTCTCCTAAGGTATGCCTTTTTAGTCTTGATTTTGACATATTAACCACTTTATAATCGAAGATGTAATATTGTGTCCAACAGCAGTGGAATAAATTCAAACAAGAGTACATCACGAAACTTTGTTGCAACCCTAAAAAAAAGTTCTTTTCATCTGTGATGAGAAGGTAGAAAGCTTATATTCTATAAGATTAAATAGCATCTACTATATACATGTACATAAGAGGGAAAGAAAAATATACTTTATACCTACTATCTCTCATCTGTAATACTTAGATACGAGAGTATAAGCAATATACTTTTTCCTTTTATTTAATTTTATACTCCCCCCCCCCCCTCTAAAATAGCATTTACATTAGAACAAGGTTATCAAAACTTGTATCATATTTATTGTAGATTTGTCAGAGATCGTCCAAATTTCTTGCCAATCACTTGTGAGCAAAGGGGTTAATAAATTTTTCATTTTTTTTTGTTTGTTTTTCAATGAGTAGCAATACATTATTGATTTACAGCCATATTTATAACATATAATGCAAGGCTGGCCAAACCCGAAGTCACCAGGGTGAATAAAAAAAATTGATATTAGTGCCTAAATTTTTTTTTTTTTTTTGTGTAGCTACTAAATTGCAGACGACATGCAATTATAAAGTCCAAACATTTTGTATTGCTATCTGCCAACATGAGAGAGCGTCACTATACTCTGAAAAAGTCAAAAGAACCATTATTGTGGACCTTTTTTTTCTTTGGGTAAAAATGTTTTTGGCACCTAGAAATTTTCTTGTGATGCCCAGATTTTTTTTTTGATTTTGTCCAACCCTGATACGATGTATTGGGAATATAATGAATTATCTAAGGCAGTACCAGAACAAATGGAATAAATAATAAGGAAATGAAAACAAGAAAAATACATTATAAGCACATAAAAAAACGGTATAATATATCAAAATAAACATGTCCTAATTCATTGACTGATTCATCATTGCCGAACCACTGAAGCTATAAACATGAAATTTGGTCAGCAGTGTTATTTCATCACAAACTCACTAAGGATTTTTTTTTTGTAACTCTACCCCTAAGGGGTTCAAAGGTTATATAGAGAAATCGTACTGAGCCGCGGGACCACTGAAACTATAAACACTAAATTTGGTAAGTTTTATTTTAGTGCTGCAGTGTGTGTGGGGTAAGATTGTTATCTTCCACTAAGGTGATTTATCCTTAAGGTCCACGGGTTCGAATTCTGGTATAGAATGTCAAACAAGTTCTTTATTTACCAAGCCTGGGGCTACCACCAATAGATGGAGCCCTCATTCCCAACTCATCTCCACTGGTTAGAAATTGTCATATCGCAATATGACTGCAGTTGGTAAAGTAGTGTACTGTAGTTTTATTTTATGACAAAGAACTAGCTAATAAGGTTTTTTAACTTCACCCATGAGGGGGTTCAAAGGTTTTAAATAGAGATTACATCCAGCCGAAACCATTGAAGTGAAAAATATGAAATTTGGTCAGTATTTTTATTTTGTAATGTAGACTCGCTAAACAGGATTTTTCAAAATTCAACCCCGGGGTTCAAAGGTTATATGGAGCTGTCATCGCTGAAGCTTTAAATATAAAATTTAGTCATTTGTTTTATGTTGTGAAGCCTCACTAAGCAGGGATTTTACAAATTTCAAACTCTCAGGGGTCATAAGGCAGTTCAAAGGTTATATGGGGCAATCGTGATGCCGAGCATAAACCGCTGAAGCTATAATCATGAAATTTGGTTAGTAATATATTTTACAATGTAGACACCCATTACACCACACAGGATATGTGTAAATTCAATAACCAAGGGGATCATGATGGTTCTCCCCATACAACATTTTAAACTATTGTCAAGTAATTTTCAAATAACCAAATCCACATGAGCGAAGCCATGGGTTACAGCTAGTAAGAAATGAAAAGGAAAAGTTAATAATAAAAATATAGAACTCTCAGTCCAAACAGAACGAGCATAAACTCATATACTGCAAGATAAACTGAACTATATTAATGTGACCTGAATTGATTTAAATATTTTGATCTGCGATTTATATAGAGTAAAAAAGTGAAGGAAGTTTTACATATTAAAACACAAATGACGTGACATTTCCAAGGTGTTAAATATTTCAAAGAAAAATTATTACCTAGGTTTATTTGATACAAGTTATGTAATTTTTTTTCTAGGTATCCGACACAGTTGTAGAACCATACAACGCCACATTATCTGTTCACCAGCTTGTTGAAAACACTGACGAAACATTTTGCATTGATAACGAAGCCTTGTACGATATTTGCTTCCGTACTCTGAAACTTACTACTCCCACCTATGGTGACCTCAACCACCTAGTATCGGTGACAATGTCTGGAGTGACAACTTGCCTCAGGTTCCCTGGACAATTGAATGCTGACTTGAGGAAACTCGCAGTCAACATGGTACCTTTCCCACGACTTCATTTCTTCATACCTGGCTTCGCTCCTCTCACATCACGTGGCAGCCAGCAGTACAGAGCCCTCACAGTTCCAGAGCTCACACAACAGATGTTTGATGCCAAGAACATGATGGCGGCATGTGATCCTCGTCACGGCAGGTACCTGACAGTCGCAACAATCTTCCGTGGTCGCATGTCCATGAAGGAGGTAGACGAACAGATGCTTAATGTACAGAACAAGAACAGTAGCTACTTTGTTGAATGGATCCCCAACAATGTCAAGACTGCAGTTTGTGACATTCCACCACGAGGTCTCAAGATGTCTGGCACTTTCATTGGTAACAGCACAGCCATCCAAGAGCTTTTCAAGCGTATCTCAGAACAGTTCACTGGTAAGATGATAGACTGATAAATAAAATAAGTTTCTTAAATTTGGCACAAAAACTAGATTTTATGTATGTTAATGCTTGGTTTTTTTTTTCTTTCAAGCTATGTTCCGTCGCAAGGCTTTCTTGCATTGGTATACTGGTGAAGGTATGGACGAAATGGAATTCACTGAAGCAGAATCCAACATGAATGACTTGGTGTCTGAATATCAGCAGTACCAGGAAGCCACCGCTGATGATGAGGGTGAATTTGAAGAGGAAGAGCAACCTGTTGGTGAAACAGCCTAAAGATCTTGTTCCCATTTATAAATTTATCTGAGGAAATTCATTCAATTTAATTTCAATTTTTTTTTAACTTTAAACAAAATGACAAAAAATCTTAAGATCAAAGACACACATTCCCGATCAGTTGAGCTTTTTTGATTGATTGATTATAAAAGTAACAGTTGTTTCCTTGGAAGCCAAATAAATGTTGAACAGATCAGTTTTGTAGATTTGTTATTTGTGTGTTGAGAGTTCATTAAGTTTTCTTTTTGTGAAGTTGCTTTTCATGTTAAATGATTTTTGGCCAATTCAAAGAATTAAAACACATAGATATTTTTCAAGATAAATGGTTTTCACCATTACAAAGATTGTGTGGCTCTTCGAAATTGAATTTATTATTTAGGCCATAGGGTTTGTGATTTTAAGTTTAACTACACTGGTTTACTTCTGAAAGTTTTAGAATAGTTTTATTGTGGAATACAACCTTGGTATTTTAAAACAAATTTGCCCAAAAAATAGAATTAGAAACAGATTAATTACAGCTTTGTATCAGCTTGGAAGCCGGCAACAAAAATTTGAGGCTGAAAATATTTGAAGAGCACCTTTTTCTACGCTTCTGTATTACTAAGAGAATTGACAAGTTTTTCGAGCCATGCAGTAAACTGGTGATCATTTAATTAAGCTATTAAAGTTAGTTAAATTTTAAAGGTGGGGGGGGGGGGAGGAGTATATTTTTAAATGCATCAATTTCTAAACTTTTTGGAAATACTATTTCATATATTGTGCTATTCATGCCAGAAACACAATTTATGAATTTTCACTTTTAACAGCTGGTTGGATCCTTTATTTTGCCAGGAATGTGTGTTGAAAACGAGTTCCAAAACATTTTAGGATAATCTCCACGCAGTAAAAATTAAAATGTAATTTGAAAAAGTCTCCCCCCCCCCCCCAAGAATTTTGATATGGGCAGCTATGTACAAGGTGTCCAGTTACACTTTGCAAGGATGAGGAAAATACTTTCACATGTACCTCCTTAAAAAAAATGCCTAGATGGAAAATGGCCCAATGACAATATTGCATTGTCCATTTTGAGATTTCAACTTTTAATTTACTGTCTTTGTGTATCCTGTTCTGTAAGGTGAATGACCCTTGCATCCCAATCCTTTGCTGACAAATTTGGTAAAAATCTGAATGTGTGTTGCCCCGATGTGTTTGTAGTGTCAGATTTGTTTAGTGTTCTAATGCAGCTGCCATCTCCCTTTCATATTTCAAAGTGAAAATTATTCCTCTATTTTTGTTTTTAAATTTAATATATTCAGTCTTCCCACTTAAGAATCGTGTCAATATCCCATTTATTTTTATTGCATAAAGTATTAATAATTTTACATGGAAATTTTGACTGGATTTGTGAGTTGGGTCTTTTTAACCTGCTCCCATCACTTTGAGCATACTACCAAGGCCCTCCTCTGAATCATTAGATGAAAGCTCATGTTGCGTGCGTAAGGTCTGAAGCATGAATCTGATCAGAGTTATAAAAAACATTTTTTATTAACATATAGACATATTGTGCTAGAGGAATTCCTGTAGGCTTTGGACCACCCTATGTATCAACCAGTATAACAAGGTATTCACATAAAAAAAATAAATTATAGTTCAGAATCTTTCGGCTATCCTTTCGAAAGCGTTCACAAATCGTTTAGCTTCTCTAACTAATTCTATTCTTTGCAGCTTCTGTTCTCTAAGCATCTTCTTCTGCATACTTGTAATGGATGCCATGAAGCTTTGTATTGTAGCATGTTCATCCACATCGGTATGATCAGATGAGTTCTTTCTTTTCCTAGATGTCTCTCCTTGGCAAGGTGAAATATCTGCTATAATCGGAAAATATTGTAATTTTTAAAAGTTAGTAGTTTTTCACATGCATGCATTAAAAGATACACATGGGGCATTCAAGTATTACGTCAGTAGATATAAAGCCATTTTGACCACTTCCCATATTGGGATCAGAGGTGTATGCTTGGGAGCCCTCTCACGTGCTTCTCCCTTAAGTAGGTTGATTATTGTACACACTCCCGATTAGGATTGCCCTTTCAAAATATATATAGTGAGTCTGACCAGAACCATTGATATTGCTGTAGTGAACAGATTTACAGATTGAACACTATATTTTTACTTGTGTTTTGAGCATTAATTAAAGGAGTGGTATAATCAGACAGGTAAGAGATAGTGTGTAAAGATGTCACATTAAAAATAGTTCATGTTTTCTTAAAGGGTGGTTGGTCACGTGATCATTCAAACCCCTTGCCATCTAAAGTGAGCAAATACTAAACCTTCCTCCCATGCTAACGTAATTGAATGGTCTTTATGGGGTAAGAGGATGCTATACATGCTCGACCTACAAGAAGCCAATGTGGCTGTTGAGGTCATCTGATGTGGCCTATGAAGCTAAACTTGTTATCAGACCTTATTTTAGGAAAAATATATCCAGAAGCACATTTATATGGTTTTGCTGCCCTTTTAGTCTAATATTCTTGACAACTCTTACCTTAAATTTGCCATCATGTGCTATAACGTGAATGGACTCCCCACTCTTAAAGTACACCCTTGCCTCTGACTGAACGAGTGAATAAGTCACACGTTTGCAGTTTTGATCACTCGCATACTTGCACATACTCTTGTCGCTGTTCATTGACATAGTTCCTTGTTTTATAGGTCTCTTTTGTTCATTCACATGCTTGCTCATGCTGTAGGTCACTCTTTTGATCCTTCCTGTATCTGTGGATTTATTTTGTGTACTCATTTGGCAAATTTGCTGCCCTGGGCTATAGCCAGCTAAACCAACCTGCAAACACGTCACTAATTGTACCAAGTGTCCTACACTCATGAAAAAGATGAGTACCCTTGGTGTATGTGCATAAAATCATTGACTAAAGAAATAACATGATTTGCAAGGCGATTGTATGAATAAAATAAGCACATTTTAACAATTTTAAATCTTATTAGTTTGGAAGCTTTTTAATTCCCCCAATCACCATGCGCACCCTTGGTGAAACACATAACCCCCACCCATTCGAAGTGGTTGATGCATGTATCTGCATATGCCATGTTTTCTCAAAAATAAGACCTAATGCATTTTTTGAAGCCAGGTCTTATTTTCGGGGAAACGGTATATGGGAGGCAAGCAAATCTCTCAATGCATGTGACATGCTGAGCAGACAAAACAGTTTAGCAGACTTCCTCACCATAAGGGAGAGGGGGGAGCCGGTCTGTAGAGATCTGAAACATCTACTGGTAAAGGAGGATTTATCAATAGAGAATGATAGTTCAAATGCCCACAAAGGTTCTTCGTTCCCAGTAAAGATTCCATTAAGAATATCTTATTTGTATAAAGGGAGGTTGGTGACATAGCATCGATCGGAGGAGGGGGTTTGACTGATGCTTAACATAATATTTGAATGGCACCTAATAGTAAAATATGAAATATAAGTCAGAAGGTTAGGAAATTTTCCTCCATTTTTTTTTTTGTTGAAGGTTTGCAAATTATTTCTCCCATTTATGCTAGTTGGTAACAATTTTCAATTCCAATCAATACTGCAAAAGCAGAAAAAGGTGAAAGAACACTAATTTAAACTGTACTAGGCAAAGGTTTTTAGTGCCAATAGGCAATTTTATCTATTGCCTTACAGTTTGACACGATAATGCCTCTCTCTTTTTTTTTTTTTTAAAGATGTTCCAGTTTTTGTCAGTGACTTTGCGAAACATTCCAGTTTTTATCATGATTTACTCCTTGTCTCGGTTACACATAATCTGGCTATCCTATGCCCATGCCTGCCCTTACCATAAATAAACCATAATTTTATAGGCGAAGTGAATTGTAACTTGTTGACCTTTTTCGACGCCAACATTACAAACAAAAAATTATAATTAGCGGTTTGACTAATTTTCTTGATTGGTGACTACATTCCTTTTGAATTTTCGTATTTCTTTCAAAATTTTGATTTAAAAAGAATTGTATCACTTTCAATATTTTTTATGCAAAGAAATCAATTTGTTTTTAAATATTTTTTCAAGTACGTAAATTCAGTGATACTATTTTTCAGGCATGTAAAAAATTGATCTGGGTATCTATTATTTTAAGTTACATGCCCGACCAGACATACAAATTTTTGGAGTTTTGCCCAACCCTGATACAGACAGAAAACCAATTTCATATACAGTAGACCCTCGATAATCCGGCGGTCCATTAATCTGGAATTTTTAGGCGGGTTTTTCCTTCAAGCATATATATTAGAGGAAAACATGTCACTATATATGCCTGTTCGCAGAAGTTTATCTCAATCACTGGATGCCCATTTAAATAATATAATCTGGTATACCTTTGTCTGATATATGCCGAATTAAAGAGTACTGATTGTACTGTATCCCCATCTATATATAGTGGTAATATATAGATGGGGGAAGGTTTTATTACATAAATGTGTATCAATCACATGGGAAGTTAGCTAATAAAGAATTATATAGATTTATAGATACATACTTTGAGTTGTTGCGTTTTTGGAGGAAACATAGTTGTACTCCGTAGGAGGACCTGAGTTGCTGTCAAGAGAACTTTCTGTGTTGTCACTTTGACTGTCACTGTCAGTTTCACTGTCGCTTTGACTATCACTGTCACTTCTGTCATCAGATTCTTCATTTTCATTTTGGAGGTCTGCCTCACAATCTATATCTTCACATTTGATACCTCCCTAAAATAATAGTTTGATTATAAAATATTTGGTTATTTTTTAAAACACTTGTACATGCAATGCATACTTCTAAATTTGTAAGTCTGTTTCTTACAAACAATACATTTGCACGAGATTGTGCATGTGAAGCGCAACTTGCTCTAAAACCCATTTTATTATTATAGAGCAATAATGTGTATGTATTTTCAGTGACAACTGAACTGAAACAGTGATTAACAATTGTTATGGTAGGTAAATTGAGAAATATTCTCAACTTATGTACAACCTGTGTTATAAAGACAATTCACTAGAAATACTGTGGAATCTCAGTATAATGTTAATTTCACCCCACTTATAACATAACTTTTTTAAAAGTCTCGGCTGGTGAAATAAGAATTCTGTGTTTAGTGCCATTCTGAAATTCCAAAACCGTTTAAGTGTCTCTTACAAAATAAGGCTGCAAGTAACGAATAAACTTTGGAAAGTACAAATTAAGGTATGACTTAAACTTCCAGTTCGTGGTGAAACTACCCTGATGAAACTGAATACGCTACAATAGACAGCAATGTCTTCATTCCTTCTGAGATAGCACAGGATTACAAAACAAATTTTCAAGTGATAAATGATGAAAGTTACTGTAAATCCGAAATTGAAATCCTATCTAAGTCGAAAGCTCTCTCTCTGTAATAAATATTGCCAAAAGGTTCCTCACAACATCTGGGTTCACTGAGTGCTAAAAGATTTTAACGTTACGAGACAATGGGTTGAACCTCTGCCACCACATTTATCCTGTTGCAGAGATCTCTTCCATCCCAGCTTCGTGCAGTCTGTTGCGAACAGGCAGTCCTGACATAACATGGAAATTCAAGCATTTACCATCTTTACTTCAAAACACAGATGGCAGCACTAGCAAGTACACAAAACAAGCAAAAGGTGGACAACATACATGTTAGGGCTGTGCATATACATACACTTACACAATACGTTTCGATCCGTCAGAAATTCCACAGAAGAATGCATACAAGGTGCATGTTTGGTTTAATACTAGTAGTAGAGAGTCTGGAACACTTTATTATAGCAATCTTATACAATTGGGCATAAGCCTGTTGTGCAAGACATTTTAATAAAAAAATCTATATCTTTTGATAAGTTCTGGTTCTTTTGTTTGTGTGTAAAACTAGTTTTGAATGGGTATGCGTCTTCCAAGTGCACATATTTACTAGTTAAATCAGACTACTCCTTATTAATCTCATTACGGGGCAACAATGAGATTACTTTAGCAATTCCAAGATATCTCACTTTCTCAAACACAAATACAACGCCACAACAGGCAAAATGCCCAACGAGGTGGCTGAGACCCCCTTTAAGCGGTTTTTAAATTTTTTCTGATTTGCCACATTGTGCAAATCACTAAACCTTCTAAAAATTGCCACATATTTTGAAGAATTTTTTTTCCCAATTGCGAGTTAATAAGCTCCCCCCCAATACAAAATGTAATAATAATAAAAAAACAAGGAAGAGAAGTTATCATTTCTGTTACTTATGCTGTAATAATACTATACCACCTTGAAGGGAAAATAAAAAGTCTCTTTCCCCCCCCCCCTTCTGTTATCAGACTTTGAACAAAAGTTGACTACGCCCAGTGGCTGTTGATTAAAGCGGGGACATGCTATTAGAAGAAAACTTTCAATGGTATGTAGGCTCGATGTTGCTGTTGTGAGAGAGTTTTAAGAACCCGAGGTATTTTGGGTCTGCTGTTTCGAGAAGGTTTTAAGAATCCAAGCTATTTCGGGATTGCCGCTGTAAAGGTTGAAACCTTATTTTAGCGATGCCGAGCCCAGATACAATTGAAAGTTTTCTTCTGATAACATTTTCCCATCCCCCCCCCCCTCAACTTGCCAGATTAACTGCCAATGGGAGGAGTCACCCCAGCAGGACCCAACACGCACTCGGGTAAAGGACTTACATCCCAGAAGGGACAGAGCCCGGGTCTTGTAGGGTCTGACAGTGGAAGGAGTCAGCTTTTGTTTAAAGTTTTATAACCGAAAGAAAGAGGTGGAGCGCTTTTCTTTTCCCTTTCCTTTGGGATAGTATAGGAATATGAAGTACAGTATAAATGATAGAAAAAAAAAAATCTTTGTTTTTTTAAAATGGTTATTTTTGGTGTTGGAGAAAGCAGGAATCAGCCCCACAAAATCGAGGGAAAAAAATATTTTTCTTGAAAGAGGGTGGCACTTTACCAGTTCAGTGATTTTTACTGTGGCAGTTACAATGCAGATCAGAGTATATCAAGGTTCGACTGTATATTATATAGTACAGTGTTTACTTTATCAGGATATATATATACATTCTAGGTTTTGTAATTGGAAAAAAAAAATTGCTTTCCACATGCCAAGAAAAAATGAGTGTAAAATTTAATTACATTTATACATTAGCACTAATAAGTAAAAAAAATTAACGCTTAGTAATTTATTACAATAAAAAATGAAACTTACGGTAACATGCGAAATCGTGGGTAGCGAACTTTTTTTCTGCTTCTCTTCAGTAGACTGAATTGAGGTATTGACTGAGTTGCTTGCAGTTGGGACTGTTTGTGGCTCAGGAGTGGAGGATTTTCGAGGGTGCTAAAGACAAGATGGGACATTAATGCAATATATTAATTGTCAGAAATTTGAATATAACTTAGGCAACCAAGAATCAAAGATGAAAATAATGGAATATCGAAACCTTTACGCTCGCGTAGGTTGATATGAAGTTATCTGAAAAAGGTCTTTTATACACTTTATTAAAATCCAAATAACTGTTATACAGGGTGCCTGGTTCAAATGTCCCTATTTTTGAGCAGTTCCTATATTTTACAAGAAGTAGGAAAGGGGAAAAAATTATATATGAATAAAAAGCAATATTGTACTTGCAAAGTTTGTAAAAAAATCAGTGGGCTTCTACGTGTTTTCTTTTTGAAGGCCCAGATGAAAAATGGCCCAATTACCAGATTACACGGTAGAGCAAATTACTCATTGATTTTGAGATTGTTTCTTTCCACTTCAGAAATTGTATTGAACTTTCTGAGCCCTAAATTCAGCGATTGTGCTTATTAACCCTGTTGGACACATACATGCAAAGTTATCTTATCTAAAAAACTGATCCTATAGAGAGGAAATCAGATTCACAGAGAGGATATATGAGAGCTAACATTTTTCCCCAGAACAATTTGCGCCTTCCCCTATGGTGACACCATTTTTCCTCTTTGTTTGCTCATAACAGTGGCAGCGTAAATAATGACACTTTCAGAAAATTTGTTGTCAAACACAGAGTTGGGCAGATAATTTTTTGTAATATAGGCGCCCTATATGGCATTACTGATTTTCGATCGATATTTGACATTAGAGACATTGAATCCGGATACCCCTGTATAAGGTTTTATTAATTTGATACAAACTTTCACAAAAGGCATTGATAATGGCTTATGTTCTTTGAGAGAACCGCACATGCTAAGTTACGAAAGTGTTGCACAGTTGATAGTGGATTGCTCCAAGTTTTTACGAAGGTTGCACATGCACACTGTTGACAGCTGGCTATGAGACATTTTTCACAGCAGTTGTGCTAAATGCCAGCATTTGGACACAGTGGTCGGCTGATTTAAATGTTGCTGAATAAAGAAATATTGACCGAAATTTAGTAAAAAGGGGGGAAAAAAAGGAAAACTCACCTTGTTTTTCTTTTCTAAATTTTCCCAACCCATAAGCTTTATAAGTCTTTTATCCACATCAGTAAGTCTCACCTTGTTGGACCCTTCTGATTGTGATTGCACGATAATTGCTTTATTCTTTACATTATTCTTCCAATCGGAAAATGTCTGCAAGAAATGCCAAAGAAGAAATGCAATTTAAAGAAAAGCAAAATCGTATATTCTGGCGAATAGTTGCAGCACCGGGCTTTGCGGGTTAACCCTTCAAGTTGACAAAAAATATCACTAAACCCCCCCCCCTCAAAATTCCACATCTTTTTCAATTGAGTAGGCATTCTTCCAATTTTCAGCAGGTGTGCAAAGTGAGGGTTATAGGGAAAAGTATGCCATTGAAAAATCAACTTTACCAAATATCTGGGCTTGTCAATGCTAAAATAAGAGGCATTTGAGGCAAGTTATCTCATCAACGCCACTTAAAGGGCTGTATCAATGGTAGGTCTATAGATCTTTAGCACAGAGGCTCAAAGATTCACATTATAGGCTACAATTTTGACATTTTTTTTCACGAAAAAGGAATCGACTACAAAATCTGTGCAGAGCAGAGGTCTTCACCCTTTTCCCAGTCGCGAGCTCTGACTGTACCCATCATCACAAAAAGAGCACCCTTACGGTAAGTTCGACATACGAATGCATAAAATCACTTTTGTGTGTTTTCTTCCTCCTTCGAACAAAAAGGCTACTTGGTACTGTGCAACGTTTCATGCAGAGTGTAGAAAATGTTGATGTAGATTCATTTGTCTGCTTGCGAAAAGTGAATGACTTTCTCACAAAAGGAGAGAGGCAGTCAAAATTCACTGTATTTTTTTGACACAAATGATTTCGCATACACTATGTATAATTTGTTTTACTTATAGGAGTATCATGCATGCGTCTGCTTTCATGATACAATACGTACGTCTAGTTTATTTCCAAATATTTCTCCTTCAATAATTATATGATTGCTTTAGAATAATTTATATTTGCAAATTTCTTCATCTCCAGTAGTTTAACATATTTTACTAATACAATATTCATAAATAACACTTTTATTTAAACTTTTTTTTTCTTCTCTCCACTTTGAAATTGAAATTTCCAATAAGTCAAACTAACGAAAACTTGGAGTTTTTGTCAGTCGCTGTACATTCGAATTATCAAGATTTGACTGTGTACGAACTCTTAAAACAAAACCTTTGATTAAAAAAAAATCTGATGCTGATCATATCATGTACGCAAATTTGACTGGAATCAGGGGTTCATTTATTTCTTTTGTCTTTAATCTATGACTGAGCATTATGCACCGAATTAGCTGCTACTTCAAAATACCACGCACTGGCTTATACAGAAGATAGCTCCCACCCTGAGCCGAGATTAAGGAGTTTTTTTGTTGTTTTTGCAGTTTTTAAACCCTTCCCTTGAGAAAATTCTCCAGATGCTGCTATTACCAAGTATCACTTACTTTCCTCCATTTGTCAGCAGTTTTGACAGCACCATTTCCACAATCCTCATTGAGGGTTTTTGCGAGAAGTTCCCAGCTACATCGTCTGTCGGCTGGTGACCAGCTTCCTTTAAACTTACCTACGAAAATTGAATATGAAATCAAGTATTGGAATTATTTAGCACAATATCAGCTTATGCAGGAACAGCATGAGACAAAATCTCTACCTGTGCAGAACCTAATTTCAGCGCTTCCTGCCCATCCCCCCCTATAATTTATCACCTTCCCAGAAATTTCATTAAAAAAATTGTCCATTAACATTTTTTCCCATTGATTTTATTTTGGTGTGGGCAAGGACCAGTGACATTTTTGATTTTTTTCCCTATAATTTATGGTGGACACTGTCCAATGAAATGAAACGCAATGAACCTTTCGGAAATGGATCCCCATGGGACAAAAAAGTTTTTTCCTTTTAATGGGGGAGGGAGGGGGGGGTCGCCCGTTAATAGATGATGAAAGAGATTCAGATCCTGCACTGAGAATATATAACACTTTTTCTGTGCTAATAGTGGGAATTGTGCTTTATTTCCGTACAGAGGCGGATTTATGACTTTTCCGCAGTGGGCTACACAATTTTTGCCGCTTTCCTATTCTAGTCTAATTCTCTTGACCGGGCTATGCCCAGGACGGCGAGTTCGTACGGGCAGCATTTGTGGAATGAGAGGTTAAGAAAATTAGTAAATTATCCCAGTTGCGTAAAAAAATAAAGCCACCTATGACTAAAGAGTGAGGGACTATAGGTCAGTGAGTGATCTAGAGAGTTTGCAAGCATGTGAGTGAACAGAAGAGTGACCCAGAGAGCAAGGGACCGGTTGGTGAGGAACCAAGCGAGTCATCCAAAAAGAGTTTGCAGGTATATAAGAGACCAAAACAGTATGCAAGCACGCTAGTGATTTCAAGAGTTTGTAAGCATGCGAGTGATTAAAACAGTGTGCAAGCATGTGAATAATGTAAAGAGGGCTAGTAGATATAGAACTAAGCGCCCGAGTGGCAAGATGCTCGTCTTTCGCTATGGCTACCGTCAAGGTGCAAGGTTCGTATCCGGCCACAGAACGTCAGAAACAAGTTCTTTTCCTACCGAGCCTGGAGTGACCACCGATATATAGATGGCACCTTCATTTCCTACCCAACTCCATGGCGTTGGAAATCGCCGTATTGTGATACATGACCGGAGTTGGTGTGCGTTAAAGTAGTAGATAGGGCTACCACACACGGGTAAAGGGCTTACATCCCGGAAGGGACAGAGCCCGGGTAGTCTCTGGTCTGACAGTCTATATGCTGTAAGCAAGGTTATACTGTAACTATGCAGAGGCACTCGGGACAGAGGCGTATTTAGGGACAGAGGCGTATTTAGGTACGTGAGGGGTGGCAAAAGATTTTGCGCAAGCAAGTGACCAAAAGTGTGACTTAGAGAGTTTGGAATCATGTGAATAAACCAGAGAGCATGTAAGCGACCTAAAGAGTTCGCAAGCATGTGTGAGTGATCAAAACAGTTACTTAAAGCAAAGGCGTATTTGCGGGGGGCTAAGTAGGGGCCCATGTGGCGAATTTTAGAAATCAAATCGATCACGAATTTTCCACAACCCGGAACGCGTGTTACTGCCAAAGCCTCGAAGTTGGCCGATTCGCGGGCGGGGGGGGGGGGCAGAGGCAGCAGAGCCGGCTTAAGAGCATCATTGGCTCCCCCAAGTGATTTTTCTGAGGCTCTACCTGGAAAATTCTCGAAAAATTCAACTATTTCTAGTTTTTCTGAGTCCCCCACATCTTTAGGCCCCCGGGCAGTGCCCGGATTAACCCATGCGTTAAGATGGCACTGCAGCCCAGTTGACCCGGTCAATGTCCGAAATTGCCAGCCCCTATATTATAGATAAGTATAACTACTATAGATTCTTTCTAAGCAAATTTTTTTACTAAAATTCAAAGTAAATAATTTTTTTACACTCACTGTATAATGCCTGGATTCAATCTCAAATAAATTATGGCCTCATAGCATGGGGAGGAGACTACAGGGTGATTATAAAAAAACTATCCCGACATATGGACCCCTAACTATCATAACACTCACAGAAACTGAATGAAATTTTGGCATAAGGTATTTTGATGTATGCGCTCAAGAATGATATGGAAAACAACAGTGTCACTCTTACAGTGAGAAAATTTCGAAAATATCAAATGGCAACACAAAGTTTTTTGTATTGGAATGCGATCTCCATTGTGAAAAACCCTAAATAGCGTTCGAACGGCAACTGTAGCATGAAAATCACCGGCGGTAGATAGGCTAAAAGTGAGGACAACCAATAAGGACAGAGAAGCAGCATAAAATAAAGCATTTTATTGTGTTTCACAAATTTTCCACATGACCTTGTGGAGGACTAATCAGGCTGGGATCTCAGCCGAAGAAACGGTGTGATGAATGAAACGAACATTAATGCTCTGGTGCACGGCAAAGTCCTTTTTACTTTTTCCTTGCCTAGCTCCGGGGATTTTCGTGCTACAGGTGCCATTCCAACG
Organism: Pholcus phalangioides; assembly: GCF_987345545.1. NCBI lineage: Eukaryota > Metazoa > Arthropoda > Arachnida > Araneae > Pholcidae > Pholcus > Pholcus phalangioides. Next base: position 16,515,097 of record NW_028301594.1, read on the forward strand.
CTATTTAGTGTTTTTCAGTATGGAGATCGCATTCCAATACAAAAAACTTGGTGTTGCCATTTGATATTTTCGAAATTTTCTCACTGTAACCGTAACTGTTAGAGTGACACTGTTGTTTTCCATATCATTCTTGAGCGCATACATCAAAATACCTTATGCCGAAATTTCATTCAGTTTCTGTGAATGGTATGATAGTTAGGGGCCCATATGTCGGGATAGTTTTTTTATAATCACCCCGTATATCACTAACATTAACGAAGTTTTACGAATGCAAAATAAATTTATCAAAATTTTATCTAATTTTAATGGAAGTATGACTTTGATTAACTACATTAACCTTAATATCTTATGCATCAGACATTTGTATTTCTATAAAATCTGCATTACCGTTCACAGAAATCGAGTTCTGTGCAATAGACGTAATGTTATCAATCCCAGAAGACCAAATCAAATTTTAGTAATTCCTAAACCGAATAAAAATATTCTATGTAAAAACTTCATTTACTTAGTTCCAAAACAATACAATAGACTACCTATAGATATCCAAAATGAAAAAAATTAACACTCATTATTACTGATATTGAACAATATTTTTAAAATATCGTATCTGACGTCTTGTGCCTATTTGTCATCTATTTTTCACTCTAATTCCGAGATAACACTATAACGACTGATATAATATTTTATTAAAACTGACACTCCTGTTTGCCACAATGATATACACTCAAGCCTCGTTAATGAGTCACTCTCGGGAGAGCGAAAAAATGACTTAGTAGGCGGAGTGACTTGTTAAACGGAGTAAGCCATAGCTGTGCTAGTTCCTGCCTGAGGAAAATTGGGACTTCCAAAAAGCGACCCGGTAAGCGGAGTGACGTGTTAACCGGGTGACGCACCAACGAGGTTTGACTGTACTAACATTCTCATTACTGTACTATACTCATTTATTTTCATTTGTGCTTTTTTTTTCTCTTCAAAAATTGCCATCATAAATCTAATGAATTATAACAGTATATTATTAGAAACCGTTTCATTCTTGTACATGGTGAATTATATTCATATACTTGTGATGATAATACACGAAATGAATCGTACATTTTTACCTATGATCACCAGTATGGATCGTATGATCCCTTGGTGATTTTATTTGTTTTCTGAAATGTATATGATGTATGAATAATGAATAATAAAAAATATGTATATGCATATTGGTCCCTATGATTCGGGGTCATCGCCGCGTTGGCGTATTTTTTTGTGTGATAATTATGGTCATTTATATAATTATAGCATAGCCATAGTTAACCATAATCATTATGGTTAGCTATGGCAATCCTAACGATCAAAGGAATCTGAATATTGATAGTGACCATATATATATATATATTATATATAGGGACGTATAGGGATCGATATATAGGGGCAGGCGAAAGCCCGAATTTCGGACTTTGGCCGGGTCAACTGGGCTGGCCTCCACTCGAATTGGCCAACTTCGGGCTTTGGAGGTGACATACATAAATATCATGGTTATTCTTAAGAGGCTCCTAGCCTCGAAACCATAGGCCGAACCTAGATCCAGAGGTGGGGGTGCTACAGGACCGCATGTAAGTGGGGCCGTTCATGTATTAGGGCAGCAAATTTTTAGCCACACATTTTTGACATCCTCCCCCCTTGTCAGCAAAACTCTGACCGCCCCCCCCCCGTCAGCAAAATTTCGTCATCAGTTCTGTCCCCTGCCTCCTAACGAACATTGGTGGGGTCAGAGACGTACCCGGGGGGGGGGGGGGGCCCGCGATGTTCAAAAATTTATATTTTTAATGCAAAAAATATTTTTTTAAATTAAAATTTAAGAAAATACCTTTATATGCTATAATAAATTCTGTTAATTTCAATGCTATTTGAAGAACTCTCAAAATTTCTTTTAAAGAAATTGATTGAGACCCACCCTTCAATCCATATATGATAAACCCTTGGCCCTAGGTGTTATCTGAAGTGGCCTGCCTCTCTCAAACCTAATTTTTTAAAAATAAACTAAGTGGCACAGATCACATTTTCAGATCACTTAAGTGACCCGTGACACAGTTCCTCTAAGATGCCATTATTTATTTCATATTTTCAAAGAGGGTGGTTGATGACGTAAGCATTATTCAGACCCCTTTCCCTCCCTTGCCATCAAAAGCCAGCAAATCGGAACACCTCCCCCGTCGATGCTGACATAATACTTGAATGACCCCTAAGATCGACATTTGGTCGGAACATAACGAGTTAGGAGTGGGAACACACTGAGAGAATTTCGTCCTGGGCATTTCGAGTTTCATGACCTTCAAAAACCATTCTAAATGAATAGAGATGGATTAACATACACATGAATGATATTTTCTTCAGATATTTTTAATTTTTTTCCACAAACATATTAGAAAAAAATTCGAATTTCGCACACCCTGGGGGGAACGGAGAGGTGTGCCCCACTCAGCCTACACCTGTGGAGTAATTCGATCACACCTCCCAAGAGCAATATGGGAGAGGGGTAAACGTTGTGTCCCTTAAAATACGGGACGCACTTGCATAATAAGTCGCACTTCAGACAACTTACACTGGATCTGCACCTGGCCGAGATTAAACATTCATTCCCCCTCCCTGAAGAAACATACGCATGGTATTATCGTTCCACCTCCTTCCCCACTCTCAAGATGATCAAAAATTATATTTAAATTATATTTAAAAAACAAAAATACCTCGAATTTTTTTACATAAATATCAAAAAAATATTTTTACTAATTTTCGATCGTCTTGGGGGGGGGGGGTGCACGAATCGCTATGTCCTCCCCATGACTACGTCTGTAGGAGGTAGGGGAAGATGAATGTTTTAACATATAGGTGAAGATATAGGAGGGACATCCTCCCCAGCACCACAATTAGGGCAGTCATGGGCCCCCCGGGCCAAGTGATTTTTCTGAGGCCCCTACTTAGCAAATTTACATGAATATTCTCGAAAATTTTGAACAAATCTCATTATTGTGAACCCCCCACCCCCTCGGCCGTGCTCGAGTTGACCCATTCTTTACGGTGTCAATGGCGGAGCCAACTGATCTAATGTATATGCATAGGGATTCGTGCTCTCCCCTTCCCAGACTTTCAAGTCTCTTCACCTATGTTCAACCGCGACTCGACAAGGCGTGGATCCAGGGTAAGTTGTCTGGGAGAGGGGGGACTTATTATGGAGTTTCACCCAGTAATTTTTAAGGGACAGAATGATTTCGATGTTTTAAATGCATGTTTTCCAAACTTTTTTCCCTCATTGCGCCCACCTCAAGCAAACTATAGGATCCTATGTCATACCCGTAGTTTCTATCGCTCCCTTAGACATTTCCATCGCCCCTGATATTGCCCACTTTGGGAAATACTGTTTTAATGTTAACCTTCATACAAAATTTAAAGTGCTTTTTGAAGGCTAATAAATTGACTCAAAATTTCCCTAGAAGAGAAGATAACTTTTTGGTTCCCCTTCGTGGGTCGTAGGATCTTGCCCCCTTCTCCCGAAAAAAATCCCTTGCTACAGTACTGAGCCCTCGCACAAATTCTCTTCTTAGAGAAACTATATATGTCACCAAAGTTTTCAAAAAGTCATAATTACCCTTTAGCATCTGGGGATGTGCTTCCATATGGGCCAGCAAAGTCGTATACTGCAGAGGGGACGGTCGGTTACTCGATCCACTTGTCGAAGCTGTAGTTTTAGCCATCACGATAATTAGGACGTTTATCTGATTAATTAATCGCAGCTATATTTCGGCACGAATTAAATTTCGTTGAAAATTTTCATGTAAAAGGCCGAAACACTGTCTCGATAATGATGCGACCCGCATCATTATCGAGTTCAAAATGGCGACGATAATGCACAGTGTTGTTTTTGTTCGTCCCCGTTGTCGAAAAAACGCAACGTTTTGCCTCCGCCTTTTTTCACGTCGCCGTCGTAATCTGTTCGAGAAAGAGATCGGTCTCGACTGTCGACCAATCTCGTCGTCTCGTCTTGTCGTCGACGTCGAGTCTCGACCAATCTCGTCGTCTCGTCTTGTCGTCGACGTCGAGTCTCGACCAATCTCGTCGTCTCGTCTTGTCGTCGACGTCGAGTCTCGACCAATCTCGTCGTCTCGTCTTGTCGTCGACGTCGAGTCTCGACCAATCTCGTAAACGGCGGTTTCGTCACGTCGTGAAATCGTGACGTCGATTCTCGACATTTCGATGATAGGAGAGGGAGTTCGAAGGTTTTCCGGCGAAAACAAGTCGATAGGAAAAAAAAAAAAAAAGAGCAGATCATACAGTGGTGTAGAGCAAGTCGACGGCGGAAGCTGTTCTTTTTACGGCTTCTGACACACGGAGCAAAAAAAAAACGAGTTTTGTTATAGCGCAGCAGGAACTTATCGGCTCTTCTGTTGCGGCTTCCAGAAAGCGCTCTTTTTTTTCTCTCTCACAGACACACATCAAAAAACGAAAAGGACAAAAAGAAAGGGCTATTCCAGAAATAATTTTTCCTGTTTTTTTTTTGTTTTCACAGATAACAGATGGCCACACTGGCGTACGCAAGGAAATTCAAACTCTCCCAACGAACTTCCTCGCCATCAGCCGAGATCATGGTGGTTTTTATTTTTGCAGTTAGGCTGGCATTAACTATGAAAATTTTAGGAAAGTTCTTTTATAAAACTTGAAAAATGCAACCAATAAGAGCATCGATTCAGTGGCGTTGGAGCACCCACAGAATTGATTCAGCAATCGACATTTTTCACACGAATCTCAAGACGAGCACCCACAGGTTCGTGACACATTCGACGCTCCTGCATCGGTTACATCCCGAGTAGATGTAATATATATAGGATTATTGGTTATTATTTTTTCAAGTTTTGTAAAATTCTTTTATCAAACTTTTGTAGTCTAAAGTCGCGGCCTTAAGCCTGTTGGTTATAACCGATGCGCTTATGGGTTCCATTTTTGGAGTTTTATCAAAGTTTTACAGTGTAATGACGGCGTAAAGAACAAAAAAGGAAAACGCTCTTGAGAAGGAGCTTTGAATCTCTCATTTACTTCAGAATAATTAGGCCCGAGATACACATGCTACTAAACTAGGGTTACCAGACGTCCTTTTTGATGTCATTCAAAGCGTCCTGCTACGTTTTGGAAAATTTGACGTTTTGTCCTCCTTTTCAGGTTTCCGGGACTATTTTCTTTTTTTTTCTGGGGAAATTTTTTTATTTTTTCACACTGAGAGAAACGTATATCTCTTGATTGATATGAGTGTGTCTTATGAGTGTTTTTTCCCGCACACACATGTTTACACGCTTTGAGATCGCAGTTGCAATTCTCAGGAACACAAGAACCGAAGTTGCTTCCTAGCAGGGCAGATGCTGCTCTAACCACGGCCCAGTTTGCTCTAGGACAATATACACACACAGTTCGAAAAATAGCTCTGTAAGAAGAATACCATTGTTTGCTTACCAACAGCTGAAGTGAAGGGCGGACGGACCTGCTTCCACCGGACTAACTTACCAGCTGTGTGGTGTACGGGGAGGGGTTACCTCTTCCATTCAGAAATAGAGAAAATAGGATGCAAACGGGCAAGTTGTTGCCGAAAGAAACCTCTCGTCATGCTCCAGTCAAAGCAATAAAACTGACAAAAAAAGATGGGAACAATTCAAAGAAAGGGAGGACGGGATCGTTAAACATTCCTTTCTTCTCTATTTTAGCGGTTCTGTTTTTTTTTTTCTTCTAATAAGTACAGTGTTGACATTTGTCATGAAAATTGGGATAAGTGACGACCCTATGCTGAACAAGCTTGCTCAGTTGCTACTAGGTAGCGTGCTCGTTTATAGTATGCTCATCGTGAGTAAATGCGAATATTAGAAATAATTGATAATATTAGTAATAAATAAATGCGAAATATTCGATTATTAAATTTTGTTTTTATTTGCAAATTGCTTGTCTGTATTGATAATTGTAACACAAAATAATGATTTTTTTAGGAAAAGAAGTTATGCTCTGGCTCTCTCAAGACTTTCACAAAAAATTCTGCGTACGATATTTTTTTTGAGCTTATGAATTATTGGTAAGCAAAAATTAACAAAATCGTTGGAGCAATTTTCATTGTAACAGTCGACACTCCATAAGCACCCAATGTTCCTATAAAAAATAATAAATTAAGATTTTTTTAAATAGCCACAAGGGGTGGAAGGCGGAGGGTGGGGGGAACGCACTTACGAAAATAACAAATTTTTTCATAAATTCTGAATTTTCTTCAACTCTGGAACTATATCTTTCCTTAACTCGGAATTTCAATCCTTTCTGGAAAAAAAAAAATTACCTCTTTCATTAATTCTGAATTTCTTTAAATTCCGGAATTGCTTCTTTCATTAATTCTGGAATTATTTCTTTCATTTATTCTGAATTTTCATCAATTCTGGAATTCTGATTTCTTTTATCAATTCTGATTTCTTTTATCAATTCTGGAATTCTGAACTCTTTTATCAATTCTGGAATTCTGAACTCTTTTATCAATTCTGGAATTCTGAACTCTTTTATCAATTCTGGAATTCTGAACTCTTTTATCAATTCTGGAACTTTATTTCTCATTAATTCTGAATTATCATCAACCGAAATTATTTCTTTCATTATCTCTGAATTTTCATTGGTGTTGGAATTATTTCTTTAATCAATTTAAAATTTTCCTTCAGTTCGGAATTTTTATCACTTCTTTTTTATTTTTGTGTCGTTTTAAATGTCTATATATATATTTTTTGAATAGATATTTTTCAGCATCCCTGTATATTTTGTAATGTACGTACATTTATCGTGTATTTGTAATATACGGCCCCAGTTATAGTTCAATAACCGTGATTATTTATATCGCTGAAAAAACTCGTTTTCGATGAACGGAGTTTTTGTTAGAGCAATTTCGGCTTCGAATTGCATCATTCTAAGGATGGCGTTTTGTTTTTTGATGCTTTTCACTTCTTTACTTTGAACACTTGGGAAAAACATTGGGTGTATTTATGCCCTCTGCTATTACGTCTTGTGTATTTCCATCGGGTATCTTCGCGAAATGGATACGCATTAATCATTGATTGGGGAAAGTCGATTGGATAATAAATAGTGATATTTATGGATTATTTGTGAATGGATAAATGAAATTGAATTGGTGAGTTGTTTGTTCTCTTGATTAAATCATTGATATTTTTTATTAATTCTCTCTTATGAGAATTTTTTTCATTACCTTAATGAGATATTTTTTTGAAATGATTTATTTTTTAGATGTACGGTCAAACTCGGTTAAAACGACATCGAAAATTCCACGAAATTTTGTCGTTATAACCGAAGGGTCGTTACACAAACAAGAGTGAAGCTTTCAAGATCTTTTTGAAGAAAGATATTATTAGAGGCAATCAGATAGTTTACATGAAGTTTTTATAGGAAAATTGGAATAATTAATAAGAAAAATCGCTGATTCTTGCCAGACATGTCAAATGTCGATGATACAGTCGAATCCCGTTATAACGAACTTCAAGAGGTCGGAGAAATCACTTCGTTATAACGAAATTTCGTTATAAAGGAATTCCGGATCTCTACATTTTCCCTATGTGAACTTATTTGGTGGAATAGAAAGTGTTCGTTAAAACTAGAATTTCGCTATAACGGCATTCGTTAAAACGGGATTCGACTGTCTTACCAAAAATTGATTATTTCTCTTGACAAGAAAAGAAAAAAGCTACAGCATGTCTCCTAAAATGTATTTTTAGGGGAAAAAATGAGTTTGGCAAAATATTTAATACGTGAGATGAGTGAATATTTGTAGTCATATTCATAGAAACGCAATTTATATATATATTACGCAAACTATTTTCATTCCTGATTCTAGTAAAGATTGGGAATTAAAGCAGCTTTGTTGTAAAAAATGGGACATTTTTATAATGAATAGTCGGACAGGGCAAAATACTGAAATGTTTAGTATAGTGGTCATGTCAATGACAATGAACAAGTCGGAACGTCAAACAAATCTCTTTTCTTTAGCGTTAGGTATGAACAGAGCAATTAATTTTTTTGGTCTGTTTATACTGTGTACTTAATATATTTTTCCTTTGAAAGACGAACATTCCGTGGATATGATCAACTCTAATCTTGGGAATTGCGTAAGAAAACGCCATTGAAACAGAAAGTGACGAAAAATTTGTCTTTATATTCGAAGTGGTTGCTTTTCATCGACGTTATAAGCAAGTCTCATGAACATTATTCTTTACGGGAATTAGTCCGGACCACCCATTATTGATGTTATAGCCGAGGCATCGTTATGGCCAGTGGCGTCGGAAGTGTATCGAACCTGCGGGTGCTCGTCTTGAGCTTTATGTAGGAAATCTTGATTGATTTATAATCAATTCGGGGGGGGGGGGGGGAGGGGCTTGAATCTGTGCCACAAATTACCGTGGATGTTGAGCACCAACAACACCCTCAGTTCCAACGCCCCTGGTTGGGAATAGCCATTTCGCCCTAATCGGAAATCAAGTTCTTCATAACTATAAACTATAACTTCCTCATTGCATCAAAAAGCCGTCTATCTCTCTGTATAAATAAAAACTATAACCGTTTCTCTTTCTTCTTTAGTTATTTCCTACAATTAAAACATATTTTATTGTACAGATAATTTTATGAAGAAACTTCTCAGATCAATAAGCTTCGAGATAAAATTTATTTTGATGATTTTCCGACAAATTTGAGAGAATTTGACTTTAATATACTTCAGACAAACTAAATTTTCGTAAATTCCAAGGATAAATTGGTTCCTGTTTTAAAAAAATTCAGACACAAAATGTGATCGTAATTCAAAAAATATGCGAAGTAAACTTGAAAGTGGTACATTCGTATCTCGCCATAGTGAACCTGGGATATAGTGAACTCTCGGTTATAGTAAACTTTTCAGTGGTCCCAACTAAACACCTATTTAACTAACTTCAATGTTTCAAAAATTTTGGATACAGTGAAACCTGGGTTATAGTGAACTTTTATTGAATCACTATAACGGGGTTTGACTGTATTTCAAATTCAGTTCGACAGAAAAATTCAAAAATAAATTTGATATCTCGAAATAATTTCCAATTAGATTTGCATAGATTTTAGAGATGCGTTTGATCTCGTTTAGAAAGAGGAGCGCGGAGATCTTAATTGAAAAATCAGACTAATTTGATTTTCATAAATTTCAGACAAATTTATTTTATAAAAAATTTGTTATACAAACTTTTTTTACAATAGAAAAAAATGCTAAAAAAAAAATTCACATGAATTTAATTTCCATAAATCTAAATTAATCTCACATTCGATAACGATAAATTTCAGATGAATTTGATTTTCATGTAAATTTGAATAAAAATCAAATTAATGAAGAAATTTCATTACATATTTCAATGTTACATGTTACATGTTCATGTAAATTTGATTCGAGAGTCGATATGGTTTGGTATTAACATTATTTTAATTTATCTTTTAATACAGTGAACGTCGTTTAATGTGATCACATCGGGACTCGGGGGTTTCCGTTTTCAAATACCGATTGATAACTATATCCGAAAAAAATCCAAAAGCGATGACGATGACCATATATCGCATTTGATCGAACGGGACGTATGGAAACGAGACAACTGAGTTTTTTCTTTACACATAACTAGGTGAAAAATATTATTCAATCGTGACTTTTACTTCTTTTTTTTTATACGTGTATTGCTCTGAGAGAGGATGTTTTTGCTTTGAACTTCTACTAAATCGCACATGCCACCATATGCCATCATGATGCCATCACACTTCGCCCATACTCCTCTGCGAAACATCGAACGAACTGGTACACGTTGGAATGTGCGTGTCCGTGTTGTGCACCTAAAGGTTAAAATTTGTTTCCGTGTAATGCTTATTATAGTGCTGCCATCTATTTTTCGAACTATGAGCGAAGTGTAATGATTAAAGATTTAATATTTGTATTTACGGACCTATTTTGCATAGGGTTAAAATCCGGCGTTGATTGTTTATTATTGGAAATGTTTGAAGGAACTGATACTGTGTGTGTGTGAGTGTCTTATTGGCAGACCTGTGTGTGTGTACCCAATGTCATCTTAATGGGCCCGCACTGTCTGGGGGCCTCAGGTGCATAAGTGACCTGTGGTGTATTTACAGGGGGCTTAGAGGGCTATAGCCAGGGTGACAAGTTCAGAGGGGCGGAAAATTTGGGGGAATGAGGGGCCAAGAAAATTAGTAGAAGGGCGGCAAATTTTGTATAACCCTCAATAAATCCGCCTCTGCTCAGACAGCAAAAGACTAGTTCAGCGAGTGACCAAAAGTGTGACCCAGAGAGTTTGCGAGCACGTGAGTAAGTAAAAGAGTCACTTAGAGCGTGGGGCAAGCATGTGAATGTCCAAACGAGTGACCTACAGAACGTGAGAAAGCATGAGAATGAATGAATGAGCGACCTACAGTGCGTGAGCAAGCATGTGAATGGCCAAGCGGGTGACCTACAGAGCAAGGGACCAGGTCGGTCAGTGACCTACAGAGCAAGGGACCAGGTCGGTCAGTGACCTACAGGGTGGGCAAGTATGTGAGTGACTAAAAGAGTGATTCTAGAGACATAGTGTACTTGCAGGAGTGGGGGGGGGGAAAGGCAAATAAGGTTATTGCAGCACAGCGTGGTGAATTCAAGGAAAGTCAAGAAAATTAGACAAGAGAAGGGAGAGGGGCGGCAAAATTCGTGTAGTCCTCGGGCGGAAATACCATAAATGCGTCTCTGTAAGTGGCCTCGTGATAGAGAGAGATTTGGTGTTACGATTTTTGAAAAAGCATACAAATTTATAAGCAGGTACTTTCAGCTAATTAGGGATCCCAGGGGGCCCATGGTGCTGTAAAGACAGCTCTGCCTGTACCCTTCAAATGCTTGCAGTGGATTTTCCTATTTTCAACCATTTCATCTTTCAATTGAAAATTATTTAAAAAAAAAGTTGTTAGCGTCATCTGCTGTTGACTTAAAACACTAATTTCTGAATCGATGCGTATTTTAGAAACAAGTTCATCTGTTCTTTCAGATAAATTCATATTGTAAGTCATTATCTTGATATAATTTATTGCAGTTAAGCTTAATTATAGAGGAATTTGATGCAGTCAAGTATCGGTTATCATATTTTTTTATTTTAAAATTGTGGTGAAAATTATTTGTCCAGTTTCGGTATTTGTGCGTGTAAAATAAATTAGTTTGAATTTTCAGCGCCATCTGTCGTCCACTTTAAATATTATTTTCTAATCTGACACGTATGAACTCTTCGGTCACATTTTTTCACTTTCTATCGTTTTTTTTAAAACCGAAAAATCAATTTCTCAATAATTTAACGGAACACTTGGTTATTTTGATAGGTTGGGCACACTTATAAAATATTCGGATTCAGTGAAATATCGGTTAATACGATGTCTTTCGATGCCTTGATATAAGCCTGAACCATTAAAATAACGTTTGAAAACGGAATGTATTTCTCTCTCTCTTAGTGCTTGTTTATTACGTTTTGAATGCAGGAACCAGAACTGGGCAACATGCCCGACACATGTTAAAATTTTGAACGGACAGACATTTTCCCCTATGCCTATACCGGGGCTGGACAAAGCGCCAGATCACCATGGCGACTAAAAAATTGGTATTGGCACCTAAAATTTTTCTTGTGTAGTTGCTAAATCACAGGTTGAAAGCAGCCCAAAATGTTTGGAATTTACTGCAGCATCTGCCAACATGAAAGAGGATCACTAGTATCAAAAGAAGCATTATTTTGGACTATTCTCTGCAGGTAAATATTTTTTTGACGTCTAAAACTTTTTTCTGGCGCCTAGTTTTTGTTTTACGATTTGTGCCTGGCCTATACATTTCATAATCAGGAAATTTCCGGAATGACATGAAGCCCTTGATTTCTACTTGGAATGATTTTTCAAAGAGACTTATTTTTTCCTCGGCTTTTATTTCATCGCCATTGTCGAGCTACCTAATTCCGAACTGGAAATTTGTTGCATCATTTTCATTGGCAAATCTGCATCCTTCAAATGCTTGCAGAGGATTTTCCCCACCCTCTACTTCACCAAACACCAACTCTGGCCATATCGCTACATTGCAATTTACTGCCATTAGTGAGATGGGCTGGAAGCGAAGGCGCTGTCTATCGGTGGTCGCCTCGAGTTCGTTAGGGAAAATATCTGATCGATATCCTCCCTTGGGTTCGAACCCGGGACCCTGACAACAACCTTCACGATGGTAGACGAGCATCTTACCACCATGCCACTCGGGCATCTGGGTGGCTCCCCACCCTCTGGGAATAATGCTGAAAACATTGGGAGAAAAAATTCCGAAAGGAAATTCAGCTGTCTTTCAAACAATTAAACCCATTTTTTTGGGCTCGCCGCGTCTGCGTATTCTTAGGCCGAGATTACACTATAAAAGTTTTAGAAAAGTTCTTTTATAAAATTTGAAAAATTTAACCAATACCATCGAATCCCGTTTTAACGAATACCGTTATAGCGAAAATCTCGTTTTGACGAACGTGTTTCTAATCCTCCAGATAAGTTTTCATAGTAACAATGCAAATACCCGGAATTCCTTTATAACGAAATTTCGTTATAGAGAAGTGATTTCTCCAGTCGCTTGGAGTTCATTGTAACGAGATTCGACTGTATATGCAACCAGCATACCGGTTACCCTTCGAGCAATTGTAACTAATAGGCTTATTGGGTTTTTTTTTCCAACTTTTGTAAAAGATCTTTTATTGTGCAATAACGGCATTAGAAACAAGAACAAATCACTTAAGGGATCATTCAAGTATTACGTCAGCATCGATGGTGGGGGAGGGGTTTCCGATTTGCTGACTTTCCATGACAAGGGGGAGGAGGGTTTGAATGATGCTTACGTCATCAACCGCCCTTTAAAAAAATATGAAATGCAGTAAAACCTCGATAAGTCGTCACCTCATGTTATCGAAAAATTATGACGACTTAAGCGAAGTGCTGTCAGTTTTAATGTGCAATGTTGTGAAAATCGTATAAATTTAAAGCAATATGACATTTATTAAAATATGAATTAAAATTTCAATATTAATAAAATTTATAGATTGCAAGAGAAAAAAAAATGAAATTTTTACCTTTTTAGAGCTTTTATTGCTTAACCTATTGTGTTAAAATATAAAAGTACAGTTTGGTTTGTACTAGTAATTTTTAATTTAGACTAATCAGAGCAACTGCTACAATAGTTAGCTTTTCTTCACGAGAGAACTACTGCACATCAATTTTACACATAGATGAATTTAATATTTTGGTGTTTTAATTCTTTATCATTAGTTCATAAAACCACTACAAGGTAATATTGGTAAAATTTATCAAGGTAATCTTTCACATGCTACCTACAGGGTAATCTCGAGCACAGGGTCCACTTTGAGGGACTTGTGGAGGGCCCAGGGTAGGAAAAAGCACACATTAGAAGACCTCAACTTTGAATAAAAATGTCTGGTTTTTCAACAACGATAATTTGTTTAAATTTGGAGCCATAAATTGATCAAAGCCCATGCAGAAATCAGGTCTAGATCGAACAGTCCTTTATGTTTCAACAACTTTAGTCGGCAAATGAACTTCCCCCAGCGTAACTTTCGTTATTTGAACTTTTCCGTTTTAGTACATGAGACTTTTATGGTGACTTTTATGCATATGGCAATGCTGTTAACAAGCTATTTTTTTAAAGGAAGCCATAGAAATTATCTGTTCCTCTCTCTCGAACTTTTTCATAGTGACGAGTTAACCGAAATTAGCGACGAATAAATGAGGGTTCAATAACATTGTTGTCTATGAAAGCTGGACAGGCCTGAAGAAAAACGACGACTTATCCAGAGTGACGACTTATTAGGGTAACGACTTAACGAGGTTTTACTGTATTCTTAATAGCATCTTATTCAGTGCGCCAAAAACGAGAAAAATCTTTCACTAGTTTGTGGGCACCTGAACTAATATTCTACCTATTGATAAGTTCCCCCTGCAGCTGCAGAGCCACTTTAGTGATCTCTAAATATGTTTCGCGAATCCAAGTTATCTGGAAATGTGTCCGGGCCGCTCAAGTGCTTTGGAGAACTGTGTCCGGGCCGCTCAAGTGCTTTGGAGAACTGTGTCACGCATCACTCAAGTGATCCGTAATTATGCCGCGGTTATGCCGCGGATCGCTTAAGTAATTTGGGAATGGACCGTGGGTTTAACTTAAGTGATATAGAACTACACTGGGGGCAGCTTAAGTGCTTTAAAACTGTGCCACTCAAGGAATCTCTAAATGTATCCCGGATCGCTTAAGTGTTCTGGAATTGTGCCACGGGTCATTTAAGCGATCTGTATAAATGTGCTACTTAGGTCATTTTTACAGAATTAGGTTTGAGAGAGGTACATCAGATAAATCACAGAGCCAAATTTGATCCGCGGGTCAAGGTTTATCATCTATGGCTTAGAGGGTGGGTCGCAATGAATTTCTATTAGATAGAAATTTTGAGTTCTTCGAATAGCATTGAAATCAACAGAAATTGATTAATAACATATACTTTATGTACTTTCTTCGGAAATTTTAATATTTTTAAAAATATTTTTTTGTATTAAAAAGTAAATATTTGATCGTCGGTGAAGGGGCATCCCCCCCCCTCCCCCGCGTACGTCTCTAACCCCACCAATATGCGTTAGGAGGTGGGGTTGAGCTGATGACGAAATTTTGATGGGAAGTGGTGGGGGGGTCAAAAAATGGCAAAATATTTGCTGATGAAAATACTTGAACCCCCCGTGTATCCACTCTAAATGGTTATCAGCCAGCTCAATAGCTATTTTCATGCTTTCGTGTATGTCAAAAAAAGATCGTATATGTAAGAAAAAGAATGAAAGGAAAACAGTATACGTATTATTTTCCGTAGGCTTAGTTAGTCTAAACTGGCGATTTTCTCGTTTGGAAATTAAAAAAAATCAAGAAACCTCGCTGTCGGTCTTTTACGTCCCCTGAGCGATCGCACTTAATTGTTAATACTCCCATATCTGTAAGTTTTACAGATAGGAATTAGTACGTATGTTTAGATGTAAATTCCCATTCGGTTAAAAGTAAAAATTATATATTTAATAATGTCTTATTTAAATAACAACAGTTATTTGATGATAGTAGTTTGTAGTTTTTCTTGAAAATAATAATTTTTTTTAAATGTTATATTGATGTAAACTAGCATTCATATATGTATAAAATGATATATATTTTACTGTCTTTCCAATGTAGAACTCCACAGAGTTAAATAGGATGCATTCAGAATGATAGATGGCGTAACAAACAATGTATTATGAAACTGGCATGTAGGCTATCATTATGTTAAAAAAAAATTAATCAATGTTTTGATTCTGAATAAAACTAGGTTCATTATGATTAAAAAATTGAATTCATATCTCATATCATTTTATAGTTGAGAAAAAAACTTTCGTTGCTGTTTCCAAAAGGGGACATTATTTCCCCCTTGGGGGGGGGGGCGATGAAAAGTTCCAGAGGGCGGTAGAAGCTTTGAGTTTAGTACAGGATCCTATGCAATGCTTGGGTTAGGGGGTGATGTAAAGGAAAATTTTATGAAGAAGGGGGTGATGGGACGAAAAGTTTGGGAAACTATGGTGTACGCTGAAAATTTAAATCGTGATTATAGTGATTACTAGAGCCCGGATTATATGCAAATGCGTATGTGCATATGCATTTGCATATTTTGGCCTTTTTTAGTATTAATGCATATAAATGCATAAAATCAAAGAATTTCCAGTATAAGTGCATATTTTTGAAGGTTTACTTAAACTCACTTTTTTTTTATATAATTTTCCAAATAAATATTGTTCATAATATTTTCATAACATCGATTTTTTTTCCCGGTATGTGAAATTTAGTGAATTAATACATATTTATAAAGTATTTTACGATTACTAACTGTTTTATTGTAAGGCTATTTCTAGAGATGTGTCAAAATGTTAATTTTGTTTTTAGAAATAGTGTCGAAATTCTTTTATTACTGCTATTTTCGTTATTGAGCAGCTACAACAAACTGAAAACTAAAAAAATGCCTGAATAAAAAATATGTAGAAGTTATTTGCATATGCTGTATACATATATACGAGGGGATATTTTTTGGTAAAAATGAAATACATATGCACTAATAGAAAACATGTATTTTAAAAACACATTCGCTTTTTTTGCATGGTGTATTTTTTAATGCATATTTTCCCTTTTTTTATACATATTTCGGAATTTTTGACTTTTTCAAGATTTCTAATGCATATTCTGGGGTGTTTAATGCATATTTTGGAATTTTCAGTGCACATTTTGTATTTCAAGTGCTTATTTTTGCATTTATAAAGTGCATATTTTTGCATTTTTAAGTGCATATTTTTACATTTTTAAGTGCATATTTGCATATTTTTAGAGCATATTTTGCCACTTTTTTAGTGCATATAATCCGGGCTCTAGTGATTACCAATGCTTTATGTTGTTTTCTTTTTTTATAAAGTACTAATCACTAGATGGCGACACTTACAGAATCCAAGCTTATAGTTTTCCAAAGCGATGTAATGGTGCTGTTCAAGAATTAAATACGCAGAGAATTTCTGAAAATTTTTTACTCTTCCTCTTAATCAACAGAATTAAGTAAGCTAAGCCAAATATTCCTCTGTTGGTTGAGAGAGACTTCGGAAGACTTTCGTCTCTTTCACGGTCAATACAAAATGCGGAATCATGAAATTCTTGGGTCGTTGGAAGACAAGAATTCCTCCGCTAATACACGAGGTATTAGCATTTACCATTATACAGTAGATAATGGTAATGGGAAATCTCCCGTATTTGGGGGAACTTCGAGTGTTCTCAAGATTTTCAAAATGAGTTTTACGAAGTTTATTTCAAATATTTCAAAATCGGCTCTACTCTTGTTTCTTTCATTATACTGTATCTACATCTCTAGATGCGGGGCAGTAATATATGATTGATGTTGATATTGTACCAACATTTCTAGTGCACTAGTATGCGTCGGCATATCTTCTTAGTTATTACTTGGGGTATTTTAATAGATCTGGGCATAGGCGTACGCAGAATTTTCTTGAGGGGGGGGGGTTTCCGATTTTTTCCCTTCTGGGGGGGGAGGTTACTTTTTTTCATGCAAAATAACACTATAATCTTGGCTTGGGGGGGGGGGTAAGAATTCCAAAACCCCCTCTTTCCGTACGCCAATGGTTCTGGGCCTTTCATATATGCATGCCGCCGTCCCATAGCTCCTGATTGGCCCCAATGATCATTTTAAACATATGGATCTTACTTTTGATCGATAGTGTATAGCAGTGGTGCGCAAACCGTGGGTCGCGACCCCCCTCCCCCACCCACGGTTGAATCTATATATAATAATAATACTATGATTATACATAGAAATATGTTGAATTACTCCCCAAGGAGGAGGGGGGGGGGGTGTGTGTGAAAGATTCCCCAAAATAAAAATTTCCAAATAAGAAATTCGTTTTTATTTAAAAAAATATATAAAAAAAACTAAAGAATGCCTTTATCTTTATTATTACGTAATATAATTTTCCTCAACTGTCCGTAAAAGAAACGTTCGTTATAATGAGGTTCTACTGTAAAGTGATACCTCGGCTGACGAAGAATTTTTGGTGGTTTTTTTTGCCGTGTGGCTAAAAATCTTTTTTCCAGACGTATTCACTACTTCTCTTCCTAAAGTTTTTTGAACCATTTCATGTGAAATGAAAGATTCAGCTATTAGAAAATGCGTTGATAGGAAAGGGGCCTATGTTCTCAGCGCACGTTTTCTTTCGGGTGTAAGATATCTTCACGTTCTTCAAGTTCTTCAAATCAAACATTTGAACAGAGTCTGGACTTTTTCCAGGAGCTTATCTTTTATTTCAGCACGTATCAGACACAGAAATGACCGAATCACAAATGGACGGGCGGGACACCCTACGAATTCGACTGAGTTGTGTCAGCACTAGCCTTCAGCAGGCTAAAGTCAGTGTAGGTTATGTACATTGTGTGAAATAAACATATCTTCAGTATCTCTTATGTTCCTATAGACTCTCATTTAACCAATTTTGAAGCTTTTGTCTTTTTTATAGCGATCCTTGGTGTTTTAAAATTCTTATGTTTAAACTTTGGACACAGAACCTGGCAGTGGCGTAACTAGGCAACTTATTTTGCATAATGGTTAATCCGGCCCTGCCAATACCTTCTAAAGCTTGCTCTAGAAGGTGTTGGCCCTGCCCGCACAGGGCCCATTTGGAAGGGAGGGGTCGTTCTGGGCCCAACAATGGGCCAGAAGGGGCTTAAATGTAAATTCTTACATAGGGCACAGGAATGGCTAGTTACGGCACTGGAACCTGGAACGAAACCATAGAAACATATGGGAAATAACGTTTGGGTAACGAACGTGATTTCGTAACGAATCATCTTCGTTAGCCGAAATATCACTGTTCGAAAAAGATGGAGAGGTGGGAAGGAAAAAGGAAAACTTCAAAGCTAATGCCGCCATCTACTGGCGATTCAATGTACTATAATTGTTTTCGAAATTCCCAGACAAATACAAGTTGCGTCCAAGTCAGTGCCGGAACTAGGGGGGTGGGGCAACAGCCCCGGACGGAAAAATTTAGGGGCAGCAGTTTTAGGTGGGAACAAAGAACACCGTTATAAAATTGTAGAATTTTAAACTTGTGGGGGTGGCAAAATAATGTTTGCCGCGGGTGGCGAAAATCCTAGTTACGGCCCAGCTAGAAGTATACACCACAAACATCTATATCATTAATATTTTTCCTTGTCTTTGTTGACAACTAACTCATTGGGTGAGTTCGAATAACCTTTTTCATAACTAGAGCCCGGATTGTACGCAAATACATTTGCAAAAATTTAGACCTTTTTCAGTATTAATGCACACAAATGCATAAAATTCAAGAATGTGTAAAATTGCATATTTTCTTCACATTTATAAACATTTTTAACCATAAGCAACATCACTGATCGAATCCATCATCTTAGGCTGAAATTTGAGCACAATTTCCGGTATATTTAAATGATTTATTGACGATTTACCATATTGACCGATACGAGCTGACGAACGAAATTTAGGGGGGGGGGTAGGGCGCAACTAGATGCTTGGTCACCCAGGGCAAGCGCGCATTTTAACGCCCTCTTTGTAATGTTGAAGTAGAGGTTTCTCAGAATGAAATTTGCGCCCCCTCTGGTCCACGGCACGAGACCCACCTGCCCCCCCCCCGGTCCTGGGGGGGGGGGGATTGATGACCGCTCACGCCCAGAACTGTTGTGCAAGACAACTTCCTCTCTTCACCTCCTAGGAGACTGGGTCGTGTCGGAGAGCATCTTCTATTTATTCAACAAATGAAATAATTATATACATTCTATGGAAACAATCCATAAGAAAACATTGAGCACGATTCAATCAAGATTAACATAAAAGAAAAATGAAATGATGAAATATAATTTATGTTTCAACGAAAAAACACAACAAAAGCTTATTTACTCGGGGAGGGGAGGGAAGGAGCCAACGTGTTATAACAATAGATTGGCCATCTGTCCCACTGTTAGGATTTTCTTATATATCGAGGGGGGGGGGGGGACGGTCCCCCAGCCCCCCCCCCCTGCCACGGCCTTGCGAGCTGGGAATTATACGTAATCACTATATGGTAAATGGGAAAAACAAAATTTATTAAACTTGCAAAACTGATTGGTAACAATGCATAATAGCCGGTGATTATGCATAATAACCTGATTTATCAAATATCCGTAGTATATATATAGTGGTTGTTTCAATCGGGAAAAAATTATTATGATGGTGGGTCCCCCCCTTTTTTTCCGGAAAAGTCCACCTGAAAAGTAGCGCCATCTGTTGCGAAAATTTGGGAAAAGAACTAATATAATTGCGTCATATTTTCTCAGTTTTTTCGAACACATGGCAACCGCTATAATGAAAGTTAGTGGTAAGGTAACGAATCCCAGATTTATTGTTTATACATGATTCACGCAGAATTATCTGCAATCTGCATGAACATTTGTCATAATCAAATATTTGATCGAAATTCAATCATTTTTGTCGCATAATGGTCATCCCGTAACGGTCCGATTTCGCTATGATAGTGCCGTCCTAAGGCATGGGCCACCCGGGCACGGCCCAGGGCCCTCAAGAGAAAAGGGGCCTCACAAAAATGAGATCTGGTTGAAATTTTCCAGAATTTACCTGGTAGGGCCTCAGAAAAATCATTTGACCCGGGGGCCCATGATGTTCTTAAGACGGCCCTGCGCTATGAACGATGTTAGGCCGGGATTATACACTAGGGGGATTATACAACAGGGGGAAGTAATCTGGGAATGTTCCGTGGGTAACTTGAGTGATGTAAAACCGCACTGGGGGCCGCTTAAGCGCTCTAAAACTGTGCCACATGTCACTCAATGGATCTCTAAATGTGTCACGGATCGTTCAAGTGTTCTGGAACTGTGTCGCGGGTTACTTAAGTGATCTTTGAATGTGAAAGGGATCTCTGAGGCCTACTTCAGTGATCTGAAAATGTGCCACGGGTCACTTAAATGCTGAAGAATTGTGCTGCGGGTCATTTAAGCGACTTGTAAATGTGTCGCTTAGTTCATTTTTACAAAATTAGGTTTGAGGGGGCAATCCACATCGGATAACTTAAGGGCCGCATTTGGTCTTCAAATATCATTGAAATGAACAGAAATTGATTATAATAACATATAAAGGTATTTTCTTTCTAAATTTTAATTTTTTGAAAATTTTTTTGCATTAAAAAAATAATTTTTTCCGTCTGGGGCCAGGGGGCGCCCCCCCCCCCCCATGCTACCCTCCCACGTACGTTTCTGATCTCACCAATATGTGTTAGTAGGTAAGGGGGCAAAGCTGACGAAATTTTGCTGACAAGGGGAAGAGGGGGGTCAGAGTTTTGCTGACACGTGGGAAGGGGGGTTCGAAAATGGCTAAAAATTTGCTGACGTAATACTTGATCGGCTCCATGTCACTGTAATATATTTGTTTTAACGAAGCCGCAGCAGATACCCAACTGCTAAAAAATTGTAATTCGGTGCTCCAAAAGTTGTTACTATAGTAACTGGTACATTTTTGGCACACGCAATTTACACCGGTGTGCAGTATAAAATTGAGCAAATGTTGGTATCATAATTCATGTATTTATATTCATGCTACACACAGGTTTAAAACCAACGCTGAACAGGTAACTGAAGAATTATAACTAAAACTTTTGTTATCATTTGAGATAGATAGCAGCAGTAATCACAGCTCAACGCTATTTCTCGCTCGTATAATACTGTAGTAAAGTGTATGAATATGAAATATATGTATTCGTTATTCTGCGCAGGAAAAATAATAGCTGAAATTCTACGGCAAACATGAAAAGTTACACCGGTGTGCAGCATTAAAATAATCAAAATAGGGTATCATAACATATGTTGATTTTAATGCTGATCACCAGTTTTAAACGAGCAATAAACTATTTTTAATTATAGATGGCGACAGAAGTCCAACTTTTTTTCTGTGATGTATAACAATAGAAAAAAATATTATTATTATTATATCGGGAACCACTGCTACTACTTTACCAAACACCAACTCTGGCCATATCGCTATATTGCAATTTACTGCCATTAGTGAGATGGAAGTGAAGGCGCTGTCTATCGGTGGCCGCCTCGAGTTCGTTTTAGGGAAAATATCTTGTCTATATCCTTCTCTTGGGTTCGAACCCGGGACCCTAACAACAACATTCACGAGGGCAGACAAGCATCTTACCACCATGCCACTCGGGCACCCCGAAGGAACCACTACTGCCATCTACGAGAAATAAAAAAAATACACAGCGGAAAAATATCCGATTGTCCCACGTTGGTTTCAGCTATATTCAAATTCTACTCACCAAAAAATATAATAATACATAACATTTACGTATTATATTATATGTTATGTATTATTATACATAATTATTGTAATATAGTTATAAAATAATAGCCGAAGTTCTACGGCAAACATAAAGCACGGCAACTGTCATTATGGTGTATATAATTTACACCTGTGTGCAGCAGGAAAATGATCAAAAAATAGTATTACACCGTACATCATTTTGATGCTGCATACCGGCCCACAAACCAACAACCGACTTTACTTCTGGACAATTTTAAAACAGAATTCAGTAAATAAATATATAACAGATAGTTTTGTTTTTATTCGATAGGTGGTAGCGAAAGCTCCCAGCTCAATTGTGTGTTTCTCACATGTATAATAGTAGACTATGATTTTCCTAATTTTGAAGCCATTCTCAATTCAAATTCTGGAAGACAGGCTGGACCAGCAGCATCATAAGAACACGAAACATGCATATAACTCTGATAACATAAATACTTCAGGTACAACGCGTACACTCGTAACACACGTTCTAGCATGTACCGATTTGTTATAAAGTATTTCATCAGAATCATAGTATGTGATTTTCTATAATCGTAATGTTTTCAGTAATCCATAATATGTGAATCCATAATCGATATAAATAATTTCAGAACCATTTCAAGTGATTCTAGACAAAACTTCTTTCAGAGTTGGTGAAAGGGTGTTTTTTGCCAGTGCACATCTGTGCGAAAAGCAATGAGTGACAATGACTTGAGGAGCTTCTTTTTTCAACAAAGTAGGGAAACCAGATGTATTACAAAGCATCGCAGGAGCTCCATCAATGTAAATTGAATGAAGTTTCTCTTTTCAATCAAAATTTTGTCTCTGAAATTTTTTTTTTTATCATTCCATAACCATCGATAGCCTTTGTAGTTTCCGAAAGATGCTCACAAAATAAAAAAAATTCTTCTTTGATGGCTCCAAACGCGTACACATAGCGAGCAAAAACAAGAAGCTGGCTACGTTGAGAGGTGTCTGTAGTTTCCCCCCAACTGCATACTTAAGGGGAATGGAGAAGATGCCAATTCCTCGATGAAATTGTGAATACACTTAATTTCGTTCAGTTGTGTGAAAAAATGTATTTAGTTGAATATTCTCTCTATCAAGTTCACGGATCCCAAAGGGGCCCATGGACTCCTGGTTAAGAAACCATGATATACAGGGTGTTGCCTTTGAAATGGGGAAAAATTCTGAGGGGGTGATTTTAGGCATCGAGAGAAAGAAAAATTGCCATAGAACATGGTATCGCAAAACCACGTTCAGTGAAAATCGCAAAAATGCTTATGAAGGGTGTGACGTCGAGTGGGACAAAAAGGCCAGTAATAAGTTAAAAAGACATTTATTTGACATCGTGATTGCAACTAAGCATGAGGTGTACAAAGTAAAGTACAATAATCAGCGCGAAATTTCCTGTAATCATTTACTCTTCGTCTACTTTCTGACATTGAACTGTGCTGCACAGGCTATATTGTAATCACGCTGTGAAAAGAATGGTTTTTTTGTGTACTTATTTATTTTACTTTTTTTGTACTTTATTTTGTACACAACAGGCTGTGTGGTAATGATCCTGTCAAATAAATGTTTTTTCTACTTACTATTGGCTTTTTTGTCTTACTCGACGTCACACCCTTCATAAGTATATTTGCGATTTTCACCGACTAAACGTGGTTTGCATTCCATGTTCTATGGCAATTCTTGTTCCTTCTTGATATATCCTTCTTCCTAATATCACCCCCTCTGAGTTTGTCGCCAATTCAAGGCAACACCCTGTACATTGTCTTGACTTATGTAATAATATACTTTTACGGTGTAACGAGAACATTCCATTAGCCTACTTCAACAATACTTTTCCAATAATACAGCAAGGAGTTTTACACGCCGATCCAGCCTACTCAACTCATCTGAATGCGGTCAACCTTCTCCAAGGCCAACAGTTGTTGCTGTCATGTGTGCCTAGGTCTCATCGAACCAGACAGATTGCCATCCTTGTAGTCCGAGTCCTACGTAAATCCCGTCAATCACTCAACTCGCCGTACAGGAAAGAAGTCTAGAGATGGGATAAGAAAACCATGACTTCAAGAGCAAGGTTACTTGAATATGAGACGAATTGTCTCCATTATCTAAATTCGTTCCGATATGAAGGAAATGAATTCCACTTAAAAGGCGAAACACGATTAGTATTACGTCTGGAACTGAGGCATTTCAAGTAAAATATCGTGACCATGTAACATTACATCATTTGCATCATAAATCTGAAACGGTGATTGTGCTGCAATGAAATGTTTGAGGAAATTTATTGTTTTGTGGAAGAAAATCATTTAATTAATATTTGCACGGTGACTCAGTGTTTTCTCACTGTCTACGTACTTTTTTCAGTCCATTTTGCTGAATTTTGAGTAGGGGTTACCACACACCTATTTTTTTTTTCACTGTCTCGTCATTTTGATAAAAATGCCCAGTTTGCACTGCATTTTTTCCCGAAGCTTACAAACTGGTTATTCTCACTATTATCATGAATGTAGATAATTAGGATGAATTTGTAACTATAACTTACTCATAAGCTTACATTTGAATAGAGTTCAGTGTTTTCCACAGTTGCCACCACTAAAAATTCACACACAACACTATACACGCAGATTGTTAGATACACATTCTTACACACAACTCAATCGGTAGTAAATTGTCCATGGGGCGATAGACCGGAGTTGTGCTCGGTTTGAAGAAAGAAAGTCTTTTCCACAGAGAGCAAAAGGCCTACACTGATAGAATGATTCAATCATCGCACTTCAGTCATATTTAGAGAAATTGATGTTAGATGGCAGCACTACGCACAGCACGCAGTGCACAGAAACAAACTTCACATTAGGTTCTCAGCACGTACACGCATATTCCAACATGTACCAATTCGTTAAAAGTTCCTCAAAGGAATATGGACGAGGTGCATGCGGGGTTTAGTAGTAGTAGTCGTAGTAGTATTTTCCTTGCTAATCATAAAGATTGGCTTTTTTTATGATAGCATTTCTCTTAGCTGATTTGGTAACAATCGGAAATGAAATTGAGATGATTGTCGTGAACTTTTTCGTTATTGTTTCCTGATTTATGTATCCGAATTCCGATGTCCTGTTCTCATCTGGATAGAAATAGCGTCAACTTTATTTTCAGGAAATTAAAAATGGTTGTTATCACTGGTGGTTTCAACATTCGATGGACATAGGCAAAACTCTTTTAACATAACTCTTTTTAATCTTATCAAATTCTAAATACTCAAATATGTTTTTCCTAAGACACGAGATTTATTTTTAAGTAGGCTACCATACATTTGTCAACCCAACGACAAGAGTTCAAATTTCCTAAAAACGCAGGTTTAAGGTTTCTATCTTTTTTTTTTTTTTGAATGGGAATAATAATGAAAATAATAAAAAATAAAAAATGTGGTATTTTTTCCGTAATCCCCGCAATTCCTATATCAGATGCGGTCCGAATTCAATAATATGCGTTATTTGGACCAAGCCTTCTAATGAAAAAGCAAGAGTTCACTGGAAGATTTTTCCGACTGATTTTTCGTTTCTTCTTAAACAATTAAAGTCATTGTTTTACGTTTCATGAATACTTTTACTTTTCGACGTGATAAGAACAAGTCTTGTATCAATCTTACATGGATATTTGTTTTGGCGCTGCTTGACCCAGATGGTCCTTGCGCCAAAAAATCAAAATCCAATCCAATCCAATTCCGTTTCTTCTTAAAAATTTATTTCGCTCGCTGTTGAATTGGCCTTTTTAGGGAGCCGAAATTTCTGACTTCGGTCAGCCAAACATCCCCGTGAGCTCTTGCTTTTCATGGTTAAGAGGAGTCTCCAAGTTCTTACGTAAGCAGCAGTAGTATGAATAATTTGAATTTTAAATTTTTATATGTTAAAAAATTACAGGTGTGGAAATTTTATGAGGGGGGTCAATATCAGAGTGGTGTAAGTCGATTAATCCTCATTTTTTTAAAAAAAAAAAAAGGTTTTACTGAAATTGTTTTTGTTTTCATACAGTCCCATGTTAAAAATTTTCTGATTTCACGATCTACTAGAGAACTATTGAATCTAAAACTTGGCTCATTTTTTCTTTCAATAGTTTAACACAGTGGTTCCGAATTGAGGGTGCCTGGACCTCCAGGGGTCCACGGTCAAAGTAAAATTTTAAAAAGATGTTAATAAATAAATAAATAAATTAATTAATGGTGAGTTGAAAAAAAAAATACAAATAAATTACTTAAAAAGAAAAGTTTTAACTAAATTTACGCGAAAAAAGCACCGCTGCAGCGTTGATCATTGAAGATTGAAGGACCGGACATACCCCGCTTCCTATCTCTTTGAGATATCGAAGCGTTCCCGAAAGATGGGTGCATCCGGAATTTTATTAAATGGGTGTATGTATATATGTATATCTATATAAATTTGTATAACGCTGCAACGTTGGCAAACTACAGCAGTAATATTATTGTGATGTGACAAAATTTGTGGCGACAGCTCTCGATAAATGAAACTTTTATTTTTTTTTGCAGTCCAGCAGATTGCATTGCTATCGCATCACATTTATTAGTACTGGACAAGATGTCTTCCATTGTTCGAGAACATTCTCGCTGATAGATGGATGTGGTTTCTGCTACTATAAATGGGGGTGCATGGGAGCACAATATTTCCTGCGGGTCCACAACTAAAAGTATTTTGGAACCGCTGGTTTGGCACTTCTATATTGTTTCTCTTTATTTAAGTCAGAATTTGTTGAACGCGTGATTTACACTAGTCTGACTTTAATCCTTTAATCCTTTCATATGCCCAATCTCAACCACTCTGTCACGGGCCAGGTACTCGGATATACACCAACGTCTCGAGATCGCGATCAAATGGGCAGTACTATTTTCAGATCGTGACTGAATAGATTCACAATTATTAATTTGAATATAAATTAAATAAGTTTACACTGAAGGAAAAAAAAAAAAGAGCTCATAAATTTTCAATCTCGCTATTCAGTAAGTAATTACTGAACTGTGAATTTGAATGAAATTTTAATCCATATTTTTTTCACGGCATTAAACAAACCCTTTTTGTCATTTTTTTACGCAACACACACACATTGCACAATACAATTTTTTTATATACATCTTTTTCAACAAGAAAAGCAAGAAAAATAAAAGCCACACCCAATGCTCACGTTTGAAACGAGATTTTCACGTGTCCTTGAAGATAGCGAATTTGTTTATGTATGTACAGCTTAGCTCATGCATTTAAGTTGGCTTTTTTTTTTTGTTTCCAACCCTGACTTTTTTTCACTAGGACCCTCGATAACATTAATAAGATACGAGGTGGAACGTAGGTAGGGTAAGCAAATAAAAAAAAAAAAAGGACACTTGCCCCCAATGAGAATAAGAAGAATCGCCTCATTTTCTTGCCGGGTATTTGTTTGTACCATCCCCCCGTTTTAAAATCATCACCAAATGCGGCTCTTCTTTTTACAAGGTTATCCTTTTCTCTTCATCCATTTTGCTACATCCATTGAAGGTTATCTTCCGCGATTACTCAGATTACATGTCCGAGAAGATAATGTTTATATTTTAAAAAATAATAATGATGATGATGATAAGCTCAACGATTGTCAATTTTTGAGCGATCTCTCTCATAACTTTTCCAGATCACGTAAAATTTTGCATCTATATTTTTTTGCGCTTATCTTGTCAAAAGAAGCCATCCTGATAGCGGTTTTGTATTATTATCAAGGATTATATTTCCAAATAATGGATTCGTTGAATTTGTTATTTCTTCCTCTTTTGTGGGAAAAACAGGTGGTGACGATCATCATTATTATAATCATCATTAATTTTGTCTCGAAGAGGTTTTTGGAAAGGAACTGATTTCAAATTCTTGGTTTGTCTTTTTTTGGTTAGTGTATGTGAGACAAACAAGTTGACACGAGATCTCAATCGTATCATGAAAGATAAGACAAACGATACTGAATGTTTTCAGCGTTAAGAAATATCTATTTGATATGGTGATAGTGTTACATCACCTCATTTAGTTAGTTGTAAGAAATAGGTCCAGTGACTTGATATGTTTAGTATGATGTATGACAGTATTCGACGATTCGACAGCAACATGTTGTTAAAATATAAAAATTAACTTTTTATACGGACATCCTGTCCTCTAAAACCAAATTAGAAAGTTGTTGCCCTGTCTCTCCCGAGGCCAACAAAATGAATTCCTCGCTTCTAAGTGCAATAATCGCTGAGATACTTGTTTTAAAATTGGGAAAGAACAGCGTAAATTAACGGAAAGTACTTCTTTTCCTTGCTGTTCTTTCCCAACTTTTCCCTGGTTTTTGAATTAATAAAAAAAAAAACCAATGATTATTGTACTTAGAAACATAGAACTTTTTTGTTGGCCTCAGTGAATACAGGGCAACAACTTTTTAACTGGATTTTTGAGAACACGGTGTTCATATAAAGTTATTTTATTTATTTATTTAATAACAAACTATACGACCCCTACCAACAAGAATGACGTATCTGAGTTCTACACGTTATTGGGATACCTTTTCTAATTGGAGGTATGCCACTAGGATCAATTGTATGGCTTCTATATACAAGGAATCAAGCGTCATTAAATCACAACTGAGAAAAAGCTATTTAAACTTCGATTCAGTTGTCTCTTCAGTTTGGAAGTTGGTTCAAGGGCACACAGACGGCATCACAGCCTATATGTCACTTGTTTGTATTTAGATAAAAAAATCTCACCTCTTTCCATAGTTCAGATGTCGGTGTATATCAAAAATGGTAAAAATGGTGCCTGGTTCTTTTTATATAAAAAACCTTGAATATTGAAATTCGACAGTTTTATGGTAGTTTTCTTTGTTTCCCTCTATAATTGTCGCTCGAAGCAATTGGGTGCTTCCCCCCAGTTCCGGCCAGAATAGTATATACATGATTATATTTTTATCTAAACACCTGGGAAACAATGTTTTTGGTTTAATATCAATGCTTCTCTAATAGACTTCAAATACAAATACAAGGCCACTACAGGCAAAATGCCCAACGAGGTGACTGAAATGTTTTCGGCTATGATGCGTTTCGGTATTTGATTATATTTGGTATTTGGTATAAATTGGTATTTGGGTATATTTCAAATTTATTATAAAAAATATTTTTCCCAATAAAGTATAGTAAAAATTTGAATTGAAGAACGCTGTTTTTTTTATTTTTTTTATACGGAACAGAATAACATTTTTGTCATGAGTTTTGATTTTTTTTTTAATTCTCAAAAAACACGGCATTAAATTATTTTTCGAGCATTGCTCAAGTTAAATCGAGCTCAACAACAAAAACCCGGAAGCAAAACGTTATCTCTGTGTTCGCAACATGATTGATAATGTCTGCTTCAAGTTGACGCAACGGCGACGTTATCCCGGTCTCCTACGCTTGACATGAAACATCGTTGACAACTGTCGGTTTAACTTTTCTGTTAGATTTAATATCAAATGGGGAAAACCTTTCTTCGAAAACAGAGACTCCTTATTTTTATTTTGAACCTCGTCTCATATAATTTAAACTAATTTGAATGGAATGAAAATGTCTAGTGTGTAATTCAGTTTTCTGTCACGTAGTTCCGATATAGTAGATATGTCACGTAGTATTCGTTATTAAAATAGTTCTTCACTAAACATAACGTACAGTGTTATGTTTCTTTAGCATTCCAATACAATTTTTAATTTATTTGGAAAATTTGTCATTGGAATTAAGAATATTTCATTTTTTGGGAACTGTATATGTCACGGTAAATGTTATAAACGGTGACTATGCATAATCACCAATCGTCTCGTAAGTTTGATAAATTTCACTGCATTTGTCACTTTTATCGGCAATTATGAATAATTCCCAAATGAATCCGGTAAGTTTGATAAATCTGGGCAAAATCATGCGGAAATATCACTCAATTTCGAGTTTTTCCTCGTACGTGATGGGGGCACTGCACGTAATTTGTCTTAAAAATTAAAGTAAGTGTAAAGAAGTTTGGAAACAAAAGAAATTATGTCCTGTAATGGTTGACTTTATTCAATATTCATTTATCAACATGTGCAAACAAATCCGACGTAAGCGATGAAATTTACCGTACTAGACCGAAGTTTGAGCCTAATGTCCGAGAAATTTAAGGAATTAATAAATATTTACCAATACAAGCTGGGGAATCGCCAATAATTGGGATAAACTCGCAAAAAATTGATCGAACTTGCTAAAATGGTCGGAGATTATGCATAATCGGCGGATTTGTCACGTTTACCGTAAAATATACATATCATCCGTGTAAAAAGTTACTAGATTTAAATTTTTGTGGTGTTTCTTCCGCAATCGATGGTACCAAGTGCGAATGCATATTCTTTCTCTAAGCACACCATATTTGCATTCCATGTTAAGATTTTACTACTAGAGTTAAAAAAATATTCTTTCTTTCCACCCGAGCAAAAAACGTCTGCCAATTTACTACCGAATGAGTTGTGTCTGTGTACCTAACAGTCTGAATCGGTAATCTAGTGTCCTGTGTGAAGTTTATAGCGCTGCTATTTATTTTACAAACTATGAGTGAAGTTTAATGAATGAATACTTTTACCATTGTTATACCTGATGATCTCTGTGGTGAGAGTTTTTAACAGGGAGATCTCGGCTCGCATTCACGCCTCAAAATTGAGAACCACAGAAAACCAACTTTAGCCGACCACCAGTGTGGCGACGATGGGATTCGAACCCCGACGAGTCCGTCACTATGACCATGACCACTTGAACATTACTACTACTACTACTACTACTCAACTGTACATGTACCTCGTAAGCGTTCCTCTCGGGAATATCTAATGAACTGGTACACGCCAGAACATGTTGTGTATGTGTATGCGTAAGCATTAACGTATTTATGCCGTCAGAGTTATGATTGTTTCGTGTTAACCTGGTGTTCTGCCATCTTTTTTTTTAAATCTATGTTAAATATCCTATAATCATGCTAAAACTTCATAATTATTATTTAGTGTCACTGATGTTAAATAAGTCGGTCAACAAACAAAACAAATATTGTGTAAATAAATAAAAAGTCATGGGACTTTTTTCACGGATGGTACATTTTGGAAAAATTAAATTAATTTACATTAGAATCGTTTAACATGAATCTGTTAAATTATTATTTTCAATATTCCTCAGAAATATGTTTTTATTTTCAAAGAGGACAGACGTAATTAATTACTTGACTGAAAGGCCAAAGAAAAATTCAGCTGGTGAAACAGTTATTAATTACTGAAAAACAACCCAATAATTATTCAGATAAATTTTTGCATAATTGATTTTCTACGAATTCCACGAAAACTTTTCAGGTGGTAAAATTTTAATTTCTGATCTTTCACATTTATAATTTTATTGTACGGGGTGTTTCAAAAGAAGAATCACCCGATTTGAAATACGTATGTTACGAAAAATATTGAACACATAGACACTTAAGATTAATTTTATATTACATGGCTAATGATAAAGTTTTTTTACAAACCAAACTAAAGGTGCTCAACATGTCTACCTTGAGATGCACGGCATATGTCTATGCGGTAGTCAAATTCGTCCCAAACTTTTGCGAGCAAGTTTGTATCCACTGCGAGTGGACTTTTGTGGACTACGTGCGAAACTCTGTCGGATGCGATCCACATTTTCGTCTGACATGCGGGGACGGCCAGGAGATTTCCCTTTACACAGATAACCCGTGTCTCGGAATCATTTATACCATCGCCTAATGCTCTGAGCGGTAGGAAGTTCAACACCAGGGTATTGTCGACGAAAAGCGCGATGAACAGTTGTTACGGACTCACACTTCGCGAAGCTTAGAATACAAAATGATTTCTGTTGTGCAGTCGCCACCTTGACAAATACTGAAGTGGCGGCCGAAGAGAGAGCGTTAACGCTACCTGTCGGCAACTTCGTGAAACTCGAGATTTCCCCCTCTTTCTACCTATACATTATTCGATCAAAACTGATTAAAAGCTGAATAGCTATGATTTTTTAAAATCGGACGATTCTTTTTGAAACACCCTGTACATAATAATTTTGATACATTTTGAGCCATTTAAAAGTTTGTAAAAATTTTCAATTAATAAAACTTTTATGTGATGTTATTAATATCATCGATTATGATAAGAAACAAGAGCAAAATTTGTAAGTATAATTTAAATTAATGAAACCTTGTTTTAATACTACAATTATCAATCGTGGAAGGAAACAAATATTTGCTTATGATGATATTAGAGTTTGCTTATTACGTATGAAAGAACTAAGATGTTGATAATTACGTGTGCTCTATGAAAATTTTCAGAATTTGAATTTATTCTCGATTATTTTTCCTTGATCTTCTCGGTTTTCATTGATGCATTTTCATCTACAAAATTGGGATATTTACTTGTGAGGTGACATTAATTTGTAAAACATATGCATGCACGTCCACTTTCGTGATTCATCACGAAATAATTAAAATTCAAAGCGAATTCATGATTTTTTTTCCCCTCATGAGAAATGTTGGGGAATTTAAATGAATACAATTTATGTGCAAAGTGGTTGAAGAAAGTTTCCTACATGTTAAATATCAAGATGGCGATCTATTAAAAAAAAAAAAGAGAGAGAGAGAGAGAGAGAGAGAACTTTCTTATTGTAAGGGACATACCAAGGTCAAGATGATCTTCCGTTTTAATAATAATATTGTGTTATTACACAACCTACATGATGATGATGATGACGTGCAAAGGGCTCCACCTAGTTTGAGAATAATCGCTGGTCACCTTGAAATCCTGGGACAAGTAGTATGTGTGTGTGTCCTGATATATACATACATACATAGAATAATTTTTTATTTTTTACATACGGGTTTTTTTCCTCCCAGTTTTCGTTATTTTTTGATTCAGATTTTTTTCCCCACAACTTGCGCATGCACTTGAAGAATTCCAGAATTTTCCTATAAAAGCTGGACCCTGGACCTACCGAAATTATTCTCTATCTTCTGCAGTGAGGTAGCGATATTCTCAAACATTCCAAGATGAACTACTTGGTAAGTCTTTTTCATTTTGAAATTTGGCTATCTTTTTTTTTTAAAAAACTGATTCATACTGTTATAAATCTAACCTAATAGAAATATACCTTAAAAAATCCTCGAGTATTGTTCCTAGAATGATTTAGTAGCTAGAAAAATCCTTTAGCTAACTAGCTTCTGATTCTACAGGTTTTAGACGCAAAGCGTCTTGATCGGCTATAAGTTGCATACACAGGTGTGATTATGACTCAGGAGTTATAAACATCTTTAATTTCAATTAAATACTAGCCAAAAATGTCAACTTATTTTCATAATTGGGGTCGGAGGATTCATTTCTCACAATTCTTTGGTATCGTACGAGTTTTCAAAATTCAAACCGTGGCAACTGTCCTAAGCTGTATTTGTATGTTTATGCTCGTTCTGATTTTTCCAAAAGTATGGATCCCCTACCAAAATGTCAAAAAGTATTATCAAAAAATTATGTTAAAAAAACTCAAACATTCTGAATTTTTATAGAGCCTTTTCCACAAAACTTTGACGCTTCTCTAGAGAGAGGCCGCGCCTTGCAGTTTCCGAGAGAGAGAGAGAGAGACATATTTTAATATATCCGATTTTTTTGTAAGTGCGCTCAGGTTTCTAGAACATTTTAGAATAACAGATTACAGTATATATTAGAAAAAATAAATTGTTTTTCAGAAAAAAATGAAAAAAATCGTTTTAGGTACACAGAAAATCAGAAAGTATTATCTATAATTGATAACAGATACCTCGAGCGAAACTGGAACTAATTTATATTATAATTTATATTGAAACGCGTAATTAACGATACTGAAATTGTTATCATGGATACTCAAATGAGGGTAAGCTTATGTGGTAGTGGTGGTGTGTGTGTGTGTGATTGCTAGGACTCACGTTTTTACGACCTAAAGATGAAACGTCGTTGCTGATCGGTTAAAAAACTGAACTTCAATTTTTTAAACCGATCAGCAAAGACGTTTCATCTTTAGGTCATAAAAATCCGAGCCTCAGTGATTACTTATATCAGTAATTCTTGGTTCCTTGCTCTTAGGTTTTAATCTTCCCGGCACTATATAAACTTTATTTGGTTTCTTTGAAATGACTTTTCTAACTAAAATGATTGATAAAAATGGATTGCAAAATGATTTTGAGCAGTCGACATTGATGATGATCAATGATGCATAAATGATGAATTTAAATTCAATAAAATGTCAATTTATTCCAGAAATGTCACGCTAGAAAATTAAATTCATTAGTAATTCTATATAACACGCTTCTCAAATTCACAAATTACACATATCTCACAATTTATTCCGAAGTAGATTTGAATCTGAGTGTTTTGAGATAAATATGTTAATGATAATCTAGAGCAGTGATTCTCAACCGGTGCTCCGCGGCCGCTCGAAGAAAGTAAAAAAGAACAGTAAATTTGAAAAAAAAAAAGTTATAAATATTTTAAATAACGCAAATAAATCAGTAACTTAGTCGAATAATTAAAAAAATAGGCCTACGGGGCTCCGCCATAGAAATTATAGATCATAAAGTGCTCCGCGAGTCAAAAAAGGTTGAGAACCGCTGATCTAGAGCAATGGTTCTCAACTTTTGTGAGACCACGGCTGGGTAATACCGGGTGATACCTTAGTTCTTCTTAACACTTTAAGCGTCACAGCACTAAACCTTTAAAATGCCATACCTTCTTTAATGAAGTAAGCTCTCTTCCGATTTTCAGTAGGTGCAAACTAAGGACTATAGCGAAAAGTGTTCTCGATTGAGTAATTAACTTTATATACAAAGTATCTGCTACTACTTCACCTAACACCAACTCTGACCATATCACTATATTGAAATTTACTGCCATTAATGAGTTGGGTTGGAAATGAAGGTGCCACCCATCGGCGGTCGCCTTAAGCTCGTTAGGGAAAATATCTTATTTACAGTTTACAGTCCCCCCCCCCCCCCGGTTTGAACATGGGACCGTGACGGCAACCTGCACGGTGGTAGAAGAGCATCTTACGACCACGCCACTTGGGCTTAAAAAATATCTGGTCTTGTCAATGCTAAAATAACAGACTTTTGAGATAGCGAGATATCTCGTCAATGACGCTTAAGGGGTTAAGATTTGTACGGACTATTATTTTTACGATATGATTGATGTCACGGCAAGGCGGTTGAGAAACACTGATCTAAAATACAGTCTTTCAAATTTATTTATCCTACCCAACCTTTCTCAGAATTTTGTTTTCAGTACCAACCCCTGCCCTTATCTAACAAGTAAAGACAGAACCAACCACTTTTGGGTTTGAATTGAAATCGCGTTGCCATAAATTTTGAATGTCGAAGCATTTCCGTAACTGTAACGTAAAATCACTGCTAAAGATTCTTTTAGATAATCTTTTGTCACCATTTCTTTCCTAATACAATCTCTATTTTACGGTAATTATATTTTTATTTCTTTTTTAGTTTTTCCTCCTTGTTGTCATCGCTTTGGTCGTTTGCACCATGGCTCAGTACGTATCCTACAACTACCCAGGATATTACAACGGTGCTGTATACCCATATGCCTATAACCACGCATGGGCCAGCCCATACGCCGCCTACTGGAAGTAGGTTGCTTGAAGCAAATGGTAAGTTTCCTTAAAATTTTATTGATTCATATGATGAATATAAATTTATTATGGCTAGAATAACGGCTTTGTGATTTTGAATAGTGCAGAAAATGAGTGCGGAGATGCAGTCAGACTCGGTTATAACGACATCGTCGATTTTGTAAAATTTTCTCGTTATAACCGAGGTGTCGTTACAACCGAGGATGGTGTTTTCAAACCCTTTCAAGTATGAAAAATTTAATCAAATGCAATCAAATACGAAATGTCATTACGATTAGGGTAACCGTAATTTGCCGGGAAAAATGGTTTTATTTTCATCGACGTTGTAAGCAAGGTTCATTTACACTATTTTCCATGGGAATCAGCAGAGTTTAGTAGTAGCCGAAGTATCGTTATAACTTAATTTCTTTGCAGATTTATCAGTTACATTTTACAAATAGAAATTTTAAGACCTATCATACTTTTATCCTATCATAATTTTAACCTATCATACAGTACTTTGCAATATGAGATTAGCAGCGAGAAATTCAGTATAAATTTGATGATTCGGTACTAATAGTTATATCACTGGCAATGATATTCTTGTCGGAAACATTATTTTTCGGTGGGTTTTTCCTAAAGGTTTTCTTACCTGAAATAATTTCTGAAATCCAGGGACACATGGAAAGAATATTCTCAACGTATTGCTATTACAAGGCAGTGCTTTTCAATAATCAGTTATACCCGATGAACTCTTGGTGAAACACCGAGGAAACTAGGCATCCCCTACACGAGCTATGTCATAACAACGGCTATATTTTTTGTATTTTAATAATAATAATAATTTTCATGATTATTATTTTGTCTAGTAATAATAACTTTTGTAACTTCTGGTTCGTTCTGAAACGCATCTCGTGAATTTCCGGAGAAATATTGAGATACAGGCGAGATAATAGAAATTTACATTATAAAGTAATCACGAGAAAACCCGCATAATATTGCCAAAAATATTTTTAATAATAACATATCATAGTAGCAGAAATCAGGGAAACTGGATTATGATACAGCAACAAATTGTTTTCAACTATTAACTTTATAGCGAAAGACTTGTGATAATGCTCTATTAACGTGGCCCTCCATCTCAACTGCATCATTGGTCTTTGGGCAAAATTGTCCCTGGCGTAATAACGAGGTTGAAATTTAGATATAACAGAATATCAATTTGTTTACATCCGAGGTTCTTAACCTAAGGGTCGTGACCCAATTTTGGGTCGTAGAGGCTTCCGAGATGGGTCGTACAAATCCGCTTACAGCCAGGGAGTTCTTGAGCTATGTTTTTCAACCCAAACATGATTTGCGGGGCTTCCGAGAAGGGTCGTACGAACCTACTTACAGTCCTATTATAAATGCACTTAATGCGTCGCTGGTTTCATTAATTTCAAAATTTCAAAGGACAAACAGTTGAAAACTTCTGGTATGCATGCTTACACTCTCCCGAATCATATATCTCAATATATGGTCTTGGCTATTAATGAAATCAAAAAATTAATGACTGCTAGAATCTTATTCCTTTTTCTTCAAATTTTTTCCAGGATAACGACCGGACCGGACATTGGACTACGAACAAAAAACGGACACGGACAGGACTTAGCATGCCAATGCAGGACGCATATCCGCCTTCTTTCCTGGCCCTCTTCGCGCTCTCTCTTATTATCTTTACATTCAAGACATCCAGTGACCTCATTATGAGATACAATGAGCACATGAAAATACATCTTGGACGACCGTCTTTTGGAAACAGGCCTCCCGAAAAAAGTAAAAGAAGCGCCCATTTTGTTTGTAATACCATCGAACGTAATCAAGAAAATGATGTCGCTTTTGAAAAAGCTTTTTTACTTCCAGAGAAGTTTCGCAAAGCTATCTTTTTCATTAAATATTTCCTTAAAAAAAATACCTCTTTCTTGTCATTATTTGTGTTCTTTTGTTTGTGATTTTTTGGGATTTGTTGGTAAGAGAAAAACTATCGGATCAATATGCATAAATTACTGATATAGATTTAAATAGCATTAGGATGAAAGCGAATTGAATGCATTTATTGAAAAGCTAGAGCGAATACCCAAAATATTCAGCTTAAATATGAAACTGATATCTTTTAAAATAGTAAAATTATTAATATGTATAATTTCCGTAATGGACTCCATATAGTCAGAGCTGATTTCCCCCTTTAAAAAGTCTTGCCAGAGACCAACAGACCTACAAACAGTACAAATGTAATTCAATCATAACACATTACTCACTTCACTTCTGAAATATAGATGGCGGCACTGAAAAATCAAACACAACACTACATACGCACTGAGATTGTTAGGTGCACACACAGTTACATTTCCGACACAACTCACTAGGTAGTAAATCGCCCATCGATGGTGATACACCTGAGTTGTGCTCGGTTTGAAAGATAGTCAGAGCTCAGGTGCACATTTAACATAAATTATGATATCAGAAGGAAAAAAAAGGAAATTGAACAACTAGGTGCACAAGGTGTAGGTGGGGTTTGTGGCTTCAAGGTTAGGTCGGAGTTCGATTTATTCGAATATTGATATGTAATTAGCTAGCGTGTAAAACAGTGCTAGCTGAAATTAAAGAATAATTATATCAAAACTCTCTGTAACGTTTAAATATAAAAATTATTTATAAACCAATTTTCATAATAACGACATATTATTCTCAAAATTTTCAAATATTGAGTATTGTATTCGATAGGTTCACGTCAATTAGAGAAAGATTTTTTTTCAATTTTGGAGATGTTTTTTGCTTTAATATCTCTAAAATAACTTGCCATGGTTTTTTGCAATGCCTATTTGGTGTAAAAGAAAAAAAAAAAAACCAAAGTAATGCTCCCTCCCCTCCCTCCACCTGTTGAAGCCATGACGTCAACTTATGGGCTATTGGGACTAGAACTCCTTAATATGAAGTCGCCTTAATTGGGACTGTCATCGGTCAGCTATTCATCTAACATACGATGTGTGCTGTGCAAAACGTTCGCAGGGCATGTGAAGCATGTGGAGAAACAAGCTTTCTAATTTATATTCTCCGCTTTTCCCATACGTGGATTGCTTTTGTGTCTAAAGCTCTTATACAATCTTGATGCGAATTCGACGGTATGTTTATTGCTATCTGTAGCTATGCTCTAAGATTACTAAAGCTATATACAGCAGAGATGAGAAATCTTTGCCACTTCTATACCTAACACCAATTTTCCTGTTTGTCAGGCACTTACGCCATTTGCGTAAGTGCCTGAATCCCATTTGCATGGGGTCAGGAGGGGAGTGTGGGGGGGGGGGGTGATGATAAGAATTAATACTGAGGATTAAAAATAAAACTTTTTAAAAAGTTCTAAATGGTAAAAATATCTAAGCTCTACAGAGTATGGTCTCTAAAATTCACGAATAAGCATAAAGAAAGCAATGTCGATGTAGGCATTTACGACAG
Organism: Pholcus phalangioides; assembly: GCF_987345545.1. Lineage (NCBI taxonomy): Eukaryota > Metazoa > Arthropoda > Arachnida > Araneae > Pholcidae > Pholcus > Pholcus phalangioides. The sequence continues at coordinate 16,554,313 of NW_028301594.1, forward strand.
GAAAAAAAAAAAAAAAAAAAATTACAAAAAAATTTTGGAAATTGGCTAAAAAAGGTATTTATTGCATTTCGCCTGAACTTGCGCTCTCTAATAATAACCCGAATGCATTACAACTTTCATCACGCTTTTTAACGGTATTTCAATGATTCAAACTTCTGCCTGAAGGCAGAGGAAACGTCATATTGACCAATTGACATCATTTTTCACTTTATCCACTAATTTTATAAGTAGGCACGACTTATCAAAATCATCAAGTATTCTGTAAATTATTGAGAAACCGATTTTTCTGAATAAAAAAAAAATGGTGAAAAGTAAAAATATATATTGCCAAAATTTATACGTGTAAAATCAGGACGTATCTTCTGATGTCAAATATAGATGACGCTAATAAACAAAACTAAAATATATCTTTGTGCGCACAATTGAAACCAAAACCTGAAACGGACGCTCTATTTCATCTTACTCGAGTTTCCCGAAATTGTATTAACCGAGATGTTTCAGTATATCCGATCTCCTTGTAAGAGGGCTCAGGTTCCTCTAAAATATTGTTGAAGTAATATAGATTAAAAAAATAAATTGTTTTTTTCAGAAAAAATAAAAAAATATTGTTCGATTACACAGAAGAATTAGAAAGTATTATCTATGGTTGATAGTAGAGATGTCGCTGGTGAAACCGAAATTAACGCCAACACGTATGGTGAGCCTATCCAACGACCAGGAAGATACTAAAAATATATATATTAACCAATATTTTACTGTATTGAATTGCGCTATAAATGAGTTTAATTGTAATAAACTTAATAAAAAAAATAACATAAGAATGAATTTTTTCAAAAGGAAAGATTAAAAAAAAAAATATTGACAAATATGCACAATTTTGAAATTAGTGTTTTAAGTATGCAACAGATGGCGCAGTGCAAAGCTTTTTTTTCGGCATTTTCACTAATCGAAACTGAAGCCGTTTTAGAATACTTTTTTTCATGAAGCTTTGATACATTTGGTTATGTGTTTGCAAAAAATTAATATGAATGCTACCATTTGCAGGAAAAACACCTTATAACGGTGAATGTTTTAACTGATTGAAAAGATATAGTTTGGTAAGTGAAATCAAACATTAAAAAAAAAATTTTGTTGGAACAGACAGTGAATATTGCCGGACACACCTCGGGTTACCAGATCCGAAGACAAAGGAGGACGTCTGCTCACTCACCCTTAGTGATCCCAATTTCCCCAATAGATGGCACTAATATTCCGACCAATAAAACCGGCCACAACAATAATTTCTCCCAACTCTGAGACAAAACCGCTAAAAAAAGCCGAAACAGGAAAAGTTCTGGGAATTTCGACGGCTATTGGTAAATACGAACATGGGGGGGGGGGGGGGGGAAACATGAAAACACTCATATCATATCAATAGAGAAATATGTTTCAAAACAGAGAAAAAAAAATTCCCCCAGAAAAAAAGGAAAATAATTCCGGAAACCTGAAAAGGAGGACAGAACGGCGAATATTCCGAAACGTAGGAGGACGCTTGAAATGTCATCAAAAAGGAGGACAGTTGGTAACCCTAGACATACCCCACTTCACATTTCAAAGAGATATGATATCGAAGTAGTCCCGAAGGATGAGTGTATCCGGGAATTTTATTGATTTTAAAAAAAATAAACATAAATCACAAATTTCAAATTACAATAAATCTTGAATCGGTTAAAATATAAATCGTAAATGTCGTGCGCAAGAAGTCTTAATAAAATCTGGAATCATGGATAAGTTTTTAAAGCGTCCGCTGTTCATGTCGGTGTAGTCTCTAGGAACAGACAACTACTGTCTGTTCCAAGACTAGTGGTTATAGTAGTTCTCTATGCACAGACAACTACAACTGTAACTACTGCTTAACCGTACAACTCGTATACATTCCTCTACGGAATTTCTAACGAATTGGTACATGAATACATGGGCGGAATACGCCCCCCCCCCCTCCCCACCAGCGTCAAAGGTGGAATCGACTGATCTAATGTATATATGTATATATAAATTGACATCATCATCATGGGCGCGGTAGCCCGGTCGATAAGATGCTCGCCTAAAGTACCAAAGGATGTTTAGAGGTGTCGCGAGTTCGATACCCGGTTCGTCATTGTCAGAAAACTTTCCTGACACAGGGGTACAACAAAAAACGGCGACTTGACCGCAGCAAAAAATTGTTGCCGCAGCAGGGAGTCCCCCATCGAGGGGTTAGCGCACCAACCTCTCGACGAGTATAAAAAACAAGCCTGCCGTTCGAAATCGGCAATAAATTGTAGGTCCCGGTCTAATTAGCCCTCGTGTGCAGAAAAATGACCGTGGTGCGACAAAAATGATTAATGACATCATCATCATCGTGCCCCTCCCCCCAGACTTCCAAGTCTATCTCCCCCCATGCATGAATGTGTGTTTTGAGTGTATGTGTGGCCCTAACGTATTTATGTTGTAAGAGCTGGGCTTGTTTCGTGTTCTTGCTGGTGCTGCCATCTGTCTTTTTTATTCTGAAGCGAAGATGATAAATGCGTGAATTTTCATGTTATATTTCACCCTGTTGTAGGTCTGCCTGCTCTCTGCGGAAAGACTTTTTTAAATGGGAGACCGACTCTCATTCACGCGTCGAAGTTGAACAGACTGCTGTACTGGACACGTGTATATTGGAAAATTGTCTCATGATGCAGTTGGAGACCGGCATTTTAGACTTGACACACACACACACACTCGCGCGCGCGCGCGCACGCACGCACGCACCAAGAGTTTAGATGCTACAGGTTCCGCCATTCAACCAAAAATGCAGGATATCCACATCAGCACTTCAAATGTGAAAGGAACACGCTACACAGCTTATGGCATAGGATAAACATGATTACAAGAAAAAATGTTTGCAGAATTGCTCAAGGGCACATATCCAATACATCAACTTGGCTAATTCGAATTTAGGGAACTCCACTTGATTTCCAATTCAATTTAATGTTGAAAAATTACCTGTTGTATTCGAATTTTTTCCCTAATGTTTCGGATAATTCGAAGTTTGATTCAGATACGTCACTTGCAAAATTTCTAATTTTATCAGAATTCTCACGGGCGAGCTTTTAGTCATTATTTTCCTATTTTCCGTGGTTTGCTGATCTTTTCCCGAGTACAACGTGTGTAGTCTGCATTCTTCAAAAGTTACAATCTCAACAAAATCTGAACTTTTTTTTTTATCGTTTCGGCTTTAAGAAGAAATTATTTCGTTATCAGTTTCACGCACTGGCTTTGTCTATGAATTGTTTTTGTCTGTGAATTTTAATTTTGGTGAATTTCGTGGCGATGAATTTTCCGTACACTCACCCGTGCATTTATTTACTATACTTATCGGGATGTTGCGATTAAAAACAGCGGTGGTATCTAATTCCAGTTCATTTTCGAAGCAAAATTGTCGTTTGGAAAATTTTGAAAAGATCCGACAGTTAATGTGAAATCTCATTCTATGTTAACATCAAAGAATCAAGCAAAAGTCAGTTATTGCCGTATTAGCGCGATCTACCAGGTGGGTTGGTTGTCAGCCTGTCGTTAAATAAATAATAACGTCACTCTCCGGAGTCCATTTTGTTGATGAGGGTCCTTAATATATTAATAGCTCATTTGATGGTAATGATGATGATCATCAAAGAGGAGGACAGTTTACCGAAACGGTGGGATGTGACAAATCTTGAATCATAAGTTGGACTTTTCGAAGATGACATAATTCGACCCCTAGGGCACGTTCCCATCCGTCCATTATACAATATACGATGCTTGCAGAAGTCTTATGGGGACTCCACCTTTGCCTTAGGCTTTATAACTTCTCGAATGTTTTCACTTTCACTGGTTGGCCTTGGCCTAGAGAGGAAGAATAAAAAATAGAACACGCTGAAAGCCCCATTTGTACTAAATTATTAATACGGAAGGATAGGATAGAGCAAAAGGTGGAGACATATTTTAAAAAAAAATACTTATTTCTCATCTCTTGACTTGAGAATGCCTTTAATCATTTAACAGGTGGATAGAAATGGGTAGGAAGAAAAACCAGCTCATCTTTCGATTTATGCACCAGTGCCTGGCCTTGGCCTTTAGAGAGTCTATTTTTTTTTTCTTTTTTTCTCTCCATTTTTTACGGATTGTTCATTTTATTTTTGATTTATCGATATTTTTCTTCAATTAGCTTACACATCATTTTTTTTCACGGATAATTGTAGGATAGGTCAGAAGAGGAAGGAGGTGTTACAAGGAACGGGACGGCTATGAAAGCGACCCACCAAGCTATAAACCATGCTTGCTCAATTGTCACTGGACATTAACGTCTTCAAAACATGGCCTTACAGGCCATTTGTAACCCGCCAAGCGCTTTGGTAATACATGTTTAGTACACTTAGTAGCTAGGGTTACCAAACGTTGTTCTTTAGGGGGACAAGTCCTCCTTTTTGATGTCGCTTTAAGTCGGAAAATTCATTCTTTTGTCCTTCTTTTTTCAGGTTTCCGGAATTCTTTTTCTTTCTTTTTTTTTTCCTCAGAAATTTTTTCCCCCATTTATCTTGATTAGCATTAGTGTTTGTGTGGTTTTTCCCGTTGAACAATAGCCGTTGAACTCCCCGATTCTTTTGATTTTTTTTGCGGTTCTGTTAATCGGGAAAAATTATTATTGACCGGTTTTATATCGGTCAGAATAGAGGTGCCATCTGTTGTGAAAATTTGGAAAATGACGTCATCAAGGATGCGCACGTAGGCGTCCTCCTTTCCTAGTTTTCAAATCTGGTAACCCTATTAACAGCCCGTGGGATTCATTGAAATTCCTAATGGGGCACGTCTTGTGCCAGAGGTCAAAGACACCTAGTCTTATGTGTAAGGTTACCAGATTCTGAGAAAGGGCTCTTGTGCGCTCACCATTGATGACGTCATTTTCTCCAATTTCCGCAACAGATAGCGCCTTTTTTTCTTCCAAAAAGGACCCCCCTCCCCCCACGATAGTTTTTCCCAACTAAACAAAACTGCTATATATGTTATGGAAATGTGATAAATCCGGTTATTATGCATAATCACTAGCTATGTATTATGCACAGTTTACCAACCATTTTTTGTAAGTTCAATAAATTTTGTTTTTCGCATTTTTACCGGTGATTATGCGTAATCCCCAGCTCGTATTGGTAAGTATGATAAATCGTCAATAAATTATTTAAATTTACCGGAAAGTTTGCTCAAATTTCAGCCTAGGATGATGGATTCAATCAGTGATGTTGCTTATGTTTAAAAAACTTGATAAAGGTGAAGAGAAAATATGTATTTTTCGATTTCATGCATTTGTGTGCATTAATACAGAAAAAGGTCAAAATTTGTACAAATGCGTATGCATGAGAGTATGCGTTTGAGTATAATCCGGGCTCTAGATATGGTAAAGGCTATTCGAACTCTCCCGATAAGTTGTCAACAAAGAGAGGGGGGGGGAGAATCAATGATATAATAGATGTTTGTAAAGTAGAACTGTCACAATCTGCAAAACGTCACTCCTTCAGTTTTCAAGCTTATTTAATGTTGCCCTCTATTGGCAATAATCTTTTTTTCCCTTCTGAATTTCAGACCAGGCGGAAAGGGGGGGGGGCGGTAGAATGATGACGGCCAAAAGGCAATACAATAGTCTTGGACTTGAAACGTCTCGACATTTTGACATATATCTAGCACAAACATTATGAGTTATAGCAAAAAAAAAAAAAATAATAATAATAACGATCCGTCTTTCATCGCTCTTAATGAATTGTACTTATCTTTGCAAACGTTTCAGAGTAAAAAAAAATTCCCCGGAAAATAAAGAAAAAGATTCCGAAAACCTGAAAAGGAATACAAAAGGAAGAATTTTCTAAAACGTAGGACACTTGAAATCACACCAAAAGTAGAACGGATGGTAACCCAACTTATGTTTGCTTGGTGATTTGTTCCAAGTGCTTGCTACCATCTATTTTCCCCGTTGGCAGTAAAGATCGGAGAAATGAATAAATAAATATATATATATTTATTTATTTATTGAAAAAATTGATAGAAAGTAAATATATGTATCGCCAGAATACGAGCAAATGAGAAAATATCATTTATTGTTAAAGACAGATGACATTGATAAACAAAGCTAAAATCTACACGTACAATTATTGAAACCGAAACCAATAAAACGGACACTCCATTTCATCTTTACTCGAGGTTCACGAAGACGGAAAAAAAAATATCGTATTAACCGATATTTCAGTACGTGTATGATTTTCTCTTGTAAGGGGGCTCAAATTTCTAGAGACTATTTTCGAAATAATTGATTATAGGTACATATTTAAAAAAATTAACCTTTTTTCAGAAGAAAATAAAAATATCGTTCAAATACACAAAGAAAATCAAAACGTGTTAATTTTAGTTGACTAATAGACGCCTCTACTGCAGTGATTTCCAACGGGAGCGTTAACGCTCCCGGCGGGTGATGGAACGTTCCAGGGCGGCAGTAGACGCTACGGGTATAACAGGGATCCGGAACTTTCGCCCCCGACATTTCGTCCCCGACAGTTTGTCCCCGACATCTTGCCCCTGGAACGTTTCGTCCCCGTTGCATTTGACCCCCGGAAATTTCGCCCCTGACATTTCGCCCCTGCCGCGTTTGGCCCCGAAAAATTCACACCTGACATTTCACTTGCCCTGAACGTATGAGTGACCGTATGAGTGATTGACTGTGTGAGTGACCGTGTGAGTGATCGAGTGACCGTATGAGTGACCAAGTGAGTGTGAAATGGACTGTAGGAGTGCGTTAGTGACCGTACAAATGACTAATCGAGTTGCAGAATGACTCACCACGTGAGTGACCGTATCAACTAGTGTGCAATTGACTTTATGAGTGAATGACCGTATGAGTGACCAAATGAATGACCTCATGAGCGACCAAGTGATTAACTGTATGAGCGATCAAGTGAGTGATCGAGGGATTGACCGTGTGAGTGACCAAGGGAGTTACCGAGCGATGAAACGTTTGAGTGAATGAGTGACCAAGAGTGAGTGACCGATTTAATCTTATGCAATTTTCCAAGTGAGTGACTGAGTAATTGAGCATATGAGGGACCAAAGGAGAGACTGAGTAATTAACCGTAGGACTGACCGAGTGACTGACCGAATGGACGTATGAGTGACCAAGTGAATGACTGCATGAGCGACCAAGTGATTAACTGTATGAGTGATCAAGTGAGTGATCGAGGGATTGACCGTGTCAGTGATAAAGGGAGTTACTGAGTGATGAAACGCTTGAGTGAATGAGTGCCCAAGAGTGAGTGACCGATTAAATCTTGTGTAAGTTTCCAAGTGAGTGACTGAGTGATTGAGCATATGAGTGACCAAAGGAGAGACTGAGTGATTGAGCATATGAGTGACCAAAGGAGAGACTGAGTAATTAACCGTATGAGTGACCGAGTGACTGACCAAATGGACGTATGAGTGACCAAGTGAATGACCGCATGAACGACCAAGTGATTAACTGTATGAGTGATCAAGTGAGTGATAGTGGGATTGACCGTGTTAGTGACAAAGGGAGGAATTGAGCGATGGAACGTTTGAGTGAATAAGTGACTGACCGAATGAGTGACCAAGTGAGTGGCTAATTAAATACTTTTGTAAGTTTCCTAGTGAATGATTGAGCGTATGAGTGACCGAGTGGCTGACGGAATGAAAGATAGAGTGAATGCTTGAATAAATTTGCGAGTGACTGAGTGATTGAGCATATGAGTGATCAAGGGAGAGACTGAGTGATTAACCTTATGAGTGAGTGACCGAGTGACTGACCGCATGAGTGACCGAGTGGTTAACTGCATGAGTGACCAAGTGAGTGATTGTATATGTGACCAGGTGAGTGACGGTACGAGTGTTCAAGTGAGTGACTGTATATGTGACCAGGTGAGTGACTGTATATGTGACCAGGTGAGTGACGGTACGAGTGTCCATGTGAGTGATCAAGGGACTGACCGTGTGAGGGACCAAGGGAGTTACTGAGTGATGGAACGCATAAGTGAATGTGTGACCAAGTGAGTGACTGCATGAGTGACCGAAAGATTGATAAAGTGAATGACCGTATGATTGACCCAGTGAGCGATTGAGTGATTGACAAAGTGAGCGATTGAGTGATTGACAGAGTGAGCGATTGAGTGATTGGCAAAGTGCGAGGGTGGAGTGTCTGCAAAGATGATCCTTCTCATCCCCTCCCTTTTTATAGGTGGTTACGTAGCACTGAAAGACCAAGTGACTCACACTTTAATGGATTCTAAGAATTTGGAATTTTCAGTTTAAGCATAAAATATTTTTCCCAAATTTACGACTCATACCGGTGTGGTCACTCACACTATCATTCATATATTCACTCATACGGTCACGCGTACGGTCAAGGTAGGCAAAATGAAGGGGGTCAATTTCCGATTCACTTGATTACTCACTGAGTAATTCATATGATCACTCACTGGGTCACTCATATGGTCAGAGCAGGTGAAATGTCCGGGGATAAATTTTCAATTCACTCGATCACTCATGTATTCATTCACTTGGTCACTCATGCGATCAGGGGAAGCAAAATGTCACGAGTAAATGTCCAACTCACTTGATCACTAATGTGGTCACTCACTTGGTCACTTGTACCATCATTCATATGTTCACTCATACAGTCACGCGTACGATAAGGGCTGGCGAAATATCAGATAAATTTCCGATTTACTTGATTACTTACTGAGTCACTCATATGGTCACTCACGGGGTAACTCATATGGTCACTCACTGGGTCACTCACTGAATCACTCATACGGTCACTCACGGAGTCACTCATATGGTCACTCACTGGGTCACTCATATGGTCAGGGCAGGCGAAAGGTCAGGACGAAATTCCCGGTGTGAAATGTCCGGGGGCTAAATGTACCGGGGTGAGATGTCAGGGGCGAAATTTCCGGGGACCATATGTACTGGGGACGAAACGTGCCAGGGGCGAGATGTCGGGGACGAAATGTCGGAGGCGAAATATCGGGGGCAAAGGTTCCGTGAACCGGTATAACATAGGATTCCCATGGGTTACATTGCGTTGGGAGAAAAAAATTTTGTAGGGGGGCGATGTCTTAGTGAAACTAAAACCAATTCATTATAGAAGTGAGTTTCAAAAATTGCATGTGTATGCGATTTATAATATTAATAGTTCTTAACCAATTGCAACAATTAAAACTTTATTAGTACTACATAAATCTTATTTTAAGTTCCTTTGAAAAATGACTTTTCAATAACTAAAACTTATTTTTACTTTTCAATATTCAATAGAAATCAAAATTTCAACAGTTCAAGTTAACAAGAACAAAATAAAGAAATTATACCGCAATCTGACTACCGAGATGAAAAAACTGACAAACATGCATCAATTCTGAAATTAGTGTTTGAAGTCAACAACAGATGACGCTAGTATTAACATTTCAACAAGCACATTAATCAAAATCAAAACAAACTCTGCTGGACATGTTCTTTCATGAAGCTCCACGCATCTGATAAAATGTTTGTAAAAAATTCGTATGAGCACTAGGGTGGATCGAAAAATCGAAATGTGGATAAAACAATCGGCTTGGGGTGCAAAAGTTGTCTTTTAAAGCATACTAGCATAAATGCAAAATTCGCCTTTAATTACTTTTTAAGCTGATTAATAATTACTAATTAAATAGGAAAGTCCTCCATTTACACACGATTCTAATTATCAAAGAAACGTTTTCGATTTCTTAGAAATATAAGTGCAAAAGAGATGGAAAAAGTCTTTATATATCATTGTGCCGTGAGGCTCTTTTTAACCTTCTGTGCCTTTTCCGCTCGTTTCCATTTAAATTAGTGAAAACATGACGCTAATTTTTAAATTATTTCTCTCTTTATCGAAGGACGAGAGCCGTTGGTAGAATTCTAAAAAATGCATAAACAACATTATGGAAATGCTTTATTTGAGGGGAAGATGGTGAATTGATGATAACCTTGACTTTCAATCGGACTTGTCCTTCGACTCGTTTTCATAATAACGAAGTGCCCAGAAGTTCCAGAAGGTTGAACACCAAATATACAGCATTGTTTCTCAACCGAAACAAACGGTTGTGGTTGGAAAAAATGACATTTGAAAAAGTCTCTGCAGACAGCATGCAGACCTTCAACATAATACGAAAAAAATTCATGTTTCTGAAATTTTCACTTCAAATATGAAAGACAGATGGAAGCACCAGTATAAACGGAAACAAGCATAACTCTGACAACATAAATAATAAGTTAGGGCCACGCATGTACCATGTCCCACATAACATGTCATTGCATATAACCAACCAATTTAAACACCCCAGAGGAATATTTGTGAGGTGCTTGTTAAGTTAAGTAGTTAGGTGGCAACAATGAAAAATAAGGCAATTAACTATATACCACTCATTTGATGGTGAATTGGTGATAGAACGGTTTTAAAATAAGAAGAAAGTGTTAAGTCGTAGTAACCGCTGTGGTGGTTGAGTGGTCATAGTGAATATTCATCACTATGTATATACTCACATCCCGATTACCCGGGTTCGAACCCACCAGCGCCACAGTGATTGTCACCTGAGGTTTGTTTTCTATGGTTCCCAACTTTGAGGCACGCGAATGCGATCCGATCTCCCCGTCGAAAAGTTTCACCACAAAGAACAACAGGCCTACACAGCGATACAAATATTTAATCATTACGCTCATAGGTGTAAACTTGTATCCGGCCCATGGGACCGAGCCCCCCCCCCCCCCAATATTTTTGAAGATCCGGCTCGGCCCCCCCAAAAATTCGTGTGAATGGTTTCCTCATTTTGCTATGACAAAAAAAAAAAATTTTAACCAAAAATTGTCCTAATTATGAATTAGATAATGGAAACAATCTGCTCAAAATTTTATTTCTTTTAAATACTCCCGATGGTCTTTGGCTTTCTTGTTCATGCCAAAATAATTCTCTCTCATTTCTTTCTTGCCGCTCAGTTCCCCCAGTTTCACTCCCCCTTTTACCATAGCCCACTAAACAATGAATGTCTAGTCGGCCGTGCTTTTAAATCAACCACGTGCTTTTTGATCAACCGCACCAGCCGAACCGTACGGCTGGTGCGGTTGATCTTATCAGCAACCGTGGAATTTCGCGTGAAACACACACTGCTGTTAGCAACCGGGGTTTTTTTATTTTTTAATGTCACGTGACATCTCGGGATTTGCCAAATTATTTTTGCCAAGCTGAAGTTGGCTCCAGTTAGCATGCAAATTCGTGCTCATAAGCTGCATTGCAGTAAAACCCAATCTTGACGGATACTCCCTCTTTTACGGACAAATAATAATTTACAGTTGTATAATATATAAAAGTATGAATTTCAAACCTCTTTTTAACGGTCACCCATTTTACATGGATTTAATTTTTTTGTCCTGTCCGTGTTCACAAAAAGGAGGGGTTTTACTGTATATACTAATAAAAATATTCATGTAATGAAATTTAATTTCCTGTAACAATATTTGCCGTTTGAAATTAATTCAAAGTTGAAGAAAGACAGCCTACAAGTTGACCCATTTTTGATGTTTTTACGATTCGTGACCAAATCGCACATTTTTTTATATATCATGACTGGAATCATCATAATTAATTTAAATAACATATATTAAAAAACTATTTAAATAAAATATTTTTGAAGTTTAAAAAAATTGGCCATGAATTTAGCACGTTTTTCTTTGTAATTAAAGTAAATTTCTAATTATCTAAATTTCTAATTAATGGAAATTAAGCATAATAATTGTAATTTTGGGAAACTCCATATGACCAAAACAAAAGTCAAGGAAAAAATTATTTTCTCCTATTTGAAAAAAAAAAATATTTCTTTTGATGGTCAGGAAAAAAAAAATCAGATAGGAAATCGGAATGAAATTTCTGAAAATTTCGTGTTTTAAAAACTGTAAAAAATCAAAATTTAAAAAACATTATGATACTCATTAGACCTTTTAGTTCCCAAAAATGTTAGTTCTCTTGAGGCACCCGGGCCGTGCTCGGGTGGGCCCATGCGTTAAGACGGCACGGACTGATGCCCCAAACTCCGAGCCAGACAGGAGCACAAATGTTAACCTTAATGTGTCTATTAAGTGGTTTGACGAGGAGGGTGATGGGATTTCGGATGCACTGGACAAAGGAATTGCTCTCCTTCTCAGGTTGCCATAAAAATGAGGGGAAAAGACAAATTCGTTGAACTGTATGGTGAAGATCCATGCGACGGAAACTAATTCTTTGTTTGGCGCTTTTGCACTGATAACAATAAAAAAAACCAATGAAGAAAAAATTAAATTTTTCTAACTAATGAAATTTTTTTGCTTTTCTACATGAGCATACATTAAAACTCGGTTATAATGACATTCATAAACTAACGTGATTACGCTAAAACCGATATGTATATTTTAGAACACTTGAATGAAATGCATTGGATCCCGATTATAACGTTTTAGCAACAAATCAATTAGTTACCTCTTCCAAAAGAGTACAAATTACCACGGGGCCCAACCATTTATAATAAATTCATAAAAAATTAGAAGTAAAAATAATCAGACATCTGAAGGAATATATTTTTATATTTGCAAATTCTTCACATCAAACTTTTGAAACATTTATTAAAAGCCTAAGTATGAACCGGGGAGGAAATATGTCCCTAAGAGCTGCATTGTGTGTGTTATGTTTTCATTATTCTGTCTTTTTGGTATTTATTTTTGTATCGTATATGAATGTGGCTGTCTATCTGTGTTTTTGCAATGAAAAAAAACCATCTAGGCCAGCGGTTCTCAACCGGTGCTCCGTGTGAACTCCCAAGGGCTCCGCGGCCCTCGAGGAAAATAAAAAAAGAACCAGTAAATTTGAAAAAAAATAATTATTAATATTTTTGAATAAAAATAAATCAGTAACTTTGATGAATAAATAAAAAATAGGCCTACGGGGCTCCGCCATAGAAATTATATATTGGAAAGGGCTCCGTGGGTCAAAAAAGATTGAGAACCGCTGATTTAGACAAAACGTTGTATGCGGGTAATATCGAAGAGTGCACTAAAACAATTTTCACACCTACCGTTCTTTTCAAGCAGTTTTTAATTTACATACACACACAAAGTCGCAACTAGGGAGAGCGGGTCCACTGTATCGAGTGCTGAACTAGAGGGGGCGCCGAATTGCCCCTTTAACACCACTCCTTCTAACCTTTCCTTATACGGGGACGCCAAAAGCTTGCTAGCTCCAGTTAAAAAAGTATCCAGCTGCGGGCCTGTATGTACCTTAAACCTTGCAACATACATACTGATGAACAGGGCCACAACGACATGCGTGGTCAGCCGGGTCAAGCACGCATTTTGGCGCCCCCTTTTAATATTGAAGGAGAGATGAAGGGTTAGCATTTGCGCTCCTGTCTGGCTCGGAGTTCGGGGGCATCAGTCAGTGCCGTCTTAACGCATGGGCCCACCCGAGCACGGCCCGGGTCCCTCAAGAGAAGAGGGGCCTCCCAAAAATGAGATACGATTGAAATTTTCAAGGATTTACCATGTAGGGCCTCCTAAAAACCACTTGGCCCGGGGGGGGGCCCATAATACTCTTAAGACGACCCTGGCACCAGTCCCACCTGCTCCTCTCCAGTTGCGGCCCTGATGCCGTATGTACAGGGTGTTAAGCGGGACGGGGTAGCAAGTTCAGAGGGCGGCAAATTTGAGTAATTCGTGGTCAAGAACTTTAAATTATAACGTGAATGGGGGCAGAGCAATTCGAATAGCCAGCACGTGGCGAAGCCATAAATCTGTGTCTGGAAACGGATTTAGTGTGAAGCATGTAAATAATTTCGTATACGGACATTACGTTCCCTTCGTGTCATCGCATCACCTGGAAAAAATCATCTGATAACTGATCGGGAGAAATGATAAACGAAGAAGTTTTTATGACGTTTTTCGTTACCACGGTTCCTCGTGTTCATCACAACGAATTTACTAATCCTCCGTTGATGGATGTTCTTAGTATTATTATATAGCGTTATATCATGTGTGATTGAATAAATTAAAAAAAAATTACATTAAACGAAAATATCATATGTTCCAGTGGTTGCCAATTTTTTTGTGAGCTAATGACCCTTTGTACTGTATTTCCTTCTCGTGCTGCCCCCCCCCATCTTTCCCCAGGACCTTCTACCCCGGGTGGGGCACTGTTTCACTTGTTGGTCGAAAATTGAACTGCAGCTTAATCCCACTATAGCAAACTTCCAAGAGACCGGAGAAATCACTTCGTTACAACGAAATTTCCTTGTAAAGGAATTCCAGGTTGTTGCGTTGTGCCTATGTAAACTGTTGTGGGAGGTTAGAAAAGTTTTCGTTAGAACGAGATTTTCACTGTAACGGTAGTCGTTAAAACGGGGTTAGACTGTATTTGTTTTACTTCATAAATCTCCCCATGGTCTCATTGAGATATCCTGAAAATTTGGATGTACTCGGTTAAGCAGTTTTGAGAAAACTACTCGAAGTACGAGAACTTAAACTGTAATCACCATAGGCGTAAACTTATTGAAAATGTTGGGGGGGGGGCTCAGGCTCTAATGGAACCTCGTTTATACGACGCGTCGTATAAATGCGAAAGCAGTACTGCAAAACGAACTTTTTCCGAAAATTACCCCCCCCCCCCACCTTTTTTTTACAGACGTTTCCGAAAAAAAAATTTGTGAAAATCTGTCGTTTTGATTCAAAATCTTATGCTTGAGAAGAAATATACTTATAATACTATCATAACATTACTGTTGCTCAAGCAATTCTTCAATTCAATAAGTCTCAAGCAATTTTACGGTATTCATTTCAAGATTTAACCGAAAAAAAAAGTGTTATTTAAACGTTATATAAAACGTCCTTTACTTGACAGAGAACACCGTTACAAAATTATCGAATGTGGGGGCGACAAAAATCCCAGTTACAGCCCTGGCTATCAGCATACCGTAGCCCGTTCAATAATTATTTCAGTACATGTCAAAAGCCATTGAACACAGGGCCACAACTAGGGAGGAGCAGGCGGGTCTCGTGCCCCGGGCGCTAGACCGGATGGGGTGTAAATTTCATTCTAAAACCTCTCCTTCAACATTACAAGGGGGGCGTCAAAATGCGCGCTTGCCCCGGGTAACCAAGCATCTAGTTGCAGCCCTGATTGAACCAGTCAATCATCTTAAATTTTATTACTTTTTCAGTAAAAAATATGCATGAGAAACTACAGTCGATCCCGCTTAGTTTTTCCGCTTACAACGTTTCTTCATGATGGGTTTTGAAAACCGTAAAAACACTGTATTTCAGTGACACGTTTTCACCAATTGAAAAATTATGTGATTCGATTGATAGAAAAGGTGTTTTCCAAAGACTTGGGAGTTCGAATCGAAGTGAAAACGTCGATTAAATGAAGTGTATACAGGCAGGGCCCTGGGTAAAGCAGGAATTAGGAGGCTCTTGCGACAAGAGTCAAAGATGTTAATTGGTCAGTGAATGTATGTTGTTTGAATTTCGGGGGTCAAAGTTATAAAGGCTTCATTTGCCCATGAAGAAATTAGGCCCTGTATACAGGGATAATGTATAGAAATGTATAGCAACTGAAGCAAAACCTCGTACAAATAAGTAAGGTCAGAAACGTAATAGGGAGATAAAGGAAAAAGATAAATAGGGAGACAAAGGGTTCCATTACATTTTCCTAAATACAGTAAAATCTCCACAAATGATCACCTGTACTCAAACACAAATATGCATGGATCCCAGGCTAGAAGCCCTTCTCCAGTATGTGGGAGTCCATGGCCGTGCTTATAGCTCGCTGAGTGCTCCCCCCCCCCCCGGGAAACACGCCACTAGATGCCACGGACGGGCTGTAACTAGGAGTGAAGATCATTTTATTGTCGGGAAGGGGGGGGGGGGAAAGCATCGAAATGCCTCCTTGAGATCGACTGTGATGCCGCAAGATATTTAAAATTTCTAACAGTGCTGCGAACGTAAACAGGGTATTTAAAACCCCCCTCTTTGCGGTCACCGGCTGGACAAATAGAAATTCGTCCGTAAAAAAGAATTGATCGGGAAAGGAGGAACCCTATTAAAACCTTGAGAATAATTCTTCATTTTGAAATAAACACAATTTTTTGAATAACATAAGTAAGAAATACTACATCCTTTTTAGAAAAATTCCCCAATTTAATTTGCAATGGAACATAGAAAAAATTACAGTATTTTCCGATAAATAGAGGTCGCATCCTGTAAAATGGCCGGAAAAAAGTGTTTGTGGAAAAATCGCCACTTTTTTTTTTACATGTCACAGCTTCGTGTAAGGCCGAAACTCACTGTACTGACGTGACGTGATTATTCCGAGTCTAGGTGTGGAAAACGTATCCATGCGATTTTTTTGTGGGGAAGAGGGGAAGATTGAGCCAGCTCTCCGAAATTAATAAGAGGGGGGTGGGGGAGTCTCGATCCCATTGGCTTAAAACAAGTTACGACTTAATGCACTTAACATACGACTTAATACAAGTTACGCTTACGACAGGTCCAAGCACTTCCCTGTGAAAAATCGGGGTCCTCGCGAAAGATCTGTCCAAAAGCCCGGTCCAACGGAGACAGGATCATTTTAGTCGTGGAGGGAGGGAAGAGTATGTAATTTTTTCACCCTCTCCCCACTAAAAAAAAACGATCGAAACGATATTTTTCGTTCTTCCACCCCCCCCCCCCCCAGAATTAGCAGTCCCCACAAGAATTCCGCCTGTGAAAACTGCCTTCTTCCCTAGTTCCGGCCCTGGCTACCTAAGTGTTGGAGTACTGGAAACAGGGCTGGGGGGAGGGGTCAAATGTCTAGGGTGCCGGACCAGAGGGGGGGGGGGACGCAAATTTCACCTTTTAACCTCTCTTCAACATTTATTGAAATACCGTATTTAAAATTTCTATATAAGAGTGCTGCTAACGTAGATAGTTTGAGAATCCCTGATTTATAAGGAGGAAATTTCATATTCCTAGTATTAGAATGCAATGGTACCCGGCTCAGGGGGCTTTGAAATTTTCCATTCATTTCTTATTTTCTTTTTTTTTTGTGTGTTAATTTTATTTTACTATTATTTATTTGATTCCCCTCAAAGGCACCGGAACCTAGGAGTGGAGGATATTTGAGCCCAAAAAATTTTGTAAGGTGGTTGAGCCCCCCCCCCCCCCCAATAGTTTTCAGAAGAACACTGCAGTGCGTCCTCTGTTTCCTGCGTATGTGCTTCATTTCATCCCCGTATATAGGGGACGGCCAGCAACTTTCAGCGCTCTCTCCCCACCCAATGTTAATTTCTTCATGTCAGCGCCTCTGTTGTGAAGAACTTGTTAATAAGCTTAATCGTTGTTCACTTTACCTCCTCCCACTTTTTTTCTTTTTTTGTGTTGTATCATGTCCCCATCCCCAAGGGTCACACTCAACAAAAGAAGGAAGAGATGCTCTTGAGTTTACCGACAGTGCAAGCAAGAGAAAGGATCCCTCCCCCCCCCCCAAGTTATCTACACTGGTGCCTTCAGGCACCACTCTGGGAGGACGCAATTTAGGATGAATGGATGCTGGATTGATTGGGAGATAAGACTACTATTGTCACAGAACAAGTGCGTTGAGATTCTGAAGAAAAGTAAAAAAATAAAATTTCGAGCAGATGGATTTCTACTATTTAAAGAAATTTTTTGTCAAAAAGTTTTTTCTGAGCCAAGTGTGAGAAACATATCCACGCGAATTTTTGGGGGGGCCGAGCCAGCTCTTCTAAAATGTTGGGGGGGGGGGCTCGGCTCGGGCCCACGGGCCGGATACAAGTTTACGCCTATGTTCTACCCCCACCCCCAATCAAATTTTGTTGTAAAGGGGCTCGAAAAATGTTTCGGCATCGATCCTCAAGATCTGTTATGAATGGGCATTTAGAATGTGCTTTTTTCCCCAATATTTTTCAAAAAAACATTGGGGGGGAGGGGGGCTAAAAGTTATTGGTCCTCCCGCATATACGGGACTCAAGCGTGTACGAATGAGAGGGAGAATGCATTGCACAATGGTTTTTTTCAGTAATTACTGGGGAGGCTCAGTCCCCTTACAAAATTTATTGCGGCGGGGGGGGGGGGGGGGGGGTCTCAAATGGCCTCAGCCTCTAGGTTCTTTTTATAGAGTGTAATTTATTTCGGTTTCAATATCATTGCTTCCCAATTTTCAACCTCCCCCCTGCATGCATCTTTGGGCTTATTTTCATGTCGGCGCCATGGCCGTCCTCCGGTCGCAGTGAACAAAAGAAGAGACACTCAGTTTTTGCCACAGGCAAAGAAGAAAGAGCCCCCTCAACACCTCAAAGAATCTTCCTCTCAGCCGTGCCTTCTGGCAGTAAGGATTGGAACCGATGGAGGGTGCAATTGGGGATTGAACGGCAGGGAAGAAATGAGATAAACGTATTGTCATGGAACAAGAAAGCCAAAGACCATCCAGATTTTTTAAAAGAACTAAAATTTTGAGCAGATTGTTTCCATTAACTAATTCATAATTAGGACAACTTTTGGTTAAAAAAAAATTTTTCATCATTGCAAAATGAATAAGCCATATTCATACGAATTTTTGGGGGGGCTGAGCCGCGTCTTCAAAAATGTTGGGGGGCTCGGGCCCATGGGCCGTATAGAAGTTTACGCCTATGCCAGACGACAGAGTAGCTGATGCCACAGCCATATACTTTATATAGCCGCCCTGATCTGACGCGCCTCGCTAGGAAAACACAAACGCGTAGCGTGATTATGTAACTCGTTTCTGTCGGCGCGAAATAGTCAAATTCGGTTCACGCTGCGCAACAAACTTATTCCTAGGAAAACCCGGCTTCAGGATTACATTTTCGTCGACTGGTAAGGTTGTATATCAACCCAAATTACCCACAACGCATTATTGCGATTCACAGTCGCTTCCAACCAAAATAAACAATGAACTATATAATGAGAAACTTGTCGGTAGAAAAGCGCTAGTTAATGATCAAAAGTTGAAATATTTTAATGTCATTCATTAATAATAAATTATGATTATAAATGTGAATAAAATAATCTATAAAAGTATAGTAATAAAAATCCGAAAAAAATGTGTGATTCTGAAAAATCTCGAATATCCAAACCTCATGTTTATAGCTAAACAGATAAATGTTCTGTATAAATCAACTGATTTCTTTTATTTGTTTACATTTGTGTGGCGACGTCGTCACGGGTGGCGTGGTTGGTGTTACGCCCCTCTCGCTCTGCGTTTGTGCCTTACCCTTTATTTAATTTTTTACTAGTGTTTCCCTCTTTAAGTACAGTTTTCTTTATTTATTGGATTCGAAGGAATAATTTTATTTAATTTCCCGAAGTGAAGGATCAAGGCTCTTGGTTAGGGTTCTGCCCGTTTCCGGGGTCTAGTTTGACTCCTTCAAATGTGCAGCTATGGCTGTTCAAATAGATGCACAGCCAGCGGTCAGTGCAGACAAAGTCTCGTCTACAAGTCATAATTGGAATACTCCATTAACTGATGAAGACATCTTGGATGGTTTTGGTGAGTCCCCTCGTATTTTGCTAACTTTCAAGTTTTCGGGTGCAGAAATTATTCCCAGATCCAGGCCTTTGTGCCTGAAAAAGGATATCTGCTCAAAAATCACTGATCCTAAACACATCTCGGAGATTCGATTCACACGCTCAAGTGAGCTGTAAATCTCTACGGAAAATATTCACACTGCGAAAGAGACAAAAAAAATTGAAAAAATTTTGAGCATTCCCGTTAGATCGGTCCTTTTGAAGGATTCGATTGCCTCCAAATTTTTGCTAAATATTCCGTGTGATATTGCAGTAGTGGAAATTGCGGAAGAACTGCAATCGGAGGGGTTACAGGTCATCGGTATTCGAAGATTTATAAAAGAAAGAATTCCCTTACAAACTGTTCTGGTTACGATTCTTGGTAGGAACATTCCGCCGGAAATAAAGTTATGGTTCTTGATATTTCGGCCACGTAAATTTATTGAGCGTCCTAATCAATGCCTTCGCTGCTGGAGCTTCTTTCACCGCTCAAAGTTTTGTAGAGTATCATCTCAGATCTGCAAACGATGCGGCCAAAATCATAACCACGAAACCTGCCAAAACCCTATCTCCTGCATTAACTGTAAGGCTTCCACTCATCTTGCCTCTGACCGTCAGTGCCCTGCTTATGTCTTGGAGTCAAAAGCATATCACTATAAAGCCGATCATCATGTTCCAATAAACATCGCTCGAGAAAGATGTAAAATGAATTCCTCTTCATATGCTGCTCGGACCAGCATTTCCATGTCATCTGACTTCAGTGCTCTCAAGGCTGAGATCAGTTCCCTGGTCCAAGCGGAAGTATCAGCCATCAAAGAAATTGTTCTTAAAGATCTGAAAATAAGTCTTCAGGAATCGCTGAATGACTCTATTAGAGCGCTTATTCCTGAAATAGTCAATTCGGTTAACCTAGCTGTACATAAGGTGAATATAATACCACCACTTAATTCGAATGTGAATATGGACACTTCTGGTCCTTCGACTGCTATCTTCAATCAACCTTTTCCCCCTGAGCATAATGACGATAGTGACTTTTCTCAAGATCCTGAATCGAATATTTTCTACACTTCTCCTGCGGAAAGGGTTAAACAAAGACGATTAGCTAAGAGGCTGAAAAATGACTCAGCCTCAAATGTTGGAACCTAGTTTTCACTTAATTTCGTTTTTTGTCTCCCCCCCCCTTTTTTTCCCCCTCTCGCTTAAAGTTTGTTCCTCGCTTGATCTTTTTTCCTTTCTCTCTGTTATCGAGTTTGATAATGGTTTTTCTTTACCTCATTTAGAGCTGACAAGAGTTCAGTATTCTTATTGTTGTGATCAAATCGAGTTTGGTTTGGTTTTTTTTCCCCCTCCCTTTCCTATTGTGTTTTTCTCGCTTGATATTTCCTTTTTCTTTCTCAAAAAATAAGTGTTTTTTATTTTTGTTTTATTTTTATTTTTCTGTGAATTTGATGCTTTTTCCCTCTCTTCAGTTCAATATATTTTTCTAGTTAATCCTTTCCAAAAAAAAAAAAAAACTATGAATAATATGAATTTTAGAATTCTTCAATGGAATGTCCGAGGCATCAAGTCCAAATCATCCTTTATAAGAAATTTTTGTTTAAACTATGATATGTTATGTTTACAGGAGACTTTCCTGGAACCGAAGGACCATTTTTTTCTTGCTGGTTTTCAGATTTTTAGAAATGATCGACTTCTCCCAGGTGGTGGTTTAGTGACCGCGGTGAATTCATCTCTTTCCTCATCTTTGATATGGAAAATTTCCGACCCCTTTTTTGAAATTATGATTGTTCAAGTTTTTCTAAATAATTTTTCTATGTATGTTGTTAATTTTTATCGTCCTCCAGGTGTTTTCAATATCGCGGCTATTGACAATATTTTCTCATACATCTCTGGGAATTTCATCATAATCGGAGATTCCAACAGTCATCATCCAAACTGGGGAGGACATATTGTATCTCCTGCAGGTACTATGTTATTTAATTGGTATCTTAATCATAACCTTTGTCTAGTTCCTCCATTTTGCCCCACCTTTTATAGCAAGGACTCACAATCTTATATCGACTTATGTTTCTGTAGTCCAGGTCTTTATAGATATATTATCTGGACTCCCTGTGAATCCTTATTCAATAGTGATCATTTGCCAATTAAAATTTCCGTCTCTTTGAATAAGCAATTCATATCTCAGGAATTCCGTTTCATTAAATGGTCAGCGGTAATGGCAGGTCTCTCTGTCATCCCCGCTACTAATGATTTCGACAATATTTACAATCATGTTGTTTCCATTGTTAACTCAGCTAGGTACTCTGTGTACCGGAAGAAACAACCTTGGCTTAAGTTGGATAAAGAAGGACGTATTGCTCTTATCGAAAAAAAACGGGCTTTCCGCTTATTTCGCCGTGTGCCCTCTCAGGACTTAAATATAAAAAATTAGCTTCTGTTTTTCGTCGCCACCTTCGCATTCTACGGTTGAAGACTCTGGCTCAAGAACTTCATCCTTTTACGCAGCCCTCAGTTCTTTTTTCTGTCTTGCGTAGACACCGTTATATCGTGGCGAAAACTTGGGATGATTCCCGGCATATTTTCAAGATTGCTAATAATAGTTATGTCGATCCTCTCGTACAGATCCAACTTTTAAAATTTAACCACTTCTCTTCACCTGGCCGATCTCACACCGTTACTTTTTATGGTCCTCCTCGTGAGTTCCAGGCTCAGATGGATGCACCGTTCACTCCCACGGAAATTCGTAGAGCCATTTGTTCTGGTCGTTCAACGACCCCTGGTCCAGATGGTGTTCCATTGAAGGTATATAAACTCCTTCCAAATAAGGGGATTGAATTTCTGAATGCATTTAATACCCTTTGGTCTTCATCGCTGGTGCCGCCGTCCTTTAAAGAAGGACGTATTATTTTTATTCCCAAGTCAGGAAAACCAACAAATGATCCGAAGAACTTTCGTCCTCTGACCCTTATAAACACTATTAGCAAAATCTTTGAGAGAATCATTCTTTTTAGGATCACCTGGATTGCATTACGATTTGAGCTCTTTCCAAAAAACTTTTATGGTTTTCGACCAAAAACTGGTGCTGAGGTTTGCATGAAAGATATGGTGTTCTCCATTTCATATGCCCTCCAAAGGGGCTATACTAGCTACATTATTGCTCTAGATTTGAGAGCTGCTTATGATTCTGTGAGACATGATTTGCTCATTGCCAAATTAGCCCGCTTGGGCTTTCATGGTAAATTTTTAACTTGGCTCTTTAATTATCTCTCGAACCGTAAACATGTCATTCATTGGAGGGGTTCCAGATCTGGTGCTTTTGCTCCCAACTGCGGTCTTTTACAGGGTTCCACCCTCTCCCCTGTACTTTTCACTCTGTTCACACTAGATATAACCTCATATATTAATTCTGACATTAATTTTTTTATGTATGCTGATGATATTTTTCTTCAGATGAATGCGTTAGATGGGAAGTATGCTGAGTCTAGATTGATGAACACCTTGCCTAACATTCTCAGATGGGCTGAAAATAGTGGCTTGTGCATCTCTCTATCCAAATCTCGTTTTTCTATTTTTTCACGGAGACGACCTCCATACTTTCCTTCTTTCAGCATTAATGGCGAATCCATTCCGTTTGATCCGTATTTGAAAGTTCTAGGTGTTCATCTGGATTGTACTCTCACCTGGAAAAAACAATTATCATCTCTGCGTTCTAAGGGCACTCTATCTTTAAACATTTGTCGCTCCATCTCTCACTCCTCAAGAAATATTCCTTGCAAGTTCCTCAAACCTGTGCTAATGAGCATCATTGGAGGTACCATTGGTTACGGAGCTGTGGCTTGGTTCAATGCAGCCAAATCTTCTCTCACTAAGATAAACACCATCTATAACTCCTCGATGAGATCTATCTTACGCCTCCCTACGTCAACTCGCATAGATAAACTCAGAACCATTCTCGCCCTACCCTCCTTTCAGGATTCTATTCTCTTCAGAATTGGGTTATCTTGTATTTCTGCCACAGCCTCTCCCACGCAGGGTCACTCTAACCATATGGATTCGGGTTTTTGTCGCCTCTCTCCATCTTTGGCTAGGAAAATATCACAGTTCAATAATACCATTGGTTTTTCCCATAGGTCCATGTTGCGTCCAATTTATTCCTTTTGGCCGTGGATACCCTCAAATATCTATTTCATATCGGAGGGTCTTAATTTTCAAAAAACCAAGTCTACCATCCCTTATCAAACAATATTCCAAGAGTACATTGAATCTCTGCCGCTGAATGCTCATGTAATTGCTACAGATGCATCTAAATCATCTCAAGTGGTTTGTGGAGCTTTCTGTTTGGTTACTAAAGTTATCAAGTCTTGGTTTATTAATAAAGACTCCTCAGTTTTCACTGCGGAGGCCCTTGCTATTACTTTGGGTCTCAGATCCTTCATTCAATCGTCTAATTCTTCAATATTCATATTTACGGATTCCAAATCAGTCATCATGGCTCTCGACAATTTCTCTATTCATTCATCTACGGTGACTCATCTCCTGTATGCTCAACTGGTTCATACTAGTTCTTTGGTTAACAGCATATCACTAATTTGGGTCCCAAGTCATTCGGGCATTACCATTAATGAAACCATTGACAATCGTGTTCGTACTGTAGCTTCTTCTACTGTTGATCTTCTACCTTCTAGCCTTTATGTGGAGGACATTCGTTCGATTTACTATCGCTACTTCAAGGAAAATATTCGCAATGCTCTTTTCTTATCTATTCCTGAGTTTAGCTTCTTCTATAACTGCTGCCAGAACTTCTCCCCTTTGTTTTCGAACAGAAGGTTGGAATGTTTATGTTACAAACTCATTTGCAATAGAGCTCCCTTGAACGAATACCTACATCGTATTAGGAAAATGGCTAACCCTCTCTGTCCACAATGCAAGATTCCTGAAACTTCCTCTCATTTCTTGTATTAGGTTCTCCCAGGTTCGGTTCTCAACTTTTAATTCTCTTTCTCCACCAGTTAGGTGTTGGTCCTAGTTTTGTTCAGGCAGACCTGAGAACATTATCTGTAGCTTTGAGAGGTTCGTTACCCTTAGTCAACGTTTTTCGTGAGTTTTTATTATTTTTTTCTCTCCCCCTTTTTCTTTCTCTCGTTTGGTTTTTTGTCCTTTTCTGCCTTGGTTGTTTGGTTTCATTTTTGTTACCACACACTCATCCAGGGACTCCGTGTCATCATATCATTTTAAAGCGGCTTAGCATCGTCCCCTAAGCCTGAAGACTTTTTCTCCATCTCATATAACATCTCCATCTGCGTTTGTTTCGTCTGGTTTGTGTGTTTTTTTTTTTCATACCCTTCTGAAGAAGAGGGAAGAATGGAAATTGCTGGAATTCCTATGTGTTCTGTGATTGATGACAGCTCTTTCGTTAGTATATTTTATAACATTTTCTATGCTCTTGTGGAATGTTCTTTCTCTAACAGGGGATGGCCCGAAGGCATAAAGCCCTGTATAATTGAAGAAGAAGAAGACGTGTGGCAAAAAAAGACGAGCCGTCATCAAGCTTATATTACGAGTAATATAAACTTACTTATAGCTCAGTGACTGTTAGCGCGTTCAGAATGTGAAAGTATATTCACTCGGCACAAAATATTCTTCGTAATCATCTGACTGCAAGCTATGGACAAGAAATTCAATGTGAGCAGCATGTATTTTCATTGATGCAGGGTGAGTTGATTCGTTTGTTAAAATTATTCGTTAATAAGAGTTGAAAATCCCGATTTAACGAATTGCGTAAAACTGGCATTTCCATCGCTTAACTCGAGGAAAATCGTTTTATCGGGGGCAACATCGATGCCGATATATGCACAGAAACTTCATAAAAAAAATCGTTAAAACCGGGAAATCATTATACGACTGTCATTAAAATTGCTGAGCAGGGGCGTACACAGTGCAGGGGTACGGGGGGTGTCGGATGCCCCGGGAGCTGGGCCCAGGAAGGGGAGTTCCAAATTCACACTGTTTCTACATTACAAGGCATGCCAAAATTAATTTATCTAACACCCCTGACGCCCCCCCCCCCCATGTAAACAATTTTTCCGAGATCTCCATCTGGCTATAAATTGTTGCCTAAAGGGGCGGTGGGTTTGGTGAGACCAGGGCAGTAACTAGGCTGGGGTAACCAGGGGCCCCGAGCTGAATGTTGGCTTCACAAATAATGTACATTTATTTTGCATAATATTTTCCCTTTTAAGGCCTAGGGGCCTCCCAAGAAAATGTCTGGCCCTGGGTTAGACCCCACACACACACACACTGAGGTAGTCCCATGCGTTAAGATGACTCTGTTACTATCAGAATAACAGAATTCCCCCTGCATTAACTGTCATTCCAGGCAAATCGGGGAAGACTCCAGTTTTTTGAATGTTGGAGTCTGTCCATTCTCGGCATGTGGGTTAAACCAAGGTTCAATGAGGATAATGTGATACATTGAAAAGACTGATATAAATTTATATTGAACAAATGAGCTAATTGGAATAAAGTAATGGTTTTCCCACTATAGGAAACATTGAATTTGATAGTGATATTGAAAATTGAACATTTACTTAATAATCTACTTCAATTATCGACCTTTAAGAGAAAATGCAGATACTGAATTCTGTACATTGTTTGGTACATTCCGAGACTGAAGAAATGTCACTTTTGCATTATTCCAGCAATTTTTGCAATTCCGTTAAAAACAGATGTTATATCAGGAATTGGTCACTAAAATTTGCCAGCATAGTGGAAAATATGAATATTCTCTGCATGCTGATCTCGGTTACTGTTTCCTGGTGTGCTGGGGAATGCAGTATTCAAATATTATAAAGCTGTTATTGCAATTGGCATATTTTTTGTTACTCTCTAGGAGGCAAAAATATTTTTGTTCATCCCACAATGAAATAGTCAGTAACAACAACTTTAAAATAACTGAAGAGTGACGTTATTCCAGGCCTTAACCCTTTAAGTACTTTTTTAAATTTACTACTGTACTGCCACATTAGAAATAAAAGCTGTTAAGAAGTTGAGATATTTTGGGATGACTGAAATGAAGCAGTTCAAGTTTTATGAGATATCTCGGGATTGTCACTGTGAGGGTTAACTGCGATTTTTGTGTGGGAGAGGACCAAATGTGATTTTGCTGCTCCCACCACTTTAGAATTTGATTGATGATTTTGCACCTGTGTTTTTGTTTCCACCCAAAATTTGTTGTCCCTTTGAATTTGTTGTCCCTCACACCCACCCACCCCAGTTCTGTGTTTTTGAAATGCATGATTTTTTTTTTAGATTTTAATCTTTGGTAAGGCAGTCAAAATATTTATATCAAAAGAATCATCGGAATGACATGAAAGAAAGAATGTGAAAGACCTTTGACTATCATAGATCAGGAAATTTCATCAGCAGATGCACTGGCCAGAGATGTTGCAAAAGTCAGTAGCAGAAATATGAATGCCTGGTGTCCTGCTGAAATAATATTACTTGAAAATTTTGGAATGTTTCAAGTACAACACTAGGAAAGCCACTTTGGGCACACCAATATTCTCCTAATTGGCACCTGATTCTCTTATCAAAGCGGAGAGGTAAGAAATTGCAAATGAGTTGATTTGTAGTCCCCCCCCCCCCTAATATATCTTTTGTAGTTGTTGAGCTTATACCTCTGTTTAACATTTTATGTTGGTTGCAATGAAGCCATTAACATGCTAATTAACACACCTAAATTTTTCTATATTCGATTGTCTTTTTTTTTCAGAAATGCTATAGACATGAAAACTACCGAGACAAATAATCTAAAAATCAATGTTATGTTAGAGATACATAGTAGAAGCATGACTTCCACTACATAAATAAACTCCATGTGAGTGATCAGGCAAAAAGTGAACTAGAGACAAGGTCAAGAGGTAAAGAGGGGTGAAAAGAAAATAAGAAACGGGTATGTTTGCAGGTTGAGAAATACTGGCGGAGAGGAGAGAGATACTGGGATATATATATAAATAGCCCTGCAAATTTAAGAAATAAATGGTCAAGAAAATTAGACAAGGATGAGTGGAGGGTGGCAAAATTTTTGTAGCCCACAGTCAGCTAAACTGTAAATTTGCCTCTGGTCATGTGAATTTTTAATATTGGAGATTTTAAAATTTTTTTTATGTCTCACTAAAGCCTAAGATGCCGTCCCTTACAACCTCGCTTAAGCTACACGTGGCCCCCCCCCCCCCACACTTGGCAGCAGTGCCCCTGACTGAGAGCTTCTTTTCGATTTCAACTGTTGGCAGATAGCAGCACTACACATAACAAGCATTACACAGAAACAAACTTCATCAGGTTTCGCTACACATACACACACATTCCAACATGTACCAATTCGTTAGAGGTTCTACAGAGGAATATGGACGAGGTACATGTATGGTTTAGTAGTAGTGGGCTCCTCCATCGTGAATTTACAGTGTGAAAAAAAAAAATTATAGAAATTGTCCCTTACCCCAGTCAGTTCCACCCTTCCAGTTGGTATGAGTAGAAGCTATGGGGGTTTCAGGTAAAAGAAGTAGAGTCTAAAATAAGAAGCATTCAATTGATGTTCTCCCAGGCGTTGAAAAAATTAAGATTCAAAATAAATTGGGCGCAGGTGTGGAAGACATTTATGTAAAAAAATAAAAAGGTTCGAAATTTTTCCCCCACACATCCAATACGAATGAGCTGCCATCTATTATTAAAATTACATAATCAAGTATTTAGCATTAAAAAAAGTACTGCACTAAATTTATGAAGACAATTTCAAATTATTCTTTTGTTTAATAACGAAAGCCATTGAATTTTTTACAATTGCCAAGAAATTTTCCATGAGTTACATCACTGAGTTGCGGGAGGTACAAGCGTAAAAAAAATGGGGTAGGCTGTGTCATAGAAACATCTGCAAATTTTTACGTGACTGCATTCTTTGTGTTTACCTGAAATAGACAACATTGGTATCGCCTGCTAGCTATTTTTATTGTGAACGTCTCAAAATATTTTATAAAACAATTGTTACGAATGGGTCTTGACACCACAACTGTGGCCCGCATTAGTAACAAAATTGTTTTACGCTATATCTCAGGACGCTTGTAACACAAATAAAAGATAATGGATAGTCTGTTAGATGTTCAAAAGACAAAACTGATATGATACCCTACAGATTTATGTTTTCTAGTCTGGGCATCAGGCATGTGGCCCGCATTTGCCCCAAAGCAGAATATGCCAAAACAGCAACATACACCCCAGAATAATCAGTACTTCTACAGAACAATTTCAGGAAGAATGTTAAGAAAGGCGTGGAAAACACTATCCCCAAAGCAGAATGTTTTGCCCTGTTCTGCAACGAGCCTTCAGGTGATTAAAAATGAGCTACGGTAACAATTCTTAAAATAGTGTTCCCTCAAAGCAGAATATGCCAAAATCTGTGACATAAGTCATAGAACAATCAGTGCTACTGCAGAACAATTTGGAAGAATTTTAAAAAAAATATAGAAAACACTGTTATGAGGATTTTACTACTACTACTAAACCACACAAGCACCTTGTCCACATTCCTCTGGGACTGTGATGGTAACTCGTGGGAAATTTCCCATATTTATGGGAAAAATTGGCCAAGTGGGAAATTTCTTGGCATTCGTGGGAAATTTTGAGAGTTCATGAAAAAAAAGAATTTTTTGAAAAAAATAAAGAAATTAATGCAGCGCAAAATACTTTTCTATTGTAAAATACTTGATTAAGTATTGTCCCCGCTAGATGGCAGCACATTTTTAAGAATGCTTGGGAAAAATTTAGTCAAAAGGGAAATTTTTGAGGGAAATTTTGCTGGAAGAGGTTACCACCACTGCTCTGGGAATTTCTAACGAATTGGTAGATGTTGGAATGTGTGTCTATGTGTTATGAACCTAATGTGAAGTTTGTTACTGTGTAATGCTTGTTATGTGTAGTGTTGCCATCTGCCATCAATTTTTCTAAGATGATTTTTACTGTAGTACATTTCCAGTCACAGCTGAGGGCTCGTTGCAGAATAATGCAAAACATTCTGCTTTGGGGATAGTGTTTTCCACGCCTTTCTTAACATTCTTCCTGAAATTGTTCTGTAGAAGTATTGATTATTCTGGGGTGTATGTTGCTGTTTTGGCATATTCTGCTTTGGGGCAAATGCGGGCCACATGCCTGATGCCCAGACTAGAAAACATAAATCTGTAGGGTATCATATCAGTTTCGTCTTTTGAATATCTAACAGACTATCCATTATCTTTTATTTGTGTTACAAGCGTCCTGAGATATAGCGTAAAACAATTTTGTTACTAATGCAGGCCACAGTTGTGGTGCCAAGACCAGAAGAGATATTAAAACCTAAGTATAGATTCATTGAATTTGTCTAAAATGAATATCAGGCAACACCGTTGGCTTTATATATATATATTTGCATTACAAAACCAGGGCCGTCTTAAGAGCATCGTAGGTCCCTGGGACCAACTGAATTTTTCTGAGGCCCCCGGGTAGGCCCATGCATTAAGAAAGCACTGTGCAAACCTCTCAAGATATAGTGTGAAACACTTTCGTCACAAAAGCAAGCTTGGTGCTCAGTTCCAAAGAGGTATTAATTAATATGGTATTCTACAACCATATTTTTATGGGGGGTTTTTTTTCATCCACCTCATTGGGCATTTTGCCTGTTGTGGCCATAGAGTTTGAATTTGTGTTATTAATTGTTACAATTGTTTTCATTCTCTTTCCAGATAAAATGAAAGCGGGAGTCTGTCTCCACAAAACACTAGATGATATCAGAGATTCATTAGCTTCAGTTCTGGAGAGGAAACAGTCACCAAAAAAAGACAACATCAACAGGTGTTTGACGCTTTTATGTTGAGGAAGCGGAAATGATCAAAAGTCCTTTGTATGTGTATAGTGGCAGCAATTGTACACATTGTAAATGAACGTTAGCTGATATTTTTTTTATCAATAAATACTTGTTTCAGTTTATTTTGTGATTTATTTACAAAAATGATGTAAAATTTCCATTGAACTCTCAAGACTTGCTAGGATTTAGAGTGGGAGAAGGGGTGCTTCTATGAGAGTGCTAGATCTCTAAAATTTTTCTACTCATATATCTGATGCCTATTTTTCATTACTGTTTTAATTTGAATACATTCACCAGATCTTGGTTCTTGAATTTTGATGATATTCAAGAAGTTTAAAGATATTTCAAATAACATTGAATTTTAGAACTACAAAGGAATTTGGGTATTAATTTTCTGACAGGAATGTTAGCCTATAAAAAAAATGCTATTACCTTTTCAGACCTGATTTCAACAATAACACACCTACAGTCCTTGAAGTCAGGTCTAAACCAGGTGCTGGCTAAACTCACTAGATTAAAAATATCTACAGCAGAAAAAATTTACATTTTGTGCTTTCTGTGTTAGACATCTTGGGATATCCAAGTTATCGGATGTATCAAGTTAGTATTTCTGTACTTGATGAAATGCCACGAACTCTCCCAAATAATAATTACAAATACAACGCCACAACAGGCAAATTGCCCAACGAAAGTTGCCACACTCTTCTGTGGTACTCAAACCTGTCTTTCCGGTTCTTGCCTGTGACGAGAGCTTTCATCTTTTCCCAGCCATTCACAAAAGTCTCCAAAACATGCTCTATATCTACTTTACTGCATACCAACTCAGTCATACATTGCCACATGACAATTTCCAACTAATGGAGTTGGGTGGGAACCAACGTGTGGTCAGATGGATTGGGGTGGTTTGTTGAGAATGACCAGCCCTCAGCTCATTGCTTACATCTCCAATGGGACAGATGGACTCTAATGGAGTGAATAGAAGAGCATTTCTTCTCAATCTTCTAATCCTTCGCACACATCTTGGTCGAAGAACGGCAATAATCACAACACATTTGTTCTGCAAACAAATATTCGCCAAGAAACATTGGGCCAGTGCTTCATTGCAGCAGGGGGGGAGGCACACATTGAAACATATCGTCAAATGACACTGGACCAAGCTGGAAACAAGTGTGGCCCTAGCATTATTAATGACCTCTTAAATTAATCACTCCTACCCGCAATAAAAATGTTCTATATAATTGTGTGAATATCATTTTATTTCACCCTTAAGCAATAACATAATCCCTTGTCCCACAGTTCAAATCAAACCGAACAACAAAAATTTGAAAAAAATAATCGAAAAGACACTGAATTAACATCTCTTGAAAATATTTCACACCATTGCCTTTTGTCAGTTCCGAACTTCCTCAGTTTCAAACTTAGATAACCAGATAAGATCCTCCATAGCATAGTTAACAGTGACCTCGCTTTTCAGAGAGGCAGAGCAGCCCTGTTGATGAATAAGAATCACCTCATGTCCTTGGCACCGTACTTCCTCTACTGTTTTGACATATCCTTTATCACCTACAAAGATATTTGATAATTAGGAAAAATTAAATTTTTCATTGCAATTGAAGATCAAAAATATTTAGCTACTAAACGTTAAAACAAAAGAAAACAAACTGAACTCAAGATACTATAAAATGCAAATACAACGTCACAACAGGCAAAATGCCCAACAAAGTGGCTGAGAAAAAGATGCCCATAACAAAGATGGATGAGATATATTTCAAAAATACTGCAACCCAAATAAAAACAACAGTAGTAGGCCAGCAGCAGGCTTAAGTAGTAGGTCAGTTAATTAATACGAAGCATTGCAGTATTGATTAAAAAACTTTAAAGGTGTAGTGTCAATCTTAGAGGAAGTCCTAATACATTATCTTCTTGGATTGCACATAGACACCAATCAGCAAACCAAATGACGTTAAGATTGTTTTAAATATGTTCAAAATTATGTTTTTCCTGTGAAATTGAAAGGAATGGCATATGAACACTTGCGATTGAAACAACAGTAATTTTATGCAATTGTAGTTTCTTAAGTTATACGGCAATCTAGTTTTAAAAAAATTAAATTTTGCAGGTATTTTTTCTCATGAATGATTTGGTCTCTTGGAGTTCGTTATAACTGAATTCAACTTTGTTTTCAACAAAGGGAATGAATTGGCATCCCCCTCAACCCTCAAAATTCATAAAAAAATACCCCAGAGCAATCATTCTTTATTCGATTTTTATAAATATATTCCCCATCAGACCACTACTGAAGATAGCTTTGTGCAAAACTAGATGGCTATCCGTCTGTAATTGCATAAAAACAATGGGTTCTTTTTTACAAGCTTTCATTTTTCACTCATCGACTTCTTTGATTGCATTTACTGCCAGCACTCAAAAGAATATCAATGAATGGTCAACAAACCTTTGTCTGCTTTCTTTATGGCAGCCCTCTTTGAATGAAAACTCTTCGAACACACACAATTTTCTGTCTTTACAGTTACTCCGTTTTGCTTAAACCTCTTCTAATAGTTTGTGTCAGGGCCTACTGTCACCCTCAAGTTGTAAAACCACCGAAATTACATGAAAAACTTATTTAATTTTCTTCCTCATGTTAATGTTACTTGAATAGGGGAAAATTTGCGAAGATATGAGGGATAAGGCTAAGGGTAATATGACCACTTGTAGGACAATGGGACGAAATTGCTGCTGTACACGTGCTTACTGACACAATAGACCTGTATGGATCACACCTCCTTGCACTCACACACACATGTATAGTAGTCTTTACATCTATAGAAAGGTAACGGCCGTATTCACCGCTCAACGTGCTGAAACGCGGATCAGTTGAAACCTGTTTCAGTTTCAATGTGAAATCAGTATTCTACAAACACTACCAAGCGAGTATCAAGTGAAACTCAGTTCAGTTGGCGAGTATTTGGCGTATATTAGCTTGGCGAGAGTAGATCCAATGCTAATTGGATGAAGAGTTTTTGATCTTCTAATGAAGTAGAAAACTCAACGGTAGGATTCTTGTGTTTAAGTTTTTCAACAATTTTTTTTCGATAAGCAAAACATGGTTTTATCATCCCCTTTTTAATGGAAATTCCATTTCATTCCAGCTACGTTTTTCTTTCCTACTCCCGCTATATCTATAATGATGGTTTTGCATTTCGCTACGGAACTGCTAATATTCCCAGATTAGATAAATTATATATAGCATTATTAGCAAGTAATTTATATCGCATGTATTGTATTTTCCCACGTACAATCAGCGTATGCGATTTCCATTGCTTTGAAGGGGAAAAAAATTTATTTATCAGCACATACAAATTTTATTAATCGTGAATGAAAGGAAGGAAAAAAGGACGGTCGCAATTGTGTAAAATTTATATTTTAAAAAATACTAATAAATTTGGAAATTCTTCAAAAAATTTTTATCTGAATATTTTTTAAATTATGATTGTTTTGTACCTGAAATCAAATTTTGTAAACACTAAGATACACATATTAAAATTAAAAAGTACAAAATTCAGTGAAAATTTGATTTCCAAAAAAAAAATTTCAACGGTTATATTATTAGATATAAGTTGAAAGGACTTCCTTGAAGCTGAAAGATTCTTAAAAATAAAAAATCTGTATACAAAGTTTGAAATCTGACAGTCAATACAAGCATTAGTGTATGGACAATTTCTTTTTTATGTGCAAAATGCAT
Source organism: Pholcus phalangioides (assembly GCF_987345545.1). Taxonomy (NCBI): domain Eukaryota; kingdom Metazoa; phylum Arthropoda; class Arachnida; order Araneae; family Pholcidae; genus Pholcus; species Pholcus phalangioides. Next base: position 16,588,587 of record NW_028301594.1, read on the forward strand.
TGCCTTTGAATCATGTTTAACTAAAGGGTAAACTAATAGCCAAGACTAAAAATTAAAAAAAATTGACATATATTGATAGATTCGACGTCATTATTCATCAACAAAATCATTTTCCATCCCTCCTTTTACTAGCAGGATTGGTAGTTAAATCTGGATATTTTTTTTTTTAATATATACTGTATATTTACAGGATAATCACAATAATCTAGTGATTTATTACTTTAAAAATTTACAATGTAACTTGAACATAATTAAGGCACAAATTCAAACTACGTAAAAAAAAGCTAAAGAGTTCTTTCAAGCGGCTTTGTGGAGGGGTGATGTTTATGTCTGGTCGTCCGGAGAGTTCGCCTTTGTATTTGCTGCGTCCGAGTGGTGCCTCCGAGCTCTTCGGACGGCCGCAACACGACGTGGCATGGACTCGTCTAATGTCTGAAGTAGTGCTGGAGGTAATTGACACCATGAATCCTGCAAGGCTGTCCGTAAATCAGTGGGAGTAAGAGGGGGTGGAGATCTCTTGTGAACAGCACGTTGCAAGGCATCCCAGATATGTTCGATAATGTTCATGTCTGTGGGATTTTGGTGGCCAGCGGAAGTGTCTAAAGTCATAATAGTGTTCCTGGAGCCACTTTGTAGCAATTCTGAACGTGTGGGGGTGTCACATTAACCGTCTTTTCGGTAGGAGCGCTTTTAGACGCTCAAATGTTCCATGTCATTTCTGGGCAGGAGCGTTTTAAGACGTCGAAATTTTCCATGTCAATTCTGGGCGAGAGCGCCTTTAGACGCTCGTGAAAGCTAGTTCCTTCCCCCAAAACCCTTTGTGTCATGATTGACAAGCTGTAACACCCCTTCTCATTCAGGTGTCCCTTTGGGGCTACTTCACAAGAGCAGAAAATTATACTCGAGGAAAGAGTGCGTATTTTTTGTGTCCTTTCAACAAGACCGCCGTGCTTATGTTCAAGTATCGCCGACGACAGGCTATAGACATTCCCAAGCCATAAATACAATAAAATGGCTTCGGTAAAAAGAATATAATGACTTCGGTAGACTGCTGCATACTTCGATATCGTTCACGAGATGCCCAGTTTTGTTAAATGACAACTACAATTGTAAGTTGTTTATTAACTCTAAAAATGGCGGGAAAAGGGTTTTGTACATGTCTGTTTAGAGTTCATTTTTTCCACACGCATAGGAACTAGCTATTTCCAAGAAATACAAGGGTGAAACACAAATTACACACACAATTCCCTTCAAGGGGAAATGATTATTTAGAGTAGCTGAAGCCTCCCATATATGCCGGGCTTCATTTTTTTCTAGTTTTTCTTTTTCTCACTCAGATATTATCGACGAAATCGTTTTTTACAGTCATGATCCTACGACAATAATATATATTTAAGACAACTAAATTATATAGGACGGAGGGGGGGGGGGCAGAAATATGAATTCGGCCAATAATACGATCATTGTAGTGCTCTTAAATTTTTTTTTATCCGACACCAGAGTCAAGACTATTTATGCATTGTGACATTTTAAATTTGGTACAACATATTATATTCACACAAAGACCTATATAAGAAATTCCGAAAGTAAGAAAAATATGTACAAAGGAAAAGGAGGAACAATAGATGGCATACAGCACAAAAAAAATACAATGGTTCCCCGAGTTGGGACTTTACATATAGTTTCATTGATTTCTCCCTCCCCTCAACGGCCCCCCTCCCCCCCAAATGACGAACCCCGATTCCCGGCCTAATTTATGTGGCAGCAAATGCAATCATTTTCATCAACCAAAAACCAAAGCTGCGAATCACGAACGAAAAGCACGCGTAATGCAAGTACAACCGGTAAGGACTCATTTCCACAAACCAATGTGCAATTTTAAAATAAATTAATAATAATTAATTTTTTATGACTATTTTTTGATTACTTATTCTCATTTACTACTCTTGTTTTAAATTGCCCGTATACATGGCCCCACATCCTGATGTAGGGCCCCCAGACTGGGATCTTTTACGGGCCCCCCGACCAGACATTCACGGGGGACTCCTTTATGATGAATTTATAGCACGAAAAACAAAAAAAATGATTAAACCCCCCCCCCGGGCCCTAGGGCTGGAGCCTTGTCAGCCCACCCCTTGTGGGGGCCATGCCCATATGTTTATGAGATTGAAATCCAGGAAAATTTCTGGGATCGGATCACTTTCATTCTATATTTTTCGGGATTGGGAGAAAAACCCAGGAAATGTTAACCTTAGTTATGAAAGAGCTGGATCTCGAAAAATTAAAAAAAAAAAATCTCATTAAATCATTATCGTTTCAGAAAAGTTCAAGTGAACTCGTTTTAAGTCAAAGGCATATACATAATTTTTGTCAAGGAGTATTCATCAACCTTTTTTTTCTTCCGAGGAGAGAAAGTTAATTTTTACTCAAAACAAAAACGCCTCAGAAAAGGAGGAGGGTTAAACCCCTCCCCCTTTTCGTATGCCAGTGTCCTGCGTACAACATTTCACATCAAAACATCGTACATCGAAACGTTCTGTGCAGGGCCGCAACTAAATGATTGGTCACCCGGGGCAAGCGCGCATTTTGACGCCCCCTTGTAATGTTCAAGGACAGGTTTCAGAATGAAATTTCTGCCCCCATCTGGTCCAGCGCCCGAGGCACAAGACCCGCCTGCTCCCCCCTAGTTGCGGCCCTGGTTCTGTGAATTCAGATTTTCTACAAACAACTAAACTTCTTCGATAGTGCAGAAAGGTTTATTTACAGGGGGCCGTATAAAATTAATACGTGCCTGCTGAGGGAGTTGGTCAGTGAGTGACAAAAAGAGTGAACTATTGAAATTTCGAGCATGTGAGTGACCATCAGAGTGACCTTAGTGAGCAAACAGATCAGTGAGTAACCAAAAAAAGAAAGACCTAGAGAGTTTGTGAGCATGTGAGTAACCATAGGGGGGAGTGATCTAGAGCAGCGGTTCTCAACATTTTTTGACTCGTGAATCCCTTTCAACTAAAACATTCTATGGCGGAGCCCCGTAGGCCAATTTTTTTAATTATTACGCATTCGTTGGGGGGTTCCGCGGGGGGGGGGGGGGTGCATGTGTGGTGTAGTAGTAGTAGGTAGGGCCTCCAAAAGATGGCTCAGGGATCCATGATGTTCTTACGTCAGCCACCTCGTTGGGCAATTTGCCTGTTGTGGCGTTGTATTTGCATTATGTGTTAATTTGTGTGTGTAATCGTTTAAGTTAGAGGTAAGAAATTCACCAAAAGCGCTACGAAACGCTTCGAGTTGCTGATTAGATCGCGCGGAAAAGGCTTCGAGTGCAAAGGGTAAATAATGAAATCACTCTTACCAGAGATAATGATGACTGATCTAGAAGCAGGTGCTGCCAGGGCAATAAAGTCATTGATGGCCATGATTATCGCGGCGTCCGCCGAGTCTTCGTATTGACCAGTAATCTCATACCTGACCTAACAATGTAAAAGAAAAGGAGTCAATATGCAATCATAGACTAAAAATATAAATAGACAGCGCACGCTATTCATAAAACTTGTCGAACGTGAAGCAGTATTGTCGGGGAAGAACAGGTTCTGCGCGATTACATTTGGAATTCTATATAATATAAACAAATATTGAAAAACGAAATTTTTTTATTTTCCAAACGGGATAATTCCTAATAATTTAAGACTTTTGAGTTTTTAAATATTATTATATATATAACCTATCTCTTATATATACAGCCTATTTCATTTATATTTTTAAATATTCTCTTCTCATTCACTTTGCCACTTTTAATTTCGATAATTTATTTTAACTCTAGGGGTTATTAAAACATAAAAATTACCTTCCAAGAACATTAAAATTACTCTAATCATACATTTGTTTTGAGTATATAATTATGATGCATCATATTATGTTATGTAATGTAACACATTCACACTCATACCATATTCAGTAATGAAATATTTAAATAATAAGTAAAAGTTTCATTTCCAACATTTTCTTGAAAAATCTGTTATAACCTTATCACACAAAAATGTAAACACTTACATAATATTTCAGGAATATAATGAATTTTTCAAAAAAATTGCAGTACCTCACCGTCAGTACTTTTCTGAATTATAAGAAATGAAATTTCGTGTAGCGTATATATGTAATAATTTAGAGTACGTAAATGTATGTTACATGTGACATATGTGTAACCAGAAATATACGTATGTGAATCTTCATTTTTTTTAGGCATTAAGTAGTTTTTAGAATGATTCTTTCTTCAAGTTAACATCTGAGGTACGCATAGTGACTTCAGATCTTAACTCAGATGGTCTTAATAAATATATTGACTGAAAATTAATTAATCAATTGATTATAGTTGTTTGAGGGCAATTTCACATACAACAAACACAAATTAATCAATAAAAAAAATTATTTTCTGTAATAGTTTTATCTCAGGCGTGAAGAGAGGTAAAAATACTATTTTTAGAGGTAGTTATACATTTTTATGCAAAACTGCCATTGTCTAGAGCAGCGTTCTCAACCTTTTCTGATTCGCGGAGCCCTTTTCAATGTTTAATTTCCATGGCCGAGCCCTTTTTAGTATATGGCGGTACTCTTTAGGCCTCTTTTTTTGTTTTTTTTAATCAAATTTATTGATTTATTTTGTTATCCTCGAGTGGCCACGGAGCACCGGTTGAGAACCGCTGATCTATACGGTAATCATGGAAAAGGGGACAATGAAATAGAATATGCATAATACAGTCGAATCCCGTTATAACGAACGCCAGAGACCGGAAGAATCACTTCGTTACAAGGAAATTTTGTTATAAACGAATTCCAGGTCGCCTAGCATTGTTTTTATGTAAACTTATTTGGGGGATTAGAAAAATGTTCGTTAAAACGAGATTTTCGCTATTATGGTATTCGTTAAAACGGGATTCAACTGTATTACCATTGAATCCATAATTACAAAGCATACAGATCTCTTCGCAATTGTAACAAAATAACATTTCACCATTGTCACTTAGAACGTTTAGATAATGTTAGCACTTTTTTACACTCATAATTGAACCATGGTTCATATAGCTTAAAATTAGAGCCAATATGTCTTTTTACCATGCCCACGGAACGAGCAGTATTTTTTATGGCATTCTCAATAACACTGATTCGTCAACTGAGAGACGAAAAAAATTCTGGAGTGATTGTCATTTTAGAATTTAACGTGCTTTCACCAAACGATTTGCATTATTACACTGAGGGGTTGCGCGGATTTCAAATTATTCGAACAATTTATTTACATGAAATTTTAATTTTATGGGCTTTCGGCCGTATTTTTAGGCCTTATTCGTTAGCCTGTGAACTTGAATTTTGTTTGCATTGTTTTTCCTGACTTTTGACAAATATTTAACATTTTTCCTGACCATTTTCTAATTCCCTAACTTTCCAGGTTGCTGGGAACCTTGTGTAATACGTTAAAATTTGATATTAAAAAACAATTCTTACCATAGGAGCAATGTCCTCAAAAATTTCGGCACGTACACTATGTAACTGGCTTGCCATAAACACGTCGCAGCTAGCAAACTTCTCGTCGTCGAAAAACGACTTCAGAAAAACGATGTAATCTCTTTGATTATCTAAATATTCCTCGGGAAAAGGAATATTTTCGATATCCCAAAAGATACAACGTTTTCCGATAATGGCTTCATTGCTACTCTCTAAAATGAAATAATAAAAACAATATATGCAAATTTTAAAATGTCCAGTTTGATTTTCATACTATTTCTCTCCCCCCCCCCCCCACTCACGCAGTCTGCTGCAGAGCCCCAAGACATAGCAATCGCATCCGGATGATGTCCGGGCGCTGGACGCGAAGGGGTGCCGAATTCACTCTTTAACTTCTTGATACCGTCTGCGCCGTCTTAAGAGTATCATGGGCCACCGGGCCCAATTGATTTTTCTGAGGCCCTACCAAACAACTTGTCGAAAATTTCAACCAGATCTCATTTTTGTGAGGCCCCCGAGCCGTGCCTTCTTGTCTTGAGCCTGGCACGCCCCTGCACTACGCCACATGCTGTCCAGAAACGACGCCCTTTCACTTCTGTTCCCGAGAAGATAAGGGATCCGTCTCCTCCAGCTCCTGCAACTCCGGTACCAGCGCCGGTAAGGAGATCGCCGCGTTTTCACCCTGACAGTGCGCTGGTGGCACTGTTTGCGAGCGAGGAGCAGGATGAATCCCAAACCTAATTAATGACATCTCGGAGAAATTAGACTGACTGTATTGAACTGCCGGAGTGCAATGAGGTGCTCTGCCCTTCTTGTCATTTGATTCAATCCTTGATCACTCAAATTTCTGATTGCGCCTTTTGCGATACGATTTTTATACAACTTTCCATGACTATTTATTATCCGTGCCCGTTGCACTTTACTTTAACTTGATTAATTTGATTCTTCGATTTACATAATTTTTGATTTCCTTTCACTATATGTAATCTTTGACGAATCAATAAATTTTGGTTTTACCGGAGATGCCCTGTTCCCCCCTCGGGGGGGGGGGGGGGCAAAGTGCTTGCGTTGCTTCTTGCGACAGAGCCTGGGTATCTCGCGGTTTCTCCAGTTTCCAGCCGTGCCTTAAGACGGCACTGCATACCGTGCACCGCTCCAGCTCTATCGACCATTGTCAATTTCAGCCACTGTCACGGATGGGGGGGGGGGGCGGTGTCGAGTGCTTTTATGCATATATAAATAATACATGGATATAAAATACACATATAAAAAAAGACAAACACACAAAAAGTACATACAGATTTAAAAAAATTATGATGAAAAATTCCTATTGTAAAAAAATTTACGTCCACGGCTTTGTAGCTCTAGTGAGCCCTTTGTCGTCTTCTGTGAACAGGCACCAGGTGCTGGACCACGTCTTCTCTTCTAGGTTTGGTGGCTTGTACTCTACGGCATTGGCCGTACGCAAGGGAAATCAGACCCTGTTCTATGTTCAACAAGTAATGTGGGCAGGGCTGCAATCGATTCAAGTACATATTCTGGCGTTCCCTTGTAATCAAGGTTGCAACTGGGGGGGGGGGGGGGAAGAGGCAGGTGCGTCTAGGCGGCTAGACCAGATGGGGCGTAAATTTTACTCCCAAACCTCTCCTTCAACATTACAGGGGGGGGGGGATCTGTCAAAAATAAAAAATAATAATAAAAACATATATATTTTGATAATCAGCGGTATTTGTGGCATCTAGTCTGAACAAATGATAATGTTTTGTGAATAAGAACTATACAATCAAAATTATCAAAAAACAGTAATTTTACAGTGTGTTCCAACGGGAGACGGTCGCGTGAGGAATCGGGTGACGTCACTTGATTTTTCGAAAAGAGCAACCGGTTTTTTAATGCCCTAAAACTGGTTTTTAAGGCACTAAAAAACCGGTTTTAGGGCACCCCCCTAAATTGGATTGGCCATGAATAGGCCATTTATGATTACTATCCAACGGCTGAGATAGTTTTTTGACGCTGCTAATATGGGATTGGCAATCGAACCATCAAGCGAGTAACATGGCGCTCCCGTAGATTTTCGTTTTGCCATATCATGTTTCGTTTAGTAAATAAATTATTATTTTAAGAAATTAATTAGTCATCCTGAATCCTCATTTTCTCCAAAATCACGCAAACTATCAACCAAAAGACCATTGCAAACCATTTTCAGCTGCATGATCACGAATATTATCGGGATTTCGAAAGCCCGATAATTTATTTAAATAAAGGACAGCAGTTATCCCAATCCAATATGATATAAATATCCCAATCCCCCCTGCATAATGTGAATGGGTCCGCCCATATTTATGCCTCAAAAAAAAATTTAAATGCATGTTACTTAAAAATATTCGAAATTAGAAGCAAGAAAAAAAAATTACCCGCGCTCTCCATTTTTTCAATCCAGATTTATGATTGCTATGCAACGGCCGAAATAGTTTTTTGACGCTGCCAATACTAGCAGCGTAATATTTCAAAAATCGAGAATTCAATACAATTTTTAAAATTATTGACGTGTCGCAAGGCTGACCATACTTCCTCCAGAGAAATGCGGGAAAGTGAGATTCCAAATAAGGAAAGATACGAGACATCGCCAATTATTGCCAAAAATGACGCCAAAACCGAACAAAGTTGTCAAATATTGTTAAATTTACGGAAAATCACGATATTGGGAAATGAAACACTACTGCAAATTGCAGTGGATTAAAATTAATTCCACGAAAAAAAGTGTTCACCAAGACAAATGTGGGAGATCAATATTCTCATTTATAGTTGTAATTATCATATTATAATTTATGAGTTGAAAAAAAATTCAATCTTTGTCCTCACAATAAAGCAAGGGCGTAGCGAGGATGTGAGAAATGTGAGAAAATGACCGAAAAAAGGGAAAAAGATGGCCAAATCCATTGTTCTGTCACTTTGGTCCCCCCCCCCCCCAAAATGAAAGTGGTCCCCCCCGAACGAAATTTCTGGCTACGCCCCTGCAATAAAGGATAAAAATTCAATTAGACTTCCGAAAAAACAGAAAATAGCGGGACTGTCCCGGGAAATACGGGACGTATGCTCACCCTATGTGTGGCGGAAAACCCCACCAAATTTCCGCATTTCTACAGTAAAATCGACAATTTTAACACTGATTTCTATGGGAATCGGGATCAACCTTTGCCTGACCCTGAAATTGATGCTGATAATGATTCTGACTTCTATTCAAAAAGCTGTCATTACTGGGAGGATTGTAAAAGTGGCAAACCATTATAAAGGCATGAACTATATTATACATATGCACTGGCAGCATTAAAGAAGTGACAAACCATTGTAAAGGCATGTACACGTCTGAAACGCATTGCTAGGGAACCACGGCCAAAAAAAAAAACTGGCCATATTACTGGAAAGTGTCAAAGTTCTTGATTGAAATCTGACATTGTAGTACAGTCGAATCCCGTTATAACGAATTTCAAGAGACCCGAGAAATTTCTTCGCAATTACGAAATTTCGTTATAAAAGAATTCCAGGTTTTTGCATTGTTCCTATGTAAAGTTGTCTGGGGGATTAGAAAAGTGTTCGTCAAAATGAGATTTTCGCTGTAACAGTATTCGTTAAAACGGGATTCGACTGTAATATCTCTACTTTCTCCCTAATTTAACCTCTCTTATTTTTTTCAAATGTTTTTTAGATCTTTTTTCGAAATTTCAAAATGTTGCATATACTGTCCAGTACACTTATAACATAACCCGCATGTAGCATGAACCTTGGATATAACATAGGTAGTGTAATCCTTAGAATTTGGCCCCATTCATACCGGACCAGGGGCTCGACCATTTACTTGTAGTACGCGAAAATTCTTCTTCGAGAGTAATTCATCTTCTGACCAATGAGCGCTATGTTAAGGAAATACAACAACTACTATGTTTTTGATTTTAATTGTTCTTCCTGCCGGTGGCAACAGAAACATTCTGTTTATTTACTTTCTGTCTCTTCACTGCTTAGAATCTGCTTATCATCACATTCAGCCATCTTTACTACACATCTCTCTTTAATAGATGCTTCTAGCCGGGCAGAATTCATTTCAATTGTCTGGTCACCAGGTCACAAGAACATCTCCTACAATGAAATTGCAGATAAACTGGCTCGAACTGCTGCTAATAACGCAAACCCTACTTTTCCAGATTTTTCATATGTTGAAGATGTGCTGAATTTGCTTGAGAAGTCATGGAACATCCACATTGAACGATATTTCAGATATCAGTTTCTTTATCCACTTGCATCACGTTTTTTTAATACTATTAATAAATATTCACCTTACTTTACGAAGAGAAAATATGAAACATTATTTTACAGATTATTGTCAAACAGAGCCCCAACTAATGGTTATCTGTGCAGAATTAATCAGAAAGAGACTGCAAAATGTGACTATTGTGATGATCAAGAATCAAATGATCACTTCTTTTTTATATGCAAACATTGGAATAAATATCGCAATACCTTTTTCCAAAGTATTGGTATAAGAAATAATCAGAATTGTAATTGGAGAGCTATGTTTATTGCTCCTCCAAAATTATTTGTCAAAGGATTGGAAGTGTATTTATCTAAATGTAATAGATTCTGATTTTTTTTTTTTCAAAATTTGATAATTTGATATACATCCTGTTTTGAATGGTCTCTTTTTTTTTTTTTTTCCCTCTCTCTCTCTCTCTCCTTCTCTCTCTTCTTCTTTCTTCTTCCCCTCAAGTCCCTGATTAATCTGATGTAAATATCACTGATTTGTTTTTCCATCTACTCATGTCTTGCAAACATCGTTATAATTCTTGTATATATTTTTTTTTTTATAATACATTTGTCTTTTTTTTGGAATTTATTTTATTTATTTTTATTTATTTTTTGCTTAATGTATTGTGATTTTTGTTATGAATAATTATGTTGGATCATACAAGTATGATTGTTTTTCTTGTATGTAGCTATTTGGTTTGATGCGAGAAAATTTCTTGTGCTGTATATATTGTGAATTTGATTTAATATTTGTACAATTTGTGATAAAGCTGTGTACTGGTATGGGTTTTGTATAGGTGGTATATACAAAGTGAATGGGTATAGTTATATATATGTTTCAGTTATTTTATAATTTTCTAAATGTATGGTATTTTCCATATATGTTGATGTATCAAAAATTTTTTTTTTTCCTACCCTAAAAAACTAACAAACTAACACATTAACCTTGTATATTTCTTTTTTCTACCCGTCCTAAAACCCTAGGTTGGTACAAAAGGACGTAAAACAAGTCAAGTCAAGTCAATCTGCTTATCACTTCCTTTTCCAGTGTCCTTTTTATCAAAATATTCGCAAGTTTATCCTCATTGATCCTGTTTCAAAAAACTACATTTTAGAGTGGTCAGATCTGATTTCTCTTCCTCCCAACATTATTTCTTGTTTGGTCCAAAAATATATTTGGGCATCCCATCGTTTTGATTGATTGTTTTTTTTTTCTTTCTGTTCTATCATGACTAAAATAGAGGGCCTCTAGCTTTAGAAGTGCTGCATCGTTGCCCTGTGCAGCTGAAGATATCCCACTCTTCCTTTCCCTTTATTTTGTTTTCCTTTGCTCTTAATTTCTGGGAGCAGTCGACAATGATTAATATTTTTTTTCTTTAATGTAGAAAATCTCTACCAGCCGCAGGGAGAGGGCCTTGCTGTAGCCAAAAACCCTGCTAAAACTAAACCATTGATTGATTGATTGTCTCTTCCATGTGCTTTTTTCTTTTCCTATCGCAATTGCTCAACCCAAGCGATGCTCTAAGACATAGGTTCCCAACCTTTTTTGTCAACCCAAGCGATGCTCTAAGACATAGGTTCCCAACCTTTTTTGAAGGTTGTTTTTCGATTGTGGTTTTCGAATCCCGTTTTAACGAATACTGTTACAGCGAAAATCTCATTTTGACGAACACTTTTCTAATCCCCCAGACAACTTTACATAGGAACAATGCAAAAACCTGGAATTCTTTTATAACGAAATTTCGTAATTGCGAAGAAATTTCTCGGGTCTCTTGAAATTCGTTATAACGGGATTCGACTGTACTACAATGTCAGATTTCAATCAAGAACTTTGACACTTTCCAGTAATATGGCCAGTTTTTTTTTTTGGCCGTGGTTCCCTAGCAATGCGTTTCAGACGTGTATATGCCTTTACAATGGTTTGTCACTTCTTTAATGCTGCCAGTGCATATGTATAATATAGTTCATGCCTTTATAATGGTTTGCCACTTTTACAATCCTCCCAGTAATGAGAGCTTTTCTTCAGAAATTTGTTTCTCCCATCGTCCCACAACTCAATCTAACCCATAGGATCCTATGTTATACCCGTAGCTTCTACCACCCCCCCCCCCCCCCAGGGGGCGTTAACGCCCACCATTCCGTATGGTCCCAGCAAAGATGGGAAGGATTGGAAAAAGGTGAGTACTTCTAAGTTTGTTGAATTTAACCTTGTAATTTATGAAATATAGTTAATTTATGAAATATAGTTAATTTATGAAATATAGTTAATTTATGAAATATAGTTAATTTAGGAAATATAGTTAATTTATTAAATATAGTTAATTTATTAAATATGTTTCGTTTATAAAACCAAAAGTTTTGTTTCCTGCTGATGTTAGAAAAATTACAGAAACGAAATAAGGAAATATTGTATTTAATCGCTTAAACTAAATTTTTTTTTATCAACATCTCTCAAAGGAAAAAAAAAAATCTAATGTAATTGTTTTTATGTGGTTTATATAAACAATGGTAGAATGTAACAAAAATTAACAGCGGTATTTTTGAATCTGGTTTTTGAAGGTTGAATTGATGTGGCAGTTATGCATAGGATGATTATTTAAACCACAACATTTCTTTTTGTGTAGACATGAACTCACTACAAGAATGCTGTGAAAAAAAAAAACAGCAGATATTCGGAAGGAGTCCTTGAGGACAGGTGGTGGGCCATCCCCATCAATGCGACTGTCGCATTTGGAAGAAAGAGTGGTCGCAATGATGGGCGACGCTGTGGTATACGGGGATGCAGGAGTAAATCCCCCATTGCGGTATTCTTCTGCGGTGAGTATTTAATTTTAAAGTACAAAGTATATACTTTACTTTTTGGCCATCAGGACTGACTGTTGACATAAGAGGGGTTCGCTGTTTAAATATGAATAATTTGTACAGTTCTGATGTTGACCTGATTATTTGATTGTTTTTGTCACACCACTGTCATTTTCTGCACACGAGGGCTAATTAGACCGGGACTTACAATTTATTGCCGATTCCAAGCGGCAGGCTTGTTTTTTATACTCATCGAGAGGCTAGTGCAATAACCAATGATGTTGACCTGATTGTGGGTAGGTTATTCATATGGACTCTGTCAGGACCATAGCCAGAAATTTCTTTGGGATGGTGATCAAGTGACAGAACTTAACTATGCTAATTTATAAAAATCAGTTATTTTTTTTTATTTCGGGAAGAGGACCTAACTCCTAGTACAGCACTTCCTTTGCTCTGTGTCTGTAATGAAATGATTTTATATTTTTGTTACATTGGATTTTACTTTCATATTTATTAGTGGCACCACTTGTTATTTTGTAGTGTATTCCTGGAGCATCCGCTACAGCATCTGGATCTTCAATTGTTGAGCAGGAGCCTGTTGAGGTTTCAATCTCAGTTCCTGCTGAGGAATTTCAAGACTGATTGCTCCCACCTGTCTGAAGACATGTTTGCAGCCATTGAGTCGGGTAAGAAGATATGATAATCCTTCGCTTAAAGGAATATGAAATTCTGAATTAACAGTGGCTGGTGCATTAAAAAAAATATAACAATGGCTACCACCACACCTTTACATGGAAAAAGAATGTAATTTAAATAAATCAAGGCAGAACTAGACTAAAAAAGACAAATGTTTGTCAGCGAAATAAACGAATTTCAGGTGAAGCTTCAATAGAGCAAGCAATGTTTTTGTATGCCAGAGGGAAAGAACACTATATTTCTATCAATGTTGGAATAATGAATAATATTAATTTGCTTACTTTAATAACGTTAGAGATACAGGAGATATAAATCTTGGTCATAGATGATCTCATTTAAATAAATGGCAGATATTCACTTCATCCCATGTCACATTCTCTCATAGGCGAAGAGCTTCTTTACATTGCGCTCTCATTAAATTTCACTTTTGGGACACTGTGCCTATTACCTCTTGGCATACAGAAATGTTTCACGTATTTCCAATTGAGTTTTGTGGTCTTCCAGTTAGTGCCATCTTAATGCATAGGCCCCCCCACCAGGTTTGAGACTGCCCTGCATTTTGAGAAACTTATAACACATACAGTTGTGACATGATGGCATTGGGTTGTATCATTATTGTATATAACTGTCTGAAGGTTTGATGCATAATGGATATGATTATGAGGTATTATTTGTTAAATCTCCTTCACTTAATTACACATTTCAGATCCTGTTGATGTATCCCTTACTGTTCCTTCCCATCAAGAGGAAACAGCCTCAGCTTCATTGAACAGGACGCCACAACAAAAAAAAGAGGATGCGATGGAAGAGCAGGCACAGGAGGAAACTGCAATAACCTTTAAAGAAGTAGCCACTTCTATAAAAAATCTTTCGTCACAGTTATGTAACATGTTTAACGATTTTATTGAAGTATATAAGAAAAATTTAAAATTGTGATTTTTTTTCCTTTTTATTGATTGAATTTGTATTGCTGTATTTCATTTAGATAGGTCACTTTTTTAAATGCTGTTTAATCTCCCACAGGAGACTGGAGGATAATATGGCCCTGTTTACAGTTAAATTCAACCATTTAAAAATTCATGAAATGTATGCATCGGCTAACAGAGATCAGGAAATGGTATAATAACAGATTGGAAAGTTAAAATGATAGATCACTAAAAATATTTTAATGAAAACTATTTCTGATATCTTTTTAAAACCAAAATCAATGAATTCCTCACACCTTGATTAAGTAATGAGTCAACTCTCAGTTACATTTAGTTTCATTGTGCATTTATTATTTTCTTTTCTTGCAAAATTTGAGGTATGGCAAGAATTTAACTGTCAGGATAATACATTGCGGCATAAACCATTCGAAACAAGACATTTTATAAGCAATACTATATTCAAAAACTGAAACATCACAATCAAAAATTCACAAAGATAAAACTTGGAAGACAAACGCAACATTTGTGTATGCCCTTCTGATCAATAACTCCTAGGGAGGGATCATAATCCCTCCCTATTTTTGACTGTATTCAGACATATAGGTTGGAAAAACACACCCGCAGTCAATGTTTACCGCTCAAAAAACCACACATCATTACCGCTGAGCATCCATTGCCCCTGAAATTTAGTAATGGAAAAAAAAATTTCGTTACATAAAGGTTCAGAACAGTGTTTAGACAACATATATGTATAATACTACAAGAACAAATTCTGTTTGATAGTTTGTATAAATATATCACACCTTTTCTCCACTTATGTCATTGCATAGTGACAGTTTTCATGGAATATATTATGACTACTAAACCAGACATGCACCTCAGCCATATTACTCTGCGGAACTTCTAGCAAATTGATACATGTTTTAATGTGCGTGTCCGTGTTGTGAACCTAATGTGAAGCTTGTTTCTGTCTAATGTTTGTTATAGTGATGCCATGTGGCACACATGGGCATAAACTCATTGAAAATTTAGAGGGAGGGGGTTCAGGCTCAAATAATGGTGTCGTATAAATGCAAAAACCACATAACTGGTGCTTTTTAAAAAATTAACCCCCCCCCCCCTTTCCACAGACGTTTCCCAAAATTCAAAATCATAAAGGATGATTATTGGCAAGAAGTTGAAATACTATATTTCTCACCAATTGTGCGTTGACGGAGTGAAACTGCTTCCCGTTGACATAGGAAGGCTCTGGATAATTCTTGTCGAACTTTAATGGCACCACAACAGGAATGCGTATACACTATGGCACAGATAACTCCCAGGAATTTGAGCTTCTCCCAAAAGTTCTCTTGCAGGTCGACATATTGGGACATCTCAGGAAAGGACACATACTTATGTAGCATCAACGTATTGATGGCCTCAGTAACAGTATAGATAGAGTTACAGACTGTTCGTACATCCCCAAACAGACGTCTTGGCTCAGGCTTCTTTGGTAGGCACCATTGGCATGCACATAGAACCTGCACAAAGTTAAATCAAACATGAGGTAGTCGTTCAAGATATATTGTAAAACTATTATATTTGAATAAACTAATGTTATGGTAAAGTGCTACAAGAAACTTCTGTTAGAAATAAATGCTAACGTGCTCATGTAAAATGTAACCACCCCCCCCCCCCAAAAAAAAAACATGAAAAACAATGACATATAGTGGCTATCGTTCTATCCATTTTGCCTCCCATCTCCAAAAGAAATAAGTGCCTTTATTGTGCCTTCAATACCTTCTTGCAACACCCAAATAACATTCACTTCTCTTAAATCTTTGTTTATACAGTGTCCTCCTGGTTGTTGTAATGGAATGGTTGCTATTAAATGAGGTCATTATAACGAGCATAGACTGTATACAGTTATCTCTCTCTCATTCCCCAGTGCAAAAGTACAAGGGAAAAACATGCATAAGTGAGAGCAGGGCCGCAACTAGGGGGGGGGGGGGCAGATGGGTCTCAGGCACTAGACCCGAGGGGGGGGGGGTGCAAATTTCATTCTGATACCTCTCCTTCAAACGTTACAAAGGGGCGTCAAAATACTCGCTTGCCCCGGCTGACCAAGCATATAGTTGTGGCCCTCAAAAAGAGAGGGGCATACAAGCGAATGGCATTATTATCCATACAGTGTTCAATCGCTTCAGTACTCACAAAAATAGGTAAACCATTAAGTGAATATTCCATTGGAACAACTGTGATGGACAAAGGGTGACCTAAACAAAATACTGTAAACTTGTTTAGGGTACTTATTAATTTTACACACACACATATATATACACACAGGCAAGGCTTGACAAATGGAAAAAATATTTAGGCGCCAGCCCAATTTCTTAGCTGCCCTGCAAAATTTGGGAATCACAGGTCTGGGGTTGTCTCAAGAACGCAATGGGTCCATGTGCCCCCATTCCGCAGGACCCCTACGCTTGGATCTTTGCCGGTCCCCTCCGGAAAAAGGGGATTTAGAGTGCAAAAGAATGAAAAATGATAGAAATCTTCCCCGGGCCCCTTCAGTCCCACCCTCGTGGGTACCATGCATGGGCCTCAGGCAAAGTTATATTCTGGGACCCCCCCCCCCCTAATTAACTGAAAGGGCTTGCAGCTTATAAATTTTACGCTTTCCTCGCGATAATCATAGCACCAACTCTCTCTCTTACGAGGCCACTTATGCACATCGGGTCGTGCCCGGAAGGGGCCCCACGTGTTAAGACGGCACTGCACACGACTACATATTTTGTGCACGAGTTATTAGTTATTTAGTATTTTTCAAAATACTTTTATTTCGAAAGCCCAGTGTTTTTTTAAATTAAAATCAAAATTACCTGACAACATCGTGAACATAAAAAATGTATAGGGCCTAAATAGGCTTTACGTTAAGTACTTGATTCGTTTTCCATTATTAATAAAAAACATTCATTCAAAATGAAACACCACTACAACGAATAATTTCTGATTATAATTATTTCAATTTAAACGTTAATTATTACTTACCTTTCTCTCAACTGTCAGCGGTGTCCCGAGTTCCGACCTATGGGCCAACATCGGCGCAATTCCTCGCCCACTTTCCACGTAGCATTTTTCTTCAACCTAAAAAGGTTCACGAATTCTTTATCCGACAGCTCAAACGCATCCATGACGTATCTATTTCAAAACGGAGCACGTGCAGGCATTTGAGAATCGTAATAATCATTTAACAACACGTAAGTCGACGCCATCGCCATTGATAATCCTACTGAAATAATTGTCCCTCCCAGCGATCCGCATTTATTGTTCACGAAGAATATGGTCGCAAAAACTTCCCTTTTATCGCTCATAACGAGAAATCGCTGAGTGAACGATAGAATCGTTACCGGGGACAAGTAGATGGTCGAGCCCCAGAATTGAACGTTTTCGTCGATTCCTAGCCTTTACAGGCTATCTTCCGACCTACAAATTGCCTAAGATTGGCATATGAAGGAAAAGACAAGTTGTGCTTGCGTGTTAGTGGTGTAGAGAGAAATAGATTTTAATGTCGATCCAAGTGGGTAATTTACAAATCTTTGAATTCACGAGAAATATTTACCATATTCCAGTGATGTCAAGCAAAATTTCCCTTTTGACTAAATTTTTCCCACACATTCCGAAAATTGTCCTGTCATCTATCGGTGGAATAATGCAATCAAGTATTTTACACAAGAAAAGCATTTTTGTTTTGCATTTATATTTTTTTTTAACGAAAATTCTTCTGTTTAATGAACTCTCAAAATTTCCCACAAACGCCAAGAAACGCCAACTGGGACGCCAGCCCAAGCTGGGCTGGAAGAGATCTCGGCAACGGGATAAGTCCGGTGGCAGAGACCCTGGCGTTCATTCATTTGTCTGTGAACCATCCCTAAGTAGTCAACCCTCTTACTTTGGGTTGTTACTAAATTTACATACACATTCATAACTATACAAGCAAGACTAATGCCGTTAACATAATAATTATCAAAAACTGAGTGTAATTTCAAAAGCAAAATTATAATAATTGCAATATACAACTTTGACCACACAATCCACAAATGTCCACAAAATAAAAATAAGTGTTCTCTTATAAGTTTGCGAAAGAGAATAAAATGAGAATATTCATCTTTCATTATAATCTTTCATTGATTCTGAAATTATATCTCATTAATTCTGAAATTATATCTCATTAATTCTGAAATTATATCTCATTAATTCTGAAATTATATCTCATTAATTCTGAAATTATATCTCATTAATTCTGAAATTATATCTCATTCATTCTGAAATTATATCTTTCATTAATTCTGAAATTATCTTTAATTACTCTCATGAAAGGAATGCCACATGTTGCTCATGAAAGTAACAAATCTAAATTAAAGAAACATAGAAATGAATCTGCCTGTTTTTGCTTCAAAAAATGCTTGATTAAAGCTGCGGAATTTCTTCAATGTAATTTATATGGGCCTACACACATAATTAATTTCAAAACATCCTAAACTGTGCATGGATTGATGCAATTGGATAATATAAGACAATACGGAGACATTAATTCTAATTTTCGTGCTTGAGAAGATATAAATAAAAAGCTGATATTAATGTTATTGCATGGATATCCACCTCAAAAGTGGGCCTGGCTCATTATTTTATATTTAATTTTCTAGGCTTCTCTCTCGCATCTCTGAGGGCCGTATTCACCGACATGGTTTAAACCTGTAGTTACAATTTTTGGATAAGAGATCAACATAGATTGGTTAAAACCCTGAATTTAACCAATCCGTGTCGATCTCTTATCCAAAAATTGTAACTACAGGTTTAAACCATGTCGGTGAATACGGCCCTAAACGAGCTCAATATTTCGAAAACCAAAGATTCAATTCAATTTTTAAAATTATTAATGTGGCGGAAAACCCCACTAAATTTTGGCATTTCTATGCTAAAATCGGCAATTTTAACATTGATCTCTATGGGAGATCGTGTTTGTTTTCACCAAGTCACGTGATCTTCCAACGGAGATGTTGGGGAGGGGGGGACACCGTTCTCAGCACTGCCAAGACGAAGACCACTGACGTCATACTCCCTCCAGTAATATAAGCTGGATGAATTCATAGTACAGATTTGTGGCGACACTGTCTGGAGGGGCGGATCCCTCTGGAATGTTCTCTACACATCCTCCGCCAGTTTTCCGTCAATCGCACGTCCTTGCGCCAAACCGAAACCGGTATCATCTGCGGTTGCCAACAGATTTCGATATTTTTGAGAGCCGTAACAAAT
The DNA here is from genome assembly GCF_987345545.1 of Pholcus phalangioides. NCBI lineage: Eukaryota > Metazoa > Arthropoda > Arachnida > Araneae > Pholcidae > Pholcus > Pholcus phalangioides. The sequence goes on from NW_028301594.1 coordinate 16,608,098, forward strand.
CACGCCATCTATCATCTATAGATCGTAACATTGCCCCCTTTCATAGAATTAATTGTTCGTCCCAACAATTCAGTCCTTAAATCGGCGGGTTGTATTCACTGTGGTAAAAGGCCAGTCTGTTGGAGTTGACCACCTTGTACTTTGAGGATGGTGTCGTTCAGTTTCTTCACAACTCTGTAGGGTATTTGTCATGATATCTGAAGTTTTGGGCACAGTCCTTTCCGGCGCTTCGGGTTCCAGAGCCAGATGAGGTCTCCTTCCTTGAAGTCATGAGACGTGGCCTTCGCATCGTAGCGATTCTTCATTTTTTGATTTTTTTTTTTTTTGGCGCAAGGACCATCTAGGTCAAACTGCGAACGATTCTTCATCTTTTCGGAGCCGATATTGATCCTGTGCCTGGCGATTCGATGCATGTCATCGAGGTGCTCCTGGAGTCCCTGGACGTATTCTTCCGGTAGAAGAGCAGCATCTATCGGTCGCCGAAACATCAGATCACCTGGGTGGCGAAGGTCCTGTCTCATGAGCGATGGCGAGTATCCGGTGTTCTCGTGAGCGGTTCTCGGTAACGGTCGCAGGATGTTCGGGCGATTCTTTCCAACGGCGCTTCGACGTTGTGGCGGTGAAGGCGGTCTCGGGTGTGCCTCGGATGTCCTTTGCGGGCGGCGCAGGTGTCGCAATTCTTGCACCACTCTTTCACATCGGTCCAGGACTTGTCCCAGTAGAATCGTTCACGGACCTCGAGAGTATTGATTATGCCGAAATGTCCACCGGTCGGGCTTCCGTGCAAATCTTTCAAAACCCCTTTCACACGGGCTCTTGGTAGGATGAGTTGCCATCTCAGCGTTTTCCCGTTCTGCGACTCCCATTTTCGGTACAGCACGTCATCTCTCATCTCCAGAGAGTCCCATAGCCCCCAGTATTCCTTGGTCGTCGGACTGGAAGAGGCGACGTCCTGCCATGTTGGTTTATTCCCGGTGGATTCCTTTAAGTCCATGATCGGTCGTATGTCGAGATCTTCTAGCTGGGCCTTCCTGGCGTTCTCGTCGCTCCAAGGATCGTTACTTCAGACTTGAGATGTTGTTATCCGTCTAACTATAGGGTTCACCGGTCCACATTTCTCTTCTGCCTTAAGGCGATGGTGACACCTCCGTGAACCCGGTCCTCTCGTCAGGGCATCGGCATTTCCATGCGCTTTTTCTTTACGAGGCTGGATCGTCCTCTTCATGCCATCTGACTCTCGTGAGAGAACAGTTCCGGTCTTACCATTGGTCTTGTCTGCATCAGTGATTCAGACCCTTTTCCACCTCTGTATAGTGTAGCGTTTTAGCGTATTTGTGTTGTGAGAGTGGTGCTTGTTTTGTGTTCTTGCTGGTGCTGCCGTCTGCCAGGGACGGGCTTAAGTATTTTGCGGCCCAGTGCAAAAAAAAGATTTGCGGCACTTCTGAACAGGGGTTTTCCAATACCCCAGGTCATCCATGGGTACCCTGGGCCCCCAAGTTCACATTGCCCACCGAGAATGACTGTATAACTACTATATATTTCGTGGTCATTAAAAAAAAAATCATTGGGTGATAAATATGGACAAAAGTGTCAGCTACCCAGTGAAAAATTGCGAGTGTGCCCCTAGGCACTTGGAGATTTAGGGCTGTCAGGGCTAAAAAACCGATTATTTACCCAGGCCTTTAACCTTAGAGGTTCTCTACCTTGGACCGAATTTTAAGCTATTGCTTTGTTAAGAAATCAATGTCAAAATTTAATCAAAAAATTTTTATCCCCTTTTGCGGCCCGATGCGGCCGCATCCTTCGCACCTGCCTATTCCGGCCCTGCCGTCTGCCTTCTATATTTCTAAGTGAAGATGGTAAATGTTTGAATTTTCATGTAATATAAGTATCGTGTTGAAATCCTGCCTGTTTTCTGCGGAGATATTTTTTTCTTTTGAGACTGCAAAAGGAAGATTCCGTTGCTGTATCACAAATTATTTAAACTCTCGGTGCTCTACCGCCTACGCAAGCCACTCGATGGTCAATCGCAAGAGACGAGAGCATTATAGATTTTCAGTTGCACTTTTTTGATTACATGCGCCACCGTTGTAAACCGTATATACAAATACAAATACAACGCAATCATGGATCCCCGAGCCATTTTTTTGGAGGCCCTACCTACTACTACTACACCACCACCCCCCGGACCCCCCAACGAATCGGTACATGCGTGAATGTGCGTGTACGTGTAGTGAAACCTGACGTGAAGTTTTGTTGTTTCTCTGTAATGCTTGTTATGTGTAGTGCTGCCATCTGCCACCAGTTTTTCTAACTATGAGTGAAGTGTTATGATTGAATGATTTATCGTTGTAGGACTGTTGCTCTCTGTGGCGAGACTTTTTAATGGGGAGATCAGCTCGTATTCGCGCCTTGAAGTTGGGAACCACAGAAAACCAACTTCAGCCGACCACCACTGTGGGGTTCGAACCCGGATCCTCGCATCGCGAGTCCGTCACTATAACCACTCGACCATCACAGCGGCAAAAGTATATGTGAACCTGCTGCACTCTGCCGTTGCTGGATTTGTGACTCGCCTGCGATGTGTTATTCCCTGTGTGTTGGTGTTCATGCATAACACATACTGCTGTAATAAACGATTTGGAGACATTCTGTTCGTTATTTGCGTATCTTTTTGTTGTCTTGTGTACGTCAGCGTCACCTATTGGATGTTTTTAGTTATTTTTCCCCGTCTTAAAAAAAATTCACGTGACAGCGATGCCAACCCTGCAAATCGTTTTTTATTCCGGTTATTTTTCCGGTTTTTATGAATTTTTGAAGTTTCTACGGACTTTTTGCCCACCCTGTATATTTTTCTTACTATGCATGCATTATATCTTTCGCAGAACCTGTTACACGTGCATCAATCAAGCCTTGTATTAAACGCGCATCAACAAACAAACCTAATAGGCCTGGAACTCGTTCCAATTCATTTTAACGCCTTTAATTACTTTTAAAGCTGTTACTAATTAAATAGGAAAGTCCTCCATTTACACACGATTCTAATTATCAAAGAAACGTTTTCGATTTCTTAGAAATATAAGTGCAAAAGAGACGGAAAAAGTCTTTATATATCATTGTGCCGTGAGGCTCTTTTTAACCTTCTGTGCCTTTTCCGCTCGTTTCCATTTAAATTAGTGAACGTGACGCTAATTTTTAAATTATTTCTCTCTTTCTCGAAGGAGGAGAGCCGTTGGTAGAATTTTAACAAATGCATTAACAACATTATGGAAATGCTTTATTTGAGGGGAAGATGGTGAATTGATGATAACCTTGACTTTCAATCGGACTTGTCCTTCGTGTGATGGGTTGTTCTCCTTCTCTCCCCCGTGTAATGTAATAATGGATGATGACGTTCGGATTGTTGGTGTCCGGTCTGCATCCGGTGCTTGGTTATGTATCCTTGACCATTCTGCTCATTTCTTTGGGACGCGCTTCCGAATATTCAACAGTTATTTTTGAAACGATATTAAATTTATACATATGTACGGTACAACATACATGCTGAAACCATAGCTCTTGGAGTTGTCTGATGTAGCCCGTGGCCCCGCAAACCTAATTCTGTAAAAATGAGCGAATCGACACATTACCGGATCACCGAAGTGACTCGCAGTGCACTTGAATGGCACATTTTCTGATAACTTGAGTAAACAATGGCATATTTGCAGACCTTGAGTGACCCACGCCACATTTTCAGATCAGTGTCTCGCGGCACGGTCCCAGATCATTTAAGTGGCCCGCGGTGCCGTTTCGCATCATTCAAGAAGCCCGCGGCTCGTTTACGGTGCCGTTTCGCATCATTCAAGAAGCCCGCGGCTCGTTTACGGTGCAGTTCCGGAGCACTTAGACGGCTCGCAGCACATTTCTACATATCTTAAGTAACCCGCGGCACATTTACAGATCACGCAAGTGGCCCTCCCCGACTCGTTTTCATAATAACGAAGTGACCCTCATTTTCCAGAAGGTTGAGCATCAAATATACAGCAATGTTTCTGGCATGGAACTGGCAGTCTCCCCGCAGACAGCATGCAGACATGGTACACATGGTACTTACATAATACGAAAAAAATTTAAGCTTTTGTCATTTTCACTTCAAATAAGAAAGACAGATGGAAGCACCAGTATAAACGGAAACAAGCATACCTCTGACAACATAAATACGTTAGGGCCACGCATGTGCACACACATAACATGTCCTTGCATACAACCAATTCATTGGGAACACACGAGAGGAATATTCATGTGGTGCATGTAAAGTGAAGTAGTTAGTAGGCAGCAATTAAAAATAAGGCACAGAACTAGATCGCTAAGTACACACACTCATGGTTACGGCACAACTCATTCGGTGGTAAATTGGCGATAGACCGGTTTTAAAGAAAAAAGAAAGTGTTAAGTGGTATTCGCCACTGTGGTCGTTGAGTGGTCATAATGTCGGACTCACATCGCGATTACCCGGGTTCGAACCCCCATCCACAGTGATTGTCGACTGAGGTTTGTTTTCTATGGTTCCAACTTCGAGGAGTGAATGAGATCCGATCTCCCCGTCGAAAAGTTTCACCACAAACAGCACTAGGCCTACAGCGATACAAATATTCAATCATTGCACTTCGCTAGTAGTTCGAAAAAAAAAGCAGAAGATAACTCTATAACAAGCATTACACAGAAATAAACTTCACGTTAGGTTCACAGGCATGCATATTCCAACATGTACCAATTCGTTTGAGGCTCTATGGGGAGAGGGGGGAAATACAGTCGCGGTGCAGTAGTAGGGTTAAGTAGCAGTAGTAGAACACGAAACACACACACACACACACTACGCATAATTTGGACAACTTAAATTCTTTAGAGCCACGCATATATATATACAGTCGAATCCCGTTTTAACGAATACCGTTATAGCGAAAATCTAGTTTTAACGAACACTTTTCTAATCCTCCAGATAAGTTTACATAGGAAAAATGCAAATACCTGGAATTTCTTTTATAACGAAATTTCGTAATTGCGAAGAAATTTCTCGGGTCTCTTGAAATTCGTTATAACGGGATTCGACTGTACTACAATGTCAGATTTCAATCAAGAACTTTGACACTTTCCAGTAATATGGCCAGTTTTTTTTAACGAACGAACGAACCGTAACGAAATTTTTTTTTGTTATAACGAAGTGATTTCTCCGGTCTCTTGGAGTTCGTTATAACGAGATTCGACTGTGCACATACACAGCAAGTTTCTGCATGTATCAGTTCCCCAGATTATTATTTGCGAGGTGCAGGTACGATTGTGAGTGCTGTTTCCATAATCTGGTCTACATGAGAAATATCAGCTGTGTTCCACATTAGGGCTCTCCAACCCTATGTGATACGATTTCCCTAGGAATATTCAATGGTACTCGAATGATAACAGCAATGACAGAAAAATAGGCATAGCAATAAAAAAAACTCATAGTGTTAGTTATAATCACAGCCCGGATTATATACAAATATGCATAATTGCATAGCATTTTTTTGCGCATATTTTTAAGCATTCTAAAAAAGCATATTTTTGAACTAACTACACGTGTTCTTCATTTTTTGCGCATATTTTTCAGTGCACTGCATATTTTTCTTTTCGACCAGGCCATACTTCAGCGCTTTTAATGTGAATATTTATCTTTTATACATTTTTTTTTCTTTTTGTGAATTTTTATCATTTTTAGAGAAACTTAAGCATTTTATATGCGTATTTTTTTCATTTCACATATATTTTTCAATACACGTATAATATACGCATATGTCCTTTAGAGGATTTTGAAGAATTTTTAAGGCATATTTTTTATTTCACGCATATTTCGGTATTTTTAAATGCATATTTTCCCAATTTTTGTGGGTTTTTGGACACTTTTAAATGTATATATATTTTTTCATTTTTGCGTATATTTTTCATTCTTTGGCATTATTAGATGGATTTGTTTTCATTTTTCACGCATATGTTTGATTTCATTGCATGTATCGACATTTAAGTAAAATTCATCTTTATTTTTAGTGCATACTTCAGCGTTTTAATGCATATTTCAGTTTTTTATTGAATATTTCAGCATCTCTAGGGCATATTTCAGCGTTTTTAGTGCTTAGGGCCTTATTTTACCACTTTTCTAGAGCATACAATCCAGGTTCTAATTATAGTATATACAAGGGTAGATGTGTCTTAACCGAGTGAGCCCACAGGGTCACCGAGCCAATCAGGGGTTGTAAATTTTAGGAGTTTCATACGTCCTAATTTTACCATTTTTTTAGTGAGCGCTTTTAAAAAAGATATATGTATATATTTCCAGCATTTCTCTGTGTACTCCAAGTGCATTTATGTATTCTTGAATGCCAATTTCACCAATAAAAAAAGTCCTTACATAATAAAAATTTGTGTATAAGGGGCAGGGCCGTCTTAAAATTGTTATGGGCCCCCCGGGCCAATTGATTTTTCTGAGGCCCTACTTGACGAATCTGCATGGTTGTCCTTGAAAATTTTGAGCATATCTCATTTTTGTGAGGCCTTTCTTTCATGGCGGTATGGTATAAAGAAAAAGGCCTTTCTATGAATTCTGTAACTTGTTAGCCTTTTCGTCGGTGGACCACTGCAAATAGCTTGGCACCGGTGGGCCATGCGTTGAAGACTCCTGATCTACTGTCAAACTTTAATTTTTTGGTTGATACAGACGATTATTTTGGACTGAGAGGAGACCTTTTTCGAAAAATAGCCATGGTCTTTCTGTGTCATTAAATGAAGGCCAAATGGAATAATATTTGATACATAATAATGCAAAGCAATTATTTTCTCATCCAAAGCTCACGAACCCCCTAAAATCAGACACTGATTACTTGTACCCCTGCAACCATTCAGTACATGGAGCAGCGAAAATAAGCATGGGAGCGTCGTCGTAACGCAAGGCGAGCAAACCACCTACCCAGAGGGGTTTCGCAAGAGGAGCCATCTGGGTACGTGGGTTATAGCCCTCAAGGTTACTAGAATATATAGTGTAGTACAATGTTTCTCAACCTATCTGAACCCACGGACCAGTAAAATGTCTGAAACAATTCGGCGGAACACTTGCGTCCCGTATTACAGGACATTTCTGTATTTTTAGTGTTTCTAAATTTTTTTTTATAGATTTGGCCCGTTTTTTTCAATGATGTTTATTTAAATTTATAATTTTCACTAAAATCTCCTTAATAAACAGCGTTTTTATACGTTATGATAATTTTGGGTATAAATACAAATATTCATCTCACATTGTCAAGTTAAACTGTTTTTCCTCAATTTTTCAATAATTTTAACGAAATTGGGGATTTTGCTAACTTACGGCAACATTTTTAAATGGCGACGTTCCATATTTTTTAGTAATCAGGTCATTTGAATGTTCCGCAAAATTTTCTTTTACTGTGATTTGCAGCAACCCCTTTCATTTCTCCATCCTTTACCCCTTTTTGCAGTAATTAGCAAATTTGCTGTAAATCGCATTTTTGGGCCGCAAATTAGTTATACCCTGTATTTAGGATCGCAATATCCCGCATTTTCCTTGATGAGGTATAATGAACCTAAGTAAATGAAGGTACAATTTTTATTTGTGAATCCATATTGATGTTACTATAATATCGATCACACAAGAATTAATTAATTTTTCATCCAGTTAGAATTGAATTATCAAGTCTGCCTGCGGACCACCTCTCTGGCCATATCGTTATATTGCAATTTACTGCCATTAATGACAGCAAATTTCATGGGTTGCATGCAAACATGGGTTGGAAATGAAGGCGCCACCTATCGGCGGTCATCTCAAGCTCGTTAGGGAAAATATCTATATCCTCACTTGGGATTTGAACCCGGGACCATGACAGCAACCTTCACGGTGGTAGACATGCGTCTTACCACCACGCAAAGAGGACCACCTCTGGTCCGCGGACCATTGGTTGAGAAACGCTGGTCTAGTAGAATTCAGTAATAATACAGCAAAACCTCTCTGGCAGACACTGGCGGGACAAAAAATTCATCCGCCAAAAAAGGAGTGACCGTTAATCATTGGTTTGAAATGCATACTTTTATTATATAAGGGGAAATTATTATTTCGCCGTGAAAGAGGGGTGATCGCATCTGAATGTTGTCCGTTAAGAGGGATTCACTGTATAGTATAGTATGCAGAATATATAGTGTGTAGCCCTCTTTCATTTATAGTGGGGGGGGGGGGGGCGGCACGCTTTTTTTTGGATAAATATTAAAAAATTATCTGAGTTCCGTGTAGAAAAGCTTTATTATCAACAAGGGTTCCGTGAGAAGTTTTACTTGAAAACCCTTAACATAGAAAGCGTGCAAGCATGTGAGTGACCAAAAGATTGACCTGCTGAGCGAGAGACGAATACAGTGACCTATAGCAACGTTTCTAAACGTTGACTGACATTTTTAATATGTATATATAATTTCTGCTGCGGAGCCTCTAGGCAGTGCACACGGATCTCGAAGGGCTCCGCGGAGCACCGGTTGAGAATCGCTGCTGCATAAGTAAGAAAATGATAGGGGGGGGGGAATGGAGAATGTGCCATTCAACACCTTGCACGAAGGTCTCATCTTCATCGGAAAAGGAGACCACAACCTGTTGCCAAGTAGCAGCAGTAGGAATTTTTTCAAGGGCGAACTCACACATCGTGAAGGTCTTCCTTTTTCGAAGCACCTGAAAATTTGGCATCGGGCTCTCTCTGTGGAAAAGATCAGGCCACACATTGGAATTCCCGCTCGGTTTCTTTTTACTTCTCTTATTATTCCTTAATCTTTTTTTCTTTTCTTTTTTTTTGTCTTTTGTCTTTGTTAACCTTGAAATGTTCCCCACCCAGAAATAAGAAGAAGAAAAAAAGATATTATAATTTTCTTCTTGAGTTTCATTATCTTTAAATTAAGAAAAAAACCGCACCCGATGCTCGTTTATAGCGAGTTTCACTTCTTCTATTAAGACAATTTCTTCCTTTTTTTTTTTACAGTGGGTTAGAATGGATCCTTTGTTTTTTTTTGCATTTTACACCGTTTTAATGACATTCTTTGTTATTAGAGGAGAAAATTCTCGTTTTGTTGTAGGTGTTGCATTAGTGCTCGGCGCATGATTACCCTTTCATTAAGGAGTTGGTGAGATACGCCTAGTAGCATATCTTTTAAAGCAAGTGTACGCTTTTGCACCACGAATTTCATACACTAGAAGGTTAATCTTTTGCAAAGAAAAAAGTCACTCTTTCTGCAAGGTTAAAAAGATTTTTATTTACTTATTATTATTATTATTTTCTTTCGGAAAATTCACATATCAGCCTTTCTCAAGGTTTCCCATGGAGCCCTAGGGTTCCGCGAGACATCGGTAGGGTATGAGCGAAAATACGGTAATGCAGGAGTTCTTAACCTTTTATTAGTCACAACCCATGGGCCTCTTTTGATATTAAAAATTAAAACAGTAATAAAAATTTTATCGACACAAACATACAAAACCGGGGAAGACAAAACATGAATGGGAAAAACACCAATAGAGAGAGGGAGGATAAAGTGGAGTAAATAAGTGTAGACAGGGCCGCGCAACTAGATGCTTGGTCAACCGGGGCAAAGCATGCATTTTGGTGTCCCCTAGTAATGTTGAAGAAGTTAAAGGGTGAAATCAGCAGCACCCCCCCCCCCTCCTCTGGCCCGGAACTTGGGGCAACAGACCAGGCCCGTCATTTAGGGGGGCAGGGAGAGGCCGTTGTCCCCCCCCGGCTTTTGAAAAAACACTGAAAATGGTATATATATACATATATATATACATATATACATATACATATATATATACATATATACATATACATATACATATATATATACATATATACATATACATATATATATACATATATACATATACATATATATATACATATACATATATATATACATATACATATATATATACATATATACATATACATATATATATATACATATATACACATTGAATACATGTGCTTCGCCCCCCCCCCCTGGAAAAAGTTGAAATGACGGCCCTGCAACAGACCCACCTGTCCACCCCTCCCCAGTGGCCCGCGGTGTATATATCCATGATATTGACCCAAGATATCTAAATTAACATTCAAGTGTTAAGCCACAAATGTTTATTAAATTTTCTATGTTAACAAAATCTTGGGTTTTGGCATTAGTGAGATCAGTGGCGCTACAAAGATGTATGATCTATCTAGGAAGCTTCTGTGACCCCCGTTTGGGTCAAGACCCCATACGTTAAGAATCGCTGCCTTAACGAATAACAGTGCAGATAATACTATAGAAGCATTGTGCAGTCTATAGCGGGGGAATACTATTTCAAGAATTCCTTAACACCCTAACGCATAGGTTTTCAATCGGTGTTCCGCGGAACCCTGGAGCTCCGTGACAGCTTTTTGGATGTTTCGCATGATCAAACGCTACGGAATCCTTAAAAGCTTAAAAAATCCCGGAACTCGGAAAGCTTTCTAAGACGAAAACTTTCATGTTACTGATACTTGCAAAGCTGTCCTTTATTTGTAATTTTAACGAGATTATGTCATTAAAAAAACAGACCACTGAAAAACTTAGAAATACCCAGGGCCATCTTGACACACGAGTTCCCACCTTGGGCACAGCACGCGAACCTCAGCTGCAAAGGAGCTTCCATGATATCTGACGCAATGGTTTATGACAACAAATATGTATATTGTAAAATAAAGGAAGTCAAACTTGTGAATTCGCGCTATTGTAAAACGCCAAGGAGGAATAGACTTTCCGGGTTGTTTTTAAGCAACCATTTTGCCCCCCCCCCCCCCCATTGACTGATCAATCAATATCTCTACCTAAGTAGAGAGGTGAGAACAGGGAGGCTCACGGTGCTCGGTACTTCGCATCAACTGGCAATGGCAACTTTCCGGGTTCAACTCCAATTATTTTACAACACACTAAAGCAACAACTGTTAAAATTCCAAGACAGACTTTATAATTACACTAATATTATTGCTTATAGAAATATTTCTATAAGCAATAATATTATAAGCTATAATATTTATATAAGCTGTAATTCAAGAGTATCTAAGAAAGGTGCCATTTTTTCATAGTTTACAAAAAAAATGGATGTTTAGACTCTAGAATAAATGCTTCCGTGTACGCAGAGTTTTTGCTGCGCAGAAAAAAAAAATCCCTACATTTATATAGTAGCATGTTATTTTGTCTTTCCTCACAGATATCGAAATTCTGTGCGCAGACAAATAACGGGTCTGTGCTGGTGAAAAAGGAAAAAAAATGTGGTTCACATTTTTTTTCCCATCCAGATGGGGCACCCCTCCCCCCATCTGGATAAAACAGTTACAGGGCACAATCATCTAGGAATAAAATTTTTCCTTTACTCGCAAGAATCTCGGTGCTCACTATGCCCCCCACCCCCACATCATGAAGGTAGGCCTCCTAGGCCTAGACTGAAATTCTTTGGTGGGCCTCCTCTATACAGAATGTATAGAGTAAAAAAACCAAAAATGATCAGATTTGTCCCGGGCCCCCGTGATGGAGCCCTGCGCCGCTGTGGTGGTCGAGTGGTCATAGTGACGGACTCGCATCGCGGGTTCGAGCCCCACCGTCACCGCAGTGGTGGTCGGCTGAAGTTGGTTTTCTGTGGTTCCCAACTTCAAGGCGCAAATGCGAGCCGTATCTCCCCGTTAAAAAGTCTCGCCTCAGAGAGCAACAGTACACATATTCAGTCATTACAATTCACTCACTTCACTCCTGAGATATAGATGGCAGCACTAAAAATCATGCACAACACTAGATACGTACTCAGACTGTAAGGTACACATACTTACACTTCCGGCACAACTCACTAGGCAGTAAATTACCCATGGCGATAGACCTGAGTTGTGCTCGGCTTGAAAAAATAAAAGGGTTAAGTAGTAGCCTTATAACTATCCGGGTTCCGCGAGAAATTTTACGTTAAAAACCCCCTGCTCTAGCGTACTTGGAACATTACGGGGGGGGGGGGCGCCGGCACTGAGAATATTAAGTGGAAAGAGGACACAAGTGAAGGGGCTGAAAGTAGCTAGTTGTCCCGTATATAGGGAACGTGCGCCGGGGGGGGGGGGCGTTGTGTTGCGTTGCATTATATCTTCATTAACTATTGCGGAGGTTCAGCCTAAGCCCGTAAAATTTATTAGGGGGGGGGGGGTCCCAAACAGCCTCAGCCCCCCAGGTTTTTCGACGCGTATGACTCCGTATGTTATATTGTAACTCCATTATTTTCAGATCTGGCCAATGTGAGTAGTAATACACTACATTCTCCCATGAAGATAGTAACATAAAATCAAATTCGAAAACGTTCTTTGCAATGGATTAGCTCAGATTTTCACCTTTAAACTATTCCCCTATAGCAGCAGTTCTCAACCGCTGCTCCGCGGAGCCCTTGGGGCTCCTTGTGCACTCTCCAGGGTCTCCGCGGCCGCTCTAGGAAAATAATAAAAAAAAACATTAAAATTTAAAAAAATAATCATAAATATTTTTAAATAGTAAAAATAAATCAGTAACTTTAATGAATTATTAAAAATGGGCCTATATACAGGGCTCCGCCATAGAATTTTTTTTACTAAAAAGGGCTTCGCAAGTCAAAAAATGTTGAGAGCCGCTGCCCTAAAGGTTGAAATTTGAACAGAAAAAAAAAAAAAAAATTATCTCCCCGGCGGGGAATCGAACCCCGGTCTCCCGCGTGACAGGCGGGGATACTTACCACTATACTACCGAGGACGCGCTGTTTGCTGCAAGAAGTATGAATAGTGGAGCAATTTTTATTTTTGAATGCCGTTCACGTTATGAAGAGAATTTCAGGGAAAGGATTTTTGTGTGTGTGTGTGTGTGAGGCAAAAAAGACTAATATTATCATGAGATGGCCCTCAAGGCTGGAATTGAGTGGGTGCGAGGCTCACAACTATGTTTAATATCAAGAACCGTGATTAATACAAATTATATGTACAGTCAAACCTCGTTAGTGCATCACCCGGTTAACACGTCACTCCGCTTAATGGGTCACTTTTCGAAAGTCCCAATTGTCCTCAGACAGGAATTGGCACAGCTATGACTTACTCCGTTTAACGAGTCACTCCGCTTACTAAGTCATATTTTTGCTCTCCCAATAGTGACTCATTAACGAGGTTTGACTGTATTACCCTCGCGGTAAATGTGACAAAACCGATTATCACTCGTAGTGGTAAGCTTGGTAAATTTCCCTAAATTTGTCACTTTTACTGGCAATTATGCATAGTATTCACAAGCGTCGTTGGTGAATTTAATAAGTACTAGAAAAATTATCACTTTTTCATCGGCGATTATGCATAATACCCAAGCGTCGCGTCGTCGGTAAACATTATAAATCGTACTATATGATATACTGTACATGATAATCAACACATAGATATTGTATCATTACATCGAAATACTATCGTAAAATTTGTTGCATTATTGTGGTCCGACTATATTCGTTACACATTCAGGGTATTATTCATAATCACACATAAAGGCGATGATGTTTTCAGTATTTATCAAATTTACCAATGACGCTTGTGTATTATTATGCATATCCGCCGGTATATATATATATATATAAAAGCGGTGAATTTATCAAGCTTACCGAGACGATTGGTAAGTATGCATAATAGCCGGTTATTAGGTATATCTATCGAATTATCACATTTACCGTAGCATAAGCATTCCAATGATTGTACGATGGAAAAATTATTTCAGCATAACTCTACCGGTACTTCAAAGTACGTACCACGTTAGGTAACTTGTTATGTGCTCTGATTATTTGAAAAACATTTTTTTTGTCTTTAATTAGAACTATATATATATATATCTGGTCCGTTCCCGGCATGCCGGAAAAATCGAGGTTTAATAATGATCACAGTATGCATGCGGCCAATTCAATGGATTTTTTATAATAAAGGTATTTAAGCATTATATAGAATCCGTGATTTGAATTACGGGTATTCCGTAATTACGGAAATTACGGGCATGTTATTAGTATGGGCCCACCCGGGCACGAGTGTCTCAAAAGAAAATTAGGGCCTCACAAAAATGATAACTGATTGAAATTCTCAAAAATTTGCCACGTAGGGCCTCACAAAAATCACTGGGCCCGGGTCTCCTTACTTCCTGGTCTCCACTGATGTTTCCCCGCATGCCGGCTAAATACGGTATTTATTATCATCATTATATTCCATTTTTTATAATGTGCTAGATAAAGGTCTAAAGATAGGTACGTTACAGTAAAAAAAAGCAATGAATAAAAAGGGCTGTGAGTTTTTACGCCTTTCACTCATAGGATACAGGCATAGTCGTACCCTCCATAGCCAAGCGTTCATGACGTGAAAGGGCCGTCTTAAAATCATTATGAGTTCCCCTATGGCAAAGCGATTTTTTCGAAATCACCTACCTAGCTTAAAATACCTGCCTACCAATTTACATACTCCCGAAATTTGTAACCAGACCTAATTGTCATGAATCCCCAATCCCAGTCCGTTCCCGGGTGCGCTAATGCGTTAAGACGGCACTGGACGTCAACTCAATTAGGAATTTTCACTGTGTTCTTTAATTTATTTTCTAACACACACAAATTTATCTTATGGAATATTTGTAAAATATCGACCCGGCCAATCCCCAGTTCTCAAGCTAGGGTCTGTTACCCTTTTCTTCCAATAGTGTCATGCATGCAGATATTGTAAAGAGCTGCAAAACAGATTTTATTTTTTTATGCAAAGCTCCCATACATAAAGTGCCCTATGGATGTACATATTTAGAGTTGTACCATTGTGACTGCCCCCTACCCCCTAGCTGAATGTACCCATCTTCCGTTAGGCCTCTCGAGAATTATCCTACTAAAACACTCTCCAACGTGCCTCCCCCTCATGCTTTTGAGTCCAATGGCCCAAGCGTTGAGATGGTCCTGGTCAACACTAATTAACATTGGGGTAAAATATAGGTCTTTAACTTTTTTTTAATCACGAGCACCATCTATGCCCATCATCAGAAGAAGAGCATCAATATGGCAAATCAGACATGTGCTAAACTCAAATCGGCATAACGTCAATAAATGGAACCACTATGAAGTACTGTATTTAATTGAAAAGTCTATCACGAGCACAAAATTCGATAAAAGCTTCGAGCACTCATGGATATTTCACTGAGCACTACGGCGCTCTCGAGTAACAGGTCGAAGATGCCTAGAGTAAATTTATTGAAAATATTGAGGAAATGGGAAATATGAATGTGTGTGTGTCAATAGATACTCATTTAATGTTATTTTAGCAAATATATGGGAGAGGGCTTCAGGCCCATGGGCCTAAAACAAGTTTACGCATATTGCTGGGAAACAGAAATTTTTATTATAATATAATGTCTAAAATATTTAAAGTAAAACGGTCTAATGTCAAGAAATAATTCATGAAAATCATGTGGAAAAAAACATTAATTTTTACCTGTCGTTGTGAATTAAACGAAAAATAACATTATAAATACATATTCACATGTTCGAAAACATGTTTAGTGACATATTTCGAAATTTACGACACAGGATCGGGTGACATTATAACGCTGCCTAATTAACTTTATCTAATTACATGCCCCGGACTAGGGTCGATTTCAAGGCCCGACACGAGCCGTAGAGAATGAATTAATGAAATTAAAATATAAAAATAATGATAATAATAAGAAGAGAAGAAAAGGGCGTTGGTCATATGTACACAGTGTGACACACCTCCTCCCAGGTAAATGATGCTTGAAGATGCAGCATCAAATAGCCTTGAATAAATATCAAAAGAAAAGAAGAAAAAAAAAAAAGATTCCTTGGAAACACACGGAAACGTCACATTTCTTAATCTGGTTTTGATGACGTCTTTGGGTGTGGATCCATCCGGACCAATCATAATGAAGAAATGCGAATCTCATAATTAACATTAGCACCTACTATTGAAGTCGGTTCGGATTCTAATTGTTTTTCTTGTTCTGAAATTTTAATATAAATAGACATGGTGGGACAAGGTGAACTTTATCTTGCTTAATCTGTCCAGACAAAGCAAACTTTCCAAACCAACATGAAGACTTTGGTAAGTTCTTTGAATTACTCTTTTCATCCATGTGTGAAATTATTTTCCCCTAAATTCAAACTTCCCGCCGATTATTCAACAGTGAAAATGGTGTCGCCATCTGTTAATAGTATATAAAACTACTAACTGAGAAGTAAACGTTTCTTTTGCAAGATGGTTGTTACCGTAGAAATTTATCTATAATTAAAATGTAAAAGCTCCTTATAAATATTCTTTTAAAACTTGCTATTTAAAAAAACTGAAAAAACATTTATCGTGAATTTGATAAAATTTTGTACGAGAATCAGTGACGTGTCTTAACACATTGGCCCACCCGGTCAATGAGATATGGTTAAAATTTTCGAGACTAAACATATAAGATTGGATTGGGCAGGCATTTCTAGCCAGGTAGGGACCTCAGAAAAATTCCTTAGCCTGTGTGTCCCTGATGGTTCTTAAGATGGCCCTGACGAGAATAATGGTGCTACAAGCAGGTTTTGATACGAATACATTAGTAAATTGTAATGATAAAATATATGTAGGCCTACGTACTAATAATTCTGTGCGCCTGGCATTTTCTTTGAGCGAGTCTTATAATTAAATTTCAAGATTATTTAAAAAAATTTGGAAACTGACAATTAAAAATTATTGAAAATTATAAGAATTAAAAATTATTGAAAATTATAAGAATTAAAAACTATTGAAAATTATAAGAATTAAAAACATTGAAATTTTTGAAAACTGTACAAATGAAAAATTATAGACTTTTCCATAAAAGAATTTAAAAAAATACTTTGAATGTATTTTATAATTAATTATATACATTTTTATACTTCATAAATGTTATTCTCTAAAATTCCAAATAATTTTTTTAAACACATTATTACCAGGATGTTATGCACTTCGTTTTCCCTAGGCTTGTGATCTTTTATAACCAGGCACGGGCTTATGCATTCTGCTTCCCACTGCATGAGACAATTATTGTGCGGCCTTCTACAATATTTTTCTTGCAGTCTTATACTTAATTAGCGATAATCTCTTCTAAATACAATGTGTTATCGAAAAATCTAAGTGAAATGTTTTTATTTATTTTAATGCACACTAAGGCGTCTCGGGTTATGATGCTTCCTAACTACGGACGGGCTTGGGCATTTTCAGTCCCGAGAAAAACAATTGTGCCATAATAGACCATTGTGAGCACCTAAGCCCACCGCGGGAAAAAAATTCTATAAGAGACGTATTTGAGTTCATATAGAAGCATGAGTAGTATATAGGTACCCCTAGAGGACATCTAAAAATCAATCAAAAATCTCGAAATCGAGCGTTTTTTGCATTTACTAGGCCATTCATTTACGGGTCCTGGAACTCAATTACTCCATGGTGAAACAAGATTAATTCGAAAGAGTAAAAAGATATATGATAAATGCAAACCTGTAGAATGAAGGAAAATAATAAATGAAATATTTGCTATGAAAGGAGCAGGCCTCAAGATTTTTTCATCTAAATAAATGGCTTTTAAAATAAATGAAAACGATTATTATTATAACGATGATATTGAAAGTTATGAATACAGAGAGATTAGAGAAGATGTGGATAAAATACTCAGAACAAAGATGAGAATGCTGGATATATTTTTTAATATAGATAATACTAATGCTTTAAAATTATTACATTTAACAGTTTTATCATATGATTTACATAGAGCAAATATTAATTTCTCATCTTTAATTGGTAATACAGGATGATATAAATTCTCGATCTGGAGATTTTGCAATTGAATATTCGACTCCTCTAAAAATTAAGAGAATTGCTTTAGAAGCATTTTTTTAACTAATTTAGAAAAGAAACTGTTTCAGGAAAGACCAATGTACTCTTGAATTTAATTTATGATTATTTAAATTTTGATAAGTTATATGTGCATGCTAAAGATATATATTCAATTTCCTGATCAACGTTGCTCAGTTTCGCAACTTTCCTATTTTTGAAGACGTTTTCATTAGATTGAATCCTACTAGAATCATTGGGAAGATAGCATTTTGTTTATAAATTATAGTATGTTTAATTATTATATGAATAATTACTCATAAGCTTTTAATTCCTTGTAATCTTGCAGGCAGTTCTCCTTGTTTTCGCCATGATGGCTTGCGCCCTTAGCCAATATCTTGGCCACTATGGATATGGATACAACACCTACACCCCAGGTGCCCGCGTCTCTCACTATCAGTCAGGCACCCCATACCTCGGACATGCTGCATACAGCTACGGCTATGCTTCTCATCCAAACAGATGGTGGTAATTACTCAAGACCGGACAAACAGGGTAAGTGCGAACATAAATTTTCTCACGTATTTCATTGCATTCAACTTGATAGTTATCGGCTCATCTGTTTAAGCATTCATTGCTTGATTTATTCGCCCTAAAGAACTATTTTTACTAAAGTTATATCATTAATTATAGAGGATTTTACCGTAATATGCACTTGAGTGGTATTTCCAGACGTCCTGTATATCCGATAATGTCTCGTGTTACAAATAAATGCTCCAGTTCCAAGATAAAAAAAAATAAATTTTGTGAAAATAACGTTATTTCATATATACATGTATACAATAAGAAATCTGTGATAAAAATTGTAATCGTCCACAGTTAATCAGTCCGTAATCGTACCATTGTCCTTGTGTAGATAATCGCACAGTAATCGTGTCTTGTATATGTGATAGAATCATTCACTACAGTACCCCGTACTCTCATAATAATATCTTGATGCGTTCTTTAATTTACGTCACTCCGGCATTTACGTCAGTTTTAAAAATGATTTTTTTCTCAATTACACACATTTTGAACTAAGTTTAAATGTTTTTCACGTCGCGTTCTTAGAAAGAAATATTCCCTAGAGAGAATCGCATCTCAAAAACTACAAATACTGTAGACTGGGCCGTAACTATACGGGGCGGGGAAGCTGCCCCGGGCGGCAGTTTTAGATGGGAACAAAGAACACCATTATAAAATTATTGAATTTTAAAGCTGTGGGGGTGACAAAATAATGTTTGCCCCGGGCGGCAAAAACCCTAGTTACGGCCCTGACTGTAGATAGAAAAAATAAAGAAAACATAAATTTACCACCCTTCTGTTCCTGAGGAAAAGGAGGGGGGGGATTTCTGTTGGAAAAGTTTACATCGACCTACGGCTTTGGAACGAATAACTAACGTAAGTCGGGGATCAATTTATTCGGCACTGCTTACAAAAGTTTTATAACGATTCTCTTTTATCACTTATTTATATACATACAGTTATTTTAGAAGCGCAATCTATTAAGTAATCGTCAGGTAATTTCCTAGAAATATCTCCACTCGTGCTCATGTCAGTAGGTGCTGTCACCTGGCTTCCCATGTTAGCAGTTCACAGAAAAAATCTGTCCCACTTTTTAAGTTTTGAAATCTGGAAATCCACTTTTTTGCCATCTAAACGTTCTCTCTCTCTCTACTTTTTTTTTCATTCTGTCTCACAAGCATTTAGTCTACTAGCAAAGAACTCAAAATATTTGACAAAACCTGTTTAAGTGTTAGGCGGCGTTTAAAATAATTGTTGAAAGTGAAGTGGTTAGAAAATGTATTACAATATATATGGGGAGGTTGAGAATGCAAGTGGGGCGTAAGTCAAGATTTGGTTGATTTGTACTTATAGTCACATAAAATAACTAAGAATTGTGATACTTATTTACGAACGAAACACTGAAAGTTCAAGTTGATAAAATAGCCTACAGATGACAATAATATCATTTTCCCAACACGATAATTGCCAGTAATCTCAAATGCGAATTGTTTGTCCTGAAAAATTATTTCAAACTGACTCTTATACTACTTGCATTCTCAACCTCCCTTATATTTTTAAAAATAAGATTTAAAATGCAGGTTGGATCTCAGTTAAGCGAATCTGATTCAATGAATTACTTCGATTTAAGAATTTTTCTGAAGCCTGCGTGGGTATCTCTACCCACTTTAAATCTAATATTCTTTAAATTGGCTCAACATTAGTGTAGACTTTTATTTTGTGGTGTTTGATGAATAGCGGGAATCTTCTAAGGTATTTATTCTTGGCCTTCTTGAACTTTTTGCCCTTAACGTTTCTCTAGCTGCTATGACGGAATCTTCTGAGAGGTGACTACAATTCAGTTAAAAAGCTTTGAAAGAGGAGTGATAACACCTCTGAAATGACAACCATAGCAGTTCATGTAACGTTAAAAGGAAAATGCCAGAAGACCTTGATAACAGTAGTGATAACCAGACAATAATTATATATGTTCATAAGTAAACTGCAAGTTGCAGTCTGATTAGTTCTCTTGTGATGAAAATAGCCATAGTGTAACAAAAATGATCAAATATGTCTATAATGAATAGATATACTTTCTGGGATAATTAAACGAGAATTCAAATTAAATTATCAAAATAGTATAGTTAATTTGTTTTGCATATTTTATCTTTCATTACAGGCTTAAGGAGGCTGGAATTTCAAAAGACGGTGCCATTCATTTCTCTTCAATCATGTCATCCGATTACCGAGTTGATTACTTTGTAAACTTCTCAGAAGAGAAACAAAAAAAAAATAGTGTAAAATTTTCTAATGGTTTTCAATAAAACCAGTTTTCTTTCATTTTAAATCTTGTGTTTTGATTTCAGTATCGATTTTTTTTTATCACTTTTCTTTTAATGGGATTTATTCATCGATTCTAAGTAATCAATTTGAATGTAATTTCCAGAGAGAAATTTAAAACTTCTTTCGTTATAATATTGAGAATAGCGGTGGAAGGAAAAATGGTTGTTTCATACTAATATGCTGACAGGAAAAAAAAGGACTTTTAATGCCTTTTATAAAATTGATATATACCTCGTATTATCAATATATTGATATTAAGGATCAAAGATGGGGTCGGTAAGACCAGGATTATCAAGTTCTGAAAGATAAGTTGCCCTACAGTATGCGGATAGAAACCGCTCTTCAGGGCCGTCTGAACGAATTTGCTCATCCGGGTAAGGCTCGAAGACTAAGGTCTAAGAATCGAACTTATTTAATTGCATCCCAAGCCTCGGTAGAGCAAGTCAACTTCTCTCGAGTCACGAGCACTGCGCCTGTACCCATCATCAAACGAAGAGCACCACTTACGCCAACTTTGGCATACTCTGAAGTCTGCATAATTTTAATCCTTTAAGTGGCATTGACGAGATATTACGCCTTAAAAGCATCCTAGTTTACCATTGGCAAGTCCAGATAATTTGTAGAGTTGATTTTTCAATGGAAAACATTTTTTCCCAAAACCCCCTCGTATGCACCTGCAGAAAATTGAAAACGCTTAATTTTATTTAAAAAAAGACGCATGTTGAAGGGATTTGGTGGTTTCTGCTGCCGCTTAAAGGTTTAAATGTATTTTTCACAGGGTGCTTAATTAATATCGCTAGTGAATTTTGTTGATGTTAATATACAAGGTCGTCGGAAGTGTTTCGAACCTGTGGGGGCTCGTTTTGAGCTTCCTGTAGGACATAAATGCTCACCCATGTTCTGCGGGTCATGATGTGGTCCGTGACAAATAACCAAATCACTTAAGAAAGATTACCAAATCACTTAAGTGGTGCATTTTCAGATTACTGGCTAGCAGCAGTGCGGGAATAGATTCTTTGTCAGCCGGGGTAAGGCAATACCTTCTAAAGCAGAAGGTGTTGGGTAAGCATGCATTTTGTCGCTCCTATGTAATGTAGAAAAAGCAGTTGAAGAGTGAATTCAGCGCCCCCTTAGTCCAGTGCCGGGTGCACCAGATCCGCCTGCTCCCCACTAGTTGCGGTCCTGACTAGCGGTACACTTCCAAATCATTTAAGTTGCCAGATCACTTTAGCGATCCGCAGAACAACTTCGGTTCACTTAATTGGCTCGTAGTACATTTGCAAATTACTTAAATGGCTGGTGGCACATTCCAGATCACTTAAGCGGCCCGCGGCATTTTTTTTATGTAACTTTAGTGGCTCTTGGCGCA
This sequence comes from Pholcus phalangioides, assembly GCF_987345545.1. NCBI lineage: Eukaryota > Metazoa > Arthropoda > Arachnida > Araneae > Pholcidae > Pholcus > Pholcus phalangioides. Next base: position 16,630,268 of record NW_028301594.1, read on the forward strand.
TTTACAGATTATTCCAGTGACTCGAAGTGCGCTACCAGATCACCTAAATTTCCTACGGCACATTTCCAGACAACTCAAGTGGCCCGCGACACGTTCCCAAACCAATGAAGTGGCCCGCAGTCTCCGAAATATTTAGCAACCTTGATATAGAAAATTTCGATTTCTGAATCAATGCTGGAGTGCTCGTACCAGTTTTACAAATTTCGGTGGGTGCTCGAGTACCCATATCAACCCTGGCTCAGACACCACATAGTCAATAAATTTGATTACAACTTCACTAAGGTTGGCAGAAGTCGTGTGTGTTTCTAAGAAATATCTCTCAGGAAAAAATACGTGTACGTGTAATAATAAAAAAAGACAAAAATAAATCGTACTTCGAATTTTTTTTTAATATTTTTGTTGCTTTTTTTCTTTTTTTTGCTCGTTTCAAATATTTGTGCAATGATGACAGAGCAAGAGACAGACAGAGAATCTCGGAAACGAAATCAACATACAGGTCAGAATATTATTATTATACAGGGCAGAATATCAGCCCCACCAAAAAAAAAAAACATCAACTATCATCATCATTAGTAGTAGCAATGTAGTAAGTTTTACAAACAAAAATACGGTCATTATAATAATAATATCGTACAAAGCACACTCTAACATTAGTATTAAAATTGCATACGTGAATCATTCATTTTTTTTTTTAAATTGAAAAATCTTCAATCCGAGGTTTAAAGCTCTTCAAAATTTTGCGTTTTATTTTTTTTTTCAAATATACACAAAAACAAATTTATATATATATAATATACTGTATAATCTATATTCATATAGGTTGATGATATTCACAAGTATACGAAATTCACACATGTACACACAGACACTTATGCAGCTACACACTCCGGTACCCCCATCTATGTATGTACCAAGTTATGCAAACAAGTCCTTCTGATTTCCAATGAGATATGTGTGCCATCCATATTACATAATTCTGTATAACTCGACTAAACACGTTCCAAAATGACCGCTCATTTTTTTTTTTTTGCTCTATAACTTTCAGGGGCAGTATTTCTAATCGTATATTGCTCGTTTAACATTCACATTGCACACGTCCACATATTGAACAATTCCATTACAAACATAAAATTGGAAAGTGAAACGGAGCTTCAAGGTGGGGGGGGGGGCAAAAATAACCACTTCCTGTCTATAAGATGGTTATATGCTGCATATTTTGTGTAATAACACCTTCGCTGGATACAGTACATCAAAAATACATAGTCTCATCATAAATACCATTACGAAATTCCAACAATTGTTTGCGTGACGTGATTTAGTTTGGGGGGGGGGGGGAATTCAAGAGGGAGATGGGGGGGGGGTGAAGGGAATACTATTAATTGCACCGTACATGCATTTTGAAAAATTTCTAATGAATTGGAGCATGCCACAGGAGGTTCGCGCGTGTGTGTATGTACATTTCTTCGAAATACCAGGCTGGCATATGCGCCATCTTTGAGCAAATGCGTTACGTCATTATTATCACTTTAAACAATCAGAATATTACTTATACTTAATTTTTTTTTAACGATTTTCGGGAGGAGCAGCACACCTGTTATTCACTCAAAGATGGATGAGAAGCCCATTCACCTTTATAGGCTCCTCCCGTGTGTGGCCTTGGCGTATTTATAAGACCAGAGTTACACGTGTTTCGTGTTTGAGAAGTGCTGCCATCTGCCTTCCATATTGGAAGTGAAGACCCATCAACGCTGTTTTCATTTCTGGGTGAAGAGACTTCAGAGGGTCGCTGTTCACATATCTCATTTATCCACAGAATGAAAAGAACAAAAATAAATGGATTTTGCCATTTCATTGTATGGGGACAATGGGTCTTTCTTTCAAACGGAGCACAACTCAGGTCTACCGCCACGGGCAATTTACTACGTAGTGCCGGAAGTGTAAGTGTGTGCACCTAACAGTCTGAGTGCGTCTATAGTGTTGTGTCTGATTTGTCTCTCAGTGATGAAATATATATTTCAGTAGTGAAATGTACTGATTAAATATTTGTACCGTTTGGTACTCTCTGTGGCGAGACTTTTTTAACGGGGAGATCGGCTCGCATTCGCGCCTCGAAATTGGGAACCCCTGAAAAGTAACTTCAGCCGACCGCCACTGTGTCTCCAGCGGGGTTCGAACCCGGGACCTCGCGATGCGAGTCCATCACTATGACCACTCGACCACCACAGCGGCTCTCAGTAAGTCAGTAATGTACTACAAGAGCAATGAAATTTATTGAAACAGTTTGCGGAACGCTTCCCCAAAATAATGTCCAGATTATTCATTCCTTGCTTATTCACGACCGCATGGTAGGTTAAAGCCTGCCGATAGAGAATCGGTCACTTTCATACACCCCCCAACTTTTACAATAGAAGGTCAATCAAAACGCAATGGTGCTCCGAAACATTATTTTTACATTAAAAAAAAAGAGGAAAAATAATAGAAATTGACCATTGGAGGGATTTTCGACAGCCAAAATTTAGGGACTGGAAGCATGAAGAGGTTGAAGAGAGAAAGCTCTAAGATTATAGAGGATCATCCTCATGTCTCGGTTATAGATTTTGTATTTCCGGATGTGCCCATCCTTCGGGAATGCTTTGATATTTCTCCGAGATGTGAAGCGGAGTGTGTTTCCTTCAATGTTCAATCAATGGTTATATGGTTTTGTGTAATATGTCGTATTTCCTCACACCAGAGCTTCGATTCTGAGGGAAAATTCTTAAAACAGCCACCTGGAATACATTATACTGCAATCTCAGGTAAAAGATTTCAATCTAACGAACATCTTGCGAACAAATTTTTTAATTCATTCCAGCAAAAGTAACAGTATTTATGGTATGACTAGGTATATTACACTAGCTTGAAATGAGCATTTCTTTATGATGAACACAATTGATAATTTAATATTTCAAAATAAATAATTTCATCATAATTCATATTGCTTAACTTGAAACACAATCTCGAAAATGAGATGAGGAAAATGAGCTCGAAATTGCATTGATTACGAGGTAATAGAAATGTTAAAATAAATTATACTATAATAAATGGATTTCATCTTCAGATAACATCATACGAACATTACGCAATAATTTAATAGTTATATGAAGTGTCACATCAAACTATAATCCTCATACCACTATCAGCTATTTACACGCACAAATACACTCAGCCGGGCAGTCACACTCACACAAATAATGAGACACATAATAATAATAATAAAATCAATAAACAAATCTACTTCATTCAACTTTTTTGTGGCAGTGATTATTTTTTTAGCGATAATTTATTTACACTCTCATTGATAATTCCATCTTCTTTTTCGCTTTAAATCTCTGTCTGTTAACATACAAATTCCAAATACAACAACAACAACGACGAAGGAAAAAAAACTTCCATTAATAAATAAATTCTTCTTAAATAATGCCTCTTATGATTACAGTATAATACCTGAATTGTTGTGACAAGCTATCAATATTCATTTGAAATAATAAGATAATTCTATATTACAGGGAGGGGGGGGGGTTCAAACTCTTTTGCTGTAATGCATATATGCTCGACGCATGGCCCACTGGCCAAATATGGCTCTTAGAGTCCTCTGATCTGGCCAGTGCGACCTCAAACCTAATTTTGCAAAAATTAACTGCGTGATTGTTCACATAAGTATTGTTTGGTCTTTTTGATGTAATTATAATTAAACGGCGATTATTCATTATTAGGCTCTTACATTGTGGCTTCCACTGTGGATGCCAATGAGTCTGTAACTAAAATTGCACCAGCATCCAGCGTATATGGATTCCGTGTAAAAAAAAATATGCTGGTTTCGGTTTCATAAATTTTCATATACAATATAAAATGTAGAAAAAATTCAGTCAAGAAATATTTTATTCCACTGCAATCCGGAATCGTTTATCAAACCACTGGCCTACGGAAGATTACCAAATCACTCAAGTAGCCAGCAGCAAGTTTCTTAATCATTTCAGTGTCCCGCGACAAATTTGTAAATAATTTGTGCCCCGTGGAAAGGTTTTCAAATCACTCGAGTGGCCCGCACTCTTCAAAAGGTTTGACACCCATACTGTAGTGCCTTCTCTGAGCTTTCAAAATTAATACACGCTTCCTCATGAATGAACTGTTTATCAAGATATTGCTTTTAAAAAAAATAATTTCGTGGGGGAGGGTGAGTTTTAGTTTGAAAATTCCCTGATATAGTCCGCAACGAAATCACATTGTCAGAGAATGGATGCATGTTGCCATACCTTTAAATACATCCATCATATCATGCCACAGAACGATATTTCTCTGAGCAAGAAGTGGAATTTTTGTAATGTCATTCAGTGGATCACACAGAATTACGTTTCGTCTTAATAACAACATGGGGCTCCAGGAAAGTGATTCTCTGGAGGCTTTTTCCCCCTTAAAAAGTTTATAGTACCAGTGTTATCAAATTTACACACCTACCTTCAATATTTGAAAAAGTAATGGATATGATAAAGCATTCATGGGGGTACCCCATACACCTGGGGCAGTTCCTGGGTTAGCCATACATAAAGACGGCCTTGTATTACTCTAATATCGGTCAGAAAAGCATTACTATGCATGTCGTGATGAGGAATACTATAGAAAGCAGTCCGAAAACATCTTTTCACTCCACATCAAGAACCAAAGTATGTATCTCCAACTCAGTTCAAATCAGAAAAACAATTATTTATCCAAGGCATACCCATTACATATAATTACGCGCATTTCTACTATCATCAAAGGCCATTTCATATCATCATTAAACACAATTATGTATATTTCTCCCTATCAATTTGTGACCATCAAAGATCAATCTGATCACATTAGACATTCTTCTTTGTCAACAAAACTGAAGATAAAATAAAATACTTTCCCAATGCAATCATATACAAGCGTATACTCAGAAAAAAAGTAATTGAAATTTAAATACAAAAATTTAAATAACAAAAATGCCCAGGGCTATACCATGTTTACATGAGATCTATAAAAAAAACCGAAATTTAAAATTATTCAAATAAATTCACAAACAAATATTATTGAGCAATTAATATACAAGTATCAACAACTGTTATTTAAAATTATTTCACATCACAAATTTAATGCCTGTTAACGACTGTCGAACTTTTTTTTTAATTGAAGAAGAAAAAAAATAAATGAACTGGTGGGATAAATACCTAATCATGAATCACTAATATAAAGCATTCGAAAATATAGGAAAAAAATTATTCGAAGGAAGAGATTGTCAATATTATTATTGCACAGTCTTTGCGAAAGAACATTTGGAACTGTTCTCGAAACCTCGTGTGTAATACACATTCACATACAGAACTATGGAAAAGGATTACAGAATCACACCACTTGAGTGACCATATTTCATCGACGCACATACGAAACATAACAAAAAAAATAGATCGAGAAATTTTGGATGTCATCAAACATCGCCAATTTTGTTACAGAAGCTGCCAAAATATGCTAACAATAATTTAACAAAATGTCCAAACCGTGACAATAAATGATCCCGTTTAAATTCGATCTTACTGCATCAAAATCACGGAGCGAATCTGCAGTGAATTAGAATGCATTCCATAGAAAAAAGTTGAATATTTATATAAGTATAAACTTGTGTAAATATAAATTTCAGTGAAGATTCTTATCAAATGGTCTGTTTGGAAAAAAATAAAATAAAATATGCAGAAAAGTGTCTCGTAAAATACGCGTCATACGGTCACCCTACATACGAGTGATACCGATGCTTTTCATATTTGCTAAGTTATATCAGTGCATAGAGATGACGAAAATCCTCATTTTTTTCATACTGTAGTTCGTAATAGAGTGTACAGTGGCGTATATTTTAACAGAGCAACGAGTGGCTTATAAACCCTTTCAGTACTACATTATGAAAAAATGAAATAATTATCAAATTTTTTGGTGCGTAATTTTAGTTCTAATTAAGACCTAAAAAAAATTAATTTATTTCAAAAAATTACTCGGTATACAACGATTTAATTAACCTGGTAATTGGAGGTTTCGTCAGCACTTTATGCTTACCAACAGAAATAAAAAATACCAATACAAATATTAAGTTATTATATCAAAATACCAATTGATTATTATTGTGTGAATAACACATAATAATGATAATTTATTTATTTCACCACAAAGAAAGCCATAATTTGTTTTATACATTTGTCAGTCAAAATTCTGTATAAAATCAGTGTTTTACTACATCGCACTTGTGTGCGCAATGCAGTAAACACTTTCACAGGGACAAAACATCTAACTGAATTTTATTAATTAACATAGTTAAAAAACTAATAGCACCACACTTGTGCTGTCATCTGGTAATCGTAAAGTAGTTATATAGTAACCTTTATACCTGAAAATACCAACATCCAACAACGTATGTAAAGGATGTTACGGGATTAAAAAGTTGATGATACTGTCAGTACTGAAAGGGTTAAGGCCAATCATCTTATTCTTTTTCGAATAGTATCATTAATTTTTTTTTTATTTAATACGCTATCAAACGTATTGGATAACAATTATTGCTCTGGTTTCACTCAACTCGTGGATCATCATGTCTATCTTATTCTTTTTATTACTCCACAGCACATGAAGGAGAGTGTCGTGTCGATATCATCACACTTTTTAAAATACAGTATAAGAATAGAGAGGGAGAAAAGAAAAGTGATTGAGCTGTGCTTTTTTTCACACACAGACATAATATCAACTGTTATATTACATCTATGTTTTCACAACTGCCTGATTGTTCACTAATTAGTAGTAACCAAGGTTGAAATGTGCTGAAAAGTTGACAACCACGTTCCCAGACATAGAACTGTTTCATTAGTACTTTGTGAATATTTTCAACGAGAGGTTATATGAGAGAAATAGTTCTAATGGAAATAATGATAATAAATTTTTGTTAATTCCTGAATTTAAAAAAATTTAAAGAGAAAGGTAAAGTTTTTTCTTTGGCAAAAAAAAAAAAAGAAGAAAATTTGCATATATATATATTTGTTAAGTTTTACCCTGTGTATCCTTATTAACATTTTCTGTTGTTGTTAGCCCCTGAGCGTCGCATGCCGTTGCTATTGTAAAAGTCCCTGCGGCGTCTGTTTTTATTAGTTGATTCGTAGGCGATAGTTCTGTTCTGGCGGTCCATCTGGGATTTTTTGATGTATCGCTTGGAGTCACGCTCCTTGGCTTGCTGGGCGGGTTTCACTTGTTTGATCTGTTCTAACAGCTCTGCAAAACAAAACAAAAAATTAAAACTTGTTTTACATTCAGATTTTTTCCCACAGACTTGATAAATTCATTATAGTAAAACCTGTTTAGTTTTGAACTGTTTATTTATTTATTATTATTTTTTTTTTTGGAAGTCATAAATATCCTCCGCAGCAATAACAGGAAAATAAATCGTCATAACCCCAAAATCTTTAAGTAACACTAAATCATTTTTCTTCTACTTTTTTAACCCTTACAGCGGCAATCCCGAGATATCTCGCCTAACTTGATGATCTTTATTTCAGTCACCCCGAAATATCTCGGGTTCTTAAAACGCTTTTATTATCAATGTGGCAGTTATAATGCGGATCAGGAAAATTTTAAAAATCGCTTAAAGGGTTAAACCTGCAGCCTAGTGAAAATAATTAAACAATTTCACAGACCGGTGGAAATGACAGAAATAATTGTAGGGCCAGCAAAACGTACATAAAAAGTAGAAATAATTTGCGGGTCAGCAAAAGATGAATAAATAGGAAAAGTAATTTGTGAACTGGCAAATATGAATAAATATGAGGAATAATTTGTTGACTGCCAAAAAATAAATGAAAAGTAGAAATAATTTGTTGACAACAAAAAATGAATAAATAGAAAAAATAATTTGCAGAATGGCCGACGATATAAAAATAGAAACAAAAACAAATTTAGACACAGTAGTATTTTATTTTTTAGATCTGAAATTATATGTAGCGGCTACCGTATTTTCCATATAATCAGGGATTATTCGTTAAAAAAGCATCGGAATTTTTTTCCTTAGAGTTTATTACTGTGACCTATACATGGTGCAAAGGTAACAGGGCATATGCAAGGTCCGTCTTAAGAACATCATGGGCCCCCGGACCAAGTGATTTTTCTGAAGACCTACCTGAAAAATTCTCGAAAAATGCAACTACTCGCTTTTCTGAGGCCCCTGTTCTCCTGAGTTCCTTCTTCTCTTGGGCCCATGTGTTAAGACGGCCCTGGGTGTATGGCATTTTACAGTGAACCGTTGATCCTAGAGGCATATTTCCAATTAGGGAAAGCATCCAAATAACGTGTAGTACTCAGTTATGTCATTCATGTTGCAAATGATTGTATAGTTATTTATATAAAAAAATTAACTTTTTCCGTGGATATCTTTTTTTCTTGGTTTTCTAGGGGAACTGCCATACTTGGCACAGTATGTGTTCTGAGTTTTTTATTGTGTTCTAGTGATGAAATTTCTGAATATTATGAGTTTTGCTCCCTTTTATGGACTTTTTCTCCCGGATTAGACAAATAGATTTTTCCCATACACTTTAAACATACTTTTCTTACATATACAAATCTTCCCTTCTCAGCTGTTTCTTGACACTTGCATTAAGAGTGGTTATGCGGGGTTTGCTTCTCTTGAACCACCAAATTCATACTTTCATTCAGTTCACAGTTAGTTATTCCCTAAAACCATCCAACGCCATATTATATGGAGGAGGGAAAAAAAAATGATATACCAGGCTTAACGTAGAAACGAAATTGGATGCAATCTCATGAGTAGTCATTGAAATAACGTAGTCCGATAGTCAAAAAAGGAAATTAAATCAACACAATTTTAGTGTTACTTTATAACTTAACGTCTTAACATTCTCTCATAAGAACAACTTCTACTACTACTACTAAACAGTAAAAACAGTAGTTCTCAAATTTTTCGTTGCAGCTCCTAGAGGGGGTCCTGAATATCTATCAGTGGCGCCGCAAAGAGTTGTATTGATACGTGCCCCTTCAGTGCAGCTCTCTTTGAAATTATTCTTTTCTAGACTATTCTGGGGAGCTGAGGATAAACGATGGAAAGGCCAAGGGAGTTGCCGTCCTCGAAAAAAGTTTACTACTGCTGTACATCCGTATCTCCCTAAACATTCTGGGGAATTGAAATAACTGCGGAATCCATGTTGCACTGCAGAAAATAAGTTTTGTCCCTGAATGACTTAAGCTTAATTGCCTAACCAGCCAAAGACAACTATTTAAATTTTTTCACTCACCAACTTTTGAAACGGCGTATTGTGGCTGGTGATTGATGAACGTTCCGGACACCTCGGCCGGATGCCGAACCCGACGGTCGTGTTTGTTGTGCTTCATCTTGTGCGGATAAGGTGTCGGGTTCGCAACAGCCCTCATGCTAAAACAGTGCGGAACGTTCTTTCTGACTTTGGCGTCCAATACGCTGCTCGTCTCGTTCAGAACCCACAGCGACCTACTGGATGACTCCAGGCACGATATGAGGGACAAGTCAATGCTCTTGACGCTATGCAGTAGGCCGGTGATTAACGAGGGCCTCACTTCCAGCCATCGCCTGAATTCGTGTTTTAAGCTGTCGGCAGACGCATCGCTTTTAATATCACGGATTTCATCACAAGCTTCCATACAGGCGACGGGGAAAGAGGACGTGACCAGCCAACTCTCGTCGTTGTTGATCGCTTGCCTGGACGATTCGTTTCCGGAGGCCACACTAACATACGGCACCGTTACCGAAGACAGAAACTCTGGGACGGAGGACAAGACGTCGTCTTCTTCATCCATCTCGTCGACATCGTCGACCGTGTCGTAATCATGATCCTCGCGATCTGCAAAGACAAAATTCATCAGAAAACTAGAACAAAGTTTTTCAACAATAATGTATCAATAATCCTATAAAAACAAATGCGCGATCCTCAAAAGATCAGAACTTCATCAAATTTGCTAAACTCGAGACATAAATTTTACTGACGACTGGGCCGTATTGCAAAAACCTAAGCAAAATGCTGTCTTAACTCATGGCTCATCCAAGCATAGCCCGGGAGGGGAGGAGGGGGGGGGGCTCGCGATCATAGGGAGGACCTCACGCTCACGTTTATGAGACCAGGTACTATGATTTTTGAGAGCAAGTATACAAATTGGCAGGATGGTAATTCCAGTCAGAATGAGACCCCTGAAAATTACTTTCCCGGAAAGTGATGATTTTCTTGGGACGGCCCTGCTTAAGGCTTCATGCTGCTCATTTTCAATTTAAAAATTCATTCCCCTCCCCCAACTTCGACCGTACATGCACCTCGTAAGCCTTCCCCCCGGGAAATTTCTAACTAATTGGTGCAAGGAGGAACAAAGTTGGCTGTGTGTGTGTAAATGTGTTTGTGCGTGGTCTCTAATGTATTTATGTTGTCGCAGTTATGCGTGTTTCATGTTCAATTGGTGCTGCAATCTGCCCTCCATATTATGACGTGAAAATGGCAGATGCCTAAATTTTGATCGTGTGTGACTACTGTAAACTGCAGCGTATTTATTTTTCAAAAACAGAAACAAACAAAAGAAAAGGCCGCTGAACGTAGCAATTACAGTATGTTATGAGTATTAGTCATAATCATAACAAATTGGTAATATTAAAAGTAGTCAAAACAATAATAGTCAAATTATATAAGTTGTGAAAATTATCTTCACCCTCACAATTTTATAAAATTGACTAAAAAGAGCAGTTGCGTCGGAGCTGAAGGTGCAGTGGGTGCTGGAAATTGTGGGTGCCACGGAAATTTGTAGAACGAGTCCCAGCACCCCATAAATTCAAATTTTGCGCATAAAACTGAAGACGAGCACCCACTGTTTGTTTTCAACGGAATTCCGACGCCCCTTAAAGGGAGTTTTGCTGAGAAAACGGAAAAAAAAACGAGATATTTTTTATGAAAAAGAAGAGAAAAAAATCCATAGGAAGTATAGCCATGAGGTCCTTCTGCACAGTACCTCCCTTTAGAGGAGAAATAGAAGCTATATATTTTAGAAACCTTGGCTATACCTTCCCCCCCCCCCTCAAGGGAGGACCCCAAAATTACTGGAACGGCCCATAAAATATAGATCATGTTATGGTCATAAACGGTCACATCTGAAGCAGAATGATCGAAATGTTTCATTGCAGCAGTTGGTGCTGCCATCTGTTGAATTATTAAAGAAGATTAAATAATAGTAAATTAAATATGCTTAGCAACAGATCAAAAAATCAATTTACTTGTTACGCAAAAAATACGAGAGTAATAATTCATAAATTTACCAGACACATCCACCAAGAGCCAATCTTCCGCTTCGTTGACTTCGTAATCGACTTCAGTTTCTTCAGGCCTGTTGGTGGTCGCTGCTGGTACCGCTTGGGTCCCAAACAGGAAATTTGCCACAGCACTCAACATTCTGATGATAGTGATGATAATGATAACAATAACAACAATGAGCAAGTAAATAACCTGATTCTGAAAAAAAAATAAAAGAAGAAAAGTTGAAAAAAAATAGGAAAAATATTTATTTATATATATCATACTTGCATAGGTGGAGATAAGGGAGTGGGGACAAGGCGTCACACACACACACACACACAAAGGTTGAGCCGTCTGATCTAATGTATATGTGTATATATGAATTGACAGCATCATCATCGTCATAATGACCCCCCCCCCCTCCCAGGTCCGCAACTAAATTCTTAGTCACCCGGGGCAAGCGCGCATTTTGGCGCCCCTTGTAAGGGGCCGTTCAAGTATTACGTAAGCAAATTTTTAGCCATTTTTGACCCCCCCACCCACTTGTCAGCAAAAGTCAGCAAAACGCTGACCCTCCCCCCCCCCCTTGTCAGCAAAATTTCATCATCAGCTCTGCCCCTCGGAATCCAACTCATATTTTCATAAAGGGTGGTTGATGACGTAAGCATTATCCAAACCCCCCCTTCCCCCCCCCTTGTCATCAAAAGTCAGCAAATCGGAAACCCCCCCCCCCATCGATGATGACGTAATACTTGAACGGTCCCTAATATTGAAGGAGAGGTTTGAGAATAAAGTTTGCGCCTCCTCTGGTCCAGTGCCCGGGGCGCGAGACCCGCCCGCTCCCCCTAGTTGCGACCCTGACCCTCAGACTTTCAAGTCCATCTCCGCCTATGCGTAATTTATCAGCTATATAATGCAATAAATTATATCCGAACCTTTTTTCGGTATTTTATAACTATATCTTTAATTATTATGAAATTTCTGAAATTCAGTATCAGCATTAGATATCATAGTGGCAATCTCAATTATCATAATAACGAGGCAGGACTTTGATAGGTGCCAAAGGTGCGACCACACAGGTCTGTGAAACATGATTGAAATGCATTGACTACCTGTTTCATTCTGACTTCAACTTTTTATTGAATCCTTAGCTTGAAATTCCATCAATTTATCATTATAATATTATATATATTATAATGATAAATTGATGGTATTGATTGATAATATAACTTATTGTCTGTCGTAACAATGTTGTCTTACGCCCCTTGAATAAACACACACACAGACAGGGAGAGATCATCTAGGTCAGGGATTTTGTCGGACCCTCAAGCCAAGACGTTTAGCTGGCCCACTACATTGATTCTCAACAAAATTCATGAAGGAAAATATTTTAAAATAATGAAAAAAGATTAATCCCAGAGGAGTTATATAAACTCAGATCACGGAAAAATCACCAACGGACGGAAAAGTAAGGAGGTTCTGTGTATTGTTAGGCAAAATTTACCTACTCTTCCATGAGTTATAAACTGTTCGAGCTGACCTGATACTGCAAAAATGCATACTTTCTTTCAAACCGAGCACAACTTTGATCTACCGCCATGGGCAATTTACTACCGAATGAGTTGTTCCGGAAGTGTGCGTGTGTGTGTACCTAACACAATCTGGGTACGTATATAGGGTTACCAGCTCCGAAGACTCAGAAAAGAGGACGTCTGCGCACGCATCCTTAATGACACCACTTATCCCGATTTCCCCAATAAAGGCGCCACTATTCTGATAAGTAAAACCGGCCACAACGTTAATTTTTCCCAACTCTAAAACAGAACCGCTAAAAAAAAGCAGAGACAGAAAAAAATCCTGGGAATTCCGACGGCTATTGGTGAATGAGTGTGCGGAAAATAAAAACACCAAACACTCATATCAATGAAGAAATACACAGGGCCGCAACTGGGGGGGGGGGAGCAGGGGGTCTGGTGCCCGGGTGCTGGACTACAGGGGGCACTGAATTCAACCTTCAACTGTTCCTTATGCATTACACGGGGCACCAAAATGTGTGATTGCCCCTGCTGAAAAAGTACCTAGTTGCGGCCCTGGAAATACATATGTTTCAAAGCGGAGAAAAAAATTTCCCCAGAAAAAATGAAAAATAATTCCAGAAACCTGAAAAGGAGGACAAAAAAGTGAATTTTCTGAAACGTGGGTGGACGCTTGAAATCACATCAAAAAGGAGGACGGTGTGTGTGTGTGTGCATGCGTAGTGACCCTATGCATATATAGTGTTGAATGTGAATTTTTAGTGCTGCCATCTATATTTCAAATCGTGAGTGAAGTGCAATGATTGAATATTTTTAGCATTGTGGGTCTGTTGCTCTCAGTGGTGAGACTTTTTAATGGGGAGATCGGCTCGCATTCACGCCTCGAAGTTGGAAACCACACAAGAAACCAACTTCAGCCTATCACCACTTCTTGCGACAGAGCCTGGGTGTCTCGCGGTTTCTCCACTCCAGCCTATCACCACTGTGGCACCGTTCGAACCCGGGTTCTCACAATGCGAGTTTGTCACTATGACCACTCGACCACCACAGTGGCCACACATGTATGGTAAAATAATTAATCTCAAGAGCATCGACATGAATAAAAATTTTTACATATAATCTTTCAAAACTGGCAATGAATGAATTTTCTTATTATGAAAAGCAATTGAAACTTCGTTCCTCGTTTCTCCATCTGGAAGCAGCAAACCCACTTTTAAAAATCATGTTACACCCATAAAAAATATTCACTCGAATCGCCAATTTTTCACTTCTGATTTGGAAAATAGGTAGCAAAACCTCCTGAACTCATAACATACACTTAAAAATTGGGCTTCACAAAGTACAATTTCAGTGAAACTCTCATCTGCGGAGGTATAAAATGGTAACAAATCACTTCTGTGATAAAAGAATGGCCTTGTGAGTAATCAGAAAAAAATTACTGATACTCAAAGAAACAGATATTTTCTGAATATTATGCCAAGGTGAACTCTTAAAGAATCTTGTCACTGCCGGTACTCGAAACCAGGCCCCTCTTACTAACCAGGCAAGCATGCTACCATCTACACCACTGGAGACACATGCATTTCACTCACTGTGGCTTGAGGCGCTGAGGTAGAGGCATTAGTGGGCCTCTTAAGTTCAATAAATGGCCCCCAGGTGGGACGGTAGAGAGCATAGAGTTATAATAGTATATCTTTAGTCTATGGTAGAGAGAGATAGACGACTTTTTGGCATCTTCGGCTGAGAAAAAAAGCGGTCCAGCTCCCCCTTACTGATACTATTAAAAAAAAACACGCGCACAATTATATCTTAGGGTAGTTATTACCGATAAAATTTCGAATTCTTTCCGGGTTTCTAAAAGTATGAAATCCTATACAAATACAAATACAACGCCACAACAGGCAAACTGCCCAACGAGGTGGCTGGCTTAAGAACATCATGGATCCCCGAGCCATTTTTTGGAGGCCCTACCTACTACTGCTACACCACACATGCACCCCCCCCACGGAACCCCCCAACGAATCGGTACATGCGGGAATGTGCGTGTACGTGTAGTGAAACCTGACGTGAAGTTTTTTTTGTTTCTCTGTAATGCTTGTTATGTGTAGTGCTGCCATCTGCCACCAGTTTTTCTAACTATGAGTGAAGTGTTATGATTGAATGATTTATCGTTGTAGGACTGTTGCTCTCTGTGGCGAGACTTTTTAACGGGGAGATCGGCTCGCATTTGCGCCTTGAAGTTGGGAACCACAGAAAACCAACTTCAAGCCGACCACCACTGTGGGGTTCGAACCCGGATCCTCGCATCGCGAGTCCGTCACTATAACCACTCGACCACCACAGCGGCACTCGACCACCACAGCGGCACTTGACCACCACAGCGGCGTGTAATGGCGTACTAATGGGCTAATAAGTAAGGCAGGGTCGTTTCTCCAGTGGTGTAGATGGTAGCATGCTTGCCCAGTTTGCAAAAGAACCTGGGTTCGAGTCTCGATGGAGACCAGTTGACTTTTCTTTCCGAATTCACCTCGGCACAATATCCAGAAAATACCTGTTTTCTTGGGTTCAGGGAAAAAAGTCGTCCAGCTCCCCCTTACTGGTGCTATTTTAAAAAAACACGCCACACAATTATATATTAGGGTAGCTAGTACCGATAAAATTTCCAGTTCTTTCCAGGTTTATAAAAGTATGAATAATCCTATACGCAAAAGTTGAGTTCGGGTTCCGGAAACGATGCATATAATTTATATTCCTAGTGCTATAAATTATCCCGTATTACATCCATCACTAAAAAATTAAAATCAAGTGAAACAACTTGTCCAAAAAAATCAATCAGGAAGAAACTAAAAATTCAAAATTTTTCCATCATTTTTGAAGTATACACTATATATGTAGGGATTCAATAAATACAGCTATACTTCATCAAAAAGAAAAGACGACCTTGATCATCTGGAATATAACCTAAAATGGCCTCTCTTTATAACAAGTGAAGTGTAAGAAACATGTTTCTTCTTCCATTTCCCTTATTTCAGTCGTTATTTTTATGTTATATCATCAGTTGTTTCACCCCAAGTCTAATAATTAGATAAATGGAGAAGTGAAAAAAAAACATAGGTGGCAGTTTTTTTTAACTCTTTCAAGGATACAGTATGTTTGTATTATGTGTTCTCTATAACCACCTTGAAGCACATCATAAAATGATGATTGTAGAGAACAACACATCAAGAAGACTATTCTCATGAATTCAGTAGGAACCACTTTTACACTCGAACGTGGAAATTAACCTTCTTCCTTCCTTTATTAGCTCTACGTATCGCAAGTTAGATGGGTAAGAAACTTCCAAATTACATGACAAAATAATAATAATAATAATAATAAAACACCAACGTTATAACATAAGATTCGAACATTATTCAAAATATCCACACATAATGTTTATGAAACCCTGCTTCATAAGAGTCATAAGAGCTTCTTGTAGCTTTTAAAATAGTTTTGTGTGTTTTCATCACCAATCGTCCCAAAATGTTTTCATGCATTTGAGAAAAACATGAAGATAAAAACACTTTAAATTAAAAAAAAAATACCATGAGACTCAGCTGCTTTGAGGCATCTACATGCATCCCCTACGACCCGGATAG
Organism: Pholcus phalangioides; assembly: GCF_987345545.1. NCBI lineage: Eukaryota > Metazoa > Arthropoda > Arachnida > Araneae > Pholcidae > Pholcus > Pholcus phalangioides. The sequence goes on from NW_028301594.1 coordinate 16,646,783, forward strand.
ACCGTTCCTGGCACTGTGCCACCACAAACCACTTACCTCATAAAAATAAGACGAAGGGAATCGTGTAGACCTTTTTTAATACATTTTCTGATGAACTACATGTAAATGCCTTCAAATAAAAATGTCTACGGTATGTAAGAATGAAATTATCCAGAATTATTAAACAAACTAGTATGTGTGAAATGAATAAAAAGGCTTGCATTCAAGACCATTCATAAAATGAGCATTACTTAATTATCCAAGGACACTTTTTCCTATGTGGAAATAGTGAAAAAACCCCTGCCAAATGGATTTTCAGCCAACTTTTGGGCTTACAATGCCATAAAAATACAAGAATATTTTTTCTGATGGTCGTGCATTGTTTTGAAGTCGATCGTTGTGTAATGTAGATGTCTCACATGATAGCCATTCGTATAGTGAATGGCTAGTGAATTTTTTTAAAACATAATTCCAATACCGACTTCGTGAGTTTCTAATGACAGGATTTTGCATCCTGGGTAAAGAAAAAACAATAAAGTTCCGCTGTTATAAAACCCGATTGTTTCTTTGACAGCTCCAAACCAAGGAACGATCTGTTTTCCGCAATATCACGCGCCAATCACGTTATATTCGCGTTGATCACGTGAACATTCAATCACATCACATGACTTTGTCTACTTTTTCTTTCTCTCATTTTCAACCTTGAACTACCCGGAAATAATAAAATGGAGTCACCGTTTCGTTTGGTTTATTTTCTTTTCTCTTCACACATAATTTTGCATTTCAAAGATAACAGATGGAAAACGTAAACAAAAATGTGTTCTTCTAAAAGATGTAAATAAAAAATAAATTACGCAGACGCATATCTCACAGTATTTTGACCTCGTAAAGGGGAAGTAATTTATCAGTAGCTCATCATGTTGATTTCAATATATCAGCCGAGAATAGTGCTTTCCTTCATTTCTTTCCCTCTGAATTTTATTCTTTCTGAAAAACTTACTAAAAAAACGAATTCAGATATGGCGGCCTCCAAAGATAATAGTTGACTTTATTTGCGTCTCATTTTTAGGGTCACAACATAATGCAATCAATGCAAACAAGTGCATGTCAATATTGACAGATGAGATATATTTCTCAGTATGGCAAACTCTTAAGGAATCAAAACAAGCTATCAAATTATTTAATATGTGCTCGTGCACTAATGAAGGGAATTTGAAGTTTGAATGTGCGTGTGTTATACTTTCTGATTTGCCTACAGTCTAACAAAATTAATTAAGTTTAAATAACAGGCAAAAAGGTGGTTGGGGGCGGGGGGGGGGAATAGTCAAGCTTGATGATAGCTTAAGAGGTCTGGTAGTTTTCTATTTATTTTTAGTCACTCAAACCAATAAGTGCTCTTTTTCATCGGAGCGTTGATCTTGATCCAAATAATTTTGGGGAAAGCAAATGTTTCAAATCCTCACAGGTAATCAAGAGAAAGTTGTGGGTGAAGTATACAGTCAAATGTATGAAAATGTGGTTTTGCGGCATTGCATTTACAGGTTACATCAGCTTCGCTATTAGAAGTCAAGTTTGGAATTGTCACAGGATGTTGAATACAGCGTTAGATCAAGATACTAAATGTTCCTCATTTCTAATTATGTCAATATCATTACATTGCAGCAGTACAGTTATAAAAAAACCATAACTTACCACTCAATCACTGAAGCAGTAAAAGAAATGCTCGAGTGATTTCTGTTATCTATACTCTGCTCAACAAGGTGGGAAATAGTGTATTTTTTGTTCAAGAGTCTTCTTAAGCACTCGGTGTCGAGAACTAAAACCAAAAGCAGGGGCGTAACTAAATTGTTCTAACCAATGAAGTATGTGCAAAACTGAAACTTCATTTCAAGTAGTAGGCGTTATCGTGTTCTTGGACTTACGGACTTTTCTTGAAACAAACCCGATATCATTTGACAAAAGGATTCTAAAAAGATAGAGATTGAATAATTTTCTTAACTTTTATCACTGAGTGAATAACTTCATATTTTTTTAGATATACACCCAATAGGTCTAAAATTTATCATTGTTAGGGTTTCTCTTGTGGCTGCTCAGATAAACTGCTTTATTTACCATTTTCTCACCTTTTGCAATCAATGGTTTGCTCTGAAACGAATGAAACTTTATTCTTCATAATCCTGCAAACAAAATTCTGCATCCGGAAGAAAAGAATTAAAAAGAAAAACCTTTTCCCCACTACCTTAGTTTCTCTCTCCAATTTATATAAGGAAACACGTCCTTGGCCTCTAAAAAGCAAGGATGAAATTCCGATTGGGAAACCATCCTAACATATAACAGACAGCATGGAAACGGACGTAAGCATACGAGCACTTTGCCAGAGCAGCGATAGAAAGAGGAAATATATAAAAAAAGAAGTAAGGAATACGTTGGAAGGAAGAACTAGAGCTAAATTTACTCACTATATAGCATCAGGTGGAAAGTGTGGGAGCGAGCTCAAGTATTCCACTTGAAGACTGACTGTACCCCCGTTTTCAATGATGTACTGTCCTTTGAACAACGAATATTTTGAACGTCCTTTTCTAGAAGGTCTCAGAGTCAAAGAACTCTGGAAAGAAGGTCGTCAACAGTGGCAACAAGATGAAAACTGCAATGTTACTGAACATGAAAAAAAATTTAGTTTCTCTTCTCTTACGGCACAAATTGTTGCAAGACTAAAAGATGTAGAGAAAAATTAATGTGTATACTGGATTGGAACCTCGATGAACCCAGATGCATTCATTCAAACCGAGCACAACTTCTGTCTATCGCCATGAGCTATTTACTATATGAGTTATGCCGGAAGTGAAGTATGCGTGTGTAGGCTAGCAGTTTGAGTGCGTATCTAGTGTTATTTGTGAACTGTTAGTGTTATTTATCGAATTATGAGTGAAGTGTAATGATTGAATATATTGAACATTTGTACCGTTGTAGGTCTGTTGCTCTCGGGGGTGAAACTTTTTAACGGGGGAGATATTGGCTCGTTTTCACGTTTTGAAGTTGGAAGCCATAGAAAATTAACTTCAGACGACCACCACAGCACTGTCCGTGGAATTCAAACCCGGGTCTTCGGTCCATCATTATGACCACACACGCGGCTAACTTAACCCCAGATGCAATTTAATTACCAATCTAACCATGCTGCAATTGTTGGGTGGGCTTATGTTCTGAATTGGGTGGCGTGGAAAAACTCTCATACAGTGCCTCGAACAGAGAATGTTTGGGAAATCACAGCTTTAAATATATTACTTAGAAAATTATTCTAGTCAGACTTCTCGAACTTCTAAAGAATTTTGGATGAATGCTCCTGACCCGAGAATCAAGCCTCAGAAGTCTCTTGAAATTATAAAATTATTTTTAATTTATACATAACTGTAACTAAATGGGCCAATGAGATCGAGGCTAACAATTCAATTCTAATATGTATTACAAAAAATATATAAATATATCTCTGCTCTATTCAAACCCAGAACTATATCAACTTATGTAACAAATACCACCAAACATTTAATACCAAAGTGTGGAATTGCCGCATAAATTCAATAATTTCAATAATCTGTATGTCACACGTTCTGCAATGATATCCATGTACTCATGAGAAAAAAGCATCAAATAATTCACAGAACAAGTAATAATCACATCAATTTTGAGTCATCAAAGTACCGCATAAACTATGAAATTCAGATTCTCAATGATCCAGACTAGAGCTCGCTGTTGGGATGGGTGATGTTAGAAATTGTTGCGCCCGCATTTTGTCCCGTATTTTTCCGGGACAGTCTCCATTTTTTCTCCATTCCGAATTTTCCTGTTTTTTAGTCGAAGTTTTCTTAAATTTTTTATTTAACCAAAAACGTTGATACAGGTAATTTTCAACGGATTGATTGAATGCAATATTATTATATGGAAGTTACGAAAATTTCAGGAATTATTGCATTGAGGGCAATATCACACATTTCACTTGGGGGGGGGGGGGGGATCACGCCCCCTCTATAAATTCGCGCCTGCCCAGACCAGTATTCCTCAACCTTTCTGAAAACAAGGACTAGTAAGATATCTGAAACAATTTGACACAGACAACTTTTGTCCCATATTACAGGACATTCCTGTAATTTTCGTTGTCCCGATTACTTCTTTATACATTTGTCCCGTTCAACAATATTTTACAACAATACAACTTATGCAACTTATTTAAATTGCATTTAAAACCATAAATTTCGATTTTTTTTGCAAAATTTAGCGCTATCCCGTATTTAGGATCGCAATTTCCTGCATTCTCTTCGATGATGTATGGTGAAACTAAGTATGAAGATATAATTTTATTTGAACCCACATGGATTGTGCAATGGGTGAATAATTTCGTCACGTTTGCCTGCATACCAGGGCCGAAACTACAGGGGACAGGGCGGGGCCAGCAAACTGTCCCAGGTGGCAATTTTAGGTGGGATCAAATAACACGGTTACAAAATTATCGAATTTTAAAGTTGCTGGGCGGCAAAAATCCTAATTACGGCCCTGCTGCGGAACACCTATGCCTTCGTCGCGGACCACCTCTTGAGAAATGCTCATGGGCGGATATACGGGGGGGGGGGGAATCCCCCAGCAATAATGACCGTGCCCCCCCCCAACTTCAAAGTCTATCTCCGCCTATGGAAACGCTGCTCCAGACAAAACCACAGACATTATTATACAAGTTCATGCGTCCCTCAAAGATCTTTTATATAAACATTGTAGCAGATATCTCCATTCGTGGCACGTGTTATAAAAACTCTTAAAATACATATTCCTTGAGCTCAATTGCGCAAGGATGTTTCATTTCTTTTTGTTGGCAGGGTTAGAAAGAAGCTATAATGACAATACAGAGGAAGCGACTTCCCAGGAAAGAGAAAAAAAAGTTTTCCTCTGGTGCCAAAGTCATCTTTTCTCTTCTTGTCTAACTTCAAAAATAAAAACGGCAGCAACATTACTGTTTCATTAACGTCATCACAGAATGTTCGTTTGACATTTCTTCGAATTGCTGAAACACGTCAAGATCAGGTTTTTGTAAAAACAAAAATTGATCTTGTAAACAACTACAACCCAATATGAGCTCTAAAATTCAAGCAACCATATCGGGAAAAAAAAAATATCGAATAAATAACTTCAATAGTACGTAAAAAATATCATGATTTCTCACTATTTGTACACTCTTATTATTAAAAAGTAAAAAAGTATATATAGTTTATAACGTCAGTGTACTCTATCAAAAGGCATTAGTGAAATCTCTAGAGGGCGTCAATGAAAGTGCAGAAACCACAACCCCATGCAAATCCTTTACATACTGCATTATATTTATTTACACAGATCTGTTTCTTTTTTCCACAGTTCTATGGATGATGGCTTCGCGCATGCGCTTAGAAAATGAAAGAAAAAAAATCAAATTACGGAAACAAAAAAAAAAGGGTTTACTAACCCCAAAATTGGAGAAGAAACAACATGGAAGATGAAGAGTTAGCGGACCATGGCGTCACGTTTTTTTTATTGTGTTTGAAATGGGTTTTTTCCTCCCTGTCCCTACATTTCACTTGCTCCAAAAGTAACATACGTTGTTTACATACGAGTATGTCTCGATAATGAGTGCTTTTCAACATAGGGCCAAGTCTAAATGATGCATTTGTAATGACAAGAGGACATCTTCTACCCTCAAGCTAAGCTTTGAAAAACCCTTAAAGGAAAAGGGTCACTTCCTTTGGAGTTCATAGTACACGAGAAAGAAGTCTACTCTCTACAAAAGAACTACAAATACAGTACTAATTTTTTTTAATGCATCAAAGATACGTGTAGAGTGCTCCAAAAAATTGATTGTGTATAGTATTCGTAATCGATATGCAGTCAAACTCGGTTATAACGACATTCAAGAGAGCGCAAAAATCATGTCGATGAAACTGAAGTTGTGAGGTTTCAAGATATTGCTTTAACATACAGTGAACCCTAGCTACAACGATACGCGATTCAAGGACATTTTTTTCAAATCATATTTGAAATTTCTTATAGTCTAATGATAAACTCCTCACGATACAACGATATCCTTTACTATGATAAATCCCTCTATAACGATATTTTTTAAGGTCATATCGAATCTGCTACATAGATATTTTTTATATTTCGCTTAAAATCATCAATATATTTTTAAAGTCCTCACCAGTTTTTGTTCTTTCGAGGGTGTCTGATATCATCGCTCTTTTACATCTCTCTCTCTCTACCGTATCTACTTTTTAATTCATGGTATTAATGAAGTTGCCATAAAACTACTTTCTGTGTAGTACACAAAAATGTGGTGCAGTAAACTACTTTACAGGGTGAGGCAACTAACTGAATTTTACTCATCAACTAATTAATCAAAAATTTTTGCTGTGAATAAACACTCGCGAATGCATTTTATGGTTGTACTAACAACGCTGATTCAGGGAGATGCCAACATCACAAATTTGGTGGCGCATGATGATAATGTTACTTATCGATATAACGATAACCTCTGTACTCTGCTATTTTCTCTTGGTCCCCAGAGTATCGTTATATCGATTTTCACTGTACAAATTATCAGATGTCATCATGAATTGGTTATTTCATCCTAATGCTGTATAAACAATGTTGACGACATAAATGGAGTTTGTAGCATCCCCGGGAGACGGTCTTAGTATACAACGATGTCGAACCCTTTTTTTGAAATCTGGATTGATGAGAAAAACCAAAAAGTTTAGCGTTTTGAACCTGAAGTATTCAATGAATTAGGCTCTAAAGCGATTTATATAAGTCGAAGTTTAATGAAATAATGAATGCACATATCAAACAGAGTTAAGGATCTCGATTCCTGAAGAAATACTTGTAATTTTCTATTGATACTGGAAAAAAAAGAAAAAATATCAATATAGCTTCTAATAACTCTGCCGGATTACTGCTATGTACAATGAGCAACAATCAAGAAACGAATCCTGTTTTTATCTCATCATAGTTATCAATAAAGAAAAAAATAATGCATATATTTTCATCGATGTGCTTGAGCACAAATTCTACTAATTTCTTGGAAAAACACCACTAAACATAAAGCAAAAAAGTTAAAAAATTCGTCATTCCTATGGGATCACCCTTTATTAACGTTATATCCGAGTTGTGGTAACAAAGATAAAAATAACCAAGTTTGAGTTTATTATACAGTAGATACCGTGGTTTAAAACGTTTTTAGAAAACCATCCTGAAAAAACGTTGCTGGGGTGGGAACACTTTAAACGGGAAATCTCGATGAGTGGACCACGAAAATAAGTCGTACTAAGCGTGAAAAAGTTCTAAGTGGGAACGTCACAAGAGCAAGATTCACTGTAAAATAAAAACTATAAATTTTTATATATTTTATTAACATTCGAATAGGACCTTCAATAAGATGTGAAAGGACACAAAGCCAAAACATAATGGAAAAGAAAAATGTTTTGGTTAAACTGAAATGAAAATGAATCGGTAAAAAATTAATTCTCTGTCACGATTTCTCCTATCAATAAATAAGCCAGGCACACTCAATTTGTGCTCCCACCCGTACAAAAGCTTCGACACCCAGCCAACACAAATACACACCAGTATACACGATAACGGGGTAAAAGGGTGGGCCACTCTTCCTCACACACACACACATGCACTCATCTCTATGGCAACCCCCTAGAGAGCCCATAGGATGTGAGGGTGAGACGTACAATGGATTCTTCCCATTGTCCTGCAGGAACCAACTTCACGCTAGTGTCGTTTCAACCACACACGCACACACGCCCTAGCGTTAAGTCACGACAAAAAGGGCGGTGCCCACCTTTTATTTTTATTGCTATTATCAAGTAATCATTAGCTATGACTTTAAATAGAAGAACACTATTGGCATTGATGGGGGAACTATTCGATAAAACTCATGTTAACATTGACCCATATACTATAATGAATGCCTTTCATAAATTATTACGTAAATTTCACTATATCAAATTTCTTTAAAATAAAGAAGGAAAGTAAAATTATTCACAGCAGCTAAAAACTTCACTTTTTAGTCAAAAACAAGCTTTGTAAGATTTTTCTTTCCTTTACTTCAAATCCAATAATTCACGATTAACACCTAGTAATATTTTTGAATAACATGTTAATTTGGAGAAGAGTGTGTTGGATCAAAGAAAGAGTTAAATTTTTTTCTTTAGATGCATACAATATGCATGGAATTACAAATAAATCAATATTAAGATTGTAAATTTGGAAAAGTATTTAAAAAAAAAATTCAAATCAAAACATAGATCTTTGCTGGAAAATGTTCTGCCCCCTAAATGTTCTTTCCTTTAACACATTTGACAGTTCACATTTCGAAGGTTTTCTTTTCCTACATGTATGAATGTAGAAAAAAATTGGAGAACTTTACACAGTACATGAACACAAACTATATTATAAAAATGTATTTATAAGATTGAACTGTACTGCAAAAAATATTTCTTTCAATATTTTTTTTTTTTGCAAATTTTCCTTTGATACCATAATTTATCTCTAAATGATAATACATTACCGTAACATGTTTGAATCATTACTCATCATTAGTAATTTCAATTAAGATAATTTTATGTAGTTCGGGGGGGGGGGGGGGAGGAATTTCCGGGTTAACTTTTTTCTCTAAGCAAAAAAGATTCTTTTGGGACCCCTTAAGCACTATTTATTCATAAAAATCTCTATGTATGCATAATAAAAATTAACAATTTCGATTTTTTTTCTTCCTTAAACATCTTGTATAAAGCATTTACAGTACTTACAAAACAGTTTAGTATTATTGTATGTCTATAATGTTTTGATGATTTGTATTGAATAGATTTATCTTTAATAAAGAGCGAAAGAACATGAAATTTTATTATTTTTTTTAAATTGATCTAAGAAATAATTATCTGAGATACACTTTTGTTTGAGATCCCCTAATTGTGGTTTTTTAGTCATTTTTCGCAAACAATTTTATCACCAATCGATTCGAACCTTGCTCTTGTGGATTGGTGTACGCTATCGATTCAGTTTTTGTTTTCTATTAAAAAAGCTATTTAGTTTCACTGCAAATACGAAAATATTTTTCCCGTTAACAAATATTATGTTTACTCTCATTTCTCCCTTTCTCTTGAAAGGAAGAAAACCAAACATAAACATAACCTTAGTCACCCTTTTCAAGGAGAGAGAAGAAGAAAAACTGTCAAAGAGAAAAATAGGAATTAATCAACGTAAAATTAACGAGAAATTTCAATAAAAGAATGCTGACGAAGAGTTTCAGCTTACCTGGACAAAATAAATCAGCTGCGAAAGGGCGAAATAAATTTCAGTAAAATGATAACAATAATCTTTATCACGAAAGCAAAACCAGAAGCTAAAAACAGCTGATGATGGTGGTGGAAAGCCTACGAAGCAGCTACCCCAACGAAAGCCAACAAAACTTCCCAACCCCACCGATAACGATTGTTGTTTACGTCCGTTACGATGCTTACGTCACTATCCATCAAAACCTGGCGCATGGTGATTGGTCGTTCCCTTGAATCACAACAATGGAGAAAAAAATTGCGCAAAGACGCATGTGTTGCGAATTTTGGTATTAAAATTGATAATTCTCCATTAATTTAGATTCAATATTTTAATATTAGAAAATTTTATGGATTTATTCATTAGTCAAAACATCAGAATCTCTAGAAATCTAGTCATCCATTTGAGGGCACTTGGAAGAAGTGGACATTAGAGAGCCCATATGACTGGAGTTAAATATGTTTCTCATTGATTAGCTAATATACAACACATTAATTTGGGAATTTAAAAACTACAAGGCCCCTGGGTAAATGTCCCACTTGCCCACATGGAAATCAAGCCCAAATTTAATCTCCGTTGAAATATTTGTTTTGAAACTATTATTGTTCTAACTTGAAAGGGGTTGACTGTAGTTATGCAAATGAACGTGCTTGAGTATTGTTATATTCATGACCCACCCCCAAGGTGGGGCTGGCAGGGGTCCAGCCCGGGGCTCCAAGACTATTCTTATTATTTTTGTTTTATTACACTACAAATTCACGGGACCCGTGAAAAATCCAGCTTGGGGGACCACGAAATATCCCACCCTGCGGCCCCCGACTCAGAATATGGGAGGGGCCATGGTTATATAACTGTAGTTTCGGTTTTAAATGCTGGCACTTGAATTAAAAGTTGCTTCCATGTTGGTTTTCATGCTCAAGTTAATATCTTGTAATTGTCTTCCATTGAATTATTTATTTCTTGAATCCTGGAACTTATTTTTACATTGGCAAATGGGCATTTGTTCTGGACCGGAAATTTAAACAATTTATATTCCGTAGCTCTGGTCTCCACTTCCTGCAGCAAGGCCCCTAGGCTGCGGTCTTCAGTGGGCCTCAGGCCAGGGGTTTTTCACGGGCTCCTGTATGGAGAATTTATACAGTGAAAAAAAAAACAAGAACTAAATTAGGAATTATCCCCGGTTGGAGCCCTGTCAGCCTCATTCTTAGGGGGGCCTGATGCCCCTAATTAACCAAAAGTCCTGATTTTAGTAGCCCTCGGCCAGCCCCAAATCAAAATCGAGATTTGCCAGAGTCAAAATAAGCACAGTATATTTTTAATAAGATTACAAAATAGGAACCAGTCCATACTAACAACATTTTTTAAATATTCAAATTCATTTTTATTTAACAAAACTGTTTTTTTCCTCATTTATTTTTTTTACTACCACAAAAAAAAATTGACGAATCACAATGAGCGTCTTGATCACCAAAAAACAAAAACTGAATACGAAACTACTTTTGATTCGTTGAAATATCGAGATCGGTGATCGCGCGTTCGCGCGTAGTCGCGTGGTGGTTAAACCGAATATCCCGAGAGTGTCAATAAAAAAAACTCCTACCTGCTACAAAAAAATTCGCGTTGTTTTTCTAGGGTGAATTGTAAACATTAGTGGTGGAGGTGGCCATCTCTAACAGGTAAACATTCGGTTCGGGGAAGACAATTTTCTGGAAAAGATGGCTGATGCAGACGAAAACCTCGGAAGTGTAGAAGACGAGGAGGATGAAGTCGTGGTCGATTTGCTTTCGGTCCAGCAACGACAAGTGGATGACGGATCGTCACAGGATTGCTCTCTGGACAGGATCGCTCAGAAGCTACTCAAGCATAATTTCATCCTAACGGCCCTGGAATTTCACGCGGAGCTCGTGGAGTCCGGTCGCGAAATACCCAGGCTCAGAGACTATTTTTCTAACCCCGGGAATTTCGAAAAAAATTTACAAGTCGAAGACATATCACCTGTTTTACGTATGAATTATTTATTAATTATTGCGAAAATTCGTTGCGCTAGTAGATAGAATATATATCTAGCTCTGTGTTATAAGCAGGCCCGTAACTACGCAGGGGCAGGTGTATTTACGGCGGGGGGGGGGGGGAGAGGCGCTTAGCTCTGGGCGGAAAATTTGAGGATAGAGTGATCAAGCAAATTAGTAGAGTGGAAGGGAGGCAAAATGTGTATAGCTTACCATATATCTACTTCTGCTTGTAGAGTGAGGTGTTATTTCAGTGAGTGACCTACAGATTAAGGAATGAAGTCAGTGAGTAATCAAAAGTGTAGTCTAGAGGGCAAGGAACCAGGTCAATGAGTGACCCAAAGAGGGAAGAACTAAATTGGCTAGCGACCAAAAGAGTGACCTGGAGAGTGTGTGTAGGCATGGGAGTGGCAATAGAGTGACTGACGAGGGTCAGTGAGCAACTAAAAAAGTGACCTAGAGAGCAAGGGATGAAGTCAGTGAGTAATCATAAGTTTAACCTAGAAAGCGAGGGACGAGGTCACTGAATGAATCTGGATACTGTGTATGCCTGGGTCATCTCAAGAGCATCATGGTGCCCCCAGGTCAACTTAGTTTTCTGAGGCCCTACCTGGTTAAAAATGCTTGCCCACAAATTTGCATGCTTACTTTCAAAAATTTCATGCGGGTCGTGAGACCCCTTCTTCTCTTGAGGCCCCTGGGCCATGCTGGGTGGGTCCATGAATTAAGGTGGCACAAATGTAAGCATGGGAGTGACCCAGAGAATGTGTAAGTACTTCGTATAGAGTGACAGACAAGGTCAGGGAGTGACAAAAAAAAGTGCAAGAAAGTGTGCAAGCAAACATGAGTGATCAAAACAGTGACTTTTGGAGACGGGCGGAGATACGGGGCCAGCTTGAAAGATGGAACATACTGATCTAATGTACATGCATATATATGAATTGAAATCATCGTGCCCCAGACTTTCATGTCTATCTCCGCCTGTGCTTGAAGACAGGCATATTAAAATGGGCGGGTAAGGGGGTAAGCGCATTATGGTCCAGTGCAGCAAATTTTGATGAATGGATGATAAAAAAAGTTAGACTAGAGTGAGAGGGGGCGGCAGAATTTCTGTAGCCCAGGCACAGTAACATCATAAATCTGTCTCTAGGCAAAGCCCCCTAGGTAGCCTGCTTAGATTTAGAAAGATTAATATCAAAATCTGAGATGTTAATCTGCCCTGGGGCTCCAGCAACCAATGATGCTACCCTGTTTAGCATTAGGGTTAAAATTTAGTTTCCCAAAATTTAGTCCACTAAAGTTGGTGTTGGTTGTGTAAAAAAAAATATCTTCATTATATTTCATCTTCCTGTAAATTCTCATTTATCCAATTTTGAAGCTGTTCATTTTAGTCTTCAGTCAGTTTTTGTTGGCTTTAGTAGGCTAAAGCTGGTGTTGGCATGTTCCCGTCGAGTTTGTGTCTCCCCATCAATTTGTGTTTTGCATAGGCGGAGATAGACTTGGAAGTCGGGGGGGGGCGATGATGATGATGTCAATTCATGCATATACAGTCGAATTCCGTTTTAACGAATACCGTTATAGTGAAAATCTCGCTTTAACAAATACTTGTTTCTACTCCATCGAATAAGTTTACATGGGAACAATGGAAAACTTTGGAATTCCTTTATAATGAAATTTCGTAACGAAGTGATTTCTCCTGTCTCTTGCAGTTTGCTATAACAGGATTTGACTGTATATATGATCTACTGATACTGATCTAATGTATTATATATAATAGATCAGTCAACTTCACCTTTGACGCTCCCGTATCTCCACCTATGGTGTTTTGGTCAGTTCATTGGGTCTGATACACGCAGATGGAAATGATAACCTCCGAAAATGTCAAGACCATTCAGTTTGATGCTAAGAGTCTTGGACTGAAAGAACACAGGCTCCCCTTTTTTTAAACACATTTTCTATCAGCTGAATCTTTAATTTTCTTGAAATGCTTCAAAGAACTTTCAGAAAGAAGTAGAGGTACACAAATGTAGAAAGATTCAGAGTTCAACATGAGTTTATATTGGGTTCAAGTGATAGTAATTCTGAGTATGATTGGGGTGCTAAAATTTAGCTCATGATGAGACTGTTTTACATTAGCGCATGCGCCCATATCAACAAAAAGGTTTGTTACCCGAAGCCCAAAAATCATGGAAAAAATCTTTGTTAGTCGAAAAATTTGTAAGCCGAGGTATTACAGTACTTTTTCCCCTTTCATTTATTAATTTTAGCATGACACCTGGGAAAAAATCTTTTTTTTTCCATCAGTGTTTTCATGCTTTGAATTCGATTAAAATACATTTGTTTTCATTGTTATACGTATATAATCATATTTAAAATTTTCATTTTCAGCCAGAACATCAAGCATACAAACATTTGATTCACTTGATTTTGCACGATATTCTGATGATGGCGACAGGCAAGTGGATGAAAGAGTTGCTGGTAATTTTTATTTTTCAATATTTTTTAACCATCCTGTTGTATTTCTTATTGTTTTTCTATTGTTTTGTCTCTGCTATTGATTTTTTATTTCAGTAGGTTTTTAGACTAATACATGGCTTGACAAATCCCAGGTGCTTGGTCACCATGGTGACTATGAGAAAAGTATTGGCCCTTAAAATCTTGTACACTATATTGACAAAAGTCTGACCATCTTGGAGTTTATACATTTTCTTGAATTTCTAGAAAAATACTGGGCAAATCGTTCTGAAATTTCAGTCACATTAGCACTATGCTTGTACTCACAATTTACTGTGAAAATTTAGATATGAGTGCATTTATATAGGGAACCGACAAAAAATTAAATAAGAAAAATATTGTGTTTTGATCAATCCTGTATTTTAAGTTACTGACTTGGATGATAGTAACTGGATGATAAAAGGGATTTCCCACAAATTGGTATTTTGATTATTTTATGTTATTTATTGTTTAAAAAGTGCCTCCAGCTTTATGTGGATGAGTGAAAACATGTGTCTTATGCTATATAAGAGAAATGCTTGAACATAATACACGTGTATGATGTCAAAGTAAAGGAACTGAACAAAACAATTAAATGACAGAAAATAATCAAAATACTAATTTTTTAAAACTTCCTTATCCTCCAGAAACTTTCAGCCAATAACTTAAATTACAGCTCATGATATCACGTATATCTTTCTGAATTTTCACGACATTCAAGAATTTTTATATAAGTTGCATTATTTAGGCCTATCTGGCAACTAGATTATGGAAACTAAAATAGATATTTCCTGCACATGTGAGATTAAAAATCATTTACTAAAAATACTCGTATCTTATTGGCTAATAAATTGTCACATTCTGAATTCCAACACAAGGTCTCTCACGTGTAATGTCAATTTCTCCTTAAATTTCATAAAAATTCGTTCAAAATTCCACATGTTATAAACAAAAAAAAGCATGCAATGAAAATTAGAACTTTTATAGAAAACATTTATATCTTCATGGATATACCTGCTATTCTCACGAAAGTACACACATTTATTGCACAAAGCTAGTGTAATATTTTGTGAAAGTTACAAATCATGTGCAGTTTTTATCATACAGGGTTGATCCAAAACGTTTTTTAATTACATTTTTTGTCGGTCTCCTAAATGCACTCATAACTAAATTTTAGCATAAGGGCTAATGTGACCATAATTTCAGAACAATTTGCCCAGCATTTTTCTAGAAATTCAAGAAAATGTCTGGACTTTAAAAAGGATAGGCTACAGACTTTTGGTAATACAGTGTATATGTGATCGCTAAATTAAAATCTAAGGATGAGACAAAATTTTCTAATTTTATTAAATTATATGTCTTTCAACATGGGAACGAGTTATTAAGTTCTAGGAAAGTTGAAAAGACTTTTTAGGACTTTTTCTTGACCAGAAAACCATGCCTAGCTCCTAAATATGTTTTTGATTGGTTAAGCCCTATTTTGTAACTAAGAATATTCAGAACTGAATATTCTTATTTACAAAAGTAATATCTTATTTATAAAATGAATATTCTTATATATCCTGAATATTCTTATTTACAAAATAGGCAAGTTCTAAAAAAACTTATTTTCATTAGCATAGTTTGTCTGCAAATTGTCCCTGACAGTCATAAAATGATTTTAAAATAAGTTTTATACCTATGAATCTCATTATATAGGCCATAATTATTACAGAAAGTATCAGTCATACAGAATTTTCACTATATACGCACATACAGTATTTTGGAGATGTGGAATTTTGCAAAATATTAATGTGTATGAGGGAAAAATAGTTCATCAGCTGAAAAAAATCATCTTCAGCCATTCAAAAATTATCATGTTCAATTTTGCAGACTCTGGCATGTTATTCTTTCTTTAAACATAATAGCACTTGGATAATGTTTTTTTAGATTCAAGTACAATATCTAAATTTCAAATTTGATAATACTTCTTTTCAATCAAATCATGTTAGGAATTTCAATTTTGAACTTGTTTTAACTGTTGTTTTTGTCTGTAAAATTTTTAGTCTTGGAATTCGAACTCCGAAAAGCTAAAGAAACTATCAAAGCTCTAAGAGCAAATTTGACAGTGGCCGCAGGTATCATTTCTTTTCTTTTTTTTCATGTTTAATGCAAAAAATTTGCTTTTGTTGCTCATTAGATGACAAAATATTTGTGACATATTATTCTGTAAATTTTTATAAAATTTTTTCTGCTGAGAATGAGTATTTGCATTTATCAATGATTATTTTCATCACTTTCCCAAGCTATGGTTGTAAAATTTTCTTTTAGAGGTTCTGAACTATTTAATATTCAACAATTTAGTCAATACATTTTTTTTTCAACTGGATAAAAATGAATTTTGAATTTAGTTTAATAATAATGCACTGGCTGTCATAATTTTAACTTGCATCTCATTACTATGAAAAATAACTTCATAAACTAATAAAATATTCTAGATGGTGATTGAATGATAAATTCTTATTGCATTATTATTATTTAAGATATTGAGTTGTGACATAATTATTGATAACAGAGTGCCATTCACTTAAAAAATTATCGACACTCCATCAATGCTCTAAAGTTGTGCTTCTTATGTCTAAAACAGCTTTTTGATGAGTTGTGTATTTCGAATATTTGAAAAGCTTTTAAATTTTGTTGTTACCATTGGTGGTTAGTTAGTTTTACAATATTGTTTATGTACGTTGGAATTTCATACAAGTTCATTTTGTATATTTTTTTATACTTCAGAGTCTGAGCCAAACACTCCATCAACAACTGCACAACTCAAAACACCCGAGCCAATGAAACCTCATGAAAAACGTGCCTTAAATTTTCTTGTCAATGAATATCTTCTGCAGACCAACTACAAATTAACGTCTATAACATTCTCTGATGAAAATGATGATCAGGTAACATAATTATCAGAACTGACTTTCAGTAATAATGGGAAAAAATACTTTTTTTCATTTGTTATTGTTTCTTTAGTTATCTCATTAGAAACTAAAACTATAAGAATTTCTCATGTATGTACATTTATTTCAGCATTTTTCTTTTCAGTATCATTTCCAAATGTAAGAATTACATTAATTATTTATCTAAATGAATGATGCATAGCTTTTAGACCCATAGCTGGGAATAATTACTTATATATTTTGAAGATACATGAACATTGAAGTATTGTCGGGGGTTCTCTCTCTCATGAAAGGAAACCACTTGTAAAGGCTAAAACACACTACACTGACATGATGTGTTGTCACGTTGTGTCAGACACGGTGTAAATTCCGATTCGTGTAAATTCTGGGACGTGGGAATTTCACGTCATATAATTTCAACGTCACAGAATTTCCATGAATCAGAATTCACAACGTCTCTGACGAGACATGATAATCGCGTCACGTCAGTGTAGTGTTTTTCTGACTTAAGTCATGCATGAACATTAATCACATTGATGAATGCATATGTATTCAGATGGCATAACCCCATATTTGTGTAACACTGTGTAGACTCTGATCATCATGCTTGATGTACATATTGTGACAGAAATTTTAATTACTTCTTACAAACATAACTCTGACTTGTGTGTGTAAATAATATTTTTGAGTCAAATAAATTCCTGCTTTATAATTTGAACCAATAATTTAATCACATAGAAAATTCATTAAATAATCTCCAGTACATAGTAAGGAGTAGGATAAAATATTTCAATTTTTTTATAAAATTACTTAAATTTTTGTTGTCTTGTGTTTTTATTCACTCTCCGCAATATACTACTGTATTTATATAGATTGAAGAGAAAAACATATGTTTATTCTTAGTTCTATGAAAATATTTACAATTCACTTTACAGTGTGAAATGAGTATATATCAGTACTTAAGGGACCAGAGAAATCTATCATTATACAGGAGTTATTGTAAAAGATATATATTAACACTCATAGTGTTAGAAAGCTTTGGGATCAGAGAATAATATGGTTATATAGGCCAGCATTTCTCAACTTATGGTCCATGAACAAGGGATGATCTGCAGATAGACTTAATATTTTAATGCTAAATGAATAAAAAATGATTCAATAGTTTATATAAATAATATCCTTATGGATTCAAATGAAAAATTCATACTTTGGGTAATTGCAGCATATTTCATCACGAAAAATCCAAGATATAGCCAATTTACAGTAGTACTACAAAGAATGCACAGTAGTCAAAAAATTCAGTTTTAGATAATTTGAAAAATTGGTGAATTGCAAGGAAATAAAAGACTGTTACAAATCGAGTGCAAAAAAATGTATTTCACGGAAAAAAGTTGTTCATCATGGCTGCGTAACCATATTCTATTGAAAAAATACATAAAATTGGAATATTAAAAGAAAAAGTAAAATATGGGGATATCACAAATTTTGCCAAAAACGTCATAAATCAGCAAAATTATCAGCAGTTCATAAAATTACTGAAAAAATTGCCAATGTGTGAGAAATGAGGGGCTTTTGGAAATCACAGTGAATTTAAATGTAGTTATGGGAAAAAATGTTAGTATAACACATATATGAGATGAGAGTTTTTAAATTGTAGTTATAACTATCGTAATATAATTTATAACTTATGAAAACTTTCTTCATCAAGGATTTTAGTAAAGATTATAAATTTAATGAGCTTTGTTGAAAAAAACGGGGCAATATTGTATGGAGAATGTCAGAAAGTCCAAAAATATGTGAAAATACAAGAATGTCCCATAAAATACTGGACTTGTGGTCACACTAGTCATGTGAATTAGTGGTCCATAGAATTGCTCTAGAGATTTCATTGGTCCTTTGATGTAGAAAAGTTGAGAAACGCTGATACAGGCGATTATCATTATGGGGAGTATCGTTATATAGGATTTTCACTATTAATTTTCAATACAGGACTTTGAAGACTGGGATGATGTAGGTTTGAATATTCCAAAACCTCCAGACATACTTCATATTTATAGAAATTATTGTCGTGTCCAAGAAAAAAAAGAGACCATGAACCAATCTGTTCAGACCTCTGATGCAGAGACTGAAAATGGGAAACTTCAGTTATTTTGTAACTGCAAAGACACTTTTGTAAGTATCTTTATTTATGTGAATGAACTTATTTTATGTTACTCGACACAAATTTTGAGATGAACAATAACACAATTCCATCGAAAAATTATTATTTTATTCCATCCTTGAATGTAAAAGTTTGTGTGGCTTTACATTATCTTTTTTTTTTACTTAAAAATTTTAAGCTGTTATTATTTGCGATGTATGAAAATAGTTATTTATACAGCATGTACTTAGTTTTCCTTTTTGTATTTTGAGGATCCTATCATTGCAAGTAGAGACGCTGAGATAACAAAGCTTCTGCAGGAAAAAGAGGATTTTTCAAAAGTCATTGATGCAAAATGTGAACTGGAAGCTCTAGTCAGGAGTTTAAGAAGGTAAGATATATAGTTAGAATAATATGCAATCATCGGAGAAGTAAAAGTCATTAACTTTATATTAACACACTAAAGAAAAACCAACAATATATGTGGGCGAATAACAATTTAGAACTTTGTGGCCTTTTCTTCTTTTTTTGGGATTCATCTCTATGATTTACGATACGATAAACATGTTGGGGTAAATCGAGAAGCTATCCATTCTTAGAATAAGACAACCATAAGTATTCTTTATGGGCATTGTATAATATTTTATCATGTGTATATATTGTTTGTAATTTGTGTTAATTGCATTTTTAATTGGGTTGCTGTATTTTTGAAACATATGACAACCATATTTTTATGGGCATCTTTTTATCAGCCACCTCGTTGGGCATTTTGCCTGTTGTGGCGTTGTATTTGTATTTGTATTTGTATTTATAATAACACAACTGGGACAGCTTATATTAATTTTGATTTATTATAGGTTTTTTTTTCATAATTTTATTAAATAATTTTTTTTTTTTAGTTCTTAAAAAGATAAGGAAAATTTCACTGTTCAATTTTATTGCCTTGTCGTATTCAGTTTTATATGTATCTTAGATTTAAAAAAAATTGGTTGCCATATCTGCAGTTTCAATAAGTCTTTTATCCTCTTTTTTTTCATTCAATCATTAATTGCAGAGAGTTAAACATGTTGAAAAACATAGACAGAGTTTCAACTCATTCAATATTAAATGAGGAGGAGAATCATGCTATCAGTGATTTGAAGGATTCTGCAGATACACGCCATGAAAATCAAGACTTTGTAATGGTGAACTCCTTCTCTTCTTATGAAAGTGTGGAATCAAACAGGAAAGACGAGTCTTCATCAGTGTCTCGTAGGAAAGAAGATGATAACACATCTGGAGGTGAAGACATGCCATCTCCTGTTCCAACTCAACCATGCTGTGATATTGCTAGTTCCAGGTATGATATTCCTCATGATATTTTTGTGTTTTTACATTTGGGCATGTTAGATATGTAAAAAAAGATCAACCATGCCAAAATAATTACTTTGTTTTGTATAGAGTAATATAATAAATTTAACATATGTTTTTTGCCTTCCCCCAGGAAAATCTCAACCGAGTTTCAAAACACGATATTAAGTTTGTGCTTGTCTCAGAAAATTACTCAGAATGATCGTTTAGTCAGTGAAGTTACAGAAATAATGAACTCTAAAGAAACAGTTATAACAATGCTGGCCAGATGCATCCCACACATTGTCCCGAATATACTTCTAGCCAAGAGAGAGGTTTGTTACATACATTTATTTCACACTCTTAACACTGAAATAGTAAATTAATTGATATTTCTGTATAGTTGTAAAATTTACTGCATTCCTGAGTTTCAAACTTTGAGAGAGTGGTTATGAATACATCTGGTGGAATTATACAACTAAAAAAAATTAATTATATCACATACCTGAAGGATAATTTTTTTTTTTTTTTGTCATGTTCTTTGAAAGTGAAATATATATTGTCACTTATAATGAAAACCTTGTAAATCAATTTTTTTAAAACGATTTGACAGTTTTAGATAAAGAACATAATTTCTCACCAGTTACAGCTGTTAAAAAATAATTGGCATTAATCTGCCTTCTATGGATTAAAAAAAAATGAATGTCTTTTGTGTGTATATTTGACTTTATATGCTCTTTTTACATCTCATACTTTTTTGCTCTTCGTGTAATGTTAGGAATTTTTGATGTATAAGGTTTTCATTACAAGGTAACAATATATAATTTTTAATTATCTGTTCTTTCTCTTTTATTTAAAATGCAATTTTAGGATGATGATTTAGTGCTATAGAGTAGAATCTGTATGTGTTTGAATTTACTCATCCCAGTTTACAGATATAGTTTTATTTGTTTCAGTTTATAAAAAACAAAATTCAATTTTTTTTCAGCAATATTTCCTTTTTTTGATCACATTTCTTGACTCTTGATCCATGCAACTCTCTGAAGGTTTTCAGCATGAAGTTATGCATGTGGAAAAACAAAATGCTTATTTCTTCTACAGTGGTATTAGTTTTACAATGTGTTCGATAATGATCATCAGTGTTTCTTTTGGAAGCAAAAAAAGAAGCCTTGAAATTAAGATGGTTCTTCTTTTAATATATTAATTTCTATTTTTCTATTGTATATACATTGCTTCAGAATTTTTTTCTTATGATTAACTTGGTGATGCCTTATGCATATAGGAACTCTTGCCCCTGATATTATCCACTATTGCTCTCCATCCAATTGCCAAAGAACGAGATAAACTTTTGAATATTTTGTTCAACTTGATCAAGAAACCAGACCAAGACCAAAGGTAAAATAAGTTCCATGTTTTTTAAATAATGTGTTTAACCGACCGGTTGTCCTGCACGTATATTTATGTGTGAAGTAGATGACTTCCAAACGGTCTTGGCCGTAAATACACTGCCTTGCTTTCCCCCTTAAAGAATCACTAAGCTGGCTTAGCATATGCCTCACTCCTTTCTCCACAAAATGACCATTGTACTTGCAACAGCGCTGGGCATCGGGAAATGACAAAATGGCTTCTGCCTTTTCGTGGGCGACATTTTTCAATCAACTTAGCAGATATAGACATTTGACGAACACCTCATGAATAGCCAGTTCAAAGACACCTTAACCCTTTTGTCAATGAACAAGAATTTTCAGAATGTATAAAGAAGGCTGCCAATAACAAATACCCCACCTAAAAGGCTCATTTTTATCTTATTATAGAAATTTGTATTGCTCGATTGTACAAGATGTACTGTCATTCACTTTTCTTTTGGCATGAAAGTTACTGAGTATTACATCTCAATGACTGTAAAACACTGAATGTTGATAGAGATAAACAATAATCTGCCCCACTCCGAATTGTGATGTCCTGGTTTTTCAGTGATTTTAATTGTTTATCAGTATAGGCAAAATTTTTGAATTTTATTTTTTTATTTATTCATATTTACCTTTTTATCACTTATTACTTTTATTCACAAAAACATTTGAAGGCTTTATTCCCTCAATAATTAAAATGTTTTTACAAAAGTATTTCAAATTTAATTCCAATTTATTGCTTGGGGATTATGTTTCTCCCCTCCCCCACATACTCTTATAATATAAGAGTGTGGGGGGGGGGGGGGCTGAAACCTCGGTGAGACTGGCCCAGATTACTAAATTTTGTTGACGAGGGAAAGGGTAAAAAAAAAATGGCCAAAATTCTGCTTACGTGATACTTAAACAACCTTTAATGTATTTATGTTGTCAGAGGTATAAGGGTTCCATGTTTTGTCTTCCATATTTTTAATTGAAAATGGCAGGTGGTTGAATTCTCATAATGTAAGGATCGTGTCGAGAGAGGGAGAGAAAGGAAATGTTTGCCTGCCCTTTTCCAATACTTTTTTCCAAATAGAAGACTGGCTCACATTCGTGCCTCAAATTTGAGAACCCGCAGAAAACAAAACTTCAGCAGATAACCACTGTGCCACCAGCGGGGTACAAACCTCAATCTTCACAATGAGATCCCAAAACGATGCCCACATGACCACACAGTATCCTTTGAATATGCTAAGGGGCCAGGGGTGAAAATGCAGTGAAAGGTGAGCCATGGCTAGAGATTTAGCATTCGGACGAAAAAAAAAAGTACAACTCATCTATCAATCCCTCACACTTGTGTCCGGAAGTGTGTGTATGAGAGAGTTATGAAAGGAAAAGAATAATAAATTATTAAAAATTTTGTGGCAAACAGTGGTGGTAGTGCAATTTAAAAAAACAGTTCAATAATGAAATAAATGAGACAGGGAGCCGAAAGTGCATTAGAGTAAAATGAACAAGGTGAATATATCTATATACATGATAATGTTTAATTCTTATCAGATGGCAGAGAGTTACAAAATTTAGAAATTATATGCGGAGAATCGGTCAAATCCAACCACAGGATCAAGATCGTCAAGGATATGTAGTTAGTTGGTTTTGGAACACGCTGATGAATGGCTGTGCTTGTTTTTGAGAGAGGAAAGTTTTATATATTATTTCATTATGTAGTCCTGCCATATATATTTTAAATAAAATATATTTTTATAAAAAGTGTCGTCACTCCTGCCATCCACTACTTATAATTGGTGACCCGGACGTGATTTAGACGTTAGTCTCAAATATTTTTTATACTGCGCTACCAATATATTTTTTGGTATATTCTTTCTTCGCAAATCTCACTATGGATCAGGAACTGAGTAATGCCAATCGAGTAGTTGTCAAACCCCCCCCCCCCCCCCACAGTTCTAGTGTTCAAATCCATCTGTGTGGTTCCTGCAACTCGAGTCACAATTCACTCTCGCTGAAGTGATGGCAGAGATCACAAAATTCCATCGTGTTGTGGTGGCATTGGAAGCAAAAGAATTGGCCATGATTGGCGACATGCTTGCTAGTCCTTGTGCTGTGACGCCATACACAGCTCTGAAAGATCGCTTGTGTGGTGAGAAATTTATGCAGGAGTGCCTGCGTCTCTGCTGCTTTTGGTATGAAGCAACGATAAAAATTGAGGAGGGCCAAAAATCTTCAGAGCTCTTTGATTGTGTCTGACTTTGGGTATTCTGCGATGACTGACACTTTCTCTGGAAGAAGTGCAATGCCAGTTGCAGCGATCATATGACCTAAAAATCAAACTGATGGTTGCCCAGAACACATTTGGCAGCGTTGAGGCAAACTCCGAATTCGGAAAAATGTTTGAATACTTGGCGCAAATGTTCTTTGTGCTCTTCATATGTAAGTAAAATGCTTTCTGTTCAAAGTTTTATAAACACAAGGTAATACATAGACTGAATTAATTTTGGCGGAAGAACGAGACAAATTAAAATTTGAAGAAAACTGATTTTTGAAAATGAGTGATTTATAAAAAAAAGAAAAAGAAATCTTTATTCAAAAAATTCGGCTGAATGCAATCTGTGATCCTTTTTAACCTCGCCGGCATGCCAAAAGCGGACCAGACCACAACATTCAAAAAGCTTGTGTCCCTTAAGTTTTATGGCATGCTGGCCAATTCATAGGGTTAATTACGGTTACAAATTATTAAAATTTGTAAATAAAATAATTTGACCATTGTTCGAATCATTGCTTGTGTACTCAGTTCCATTTAATGTAGAATTTACTTGAAAAAATGAAAAATACGTGAACGGAGGAATGGAAAAAAAGTCTGAAAGAAAGGGCAAGTTCTATAGTTTGAATCCTGATAAGGAAGGTACGCACCTTTTTTTCTCTCTCTTACAAAGAGGCATTCAAGAGTTGGCAGAACAAAAATGTTAACCACACAAGACTAAATTCGATATCCAGCTGTTTGGGGAAAGAAAACATGGTCAGAATTTTTTGAAGTAGTTTTGCTACAATCACTTGAACCTTTTTCAAGTCGATTTTCTCAAAATCCTAGGACCATGAGTCGGTTAATAATTTTCTTTTTTAATAATTCGTGTGTTTTGCCTTTTTGTAAAGAAATTATTTGATAGACATGTTTGTGCGTAATTTTGTTTTTACTCAGGCATATGATCTTGACTGGTTTAGTTGCAATAGCGCAGCATTTAGGCAGCTCAAGAGTTGAAGCAGAGCTTCTTCCTCAGTGTTGGGAGCAAGTAAGTTAGGTATTTGCTTTTTTTATAATAAAGATGTAAAAGTGTATACAAATATATATATATATAATATAAATATATGAATGAGAGGCAATCTAGTTCATGAAACGAAGAAACTGATATTAAACACAAAACTGTATATATTTTGTATCACATGTCTTAAGGCCTGTTTACACGAGGCAAGCGCTTTAGTTGGTAACTTAATTTTTAGTTGCCAAGTACGATACAATGTATGCAGACGATAAGGGCCGTTTACACGGCTTTAGTTGGCAAGTGCGCAAGTGATTTAGTGGTAAGTGAGATAAGAACGGTTCTATTTTTTCCGGTTAAGTAGACGTATGCGCATGCGCCAGTGGGCCTGACCTGCCGCGCTGCAGGGGTCATTTTGCTCTCTCACGGAGGGGTTCATTTTGATCTCAAGCGTGAACCTGTTCATACTCCGTCGTCTCCTGAAGTTTCGCTAGAATTCCGCAGAAATATTGGATGGTGAGGTGGCCAGAGGACACAACCTTCAAGTTTGTTGAAAAATATCTTCGCCATGAATGTTTGTTGAACTATAGAAATGAAAATTACCTTAACAAACAAGCTAAAAATTATTCAATGTGTTGGAAAAAGCTATGGAATATTCTGTCTACGTGATGTAAGGAGTGGAAAAAAATTGAAGATTCAAAAATATGTATCGGGTGGGGAGGATTTATATATTAAAAACTGGAGGGGGGTTTCGAATATTTCTCTCGTCCAGAACGAATTTGCTGCCATCTGTTGTAAAAATACAAGATCAAATATTTAACATAAAGATGTCATCTCTATAGATTAAATTAAAAAATAACAATGATTTCGAAAATTTGTAAATAATTTTTGTTTAATGAATTTTTATTATTTAATTTTTAACCCTTAGAATTTCCTACGAATGCCAAGAATCTTCTCCCGTATTTTCGGCTTCCTAAATTCATAATTTATCTCCTCTTCAACTTCGATTAAAATATCATATAATCGATATTTACAACTTAGACGAGAAATAGAGAAATCTTATATTTCTTCTCGATGACTGACATAAGTTTATAACATGTTGTGTATTCTTTTTTCCCCTGTGGCGTCATCTTGCCCCCCTTACGTGGGTGGCAGAGGCGAAAAAAGGGGACAAGCGAACTGTTTCCCTTGCGTGACCTACTTCTTGCTCAGTGTGTTGCTCTCGCGCAAGTGAGAAAAAAGTTTCCCCTTTTTTATTGAATAGCTCTGATCACAGTATTCTTAAGTTCTACCTGATCATCTTCATCCATCGTTACGAAAGCTATGAGCTTTAAAAAAAGCACCTCTCTGAATGCCAGATAAATAAAAAATTATTACTATTATACTCCCGCGCGTTGGGTCTGTCTCTCTCTGTGGATTTGAGTAGACTGAAGCGTGCATGCGCTAACTGCGCTCACCTCCGTAAAAATTATCCAATGAGCGCCTACTTGCCATTCATCGTGTGGACAGTTTCAAGAAGAATCGATAAGTTAAAATTAAGTTGCCCACTAAAGCGCTTGCCTCGTGTAAACGGGCCTTTACAAATAACATAGATAACTAATTCAAAATCGCCATTAAAGTAGCCCACAGTTTAGGAAAAGAAGACCAAAATTTTCTTTTGCTTTTCTAAAAGCGCTAGCTGCCGCTAGAAAGAACTTTGACATGGCGTGCAAATTCAAATTTCCGGACTGGAATTCTTTCAGTTAACCAGTGTTTTGATAATTGATGCTCTACTGTATTCCTGATTTTATTCATAAACCACCTATTAATTTTATTCTGAAAATAATGTGTGCAATATGGGAAATTTTGTGTTGGAAAATTTCTGTTTGTGATTTATTTTATCTGACTGTATTTCATTCAATTAATTATTTGCTTTGCATTTCTGTAGATCACGCATAAATATATAGAAAGGCGGTTGTTGGTATCTGAGTCATGTGGTGTTCTTGCTCCTTATGTACCTGTAAGTTTCATGATCAATCCTAATTAATAATGTTCCTTCCTAATTTTATGTGAATTTATTTTCTAATATATGAATACATATACAGGGTGATTCATAACTCAACGTACAAACTTTTAGGGGAGGTTGGAAACAAAAACAAAACAGAATCATATTGGAATGTATGACTGGAAACCCCAACCCCTGATCATCTGGAGGATAAACGAAGATGCAGAAATGACAAGCCAATAATGGGTGGAAAAATTCTTTATTTAGCGATACTTTACCCAAGGACAGTAAAGTTTCACAACAAGTGCTCAAAGTTTTTACCATCCACAGTTATGCACGCTTCGCAATGGCAATGCATTGATTGTCTAACCCTTTCAAAAGTACCTGGCATTTCGAAAACGTTTGCTGCTGCGATGGAGATTCTTGCCACTTGGATAGTTAGAACTTTGAGCACTTGTTGTGAAACTTGACATGTACTGTCCTCATGTAAAGTATTGCTAAATAAAGAATTTTTCCACCCATTATTGGCTTGTCATTTCTGCATCTTCGTTTATCCTCCAGATGATCAGGGGTTGGGGTTTCCAGTCATACATTCCAATATGATTCTGTTTTGTTTTTGTTTCCAACCTCCCCTAAAAGTTTGTACGTTGAGTTTTGAATCACCCTATATATTTTTTTCTTATGAAATGAGCTAATAATATGCATATTTTTTCTTAATCCTCATATCTAAGATGCAAAAAAACTTGGGGAGAAAGAATACTATAGAATAAGAGGATTTCTTGAGTTTATTTAAATTACATATTATTCTGAATATCAATCTGGTTAAAATTTTGAGTCAAATAAAATATGCAGGAAAAAATGTATTGTGAGTAGAGGAAAAATATTTGCAGGAATCCTATTTTACCCATGCACATTGTGATAGGTACTTGTCATCTATTCTAATGTGAAGCAATATCAGTTTCATGTTTTTGACAATGGTTTTGATAAAGAAGTTAAAATTTTTTAAACACCAAAACAGATTTCAAAAATGCATTTAGATTTTTTAAGTCATTTAATTTTTTTTTTTACATCAGTTCGCATCTTTCTTTTAAATACTAAAATTTAATGCCATTAGTATTAATTTTTATTCAATTTCAGAGTGGAATTCGGAGTTCCCTGCTGCTCTCCATGCTTCAGCAAATGTTGCAGGAAGATAAAGAAGAATCAGTGAGGGAAACTGTAGTTAGGAATTTGGCTCTGTTATTTGTATACATCGATGACACAGACAAATTCACAAAAGTAATATAATATTGATACTTATACTTAACTGAACACAAATAATCTATGAAAAATAAGAAAACAACCTTAAAAATAACTTTTCAAGTGTTAATTAAAACAAATATCTTAAGTCACATTACAATTTCTGTTTGAAAGCTTCCCACAAATTTAACTATTTGTTTGTTGACTTTTTTTTCAATCAAATTAGAAACATGCTCTATAAAAATCATCTCTGCATGGTGATTCAGCTATATAACATAAATGTGTCTTTGTTGTCAAATGTAGTCTTTGTTGTCAACTGTTATTGCTCACTAATAGCTAATTCCTGAACCTTAGAGAAAACTTCATTCCTTAGTCTTAGAGATAACTTCCAATTACAAAAAAAAGTTAAAATTTATCACACCTTAGTAACAAAAAAAATATATTTCTGAAAAAGTAACAGGAAATTTAATTTTTTTTCATATTTTCCCTGGGTCCTATAACTTAATATTAAAAATATATATATACATACTAGCTATAATACCTGGCGCTGCCTGGGTTTTCATCAATTACTTTCAGGATTAAAGAAGTGGCAAACCATTGTAAAGGCATACACATGTCTGAAACACAGGGAACATGCTAGAACACGCTACTCTGAAACACATTAGGGAACCATGATAACCAAAGTAAACATTGTAAAAGTCATTGTTGAGGCTCAGAAACCATTGTTGCCTAATAGATTTTTGCCTGGCTCTGACAAACTTTTAAAGTAGCCTATCGTTCAAGTCAGGTCCTGTTTGGTATGTATGCAAAATTTTGCGATGATCAGTCAAAAATTGTAGATTTGTATAGAGAACATACAATCAGTTTTATGTATATAGATTTGTGTACTGACATGTGAAAAAATAATAATAATCTTTTATATCTGAAACTGACTGCGTTATAACTAATTAAAGGTGAAACATTTTTTTCTCTTAAGAAATGGTGGGGGTGGGAGGGACATTCTCATATGCTAAATTTCTTTAGCATATAGAAATATATATTTCTCTAGCATAGAGACAAATACCTTGGATAAATTTGAGTTGTTCATTGGTAACACTTGTATTAATGTTATTGTATTCTTTTTTATATCGCTGTTCTGATGTTTTCTAATGGATGAATATACTCAGTACATATTATCACCTGTTGGTTTTATTCACAGGCAGTGGAACTGTTACAAAGTTCACTTGAGGACCCCTGTACAAGTGTTATTGAAGCAGGTCTCAACATCCTCCTGCCGTCCATAGCTGCTTGGGCATTAGAAATAGATAAATTAGAGTCTAGACTTTTTCCTTTTATAATGAAGGTTTTGGAAGAGCAGCTACAGGTATTCAGCAGTAGTTTTTTATGTAAATTTTCATGCTTAGTCGATAAATGAAGTAATCTAAGTATATTGTTTTAGCTATTCAGTGTATGTTATGATTTATATTCATGTCATATTTTTAATATTGTAGGATTTATTTTAATAAATTACAACAAGCGTATGTAAACCATTACTTTTTTCTGTAGAAATTTGTAAATTAGGAAAGTTTTGAACCACAACTTTTCTGTAGAGAATTTATTTATTTCTGTTGAAAAATTATTTGATAGTTTTCAGTATATTTTAGGCATAAAGAAAAGGAAAATAAGTTTTAAAACAATTTGATAATTGTTTATGGTAGAATTGGTTTTGTTTTATCACTGTTGATCAAAAATAATATATTATTTTTAGAAACTCAATCAGAAACTTGCCTGTGGACTAATTTTATCTCCACAAGATGAGCAACAGTCAGTACTCTTTATCCGTGCCTTGTATACACTAGTACACTTTTTATTCCTGTCTGTACTTCAGTCTGGTCCATTTGCAGATAATCTTGAAAAGGTGTGTAATTCCCCGAGAGATTTTGATGGTAAGTTTTTTCCTTAAAATGTATCGCTTGATGCTTTTGTTGAATGAATAAATTTCCCTTGTACTAAGGGACTGTTGTAAGTTTGAGTATTGACTTTTGATACCTCTCTAACTTTAACAGTTGTCATCATCAAGAGATACTAGATGAAACTGGTCAAAACTTAATCATTTTTGTCACTCCACTGTCATTTTCTGCACATGAGAGCTAGGACTGGGATCTGCAGTTTATTTCTGATTCTGAATGGCAACGTTTCCCATTTTTGCCTTTTATACTCACAGGAAGGTTGGTGTGGTAACTCCTTTGTCTGGGACTCCCTGTGGTAGCCCCCGAAGCAGAATGTTTATCACTGTTCTGCAACGAACCCTCAGCTGACTGAAAATGTTCTGTGGTAAAAATCCCCATACATGTAATAGTGTGGTTTTTTTTTTTTTTTTCACACTTAAAATTCTCCCAAATGCTTCAGTAGCACTAATTGTTCTGCGACGTACGTCACAGATTTTGGCACATTCTGCTTTGGGGGTGGTAGTAATCTTTTTCTGTGGTCATGGTACCACAGTTTCTGTTGCACCCTCGTGTCAGGAAAGATTCTGACAAGGACAAATCAGGTATCGAACTCATGACATCGCTAAACATTTTATAGTTTAGGTGGGTATCTTATCGACCTGGGCTACTTTTCCCTTGACTGAACAAACAGAACAAAACTGTTATTGCTGGCCTTGTCTAACACTGTTAATTTTGCTGACAATTTTTCCACGATTAACTCAGTCAAGGCCATTGGTAATTGTTTTGATTCTGTTTGTATCAATTTCATCTGATACATCCCAATAATTCTAATCTCTGGTGTAAGAAAAATGTTGATACTTAAATTCGCTACAACCATGTTTCCATAGAGAATCTTAGCCATTGAATGAGAACTATCAAGCTTTCATTAGATAATTTCAGATTCATGTTCTTAAGCTTTGGATCCATGAGAAATAATTCTAAAAAGTTTGAGTATGTTTTGAATCTGTCTTGCCTCTATACCAGTAGTTCTTAACCTTTGATATCATTGGCTATTTTGCTTTGTGATCAATTGATCATGTACCTCAACAACCCCCCATGAAAATAATTGTATACATTGTGTAAACTTTGGTTATTTCTCAGATCAACAGGACTTCCTTAAATTTGGCAACTTCACTGGGAACCTCAATGCACAATTTTTGAGAACCATACCCTGTACTTGAGCTTAAGGACTGAAAATATATTTCGGAGAAAGTATTACATTCTGGCATCTCAGAATATATTCTGTTATACTCTATATTGTGATATCATTTTGTCAATTTTAATAACTATATACTTTTTCCAAAAAGTATTGAAAGAAAAGAAAAAGAGCATGTTCA
Source organism: Pholcus phalangioides (assembly GCF_987345545.1). Classification (NCBI taxonomy): domain Eukaryota; kingdom Metazoa; phylum Arthropoda; class Arachnida; order Araneae; family Pholcidae; genus Pholcus; species Pholcus phalangioides. The sequence goes on from NW_028301594.1 coordinate 16,678,210, forward strand.
CACCATGTGTTTCTTCAAAAACAAGAGTAAAATATCAAATAACCTAAAGCTATGAATAACATACTAAATATATGAGAAGGAAATACATTGCTTTTTTTAAAGCTGTCTTAAGCTTTAAAAAAACTTGGCTGATAATTAACCCCTTGAACTGCAATTTATTTTCAGGCAGTACTGCTCAGACAGATAATTTAATTTTCTTCGTTTCAAAAGGAGGGATTGATATAGAGACACAGTTTTATAATTTGTAATTAGTAAAAACAATATTTGCTTCATACATTTACATGAATGTTCATTATATATACATAATAGAACATAATTAGTGTCAAAATATTCTTCAATATTGTTTAACAAAAGTATATTACGGTTCTAGTCTTTTAAAGAAAAAGTATGTGTTTCAACATAATGCTAATGTATTTGCAACAAATTAATGGATAAATATATACAATGCAAATGTATATATTTATCCTCACCTATATTCGGGTTTATTTTAAAATACTAATAAACTTCAAGTGTATGATACTTCTCAAAATGCTCCGGAGGATGCAGTGCTACTTGGCATCTTTTATGCAAATTACATTCAAACTGCTAATAGAAGCATGCAAACAAACGTACCAAAGCAATAGACTCACTATGGCTTCTCATAAAAAGTTTCAACGGTCAATAATTCCTGGCGAGTGCAGCTCAAGTCAGTTTGCTCAAGAAATTCATTGCATTTCAGTTCAAGGGGTTCATAACTTTTTGATGCATTTTTTCATGGATACGCGCATAATTTGTACAGAAAAATCAACATTCATTACCTAATGTTAATGGGTATTTTTTTTGTAATTAAAACTACTGTCTTGATTATTAAAAAATAATTGTTATCTTTAGCTGTCCATATGATTTTTAATTAATTGATAAAGTATTGTATTTCAGTGAAATATCAATTTTTTTGGGAATGTTTCAGTGGATCGCTTACCAGTCTGCACAAGTGTCCTTCAAGATCTGGCTGTTGTTCTTGGTGATAGCAATCAGCTTTCAAGTTTGATAAAAGCTTTTGATAAATATATCAGTGCTGAGTGGTTTAAACCATGGGATAAATATGATTGGGTGATCAATAGTTTGTGAGTGTTTCATTTCTTCAAAATTAAGATGTTTCTAATAATTTTTTAAATATTAATTTCTAATATTTTGTATTTATGAATGCATGTCAAATTATGTATATATGTGTGTAAACCTCTGGAGAGGTCATCTATGATGAGATCATCATGGCATCACATGATTCAGAATTTTGGCTCTCATTGCTCATTCCAATTATTCAATTTGTCACGAGATAGATATGCAAAATTATTCATCTGATCAATCACTAGGCACTGGCATTTTAGAAGAAGAAAAATAATTTCTGATGTAGGTCAAATGTCAAATTATTTGATGACAGAACTTTGCTTTTATAAAAATATACATATACTGTATTCCCCCCTTGCATTATCCAGCATTCTGTAAAATTCTAGAGACACCAGATTTTGGACTGTTGTAGTTTGGTCTATTCCTGTCATGCCGGAAATACGAGGTTCAATCAGGATACCAGTACATTCAAAAGACTGATATCAATTTATATTAAATACTGAATAGATATGTGAATCAAAATGAAATAATAGTTTTCACTGTATAACAAATGTGTTTTGCCTAGGAATTTCTCATAAACATAATACAAATTGAGCATTTACAGTATCCACTGTTCTAATCTAATTATATTCATCCTAATTCGAAATGCAGATACTGTATTCTGCATGTTCAGAAATTGAAGAAATATAATGGCAATCTTGTAATACAATGTATCATGTTTTGCAATGCAATTCTTTAATTTTGTGCTCTACTTCTTCCAATTTCGCATACATGATCAAGGAACACAAAACGCTTCCCAGTCTACTTATTTTTCCATTCAATCTACTAGAACATGCTAAGTATCCAGTGTTTTTATCAAATTAAGATTTACGGTAGTAAAACTAAATGCAAAATTGGAACTCTTTAGGTTTATAAAACATAGGACTCTAAAATGCATTAGATGGACAAGGTTTAATAAATCAGTAGATTCTCAGAGTTTAGATTTTCCAGAATGTGTGACTCAAGTTTTTAGCATTCCAGAAGATATGCATATTCTTGAGATGCTAGTCTCCCTCGCTGTTTGCTGGCTAATGCCAGGGGGAGATTCGGTATATATATTCAGAAACTTTTCAAATGTCAGGCTAAAATTTGATATTAATTTATTTTTGCAAATCTGTATGATCTTGTGCATCACCTTGAAATTCCTTACTTTCTTGTTTTAATCCTAGCTTATCATGGTTGATGCAGGTTTTCAAAGATATTAATCCATATTGTCAAGCTATCATTCATTTTTTCTCAGAAGTTATAAATACTTTTTGTCATTTGTTTGGTCGACGTTTTGTTCAAGACACAGTGAAACCTCCATTTATGGCTTTATTCCGTGTCTCAGAAGAAGAGAAAGGTATGAAAATTCAAGTAGATTTTTTTTTGTTTTAATATTTTTTCATTGTTTCTTTGATTTTTATTTGTTAATTTTCATGTGATGCTAAAATGTTTTTAAGCTTATTTTTATTGCATTGAGTGACAAACATGATTTTGGGCTGAGCATTGTTTTTTGTTTCAATCTATATTATAATTCTTTTCACGCATAAGTATATATTCAAAACAATGTAGATTTTTGTACAGAAACTGTGAATTAAAAAAGTTGAGTTTCAAAACATATTTCTTTGGAATCTGTTCTGAAACTCACTTTAACTTTTGTTTTTATTAGTTTGCATTCATCTCGGATTTTATTTCCTTATTTTTTTAGAGAAGTTATTTTTTTTCTTTCAAATGTTGATAGCCTCTGGAATTGTTTCAAGTGATTCATCGTTGATGAAAGCCACTTTATCAATTTATATTGCTGGCGTATTGACTGCTTTCTTCCAGGTAATGTGCTCCATAAGTTTTGTTCTCATTATTGAGTATTAATTCAAATTTCTTCTACTATTTCACGCTTCTAGATTCATCCTTCACTTTAAAAGGATGTATTTTTGCACAGTGATTGAACTTTAAAGATCTCTATGCTTAGATACAAGAATGAAAACAACTCTTTAACAAGAATTTTTTTGATTTTTGCTTTTTTGAAAAAATATATTTCAGTTTTTGATTCATTGAAATATTTCTTTTTAAGTGCATGTATATTTCAGTTTTTTAAGGTTATTAAACTTTTAATATCATGAATGTTTGTCCTAAATAAAATGAGTTTTTCACCATTTTATTTTATGATACATATTTTTCAGTTTCTAAGTTTAGTGATCAATCTGGCCATTGACTTTTATTGCCATTTAAATGTTTATTTCCATGTGAGTTTATGAATTTTTTAAAAGCTGTTTTGTATATGAACCTACTCATATCTGATTTTATTGTTTACTTATATTATTATTATACTTATGTTGTCCCTGAATTACTTCTTGCTGGGATAGGCCAATACGTTATTACCTTATTCAAATTCTTATTAATTACTAACGTTAATTCTTATTCTTATTAAATTTATTATCTCATTATTATTCAAAACCATTTAGGGCACTTGAAAGTGAGGCTCAGAGTAATTAGTTGATTATTCCATTAACTTAATGATGGTTTTTAAGTATAGGTATAATTTATTTATTGCTTAATTATTATGTACAGGAAGAAGACAGACTGGAAATGATGGAGTTTTTCCATGAGATGTTTCACATTGTATCCATTTACAACATTCCCATTATAACCTTGAAAGCAGCTTTTGCAGAACTCAGGTGAACTCTGATTTTTTCACTCACTAAGTAGACTTACATTGTAGCCAATTAAACACATAGTTTCAATGTATGTGGTAGTACACAGTGCTCACAACATGACTTTTTATGGGATAATCACCTAAGCTAAGAACTTCACTTTGAATGCATATTGTTTTCTGTATTTTGAGTATCTTGCATTGAAAAAGTGCTAGACAGTTGATGAATTGTAGGAATGTGCAAAGCTTTATTAGGTGAACCAGCAGTCTCTGTGCCATTCACCAATTCATTGGAAGTTCCTCAGAGAAATGTTAACAAAGTGCATGCATGGTTTAGTAGTAGCTCCTTTGACTGGTATCATGAATACCGAAACACACCCTACTACTACTACACCACACATGTACCTTGTCCATATTCCTCTGCGGAACCTCTAACTAATTGGTACACACGGGAATGTGTGTGTATACGTGTATAGAAACTTGACGTGAAGTTTGTTTCTGTGTAATGCTTGTTATGTGTAGTGCTGCCATCTGCCACCAGTTTTTCTAACTATGAGTGAACTGTAATGATTGAATAATTAATCGTTGTAGGCCTGTTGCTCTCTGTGGCGAGACTTTTCAATGGGAAGATCGGCTCTCATTTGCGCCTTGAAGTTTGGAACCACAGGAAACCAACTTCAGCTGACCACCACACACTATGGCAACGGTGGGGTTCGAACCGGGATCCTTGACAAGTCCGTCATTATGACCACTCGACCACCACAGCGGCCGAAACACACCCTGGATATTCTGACCAATTTTGTGTTACTCACACTGTTCCTGTACTATAATGGAAAGAGTAGCTGTTCAACATGGTAACATACCTTGTCATACGATACAGTCGATTAAGTAGTGGTTTAATACAAATAATACAAATACAAATACAACGCCACAACAGGCAAATTGCCCAATGAGGTGGCTGACTTAAGAACATCATGGATCCCCGAGCCATTTTTTGGAGGCCCTACCTACTACTGCTACACCACACATGCACCCCCCCCCCCCCCCCCGCGGAACCCCCCAATGAATCGGTACATGCGGGAATGTGCGTGTACGTGTAGTGCAACCTGACGTGGGTGACTTGAGTGTGGAAAAAGTTCTCTGGCAACTCAGCATCCTGATACAGTTACATGATAGTTACATTTAGAAAGCAAGCTGATTAAGAAATATGTAATTTTACAGTTTTATTTTCTGTATTATATAATTTTTTTCTCTCACAGTGCAAACAAAGCATATCATGAACTTCTTCTCACAGTTCTCTGGGATGGGGTTGTTCACACATCTCCATCAGTTAGAGTCACTGCTGGTCGATTATTTGAGACACTTGTTGGAGTTGTCAGTGAAAGTTTACTCAGAACTAAAGTAACACCAGCTTTAGTGACCCTTGCAAGTGATCCAGAAATGTAAGTGCTTATGATATTTATTAATGAAAAAAAACCACTTATTTGTATAAAATGCATGTTACATATGCATATTCACCAGGGGTTCTCAAACTTTTCCCACCCATGGTGCTTCTTTTTCTAATCATTTATCCACAGCTCCCAAAGAGCAGTTAAACAAAGCGTCTCTTCGAAAAACCTTTGTTAGAGTGGTACTCTGCGGTGTCCCTGATAAAGGTTGGAAGTGCACAGATGAATATGTAAAAAAAAATTTCATGTAATATAATATGTAAATCACTACTCTGATTCCAGCGCAATGCAGTTATTTATTTCTATTATTTTTTAACATTTAATTTTAAGAAACTTCTGACTTGTAAATCTGCTGTGATTTTTATTATATATTTTAGCTCTGTCAGGATTTCAACTGTTCCTGCATTTGGTGCCATCATGGAAATTTGTTCCCAGAAAGATGTGAGTTTGGATCATTTTATTTTCATGTACTAATGTGTTGTTATTAGTATGGCAAATTATAAGTAGGCATTCAGTATTTATTTGTAAATCAGTTATCACAAAACAGTTCTTTGATCTTAAAAATTTATCACTCTGGATTGACCAGTGATATTTCCCCATGTTTTACCTATTGTAAACATATGTAGGACATACTTACAAAAGAGATTTGTATGCAAATGAAAAACATCAATTTTAATCAATTTATTTTACTTCCGGGGGGGGGGGGGAGAACACTTTAACAATTATAAATTTACATCTAAGCATTGTTTTGTCGTAGTTCTGTTTTTTATTACCAAATTTTGCATCTGTCCCTATCAACTTATAAACCCATATAATTATGTGATGATTATAGTGTGTGCTACACTTTTTCAATTTTTAATTGTTGAGAATAATATTAATGGGTATTATTTAGGAAAATTAAAAGTGAAAGAAGTGGAAGATATTGAATAATGAATATCACCAGCACCTCTTCATAATGCAAAACATTGGCTTGTGTGTGTCTAATATCAGTCACTGCTGCGTTTCTATGCACTGAGTCTATCTTAACATATCTTTTCTTAACATAATACTGTATCTACTGTGCAATTGGTATCTTTCTTTCTCTCTAATTTTTTTTTATCATTGCATGCAGTTTTGCTTGTGTGAACTTGTCTCTTGCATACATTTTTTTTACATAATTTTTTGCTTTGATTATATGCACATCTTTGCTTTATTTATCTCTTAATAATGCTGCCAGGTGCTTTCCAGTTATTTGAAACAGGTGGGGATGATGCTTTACTTCTAATTGTAAAATAATAAGAATGAAATATGAAAACAAATATATATATATATACACACACACACACCCACACACACACACACACACACATATATTCTTTCTTTCTATTATTTTTGTTTCCTTTGTTGTGAGCACTGCTCATCAGAGCTTAATTAGACGTTGCCAACTTTAAATTGCATTTTTATTGTTACAGTATCATACATAAGAGTGGTACTCATATGTGTTTTTGAACTGAATGTTTGAGAAAGGGAAACTTAAGAATAAATGATCCATGCAAAAAGTATTAAATTTTCTTGAGTCTTTGCATGGTCTTTTGTATCATTCTGAAATGAACAAAAATTAAGTTCTCCTAAAACAGTGTTTCTTATCGTGTGGGCAGCGGCTCCTAGGGGTGTCTCAAACCTTTTTCAGGGGCATCACAGCTAGCTGGAGATATTAATTTGTATGTCTATTTATGCTTTAAAGTGGTACTTCTATGAGTGAAAATATCTACTAAACTATTTTCTGGGAAACCACAGATGAACCTTGAATTGGGCAAGAGAGCCGTGGGTGATAAAAGTTTGAGAACCACTATCCTAAACGTAAAAAAATAATAATTATGCACATTAAAAATAATTAATTCATAATTTTAGTTTTCAAAAGCAATAATGGCTTTTCTGTATCCAGTGATTTAGCTGCCTGACAGTTAAGTGGGTTAGGGAAGCTAGTCTCTGACTGTGCTGGTCTGGGTTCGAATCCCAGTTCGGGCATGGATGTTTACTAACACTAACAAATTACCTGGACAGATCATATGGATCTCTTAGGAATACGTGTGGATCACATAATTAAAACAAATTAAAACAAAATAATTAATTAATTAAATATCTCTTTTACGGCGAAAGAAAACAAGAAAAAATGTGCATAACTGAGCTCTCTCTCTCCACTTCCTATCTTAAGAAAATACTCCGAAATGTGAGCACAAACCAAATTCTAGTGAAATTCAGTTCACAGTTTCAGAAGGAAAGTTCTCTGAAGTATCCTTGAAGATTGTTAAAACAATCTACATAGAAAGAGGCATACTTCCGTGAGATCCACAAATTTTTTATCCATGTACGATTAAACACTATAAATATGTTCAAGTGGCTGTTCACGTTATAATGACAAAATAAGTTGAGGAATTGTTTTTTTCAAGCCACATAGAAAAATTATCTTTCATAGGCCAATGCAGTAAACAGTAACTTCTAAATCTAAAATGAATGTTTGTTAATTAATGTATTAATTATCCTATATTGTGTCCTTGCGTGATTTGCGATTCATTTTATATGGTTTACTAATATATTCATGTTCTCAACCATTTTCAGCTGCTGGAGAAGGTTCACTTGCAGTTTCAAACATTTCTAGATGATCCTGTTTACTGGAGAGAGTATTTACTTCATGCTGAAGTTATACGTACTTTTGCCAAGCTTGGGCCAAATGCTGAACCAAAATTCAGAGATGAATGTAAGTTGCATCTTTTCAATTTTCTTCTGACAAGTTGCATTAGTCTAATAGACTCAAATTTGTTTATTTTGTTCTATCATTTAATGCTTGGCTTCTCATCCTAAATTCTGTTGGCTCATGGCTCTCAATTGCATTTCAATTCTAGGTTGTTTCCTCTTGCACAAGCAGAGTGATATAAAATAAACTTAGCATTATATAGGCTATGTTATGGTAAATGTGAACCAACCATTTTGATAAGTTTGAGAAATTTTGTTAATTTATCACATTTACCAGCAATTATGTATAATCCCCATCTCATATTGGTAAATATGATAAATTGTCAATGAATTACTCAAATTTACTTGATATTTTTGCTGAAACTTCAGTTTAGGATGATGGATTTGATCAGTGATGTTAATTACATTTGAGTCGTCCAGTTGCAAAATTCATTATATGCCAACCAGATTTTTTTTACCAAAAGTGAAAAAGAAATTCAAATTCCCCGAACGGATCATGCTGATCCCTTGGGAATATGTGAAGATCCCGTTATTATTATTTTAAAAAAAAACTTCTGTAGAGTATTTTTTAAGCTTACGCTTGTTAAAATGTTAATGTTATGCTATTAATTTTAGATTTCAAGCAGCCAGCTTGAAATATACACTCTACAGAAGTTTCTTTTTCACTTTTTTGTAAAAATGGTTGGTGCTTGAGTTTTGCAACTGGATGACTCATTTAAAGCTAACATTACAATACTGTGATAATATGAAGAGATGGTATTTTTTCATCCTGAAATATACTGAGAAATTGAATTTTCTGGATGTTAATGCTGAAACTGATATTTGGAAGGAAAAGTGATTTGCCTCCTCTGGGAATCGAACCTGGGTCCCCTTGCATACCGGGCAAGTGCACTAACCAATACACAAGAAACACACTTTTCAATTCCTTTTAACACACATTAGTAGCAAAACAAAAGGCGCACTTGCCCGGTATTCAAGGGGACCCAGGTTCGATTCCCAGAGGAGGCAAATCACTTTTCTTTCCAAATATCAGTTTCGGCATTAACATCCAAAAAATTCAATTTCTCAATACTGATAATAATTTATATGTTTTATCCTTATAACACTTATTTTAATTTAATTTTAATGACAAAATATGAATATGTGTAGTGCACCCATCACGTACCTTTTTAGGGCTTGAATTTAAGTGATATTTCCCTATGATTTCTTCCATATTTATCATACTTATCAACCTCATTTGGGAATTATGCATAATCACCGGTAAAAGTGATAAATTTAGGAAAATTTATCAAACTTGCTGATTGTGTGGTTATTATGCAAAATAAATTGTGGCGATTACGGATAATCACTGATTTATCACATTTATCATAACATAAACCACATTAATATAACACACCATGACTGATTCACTTATTTAATACTTTTTTGTATCTAATATTCTATAGTACAGTTAATATTATGCATGTATTCATTTGGCATTGATTATACTTATTCGATTCTTATGGCTGAAAAATAAGTTATTGTAGTTCATAACATAAGTTAAGCTGGTGGAGATCCAGTGATAATATATGCAGTAACCCAATGTTTCATGAAAAAAACTTATAATATTATGAGTGGGGCTTAAATTTTTAGGACATGTCATATTTTGGGAATTTTCATGCAATGGGTCATTTTTTAGTCATCAGAGGAAATTTTAATCTGCGTGTAGGGTTTTTTTTTCAGTGATGTAGTTTGCACTTTAAATGTGAATTCTTGTCTTTCTTTTTTTGGAAAAAATATTTTGCATTCTCAGTAGCCAGTTTTTGTTCTTGGAGAATCCTCTAGCTATGTTTCTGAAGTGAACTCTGAATGGCATGCCAAGCATGTGCGAAAGATCTTATTCATTTGGACACTCGAAATCAATGCATTTTAATCATGTCTAAACTCATAGATTTTTGTCAGGAGGGGAGATTTGGTTTGGCCATCACTCCCAGACAATGTAAAATTTCAGAGCTCTATAACTATGCCCTTTGCATTACATTTTGAAGAAAAATAATTTTTTAATTTTTTAAATTCTTTTAATTCTTTTTTTATCTCTTTTATTTCTTCTAATATTCCTTGGAAGAAGCTAGATAAAATAGCAGTTTTTTTAAAACACTTGAAACTGCATCTCATTAAATTTAGTGTGATTCTAGAATGTACTAAAGAACAGTTATTGGGCATAAGATGGGTATGGTTTCCATTTAAATCTAATGTGAGAATTTTCATTAAAAGATAAATTTTTATGAATCTTTTGTTTATTTTTTAACTTAATAAGATAAGTAACTAAAAAGAAGAGATAAATAATCAGAAATTATAAGACCATATTTTTTAAATTTTAAAATCATATTTTCATGTTTTTTAGGTCACAAATGCTAGCATATTTTAAGATTTTTAGGTCATAAAAATCTGAGTCCTAATTATGAGAAATGTTGAAAATAGCTTCTCATCAGTTTTCGTGGTCTGGAGACTAAATGATTATTTGCATCATTTTTCCCTACTAACTATATGAAACAAAATTGTTTTTTTTACTCATTCTTGATTGACTTAACTACCATTTGAAAAGTTTTAATCATATCAATTATATACAGTTTAGTTTTTTTTATATTTGTGCCCTGAATTACAGTTATATTACCTCGCCTTGCTGCTCTTGCTGCCCAAAACAATCAAGCAACAGATGAGACAAGAAAGAGTGATATCGCATTGGCTTTGCTAGATGCTTATATTGCAATGTCTTGTTGCTGTATCCTTTTTTCTTCTTTATTAAATTCTCCCCCTTATTATTAATGTTTGTTTTTTATTCTCTCCAATCAGTAACTGATTAAGGTATAATTAATTCATATAATACTCTATGTATCAAGTATTTTAGCCATTATAAGTAAATTTTCTTTTTTGAAATAACATTTTAAAGTGTGATTTAATTTATTAGTTCATCAGTTTATGACAGACAAATTTATTTTTAAATATTTTGTGAATTTCTAATTGATAGAGATTATTTCTCTGTTTTTTTCCTTAAATTGAAGTTATTTATGATCATAACATATAAATATAGTATATTATATTCTTTAACTGAAAAAAGTCATGAGTGATCAGCTGATAGGAGAAGCATTCCTTCCAGGATTAAGGTGCCTTAAACAAGATCTGCAGTCTATAGCTCCAGAAAATGAGGAATTAGTCAGTAGTATGATTCAAGAGTTTGAAGCAAAGTTGGATTTGAACCGGTCTATAGAAAGAGAAAGGTGAGTTAAAATAACTGTTGTTATTTTCTTTGAGAATGCATAAGAGATTACAATATAATGGACATGAAATGTGTTGAGATAATGTGTAGCAAAGTGCTTTGTGACTCCAGCTAGTCATTTATTCTGGACTCACATATTCTCAAATTCTGTTAAAGCGCAGCAAAAAAATGGTCAGAATCTCAAAAACACAAACATTAGAACATCTGGGTGGTAGAAGAGGAGAAGTTGGCAGGTATTAAATTACATTGAAACCTCACTATTATAGCAATACTCGATCCAAAATAAATCCCTCTCTACAATGATTTTACTTCAGTCTTGTTTGGAAATGCCTGTAGTCTAATGTTAAAAAACTGCCTCTTGATATAACGATAACCTCTCTACAATGATATTTTTTTCTTGGTCCACAGAGTTGTTGTATCAAGGTTTTACTATACTTTTAAATAATCTAAATATGTCTGAAAAGCATCCTACAATGTTTGAGATGTTTTTCGTTGGATAATTTGTTTATACCCACCTGATGATCCATAGCTTACATCAGAGGTTCTAAACCCTTTTTAGCCACAATCAGGGCCGTCATTTCAACTTTTTCGGGTGGGGGAACAAAGAACATGTACTCAATGTATGCATATATATATATATATATATATATACCATTTCTAGTGTATTTTTCAAAGCCGGACGGACCCCCCCCCCCCGACCCTCTTCTCCCAAATGACAGACCTGGCCAATATTCACTTCACAATCCCTTGGATTTGTTTGGTTTTTTAAAATAATGAAAAACCAATGCCACAATAAGTGTATCTATAACAGGACATGGTCATTCGTACGACCCATCTCAGAAGTCCAAGTTTATTTTGTGGCTCATACGTTAAGAACCACCTTGTTTACATCATAGTAAGTTGTACATCAATCTTTTAACTTCACAATAAGTCTGAAATATACATATCTGTAGGTATGCGCAAGGGCGGTAAACACACCTTTTCCTCCTGTTGTAACAATAATGTACATTTGTAACAACATATTGCCCATGTTTTGCTCTGCCTACACATGTATAATTTTCTGTTGTATCAAACGCCTGAAGTATATGTAATTTTAGATATTAGTTTTTTAGTTGCATATTTATTTGTAAAATTGATATTGATGATTAACAAATGCTGCCGATCTCGCTTATAACATTCCTACTTAGTACAACTTATTTTCATGGTCCCAACTTTTACTAATGCTCATCAAGATTTCCTGTTTAAAGTGTTTTCTCTCTTACAGCATTTTTTCACGACAGTTTTGATGTGAATACACCTTTTAAATCATCTGATAATGGAGAGCATTCACAAAAAGTTAGAAAAACTAAAAAAAAAACTGGGAGCATTCACACAAAGTTTTGTGACGAAATTTCTTAAATGCTTGTACCTCAGGAAGTACCCAACATAAGTCAAAATCAATGCTATCTATCATTTGATGTGCATTGCAAAGACAAACCCAAGATACAACCCCAGTTTTAATAACTCTTCCCGCCTGGACACCAGTCCTGCTGCTCTGATTTGTAATAAATTGTTTTATACTATATCTCAAAAAGTATGCAGCACAAGTCAAAAGCAATGGCATCATCAGATGTACATTGCAAAAGTGCATTCAATGATATCACTCCTGTTTCAATATCTCTTCCCATCTTGTGCACTAGACCTCCTGCCCTGATTCATAACAATTTTTTTTTTGCTGTATATCTAAAAACATGATATCATCAGATGTGCATTGCAAATACAAATCTAATAATATCACTGTGGTTTTAATATCTCCTCTTGTCTGGGTACTTTAATATCTTTTCCACTGCCCTAATTTGTAACAAAACATTTTCAACTATATCTCAAGCAGTTCACAATGAAAATAGACAACATTGGTGGTCGCATAGGCACATGGTTTGTTAGCTATTCTAAACAAAAGCCAATGATAATGGCATAATTTCATTATGTGAATACCTACTACACGATTCAAGGCACAAAAAATGTATTCACATCAAAACACTTGTGGCCGTCTATGACATAGCTTAGACAAATGTTCTTGAAAGCATGATAAGCAGGATTCTCTGTATTTGCTCTTAGAATGAGCAAAGAAGAAAACCCAAGTGAAATCTTACTTTCAATATTGAAAGGTTATGTTGGGTTAAGAATTATTATAATTGTTTGTATTTTCTTTGGTACTTATTACAACTGTAATTAATAGATTTCCATCAAATAAATTTTATTTATAAGTCTTTGCTCTTTACAAGTCTTAAAGTTACATTTGTTTAAAAACCTAAAGAAATTTTATAAATCCGTGTATATATACAGGGCATCTATTATTAAAGTTCCCATGTTTTGAGGTCTACTGCCTCAACTACCCATCAGAAAATTATGAAACTTGAACATCTCAATGAAAAAAATAGAAAGAATTTCTGAAGCTCTTTTGAAGACAGTTTCTTCACATAGATTTTGATGCTGGAGAACCATGTTCATGAAAGAGTATTATTCACGTAGCAGGTTCTTGTAAATTCACTGTTATACTCTTTTGAAAAAATCAGAAAGGCAATAATTCTGTTGGAGGTTTGGATACCCTGCCACATGAAACTTGAGTATTTTGGTCACCTGTTTGTAAAAAGCTAGTACAGTAAAATCTCCCAACAACGGCAGGATTGTAAAAAAGTGGTCGTTTCCATTTCTGAAAAATTAAAATTTGCTATCTTTTTTCATGTAAAATCATAATCCATTCTGTAGTTGATTCTGATAATTATATAATTGATTATATTAGAATATATGGTCATATGGATGATTACCTAATCTACAGCTCTATTTCAAGATCTAAAATTTAGGCTTGCAGTGCTGAGGTAGAACACAACAGAAACAACTTGGTGAGAAAAACTGATATGCACCAAGACAGTGTACCAGCAACCCCAAATAAGTCTTTGTTCTCACCCATGATCTACTAGACCATTCATGCTCAACACATGATGTGCGGGCCACTTGTGGCCCTCAGAGTCATCTGATACAGCCTGTGATCTCAAACTTGATTTTGTAACAGTGAACTAAGTGGCACATTCTCGGATCACTTCAGTGGCCTGCATCACATTTACAGATCACTTACATGACCTGAAATGCTGTTCCAGATCACTTAAATGACCCACGATATATTCCTACTTTTATGAAGTGGTATGCATCACATTTTCAGTTAGATCCAGGAAAAGAAATAATACACAATCTTTCCTTCCCCCCCCCCCATAGAGTTCTGGGGAGGAGAACTCCCATTAAAATCAGCTTGAAAATTATTTTTCTCATAGCTATATGTGCATTTTTGCAGACTTCATGTCCAAAGTGGCCGTTGTTCAGAAATCACTTGTAATGTTTATGGGACACGTTTGGTTCCAACAAAATGTGGCTGTTGTTCAGAGATTACCATTGTAAGGAGGTTTTACTGTACAAAACACCCTCAAATGATGAATGTCACTGTTGACAGCCCAGACCATGTAAATGGTATTTATAATTAAAGTTGACATTTTCTTTTCTAGCCCTACTATCACCACAAGGAGGAGTACATGTTCCATTCTTGATTGCATGAATATAGCATTTGGGGATGATTAATACATTTTGAGATGTAAAAGTTTCCATGTTTAATAAAATGAATCCATTGAATATATGAAATGCAGTTAGAAAAGCTCATTTTAATTTGATTAAATATTGTTCCTTTTGAAATTGAATACATATTTTCTTTTGTATGTGTTAAGCATTTTTTTAGTGAATCATAAAAATTGACAATGGAAATCATTAAAATTTTGAAATCAGTCAATCAGAATTTGGTTTAGCGATTCATTAATTTCGCAAAGTATGTTTTGTTTTTTCAGCATATGATAGACTTATAATCCTTTATGCATGAATGCGTGTGTTGATTTCTCTTGTTTTAGATATTCTTTTTTTAACCTCAGAGAGTTTAGCCCTGACTTCAAGGATTGTGTTTGTTATCATTGAAGCGAAGGCCAAACTCTCTGAGGTTGGAAAACAATATCTGCAGCAAGAAAAAACAACCCCTACCCTCCACATCTGTTAGTACCGAGTCTAAAGGGGATATAGAATTGTCAGACTTTGACCTCTTCTAGCATTCGGGTAATATAGAATACCATGTTTTCTCTGCCCCCAAGTGGAACAGCGATAAACAGCCTCAAAGTGCCCCCATGATGCTATATAGTCAGTGTTGCTCGGTTGTCACCATCATCAGGGCTGCTTGTTGAGAATATTTGTTTTTTCGCTTCCAGACATTTAGTTGGGAAAGTTTTCAAAAGTGTTCATTAATTATTGGAAATGTTCCTAATATAATTTGAAATTAAGAACAATGTGCATCACAAGTTGTTTTATTTTATTGTGCTGTGCTCACTTTTAGCCAGCGTTTCTCTCCAGTTAGACAGAACGATATTTTTTCCCAGTTGGTGTGTCGGGTAACATGAAATATTATAAGTATTTTCTCAATTGGGCTAGAATATCTCTTCATGATAGAAACTCTAGTAAGGTAGAAGAAATAATGTGTGTTCTGTTCTCTGTGGGCCCACCTTGACTGTTTTGAGGCGGGATAGGAAAATTACATTCATGACTCTTGTAAATAGACACACACCCCATCATCAATTACAGAAATAAACAATGAAAATTTCATTTTTCATTGTCATAAACTCATTAAATCTTTTTTTCTTATCAATTCTAATTAGTTTCCTTCATTTTGAATGCCCCATCCCATATTATCCCTTGAATATGTTTTTTAATGCCTTTTTTCTTAGACATAATATTTATTTTTGAATATGATACACATGTCAATGCAAAGAAAAGAAGCCAAATTTTATAAAGATACAGGTTTCAGGTTTCTGCCATGTTTCAAACGAATAATCTGAAAAATAACAGTGGTATTCCATATTACCCAAATGTACTCTATATACTGTCAACTTATAAAAATGAATATGGTTCTCATTTTCTTTATATCATTCTTTTTTTTTCAATGTAAGCTCATCATCTGTTTCACATATTATTTTTTCTCAGTATTAAAAGTTTTAAAAGTGCTGGAAAAAATTCATAAAATGAATGTTCTGAATACTTGGTATATCCACTTTGTTTTTTGCATTTTTTCTCCAGCATTTAAAACTTTTGATACCTAGTAAAAGCAATATGTATAACCATGCTGAGTTTATATTAGGATTTCATAACTCATTATTTGTCAAAACCTCTTTCAATCTGTCTCGATGGGAATTATATAGCTGAAGGTTCATATTTATGTTGCTTATTCAGAACTTGATACCCGTGTATTGGTTATTGCCATATGGCGATGTGGCCTGGGTATCTTTCGGTTTGATGGTTATTCATCCTGTCAGAACTTACATTTAGCTGTAAATTCTGAAACTTACTATGAATCATGGAATTGAATTATAAAAAAATACTTTCTAAATTGAAATATAAAGCCAAAAAAAATTTTTTTTTTATCCTATAAACTGGTGTTTCATTTTTTTTTTTTTTTTTTTTTTTTTGTGTAGTTTTTAAAATGTGTGTATTCCTGTACTCATCTTTTTTTTTCACACTTAGAACTGCAAGTTCAAGTTCACTTTCCATACCATCTCCAAGTAGTATTGAAGATATGCGAAACAGAATGAGTAAAATTTTTACTACCCGAGCTGTTGGTCAAAAAGCAAACATTCCAAACCTCTTTCGAAGAAAATAAGTAGCATTGCTGCTTCAAGTATTTTCCCCGTTGTAATTGTATCTGTGTGCGTTTGTGATTATTGTACTATATTCTGCTGAGCAGAATCGAGAAAATTTTATATTATACATGTTCAATATTTTTAGACTTTATGCTCTTTGGTTGCACAAATGCACATCTATGGGTCTTTGTGGGTTTATATATGAATATATATAAAACTGTGTGTTGATACATGACATATTTTAAAACTGTCTCGTGTTTTCATATTTTTCTGTTCTTTTGTTTTTTTTTTGTGATCAATAGAAATAAGATGTTTATGATTGTTAGTTTTATCTCTATAAAAATATATGTAAATCTTGTTATTTCTGCTCTCTAATAAATTTTTCAAAATCTAGATAATTTTGCAAAAATATCACAAACTAAATTACATAACATTATACTTCAGTAAAAAGAATTTCATTTCAATCCACAAGTTTTCAAATGTGAATTTATATAATATGAAGGCACAATTATTTCAATGCATTATGCTAATCAATCTCGGTGTTAGAAATTCAATCCTTTATATTAGATACTACCTTTCACTGGATATTTTTTGACAATTTTTTAATGACTAATTTGTAAGAAGTTCCTGAGCTAATTTAAATTATGTTGATAGGTGCCAGAGCTGCCCTTAGGTATGTGTGACAGGTGTGACTGCACCAGGCCCCCATGGTTTGGGGAGTTCATACATATAGTAATAGAAGAATCTATATAGTAACTAGCTTACCCGTCATGCGTTTCTGCGATCTCAGAAGAAAGGGAATTAAAAAAAATGAAGGAAAGGAAAACAAAATTCCGAAAAAAAACCTGCCAGAAACCTTTGCGGGAGTGTACTCAACAACTTAACAAAGTTTCATGGCAATCGGATGAATGGTGTAGTAATGCATAAAAGACAAACAGACAGACATACATTCGTTTTTATATATATAGATGGAAGGGAAAAAATATGTGTATGTATCAAATACGCTATTTTGTTGTAAACAAGAGATGTCTGAGCTTCAAACAATTTAATTTGTGAATTTCCATCAATTCTAGAATTATTTGTCTTATTAATTCTGAATTTTATTGAATCCTGGATTTTTTCTCTCATTAATTCTGAATTTACATCAATTCTGGTATTTTTTCTTTGATCAATTCTAAATTTTTATTGGTGATAAGCATTTTTCAGCATTCCAGTATATTCTGTGATAATGCATGAATCTTTGGATGGAAGTTCCCCTCTTCCACACAAAATATAAAAAATTGGGGCTAAATAGTCCCAAAATTGTTTTCATACTGGGTTCGCATTTGATAAGGGTGACCCTGATAGTTGCAGATTTGTCTTCTTTTTTTTCTAGCCAACAGTAGCTTAGTCTTAAATTTTTTTTGAATACTTGCTTTATCCTAAAAAGCTGTAGAAAAATCTGAAAAATAGATGATGAATGAGGTGCTTCCAAACAAGATTTTTTAAATGTGTTCAATTATGTCTTTCTAGTGAAATTGAATTTTGAGTGATAAATTATTTCCATTAAATGTAGGGTCACTTTTGGTTGAATCACTTTGTTACAGAATAATTGTGTGTGCAACTTTTCATTAATTTTTTCAGCAACTTCTCAATTTGTATGAAGATTGAGCTGCTATTTTTCTAATGCTCTATCAATAATTTTCTTTCTTCTAACCTTATGCATAAATATGCAAGGTGGTTATAATTAAACTGACACTACTCAGACCAGTGTAGTCAGTTCTGGTTGGTGAATTTCAGCAGAACTTGTTTATACACTTTTCAGTTTTCAACCACCAGGTGAAAAATTGGTGCTTCAAGAACAAGAAATACTAATTGTAAATATAAAAAATTAATTTAATCACAGCATTTGTTCACTATGCATTTGTACAGGGCCACAACTAGGGGGGAGCAGGTGGGTCCTGGGCACTGGATCAGAGGGGGCACAAATTTTATTCTCGAACCTCTCCTTCAACATTACAAGGAGGCGACAAAATGTGCACTTGCCCCGGGTGACCAAGCATCTAGTTGCGGCCCTGTATTTGTATGCATCAATCATATGTTCAGATGTGAGTCTTGAGGAGAGCTCCCCTCATTGCCCTACACAGACTTATCATGAGCGTTCATTACTAAGAACTTCTGCAGCCAAAAATCACTCCTGCCTTGAATTATGTTTAGAAAGTACTGTCTTTTCCCATGCAAAGAAAGTGCAACATCCTATATTGGCCCACAAGTGAAGGAACTATTTCGTGTTCACTTTGGAGACATTCAGGTAATTTTGCTAAGTTTTCCAAATGCTTGCTCTCCTTATTCTTTGGACTTGAATCCTTGTGACTTCTGTTTGTGGGAATTCCTGAAAGATCAAGTCCATGGAGGGATCATACAGACTCTGCCTGAAGTGAAAGCAAAAATAACACGCCATGTTGCATTTCTGCAATTCCTCATGCTTCGAGTTACTGTTGCACTTACTATAACAAGTTTTGAGCATGTGATTGATGCAATATGGAATGCACATCAAGCAAATGCTGTGATTGAATGAAATTTTTATGTTTACAATTTGTGTTTCTAGTTCTTCAAGCACCACTTTTTCACCTGGTGGTCAAAAAATTGAAATATTTTTTATTGCAGTTTTCTTTCTCCCATGGTCTATGTAACATATATGTTACAGTAAATGTGATAAATCAGTTATTATGTATGCTTACCAATTGCATTGGTTAGGGGAGGGGGGGGGGAAACAGACCAATCAGCAGATTGAGGTGAAAAGAAACAGGTTTGTTCAAGTTGTGCACTTTGTTGAGTGGCCTCTTTCTCTGTCTTTTGTGGTGTAGAAAAACAATACAATTTTTTTTGTTGCTACTATCTATTATGCACTCCAGCTCTTGGTTGCTGCATGTGCATGGTCTTACTCATTAGAGGTTAGAGATATCTTGTTTTTTCCCATTTCCTCATCATCATAAAGCTTCATTGTAACTCTATAAACAGAAGCTGCCCCCCCCATTCATCTCAACATTCCCCCCTTTTATCATCTTTTGTCATACTAGTACTTTTGCCATTCAAAAAGCTATTTTTTCTGTCTTTCTACACTCCTGTTTACTGATTTCCCTCCCCCACCCATATATAATGTATCTTTCTACTATGTACAGTATATATAGGGTACATAGCAAACAGGGGATATGTCATTTTACTGATGAATCATTGATTCCAGAAGCATACTTCCAATTAGAAAGAGTTTCCAAATAAAGTGTAGTACTCAGATATGCCATTCATGTTACATAGTTATTAAAATAAAAAAATTAACTTTTTATACAATCCCCATGTGTCCCAGAATCCAATTAGAAAGTTGTTATCCTGTTTCTCTTGATGCCGACGGGGGGAAAAAAATCAGCATTTCTAAGTGCAATATTCACTGAGATATTCAAATTCGAAACAATCAGGAAATTCGAGAAAAAAACCATCATTAACCCTTTAAGTAGCAATAATGAGATATCTCGCCTCCATAAAAGCCTCTCATTTTAGCATTGTCAAGGCCCAGATATTTTGTAACGTTTATTTCTCAATGGACGGACAACTTTTCTCTATAACCCTTAGTTTGCACCTGCTGAAAATCGACTGAAAGCTTGCTTCATTAAAAAGATATGGCATTTTGAAGAGAGTTTAGTGATTTCTAATTGCCACTTAAAGGATTAAATGCGGGTAAAACAGTTTTTCAGCATTTAGAGTTGTTTTTTCCCCAACTTTCCTTCGTTTTTTTAAAATTTGAATATCTCAACGAATATTGCTTAAACAGGAAATTTTATTTGGCATCAGGAGAGATAGGGCAACAACTTTCTAATTGGGTTTTGGGACACTAAGGGAATGTATAATTTTTTTTTTTTAATTTCAATATCTATATAACCCAGTGAAACATGAAGAAAACTGAAATAAAACCTTATAACTTGAGTACTACACATTATTTGGAAACTTTTTCTAATTGGAAGTATGCCTCTAGGATCAGTGGTTCACCAGTAAAATGCCACATGCCCTGTTTGCTATGCACTGTGTATATGAGAAAGAGAACACACAGAGTAGGGTTCTTCAACCTTTCAAGAATTGCAGGCCAAATTAAAGTTCTCCATGAAGCCTGCAGGTCACCAAGTATACAGTGGTACCGTTATTAAACACGGTTCCCAAATTACTCTGAATGCGCTCTGAAATCATTTCTTTCAATAAATTTGAATTTTTATTTATTTTGAAATTAATTTTTTTCACCAATTCAGTTTTCTTTAACTATTACTTTTAATTCTGAAATTATTTTTTATTTAATTATAAATTTTCATTAACTATCAAATTTTTATCTTTCGTCAATTCTTGATTTTTTTTTTCTTCATGAATTGACTTTTAAAAAAGTGTCATGATCAGACTATTAAAAATTCTGAAATTCCTTTCAATAATTCTGAAACTATACTTTAAGTAATTACTCAGTAATTCTGTAAATATTTTTCCCCCATTTATTACAAATTTTCATCAAATGCGAAATTATTTTTTTTAATAATTCTAAATTTATTTATTTTAAGATTTTTCAGCATTTTTTAAAAATTCTGCAATTATATATGTATATACCTTTTCACACACACACACAATGCCGAATTTTACCTATCGAAACATGATATATAAAATCATATGTCTCAAAAAGTGTTTTTGTCTCCAGGTCCCCCAAATTCATTATGACGGTCCTTTTAATGTATCAAACACTCATCATATTGAATGTGGAAAATATCTCATAGTTCTAAATACAACGGCACTGATTTCAGGGCCAGAGCTCTTTAACTATTATTATTTTTTTGTAATTTTTTTAATAGTTTTTCTATGTAAAACAGTTATTTTTAAAAAATTGTCGGCAAGCCACTGCAGCAAAGCTTGGAGGGCAATGGATTGAAGACTTCTTACAATAGAGAGAGGGTGAGGGGCAAAGGAAAAATATACAACACACACATTTTTTTCTCTTCTGTTTTCTGACATGCGAACGAGGAAACCAGTTTTTTTTTGGATTTTTTTCTGATATTTCAAATACAGATCATCAAAATTTTTGGCCAATATGTGAATGGCTTAAATGTTTGATCATAAAAAAATCGCTTCAAACTCAATATTTAAAGCATTGCTGTTCAATAAAGTTGCTTGTACAAACTGTTGAAAGAATGCTAAACAAATGCAAATTTATAAAGAATTTAATTTCAAATTTAAATTTCATCTGTAGTAATTATTTAAAAAATATATATATATATATGTGTGTACTAATCCTTGTTCACAAAGGTAGACATTTACATTATAATTCCTCTTAATTTCTGAGTAAAAAAAAATGGCTTAAAGAGGGAGGGATCCTATTTTAGAAAATTACAAAAAAAATACACAATTTAACGTTTTGAAACTTATGTTGAAAAGAAAATCAGAGTTGCGTCCCATTCAACCAAACAGGACATATGGTCATTGTGCTCACAAAAACAGGATATTTTTTTTCGAATATAGTTATCAATCAGTTATTGTTTTCTTTTGTCTGTTCTTTTTCTTTCTTTTGTAAGTTTTTTTTTTAATGCATGTACTCTATGTACATGGAAAATAAAGTTCCCAGACACCACCCAGCCCCTTAACCGGGACAAGGGCTGAAATTGACGAATGTCGACAGAGCCTGGGTGGTGTACGGATTAGAAGTTATTGTTATCAGAAACCCAGAGTCTTGATGTGATCACATTTAGGGGCGTGCAATGTATATTCAGGGCATTTATGAAATATAAGATAAAATTGCAAGAAATGTATTATGAAAAGACAGTTAAATTTTGGTATCTCGAAACTTCAGAAAGTTGATATTAATTTGAGCTGTCAAAATTTGAGTTATAGAACTATAGTTTATGTTAAATGCATTACACTGTTAGTTGATGGCGTATTTCAAGGTATCTGAAGTTTTGGTTGTAGAAGTTTGACTTATGTGTACTTATTCAACAAAAATTAATTAAAAAAGAAATGCACTTGTATCTAAATGTATAGTTTTTTTATGCTTTTAAGGTTGTAAATATTTCATAAAAGTTTTTTTTTTTTCAAAGTAAATTTTATATGAAGTTGTTTGTACTGTTGACAACAGACATGTTGTAGCTGTACTTGATGACAGAAAAATAATTGTTCGTATTTAGTATGAGGGAATCATTAAATCCAATCCTTGTTTTTATTATAAAACAAATTACAGGGTATGTGTCCACAAATGACTGGAATGATTTCCCCCCTGTAATGATAGAGATATGGTATATATTGTAATTTGATATTTTAATACTAGTATTTCTCAGTTTTATTTGGTTTTTGTTTTGGCTGCAAGAGTATAGTGCTTGTCTTATTGTCTGTAAGATGGTTTCAAACAGTGATAAAGTGTTCACCCATTTTATTTTGCAAACAGTTCTGACACCATTGTATTTGAACATGTTGGAAAATTGCCTTGTACTACAGTTGGAGATCAACAGTGTGGACTTTCACTATCAAAATAATTGAGCTTTTTGTTACCCAATTGATCACCACATTGCGAAAGCAATGAATCAGTCTCATTAGGAATGATGACAAAAACTGCTGTTATGGTCTTGTACTTCCCTGAATCAACGCCTGTAGTATGTCAGGGCAAAAAAAAAACTTCTATAATATCATCTCTATACAATTTTAAAATTTTTCTGATCATATGCCAAATACAGTGAAACCTGTCTCAATGGGGTGTAAGTCCTGTCCACTGTATAAAATGGAAACCTGTCTTTCTTGGAATTGGAAAAAAATTCTATTAATGATTAGTGGGTTTATGTGCACCAGGGTTGGACAAATCTCCAAAAATTTACACACCCGTTCAGCGTGTAACTTGAAGTAATACATGCTGAATTTTAGTATTTTATATGAAAGCATGTGGTTGAAAAAATGCAGCCAGTTACGTGCCCAGTCAAAATTTTCATTTGCCCTGGGCACATCATCAATAGAAATCTATTGTTTGTCCAGCCCTGATGCGCAGCTTATGAAACAGAAACCTGCGTATAACTGAGTGTAATTTCTGTCTCTGGATTTTTTTGTTTTATATAGGTTCCACCGTAACATTCCTGCAATAAAATCTTTAAAAAAAATTATAATCATTTGTAGAAAAATGAGGGCATCTTTCTCTTTTTATTCCCTAATAATGTCAATGAGAAAAGCAAATTTTCTCATTATGTATACTCATGTAATAGAAATACTCATATAAAAGAACTGAAACTGCACAAATACTCATTTATGAAATTTTATTTGTATAAAAAAAATATGATTATGATATATATATAGAAAAAGAGTGATGGGATAAGAGAAAAAAATGTGTTGGTTAATATTTTTCTTTTTTTTTTATGCTTGAAATTAAATATAGTATAAAATGTATCAAAGTTTAGAGTGTTATAGAAATGTAATTTTGAATATTTTTATGTATGAGTATTCCCATGAATGGGCATATTAACATAAATTATTTCAGAATCACTTCCCGCCCCCCTTTCTGAAAGATAAATTGTTAGACACTTTTGCATAATTATTTTACATTGAATTGCATTATAAGCGTATTATTTTTGAGTTATTATATATGCACTGTGTGATATATTTATTTTTAGTTTTAAAACTGTTTAGGGTAAATAAAGAATATTTTCTGACTGTCACTGTAAATGTGTGAAACTTCATGTTACTGTTGCAGCAGGGATGTTGGGGGTGGGCAGTGTATGCATGCCAAAAGAGCCAATGTGTTTATTTCATCATCGCTTTGTGAATTCCTACAATCTTTTCCCTGTCTGAAAATTATATGTGTGGGCTTGTTATGTGCATGGGGAAAAGTTGCCTCCAGGCAGGATTTACAGATCCCATTCTAAGTTCCTGCACGATCCATTATTCTAATGTGAACAAGAAAGGTACAAATTTTTCTCCATCTTGAAAATACCACCTCATATGTTGTGCGCTGAGAGGGGGTACCCAGGGCCATCTCAATAACATAGTGTCTTCCCCCATCTCAAGCAAAGTAATATTCTGTAGCCTCTCCTACCTGGATGGAAATACTAAAACCTAACAATTTTTCAAAATCATAGTCTCAGATATCATTACCATTGGGTCCTCCCAAGCATCTGAGACTCCAGGGCCGGGTGTAGCATTACCAGACATCTTCATTTTATGAGGATGTCTTTGTTTTTCGTGTCATACTTGCTGTTACCCGCGGCTTCCATAACGTGAATTTGGTAACCTAAAAAATTTTGCTCTGTGGTGATTTTTCCACCCACCCGCATCTCATATGACATTTGAACTTCTCAAGACACCTTTGAGAGTTGAATTTCCAGAAATCCCATCTTATGAGTCTCTATATTTTAAAATACATTATAATACCGATCTAATTTCATATTTATAGCTTCAAAGGTTTTGGCTCAGCAATGATTGCCCCGCATAACCTTTGAACCCCTCCTTATGATCCCCCCCTCTGGTGGGATTTTGCAAAAAAAACCACCTTACTGAGTGTACATCCTGAAATGAAAAACTACTAATAAAATTTCATATTTATAAGCTTCACTGGTTTCGGTTTGACATATTTTTTTATATAACCTTTGAAATATTGAAAAACCTTTGTGAGTTTTCACATTATGTAATAAAACAACCAAATTTCATATTTATAGCGGTTTTGGCTCATCATAATTTTTCTATAAAATATTTGAAACCCCTTATGACCGGTATTCTGTTTTGCCTGCATTCAATGCTGTTTTTGCCAACTTTCCTCCATTTTTTGAGTATGATTCGCTAAGATACGGGAATTCAAAAATCGTAGAAAAGTGAAAGAAGAGAAAAAACTAATGGGCAACAGTCCTTTCTCTCATTTATGCTGTCCTTTCCCATTAACTTTTCTCAGATTTTGAATTGTGCGGAAAAGAAACGATCAGGCTCAGAATTGGCGATTTCTATGCCTCACATCGTTATAAAGGAATTTCAGGTATTTGCATTCTTCCTAACTTGTCTGGGGATTAGAAAAGTGTTCGTTGAAACGAGATTTTTGCTGTAACAGTATTCGTTAAAACGGGATTCGACTGTATCTCTAGAAGGTGCTGGTACTACCCTTTATTTGGAAACCTTTTCTAACTGGAAGTATACCTCTAGGATCAACGGTTCGCCAGTAAGTGCCATACCCCCTTGAAAAAGTTGAAATGACGGGCCTAGCCTAGGACGACCCTGGTTCCTAAGAAAACCCGGCTGAACGAGTCTCATTCGTAGGGCTCAGATTTCTATGCCCACTTTTTTAATGATTTTGCATATTTTACTATTTTTACGTGATAGAGAATTTCTCATATCTAGTCATTTTAAGGCATTTTTTCATCATTTTAAGGCATTTTTTTTTCCATGACTTTCAGAATTGTTCGCAACAATTGGCAATTTTATTGGTGTGCCTCTGGCATCTTTTCTCGCAATGATTAGTGGCAATTTTTCAGCGATATTAGCAACAATTAGCAATTTTATTTGTGTGCCAGCCTTTAATAAAGGCATATTTTTAGAATTTTATGCCATATATCAAGTTTTTAGGCATGAATGCGTTTTTTATGGAGGATATTCTGTCAGTTTTTGTCATAAACCCTTGCCCTACTTAATAAAAACGGTTTCTTTTTAAAAAAGGCAATTTTTTATTGGAAAAACGGTACTACTACTGTCATCTATTATCGGTTTTGCAAACTTAAAATTTCTCACTGTTAATGAAACCCCTTTTAATAGTTTTTTTTTTTCACCACTAGACTAACATGACGTCACGACAATAATTTTTTTTAAACTCCGTTTGAAAATAAACTGATCTCATATGAAATTAAAATATTATAAAGAGGTAGAAAACCGATTTTACATCTGAAACCGGACATAAACTGCGTTTTACGTTTTCATTTTTGGATAGCCAGTGATTACACGAACCCCCTCCGTCTCAGCCGCTGTCGTGTGCCAGCCAGCTCAGAAGTGCTATTGATAGCGCATGCGGCGCAGGCAGAATACCTCTTGTGATTGTTTTTTTATTTTATTATTATTTTATGTGTGTGAATATATATATATAAATCGCACCGAGGCCTAGTTTGTGGCTGTGAATTTACACATTAGAAACGAATCCCCGCGATTCTCGCAGACGGTGTTTTATTTTGAATGATCTAAGAACTGATTAATCTATCAAAATGGACAAGATGGACAAACCGGCACAGGTTCTCGTCTTGGACCCTGCATCGGAATTACATTTCAAAGGTCGGTATTTATATATACGCTGATGTGTAGTAGTCGCCCACTTGGGCGAACTGTTTAACGCTGAATAAGTCGGGGGGGAGCCATATTGAAAGCAAGAATTTCACTGATTTAATCAATTTAACGCTTCCGGGATGCTCATCTTGTCCTTTATTTTATCTGCCACTCATCGTGGAACGGTGAATTATTTATTCAGGGATGATTGCGGGGCTGTGTTATCAAGATGGACGAGAGCTGTGGCTCTTCCCTTCCCCCCCCCCCATCCTTGTACTTGTGACTCATTTATGATAGTTGTGTGATTTTCGCCGTGTGTGTATTCCAGAGGGAATTGTTTTTAAATACAAAGTGTAATTTTAGATTTGCACTAATTTCTTTTATGTTTACTTTTTTTTTTTTTTTTAAATCTAGGAATCAAATCATCTATATCATTTTGATCTTGGGAGTGTATTGTATTTTGTGAATTAAATTTTCTTGAACCAAATCAGTTTTGATTGAATGTAAATTATTGCGCCATGCGATATTGTTATTGAAATATCAATGTTATTATATTATATTCTATTTTAGTCGTGTATAATAGAGGTTGCATATATAGTTTGTAAGGTGCTCAAACTCCTTGCTCCAGCATCACAGATCACTTGGGGGGAAAAGTGATCTGTGGTGCTGGAGCAACTAGGGAGCGGGCGTGTCTGATGCCCCAGGTGCTGGACTAGAGGAGAGCAAATTTTTGCCTTTGAGCTGTTTTCAACCAGGGCTGGGAAAATTGAAAAAATATTTTGGCGCCAGCCCAATTTCTTAGAAGCTAAGTATGGTATTTTGTTAAAGGAAAACTGACATAAATAATGTTTTCTTTTACTTCCCCCCCCCCCCATGTTAAAATACGTAGCATAATGAAATCAGAAAAATTTGTGTCACGCCTCAGACTCCGATTTCGCTTTTAGGAAATTTAAGGCATCAATACAGATTTTCTAGTTACCATGGCAACCTGCCACCCGGTATTTGTCCAGTCCGGTCTTTGCCTTTAACATTACAAGAGGGTGCCAAAATGCATGCTTGTCCTGGCTGACCAAGCATCTAGCTATGGCCCTGTGAGCACCTAGTTCCAGGATGTTCATTTCAACATGGAGCGTGATGGATTATTTATTCAGTGATGTTTGTAGGGCTGTGTTATCAAGATGGATGAGAGCTATGGCTCTTCCCACCACCCTTGTGTTCGGGACTCATTTATGGGAGTCATGTGAATTTCGTGGTCTATCCCGTTATACAGTCGAATCCCGTTATAAGGAACTCCAAGAGACCGGAGAAATCACTTCGTTATAACGAAATTTTGTTATAAAGGAATCCAAGGTTTTCACATTTTATTGCTTTGTAAACTTATCTGGAGGATTAGAAAAGCGTTCGTTAAAACGAAATTTTTGCTATAACGGTATTCGTTAAAATAGGATTCGACTGTATTGGCAAGGGAATTATTTTCTAAATGCTAATGAATTTTAAATTCACATTAATTCCTTTATGTTCACATCTGGAATTAAAGATGCATGTATCTTGGATAAATCTTATTTTATAAACTAAATGTTGTTGAACCAAATAAATTTTGTTTAAATATAAGTTGTATTACTATTGAAATTTGATGACGATTCTATTATATTTTAGTCGTGTACAATAGAGGTTACATGGTTAGCAAAATTTCTTAGATAAAAACAGATCTGTTGTACTCGAGCGAGCGGTGTGAGCACCAGACACAGATTTAGGACCAATGTGTCAGGATGGGCAAACTGTGTAAGTTCTTTGAGTTATATAATATTTTATGGGACAGATAAATTTTCACTTATTATTCAGTTCTTGGGAAAGGCGATAGTACCTATCCCTTCTTTGCTCAGGCATCAATCCATTGTGGATTAAGACAAGGCAGACATCTTCATTTAGGAATGGAGTAGAAGCTGGCATTTTCAGCGGCAAATAGAGCGGAGGCAGATATCTTCCGCTGTGAATGGAGTGGAGGCAGGCATCCTGAGCCGTGAATGAAGCTTAGACAGATTTTTTCTTGGCTGTGAATGAAACCGAGGTAGACAGATTTCTTCTTCTGCAAATGAAGCTGAGGTAAGGTATCTTCAGCTTCAAATGAAGTGAAGATAGATATTTTGAGCTGCGAATGCAGCAGAGACAGATGGCTTCAGCTTCAAATGGAGGGAAGCAGACATCTTCTGCTGCAAATGGAGTGGAGGCAGGTGGATCCAGAGTGATGTGTCCTGGAGAAGCAACATATTATGTAGACGCGTTGGATCATACCGTATTTTACAGAACAGACAAATTTACCTATATTATTTGCCTCCCCCCCCCCATATTATTTGAGCCTGGGATCACATTATAAAAGTTTGATGAAAGATCTTTCACAAAACTTGAAAAAAAAAACAAAACAAGCAGCCTATTGATTGCATTCACTCAAATATTACTGATATGTTTATTGGTTGATTATTGTTTAGCCTATTGAAGTTTACAGTACAAATGGGGAGGGGGGGTTCTAAAGCAAAAAGGATTATAAGTGTAGTTTTTAAGAAATCTCAGTTAAGTCATCTGGAGAGTGCAGCCAAAACTTCATATTTGTTCAGAACACAAAGGATATGCGTGTTATTCAAACAACACATGTATTAATCAAACACTCGGATTCAGACAACACAAGAGTCATTTCATTGTCAAATTCTGACTAGCTATCACCAATATCTAAACTAGATTACAAATTCCTAGTTATTGAATGCTCATTCATGGAATGTGACCAGAGTTTTTTGTATGTTCCAGAATATTAAGAAACTGTTGTAGCCAAGGCTAATAACCCTTTCACACCCAAGCATTCATTTTTTGGAATTTCCAAAATTTTACACAACACAAATTTTTTTTCCATTTTTGATATTTAAAAAAGGCATTAAAAACATAAATGTCAGCAAATATTTTTTTCAAATTTTCTATTTTTTTTTGTGAAGAAATAATTTGCTTTGATTAAATTTTTTCAGCCAAGATGATGCATGGTACATTCATCTTCATACACAATTTTTTTTGAGAATTTTATTGCTAAATTTTATGTAATAAATCACTTTTTTCCAGAAGGCACTTTTTCTCCTAGAAGCCATCTTAAGAATCCCTTGAAAGTTCAACTTTAAGTACTGTTGAAAGCCCTCAAAGTTCATATTCACCATATTTCTAACTCAAAACTTGCACAATTCTGTCAGTCAGGGTTTAGGTAACTCCCTGAGGTCAAAAGAAAAATTCTGTGAGAAAAAGCAGCACATACATTTGTGTGGCACCTGAGTCTGAAAGGGATAGAAAGTCTGATGGTGAGGATGAATTAAGAAGACATTATTATTCTGGATTCTCTTAAGCATTTCCTAAAAGGCACAGTGACTGATATAGGGAAGATGCTATGGCTTCTCCCCAAGAAGACCAGACCCTTTTCTAAAAAGAAATCTTAGGTAACATTGCAGAGGTTCCAACAATGAACTTAGTCACACCAAGCTGGAAGATATGATCTCAGGTTTCCCAAATTGAAAGTCAATGACGTAAAACTGAAGCTTAAATACACGTTCAAAAATCTGCATGACTTTCTACCATTTGTGTCACCAGTGTACCACGACTTCTACAATTCTTTTCAGTACCAGGCAGGGCTGTCTTAAAAGTATCATGGACCCCTGGGCCAAGTGATTTTTCTGAGGCCCTACCTTGCAACTTCTCTAAAAATGCAACTACTTTTCATTTTTCTCTGAGGAGCCCTCTTCTCTCGAGGTCTCCCGGGCCATGCCTGGGTAGACCCATGCTTTAAGACGCCACTGGTACCAGGAAGCCAACAAAGACAAACTTGTACCCAAGAGCATGTGTCATTACTTAATACGGAGGACGATGTTGAGTTGGATGAACATGACCGTGTACAGTCAAACTTGTGGTAATTTTAAGTCAAAAGTCACTGGGAAAAAAGTTTGAATTATCCAAAATTCTAATTAATGAAGTTTACTGTATGCTGTATCTTATTTTGATTAAAAGTCATGCTGTCACATTCCCCATCTGTGTAATGACCAACTTTTTCATAAAATTGTTATTTAGAGTGTATTGTGTAATTTGCACTAGGGGTGGGACGAATAGACTGGTAGCCAAATACCGAATATGCGACTAATTTTTTTGTTGAATATAAATTTTCTGAAAATTCATCAAAATTATATTCACGTCAAATTGGTTTTTTTAATTGAAAATAAAATTATTTATTTTAAACTACATTGAATTTTAATTATGCAATTTATATTGTTAAAATTGGTAATTGAAAGATTTTTATTGTCATGGTACTGGCAATCCAATTTAACAATGATATATTGTATTTTTTAATATTGCAGTACTTATAGAATCTATTTTTTTTTTTAACACTTGCTATAATTTTATGTCTAATTAAAAGTATGTCTCGACCATTATTTGCTCCCAACTAGTAATGCATCATAAAATTTATGACTTGTTTGCTTATTTTTCTTCTTCAGATGTTCTTTGCTCCTTTTACCTCTTTCAGTAGCAGCTCAATATACAGGGTGATTATAAAAAAAACTATCCCGACGTATGGGCCCCTAACTATCATACCATTCACAGAAACTGAATGAAATTTTGGCATAAGGTATTTTGATGTATGCGCTCAAGAATGATATGGAAAACAACAGTGTCACTCTTACAGTGAGAAAATTTCGAAAATATCAAATGGCAACACCAAGTTTTTTGTATTGGAATGTGATCTCCATTGTGAAAAACCCTAAATAGCGTTCGAACGGCAACTGTAGCATGAAAATCACCGGTGGTAGATAGGCTAAAAGTGAGGACAACCAATAAGGACAGAGAAGCAGCATAAAATAAAGCATTTTATTGTGTTTCACAAATTTTCCACATGACCTTGTGGAGGACTAATCAGGCTGGGATCTCAGCCGAAGAAAAGGTGTGACGAATGAAACGAACATTAATGCTCTGGTGCACGGCAAAGTCCTTTTTACTTTTTCCTTTCCTAGCTCCGGGGATTTTCGTGCTGCAGGTGCCATTCCAATGCTATTTAGTGTTTTTCAGTATGGAGATCGCATTCCAATACAAAAACTTGGTGTTGCCATTTGATATTTTCGAAATTTTCTCACTGGAACAGTAATAAATCGACCCTATAATAAATCGAGAAGCTATCCATTCTTAGAATAAGGCAACCATAAGTATTCTTTAGGCCTATGGGCATTGTATAATATTTTATCATGTGTATATATTGTTTATAATTTGTGTTAATTGCATTTTTAATTGGGTTGCTGTTTGTTTTTTTTTTCAAATATATGACATCCATATTTTTATGGGCATCTTTTTATCAGCTACCTCGTTGGGCATTTTGCCTGTTGTGGCGTTGTATTTGTATTTGTAACTGTTAGAGTGACACTGTTGTTTTCCATATCATTCTTGAGCGCATACCTCAAAATACCTTATGCCAAAATTTCATTCAGTTTCTGTGAATGGTATGATAGTTAGGGGCCCATATGTCGGGATAGTTTTTTTATAATCACCCCGTATATCTTGTCTAGGTGCATTCTTCAGTTAGCAAACTTATATAATTCATGCTCTTTTTCACTTTATTGAAGTAGGATTCTATTTTCAGTTTCATTTCTAGAAACTCGTCCTGTCATAACCTCTTCCACAGGAAGGGAGAGGTACCACACAATGAAAAATGTAAACAGTAAATTTGAATTTATGGAAAAACTTCTAATATAATTTTTTTAAAATTAGTTTTGTACTTAGATTTACAGAGATATTCTGTTATATATAGATATTCTATATATTTTTTTTATAAAATTTAAAAATACTTTAAATCTGCTGTAAACTACTTCATATGATCAAAACTCAATGTATAAGCACAAAACCGATATTGCAGAATTTGCATACAATTCTACATTCTCTTTAACCCCATTTTTCTCAGAATTAGATGTATGTCACTTTTACACCATCTTGTGCTTTAGACACCGCCTCTCAAATAACACATGCAATGACCCTATATTTTTGTTAACTTAGAGTGCACCACTAGAAGGAAGATTCACTCCCAGCATGACCACTCCCTGCATTGCGCTGCTGCCAGTTAATGATGGGAAGACCTTTGAAGGTTTTTGGGGTTGAAATTTAGTTTCCACTTTGTAATGAGTGAAAAGGCCAAAAGTCTACTTTTCACACTATGTGAACTGCAAGTTCTATTCTGAAAATTTCATCAAGAAAAAAAATCCATGTTTGCTTCTAAGGCTGAACAAAAATTATCTATGATTGAAAAGAGAATTTGTATTTTTAAAAAAATCATTTTTGCTGAAAACTCATAATTTATCTGCAATATTTTTTTACTATGCTAATTCGGTACATCTGTCTACCTTATGTGTTTTTACATTAGCAGATATGCACATTCATACAAACATTTTGCTTTCTTATCTCTATTTTTCCTGATATTTGGGAAAAAAAAACTCTTCTTTCCTCCCCCGATTGCTGCTGATCCAATCTCTACCACAGAAAGATCCTTAAAAATCCAGTTAGTGATGGGAATATAATTGGTGTTTTGTGCTGTAAACAAGTAACTTTCAATCATTAAATACTGTTATTTCTGTATTTCAAATTACCCATGAATTATTGATGGAAGTTTCCTTTATCCCATGTGACTATTGTATTTTAATTGTTCTTATAAGAAAACAGACAAGTTTATGAAATATTCGTTGACTGTGTGGCTGTCCTTGGGAATAAATGTAGCAGGAAATATATATGGTAGTAACTATTTGTGAATATCAGTTTTCCTCAAAAAAAGGCTCAAAGCATATTGGAAAAAAAAAGTCTATTTTTGGCTTTGCAAACTAAAGGGGCAGTTCATTGATTCATTTTATTTGCTAAAAAATATTAAGAATAGTCAGTAAAATTAAGAAAAAATGTGGTTTTAAATTTTTATTAATTGATAAAAATTTCGGTTTACATGTGTTTATCTTTCTATATAAATAACAAGAATTCCTATATTGTTTTTATTTTAGGCCCATTTACTGATGTAGTGACGTCCTACCTCAAGTTAACAAACCCATCTGAACGTCGAGTATGTTTCAAAGTAAAAACAACAGCACCCAAGAAATATTGTGTAAGGCCAAATAGTGGTGTTTTAGAAGCAAAAGAGGTTGTCAGTGTTGCAGGTGAATTATTCTTCTTCTTCTTCTGTGTAACATATAATCTAAAGTGCAAACTCTGAAATGTGTAAATTATTATTGAAAGTTTACATAATTCTTGGGGATTTTTGATACTATTATATTAATTAATTCCACAAAATATCACACAGCTAAAGTTGTTTCCATGTCCTTTGTGCATTTACTTGCAATTTAGTTGACAAGTTTGCCAAATTTTTTTTGCAAAATTTTTTCGCATTTGTATGAAATATATCTGTTTCTGTTGCTTTGATTTCTCAACAGTCATTTCTTTTCTTCCAGACTCTATAGTTATCATCTCTTTGCATAATTACGATCTTTCAGACTTCTAATCATTGCATTTGGAAGCTGTTAAATTACATACATTAAGTCTGTTAGCCTTATCCATGTGTAGTCTATAGGTCTATCCCAGTTCCGAAAGTGTTTAGTATCTGCAGTAAATACAGGGAGCCACTGTGGTGGTCAAGTGGTTATAGTGAGGGACTTGTATCGCGAGGACCCGGGTTCAAACCCCACTGTCACTGCAGTGGTGGTCGGCTAAAGTCGGTTTCCTGTGGTTTCCAACTTCGACGTGCAAATGCGGGTCAATCTCCCCATTGAAAAGTCTTGCCACAGAGAGCAACAGTCCTACAACGATGCAGTTATTCAAACATTACACCTCACTCATACTTAGAAAAACTGATGGCAGATGGCTGCATCGCACACAACAAACATTACACAGAAACAAACTTCACGTTAGGTTTATAACACGTACCATTCCAGCATGTACCAATTCACTAGAGGTTCCGCAGAGGAACATGGACAAGGTGTGTGTGTGGTTTAGTAGTGGTAAATACAGGGAAACGCGATGGGAGGATTTCAAAAGGAGGAATGGAAATGGATGATCTGATTTCCCTGATTTTAAGAAATAGTGAGAGTTTAGAAGAAAAAATTAATTGCCAGATCAAAATATGTCCACATTTAACTTTTAGAAATTCGGGTTCGAATTGCAATTTTTAAAATAAGTACAGCAAAATTGTATTCCAGTACGATCCACTGCTATGTATTTAATAAACACTCATAAAACATTTTACAGATTACTCACACCCGGGCCTCCAAAAAGGTCAGATATATTCAGATGTAACTACAGAGACAGGAATAGTAAATAGACATAAACTCTGCATAATGGCTATAGCCATCATGCCCATCATTGGAACAATCAGCCATGACGCATATGCACATCATACCCAGGAGACTGGTCAAGATATTTTCTTGTTTAAAAAATCATATTTCGTAGAGAAATGGTTCCCAAAAGATGGCCAATTATTGGATGCGTTTTGCAATAAATTAAAAATTAAAGTGACAATGTAGTGAGATGGGAAAAAGAACAGAAACCAGTTTTTCTCATGAAATTTTTTCTTGAGAGGTAAGCATGGTATTTTTTTCTCAAGAAAGAATGTCATATAAATTATGTTTTCCCAACTTTTCTGGGACTTAACCATTTTATGTTTGGGCCAGCTTTTTACAGTCTATGAATAAAGGTTACATTTTAACAATACAATTTACAGAAAAAATCAAATTTTCAAGAATAAGTATATGTAAAAAGTAAATCTGTAAAATTTAGAATTTCAAAATAATAGATTATGTGAGACATTTTTTTGTTCAAAAACTATGACTCTTAATCAATGAATAAAAAATTGGCCCCGAGATCTGCCACTAGTGTGATGATATAGTAAATAGCCAAATTTTGCTATTGTTCAATAATAATTTCATGTCTATTATTAGCCAGTATGTTCATTCATGTATTTTCACATCAATTGGTGCCTTCAAAGTTAAATACTCAGTTTTATTTCATTTCTTATGCTTTCAGTCATGTTACAACCTTTTGATTATAATCCTAATGAAAAAAACAAGCACAAGTTCATGGTGCAGACAATGTTTGTTCCTGAGGGGGATATAAACCAAGAAAACCTAGTGAGTAAACACAAACTAGTATTTACATTAAATTGTTGTATATTAAAATCTCAATCAGATGTAGGCTTCTCTATATGAGATCACAGCTGATGCAAGCATTTCTTAAACTGTCTTCAGTTCATTATTTGCTTACTTTTGAAATTTCATGCTTTTTATTAGAGCTCAAGTTGGGCTTATATAAGCAATTTTGTGGACTCTGTATTTTTGTGACATGGTTTAACAAAAATTATACTGTAAACTGGAGTAACTTGGATATACATTTTGGATATTTTTGTATTATCTCCCTTATGAATTAACATTTTTTACTAGAAGATGCATCTCTGAGAAGTGGTAGTTTTTAGTCATTTGTTGTTTATGTTTTTCCAAGAGTGAAACGTTTAATAACTTATTGTAATGGGGAAAAAATAATGCAAATTTGTACCCAAGTCACCCACCTGAAGGGGGTGACTACTCTATTACCTTCATATTTCACTTTTCGAAGCATGTTTCCATCTCACCCAACTGGAAATAATTAAGAGCAAATAAAAAGTATACATAAATTTTGTTTTTATTACAAATATAAATACAGTAGAGCATTGATTATCTGAATACCTAGCTATCAACCGCAAACCCGTTCCAGTCGGCTAATTCAATTTTAGCCCCGTTTACATGTGCAAGATTGGGGGGGGGGGTCACTTTTGCGATTAATGCCTGCATGGCAACTTTTTTTCCTCATGTGGGAAAAAGGGATGAAGATCCGTTAGAAGAGTCCCATCTTTGTTGCGGAATAATGGTGGGTGACTCCGACTTCCTCTCCCATAATCCTTTGTGCCACGAAAACTACTGTAAGCTCCTTCATCAGCCATCTTGAACCAACCACTTCCATTCAACACATGTAACCAGTGACGACTTCTGGAAAGAAAAGGGGAATACTGGCATAAACTAAATGTTATGTAAATGGGTTGTAGCGAAAATCCCTGTTGCGGGTAACTTCCCAGGATATTTTATTGCACATGTAGACAAGGCTTTTGTATAGGGAGACAAGGACATCGTGTCCCCCTTCCCCAAACCTTGATGCCTATCTCCGCCTATGGCCAGTGAGAAATATTCTTTGAATCCTTTCAAATGAATCAATTGAATCGAACACATTCCCCCCTCCTCCCTTCCACTGGCCAACCTTCGGTAGTTGGCGAAGCAGCCAACACAACAATAATGTAGAAGTTACGCTATAGGCCAAGAGGGCTTTTAGTTAAAGAAAATAAATTTTGGACTTCTTTTCCTAAACTTTAATTGCCATTTACAATACTTTAATGGCCATTTTGAACTTGTCAAACTAGGCCAGTCAGTTCTTTATCATAACAATAGCTAAGAACAAATCATTCTATGTTTTAAACAATATTGAAATATTTACTTGATAAAAAAATCCAAAAGCATATAGTTATGCAGTAAAACCCCTCACCCCTTAACCTCTGTTTTATGGCTAAACGAGAGTATTGTGGCAGAAAGCCTAATTCAATGATGTATTTCAAAACCTTGCTTAACTGTCACCTTCGAATACGGTCATATACACCATTTTCATCATTCGTTCCATTGGACTAAAACCCCTATATAGACATCAATAGCTGCAATTTTGGTTCAAATTATGCTCACTAGATGGTAGCACAAGTTCTAATATTTGTTCCACTTTTTGGCTTTTTTTCAATGAAATTTTTTAGCTTGAAGTTTGTCTCTCTCTATCACTAAGAGAAGAGCCTCTGAAAATTGACGTCATTGAATACAGTGAAAAATGTAAAATAAGAGTTTGTGTTCTTGCAAATGAATTCAATGTCAGAATTAAGAAGTTGTAGGTGAATCTGCTGAATGATGAAGTGTGTGAAGAATGGAGTAAAAAACTGCCAAAAATTATCAAGGGATGTTCAGCCGATGATCTTGTATACCTGGGGTGGCCAACAGCTGGCCTGCAGACTATGTTTGAAGGAGTTGGAATAAATACTCGGCAAAACCCACCAAACATTAATTGATCCGTTTTTCCAGAAGAGATGTAAATTCAGTATATTTCTC
Organism: Pholcus phalangioides; assembly: GCF_987345545.1. Classification (NCBI taxonomy): domain Eukaryota; kingdom Metazoa; phylum Arthropoda; class Arachnida; order Araneae; family Pholcidae; genus Pholcus; species Pholcus phalangioides. Next base: position 16,716,582 of record NW_028301594.1, read on the forward strand.
TTATAATTTTAATTGTGTGTCTGTACAATGATTATGTTCTTTCATGAATTTAAATGCATCTTATATTGTCAAAATTTTGTTTATTTGCAGACAAAGAACCATTTGTGTTATTGTTAACACTGTATTTTACAGTTTCAACAGGAACCCCTCTCCCCTCTGATGTGGTCACCTCTCTTTTACAGACAAATATTTTTTGTCCCGCAAAGTGTCTGCAAAAGAGGGGGTTTTACTGTATATGCAACTAACATTCATTAATTTAATCAATTTAAATATTCTGGAGTAATATCTTTATAAAATATCGCTGCAAAACCATTAATTTTTCTTTGAAAAAGAACCACCGTGAATGAACAAACGTGTTCATTATGAGCTATGAAAAATTTCTCTACGTTGTAGAATAATTGAGAAAGCGTGGAGGGGGAAATTAGAGTTGTGGAAAATTTTAATTTTTTATTATGACTTTTGAAATTTATTTGCTATTTACTTTTGAAAAGAAACATATCTTGTTTCCCAACTGTGACAATTATTTCCATGGAATTTATGATGAGCAGTTTGGAGCAATTTTTTTTTTTCATTATTTTTGCACATTCATTGCATGTTGAAGTTGTACAACCCATGCAAAAATTAAGTTTTGTTTCCACATTTTTATTTACTATTATTATTTTGATCTCTTACCAGCAGTTACATGATCAAGAGCAACACGTATGATGAACGCAGCTCTTCAATATGATTTTAGAGAAACTGCTTTCAAAAAATTGTTCTGGCCTTCTGTACTGCTCTGTACAAAATCCAGGAATATTTTTATAGTGAGATCCAGGATGTTGTAGAAAACGTCTGTGATGCCACCTTCACCGAATATTTTCTGGGCATTTGATCGCTACAACTACGATCGTTACACTTTGTTGAATTGTAGTGTGAAATAGTTTCTCTGTATGTGTGGAAGCTTTTTGTGGCTACTACTGCCAATATCGAGTGCCAGATGAAGCATGCTGAGTAATGAAAAACTTATATTGTTCTTTCCTTGATAAATTGTAATTGTGGCATCATTGTTCCATACAACTGTAGTTTCATTATCTTTCTTGCGTCAGATAATATTACTCTTCAATTTCGTCTCTACTAAGCTCGTATTTTTTGGCTTTTAGCATTTCAGCCAGCTTCAGTGTAGTGAAATAACGTGTCGGTTGAGGCATTTCAACTCTTGTTCTCAAATTGCCTGATCAGTGGCATCACTATGTGCTCTGAAACAGATTCATTGGACGCTGATACTCCCCAAGGTTTGGAAATCCGTGCAAAACGTATTTGGTGCAAGCTAGAATTTTATTATTTTTCTGTGACATCGTTTGCCTACAGAAATTTCAACTACACGTTTTTTTAGAGTTAAGCTTTTACTCTCCCAAAATCTTTTCCCGTCAGAATTCCAGGTATTCAAGTTTATGAAGGAAAAAAATATTTAGCTCTACTTGCCATTCCTCCATTGAAAATAGATAATCTGCTCTGATAATGAATTGACCTTGACAGACCTTTATTCTTCACTATCTTCTTTTACAAATAATTTTAGAAAGGGTAACCACTTCCAAGAAAATTCTACACCCCTTTTTCCCTATAGAATAGTAAGTTGGGTCAAAATGGCCCAAACCGCGGTTGTAGGTATAAGTGCTTATAGCTCTGAAACACAAAATGTGAAGGTAATAAAATTTTCGCAAATTAATATTCATATGATATCATACGTCACAAAAGTTTTTTAACATCTGCGCCTAAGTTTTCTAGATAAATGAAAACAAAGTTTGATTTGGGTCGAATTGACCCACTCCTCGGTTCTAATGTTAATGACTTCAATTTCTCTGTGGGGAAAGAAAGTTCTTGGAAGAGCCTTTAGAAGATTTTAAAGAAATTGGTTTCTAATCATCTAAGAAAAACAATTCTAGACTAATCCTGACTTAAATATTAGTTGATGTGTAAATAATTAAAATATGAATCTTATTTTGTATTTACTTGTATTACATCATAGAAGTTTAAAAAAATTATATTATTCAAAATTGCTTGAAATATCTGATTTAAATCAAGGTACTCTGAAGCACGTTTGGTTGAAAGGAAATGAAAACAGGTTAAGAGAGAGAGAGTACCAAAGAATGGAAGTGTAATTCAACTTTTTATATATTTGGAGAATAATTTTTTTCTGAGAAAGTTTCTTTCTGGATGAGTAACAATGACAACTAATGTCACTTGAGAAAATGTTTACAATTATGAAAATCTATAGGTGGGTACAGTTTATTATCATTCCATGCAACTTCAGAAACAGGTCTACACACATTAAATAAAAATTAGAGAGAATGTTGTTCATGACATCAGTAGCCTTTGATACAAATTTGATCAATATTTTCTTAGTTCTTATTTTCATGTTTCAGTGGCGTGATGCAAAACCTGAAAGCCTTATGGATTCTAAGCTGAGGTGCGTGTTTGACATGCCTGCTGAAGCTATTCAAAATGTGAGTGAGAATAAATATACCATTTATTATGCACATCATTGAAAATGTCTTTTTTTAATGTGTGCTTGTGGAATATCAAACATTGTTTATAATTTTGTGTTGTATGCATGTCTGAAAAAGTATTGATTTTAAATTGCATGAAAAAAATGCACGAATACAGATTAGATCTGCTTTGTTCTTAATATTCATAGAATTTAAAAATAAAATTTATAACGTTTACAAAAATATAATTAGGTGCATGCCTATCGCAAGCACACACACACACATTTGTGTTGTGTTACTGTCGATTTTATCTACATCAGGGTTTGACAAATCCCAGGTGCCAGGTCACCATAGTGACTATAAAATCTGTATTGGAACCTAAATTTTTCTGTATATGATTGCTAAATTAGAGTCTATGAATAACACAAAATTTTCTGTTTTCATAACGTGATTTAACGAGGGGAAAGGATATACGAAGTATCGTAAAAGTAAAAAAACAATTTAGGACCGTTTCTCTTCAGATTAAAATCATTGCCTAAGAAATTTGGCACCTAAATTTTTTTTGATTTGTCAAGCCCTGGTCTACATGTCTATTGATTCCATCTTGTGTGTAATTTGTCTTCATCAAAATGATGGACTCTAAGTGTACATACTTTATGGAGTGCATGTCAATATACAGTAGAACCTCTATTGATCAAGCCTCTATTAACCGAAACATTAGACCAGATCAAGGCCTATTGGATACATTGGCTTGGGCTGTGGAAATGCTAGTTCTGAAAACAAACTCAACCTTTTTTACAGGCCAAATTCAGATTTGGATTGATTTTCATTTTTCCCTTTTATTCATTGGATTTTTGGTGTAGTGATTGGTCCAGAATTTTTATTTTGTTTTATTATGATTTTATTTATTCGTATATATTTTCTGGGCTCGTTTATGTCCATAGAAACTACATTAAAAATCAAGTCAAGAAATATGCACTTAGAAAAAAAAATTGAGAACAGATAAGTAAAAAAAAATCCATGGAATAAGGGCTGAACTGAATAAAATTTTTGTTTTATAAACTGAGCTCATAAACTTACACCTTCAGGAAAAAAAAATTACAATGTTAAAAGAAGGATTTTTTTCCCAATTAATCACACATCTATTCTCAATTGAAAACATTTGTCATATAAAGGCTATCTGTTTCTTTCTCTTTGGAAATCAGTGAAGCCAAGGGCTTCAAAGCATGTGAGTGTCGTGCCATTGCCTGTTAGCTGTTCACAAATTGGTATGGATGAATGGATGAATCTCAGCATTTTCTAGAAGTGGTTTCATGAAGAGTTCGTGCCACAAAAAAATATTTAAAAGACAAAAGTTTGTCAGACAAGAATTTTTTTCAACTCAATCCTCAATCTTGCCCATCAGAGAAAGGTTTTGTTGTGAGAGATATAAAAAAGTCTTCTCAAGTACAGAATGCTATAGCATCGATGCAGCGCAGGCCAATCTCCCATTTAAAAACTCTCGCCACAAAGAGCAACAGGCCTACAACAATGCAATTATTCAATTATTACACTCCTAGTTAGAAAAACTGATGGCAGCACTACACATGATAAGCATTACACAGAAACAAACTTCACGTCAAGTTTGCTTCATGTACACACACATTCTAGCATGTACCAATTCAATAGAAATTCTGCAGAGCAACGTGGACGAGTTGCATGTGTAGTTTAGTAGTAGCAGCTGGCAGACCATCGTCTTGATGCCCAATGTGACTCTGACTATCATTTTCTTTGGCTAATTGAAGTTCTACTGTTCTTGTTATCTAAATTTTTTCCTCATTGATTGATAAGACCTAGATTCTAATGAATATGTTGGAATCATAGAAATCACTTGCATATACACATATAATTAAACTTTTTAAAATTCTATCCACCATTAATTTCTTATGCCATGATACCAATATTTTTGTTGAGTGCAGTTCAACCCTTACTAACATTTTTTTTTCTACTTCCTATCCCTCCCTTTATTGTGTGCATATCCTTGCTTGTTTCCCTTGAATTTTTATGGATTGCTTTCCTGTTTGCCAAATGTTGTATAACACCAAAGAGCAATGTAGAAACAAATGCTGTTCAAGGTGATGAAAAAACTACTGTGAGCAAAGTAACTACAGAGTCCTCTGTGAAGGCATCTCCAAAGGTAAAATATGTATGTATTGTGCATATATGTATTTTTACATATAATATTTCCTAGCATATTGTAATACGTTTCTGCATTTACAGTTGAGTGATTATAACAAAATTGAATATTACGGTTAAGTATAGGTTATAACATAGTTTTTCTTCCTAGTAAACCTGCAATACCAAAATAGTGTTGAAAATACTGCTTATAACAAAATGATATATTTGTGAACATCAAAAAGTAAGCAAGATAGAACAGGAGTTTTGGAGAGAATGTGAATTTTTTTACTTAATATTGAGTCCACAAAATCAGTTCTCTTTCAAAAACAAAGTCTGAATGAGAAGGGCCTACTACTATACTATCCCAGAAAAGACTAAAGACTATTCAGTTCTATCAGCACCATCTACAATTAGATAGTGGAAGATCTTCCACCTGTAGATAGTGCTAGTTTTGTTCATTCTCAGAACTGCTCTGGATGAAGAGAAATTGGCAAAACCACATTTTCATTTATGTCAGAATTTCTCAGTCTTTGTAATGTAAACCCTAGGACCATTAGAGTCTGACTGTTTGACTGGTTACTTACAGTAGTGATTCTATTTACTGTTATCGTATCTGTTTTTGCCATCTGCTTCTCCCTTCAGTCAATTTTTACCTGCGGCTCTCCAGAATAGTCTAGTAAACAATCACTTTAAATCTCTTAACAGGCACACACATAATATTGGCAGCTTGCCTCTGACATAGGTTGGTAACGCAGACCGAGAACCCACTTAGTCTCATGGGCATTGTATTATGTTTTATCATATATATAGCTTTTAGTTTTTGTAATTTAGATTTTTAATTTTTTTTAAATATATGGCATCCATATTTGTTACAGGCATCTTTTTCTCAGCCACCTTGTTGGGCATTTTGCCTGTTGTGGTCTTGTATTTTTTATATGGGTCTAATATTTTACTCAAGTCTGTGTGAATATCAGGCATATTTGAGACATATGTGAATAATTTTCACTTTAATTACGATTAAATTTTCAAGTCTGTCCACGGGCTATAGATTAAAAAATGATACTTCAAATGAATTCCTCTCATTAAACTCTAGTATTTATCATGCAATGGTTATAATGAATATCAGATATTGTGAATGTTTCTCACGTTCCCTTGCAACTTTGTTATATCCGTACTCAGCTGTATATTTTCAATGTAAGACAGGTTATATACCATTTGAAACTGAAATTATTGTAATTTTTTTAATTATATCCCCTTTTCAGTTTGCATTTATAGATTTTTCATCATGTATAAATTTGACCAAAGAATCATCAATTTGAATACATTTTTTTGTACAAAAATATTTTTATATGACATGATGTCGCTCTCCACTTGTTAATGCAAGATATATAGAAAATATGTTGTGAAGATATTTATTTATTTATTATTTTTTGAGATGTTTTAAGGAAGGGGAAAAACTCATCTCTGCCGGGAGTAGAACCCGGGCCCCTCGTTTACCAGATGAGTGCTCTCACCACTAAGCTACAGAGGAGATAGAGATTCTCCAGTGAAGGAAAATCTCTTATCTCCTCTGTAGCTTAGTCGTGAGAGCACTCGTCTGGCAAACGAGGGACCAGAGATCGACTCCCGGTAGAGGCAGAGATGAGTTTTTCGCTTCCTTAAAACATCACAAAAAATAAAAAATAAATAAATAGCAAGAATAGATTTGATCTTTTTTAAAAATTAAAAAAAAAATGAAATAGCAAAAGCAATCACATTAACTCTTCTTCAAATGTGTTGTTTGTAAAACAGAAGGTCCCTGATATTATTCTAGCTGATGTAGACTGAATATACTGGATCTAACTGGAATGATAGACTTTATTAGATTTTAATGTAAATGAAAACAAATTGTGAAAATTACAATTCACAAAAGTTTTTATGAATCAGTGTACAAATCGGTATGAAAATATATTAAGCAAGGTACTGTAATTCATAACATTGTTTTTGTGAAGATTACCGCACATATTTTGAGAAACAGTCTTTCAATGAATGTCTTCTGAATCGCACTCTAATTTCATGTAAGATATAAAGCTTTTGCTGCATATTGTGATTGTAGTTGAACCACTTCATCATGCAAAGTGTTGGGTTCTTCATTTTTACTGTGCATTTTTAAAAAAAATAAAAGCCTAGTGGAATCTTGACATTAAGCAGAGGTGAAAAAGCGTTGGAGACTTTTGCAAGGTTTCAAATAATTTTCATTCAATATGCTCAATGATCATTATTCTTACTGTAATTAATACTATCATTTTTCAAATTATCCTTGAAAAAAAACAAGAAAACCAACTAATTTTCTTATACTGGCATAATGAGTCCTATAGTATTTGGACTTATAGTAGATTTCTATTCCTTACAGATTACTGCTAGCAGTGACTTAGAACTCAAGAAGTTGTTGGAAGAAAATAAGAGGTTGAAGGACGAGGTTCACCAGATGAAGCAAGAAAATGCACAACTAAAGGTGTGTGATAAATTTCATTTTAATTCAAATCAATCAATCAATTATGTTTTATTTTTTAAGTTCATTATATATACCCAAGTGATCCAACAGTTACAGAACAATTTTAAAATTGATAATTCAAAACTCATTTACCATAGAAAATTATTTTCACAAATGTAGGGTATTTTTTCTTTATAATAAAAAAAATGTCAATTGTTTAATTTCTATAGAGTTATAGTTATTTTTTTTAGAGTCATATATCTTATAGTTCTTCCAATGCAGTAGAAAGTAGGTCCATATTATTCTCAAGTGAGACAAATTCCCATCCAGGTCCTAGATGTCAACTTTTCTTCATAATTTTCAATTTTTAACACACTTTGTGTATGTATATTTTTGTGTTTTTAACTCATTTGTTATTTCATATTTTGATTCTTATTATATTTTGTCATTTTTGCTGTTTGACTTCCAAAGCTTGTTTCTCGCAAAAATGTCGGGGGAACTGATGGTAATTTTTGCCTATTAGGCTTACCATCATTAGAAACATTTTTGCAGTTTGGAGCAATGTGGGGGGTTCCCCCCTTGAGAACGACTTCCTCATTGATCCATATTTTTCCTTTTAGAATTTTTCAATAACTTCTCATCTTTCACCTTTTCATAATATTTAATTTTGGGTTATGTGTATAAAGCAGCCTTTTATACTCTAACTTTTGAAATTTTTCATTGAAATCTGTTTTTGAAAAAGTTTTCATTGAAAGCTGATTTTGTTATTTTAATTTTCTCTTTGGTGCATACTATATATATATAAAGAGAGAGAGAGAGGGTAGCCATCTTCAACCTGTTGCTCGTGAGCACTTAATCAATGTTCCAATTAAACATTTGTACGCATTTCATTCAAGGATTGAAATCATCCTGTTTTCATGCATTCATATGTTAAACACTTGCCTTAAGGGTGCTCTTCTTTTGATGATGGGTACAGGCAGTGCTTATGACTAGAAAAAGGTTGAAGATCTCTGAGCTAGGGACTACCACAAAAGCTCAATCATATTAAGCAAGTAGCTGGTGAGCGAGCAGGTTTTGTGTAGCTTAGCAAGTTTCATCTAACACATGGCTTGTTAACTAGGAAACCAGATACCTAAGCATCACATTTTTTCCCCTTTAATTTTTCGTTGACTCCTTATGTTGTGAGCCAAAGCAAGTGGAAAGTAGCATACTCTAACTTTACTCACACTATCACAGTGAAAAAACGAGTTCAACTGCAAGAAAGTAGCTAGTGAACTCACTCAATGTTATTGAGCCTTTTTAGCCAGCTCCCAAAATGTCCTCCCCTGGAAAATTGTGCTACCAATTCATAAAATAAGTACATCCTTGAATTTGTAAATTTTGCTTGGAAAAATCCTTGGATAGACCTTGAATTTGTCTTTTAATTGTACAAACTGTATTTTTATCTAAGCAATACTCCTATGACGTTTGAATTCAAGAACTGAGCATTTCAACATTTTAGAACAATTATGTAACTTTGAAGTTTGTATAAGTCAAGGTAACATCTAATGCAATCAATGAAATATAGGGAAATAGTTCACTGATTTGATCTATTACTTCAATCCAGGACATACAGATCGATGTTTGCTAGTTTAGTGTTGTAGTTGTATAAATTGGAATAGTTTTCTTTCTATCTATGATAGTGATGATTGTATCATTTATATGTTGGTACACAAATCTTATAATGCTATTAGGAGGAAGGGATGCGACTACGAAATCGTGGAATGTTGTCTGGTGACAGCGGTGCCCGCTCAGCAGCTGCTCAACACGCAAGCAACCCCAGCCAGAAGGAATCTGTGCAGCAAGCAGCAGGCTTCAGCACCACCCAGATGTCTGAACAGCCTCAGTCTCCGATGCTGTACTTAGCAGTCATTCTTACCATAGGCCTTCTTGGCATCTTTATCGGCAAGTTTGTAGTGTAGAGGAAAAATAAAAGGAATGGAATAAAAGACAAGAACGAACGAAAAGAAAAAAAAGTTCAGTCCTTCTGTTTTTTTTTCTTTCGGCTGCCTTCCCTTAATTTCTAAGCTACTGGTCTGTTTGAAGTTAGAAACCTGCCTGAGAGTGCGTATCGCAGTGTTAACAAAAAAAAAAACATAGAAAAAAACTGAATGCTACAAAAACCATTAAAAATTACCAGCAAATAATTTATAATGCTTATTACTGTAAAAAAAAGAAAAAGCATGTTAATACAGATCTGTTTAGTCTTTCATCATATGTTATCATTTCCTATATGTTCTGAGAGAAAATGTTAGTTTGTAATTGAAACATTTTTTTTTGCCAAACTTTTATTTGTGTTTATTTCCCGGACTTGAAAATTAGTTTAGTTTTTTTTACATGTTACATGCTCTTCTTTTTTTCTTTTCTTTTTTTTCAATAAACTTATTCTATCAATTTTTTCTCTAGTGGTTCTAAAAACATGTTTTTGAATTTGTGATACTTTTGAATTTTTTTTTCTTTTCTTAAAGTATTTGATTTAGCTTGTATGAAAAGAGAGGAGTCAGTCGCCTTATAAAGTATTTAGTTGTTTTTGAATATTAGAGGTTTACATATTACTTTTATTTTTAGTTTAAATTTTTTATCCACTCAAATGCAATTATATATATAGAGAGTATGATATGAGAGCACTAGAAATTGAAAAGAAGATATGTCAAGTTTGGTTTTGCCCAATCGGGGGTGAGTGTGTACAGTATTGTCATTGAAGCATTCTATCTCTCTCTATCTCTTTATGATACGTGTTGTATATTAAAAAACCAAGAAAACAAGCCTTTTTTATAGGTCAAAAATGAGCTGAAATTTAAAGGGTGCAGCATTACTAATGGCCTGAAAGGCTAATTTAACTTTTTTTTATATAATTTTTTTCTTCCTATTTCCCAGTCTAAAAGATGTCCTTTGGCCCCTCCCAAGTAATGAAATTGTTATGATACTTGACGTTTGTTTGAGTGTACCTTTGTTATGAGCTGAATTACGAATAAATATATAAAACCCACTGTGTATTTTGTAAGTGTTTAAGGACATTGTTTCATTCTTATATATAACTAGCGATACTACCGGCAGTTCCTCGGTTTGCTTCAATTACTGGGAAGATTGAAAAAGTGACAAACCGTTGTGAAGGCATATATGCATGTCTGAAACATAGTGCTAGGGAATCATGGTAACCAAAAAAACCATTTTTGCCCATTTCGGGACATTTGCCCAGCTCTGCCGAATTTTTATCGCTGCTTACTGAAGACAGAGAAATTTTTGAAAACATGAATGTTTATATAATGTTTATAAGTATTTCACTCACACGATTGATCCAGCTTGGTCTTAAAGGGATACAGTAGCCTATCGTTCAATCCGGGTCCTGTTTCGTATACATGCAAAATTTATGATAGATCTAAAATTGTAGATTTGTATAGAGAACATACACACACAAAATCAATTTTATATATATAGATTTGGTGTTGAAATTCATATTTTTATGGTTTTACATCTCTGCTCAGTTTGTTTTTTTGAAACAAAATTGTTTCCTGCTCTTGAATGCCAGCTAGAATGGGACAATTAATAAACATTTAATTTGAAACCAAAACTTTGAAAGTGACTTAGGCATTGGTTTCAATAGAAAAAAAATTGAATTTCACATTTTGTGGGGGGGAGGGGGTGAAATAACCAAAAGATTAAATTTTTCTTTTAGAGTAGTCTCGATAATTTGAGTTGAATGGGACAGACCAACTCAGAATATTGAAAACTCAAATCATTTGAAAAAAACAATACATATCTCGGAAGGGTGGGATGTTGCAAATGGAGGCTACTTCACTTTACATGAAGACATGGCCATTGTAATTGAAGCAAAACATTGAACAGGTACTTATTTGATGAATATAATTGTTTTTTACTTTGTTTTAATTATAATAATTGGGGTTTTTTTGGATCTATGTATTTATACTTATGTAAGGTAAATTAAAATTGTTTTTTAACCTATTAATTTAATGGCTTAATTCATTAAGGATTAGACTGCAACAACCTCCTAATGAGTGAGACTAATAGGGGTTCCTGTCCTGGGGCCCCAATATAAAAAAATGTGTATTGTTATTTGCACTGCAAATCCACTATAGAGCATCAGCCTGTGAAAAATTCCGACCTGTGAGTTCGGTAAAGACCTTCAAACAAATCACTCTCTTTCATAGCAAAACGGTGGTTTTTATTGAAAAACATGGGGGGGGGGGGTATTGTTAAGCGATTTTGAGAAAACTCCAGCGTCTTGGATTATCCAGAACCTTGAACTTCCGAGACTCGAATTATCGAGACTGCTGTATTGCATGCATGTAATGTTTTCAGAAGAAACAGCATTCGGTAGTAGTATGTATAGTATATTCAAATTACATGACTGACTTCCAGATGTCTCTGTAAAAAAATTGTTTCTTCTTTTTCCAATGAACTAACTGCTTGCAATTTTTTTTTTGTCATGTAATGTATTTTAATTTTTGCTTTTGACTTTCATTTGCTTTTGTTATGGCTTTTGATGTTCATTTAAAAGATAAGACTTGCTGCTGTCTTTATTGCATCAACACTGACTCTGCATTAACTGCATTTTTCAGGCAAGTGTAATGTGTGATGCTTACAAGGTGTGTTCCATAAGACCTGAGAGTATAGTCATAAAACATAGGCGGAGATAGACTTGGAAGTGTGGGGGGGGGGGGCACAATGATGATGTCAATTCATCTATACATATATGCATTAGATCAGTCGACTTCACCTTTGGTATTGGGGGGGGGGGCAATGTCCCCTCATATCTCCGCCCATGTCATAAAATATCAAGAAATATGGGTTAATTTATTTTTCAAAATATCTTCCCTCAGATGATATGCAATGGTCCCTGTCATTCAATCCACTTTCCAAAGCAAGGAAGAGAAAGCTTTTTATGAAAGCTGTCATAGAGAGTGAGTGAACCCTATTCACACAGCTAAAATAATTAATTCTTCAATGGTGTTTCTCCTTCGATATCAGAGACAGCCAGAAATCACACTGTGCAATATCCAGACTGTAAGGGGATTGTGGCATGATATTAACATTACATTTACATATCACGTTTCAGCTTTGAAAAGCTTGTAACAACACATATTGTGAAAGCATGATGAACTAGAAGAAGTTTCAGTTGTGCAGGGTTCACTCTGAGGCAGCTATCAGAAAAAACCACCTCTGCTTATTTTGAAAAGTGGATTGAACAATATAGGACCATTGCATATCATCTGAGAAAAGATATTTTGAAAAAGAATCAATTGTATTTTTTTTGCTGTACCTATATTTCTCGATTTTTTATAATTTTACTCTTGTAGAACGCATCTTAGAGAACTATACTATTACAATTTTGGTATCAGTTTCTTATTGTCATGTCAGAATATCCACCAGGGAAAGCTGGAGCTTACATGCCGACCCTACAAATGACCCTGGTGAGGAGGCTGACAGTTCTTTAGCTAAGGGAACCCTGGAATTAAATCTTAATTTTTTAGGGCAAAGCGGTGCTGCATTTCTTACCAAGAAAAATGTTTGTGACTATACTTCCTGGTTTTAAAGGGGATTTTTTTTGTGCAGAACTATTTTACCCCTCTTATATAATGACAGATAATTGGATCCACAAAGCAGCACTGATTGATAAGCCCTATCATTGCTTACACTTATCCTGTAAAGATTATGCATAACAAAGAAATTTTTATTTAAAAAAAAATTCATTTTAAATTCGTTTCTGGTGCTCCAGAATTCTTTTGTCTTTATTTGATCAGTCCGGAAAAATTAATATTTGAGAGCATCAAAATGCACACATACTTGCCTTGTTATAGAGTATATTGTTTCTGGTATTACTGTCCCTGGCCTTGACTGTTCCCTCAAGTTTTCTCAACAATTTTGTTGTCAGACTAGCTCAAAAGCGTGATGGCATGTGAATTTTTACTATTGGAAATTTAAAAAAAAAATTGGTGTCTGACCCAAGTTCTCAAGCTGCTACCCCTTCTAACCTACCTCCTGGGTGCACCACATAGGCGGAGATAAATGTGAAAGTCGGAGGGGGGGGGGCGGCACGACGCATATACATTAGATCAGTAGGCTTCAGTTCTGACACTGGGGGCATATTGCCCTCCCCCGTATCTCCGAACATGGTACTCCATTGTTTAAGTCGCCCTTGATATTCACAAGAAATGGTTCAAATGGGCCATTTCAAGCTAAAATTACGTTTTTAATTTTTTTTTATATTTTATTGCAGTGAAACAGGGCTTGACAAATCCCAAGTGCCAGGTCGATTGAGAAATTGATAATAGCGCCCAATTCATTTTATGTATAATTATTTTATGTAACGGAATTGAAGTCTGCAGACAGCACAGTTATCAGTCTACTATCTTGGTAAAAGGGGTCTCGTCTCTAAAGGGACTAAGTCTGAGAATACACTATTTTTGACTGATTTTGTCAGTGAAAAACATTTTTGGTGCCTATGAATTTTTGCTGGAGCACATTTTTTTTTGTATCTGACAAGTCCTCTTATTAAATATAGCTTATAGCAGTGATGGTCCAGTGAATCGCGACCCTCTTTCGAACATTTTTTTGACTATTTTTCTTTGAAGAATCCTCATAATGATTTTATGAAAGCATAGCTTGCAATGATAGTCACAGTTGTACTTGAACGGTTGCATATTTTTTCCCTGTAAAATAGAATGCAGGTTAATTTTTATTAAATTTGGCAACGTACGGGAAGATGGCAGGTGCGTCGGAATGTGTTCTCAACCATGAGGTGCTTGACCTGAGATTCAAGGAGAAATTTTGAATTATGAGTGAATTCGGGGGTTGCTCCGGCCATTGGAAGGGGGAAAACGGTAGGGTCTCGCACTATAAATCTGTCTTACCTAAGGCGTACAGTTGTGGGGGGCTCTCTATTCATACATCCTAGATACACGTATCTAGGAGGTAATGTTCGAACCCAATATTTCTGTAGGTATTATGGAAACGGTGATAAATATTGCGAGGGCCCCCTCCGGTCCATAGCTCCCACATCCTGGAACAGGGCCTGTAGACAAAGATCTTTGGCGGGGCCCCCCAACCAGACTTTTCATAGGCCCTTCTATAATGCATTTTTAGCATTAAAAAACACAATAATGGCAATCGATCCGAGGCTGGAGACCTATCAGCCCGCCCTTGGGGAGGGGGCATGCCCTGATCGATAGGTTCTCGGCAAAATGATTCGTGTAACGCGATTAAACCACGTTTGAAATGGTTGAGCAGATGAGAAAATGAAATCTCTACGATCACGGGCGTATTACGTCCAAACATCAGTGGAATGTGTTTGCTTTCCCTTCTCTTCACCATCGCTAAACCTTTATAGTAACCCTATCAACAATTGTATAGTTGATTTTTTTCTTCTTTCCCTCCTTTCTATACTCCCCCCCCCCCCGGATCCTGTTAATTTTTTTTCTCACACATAACGTATTTCTACTACACCTACATGTAAGGGGGGGGGGGAAAGATAACTCTTCCCTTAGAAAAAGAAGGGAGGCCCAAGGTTTTTTTACCAGATTTATCGCCGCCTTGAAGAGTCGATTTCTTGCCAAAAGATTCTACGTGAAGTGGTTTAGCGGTTTCCAAGTCGATACTTATTCAGAGAGAGATAGGAAAAAAAAAGATATAAAATTACTCCCCGGCGGGGAATCGAACCCCGGTCTCCCGCGTGACAGGCGGGGATACTCACCACTATACTACCGAGGACGGTCAAAATCGTCCAATATAGTGATCAGCTGTAACCTTACATATTTATATTTGATCATATTTTTTAAAGAAAGTTTAATCTCGTGTAAAAAGAAAAATTCACGATGCAATAATTTCTTTCGTTTTTGAATGCAGAATTTCATATCGAGATTTGTTCCATATCAAACGTAGGAATTCAAAGCGCTTGTGGTGCCATCTTTTGGGGATGGTGGTAAGCAATTATAATTGTGACAGTAATTATTGTTGAAATAAATCTGATCGCATTGCTAAAAAGATTATTATTTTTTTGCAAAAAGAGTTTGATAAAAGATCTTTTAAAAAACTTGAAAAGAAAAACAACCAACAAGCTTATGATTATTAATTTTCGGTAAATTTGGCAGGGTCTCGCACTAAATCTGGGTCTTATTAGGCATATAGTTTTTTGTGGGGCTCTCAAATCATACATCCTAGACATTTTATAGTCTTTAATGCTGGGAAAAAGAAACGATCTTTTGAGAGAGAGAGAAAAGAAACTTAGCCCAGGATTATACATTATAAAAGTTCTTTTATAAAAACTTGAAAAATGAAACAAATAAGCTCATCAGTTACCGATTCGCTCATTAGTTGCAAGTTTCAAGAAAGAACATTTATCAAACTTTTATAGCATAATCCGGGCTTGACACTGATAATAAGATGATTGAAAATTCTTTCCGTCGAAAAGGAAGTGGGATATTGTTTCGGGAAAAATGGGGGACTGACACACTTGGCGGTGGTGGGTGTTTTGGTGCTTATATAACAGTTGGGTTGGCGCTAAAAATATGATTGCAGATGTTTTGGTTTTTTCTTTGGGTAGCAGCGTAAATTTTTTAGTGAAGTTATATTGTAATTTTTCTTTTTTAAATTTTTGATCGCGTGAGACTGACCTTCTTTTTAAACCAATCAACACAAGTTGCATTCCCCCCCCCTTCCCCACCACCACCGTCTTTTTGTTTATATTGTTGATCAAAACTTGGTCACGGTCGTCATGATTTACACTGATCATCTGAGTATGAATGGGTGTATTGAAATCTGATAACTTAACAAACACCCTGTTACTGGGTGAATTTTTTATCTTTGAAAATGTGTTGCCAATAGCGATTTCTTGGTGATCGACCCTTTTTTCAATCGTCGCTATTAGCGGTGCATCAAATTGGCTATTGCTGATAATTAAATGTGATTTTTTTTTAAATACTTATTTACAATAAATAGTAATAATAATGCCGAATTGTAGAGATTGCATGAGTGGGCTCTTCTCTTACGAGACACCGAAAATCGTGACCATACGGAGTGTCGCGATCGGGGTCACCAGCCGGTTAGTTCAGTTGATTGTAATTGGATACATCATCGGGTGAGTCGTTTTAGTTTGAATGCAATGTATATTATATTACAGTACTATAGGATGAATCGGTGATTATCCTTAATCGTCGGCTATTATGCGTAATCACCAATAGTATCGGTGAGTTTGACAAATTTTGCTGCATTTATCACTTACAGGTGATTATGCATGATTCCTGAATGAAGTTGGTTAATATCAATATCCCCCCCCCACACACACACACACATCCTGAAGCAGGGACCCTAGGCTGGGTTCTTTAGCGCCATCCTCCAAACCAGGCTTTTCACTGGCTTTTTTTATAGTGGATTTATAACATGTAAGACAAAAAATGATGGTAATTGTCCCTGGCCCCAGGGCTGCAGCCCTGTCCGTCCCACCCTTGTTGGGGGGGGGGGGCATGAGAATCAGTGGTGTTGGCACCAGGGATGCTGTGGATACTCTGCAGGCATGGATCCAAGACGATGTGTCGGGAGGTGAGAATTGCATGAGTTCTTTGGATCGTTCCATATTGTATGTACACAGATCCGGCTCTTTGGAGGGTTGATTATTCGTGTGGCTCTTCCCACCACTGTTATTTGCACCTGAGCAAATATCTTTAGCTGCGAGTGATGCCAAAGCAGACATCTTCAGTAGCAAATGAAGCAGAGGCATGCATCTTCATCTGGAATTCATGGATCAGAGGTGTTAAAGTTATCTTCAGCTGTTAATGGAGCCGAGACAGATATCCTGGGCTGTGAATATATAGCGGAGGCAACTTCAAATGGGGAGAAGGCAGGTAGAGCTGAGGTGATGTGCTAGAGAAGTGACATTATGTAGGTGCATTGGATCATCCCTTATTTTATGGGATAGACAAATTCCCCCCCCCCCCCCCCCGGGTCTGTGCTTGGCACCCACTCTGTAATAAGTAACATGGGTCTATCACCCCACAATTCAGAAATTAAAATTTCCAAATTCCTTAATAAAATCAGCACCCACTCAGAGTCAGGTGTGCTTGAGCATCCCACAGTAATTTGCAGCATTGGTCAGAGCAATCAGAGGTTCGGAAAAATCAAATGCTCCTGAACACAAAGATTTCTTTTAAAATTATTAAATGGGAAGAAACTCATTGACCCACCCAGAAATGGCCCTAATGCTTCAAGCAGGTATGGGGACCTCAGGATGAAATCTGCTACTATAATTTCCTAGAGTAAATATGCTCATATTTCCAGCAAGGGCCCCATAATATTACTTTAGTTGAAGCTATTAAAGCTGGTGTTGACTTGGTCCAGTGGCATTGAAGCTGGCGGTACAGTGGGTCTGGACCATTTTAAGTGCAACATCGCCCCCTTTCCCAAGAAAGTTTTTTCCCCTGATACCTTCCTGTGTTGGCACCCATATCCTGCCTCAGAGTTCCTAGGCTTTTGTAGTGCTACTAGTCATAGTTCCTCTAGTGCCTTTTGAATTAAAAGTGAATATTGTCCCAGTTCCCCAGACTGGAGCCCTATCCTTGTCTTGTGGAGGGGGGGGGGGAAATGTCCTCTTTGCCAGACTAGAAATTTCCACCTAGCAATTTACATACTTATTCTCTAGCATTGTAACCAAATTTCATTACTCATTATCACGAGGCCCTATCATGATAATATATATGCAGTATTTGAATACTGAATAGTTTTCACTTGTTTGTGAATAAAATTCTGTATCATCAGGAAAGTTTGTTATTGTATATATTTATATATTTTTTTTCCCCTCTTTCCACAGCTACGTTATTGTTTACCAGAAAGGCTATCAAGAATTCTCTGAGGTTGAAGGTTCTGCTGTTATGAAAATGAAAGGGACAGTGTTCACTAATTTCTCAGATGAAGAATTCGATCCAAATATTACTGACACACATTTATACCGAAGGATTTGGGATGTAGCGGATTATGTAGTCCCACCTACTGTAAGTCCTATGCATGCATGCACATGTAAACACAGGGCTTGAGAAATGGGGGGGGGGGGATCTAGGCATCAAACAAATATTTTAGGAACCATGTATATTTTTTCTCATGTGAGCTAGTAATCACTCATGGAAAATTATAGGCAGCAATACCAATTGAAGGGTTCGACCGAATAACAGTCTATGTGGTTTTTTTAAAACTTTAATGAGTAATTGCAGAGTTAATGAAACACTTTTTTTGCCTGGATTTCAGCTGGGTAAAGTGGCATAGTATCTTTTGGTTTCTGCAGGAACTCGCTTAACCCTAGAATACTAACTAAAATAAAAGATAAAAACTTCGTGTTAACTGCCTATATGTCCATGTTTCAGAGACGTAGAGTTAGTATTCTAAGGTTAAGAAACATAACGAAAGCTACATGGAACGTTATTCAATCAGAAACCTGATTTTACAAGAAAATGTAACATAGACCCTTATTCGGCCAAACCCTTCAACTTTTCAGTTGCCATGGCAATCTGATGGCTCAGATTTATCAAGCCTGTATAAACAGACTCGTATTTCAGGGTTCAACAAATCCCAGTGTTAGTTAGCAACAACAACCAGGAAACTGGTGTTGGTGCCCAAAATTTTCTATATGTGATTACTATGACTAGGATTTTTATGCTCTAAAAGCTTCTAAAAAATGCTCTATAAAAAATGCATTTATGCTTTTGAGAAACTGTAAATATACTCTATAAAACGAAACATTTGTCCTAACAATTTTTTTATTTTTATCTCAAATGACATTATTTCTAGAAAAATAATATGAAAATGAGAATTGTTGATGCAGTCTAAACTATTTCGACCAATTACTTGTTGTATGAACAAAAATTCTTTGTTTTACTGACCAAGGTTATCAAGCCAGAATTTCGCTTTCGAGTAAGTTTACCCCCTTCCCCACAAATTCAAAATTAATGTGCTGCCATCTGTAGGTAAAAATACTTAGCCAAGTACTGTGTTTAGTTTTAGAAAAGCTTTGCACAAAATTTGAAAAAAAAAAAAAAATGCTTAAATAATTCTTTTTATTTGATAAAAACTCTCAAAATTTCTCACAAAACACTAGAAAATTTCCCCCGTTTACCAATTTTTTCCACGAGATTTTACCCAACATCACAGACACCGATTAAGAATGATAATCTATTTACAACCACACACCAATGTCGTATTTGTATGTTTTAAAAATTCAGTGTCATTGATGCTTGGTTGAAAAACCTGAACTTAAGGACCTTTCACCAATCAGCAACGACGTTCCATTTTTAGCGCATAAAAATCCTAGCCCTAATAGCTCTCATCAGAGGCGGGAACCGAAAAACCAGTCTGAAGCAGGATTGAAATAGTGAGAAAAAAATGTACTTTTTATCGAAAATTATGAAATATGCTTTAAAACTTTGAAAATATGCTCTATCACAAAATAGCAAAATATGCAAAGACAAAAATCCGAGCCCTAGTGATTACAGTAGGGAAAAACTCTTTTTGCAGACATCGGTGGGACAATAAAATTCCTACATAAAATAGGGGGGGGGGCGTTAATCAGGGATTCAAAAAGCATACTTTTATTATACATGGGGAAGTTATTATTTTGGAAATTATTGTTATTATTTGGTGGTAAAAAAGAAGGGTGTCCCATAAGAGGGGGTTTTACTGTACTAAATTTGAGTCTAAGTGCAACAGTAAACTTTTGGAAGGTATGTCTGGACATTTCCCCAACATGGAAAGTTCCAGAAAAGTTGGAACAAAAATATTTCTCTTAAGGAAAAATTTCGGCTCCTAAGAGCTGGCGTCTTTTAATTATTTTTTTTCAATTTGTCAAGCTCTGGTCTATTTTGTCCACATGCATAGATATTATACATTATTATTATATGCACGTATTATTATGTTTATCCGTAATGTACTTTCAGGAGAGTAATTCCATATTTGTAGCCACCAACATTCTCATCACTTCAAATCAAACCATGGGTGTATGCGCCGAGGTACAATTTAAAATTTGGGATCTTGCTTCGTGATCATTATTCAATAAATGATGATGATTTTCAGTGAAACTTTTGCTGTCAATAATGATTTATTTAATATTCCTCAGGACATCACAGTTAAGGGTGCTGCTTGTGATCCTAATGATAATAATGCTTGTGTTGAAGGAGACAGTCTTCCTGGAGGAAATGGTTATTATATGATTATTTCATTGAATCATTTTCCTGATTTTTTATTTATGTGTGGATTGAAAATTACCACTTCTGTAAAATTACCACTTCAAACGCATAAAACTTGAAAAAAAGCAGTTTGTTTAAAAAGCTCTGGGACTATCCACAGGCACGAAGTTATTGGAAATATAGCAATACTTTGGCTAATAAAGATAATTTGTTCAGGAATCATCTTCATTATCTGAAATATTCATAAGCTGTAACGTGATTTCCCATGGGTGTCTATTAAAAATAATTTTTCTTTCCAAAAATTTAAAGTGCCAAAATTTAAAGACATTAACTGAATTTTTCATTGTACAAGAAATGGTTAAAAAAGTTACAGAAAGAGAAGTGAAGGTACATTTGGAAAAGGATTTCAAGGTGGACATGAATTAATCAGGCTCAAACAACATAATTCTGGTGACGATTGGAGCGAAAAGTCAGTTCACAATACAGCTGTGTTAGGTTAGTGTATGTATCCATATCAACAAAAATGTTCATTATTCAGACTTTGGCTGGCCATTTTGCGAAGTAGCCGGATATCCCTGGCCAAACCTCAATGTGCTGATGTAATATGGCCCAGTAGGAACCAAATCTATTTTTTATTAAATCGCCAACGTCGTATTTTTTGGTTTAGCCCCATGTGGGACAAAAGGGAAAAAAGTGAAATTTGAGAGGAAAAAGGTATAAAAATAATTATGTATACATATATAGCTTTCTCTGCCAAATTTTTAGAAAAAAAAATGATTACGACATCATGACTGGTTTGATGGGTTGCCATAACATGGGCATAATTATCACAAAAATACACCAACTTGACGATGATCTTGAATCATGCCTTTTGTTATCAGACTTTGGCCAGGGATTACCGGCCACTTCAATATTTAATGCAATTTGCCAATTCGCGAAGTAGCTGCCCTTTTCACAAATTGACCAGCTTCAGGTTTTAGTAGTGACATATATATGAAATATCGTTGCTTGTTATTTTCACATAAATTAATAAATTTCTGGATACACCCATTCTATTGGCATACATGGGGGGGGGGGGGACATGTTCCATTAATTTAACATAGTGTGTATAATAAATGTAGTGTTGCATAGAGTGTTTTCATAACAATGTTGTGTGTCATGTATGAAATTATGGCATGATTTTTACTTAGCACTTTTTGCTGTGCTTAGATTTTTGCTTGAAGTTCCTAAGATATAAAATGTAAGGTGTATTCTTTTTGCAAATTCTTTAACAAATGAAATTAAAATGCTTGAAAAGCTTTTACTTTAGTGGAAATAGTTTATATCTTCCCCAGACGCTGAGCAGAATTAACTAACCTGATTGGCTATTATACAGAGGCACAGATAGGGAGAAAACACAGGAGGCTGAAAACGCTTGTCTGGAATTGCCTTTTGATTTGTATACACTGATTCAAGAGCATATGTAGGGTGGGGTTCATCAGGAACAGCTGTTGGGTGCACCAGTTGGTGGGTGTCACTACACTTTAGTGGTGCCAGATTTGAGGTGAAAAGGCAGAAAAACAATTAGTGGTCAAAAATTATTAGAGAAAAATATTTCTGTCTGCTCTAATAGGGGGTGTTACTCAGGAAGTATCCTTATATCCTTAGCTCCTAGGTTCTGGCACCTATGCTGTTGTATACAAAAAATTCTATTGTTTGACAAAATGAAGACTTATTCCCAAATTTTTTGCTTTTACAGAGGTGTAAAAAGTGTGTTAACAAATATGTTTATTTAAATTGGTAAGAATCTTTCATGTGCTGATTCATATGTATTATTTTTCTTGTTACAGGGGTAATGACTGGGAAATGTGTTGAATATAGAGACATTGGTTACAGTTGTGAAATTCACGCTTGGTGTCCTGTTGAAGTGGATGTACTTCCATTGCAAGTTGAATTTCATTAGTTTTATTGTGTTATGAAATAGATCGTTATGTGGTAGCAAAATGTGTGTTAAACATCTGCCAGTAATAATTTTGGTCTTCAAGTTGTATGTTATACTCGTAGAGAGAGCAATAGACCTACAACGGTATAATTATTCATTCATTACACTTCACTTACTGTGAGTTGAAAAAAACTCATAGTTTAAAAAATTGATTGCAGATAGCAGCACTACACACAACAAGCATTACACAAAAACAAACTTCACGGAAGGTTTACTATACATGCACACACATGACATTTCAACATGTACCAATTCATTATAAATTCGGCAGAGGAATATGGACGAGGTGCATGTCTGGTTTAGTAGTTGCATGTTATACTAGAACAGTTCCAATATTGAATTCATATTTCCACGCTAGAGCGAATTTATGAATAGGTTATTGGTGTATTTTTCTCATTCAGTGTTTGTGGTGTTTACAGCATTTGTAGATACTTTTTGCACTGTGTCGAGCAGTTTATATTCTAAAGGTATGTCTACACACTCACTGTACATTTTCCTTGAGTGGTTTGCTTAGTTCTCAGATATTGTGAATGGGATGATAACACAATGAAGCTTGTACTTAGGAGGATTAATTTTTTTTTTGTCAGTACACCGAAGAGCAGTTTCCTCATACTGTACCTCTGGATCTTGTATAACAGAAGACTATGTACGGAAGACATATATTAACGGAAGACTATTACGTGCCTTGCAGTCGTAACTGATTTGTATGAGGGCAAAAAAAAGAAAAAAGAAAAAGCAGTATTTAGGCAATCTATTAACCCTACAAGGAAACAGAGTACACATATGTAAATGTACCTTAAGAAAACCCATGATCAAAGAAGGCAGGTGGCTAAAAGAAATTGAAATAAATAGAGAAAACAGATTTTTAAAGTATAATAAATTTTGCGGTGTATTTATTTAGTAAATATTTCATTAGTGCATTTATTGTTTATCATGCAATTTGTAAATGAATGCCATAACTTAAATAATATCATCTTTAAGCAATTTACAGATTTTTATTAATAGAAATAATTACGGAAAGAATTTCATCTGTATGAGCATTATGTTACAAAACAGTATCTTTCTTGATATGAATATATTTTGCTTTTGTTTGTAGTTATAATATTTATATTGCTTGTTGATTTGATATTGCTCATACTTGCATTTCAATGCATAAGTTTCACAATATAAAAGAATAGCTCTTTGCTGAATTTATTTACTCTATATTTTATAGCTTTTATATAAAATTTAGATTTTTAATCTGCATTTGTAAAAGTTCCATCTATTTATGATGTGAATCAGACAGGGTCGTCTTAACAGCATGTAGGCCCCAGTGCAGTGATTTTTCTGGGGCCCCTCACCTGACTAGAATTAATTGCTTATCACTGTACATGCTTATTCTTGAGAATTGTTACCAGATCTCACACATTATCACACACGAGATTCCCCCTCCGGATCAAGTGGGTGAGCCCATGCATTAATATGGAACTGAAATCAACAGAGATGATTTGATGATCACACTGAAAGCATTCTAATGCAATCAAAATAAGTTATTCTTTTTACAATGAAAATAAGTTTACTCATCAAATCTTTGATGAGTTTATTAATTTAAAAAGTATAATATTTTCTCTCTAAATAAAGTTATCTTTAAATTTACGTCTCATAAATATTCTCACTCATAATGCTTGAGAAAGTAGAATTCACAATACTTATTTTAGTTAAAAATAATAAATGATGTATATAACACAGTGATTAACATATTAGAATAATCTTCGTATGCACTAATAAAAATAAATGAGAAAATGTGAATAAAGACTTATTTTTTGGCTAAGTTGTCAGGTTGGTTGGTGTTAAGTTTTATATGCTAAATTAATTTTTTTCTTTCCTAGGGGTAAGAAACAATCTTTGTTGGCAGCTGGAAAAAACTTCACATTGTTGATTAAAAATTTTGTGGAATTCCCGAAATTTCCAGGCAGCCATAGGTAATTGAATCATTTCAAGACAAAAATGAAGTCTCAAGAAAGAGAGCATTAAACTGTTCAACTTTCAATTTGGGTGGCAGCACTTCTCAAACACAAAACTTGTATATTCCTATATAACTCTGACATCATAAATATGTTAGGGTCACATATATAGAGGAAGACTGTTATATCTTGGCACATTATTTAAAAAAAAAATTTCTCAGTCAGTTATTACCGAAAAATTTTACTAAATTCATTTTTTTGTATCTTTATACTGTATGAAATACAGTGTGGAATTTAAATTACCTTTCTTTCTTACTGTAATAATTAAATATAGATTTATGAAAAGGCAAAAATTTTCCTGTACCTTTAAGCATGCATTGTTGTACCTTCAAACAGGGTAAAATTACAAAGATAAAAAAAAAATACAAATGTTGAGGGAAAATAATATAATAAATATTTTTTTAAATATAAAACATATATTGGAATATGAAATATCAAAATAATGACACAAATATGATTATTATTATATACAGTTGATGCTTGATTTTATGTACCTTTGATTCACGAATATGCTCTTTTTTAAAAGTTGGCCCTGTGTCCCAAACAAATTTGCATAGAGCTAATGTTAAAATTCTGCTCTGTTTTACAAACTCTTATTTCTATCAATTTTCTATTTTATGAGCTTCATTTTTCTTCCATCATTTTTTCCCCTTTTATTTTATTCTTCCAGCCACCTCCGAGTTTGATGTAATTAAAGGTAAACTTTAATTTGGACATTCTACTTGTCTTAATAATCAACCACCAAATATACAGATGTTTTGCGAACATGTGCCAGGAAGGCGGGTTTGATTGTTGGAGAGGGTGACCATGTATTGAAGATATGTTGAAATAACTTAATTCACTCTTTGTGTGCTTTATTGGATAAACTGGTGGTTTCAGAAATGATATGATTAGGGATACATAAACTTTGCAAAAAAAATTTTTTTTTAATCAGAAATTTCGCATTTATTTGAGAAAAAAATTTTTTAATCAGAAATTTCACATTTTTTCACAATAACGAATTCCAAATGAAAAATTTCACTTTCATTCACACACACACACAAAAACAACTCGAATAAATGAAACGATTCAAATCAAAAATTTTACATTTTAAAAAAAAGTATCTATTTTTTTTATTTATTTAACCTTATTTTTCAAATGCTTTTTATAGCATAATTTTCTGAAATTCAAAAAAAGTTGCATATACGATCGTGTACACTTATAACATAACCGGTGGATAAAAAATACGGTTGTGAAATCCTTAAAATTTTGCCCATTCACGTCTATGCATTTTATACAAATACAAAAACAACGCCACAACAGACAAAACGCTCAACAAGGTGGCTGATTTTATCTCTGTTATAGCATACCCTGCTTAAAACATACACTGTGGATATAACAAACCAAAAAAACGGGCTGAACCAAAAAAGTGATCCAGATATAACACTGCAAAAAAAAAAAAAGACCCCAGGAAAATATAGTCAAAAACAGCCTTTTATTTGTATACGGGTGATGTCTTAGACCTAAATTTTTTCAATAAACGAAAAAATACATGGATGGAACAGTTACACTTCCTAACCAACAGATAGCACTAAATATTATAATTGACAAACTTTAGCGTCACCTGTCGATAATAAATGTAACTATTTTGGCAATAAAATTTTGACATTTAATAAAATCCTATCTTGCTGTGCAAAACTGTATCGACTATGCTTTCCGAATTATGTAATTTTTACTTGTTTTTATAACTTTGTGATCTTTTTATTGGTGGTCTCAATTCAAGTTGAAATTGATGGAGTACTGGTGGCTAATTCAAGTGTATTATTGATTTGCGAATTCATGAACATCAGTGGGATTATTTTTTCTGTATTTTTAATTGTACAATACTGTCACCTTCAAAGGGAAAAACCATTAGCATAAACTCAAAAAAATCATTAACATTTCAAAAAATATCTGCATGTTGTTGTATATATTATCTCGTTTTCTAAATAAATTTCCAAAATTTTCAGATACCAATCAAAAACTATCTTCATGCTACATTGTATTTCAATTATGTGAGGCATAAGCTTATTTTTTCTACGACAATCTCAATAATGCATATATGTCATTGCTACGTAATCTAATTTCAACACCTTCCTTATAACATACACTTCTTGAATCATCTAGGGGCTATGTATAACTCCACTGTATTTACATCTAACACAACATCAAAGGGGAATGAGGTGATGCTTGTGGTTTCCCTTTCAAGCACGCTCACAAGTGTTGAGCGAAATTACTTTTCCACTTCAAAAAGTGTAAATTACCTAGATTTTGCGAAAAAGTAGTAAAAAAAATTAAATTTTGCATTTATCGCGGTTATTTCGTAAATACGAAATTTACGTATCCCTAGGTGTGATACATTAGGTCTCCAAGGCGAGTGTCGAACAACCTCTGTTTCAGCCCACTGTTGTTTGCCTACTTTCTCTTCACATTGTCAACAAAAAAAGAAAACATTGCGCTTGACAGCGGATGGAAAAAAAAAAAATATTTTGAAAGCTACTACATGGTGACTACTACATTGATTTAAGTAAACTTAAAATCGGTGCACGATTTTCTGTGAATAATGTTTAATTCTTCAAGTCAAGCATTAAACATTGTTATAGAGATCAAGCATAATTCATAAAGTCTAATACAGGATCGATCTTTGGAGCATACCAGGTTTGGGAGAGCACAAGGAATTTTTTCCTGAGAATTTTCTGTTACTAACCTTCAAAAAGTATTTCTAAATTAACAGAAATTGATTAAGATATCATATAAAAATATTTGATTTTGATATGTTAATTTTTTTACAAAGATATTACATTTTTTTTTACCATTTGTGGGGGGGGGGGTGGAGCACGAGCCCCTTGTGCCCCTTCCTACATATGCCTTATTTATGGTATGTAATCAAGTAAGCATGATTTTTTTACAAGAATTTTCCTTCAACTAAATTGTCTAGTTGATCAGAACACCATATGTAGCCAAGCTGAGCTCATTTTTGATCTTAGAAATCTAGGCGAAAGATTTGAGAAAGTGAAATCAATGTCAGCGACTTTAGAAAGTGAATTAAGTTGTATCATTTTGTCATTTGGAATAAAGGTTTGAGTGGCAGTTTAAATTTTTGGAAATTGGTTTGGGAAAAACAAGAGTCACTTAATACCTGCAGTCAAAAAAATCACGTGGAACAGCATTATTCATTCATAATGCACTCTGTCACAGGTGCCACTTCAGTTGATTTCAACCCACTTGGGAATTGGTTTTTTTGCCTTTAAATTGAAGCAGTTTGTTTTTTTCCAACGGACCAAGATGTTAAGAAACATTGCGCTACAGATGACATTCATTTGCAGGTTTTGGAGAATGTTTTCTAATAAGGATGAGATCACAGTCACAAAGCAAGAAATTGTTTTCTTGCTATGAAGAAGTTTCACTCTAAGAGGAAAGAACATTTTTCTATTAGACAAGCATTATGCTTGTCTAAGCTTTTTTAATTCAAAATCTCTTTGTTTGAAATATGGAAAAATTTAGATGTGTGTGTGTATATATATATAAAAATTATGAAAAATAGATCAACCATTCTTTTTTAAATTAAATTTTACAAATTATTTTTTGTGCATTGATTTTTTCTCCTCTTTAGGAGAAACATCAAAGACACCAGTAACAGCACATATCTTCAGAGCTGTCATTATGATGCAGAAAATAATCAAGAATGTCCTGTATTTGTTCTTGGTGATATCGTTTCCTGGGCTGGCGAAGATTATGAAAAAATAGCCGTCAAAGTGAGTTTTTATCTGGATAGTTATGCTTCATTTATGATGTATAAACCACAGAAAAAAATTACCACCATAGGGAGTCCCACACTGAGAGGGCACCAACTTCTCTGTGAGTATAAAAAAGCTGTGTTTGGAATCAGCAATAAATTGCAGGTCCCGGTCGAATTAGTCCCCCATTGGCAGAAAATGACATCCGTGTGGCAAAAATGATCAAATGATATGATGTATAAACATAAATTTTTAATGCTACGAGTGACATGGAATCACATATGTGACATGGAAGCCTTTTCAAGCCAGTTTAATTTACCTGCATGTGCATAAATAAGTTAACTTAGTGTGACTAAAATGTTTGAATGATCAAACAAAGACAATTTTGTTCATTCGAGATCTTTTGTTTAGCATTTGCGTATCCACAGGTCATCAGAATCAATATCAATGACAACATGGAGATGCTGTCTGCTGCTTGGTTTCCTAAATAAAAGATATACATGACTACGTTAATAAGACAGTTGATATTTTTTAAAATTTTTTGATTTGATCAATACTTAAAATATGAAAAGAAAAAAATAGAAAGCGATAAAAATGAAGTTATGATGTACACCACTCTACCAGAGCCAGAACTGAGGGGGGGGGGGGGAATCGCACCTAGGGGTAATCTTGACGGTGCAGTAAATTTTATGATTAACAAAAACTTGAAATCTTAAAAATCCCCTTCTGAAAAAAATTCTAGTTACTGTCTTGCTCTGTATCATCATATTTATACAAGTGACAAAAATTGACTTTAAAACAAAAATCTCAGCTCATTTTTCAAGAATTTATAGTAGTTATTTTTGTAATATAACATTTCATTCTTTCAACTTTTTCTATTTCAGGGTGCAGTTATTGCGATTGTGATAAATTGGGATTGCGATTTTAATATCAACTATAAATACTGCTTTCCTACGTATCGTTTCTATCGCATGGATGATGCAGATGCAAAATTGGCACCTGGCTGGAATTTCAGGTTAGTCTCAAATTACAAAAGAGAATTGCCCACCCCCCTCTTAAGGGAGATGGGGTGGGGTAATGATTTTAAAGTGTATATTTTGCCAATGTGAGTAGTGGGTATTTTGGGATGTATCTTGACTTTAGATATTGACTTTGGCATATGCAGGGTGTTCGTAAACTATTTATGAGAATTGATATTCACTACTGATGTGGCATTTCCATTCTGCCAGAGAAGCAGCACTTCTCCAATGATTGATGGTTACGCTCTGGAGAAATGTTGCTTCTCCCATGGAGCAGAACTGACATCAGAAGTGAAAACTTGTGCTTGTTGGAAGTGTTTTTAACTCTCTGACACTCTAGATTGCAACCATAGGTTCAATTATAAATATTGTTCATCTTGATGGGTACTATCATCCCTCCAATTTTTTCCTGAACAGTTTATGAACACCCTGTATACATAATATGCATATATTGGAGAAGCATTTGCAAATTGCATATTGTAGGGATGGGCACACAAGTTTGCATGTATACATGACCATTACATACATATCTAATTCTCAAGATAATGCTTATTGCATGCCCACTGAGTAAACTCTGAAACAAAAATCTGGGGTTAAGGATGTTATTTTTTGCAAAATACTTACTGAATAATTTCGACTCCATTTTAGTTTTTGTCTTTTTTTCCCTCTCTCTCAGAGTGTACTATTTTTTTTTTACATTTATGAATTTTAGTTGAATCAAATGCAATTTTTATGGAAAAAAATAGCTAGAAAGTGAATAATTTAATATATACTGACACTTATTATAGCACACTATTGTACAAGTGACAAAATTGCACAAAAGTATTCTCAAGCTCATTTCAGATTAATTCAAGCTATGAAGAAGTAAAATGAATTAACTGCTGTATCTCTTATATGCACTTAAAAGTTTACTGTGTTTGTTTCCTTCTATCAAAAGAAAAATAAATTTGAGCCTCAATGCTCTTCATATTCTTTTATAGGTATGCCCAATATTATAATGGCAACAGTCGTACATTATACAAGATGTATGGCATAAAATTTTCTATCATTGTTCAAGGAAGGGCTGGAAAATTCAGGATAATTCCACTGCTTTTAAATGTTGGTGCTGGTCTTGGTCTACTATCGATGGTAAGTTTTTTTTATTTATGTGTTTTTAAGACGAGAAAAACATTTTCATGATAACACT
This sequence comes from Pholcus phalangioides, assembly GCF_987345545.1. NCBI lineage: Eukaryota > Metazoa > Arthropoda > Arachnida > Araneae > Pholcidae > Pholcus > Pholcus phalangioides. The sequence goes on from NW_028301594.1 coordinate 16,746,841, forward strand.
ATAAAAACAGTTAAAATAGAAGTAAATAATATATTTGCTTTGTACATCTAAGGTGTATACAGGGAGGGGGCATAAGGTTGGGGCTGATAAAAAGTAAAATATTAAAAGAAATGTTGTTTCTTTTTGATTCAAAACTATACTTTTTGAAACTATGGAAAGTCTTTGTTATATCTAATGGATGTCTTCTAATATACAGCAGAGTCTCGACGACTATTCGACCTCTGTATCATCCAGCCTAGTTAAGGAACAATGATAACAATTCTCTGTGATAAAAATGAGAAATAATTTATTTTGCCAAAGCATTCTAAGTGTAATCAATTTGTGCAATCATTTATCAATAAACAGGAAAATAAGTTTGCATAATTTTTGTTGGAATTAAGTCTACATTAATGCTCACTACGTAAATCTCACTATAACAATGTTCTGCAAACCAAGAAAAAATTTAAGATATTTAGGGAATATCATTACACAGAGAGGCAACATTACGATCATGTGCCATCAAATTTATGCTTCTGTTGACATCTTGTCTAAATCATCATAGTTAGTACCACCACAAAATGAACTTTTGAGTACCGTATTTATACGCTGCAAAAAATTTTAAATGATTAGTAGATAAACAAAATTTGGTTGGATGTATTGTCCTGTAAAAAGGTTAATTGCAATACACTTTGGTGTATGACACAAAAGACTGTGATATTGAAAACTTCATCAACACTTTTTGCAATCATGTGGAGCTGATATTGTTAGATATTCTCGGAAGAACAAAAATGTGTGATGAGTTTAAAAATATATCAAAGGATATTTCAAGCAAAATATTAGAAAATATTGTTGCAGTTTAAAAATTTCCTAAAAAATATCGTTAGGGGCCATTCAAATATTACGTAAGCAGATATTTTTAGCCATTTTTGACCCCCTCTCCCCCCTTGTCAGAAAAAGTCAGCAAAACACTGACCCCCCCTTCCCCCCTCGTCAGCGAAATTTCGTCAGCAGCTTAGAATATTTCATATCTTCAAAAAGGGTGATTGATGACGTAAGCAAACTTCAAACCTCCCCTCCCCCTTGTCATCAAAAGTCAGCAAATCCGAACCCCCCCCTTCCCGATGCTGACGTAATACTTGAATGACCACTTATAGAGGGGTTTAGCATAGTAAAGGATATTGTTGTATTGAAGGCTATAGGCGATTTGAAAAAATACTGTTGTTGAGGGGATTATTGTTATATCAAGCATCTTTGTAGTGAGGTTTCACTGTATTTTGTTTATTTTAAAAGCATATACCTATTCATGCTGTACAGTGTACATAATTTTATGTTTCTGATAGTTAAGTTGAACATTATGAAATTTATATTGAAATGTGTACATTATTTTTATACTTGGACTTCCTTTTCCTGAATTAAATTTTTAAAACGTACAGTACAATGTATAACAAACATTTACAAAGCACTGGCCTGTACTTAGCTGTCGGAATATATGAATAAGATTGGTTTTTGAGACAAAAATAGTTTTTAATGGTATGTGAGGAGTAGAAAGTGAACATCTGTAGAACTTTAGCCTATCCAGCTTTTTTGTTATGTGGCCTTCCCCTTTGCTGGGATCATAGGCCGGATAGTCCAGAGTCTACTGTATTTTATTATCACAAAACATTAGGAAACTTCTTTTCAGTTTTATGTTATGTTTTGGCTTAATGCATGGTTGTGAAGAGAATAGGAAGACACAATGCACAAAAAATTTATTGCAAAAAAAATAATATTTATTGCAAAAAAAAATAATATTTATTGCAAAAAAAAATAATATTTATTGCAAAAAAAAATAATATTTATTGCAAAAAAAAATAATATTTATTGCAAAAAAAAATAATATTTATTAGAAATCAAACAATATATTAATAGAAGGATTATCAGAAGGTTCCAAAATATAGAACTTAACAGTTCTTTACGACCTACAATGGTTGATGAACAGCATGATTTTTGACAGTTGATTCTTTTTTTATTGAATGAGGCATACAATTTTCTTTTATGAATGTGTTTCCTTGTGTGCACACATGCTGTCTTTTTTTTATGAAACATTTATGAATGTTATTTTGTATTTCAATAATTTGAGACTGCTGTTGTTTAAATTTTTTTTTTTTGTGCAGAACAATTTATGTACATGTGAATCATTACCTGTGTATCTCATTTCAGAATGTAGTGTTGTGTGATATCATTGTTTTGTACCTGGCAAAGCGAAAACAGCTGTACAAATCTAGGAAATATGAAAGTGTTCTTGAAGCATCAGCAGAATATAGTGACATTGTAAGTAATGCAGAATGATCATATTCTTGACTGTGGTATTTTTCTCAACATCTGATTTATAATATGTCATATCATCTGATTATAATATCATAATTGCATAAATTGCTCTATGAGATGGTAGCTCTCATTGATGGTGAACGTGATTTCCTCTCCAGAGTAATTTTTTCAGATAATATCATTCCATGTGTCCAACAGAGTTAATCAACATACTTGCTGAATTCAGGGCTCAGGAAATCCCCATGAAATTTTTGAAGTGAAGAGAAACAATCCAAAATTAATGTATGTTCATTCTTTCGCATGATATGGTCATTGAGTCATTTCTAATCTGGGTAACAAAAGGAGTGCATGTAGAAGTGCATTGATTTTTTTTACAAAAACTTTGCAAGTGCTGCTTTCCTTATTCTTTACAATTTCTTGTTAAGTGTAGGATAGAAACAAGTTTTTGCCAATACGCATCTAGATGTGTGATTCAATCACACATGAAAATGATCACACATGAAAATTCAATTTTACTCTTCCAAATTTTGTTGAGAAGTGAAAATATTTCTTCAGATTTCAGGTAATTTTTGTAATAAAATTTATTTTCGACTATTATTTTTTACTCTAAAAATTTTTCATTAAAAATACCCCTCTTTTCTGTGAAAAGAGGGGTAAAAATTTTGAAGAGGAGTGAAATTACTCATCAAAATTATTTTTTTGGATAACACTAGTGGGAACTGCTCCAAAATATGGACATTTGAACTTTACATTGTATATATATATGGTATGATTGGTGTCTGAAGCCTAGTACCTTTACGAAGTAGTCAACACATTGCCCAGATTTTAGACACCTGCCACTATGTGAAGATGCTAGACTTTGGGCATGAACCCTTACATATAGTTATGAAAGAATTACAATAGAACCATAATATCTGTGGTTTCAGTTATCTGTTGTTCGAAAAATTATGTATGTGGTTGACTATCTGAATTGCTGAGTTCAGAAAGTTACCACCATTAACTCAAATACATTATGACTTGAAAGATGAATAAATTGTTTTTACAATGTAATTACAAATGTTTTCATTGCATATATAATTAAAATGTGTCTTATTTTTCTTAAATCTATCTCCAAATAATATGAATGCACTACCCTTCTCTTGTAGACCATAGTTTACTCAAAATTGCTTTTGCAGGTTATATAAGAGCTAAATTACTTCTTTAAGGCCCTGATGTGTGAATGAAGAACACTAGTGAAATCACTATACACATACCGTACTTATTTTAATTGGAGGATTATCTCGTGAATGTCATCAATGTTAGTAGTTTACATACCTAATTTTATTTCTCTTATACATTTTAATTAAAATGCTTACCCCATGTTTTTCAAATAGTGGAATATTTTTTTGAAAATCTTTTTGCGAGGTTTATAAAATTTTTCCTTGTGTTAGATTCGTCAATGCTTGTGCATCGATGCTTTATGTCCAGCAATATGAGTCACAAAAAGGGTACAGTTTGGGGGGGGGGGATCCTCAGAAGTGACGAACCAATTTCCTGCAAATATAGTTGTCCTACTTCAATAGAGGAGCAGTTTATTTACTCCTGTGTTATGATGTATGTATATTTTTCACTTGTGTACGATGTAGATGCCACTTATGAGAATCACAGTTATTGATATCGTTGGGGTATTGTTATCACTTTTGCAAAGTACGGAACAGACCAATATCCTAATATGGGAAAAAAATTTTTTTTAGTTACCAGGACTTCAGTTTATGTTACCAATTTTTTTTTGTACATTTTGAAGTTAAGTTTAACCAGACTCGTTTTTTTTTCTCTGTAAGTTATCGTTATCAGTCTGCAAGAGTATATAGTTAGCAGGTGTACTCCCTCTCCCCGGTTTTGATAAATTTTTCCATACTTGGTTCACAATGTCTTAATTGTGCCATAGTAGTCACTATGATCCATGCATATGTAGAGCTACTTCTGCAACGAATTCAGTTTTCTACAGTGAACATGAATACATGTAAGATTTTGAAACAAACAAAAAAAAGCCTTCAGTTCTCTGTCAGTTTTTTTCAGTTGTCCAGATTCACAGTTTTCACCTGAAAGGCTATCTCAAGATATCTATGGAATGTACCATACATTTTAATTCCTCACAATGGCTGATTGAAAGAAGCAGGGTTTTAGATGGAAGGGGGAAAAAATCTAGTTTCGGAATAATATGAAAATAAGACAAAAAATTGCATGATTGAACATTTTTCAACCAATTATTTTAATGGGAAAGTAAAACAGTGTTTTTTCCCATTTTCATACCCCTGTTCAACCAAATGGGACATATGATCATCATATTGGCTTTTGGGTTTCTTTCAGAATAGTTATAAATTGGTTATTGTCATCAGAAACCCTGAGCTCGATGTGATCACATCAAACAGCTTTCACTGTATATATATATAATACTTTTATTATAAGAAATGAAACAGTGTTATTTTAAAGTAAATAAGTACTAGTATATATGTAAGCAGTAGTAGTAGTAGCATTTTATTGGCAAAATTCAGCTTTGAACTGAGATTATAGATGAAATGACCTTGGTGATAATAAAATTATATATATATGATCTCTGTATCTCTTGCTCATGCCTACAGTTACATGAGCTGTTTATTAGATATATGGGTGTATTTTGTGTGGCCATAATAGCTTTTCTCTTGTACTAATTTAATTTTGCTATTATTTTTCCCTAGGAAGAGAAACAGGTTGAAAATGAACCACATGACTATCTAATTGATTGAAGATTGATGATTCTACATTGATTCCATGAATGATGATATCATCTGTGATATTTGTGTTTCAGTTATTTTTTCATATGTTTTTCACATTACACCACTTTTCAAATTGATTATTTTATACACGAATTCAATAAACTTTTTCACGTGAATTTCAGTGGACTTGAATTGATTACATCTTTGGAAACCAAACAATACTTCTTTTATTGATAAGTATAAATTCCTCGTACTAAAATCAAAACTATTTATTAAATAGGTGGAATTATAACTAGTGTAGAGAGAAACGATGTCACTCTCCGCTGTTCATACGAAGTACGAAAGCCTGGATAACCAAGCGGAGATCGAGATGTAGTTCGGAAAGAAAATTCACATTCCTCTCATTTTCCCATTGTTATCCAGGCTTTCAGACTTCGTATGAACAGCAGAGAGTGACATCGTTTCTCTATATGTCGCCATCTGGGGGCTAACGTCGTAAGAGCTATTAGCTGAGCTAGGAGGCTGTCCATGCACAGTCTTGTTCAGCATTCTTGCATATGCTCTAAGGAAGGAAAATGTTTGTCCTCTGTAGTTCAATGGTTAGAACACTCGCCCGGACAGTGAGAGATTGGTAATTCGATTCCCCACAGAGTAATGTGAATTTTCTTTCTTAACTACATCTCGATCTCTGCTTAATTACCCAGACTTTCATACTTCATTATAACTAGTGTTAATGAGATAGATGGCGTTTTCTCAGCCCAAGGTATCAAGGAAACATTTTATTTTCTGGACATTGCAAGAGGGCCTGGGTTTGAGTCCCGGCGGAGACAAGATGACTTTTCGTTCCGAGTTCACCTTAGCACAATGTCCAGAAAATAAAATGTTTCCTTACTAGTGTTACTGTTAGAAAAATTTATTTTATTAAACTCCTTATGTGTGGTTAATGGCTTCACAGGGTCAGATTCTATGATTTTGTTAGTTGGCGAATTGATGTATTTTTGGCGACTTCCAGCAGCATTTACCACTTGCTCTCATAGCCATTTGGGGGGGTGGGCATGAGGTAGAGATTGATTTCATTGGACATAATATGCATTTTCAATTAGGGGGTCAGTATTATGTGACAAAATTATATCATATGTGGATTAATTCAAACACGCACACCCAAAAATATTTTATTTGTGCACTTCCCCTTCTGATTTGGAAGATACAGCCTATACTCTATTATATGAACTGCACATTTTTACAAACTAATTTTCTTTGTCCAGAACAATATACCATTATTTTTCAAATGTCTTTCTCATTTATGAACTTTCAATTATACAAACTACTTTTTCATGTTCGTACAGGTTTGTAAAAATAAGAGCATTGACTGTGTGTGGCAGCTTCTTGAGTGCATAACATGCACATATCAGACATTCATAAATACAGTTGTATGTTAACAATGCATGCATATATATGCGAGGGATGCCAAATCTGAGTTGAAAGAATGAAAATAAGCTTTGTAAATCAAAATAACATAATCAGGGTTGCCAGAAATAGGTTCTGTACAGGTTTTTTCTCAAGCTGCCCCACATATAACGCTTTCCAGCATGTACCAATTCATTAGAAATTCCCCCAAAACGAGCTCAGCCACCTCGTTGGGCGTTTTGCCTGTTGTGGCGTTGTATTTGTATTTAAATTTGCGGTTTAGAAGCAGTAATCACAGATCTGGTGTTAAACCTATTAATTGAATTTAACCATCTTTGAAGGTTTTAGAAGTTACTCAGCAATGTTCCACAAATGTATTTAATGATGTTCAACTCATTCACTTAATAATAATTGGTTGCAGAATAATATACCATTCCCTTAATAGTTAATAGACCGCTTCTCTCCAGCCTTTCAATCTGCAGTTATTTTATAACTCTGTCAAATGAAGTGCTGGTTGTAGCATCATAGAGTTCCCAGCGACCTGGAAAGTCAGAGAAATGAAAAATAGTCAGGGAAAATGTAAAATATTTGTTAAAAGTCTGCAAATATCCGTTAAAAGTCGGAAAAAATTTTATCAAATGGGAAAAACTGAAACTTGAGAAAAGTTTGGGAGGTGTTAAGAGTTTTTGAATTATATTTTTTCCTTTGGGAGTTTTGGTCAGAGAAATGATCAAGCAGAATTCGCTGGGAAATTTGTATTACACTTGCCCCAGAACCATCTTAACGCCCCACCCGGGCACTGCGTGGAGACCCTCATAAAACTGAGATCTGTTATTGAATTCATTTTTGGGATAGAACCACTTTAAAGCTGTAAAAAAAAACGATAAAGTTTCATTATACTGCGGGGGGAACCACTTTACTCCACGCATTCAGGTTCGTTTCTCTCAAAATATAATTTTGGTTTTAAAGTTATTTTATCCTTGGACCAGTGCCATCTTAACACATGGCCCGACTCGTGCACGGCCCGGGAGCCGCATAAAAATTAGATCTAGTTAAAATTTTCGAAAGTGAGCATGTAAATTGGTGGACAAGCATTTTTAGACAGATGGGGGAGGGGGGGGGGCGCTCAGAAAAATCACTGCCTGAGAGCCCATGAGATGATCTTAAGACGGCCTTCTATGCACCTGAAGTGCCTCGTGCGTGGAGACGGCACTGGCCCCAATATCCCCCCTCCCCTGGTCGACTTAAGCTGTCAAGACGGCCCTTCGCTTGGTGAATGTTTCGTACTTGGAAACAGAAACAAAGAGGGAATTTCGATGATGAAACAAGATGGCTGCGAATAATATGATTAGTGTAAACTGTTTGTTCCACCGAGCTCCCCCTTTCACCACGGCTATTTTCGAAACAGGCTTTAATTGTGGTGAAGGTGGCTGTCGCGAATTGTCTTAGATTTCTTATAGGCCTATACAGCAGAGTTCAATTTTTTTCTACTTGCGGTTCGGTGAGATTAAATGAACAATTTCAGGGCAGGCAAAAGCGCGAGAAATAATTTGAGGGGGGAAAAAAAGTGGGAAAAATTTTCTTAACTTTCTAACTTATTGTATTTTATCATATGAGAGAGAAACATCGTTGATCTGGGACGCTTATACGTATGTCACCTATCGAATAAAAACAAAACTATTTGTTATAATTCTTCCTAGTAAAATTGATCTTGGGTTTTAAACCGTCGTGAAGAGTGAAATTGATAATATATGGTTGAAATTACATTTTTCTTATTTTTATGATGCACGCCGGTGTAAATTTTCTTCATCATAATGCCTTTTACTATGCTTTTATGCCAACTGTTTTTGACATAAAAAAAGAAAGAAAAACAATTGCACAGGGACCCTGCTCCCATCTAAGAAATAAAAATAAACTGATTGCCATAATCCTTCGAATAAAAATGTATTGTGGGCATTGAACGGGTGAGCAGCATGAAAGTAAATGGTATAATACCATATATTTTGGGACCTTAATGAGACCTTTCATAGTAAACAAAAATTTTATAAACAAGGTCGATCTCTGGACCTTTTGGGTTGGAGATGAGTTAGCTTTCCCTCTATGCCTGGCCGTGGTATAATTGAGCGTGTGTAGGGACCTTGATCATGGGTAGGGACCTCAGTGTCATGGGCCCCCGGGCAAAGTTAGTCATGTTTTGTTGGACCCTCGTACTTAGCTGTTTGCATATTCACCTCTTCCCCCGACCACCAAGCCCTCGAGCCATGGCGAGATGGGCCCGGTTGTTGATGTGGTTCTGGTTCCTACGGTCAGTTCTGTTTATTCTGAAATTTAGTCACACTTTTTCCTTCCATATTTGACTTGAAAAGGCTTTATTTGTTTCTCTCTCTCTCTTCACATTGTTATTCTTCATAGCTCTCTGTACCCACCCCCTTAACCACGTGCCTTCCACGGGGTGGGGGGGGGGGGGTTCAGGATGATTCTCATCATTTTTTTTGATTTTTTACAATATTAATTTACTATACAGGCTGTCTCGAATTGTTTGCACAACGGATATCTCTGGAACGGTTGACTTTAGAAGCATACTTTCAATTATAAAAAGTTCTTGAATTTCGTGCAGTGTCTCAAAATTTGTTTGAGGGATTGATTGTATAAATAAAAATAATTAAAAAATTAACTTTTTATATACAGTTCCCACACTTGTGCTCAAAGTTTCAGTTCAATAATTGCAACTTTGAGCACAAGTGTGGGAACTGTATAAAAAGTTAATTTCTTAATTATTTTTATTGAAATGTAGATCATCCTTTGAATAGCCATTTGCAAAAATTTCATATTTCCAAATGCAATATTTATCGAGACATTAAATATATAAAATCACTATGTTTTAGCAATTTGTCCATTGCGTCGGAAAGTTTCATTAGTTAAAAAAAAGCCATTTCTAGTGACTGTACACAAATAGAATGAACTTAACCATTTCACTTTTTTTATTATAATAAATTAAAATGTATTTTTTTGGCAATTATGTTTTGACAATTACAGAATTTTCACAACTTTGAATTTAATTTCCGTTTCACAATTTGTGAACCATGCCCTCAATCATTGGCGATAAATGCTGAAATCTTCAAAGTCAAATATTCCCGGTAATATTGCGTTTAAAAATATGAAATTTTTGTAAATGATTTCCCAGAGCCTCATTTACATTTCACTAATTGGAGATTTTCAACAAACGGTATCTACATAAACAGTTTTTTTTTGTATACGAGCCCTTAGGAAATTCGAAACATTTTGAAGAACGGCACGCAAGGCCTTAGCGGGGGGGGGGGGGGGAAGTTGGAGGTCTGGTCCCCCCGAAATGTGAGAAAATGACCGAAAAAGTGAAAAAGATGGCCAAATCTATTTTTCCATCACTTTGGTCCCCCTCCGAACGAAATCTCTGGCTACGGGCCTGACCACCGCACGTCATTTGAAAAACTTTTTGTTATAAAATTTTTCGAATTTATCTGAAGTCAACGGTTTCAGAGATATCCGCTCTGTAAACAATTTCGTTAATTTGGGACCAGGGCTGCAACTTGGGGGGGGGGGGAGCAGACGGGTCTCGTGCCCCGGGCGCTGGACCCGAGAGGGAGCAAATTTCATTCTGAAACCTCTCCTTCAACATTACAAGGGGGCGTCAAAATGCACGCTTGCCCCGGATGACCAAGCATCTAGTTGCGGCCCTATTTGGGACAGTCTCTAGAGCAGTGTTTCTCAACCGCCGGGCCGCGGCCCGGTACCGGGCCGCGAATGATCAGCCGTTTAATTTTTTCTCATTCATTTGCCGTTGGTCTTGTGTTTGACTGAGCCTTCCACTCACAAAAATGAATGAAACTGGGCCGTGGGCTTGCCAAGGTTGAGAACCACTACTCTATAGGAGCTAGCGAAAAATTTGACCCGGGGTGAGCAACCCAGAGAGCAAGGGATCAGGTCAGTGAGTGACCTAGTAAGTTTGTAAGCATGTGAGTGAACAAAAGAGAGACAGAAGCGCATGTACTCGCTGAAGTGGCCCAGTGAATTCAAGGAATGATTTGTCTAGTAAAAGTAAAACTAGACTAGAATGGGAGCTAGAAGGACGGCAAAATTTGTGTATCCCACATTCGGCTAAACCCTAAATCCACCTCTGGATGGGGGCGGCATGATGACGCCGTTTATGTGATTGCACTAAATTCGAATCTAAGTTGAGTTGCGGAGAGACATTTTCCTTGTGTTGAAACCCCTTGAGATCACAGAAGGGGAGGGGATATTTCATGGTGATCATCATCATGAGACGTTCATTGAATGGGTTCATTGCCAGCAGATCAGGGATATTTATTACTCCATTAAAGGGTTATGAAGCCCGCCCCGGGGCGGAAGGGAAAACGTTTCTGCTTCTCGACATGCCTGCCCTTCATTAGACAGGCTGACGCCAGAGAGAGAGAATGCATATATAGTATGTATATTTTATTGGTCTATTCTCTTCTCCTCCTCCCCCTTTGAATACTAACATTCGTATGGACTGCACTGGCAGGTTCATCAGAAGATGTCAAGTTTTTGCTGCCATCTTCTTTCTGCTACTTGATAAATATGCAGATTAAAAAAAAAGGAAAAGTTATTAAGAAATGCTAGTCGGAGTTGTTTTTGCACGTGAACTCGGTTTGACTGAGCGAGGGTCTTTACAGACGTACGTGCACGCTAATAACCAACGATGTTAGTAGCATCTCAATCGTATTTAAATCGTCCGTCACGAGAAGCTTGGCGTATAGATGATAATTATTTATGTCATCCCGAATGTTCTGTGGTTTTGATAAGCAGAGTCGCATTTACAGGGAATGGGTGGGTGGGGTTTAGCGGCTATAGCCCAGGGCGGCAAGTTTGAAAAGGCGGAAAGGAGGAAAGAGCGATCAGGGAAATTAGTAGAATTGGAGAAGGGTGGTAAAATTTGTACGGCCCACAGGCGGTAAAACCATAAATCCGCCTCCGGCTAGAGAGTGAGGGACCAGGTCACTGAGTGATCAAAAAGGTGACCTAGTGTGTGTACAAGTATGTGGGCAAAGCTGCATTAAGAGTCTTTCAAGCATCTTTCAAGCGGCTTTGTATGTGGGTGACCAAATGAATGACCTAGAGCAGTGGTTCTCAAAGTTTGGAAGCCCGCGGAACGGTTTCATTTATTTTTGTAAGTGGAAGGCCCGGTCAAATACAAATACAACGCCACAACAGGCAAAATGCCCAACGAGGTGGCTGATTAAAAGATGCCCATAAAAATATGGATGTCATATAGTTCCAAAAAAAATATAGCAACCAAATTAAAAATACATGACTAATGGAAAATGAATGGGGGAAAATATGAAACGGCAGATCAATCGTGGCCAAATCATCCAATCAATTCAAATATATAATTATCTTCTTTGTCTCTGTGTGCCTCAAACTATAGTCAGGAAAAAAATCTGGACGCTAACTTCTCAAGGCGAAAAGAAATGCAAACAAAACATTTTAACAGATTATCGGAATCATGGCCGCACATGCTCCGCAACAAAAAAAGCGTTGTTGTCGTTGATTGGGACATCTCCAGCCAATGCAATACAAACTATAAAATGCAAAGAAAATGACCTCAGCTTATGTGCAAAGTTGATTCTGAATTTTTATCTTTGAACTGGCTGGAGTAAAGAGCGTCTATAGGACCCTTCGCAACATGCAAAGCTACGAATTTAAGGGATAAAAAGCACATTCATTAACGATAAATAAATAAAAATCAAGAATACCCCGGAGAACAGGACATGTGATCACCCTATGTTGGAGCAGAGGGGTCACCCGTAAAACTCTTGTCAAAAGGGTGTCACGCTTCAAGAAGTTTGTGAACCATTACTCTGTTCTCAAACTTCATTCACTTGTGGCTCCCTTGCAAATTCATGGTTTATCTGCGGCTTCTCTGGCCCCCATAAGGGTGGGGCTCCAGTCCTGGTGCCCGGCATAATTACCATAATTTTTTTTGTTTTTTCATGCAATAAATTCACTATAGAAGGGCCCGTGAGCAAGCAGTCTGGCTTAAAGACCCACCAAAGATCCAAGCCTGTTTAGGGCCCGCCCTCTCCATTATGTGAGAGCAATACCCCCAGACTAGTTTAGTAGATATTGTACATTCATAATACAACCACTTCGAAGCATAAATAGGAGCGCCACATCAATATTTCCAGCTCGCCGCGACGCCCCTGACAAAGGTTGATGGCGTTCTTTGGAGCACCGACTTACACTTTGAGAAACACTCCTCTATGGACTGGTTCTCGTTGATGATTTATGGATGGATTTTTTCCCGACAGAACTTACAGTATGCCTTTTCTTCGCCACAGAGAGCAACAGGTCTACAACAACAACACAATTATTCAATCACTATCACTTCCCCTCATAGTTAGAAAAATTGATGGCAGATGGCGCCACTACTCATAACAAGCATTACGCACAAACACACTTCACGCCAGGTTCACTAAACGTACACGCACATTCCAACACGTACCAATTCGTTATAAGTTCCGCAGGGGAATGTGGACGAGGTGCATGTATGGGTTCAGTAGAAGTAGTATGACTTTTCTTTTACTTCTCCTCACCTTGAAATAATTCTCAATTGACGAGTCTGACGTCATCACGGGTGAAAAACGACTCTCCACACCCACGTTGTTTTCGCCCATTCTAAAAAAAAATATTCACGAAATTTATGACGACTATTCAAATTTTTCCCTCATGAAAATGTAATTTTGAAGCGAATATTTTCTATGCGTTATTTGCGCACCTGACACGGCCCAACTCAGCAGCTTAACCTATTGCAGGGATAATTTACTTGCGTCGGTGCATAAATGTTTCCCTACTATGAACTTGAATGTTTACGAATGATAAAAGAGGGGACATTTCCATCTACGTACGCGTTTAGCGTCAGTTTTTATTTTTTATCCGGTTCATGTCTGTGACACAATGCGTGCGATTACCATTAAATATTAGAATGAAAGCCTTTTTATACATACCTCTGGTAGGTAATAACACTGATGGCTGATCTGGCCTCGTGTATTTCCAGTACATATATTCGAGTGGATATTCTACACACTCCAATGCTCCGCTAATCGCGAGTCTCGGAAGGAAAAAGAAAATAGCGTTCATCGAGTGATTGTGAAGGTGACATCTCTCTGTGAATAGCACTCGGAAAAAATAGCGGCGGTGGATTGATTCCTATGCAACTTGTGAATTTTTTAAAGGTTTTTTTTTTTTACTATTTGGCAATGGCTGTTTGATCGACCACTGCTGTCCAATGCCCCTCTGGTAGTAAAAATACACGCCCCATTAGTTCGTTAAACGTTCAAGTGATATCCGAAAAGCCTTGCCACCGTGAAACAGAGTGATCCCTGGATTTTCCCGAGGAATGAGATGGGGCAGACGGACGCGGGGCCCGGTGCGGAAATAATTGCAGGGCTGAAGGCATCTTAATAATTTCGGTTCCTCTGGCCCCGATTTTATGTATTCTGTAGGAGAGAGCAGTCGGCATCAAAAAATTCATACATTCCAAATAAGGAGAATAATTGACAGAGATAATTCCACACACACACACCCATGAAATTTCTGAATTCCAGAATGGATGAAAATTCACAATTTTCGAAAGCAATGATTTCGGAATTGTTTCTTTCTAGTTGAAAATCCAGACTTCCAGAATGAATGAAAGTTAAGAACTTAGAAAAGAAATTATTATTACCGTTATATAGTGCGAGGCCCAGTGTGACCGCATCTGTCGCACTCCCCTAAGGGCAGTTTTGTTTGGAGAAGGACGTGCAAAAAAGATTTCGCTTTTGTGTTTCGATTATCTGTTAACTATCCAATAAGTCCATGTGGTTTCGGAATTCATTTGATTTGCCTTGTATCCAGGTCTACAATTAGATAGGTGAACAACATTCCATTTTTTCATTTCATACCGTGCACCTCCCAGGCTCTATCAACCATTATCAATTTTAGCTATTGCCCCGGATGGGTGGTGTCGGGTGCTTTATTATGCATATAAAATACATGAATATAAGAACACATTATTAAAAAAAAAGTATATACAGATTTAAATATTTCTATTATACAATTTATTTTGATGAGCTGTTATGATATCTTTGTAGCTCTATTGAGTTTGAGCCCTTTGTTGTTCTCTGCGGCTAAGCGCCAGGTCCTGAACCACGGTTTCCCCGTTGGCTTGTTGACTCAGGTGAGCCCTCCGCCGTGGCCATGCCAGGTCCTGCGCCAAGGTGAACAACAAGGGCGTACATAAATTTTTAGGCCCCCCTCAGACTTCAAGAATACCAAAGTTCCCAAACTTTTTTTTTACTGGCCCCGGCTCAGAATTTTCTTTCCTCATCGCCCTTGAGTGATCTCATTGGATCCTATATTTTACCCCTGCAACATCACCCTGTTCTATAGGGGCCGTTGGCACACCTTAACACATGGCTCTGAGGGCCTCGTGATAATGAGATTTGGTGCTATGATTTTTGGAGCAAATAAGAGTATCAGTAAGGTGTGTTGCCAGCTGGGCAGAGGTCCCGAGAACATTTCTTTGAGGGATGCCCTGG
The DNA here is from genome assembly GCF_987345545.1 of Pholcus phalangioides. Taxonomy (NCBI): domain Eukaryota; kingdom Metazoa; phylum Arthropoda; class Arachnida; order Araneae; family Pholcidae; genus Pholcus; species Pholcus phalangioides. The sequence continues at coordinate 16,761,863 of NW_028301594.1, forward strand.
GCAGGGGCGTACGCAGGATCGACCTTTGTGGGGGGAAGCACAAAAGGCTGGGGGGGGGGCACAAAAATGTTTTCCCGACAGATTTTGAGTTGCCACCTTTCATTTAAATTAACAGAAATTGGTTTATATAGCATATAAGAGGGGTATTTCCTTTCGATACATTTCCATTTTTTTCCACCGAAATATCAATTTCCCCTCTCCCTCAAATTTCTCGTTGTTTTGGAAGGAGGCACGAGTTTCCTGAGAGCACCTTCTGCGTACTCCTCCGGCCAACACCCCCTAAAGGGGCCTGACCGTGCAGGTTTGTTTTTGACTCCCGGTTCGGGCATGGATGTCTACTAACACTAAAAAGTTCCATGGACGGATCCTGCTGATCCCTTGGGAATACGTGAGGATCACATTATTATTTTGCCAATTTTTCTTTTGGCTGCAATAGGCAAAACTTCACTTGCCTTTGAATTTTTTTTGGGTGTAATTGGCAACTTTATTTGCACTTGACAATTTTCGGCTTTAATCGACGATGCCCCGTATGGATCCCAATTTTCCGAATTTTTACGAAGGGAATATTCATCGTGTTGCGTTAATTGATGCTTTTCTACCGAAATCTTTCACGGGCAGGAGGCGCACCCCTGCGATAGAGCAACCGCTTCTAGCAATATGTACAATCTAGTGATAACTGTGTCGAATGGATTTACTCTAATCCTGTCTGTGTCTACCGAAGTCGACACAAAATGAAACTCCTTTCATCAAAAAAGTAGCCTTTAAGAGGAGAAAGCCGGATAGATGTGGCCGTTTAGGGAGGGAGGGGGGGGGGGGAGTGGAAATTAACATTAAAATTGATCTGTCAAAGGTCAAATACTAAGAATAGGTGGTCTTTCAAAGAGGTTTTATTATAATCAATCTCTTACCATTTGAGAAGAGTGGTTGATTTGAAGTGAATGCGTTTAAAAGGAACGTCTTGGTTGAGGTGATTAATACCCATTTCGATCCTAATCTCGCATTCAATGGGAGTCATTCATTCCCCCCTCACATACAGCAGTAATAAATTCCAAGCTTCATTTTAAAAGAATGCGTTAATCGATAATGTTGTTATTGGCTGTAAAGAAAGAACAATGCGTTTTTTGTGTCTTTGTATTTGAGTTGTTATTTGTTTCAGCTTTTCTCTCTCTCTAATGATCACGTGGGTGCAGGACTCATGATCAACAAGAAAAACAGATTACAAAGTGATCGCACTGCAGGCTTACCAATCAATTTCAGCTCAGTTTTCATCGATAATTCCCTTTAGTTTGTGTAAAAGTTTTTATATATATTCAATTTTAGAATAAGTTTCTTCCCTTCCCCCCCCCCCCCCTCGAGGTTTATGTTCACCGAATTTCAAAAAATAAAATACGGGACAAATTTTCTCGACGAATTCACATTTTGGAAAGTAGATGGCAGAGCACGTATCAGCAAACATAATCCTGCTTATGAGTAGGGTTACCATGACCTCATTTTCGAAGTTACTTTAAGCGTTCTCACACGTTTTTGAAATTTCTTCTTTTTAGTCTCATTTTCAGGGTTTACAGAATTTTTTCTTTCAAGTGAAAGAAAGTTACACTGTGAAATAAAAATCTGTTCATCAATGTATGTGGGTCTATTTGGTTTTTCTTTCTCCCACGTATATTTACACTGTTTGAAGGAAAACCCAGAGGGCTATACTTACCATCTATTAAAAATTAAAAAGCAAAGCAGCTTCCATTCTCCCTCACAAAAAAATAACAAGCACATATAATGCATTTCTGTTTTGTTTGGAAAACAAAAATTTGTGTGTGTGTGTGTGTTCATTGTTGGTACAGAGACGTCATCTACGGTGAAAATATGTAAGTGACAGAGTTAAAGTGTAAGTGACAAGAGTGTGCACCAAAATGTGCCTTTGTTTCTAAGTTTTCGGAATCCGGTAACCCTTGGCAGGGCCGTCTTAAGAGCATCATGGACCTCGGGCCAAGTGGTTTTTCCGAGGCCAATGATTAATGCTTTGATTTGCACCATTATAAAACGGAATATTATTTCAGTCCCTTGATGTTCCGTCTCGTACAGGTTTCACTGTATTAGGTATTTAGTATAGTGACGCCATCTGTTGTGAACAAAGACAAACGAGTCGTTACCCAGGCAGCACACGCGGGAGTCCTCATTTTGGAGTTTCCAAAATGTGGTATATCCACTTATAATTCAAGACATTTGGAAAAAGTTGATTGCTTCTGTCTACAACAGATGTCACTACTAGTACGACACAGTCGAATCCCGATGTAACGAACTCCCGGTTGTAACGAGACCGGAGAAATCACTTCGTTGAAACGGAATTTCGTTATGTAGGAATCCCAGGTTTATGCATTGCTCCTATGTAAACTTATCTGGGGGAGTAGAAAAGTGTTCACACATATGTATATGTCTATATATCTGTCTTTTTTTTTTAATGATAATGCCTTAAGAGCCGCGGCACACACTTTGGGAAACACTGCTGTAGTCGGAATAGTTTCGTTTCATCCTCAGTCGACAATAGTGGTCCTGTTTATCCCCTTCCCCATTTCTGTTCTATCCCTTCAAGAAAAAGAGTGACTTCAGAACTTCAAATAGTATTTGCAGGGACGCAACTATACGCTTGGTCACCCGGGGCAAGTGCGCATTTTGGCGCCCCTAGTAATGTTGAAGGTATGGTTTGAGAATGAGAATTGCGCTCCCTGTGGTCCACGGGGTACGAGACCCGCCTGCTCCCCCTTAGTTGCGGCCTTGAGTATTTGTGTGGCAGAGAGCTTTACTGCCTTGCTTAAATACGACGATGTTGAATGAATCCAGGACCACAATTAGATATTTTGCCAGCCGGGGCAAGCCAACACCAGCTATAGCCACTGAGCTATAAGGAAAGCTTATTGCTCAGTGGCTATAGCAGACCTATAGCAACACCTGCTGGGGTTGGGCAAGTATGCATTTTGGCGCTCCCGTAAAATGTAAAAGGAACGGTTAAAGAGTCTGGTTTTCGGCGCCCCCCTCTAGTCCAGCACCCCATGGAAACCAGACCTGCCTTGCCCCCCCCCTCCCCCCCAATTGCGGCCTTGAATGAATCTTCAATAATTTGGTGGTTTTTCCTATTGCGCATGGGTACAACAATATACTCGATTCGGGTTCAACGAATGAGCGTCTCCTTTCAGTGAATTGTAAAAAGAATACTACAAGCTACTATTACATATCAACAACCTTTTCGACTCCAAATTACCTTCTCGCATCGCCAACTCATCCAAAACCAACAAACATTCAGACAACTCAGACAGACATTCCCAATTTTTTTTTTTCCTTCGCTGAGGATGTGACATCATCAGATCCTGGTGAATAATTACTTTCTTAATCTTTCTTGTTCTTCAAGGCGCTGATGCATAAATTCAAGAGAAGAAGAAGAAAACGAAAGAGAAAAGAATTACACATACAACAAGGCAGGTAATAGTTTTCAATTACTACTGCGGGTAGTAAAAAAAAAATAGGTGGATATTTATACATACATATTGTGACCATACGTGAGAGGTCATGACCTCACTCAAGGTCGTACCGAAAAGAAATACGTCCTTCATCACGTCCTGAAATTTGCTTAAAGGGACGTTTGTGTTGTTTTTTTTTATTGCTCCAAGGTTGTTTGTTACAACTTTCATTATTCGCTGATAGGTTGGCATATACACGTATGAAGCAAGAGCTGTATCGGGTCTTTAACGACAGGACCGCAAGACGTTAAATTGAACGATGACTTCAACCCGATGAGAAATGCAAGCCACACGTTTGATCTTTAGATACAGCATTGCGGTGATAATATTAATGGAGATTCACAAGATCGGCGACACGTATGAGTCTCAGCTGCATTAAGACACGTATAAATTTATCGCGATTTATTTGAGCAACATTCATATGAAATGACTATTCACACTATAGAGACACTGTATACTATATTCACACACTATATTCACACTAGAGACACTGGTATAGTGTCTCTCAAAGTGGGCGTCACCAGCCTTTGTCAAGGGCGTCGCAGGAAGCTGACGATATTGATTTGTGCCTGTTCGGTCTATAAAGTGACTCTTTGTTGAACTATTCTGGGGAGCCGCGGATACATGTTAACTAAAGCGAAGGAGCCGCTGGAGAAACAAAAAATTGAGAAAAACTGCACTATACGGACAGTTGAGATAACGTGCCGTATTGGTAGCGGAGCGTGAAATACTGTCATATGATGTCATGTCGCCCTTCTACATGGCATGAAAAAAGAGTAAAGTGAAGATAAATTCCCACAGAAAAGGGGAAGAGGAAATTCAGAAAAAGGACCAAGAAGGGGGGGGGGAAGTTTGATCATTTTTGTTGCAATACGGTCATTTTCTGCACATGAGTGCTAATTAGACCGGGAAGTACAATTTATTGCCGATTCCGAACAAAAGGCTTGTTATTTTTATACACATCGAGTGATTGGTACGCTAACCCCTTGATGGGGGCTCCCTGCGGTAGCAATGTTTTCTGCGGTCATGTCGCTGTTTCTGTTACCCCTGGGGTCAGGAAAGTTTTCTGACAAGGACGAACTCGCGACACCTCTAAACATCCTTAGGTACTTTAGGCGAGTATCTTATCGACCTGGGCTACCGCGCGTGCTCGAAGAAGGGGGTAGTAGAAGAAAGAAAAAGCACAAACTAACAGACAACGTTTCTTTCCTCTTAAGTTCTTTCAAAACTTTTCTTCGATTTTTGAATTAAAAATATCTCAAAGAATATTGCATTTACAAACATGGGTTTTCTTTTGTTGGGCTCAGAAGAGACAAGACAACAACATTCTAAGTGGAAGTAAGAGAACGGCGGGGAATGGGGGGGGGGGGTAACGTTTAAGAATTTAGATTTTTTATTTTGTGACACACTGTATTTTCACTACGAAAAGTGATACAGGGTGTTGCTGAACACATTTTGAGCATTTTTTTTAAATCGGAACCACTCCTCTACGACGAGCAGTTGATGAGATAAAGGCCGAATTAGGACTTACGGGAGACCCTGTGTATTGGTGAAGTTTATATATGTTTGTATTGTGCTTTTTTCTGTACATTTACTTTGTTTTCAACATACTTATGCTGCGTTTCGTTGTAGATGTTACTGCCAAAGCCCGAAATCAGCCAGTTCGCGAATTGGACAATTTCATAAAAAAAGTGAAAAAAAAATAGATTTAGGGCCTACCGAACATTCTTGCATCATCATATCGAACACTGGCCAGGGAGAAGTGAGGAGCCACTTCTCGAATTGACCGGCCAAAGCTGCCGAATCATTTGTGCAAAATCGGACTTCAGCTAATTCATGAATTGGTAGTAACACTTCGAGCTTTTTCGCCATAACATATACATGTATTACAGTGTGTATTAGAATTTTTTGTATTAAATGTGCAGTTTCAAAGAAAAAACTGCTGCCAATCCATCTTTTCCTTAAAGTTAAAATTTGTGTTTCAGCACACGTATTGCATAAGAAATGATTATTTTGGTTCCGGACGCAGAAACTTCGTCAAAATTTGTTGTTCAGTGTGATGAATGAAAAGTCAATTAAAGGTAAAAAAACAAAAACAAAAAAAACCCATTAAAATACATAAAAATTTGCCAAGCATCTGTTCATTCACTGCTTTCCTCTGTGCCCTTGAACACGGTACAGCTTTTATTAACATTTCAACATCTGGCGACGCTTTGCGTCACAATTCTCTGGAAAGGTGTTGATAATGTGTGTTGTTCGTGCAAGGACTCATCGTATTATAACTGCTTCTATTTGCTTAGTTCCAGAGAACAGCGGGACTCGTTAAAACGCGAAAGCCCTAACGCAAACAAATCTTTACTATTTGCATGACACAGAAGCATGTCGAACGTATTATGTCTTTCCTAGAAAAAGACAAATTTATCGCAACACAGTAAATTTTGAACGGGTCTAAAAAAATCAAATAATATACAGGGCCGTCTAGACAATTTCTGAGTCCTAGGGCAACCCCCCCCCCCTTAAAATGTTTGTGAATTTTTTTAGCAGTAAAACATTGAATCGAATCATTCGTGTAAGGCCGGGATAAAAGCAGTCAATTTTTTCCCCCACGGTATTTCACTTAAACCGGCATTTACACTATAAAAGTCTGATAAAAGATCTTTTACAAAACTTCAAAAAAGAAAAACAGGCTTAACGTTCGAACGAATGTAACCGTCCGTGTATGCAAAAAATCAAAATTTAAGCTGCTACTTGCAGCCAATCACGGCGCCTCCAAGAACAATCACTGTACCAGGTGCGGGGGAAGGGGGTGATGTGCATGATGTTTAGATGAGTGTTTCTTAACCTTTTTTTGCCCGTGGCCCCCCCCCCCTTTGAACCATATTTTTTTTCTCGTGGCTCCCCTGTTTTACCCAGAGTTTTCGACCCTCATCTAGAAGCAAGATCCTTTATACGTATTGAATTGATTTTTTTTCAGTGAATTTATACTGAACGAAAATTTTTGCAAATAAGATTGGCCTCCAGACCACTGGCCTAGAATTTACTGAGCTCCCCGCTAGTCCGAGGTCTATTCAAGGCCGTCTCAACATCATAGGCGCCCCAGGCAAAGTGATGCTATGGCAGTCCCCATACTTAGCCGGAAATAAACAGCCTACATATTTCCTACTTATTTTCAAAATTTATTGTACTATACAAAATATCATAAGGTGGGGTCACTTATGGACATGAGACCTCCGGGCATGACCCCTCACAAGAGTGGGACTGACAGAGCTGCAGCCCGGGGCCTGATATGGTTTTCATCATTTTTTTGTTTTTCACACTGTAAATTTAATATAGAAGAGAGGTCTGTGAAAAATGTAGGCGGGGACATGCGAGAAACACCGTCCTAGGTAACCTGCTGCAAAATGTAGGCGGTGAAGCCCGGGTGGGTCTATACCCTAAGACGGCCCTGGTTTTTAAGGGTGGTTTTGTTGGATTCTGTGAGTGTACAGTCACTAATATAAAAGCTTTATTTCTTCACACCTTAATTTTTCTTGTCAGCTCTCTGCAGCCCTCAAAACCACCTGCCATGGTCCCTTTCTCCACTTTCTTCCGTGGCCCTCCTGAAGTATCCCAGTACCACTAGGGGGTCATATGGCCCGCGGTTGAGAACCACTGGTTTAGATGACCCTGCCCGGAACCGAGACGAGGGCACCGCGCACCGGCTGAAGTTTGCTACCCGGGGCAGTTTCTCTCCCCCCTCCCCCCAGTTCCGCATTGGCCAGGGGTCCGGACACCAACTTTTTTGTCACTATATAAATGTAGTGAAAAAATAAACTAATTCATTTAGCATAAACTGTCTCATTCAAGGATAATGATGAAGGGGCCCCTGGAAGAAATATAGTCCGAAGGGGGTTCATGGGCGAGAAGAAAGGGTTAACAAACCACTGATTTATTAGTGGGGTCCCGTTGGTGCACCGTCCGTTACAGATTAATCAAACCAAAACTGGTTGTCAATGTAAATATAAAAGTGTGTTTTTCCTTTTACTTCAAGTTCGTGCCACGAAGTGTCGCAAATCGTCGAGGACATTCAATGGGAAAAATAAAGACGGTTATTACAGAGAGAAAAGACACATTCGCATTTAATTGCTGGGAAATAGGAACGTGTCGCGACCACGATCGGGCGACAACTCGCGGCCATTTAACCGGTTTACGGAAAATTCACCGACAACAATATTCACCCCGCCATGCAATTCATGTCTAGGAAAATTCACCGACCAACAACAATTCATCAACGGAAAATTCACAGCTGGAAAAATTCACCGACTACAGTTCGACACGAGTCAGTGAGTCAGAGCGGGGAATGACTGAGTGAGTAAGGCAGTAAACGGATGCAGTAGTTAGTGAATGAGCGACAGAGTGGTTAGTGTTAGTGAGTGAGCAAGTGGCAGAGTCTGCGACCTAGAGATAGAGTAAGCGACCTAGTGGGTGAGTGAGTGAGTGGGCGACCTAGAGATAGAGTAAGCGACCTAGTGAGTGTGTGGGTGACCTAGAGATAGAGTAAGCGACCTAGTGAATGAGTGAGTAGGCGACCTAATGAGTGAGTGGGCGACCTAGAGATAGAGTAAGCGACCTAGTGAGTGAGTGAGTGAGTGAGTGGGTGGGCGACCAAGTGCGTTAGTGGGCGATCTAGTGAGTCATGGGTGAGCAAGCCAGCGGTAGACTGAGTGATCTAGTGAGTAAGTGTGTGACATGGTTATTGATTATGTGACAGAGTGAGTGACCTACCCAGTAAGCGAATGACCTGGTGATTGAATGGATGTGACAGAATAAGTTACCTATAGTCAGGGCTAGTAACAGTGAGCGACCAGGTGGTTGAGTGTATAAAAGAGTGAACAATCTAATGAGCTAATGATAGAATGAATGCCCTAGTGAGTTGATGATAGAATGAGCTACCTGGTGAGTTGATGATAGAATGAGTGACCCAGGAAGTGAATGACAAAGTGAGTGAACTAGTGAGTACCTAGGGAGTAAATGAGTGATCTAGAGATCAAGTGAGTGACCGGTCTACTGAGAGAGTGATCGAGTGACAGTGAGCGACATCGTGAGTAATTGAACTAGTAAGTTAGTGACCTAGTGAGTGATGATGTAATGAGCAACCTATGAATTATATAATGAGCGAGCTAGTGAGTGAGTGACAGAGGGAGCGACCCAGTGAATGAGTAATAGGAATGAGCTACCTAGGGATTGACTGAGTCCCTAGTGAGTGAGTGAGCAAGAGTGAGCTAGCCCTAGAGACAGACCGGTTTCGTTCATTCATTTAACTGATCATCGTTGTCCAAACCAACATGGAAGATTCACTATTCCGTATCATAAAATAGCATTCAGAGCGGCAGAGCTGATGACGAAATTTTGCTGACGGGGAAGGGGGGGGGAAGGAGGGGGGCCAGAGCGAGGAATGACTGAGTGAGGCAGTAAACGGATGCAGTAGTCATGGCCCCCACAAGGGGTGGGCTGACAAAGCTCCAGCCCTGGGGCCCGGGACGATTTTCACCACTTTTTTGCTTATTACAAATACAAATACAACGCCACAACAGGCAAATTGCCCAACGAGGTGGCTGACTTAAGAACCTCATAGATCCCCCCCCCCCGGAACCCCCAATGAATCGGTACATGCTGGATTGTGCGTGTAGTGCGACCTGACGTAAAGTTTTTTGTTTCTGTGTAATGCTTGCGATGTGTAGTGCTGCCATCTGCCATCAGTTTTCCTAACTATGAGTGAAGTGTTATGATTGAATGATTTATCGTTGTAGGACTGTTGCTCTCTGTGGCGAGACTTTTTAACGGGGAGATCGGCTCGCATTTGCGCCTTGAAGTTGGGAACCACAGAAAACCAACTTCAGCCGACCGCCACTGTGGGGTTCGAACCCGGATCCTCGCATCGCGAGTCCGTCACTATAACCACTCGACCACCACAGCGGCAAAATTGCAAACGCTATAAATTCATCACAAAGGGGCCCGTTAAAGTGTAGTCGGGGGGGGGGGCGGAGGAGGCCAAAAATGGCTAAAAATTTGCTTACGTAATACTTGAACGGCCCCTTATCTGTATGTCGTCATCTGGGGGCAAATGTCATAACGACAAGTAGTTAAATGAGTAGAATAAGTAGTAATTTGTTTTTAAAACTTTTTGGAAGACATCGTCACCTAGGGACCCTTTCCCCTTGTGAGACTGGAAACAGCTCATTGCGCGCAGTCCCACGTAAACATATGCTCCAAGGGGAAGAAAACGCCTGTCCCGTGGAGCTTTATGGTAGAACACTTACTTAAAACATACTTTAAACATAACTTACCCGCACTGTGAGAGGTTGATGGATCGATTCCCCACAGAAGATCATGAATTTTCTTTCCGAAACTCACCTTCGCTTGGGTATCCAGTCTCACTTGTACTTTTTACTATTTAAGCAATTTACGACTTTATGGGGACACACTGTACATTGAAGAGTGGTGTGTGATTGATTGTGTTTCATTTTTTGTCTGACTAAGGGATCATTCAAGTATTACGTCAGCATCGGAGGGGGGGGTTCGGATTTGCTGACTTTTGATAACAAGGGGGAGAGGGGGGGGGGTGTTGAAGGGTGCTTACGTCATCAACCCCCCTTTTTGAAGATATTAAATATTCTAAGCTGTTGACGAAATTTCACTGACAAGGCGGGGAGGGGGGTCAGTGTTTTGCTGACTTTTTCTGACAAGGGAGGGAGGGGGGTCAAAAATGGCTAAAAATCTGCTTACGTAATACTTTAGTGGCCCCTAAAAGGGACTCCGATTTATCCACGAATATCTACTAACATCAATCCTTTTTCCCGCGCCTTAAATTACTGCTGTTAAGACCCTTAAAAAAAAAAAACTTTCAATTACAGAGAAACGAAAACAACAAGAAACGATGGATGTGTCTAAATGGCAAATCAAAAATAAAAACCGAAAAAAAAAACCAACAACAAAGCAATAACCCTTTGTGTGTGTGTGTGTAGTACGTATATCGGTCCACCCCTTGCCCATATTCCGGAATTCCCTTGGTACATTCTCTCCGAAACTAAAAAAAAAAAAAAAGTAACCGGCAGAGGTCACCAGCCGCAATGCAGCAAAACATCACAAAATTGCTTCTCCGGCGCCATCCAAGAAAAAGAAAAGTGAAAGAATCATTTAAAAGAAAATAACAAGGAAAAATCTCACTTTCAATAACGAAATAAAAAAACCCACAGTGGCTTAACTCAAAATCGCCAAAGTGAGAGCTCGATTGGCGATATCGGAATCCGTCATCGCCAAAGTAAGGTCTTTAGTGGCAACATCAGGATCTATCCATCGCCAAACCGTTTTTTTTTTTTTGTCGTATTTTCTCAGTCATCTCTCCCTTTACTCTCATTGTTAGATTGTCATTTGTGCGGCTTCTCTCCATCTCTCTCTTTTTCCTCTCTTATTTATTTATATTTAATGTTTGCACGTGCTAAATGGAAGAAGGGGGGGTTATGACTTCGTGGTTGATGGAAGGATGATTTTCTAAGGTAAGGCAGCGTTTTTTGAATGTTTCGTACACGTTTTAATATCGTATTTACGTCTTTGAATAAGTTTTGTGAAGGCTCTTGGAGATCTGCCGGCAATGGTTGATGGCTATTGTTGACAAAAAAAAAGAAAGAAAAAGAGTAATAATCAATCATTGTGATAGACAGTTAATTGTAGGCATGGCCCCTCGCAAGGGTGGCGCAGATAGGGGGGGGGGGTCCAGCACGGCCCTACGACCAGATCCTGGAGCAGGGCCCTAGGCTAGGACATTCAACGGGGTCGCCCAGACTTTTCACAGCCCCCTCATGGTAAATTTATAGCGTGGAAAACAAAACAAAAAAAAAATGACGAGAATCGTCCCGGGGCCCCAGGGCTAGAGCAGTGTCAGCCCCCCCCCTCCCCTCTTGTGGGGGGGGGGTGATGAGAATCGAACCCCCGATGAGAATTCGGGACGATTCTCATCATTTTTTTGTTTTTTCACGCTATAAATTTACTAGAAAGGGAGGGGGGCATAAAAAGTCTGGTTTGGGAGCCTTGTTCCAGGATGTGGGACTATGATTGTGGGTTTGTCCCGGCGATCGGTGGCGAGTTTAGCAACTGCTACTGAATTGATCGAAGGTTGTTTTTTAATGGTTGATGGTTTAATTTAAAAGAAATCTGAATGAAAAATATGGTTGAGAAGACCTTACTGGAGGACAACACATGTGGGGTAATATATAGATTACATCGGGGGAGTAACCAAGGGCTCCTTGACCATAAGCAGTTACAGAGTCCTCGAACAGAACCCGGGGGCGGCAAATATCCACCTCACACCTATGTCAATAATTATTTTTCACTGGGGGGGGGGGGGGGAGGGAGGTATGACTGCTCCCTTTGCCCCTCTGGATCTACTTATGGTTGTCAAAAGGACGACAGAATTTTTATAGCCCACAGATGGTAAAACCACAAATCAATCTCTGCTCACGTCAGACGAGGGACTTGGTTAGTGAGTGATCTTAACACCAAACATAGCCCCCGCTCTGTCCCTTGCCAGTGCCGTCTTAACGCATGGGCCCCTCATAGAAATTAGATCTGATTAAAATTTGTTAGAATTTACCAGGTAGGGTCTCCGAAAAACCAATTGGTCCGGAGGCCCATGATGCTCTTAAGACGGCCCTGTCCCTTGCGGGAGTTAGTGAGGGACCAACATAGGCGGAGATAGACATGAAAGACGAGGGGGGCATAATGATGTGTGTTGATGATGCCAATTCATATATATATGCTTTTCTTTCAAACCGAGCACAACTCAGATCTATCGCCATCTATGGGCAATACATGTCGCCACTACAATACTACCTGGTGAGTTGTGCCGGAAGTGTAACCGTGTGTGTACCTAACAGTTTGAGTGCGTATGTAGTGTTGTGTTTTTGATTTTTCAGTGCTGCCATCTATATTTTAGAAGTGAAGTGAGTGATGTATTATGTTTGAATTACGTTTGTACTGCTTGTAGGGCTGTTGCTCGCTGTGGCGAGACTTTTTAAAGGGGAGATCAGTTCGCATTCGCGCCTTGAAGTTGGGAACCACAGAAAACCAACTTCAGCTGATCACCACTGTGTGTGATGGTGTGACCCGCTCTGCGGGGGTCATGGTCGGTTTCGGAGACCTCGCGATGCGAGTCCGTCACTATGACCACTCGACCACCACAGCGGCTATTCATAAAATATATGCATATATGTTCGTTCAGTCGACTCCATCGTTGACGCTGGGGTGGGAACTCCCCCGTATCGCCGCCCATGATGACCAAACGAGTGGCTTAAAATGTTTGCAAGTACAGGGTGATTATAATTAAAGTTCCCGTACTTTGAGTAGTTTTTCTTCAAAAACTGCTGATCAGAATTCAGTCAACTTTTTAGAATATCTTAATGAATAAGACCATGGGAGCTAAATTTATGAAATAAAAAAACCACTTTTTGACCACCAGGTGACGGGAGGGTGGGGGAATACCCCGCCGAAGGCGGAACCAGCTAATCTAGTGTATATGAATTGCCCCCCCCCCCTCCCCCCGTCACCACAGTGATGGGCTGCTCTTAGGTTGGTTTGAAAGTTGCTGGTCGCCCCGTGCCGCTCTGGTGGTTGAGTAGCCATAGTCACAGACTCGCATCGCCAGGGCCGTCTTAAGCCCATCATGGGCCCCCAGGCGAAGTGGTTTTTCTGAGGCCCTACCTCTTCAGGTTAATTATAGAAAATTTCAACCGGATTTCATTTTTATGAGGCCCCTTTTGTCCGGGGGCCTCAAGAGATACGTATAAGCAGGTGGTCAAAGACCTGAGCCATGCTGGGAAAAACTTAAAAGCGTCAGTATACCGAAACTATTCAAACCTACTATATAGCACTCGTTCTGGTAGACGTATTCCATTGAAACTTGGTATATACTGTCCATGGGAAGAAAGAAAATTCAATAAAAAAAGGGCCACTTTTTCACCTGGTATTTGAAAATTGAACATTTTTTAAAATTTCATAAATCTCTCTCCCATTAAGATATCCTAAAACTTTGGCTGTATTCGGATAAGTAGTTTTTGACGAAAATTACCCAGAATACAGGAACTTTAATTGTAATCACCCACTGTATGAGTGACCAAAAAAACGACCTAAAGAGCCAGGGACCAGGCCAGTCAGTTCAGTGCCGTTTTAATGCATGGGCCTCAGGAGAAGAGAGGCCTCGCAAATATTAGATTTGGTTGAAAAGTTTTCGGGAGTAAACCTGTAAATTTGCCAGGTAGGGCCACAAAAAAGAACTTGGCCCGGAGGCTATGACATTTTTAAGACAGCCCTGAGTGAATGACCTGGAGATTTTTTGAGCGGAGGAGTGACATAGAAATCAAGGGACCTAATTGCTTGGTCAGCATTAAGTCCCTTGGTCAGTGAGGAACCTAGAGTGTGAGCAAGCATTGAGTGATCAAAACAGTGTGCAAAAATGTGAATGACTAAAAGAATGACCTATAGTTTGAGGAACGAGGTCAGTGAGTGACCTAGAGAGCGAAGGACCAGGTCGGTTAGCAAAAGCGGGATACAAGACTCCTCGAACGAGGTGGGAAGGGCGAATCGACTAGGGCAGAGGTTCTCAAGCTTTTTTCACCCGCGGCGTCCCCTTTCCCTAATCAACGCTTATCCACTGCTCCCCAAAGCAATCTTACGGAGAATCGTTTCGAAGACCTTTTGGCTTCGCGCAGTTTGACAACCCCTGGCCTATGGTGTGAGTGTATAGCGAACGGGGTATGTTAATGCAGTATTGGTCAAGTTGTTTCATCCCATCCGCGAATCACTGGCTGAAGCTTTACGAACGTTTCGGACGGAGAAGAGATTGAAGGAAGGTTCAAGAGTTCGAAATTATGTGATATGGTTTCGTGTAGCTCCCTCTATCGACGGAAATCTAAATTAAAATTTTCAATGCAAAAAAACAAAACACCTCCTACTTGAGAAAATAACCTTTTTGCAAACCCACATTCAAATTTTTCAATTCATTTAACTTTTACGAATTTTTTTTTTATTATTTACAAGTTTATGAGACACTTTGTACAATGAATGTGCAGCATAAAGAAAATTTGGTTTGTCATAAAAAAGGGATGCCTACTAAACTCTCCCATGTTGGGATAAGTCTTAACCCACAAGGGTGGGGCTGACGGGGCTTGGACAACTCTCGTTAATTTTTATTTTTTCAAGCTATAAAATCACTATAGAGTGGCCCCGTAAAAAGTCCGGACTGGGGAGGGTCTACCAAAGATCCCATCCTAGGAGCCCTGCTTCAGGATGTAGGGGAGGGGGGCATGATCATAACTATGTGTCGTGTCAATCCGGTTGTTTCGGGACCGATTCTAAACGCCTCGTTCGTGTCGGACAGAAATTTCGTTTGCATTTTATAGAAGGTAATTAATTACTATAAATCTCTAATTCATATTTTGTATTATAATAAGTCTGTGGAATAGTTATGAAATGGAAATATGTAAATAGGTAGTTTATGAAATACAGTAGTTTATATATTTACCCCAATTTCAACGGGAACATCCGGAATTTATGTGAAACGCGGCATCACGGTTTGAAATGAAAACGGCATATCCATCTGATACGCGTTTCGTAATAACAAGTGTTTGTCCTAAATCTCTCTCTCTCTCTCGTACGTGGACGTTCGCGTGGATGCGTCGACCAATCATAAGGTATGTTGCATAATTTCTGACAGTTGAAATGTCTTCAATGAATCGTCATTGTTGTTGACAGAAATGTTTTTTTTTTTTAAGCTGCTGCATCGAAAGGTTTAAATCCGTTGATCCGCTTTAGCAACATGCCTTGTAGGTTTGATCTTCGCGAAATACAAACCCAACTTCTTCCATGAGCAATATTGCGCCACATAATCTTGGGTCCTATTTCCACACCGGCAATTAGGGCATTTGCGCAGTGTTGAAATAATTAGGTTGGCCCTAAGCTCTAATACCATATTGCAGCGGTTCTCAACCTTTATTGACTCACGAGCCCTTTTAAGTATTAAATTCCTGTTGCAGAGAGCCCCTGGAAAGTTCACACGAATTCCCAAGGGCTCCGTGGAGCACCAGTTGAGCACCGCTGTTATACAATATAGGGAATTTTTTTCCTGCCCGGCAAAAGAATGTGTACATGGAAGCATTCAGTCTCTAATACGTCCATTACTCTAAACGTTCATTTTTTCTAAACTTATTCACCATGAAAAAACAGATGCTTTTATCCATAATCAATAAAGTTTACATGCTTCTCGCATGGGTAAACGGAGGCAATTTTTAGGGCCCCAAATTGTCAGTCTTTTATATTTCCGTCTCCTCTCCCTCCCCCAACGTAGAACATTACCAAACGTGGAATTTATTTTGATAGTACTGTAATGTTAAACATAATTGATACGCAACAATACTCTGTGGAACGTTGTATAAAAGGGGGACCCAAAAAATTCATATTTTTCCTGGGCCCGAGCTTATGAGGAACATGCCCTATATAGTTCTTAGAATAAAATTGCCGTAAGCAGAGCCACAAATAGATCCAAAAATTTTCTGGACCCTCGAGATAAGCATAATTAATCACACATTTTGGTGCCTGCCTCATAATATTGAATGTTCAAAGGAAGGGAAAAGGTTGAATTCGGTGCTTCCTCTCTTCCCCCCCCCCCCTATTCCTAGAAGCGGCCCTGGCCGTAACGGCTAATGGTTGCTAAATATTTGTTTTACTTTTTTTAGTTTCAAGTTTTTTTTTCTTCTTTTTCTTGCAGTTTCATGGTTACGCTGTAGCATAACATTACTCGGTTCAGAGAAGTTGGTCGGTCTGTCTGTTGTTTTTCCTCCTGACTTCAAACGTGGTTGTGGTGTCTTTCGTTCGTGGACTCGTGATGTAGCGAGTGCCTTGCGCAAACGTCTGCGAATCACGATCATTTGAATGACGTGATCACTGTATTTATGTTCATGATGATAGGCTTAATGTCTCTTCTTCGTGGTATGAAGTTGACTTTCAAATGCGCGTGACCGGTCCTCAATTCGCACAGTGGAAAAGAAAAACAAAAAAAAAAACGAATGCAATGAAACCTCACTACAACGATACTCACTCGATACAACACTAAATCCTCCTACAATGATATTTTTTCAAGTATTGTTTGGAAATGTCTATGTTAAACTCATGCCTCTCGATATAACAATAATCTATCTACAACGGGGGCACAACCTCCTGCCCGTGGGCCAAATGTGGCCCGCCAAGGAGTTCCATCCGGTAGAAAGGTATCAATACACCCATGCAATCATACGGATCCGTGCGAGACATCGCAAATTATCGCCAAGACATTGTCAGAGGCAAGTGAAAATGCCAATTCTAGTCAAAAAGAATTGTCAAAAGTTTGTTAAGTTGCCAAAAATTGCTAAAACTGCTGAAAAATCACAAATGACGGGAAACAGGGCTACTGCAATTCACAATGGATTAAAGTATGAAATCGAAAAAAGTTTATGTTTGACAAAAATATGACCCCGATATACGACGAAAATTAATTATGGTAAAGTCATAATTATGATAATATAATCTATTGGTGATGAAAATATCTTTTATTCTTGATTTCAGTAAGATTAATATTTATTTATATTGATTTATTTCTTGATAAAGTTCAAACAGGCCTCACATTGGAAATACGGGAGGGGACGGGATTATAGCTTTGTGAAAGGGGACTCGCTGAAAAGCAGTGTTCCTCAACCACCCTTGCATCATTCACACCGGGCCGCGAGTGATTAGCAGTTTCATTTTTCCTCATTGATTTTCCTTTGGTCGTGTGTTTGATTGGGCCTTCCATTCACAAAAATGAATGAAACCGGGTCGCGGGCTCGCATAAGTTGATAACCGCTGCGCTAGAACATAGTTTCCCAAACTTTTTTGTTCCATCGCCCCCCTCCTCAACATTTTTTTGTTCTCATCGCATCCCCCAACTCAAGCCATACCCATAGGATCCTGTACTAAACCCATAGCTTCTACCTTTGGAGCACTCTTCCGTTCTTTGGGAAACACTGCTAAAGAGCATAGTTTCCCAAACTTTTAGTTTCATCGCCAGCCTCTTCATACGTTTTTTTCCTCTCATCGTCTCCACCTCAAGCCAACCCATAGGATCCTGTGTTACACTCTTAGCTTCTACCGCCCCCCCCCCAGACCATTCCATTGCGATATTGCCCATTTCGGGAAACATTTATTCGTATTGAAATGATTTTTTTCAGTGAATTTATACTGAACGAAAATTTTGTAAAGAAAATTGGCCTCCAGACCCCTAGCCTAGAATTTATTGATTTCCATGCTAGCCCGAGTTCTATCAGGACCGTCTCACCATCATGGCCCCCCCCCCCCCCCAGAGGCAAAGTGATGCTATGGTAGTCCCATACTTAGCTGGAAATAAACAGCCTACATATTTCCTACTTATTTTCAAAATTAATTGTACTAAAAAAATATCATAAGGTGGCGTCACTTATGGACATGAGGCCCCCCCCCAGGCATTACCCCTCACAAGAGCGGGACTGACAGAGCTCCAGCCCGGGGCTTGATATGGTTTTCATCATTTTTGTTTTTCACACTATATTTAATATAGAGAGGGGCGGGGGGGGGGTCTGCGAAAAAACCCATTCTAGGGAACTTGTTGCAAAATGTAGGTGGTGAGGCCCGGATGGGTCTTTGCCCTAAGACGGCCCTGGTTTTATGGGTGGTTTTGTTGGATTCTGTAAGTGTATATTCACTAATATAAAAGCTTTATTTCTTCACACCTTAATTTTTCTTCTCAGCTCTATGCAGCCCTCCAAACCACCTGTCATGGCCCCTTTTTCCATTTTCGTCCGTGGCCCCCTTGAAGTATCCCAGTACCACTAGGGGGCCATATGGCCCCCGGTTGAGAACCACTGCTCTAGAGCATGGTCTCCTAAACTTTTTGTTCCATCGCCCCCTTCTTCAGAAATTTTTACCTCTCATCGCCCCCCAACATAAAGTAAGCCCATTAGATCCTATGTGGAATAAGTAGGTTCTATCACCCCCACTTCCATCGCCCACTTTGGGAAAAACTGCTATAGAGGTACATTTATGTGTACTTCATTTTTAATGGTTTTTAATGATTCTTTTTTTCATATTAAGAAGACCTGCCTAACTCAGATAGTGCTAGTAAATATATCGACCCAAATTAATTAACTGAAAAATTTCTTTCACAGGGCATTTTGACATACAATAAGGACAAATCAATAAAAAAAAATTGTTTAATAGCCAAGTTTTGGCTCAGGTGTGAAGAGGATACAAGTTTCTAACCCATGAGTAAGGCCGGGATTATACTGTAAAAGCTTGATAAAAAATATTTTGCAAAACTTGAAAAAAATAACCAATAAGTGTATCGGTTACATTCGAGCTAATGTAATAAATAGAATTGGTTTTTTTTTCAAGTTTTATCAAAGAGGTTTTTACAAAACTTTTATAGTGTAATCTCGGCCTAACCAATACAAAGCTTTTTATAGTGTAATGCCGCCCCAATGCCGAGTTTACACTATAAAAGTTTGATAAAAGTTAATTTATAAATCTTGAAAAATTCAACCAATAGGTGCATCGGTTGCATTCGAGCAAATGGAACCGGTCATCTTATTGGTTGAATTTTTCACGTTTTATCAAAGAGCTTTTACAAAACTTTTATAGTGTAATCCCGGCCTTATTAACCTTTCCACGTCGAATCCCGAGGGCTAAAAGTTGAAGAGAGTAAATCCCGTCTTTATTAACACGGAAAAAATCTACAATAATGTGTCACTTTCCCTGTAACATACTGCACTAGTGACGCGTGTATGACATTTATGGATTCATCTCCACGCTTGAGCCAAGCCAAAAAAAGCCAAGCCAGATGGACGAACAAAGAGAATGGCTTTCTTTTTTTTCCCCCAACTAACTGTAATCCCACGTTATTACTATTCTTTAGTATTATTTGTATGTGACGCGGTAAACAGCGATAATAAAAAGATATTACGTGCTTCCCGGCACTAAACAATGGACTATCTCCAACTAGAATGGGAGCTGGATTAGTAAGTACCGTAGTTGTATATACCGTGGCACATTTCAAATTCACTACACACAATGAATCTCGTCTCTTCACGTGACACAATAAAGCAAACCAATGACACATTTCAGTCTGGAGTATAGCTACCATGCTCTCCGCAAAATAAATATCGAAAAGTGATGGGATCGGTAGTATATTGTAGACGTATGGAAGAGAAGGATTATGGATCACGCGCGCTCTTTGTCCAGTGGCCCCGAACAACAACAACAACAATGTTGTCTGAATTCATGGCGTCCACCATGATTGTTTTTTTTTAAAGAGTTCTCGTTGGAATTGGGTTAACTCATCAGTAACTAAAGTAGCTAAACCAAGTTATATTGTGCCTACCAATGAAAAGACAGCTGGAGATAGTGAAGTTGGTTCTTACATTATCTAATGGAATACAGTCAAACTCGGTTATAACAACATCGAGGATTCCCCGAAATTTTGTCGTTATAAACGAGGGGACTTCACAACCAAGGTTTCAAGACCTTAGTCATAAGTACAGCCCGGATTATATGCAAATGCACATATAAATGCATAAAATCAAAGAATTTTCAGAATAAGTGCATATATTTTTGAAGCTTTATTTAAGCTCAATCCTTTTTTTTAATACAATTTTTCAGTTATAAATATTCCTTATAATATGTATTTTCATAACATCGCTTTTTTTTCCAAGCAGGTGGGATTTAATGAACTAATAGAGATGTTGTGGTACCGTATTTTCGAAATATCAACCGTTTTATTGTAAGGTTATTTCTACCTTCATGTCAAAAGTGCTCAATTTTTTTTAGAAATAGTGTCGCAAGTTCTTTTGTCACTGATCTTCCGTTACTTAGTAGCTACCGTTATTTGCATATGAAAGTATATACATATGTGGGGATATTCTTTTGAAATGAATATGCACTAAGAATTAGAAAAATATGCATTTATTTACATCTGCATGGTGATTTTTTTAAGGCATATAAGTTCTTATTTTTGGTCCATATTTCGGAATTTTAAACTTTTCGGGACTTTTTAGTGCATATTTTTTTTTGGGGGGGGGGAATTAATGCATATTTTGGCATTTTTAAGACCATGTTTGCATATTTTTAGAGCATATTGGGGCACTTTCTTAGTGCATATAATCCGGGCCTCTAGTCATAAGTATGAAAATATAACTTTAAATTTTTTCGACAAGTCTAAAATTGTTTCTAAATTTTCGGTAATTTTGAAATCATTTCCATCATATCTTTGTATTTTCGCCAATTCTTAGATTAACTTTTTCATTAATTTCTAAATTATTCTTTCCATTGGTTTTTGAATCTTTTTTCCTTACTAAATCTATTTCTTTTATTATATATGAATTTTCATTAATTTTGTAGATATTTTTTTAGTGGTTTTTATTCATTCTGCAAACCTTTTTAATTGAGCCCCTTCCAAATATCTAAAATTAGGGGTTCAAGGTTTTTACGGAGGTTCGGGGGCCTCTCTCCTAAAAATATTTTGGCCTCCGAACTTATTAAGACAGCCCTGCCGATTCAT
This sequence comes from Pholcus phalangioides, assembly GCF_987345545.1. NCBI lineage: Eukaryota > Metazoa > Arthropoda > Arachnida > Araneae > Pholcidae > Pholcus > Pholcus phalangioides. The sequence continues at coordinate 16,782,998 of NW_028301594.1, forward strand.
GCTTTGCCCAGGGTCCCTCACATATTGGAGTCTAGCTATGATATTGCAAATAAGAAAAGAAAACGGAAATGTTAGCAATTTTCTGCAAACACTTATTTAGTAATGATGGGTTTTTCTTTTTATGCTTTCCTTGCAAAATGCAGCTTCAGCCACTCATGTACGGGGGGGAGGCACTCGGATTTTAAGCACACACAGGTGGTTAAATCTCTCTACTTATACATTACATTTAAGAGCGCCGCATACAATCTCAGTCATACGTTGCTTGGAAATTCGCTTAAACCTTTAAATGGCAGGCATTGAAACATCCAAAATTATTTGGGGGTTATATTAAGCAAACGAGGTATCCTGAGTGCTATTACACATGAGACTAGTCAGTATTAAAAAAAATATGGGATGTTGTACTTCAAGGAACACACTGTATTTATATGATTTACATAGATATGAATAGTTTAAATATGCAATTTTTATAGTTTGCCAACTTACTTTTCTATCATTGTTAAAGAATGAACATGTCTCCTCCACATACACATTGTATTTCCCTACAAAATTCAAGGGTCAAAAATCGTTCTGGCTTTTCTTGTTAAGAAATAATAGATGTGTACTTCTGATGAGTCATTCTGCTGGTAATTATAGAAACTTCATGAACATCTCGCAAGTAAAAATCGAATGTTTATGAGTTGCTAACAAGAATGCAAATTACACACATCTAGGACAATGAGATGTCTCCACTCATGCTATACTCATGGCTGAAATTCATTGTATATTATTGTGCTTGTGTGACAAAAGTTTTGTCTGAATGAAAAGTCTCTCAAAAACTTACCTTCTCTCAACAATGAGAAAAATGTAACATGAAAATTCAAGCATTTACCATCTTCACTTCAAAATATAGATAACAGATGGCTGCATCAGCGAGAGCACGAAACAAGCGCAACTCTCACAATATAAATACGTTACGGGTCACACATACAGTACACTCATAACATACACATTCCGGCATGTTCCGATTCGTTAGAAATTCCGCAGAGGAATGTGTGCGAGGTGTAAATGTGTGTACGGTTAAGTAGTGCTTTTGCGATTGAAGCATATTGTTTAAATTGAAGGAGGACATAGTGAGCAGTTTTAGCGGTACACAGTTATATACATATTTATGTGTGCTCCTGCTCCACCTATCGATGGATTTTTGTACTGTATATGCTTAATAAATGATGCGCGCATCATTTGAATTATCTGTATTACAAATTTTGTCTCTTGCTCCCTGAAGTGGAGAACTTATTTCTTGCTAAACCTGTAGATAGTAATTTCATTTGCCATCAAAATTTTGCCTATGTGAATTGCTGCAGCACAGTACCGTCTTAATGCATGGGCCCACCTGGGCACCTCAAGAGAAGAGGGGTCCAGAAAAATGAGAAGTAGTTGAATTTTTTGAGAATTTGCCTGGTAGGGCCTCAGAAAAATCACTTAGCCCGAGGGCTTCAGCATCGATACAGTTTCTTGGACATGGTCAAAATATTCCATCTCCGTACAAATTTCCAAAAGTTCGAAAATGTTTGCGTGCTGTGCGCTCTGGCCAAACGGCCCATTTTCTGTCTGCGTGTGAAAATCAAGCCTAGTTGATGCGAAAGTATCCATGACTTCCGACTAAAATCCGGAACAACACGATCGTTTCCAATCGAAAGACGTGACTTTTCATCGTAAAAACACATTTGTTTTGTTTTTTTCCCGAAACTAAAAACCTATCTCACGTCAATGACACCTTACGGCGCAAAAAACACACATATAATATTTCTTTCTATTTTCGTATTTTCTCCCAAAAATAGGCTTCCTTTAATGTAACTTTTCTGTTTTTATTCTACTGTGTATAGTAAAGTATCACCACCATTATCATCATGATATCTGAGCGCACACGTCTTTCCTCCTCTCTCTCTCTCTCGTGCACGTAAACTTAAATACGAGATGAAAAATGGTGGTCATCAAATCGATGGAAGTTGAGATCCGGGTGATCTCTCGCTTGTAATGAAAGATTCAACGCAAAACTATTATTATTACTTTTTCCTACGAATCCATCCATTTCCTTTCGCGGGCTGTTGCACATGCAACTTAGTCACGTGCCAGTAAACACATACACGACAATACTGCGTACAGCCGACCAAAAGAAAAAGTGATAATAATCGATGAGAAAGAAATCGGTTCCATTCACTTGCCTCTTTCATGGATCAACGAAGGAAATGGGTTTCCATAATGAAAGAGCACCTTGACTTTCGATTTCCCCCCTCCCTGTAATAGAAAAAAATTTTCTTTTTCAGGGTCGGGAGGAAATTCCAAATTTAATATCCAACTACCCACCTCAGCACTGTTTCTCAAAGTGTGCGTCGTGGCCAGCTCAGCTGGTGATGTTGATTTGTGTGTGCTTTGAAGTGGAAATAGCTACTAAACCATGGGGTTGCAAACCCTTTTCAGTCCGCGGGCCAGATGTGCGGGGATTCTGCTACTCGCCGACCAGAAACTTGCATATACAGCATAGTGAGACTATATGACACGAATTTTACGGGACATTCCCGTAATTTTGATAATCCTAACTTTTTTTTTTATAAAATGTGTGTCCCGTTTTTTTCTCTTATTTTCAACTAAGCTTTACTTGAATTTTTGAAATCAAGAATTAAGACTATCATCATGATATAAATTAATAATAATGCCTTTGACAATATTTTTGGCTGTAATTGGCAACTTTACTTGCCTTTTAGAATATTCTTGGTTTTAACTGGCGACTTCTTACTTGCCTTTGAAAATATTCTTGGTGACTTTTTACTTGCCCTTGAAAATATTCTTGGCGACTTTTTACTTGCCCTTGAAAATATTCTTGGCAATTTTACTTGGCTTTTGACAATTTTTCTTGGTTGTAATTGGTAAATTTACTTGCTTTTGACAATTCTTTCTTGACTGTAATAGACAATTTTACTTGCCTTAAGTTTTTTGGCTGTTTTTTCGATAATTGTCAATATCCCCTATGGATACCGATTTCCCGTATTTTTCTGAAGGAAATATGGCCAGCCAAGGATTTTATCGTGCTGTGTGTATTGATACTTCTTGAAAACGGCCAAATGCATTTTGCCCATGGGCCGGAGGTTGTTCACCCGTGTACAAAACTATTCTGGGGAGCCGCAGATGAACCATAAAATTGGGCGAAGGAACTGTGGGTGACAAAAGTGTCCAGTAAAAATTCGTAAATACTTTTAAAATTCATAAAAATGTAAGGAATTGGTTTGCGAATTTGAATTTGAATGAGGTTTGTGTGGAAAAAAGTTATTCTCATTGAGGGGGAAAATAGTTCAAATTTTTATTGACAGAGAGCGCTAATGAGGACACGATTGGACCTGAACCTTTCTTTAATCTCTTCTATGTCCGGAACGCTCATAAAGCTTCAACCGGTGATTCGTGGCTGAGGTGAAACAACTTGACCTGTATTGCTTTATCCACCAATGTCAACATCACAATTAAAACCTTATTTAAGCGTCAGTAATAGTGAAACTGAAAAATGAGCTATTAATCGTACACCGTGCATTTTATAGGACTCTGATTTGCTTCCGTGAAGTGATCACTCACTCGCTCAGTCATTCATATGGTCGCTCACTCGCTCAGTCATTCATACGGCCTTTCATACATAATACATATTCATGTATTTTGCCACAAAGAAAGCCAAAATTTGTTTTAAGCATTTAGTAGGGGCAAACATTTTGTGGGAAGCTACGTTTTACAGCATTACATTTTTGTGTAATGCAGGAAAACACTGTCCCGAAAATTTTTTTTTACAGGGGCGGTACATCTAACTGAATTTTATTAATTAATATGTTTAGAAATACTTGTTGTCCCACCCTTGTGCTGCCATTTGGTAATATTAAGTAGTTATGCCGCCTTTGTACGTCGAAATACCAACACAAACAATCGTATTTAAAGGATGTTATGGGGGTGGGGGAAAAAGGTTAAAAAATTAGTAATACTCTAAAGCACCTTCAGTGGTGAAAAACTTAAAGAAACTCACCAGAGAGATCTACTGATTCTGCAACAGTACGAAAAGCTATCGATCGTTATGCTTCGTTCACAATGTGAAATATAGATAGCAACACTAGATGCTCACGCAGACTACAGTTACCAACCGTCCTCCTTCTTGATGTCATTTCAAGCGTCCTCCGACGTTTCGGAAAATTTGCCCTTTTGTCCTTTTCAGGTTTCCGGAATAATTTTTCTTCTTTTCCTCCACTTTGAAACATATATTCCTAAATCCTAAATATGTCATAGTGGCCTGTGGGTTCCGACTGAAATTGGCAAGCAGTGCATACCCCTGTGTCATTTCTTAGTCATTTTCTTACATTGTACAAAAATTTATTTCTGGAATCTGTAATCTATGTGAAAGGAAACAGATATTTTCTAGGTATTATGACGAGGTGATTTCGGAACTACCTTGATACATTGGGCTGAAAAAAAGCTGCCCATCTCTCTACCGTCCCGTCTGGGGGCTGTTTGCTGAAGTTAAGAGAGGCTCTAATGCCTCTACTTCGGTGCCTCACGCCACAGTGCTTGAAATAAGGAAGGCAGGGTCGTCTCCAGTGGGCTAGGTGGTTGCATCCTTGCTCTGGTACGAGTCCCGGCGGAGACCAGATGACTTTTCGAGTTCACCTCGACGTAATATCTAGAAAATATCAGTTTCCCCGGTATATATATTGGGCTTAGAAAAAGCTGTCTATCTCTCAAACTATGTAAAAAGTTTCAGTATAGATCAGACCCCAGTGTTCTCTTCAATTTTTTTTACAACTGCAGAACCGGTAAAAGTAGTTGAACAAATTTGCGGACCGGCAAAAAATAGACAAAAAGGAATAATAAATTGAAGAAATAATTGGCGGACACCGGCAAAAAATGCACAGAAAGAAGTAATTAATGGAAGAAATAATTGGTGGGCACCCGCAAAAAATGCATAGAAAGAAGTAATAAATGGAGGAAATTGGCGGACACCCGCAAAAATGCACAAGAAGAAATAATAAATGGAAGAAATAATTTGCGGATCGGTAAAAAATGCACAGAAAGAAATAATAAATGGAAAAAATAATTTGCGGACACCGGCAAAAAATGCACAGAAAGAAATAATAAATGGAAAAAATAATTTGAAATAATAAATGGAAAAAATAATTTGCGGACACCGGCAAAAAATTCACAGAAAGAAATAATAAATAGAAGAAATAATTTACGGAAATAAATAAATGGAGGAAATACTTTACGGACCAGCAAAAAATAGAAATAAAACATAAGAAATAATTTGCGGACACGGGCAAAAATAGACAAAAAAAACGGAAGAACTAATTTGTGGACCGGCAGAAATAAATAAATGAGAGAAATAATATTGGAAGACCAGGAAAAAATACTGTAAACAGGAGAAATAATTTGCTGACGGCTTAGACCAGAAACAAAAAACAGTTGTGACGTAAATAGTGACGTATAAATATTTAATTTCATTTAAAATTGTGTAGCGGCTGTATTGGTTGGGCGAATTCTCGCGGACCGGCACTGGTTCGCGGATCAACGGTTGAAGAACACTGCGTCAGACTACTATTAGTGGTCGCAGTTGTAGAGATGGCTTAGAAAAGGCAGTGTTTTATGCTCGTTCTGCGTACATCACGTACTTGGTTAATGTTTCCGATACAGGAAAGGCACATTCTTCTTGATTTCATAATGAATGAATGGAGATGCCATTTAATATTACATGACACTGACGCACGTATTGCATAACGGAGAAGATATTTTATTAGGAGCTGTTTCCTTCCGGAGCTTTTCTCTTGGCATTAACCGGCTTCGTCACGCAGGATTTTTATCACTATTTTTCGTTTCTTGCGCCGCCATGAATTAGTGATGACACGCGTTACGTGATTCCCTCGAGTTTCGGTTGTGAGAGAGACACAAAAAAAACGGTGTTCTTTTTAGCTTTTTCCCCCCTTCCATCTTTTTGCGCCGCGATTTGCACTCACGAAATTCGAAGTTTCACTTCAAAACGAATCTAGTGCAGTGGTTACACACGGAATCCGGACATTTCGCCTGCCCTGAATGTATGAGTGGCCAAGTAAGTGGCTGACTGTGTGAGTAGCCAAGTGATTGAGCGAGTGACCGCATGAGTGAGTGACCTTACGAGTGATCGAGTGAGTGACCGCATGAGTGAGCGACCTTACGAGTGATCGAGTGAGTGACCGTGTAAGTAATTGTGGGTGACTGTATCAGTGATCAAGTGCCGGACCGTATGAGTGACCAAGTGCGTGGCTGGATGATTGACCAAGTGCTCGACCGTTTTCGTGATTGATCAAGTTAATGACGACACTCACTTGGTCTCATGCGGTCACATACTGTCACACTCTTTCACAAACCCACTCACTTATCCACTCATACGGTCACACACCTCTTTAATTGTTCACTTACACACCTCTTCAATTGTTTACTCACACACCTCTTCAATTGTTCACTCACACACCTCTTCAATTGTTCACTCACACACCTCTTCAATTGTTCACTCACACACCTCTTCAATTGTTCACTCACATATTCGCTTGGTCACTCATATGGTCACTCAGCCACTCACTTGGTCACTCATATAGTCACTTACTCGGTAACTCACCCATTCATTTCGTCACTCACACTGTCAGGGGAGGAGTAATGTCCGGGGGCAAAAAAAACCATTTATACATAACGGGAAAAAAGTGTGACCACTTTCAGAATCCTGCAGAACTGCCCCCATAGAGTCGGGGGGGGGGGAAAGAACATAAGATCTTTATGCCTCCTTGCGTAACCCTCTACAAGAAATGCATATGTTATCGTACCTCGTTGCGCAGTGTTGTCAGAGCTAACGTTTTCCCACGGAGGGGAATCAGCATCTGTTATTTCAGAATATACAGGAATGCTGAGAAATATCCATACAAAAGTGCCAAACACACAATTAAATGTAAATTAACACAAAAATATTCGTGAAAATTCACCATTGGACGTAATTTTAAACTAATAAGAGAGAAACATTTCCCGAAACTAATAAAAATTTCAGACTTGATGCATTGAAAACTACTGGAAGGAAATAATTCCAGCACCAGTGAAAATTCCGAATAACTGGAATGAAAAATTCCAGAGTTAATGAAAAGAAATAGTTGAGAATTAGTAAAAGCCTCCAATAATTTACCGTGGGTTGGGGGCCCCGGTGTGACCGCGCCTGTTACACACCTCTAAAGGGCGGCTCTGCTTGTATCCACAAGGGTACACGTACTCTGCAGGTTTGAAACAACTTTTCTATCTTTGGAGAGATTCGTCCAAAATAGAAGCAGTTTCTTCTGGTGATCTCTCTATTAGACGTGTAATGAGATTGTTTTCGCGAGAAAATCCCAAACTCACATTGAGAAAAAAGTGCATTGCAGTTGTACAAAACACATTTTTCTAGCTAGAACAAGAAAAAAAATAAAATTGTAGGGCCCATGGCCATTACGGACCAAAGATACGCCCACCAGAAAATCACACTCGGAAGGAAGTGAAGAACAAAACAGCAACTCTGTCATGGCAGTGAAAAGTTACATCTGCATTTTTTTTACGTGTTTTTCCTTCTCTTTCTTTTCATTAATGATGTACCATCATCATCATTATTGTTGTCATCATCAAGGGGAATTTTTTTCCTCCAGTTGGCAAAAAGCCAGAAATAACAATAGCGATTCTTTCTCTTCGATTTATTTATTTATCTTCGGAAGACGTCCAGAAAGAACGAAAACTAAATTACGAGTGGATGGATATTCCAAAGAAAGGAGAGAGAGAGAGAGAGAGAGAGATCGATCCCCTCGCGCTTTTGTTTTCAACGAGAACCGATCGATTTCGCTCTCCCGGGATCTACTATTGGTCGATTTGAATAAATAAATCCCCGAAGTGGAGGTCTGTTGTGTCTTACGCACCATCTCTTTAGGTCAGTGGTTCTCAAAGTGCGCTTCGCGGCTCTTAGAGTCGTCGCCACCGTTTGTCGGGGCTTCCCGACGTGCTGGCGATATTGATGTGTCCGTTTTCAGTGCTTTGAAGTGGCTTTCTTTTATGGATGCAGAATATCTACTGGACTGTTTTGGGTAGCCGCACATGAACTATCACTAGGCCGGAGGGGGGAAGGGTCTATCCAGGCAAAATTTGGATCCCTTTTCCGTACACTTCACAAAATTCTATATCTGAAAAACAGACCCTTCAAAAAATAGTGATTAAATTAAAATTAAAAAAATTAAAATGTGATTAAAATTGATGAAACCATAAATTTGGCATTTCATTTCTTTCGGGATAAATTAACTAGATTTTTTCGCTTCCAACAAAATAACTTATTTTTTACAAAGTTAATGACCATTTCACAAAAACAGGACCCTACAAAAAAAATGTCTGGGAGGACCCCCTGCTAGGACAAGGCAGCCGTGGGCGCAAAAGTTTGAGAGGCACTGTCTTAGGTGGAATCGAGAGGTGTATCCTCAATATTTTACGGCCAGTGTCGGAAGTCTAACCGATGCATAAGGCTGTAACACTAATTGTAGGTCCGACCTTGTCTAGACACCTACGTATATCGGCTGGAATGATACAATTTTTGCCAGTACGTCCTCTCCCTATGACCACTGGTTGTTGTTCCTACTACGATGAAGAACATGAGTGCATCGGTATTATTCTAGAGCATTTTTCTTCAACCACTGGTCCACGGACCGACGCCGGTCCACGAAGCATTTCCCAAATTCTTGAAACTACTAAATGGTTGAGGAGGTGCATTATTGAGGGGTGAGAAGAATCCTTTTGAAATTTCTGTCTATATAAATAAAATAAAATAAATTGTTCAGCCGTGTCAATAATAAAAAGCAAGCATAGAATGGAACTTAATACAGCGCTTTAATTCACAGAAACGATGCTAAAGCCCCGTAATTTTTTTTTTTAAACAAAGAAGCAAAGCCCCGTAATTTTTTTTTTTAAACAAAGAAGCAAAGCAAGTTCATCTACTATAATAGATTTGGCCCACCAAAAAATTATCATATGCGGCAAACATAAAAAGGTAATAACTGGTATTGCAGTCGAATATCGTTATAGCAAAAATCTCGTTTTAATCTATCCTATCCTATCCCCAAATAAGTTACATAGCAACAATGCAAACGCGCCTGGAATTCCTTTAAAACGAAATTGCGTTATAACGAAGTGATTTCTCCGGTCTCTTGGAGTTCATTATAACGGGATTCGACTGTATGTGCGACGCGTAAAACTTACACCGGGATGCAGCAGAAAAGTAAAGAATATTTAGTATCATAAACATATACAGTGGAGTCTCGTTTATCCGACCTTCGCTTATTCGACGTCCCACCGAAAAAAAGGAAAAAAAAGATCAAGCGCCAACTGTCGAGCCTTTCAGAATTTCACATTACGACGGAGTTATGTGAAATAAGAAACTGCCATTGAGAATACATTGAGCAACAACAAGAAGCTACAGGAACTGACATAATGATGCTCCAAAGATAGCGAGACTTTTTTTTGGCTTTTCATCCTTTTAAATTTTGCAACCCGGGAACCCCCTCCCCCACCCTAATTCTTTTCTTTTCCCCCGTTACTTGTAATTCTTAAAATTCAAAAGTAAACTCCCATTCACGGAGCCCGAAAGGTCATTTACTTAGTTAAAAGCAGTGGTTCCCTGGAGACGTACCCAGGGGTCCTTGGAGTGAGTGACTTCAAGGAGGTCTGTGAGCTTGGATGAGAAAACAACTCATTAAATAGAGCGGCTAGGCTTTCACGGCCGGCGTGTAAGGGTATCCGTACTTTCCGGGCTGCCATGCTGTGTTCGAGGCTTTTATCAGCAGATGTTTCATGCACTGCTGTGGTGGATATCATCGTTGCAGGTTAGGGCAAGCAAGGAGACGAAACGACGTCCTCGAAGACCGCGGACTATCGATACGTCACTTATTCCACATCACAACGACGATACAGATTTCGCGGTTTCTTCAGCCGAAGCATCAGTAGATCAGTCTTCCGAGGAGGTCGTTTCGTCTCCTGCTTGTTGTCACCTGCAACAATGATGCCAACTGCAGTAGTGACCGAAACGTCCGCTGATAAAAAGCCTCGAATACAGCATAACAGCCCGAAAAGTATGGATACTCTTAATTTACTCACTATTTTTACATCGCTATATACAGAATATCATTTTGTAAAGGGGTTCGTGCCTTCATTTTATTGATATGGGGGGGGGGGGGTCAAACCTCTTCCAAAGAAAACACTGAAAGAGAAAAATAAAAAAAGAAATCATAAAGATATTGATTAAAAGTTTTTTTGAACATATATAAAAAAGGGGGTATTCTGAAAAATTCTATATAAGCCTAAATAGAAAAACTCATTCTCAAATTGCCCCCCCCCCCCGGCCACCTAAGAATCAAATTGACCCCTTGTGGGGCGTGGGCCCCCCCCCCCCGTTGGAAATCCCCGGCATAGATAAACATGAAAAGGCTGTAGTGGGGGGGGGGGCACACGATGATCATGCCAATTCATATACTTGCATATGCACATTAGGTCAGTCGACTACGTCATTGACACCTGGGGGGGGGGGGACAAGTTTTAACAACTTGCTCTGTTTTGGTTCGAAAGCCATTGTTGCTATTCGGTATACCGGCGCCATCTGTTGTGAACATATGTAAGCGACGTTGTTAAGGATGCGCGCTCATGCGTCCTCATTTCTAAGTTTTAGAATACGATAACCGTAATCAAACGGAGCCACGGGCGGAAAATCAAGTAAAAGGGAAGTCGTGTGGCAGGTGATTCAAGCACTTAATCAACGATCCAATTAAACACCCTGTAGTATTCTCGTTCAAGGATTACAATTATACAGATTTCAGGCTATCAAAGTTGTCGTAACGAGTGCTCTTCGTTTGATGATGGGCAAAGGCAATGCTTATGAATCGAGAAAGGTCGGAGACCCCTCCCCCTCTCTTAAAAGAAAAGGCCTTACGAATCGGACCCCCTTCCAAACTATGAAAAAAAATTTTTGAAAGGGTTTTTCTATAGAAGACCGCTGCTTGGTCAAGAGCCGTAACTAAATACTAGGTTAGCCGGACAAGGTCGCATTTGGACGCCCCCGTGCAATGTTGAAGAAGCTGTTGTTGAAGGGTGGATTTGGCGCCTTCTGTGATACAGCGCCCGGAGTACCAGACCTGCCAACAACCCACTCACCCACTTCAGGCAATGGTCAAGAGTAGTAGCTATTCTAAAAAAATTTCTTGACTGCGTGAAAATATCGTTTTTTGACAAATGTCCTATAATGCGATTCTGTTATTGAGTCTCTTGTGACGAGAACAGTGCCGTCTTAAGGCATGGGCCTACCCGGGCACTGCCCGGTGGCCTCAAGAGAAGGGGGGGGGGTCACAAAAATGGAATCTGGTTGAGATTTTCGAAAATTTGCCTGGTAGGGCCTCAGAAAAATCATTTGGCCCGGGGACCCATGATGCTCTTAAGACGGCCCTGGACGATGGCATGAACCCCCCCCCCCCCTTCTCCTCAGAAAATAAGTTGACGGAGCTCTAGCCTTGGTATCCGTAGATCAACATTTTTCAATTTTTTGTGTACTATAAGTTCAGAAATCAATATTAGAGCCTAAAATTGATTTCTCGTGGCCCGATCGTGGGGGAAGGGGGGTCGATCAAATAATGCCATGGGAGACAGAGTATATTCAGAGTAAAACACGTATATTCTTTTAAATATTTTTTATACACTATGAATTCAATATATGGGTCTAAAAGTCTATAACAAGTCAAAAAATTGTGTACTGGGGCCCCCGATCAAATAATGGGGGGCCCTGGGAAATGGAGGTGGATATTCGTTCATTATAATATGGGTCTTGCCTTCCCTTCTCGTCAAAGAATGGCCTTGGCGCTGGTGGGATGCGCAACAGCAACAACCCGGTAGTGAATTTTCAGTGAATGGCTATGAAAGGGCGGTGGCGCTGGGGGCCCCCACCTCGACTCATTTCCAGCGTGGCGATCGTTTTCTCGCTGGTTGCCGTGGTTACAGCTGAATGGTGGCTGCTGCCTTGCCGATTATCATGGACAATGTTATGGGCGATACCCACCTCCTCCATGCTCTCCCCCGTGTGTATTTGTGTATCGTAGGCAATAAAAATAGCTATCGATGATATAAGACACTGCGAAGAAGAAGAGAAGGAATAATAAAGAGTAAGTTTTTTCTTCGTTTTTGGCTTTTTATCTGTACTCGCTAAAAATGTACGTAACTTGGGATGGAATTCCACTTATGTGTTGTCGTGTCGGTGCGCTGGAGTACTTCTCTCGGGAAAATCTCGCTGTTCTTGAAATGAATCTTTCGAGGTGAGAATAAATCATTTTAACAGAAGAAAAATCACCAAGAAGTGATGGCTATCTGAATATCATGATAAATTTCTCATAAAATTATAATCATTTAAAAATTATCGATTGATTTTTCAAATTCTTCCCTTCCGATCATAAAAATATACTTCTACAGTGCGTCTCAAAAGTATAGAGCAAGGGTGGCCAACAGCTGGCCTACGAACCCGTGAGGTCATTTTGTGCAGCCCGCGACTAGATTAAATTACTATGTGTTAAATTGATTTCCTTATCATTATTCAAACCCGTCATTTCCAACCGCAGACCTGATTAACAGACTATTTACATTCATTATTTCTAGTGACGATAGTAATTAGCAATATTCTCATCACTGCCTTAGATATGTATTGCTCTTGAAGGTTGTTATGACCATTTCTTTCCACCACCTGGTTGGGCAAGTTTGCCGTTTTGTTGCACCTGTACTGAATGCATATTTGTAGCCGAATGCATATTTGGTGTTGTTCTCACAGTGACGAAACTTTTTTGAAGTGGATGCCAATTCACAGTGACACCTCGAAATTACAACCGAGTCGGATAGGCAAACCCCAATGATTCCAAAGGGCAAAAATGTGTCATATGGGATGGTCAGGTTCATATTGTGCCGTTGAACAAAAGAATTCCACATCCAGACACGATGTTTTTTTTGTTTTTTTTGTATCAGAAACAGAGAAGCAGTCACCTGTAAATTTTGATATAGCAGGTTGGTGGCATTCCTCGTTGAAACAGACTAACCCTTTCTCAAACCAAAATACCAATATTCTGTTCTAAGAAGGTAACTCAAGTAATAAAAATACATGTATCCCTCAAATCTGGTTCCCTGTAATCTCATAGATATACAGGAGTACCAAGTAATGGTGCGTGTGCGCATCTTTTCACATCTACAGGTAGTCTACCTGGTTCATGCAAAGCTAGTTCATTTTGTCTTGGTACCATCATGGGTTTACCCATTCTGGTGAGTCAATACTATCCCCCATGACTGGCTTTTGGCACACACTTTTGATCCTAATAATAAAACTCCTCTCGAAGTCAACCGGTGCGTGAAACAATTCCTTGAACGTCTATTCGACCTGTTCTGTTCAACTGGTTGCCAAATAGGAGTAGGGAAAATAATGTTTTGTCTGTAAAAAGTCAAACTCTGCATGTAATTGAATGAACTAATTTGCAGAAGAAACAGTAATTTTTTATGCATTGCATCAATTTGCTGAGAATCAGTTAAACAAGTTGTGCGTGTTTTTTTCACCAATTACTTATGGAGGACAATAATCTCTGCAAGTTTTCTGGGTGATTTTACTGGTGCTGCTTATACACCGGAATGTTGACACTGGTGCGGCCCACGAGTTGCACGCAACGTTCATCTTTCTTGTAAGCAGGCCTTGGAAGTATGGCGACTGGAACCGAATGGACGGACCGTTTTACAAACTTCCAAGGAAATTAATAGAAGTGAGTCAGTGTTATTCGCAAAGTCTTACCTAGAAATTGTGGTTTCATCGGAAAGAAACAAACTGGATGGGCAAGGAATACAACAAAAAGATGACCAAATTTGTGTTCGTCACAAAAAATTATCAATGAATTAAGTTATTCTGCATACCAATTGTATCTCAAAGTACACAATGCTTCGAATATGCTATTACATGTAAAAAATATCACAGAACTAGAACTCTTACTGCCACCTATTAAATAAAAAGCACAACTGTAATAATTTTTGACTGAAATTGGGTGACAAGTTTTTAAATAATGTACCGAATCAAAAAAAAAATTGTATGATATTAATAAATATTTTTTAAGTGATAAATACAAATTAAATTACCAAATCCCGTAAAACTTTAACAGTTGCTGTTTATTTAAAGTAAAATAATACACAAATAAAACCCTCAGTTAATATGTTTCTTTTATTATCTTACAAAACTGACAGTCTATTTTTTCCCCCTTCTTCATAGGCCTTACTGGGCCCGTTCGTAACCCCACAATCAGCCAAGAGCTGGGCATGGGGGGTAACAATTTGATTCTGTTCTGTTCTGATATGTTTCTTTTAACTTTTGTATTTTTTCAGAGCAAGAGATTGTCACGTTGTTGTTGCTTTCGTATAATTTCATGTTTTTCACTTTCCTCCCCCAACACATTTTTCATTCTATCCCCCTTTCTTCTCTTTCCTTAATATTCAAAAAAAGAAATCCCAAAACTTCTCGCATTGTATTGACGGAAGCCAGCTCAACGAAATCTTCATAGCATCTTTCTCTATCCCCTGCAGCCTATTAAAATTACTAATAGGAGTTTGTGGCGCATTATCTGCAAACGTGTTACCGTGGCATTAATTTTTAAACCAGACTTTTTTCCGGACATGTCAAAACCTTTTCCTAAACACATACATACACCCACATTATAACGTGTATATATATATATATATATACAAATAAATACTCTCTTGTCTATACTCTCTTCACACGTAGTCCCCGAGGCTACAATTTGTAAGCCCGCAGAAGATAAATTTCATTCTGGTCTACCCTCATATTTACAAAAAGCCAAAAACGATTATTTCTGAATCTGGATATCACGGTTTGTCAGTTGCACCGAAGAGGACTAAAAGGGAACGATTATTTATTTATTGTGGGTTTTACTAATGTTATTTTACAACACACAAACATCAACTGTTAAAGTTTTGCAATAAATTTGATAGTTTAATATACCGTATATACTCGTGTATAAGCCGAGTTTTTTTGTGAAAAAATTCGTTCCCCAAGGGGGGGGGGCGCGCGTCGGCTTATACTCGGGTCAGTTTTTAATGAGGGAAATATCGACCCCCCCACAATCAGTTGTCGTTTTTGTAGCAGTGTTCGAGAAACCGGCATTATTGGTATGTGATATGTTCAAACCCATCAGAACCGATAATGTCAAAGCCGAGACAAAGAAATCGAAAACATTGGTTGGTGGTGGTGGCTAATGTTGATTGTACAGCCTTTAGATGTGAGCATCAACATGCCTCTCAAAGACTATTTGAGGAATTTATAGATCGAATGTGGATGAGTTCCGACGATAAAAAAACCTCAAAAAGTGGTGCCTTGAAGAAACCTGACATTGACCTAGAGTGCCAATGAGTACATGAGGCGTGGAATTCTGTTTCCATCGAAATTATCATCCGATCCTTCAAAAAAGTGTAGCATCAGCAATGCGATGGACGGAACTGAAGATGATATCCTCTTTGAAAGTGACAATGGCGATGAAGATAAAAACAGATGCCACACCCCCATGATGTTGACCACATGCCCCCATGATGGATTACCATGAGCTTGGAAACTTAGAAGAAACGGATTAAAAAGTTTGAATCATTTTCTATTGTAAATTTCCGCAAGCTATTCATTTTGCATGAAAATATAAGAATTTTTTTTCGCTAAAATGCACGGATTTTTTGGGGTCGGCTTATACACGGGTTTTCAATTTATTGCGGTTTTGGTGGTCCTGAAGGGGGGGGGGGGTCGGCTTATATACGGTATATTATTGCTATTAAAATCTTTTTGTTAATATCATACTTTTTTCATTTGGCTGATTAATTGAAAACCACTCGTCAATTTCAATCGAACAATAAACCAGATATGTTTTTTATATTTGATAGGTGGCAGTAGGAGTTCTAGTTCAATGATGTTTTTTACATGTAAATAACCAATAAACGGTAATAGTGGACTGCAGTGGTTTTCAAACTTTTGTCACGTGCGGCTCCCTTGCCCAATTCATGGATCATCTGTCGCTCCTCGGAATAGTTTGGTAGATGTTTTCCCACATGAAATAACTATTTCAAATCATAAATGAGCACACAAATCAATACCTCCAGCTTGCTGCGTAGGCATATTTTTTGCTAATAACATTTTATTTTTACCCGTTCATTGGTTGTGGACCAAAAAAGGCAACTTTTTTTTTCATGTTGAATAAGTCTACGAAACGTGAATTTTAGAGCCTTCAAATGCTTCCGTATACATAGTTTTTTTGCTGGTGGCAGAAAAAAATTCCCTGTATTGCATAATGTAGCATTTCATTTTGTCATTTCGATATCTGTGCGAAAGTTTTCATTATAGGTTCTGTGCAGGTGAAACAAAACCAGAAACGAACCCAGGATGAAAACTCCTGTTGTAGAGGGTCGCTAGAATGTTTTAACATGCATAAACCCATAAATCTTTCAAGGTAAACCCCGGTACGGCTTTCAAAGTACCTATTCAACTTATATACGGCTCGCTAAAGTATGATTGTGTGAAATGAGGCTTATAACCCTTTCAGACCAGAGCATTAATTTATTTGAATTTTCGGTGCTCAAAAAATGCATTAAAAACATAAATGCCAACAAATCTTTATTTTTCAATTTTTTTTTGTATAGAAATAACTCACTTTCTTCAATTTTTTTCCGCCAAGATGATGGACGGTACATTAATCTTCTCATGCAATTTTTTCCGGAATTTTATTTCACACTTTTTTCCCCCGGAGGTACTTTTTCCTGGAAGCCATCTTAGAAAACCCCTGGAAGTTCAAATTTAAGTGCTGCTCTCTGTGCAAACCCATAAAGTTCATATTCACCATATTTCTAACTTAAAACTTACACAATCCTTTGAGTCAGGGTTTAACTCCCTGAAGTCAAAATAAAAATTCTACAAGGAGAAAAAGCAGCCCACATATTTGTGGGTTAAGCCGCAGCCAGTTTTTGTCTGAAAGGGTTAAGCCGCAAAGTTCATGCACCCATGCTTTACGGAAGCGGTCTTTTATTTGCGCGGAAGGGAGTGGGGGGGGGGGGTGGGGGGGGGAGTGTGTTCGGATTGGGTGTTCGTGACGGTTTTTCAAACTGCTCTGCGTGTGTGTGGTAACGCTAATTGTGCAATTAACTTATCAATTCCCTTATATATATTTGCTTTCTATCACTAAAACATTTTTTTTTCTCTTGCTTTCACTCCTACGCAGACTAAACGATGATTGGTCGACGAAGCTGACGACGACCGCGCACAAGTAGCAGTTTACCCATAAGAAATGGCGGCTCTTTGGCTCAGAGCGGACACCCGACTCTTCGGGGTCGTCTTCGTGCTCTTCAACGTCCTTCTGGGTGTCTACAACATCCTCAACTATCGGGTGACTTCTCGCGCGTCCGCGCCGTGCGTCGTGATAGTCGCACCGACGCAGTCGTCGCTGGTGTTGGAGAAGGAACTGACGACACCTAAAGTTCACGAACCAGTCCATTACCCGCCACCGAAGAGCGTCATGAAGGTAACGCCCAGGCCTCATGTTTCAAGCAGCAGCTACTTAACCCGAAAAGATTACGCGACATCCACACCAATGACTAGAGTCGCGAGGGTCAATCGCACGACCTCACCAATCGGCGATTCCGACGCCAACAGGACGTTACACTGGGACACGGAAGTGAGAGATAAGTATTTGGTGGTTAAAAACTACATCCCGGCAAATAGCAAACCGCCGGGTTACAATTCCAGCGTAACGCTCAGCACCCAAGGCACGTACGAATTCTTGGACCACGTGCAAACGTTATGCGGACGTTGGAACGGGCCAGTTTCCGTGGCGGTGTACGCGCCTGGTACGGACCTGCCAGTGGCCGTCAGGAAGATACTGTACTTGAGACAGTGCGGTCCGGCTTGCGTGCGGACAAACGTGTCGTGGCACCTCATCTACGAAAAGATATTGGGACCGATCCCTTCGAAACTCGAGGCACCCAACGACACCGCGGAACTGGACGTGTACAGCCCGATAAACTGCACGGCCGGAATGGGGTCTCTGGACCTGATATCCGAAATCCGTAAGGCCAAGAAGATGCCTTACCCAATCAACGTGGCGAGAAACGTAGCCCGCCAGTTAGCCAAAACGCGATACGTCTTGGCGTCGGATATAGAACTCTATCCGAGTCTGAACATCATACCCCGATTCCTGAAGATGGTGGCCAATGAGAGTGCTAAGGTGTCCCATTCCCGGCACGTGTACACCCTGCCCATATTCGAGATCAAGAAAGATTTCTCGCCTCCTGAAACCAAAACCGAACTGATCCAGAGGATAAAGAACGGTCACGCCATTTTCTTCCACAAGTGGGTCTGCGACTCTTGCCAGAATTTCCCCAGAAGAGACGAATGGCTCAAAGTTCTGCCGCCAAATAACAGCTTGTCGGTGTTCCACGTCACCAAGAGGCAAGCGCCAAGAACAGCTTGGGAGCCAATCTATATCGGGACGAATGCCGAACCCCAGTACGACGAACGCTTGACGTGGGAAGGAAAGCGGGATAAGATGTCTCAGGTAAGTTCTGTTTTCTTGATTCCCATGCCAACAACCAGGCATAAGTGGATACAGGCTCCTCGAACGGACGGCGGCGGGAATGTGGGGGGTCAATCACAGGGGGTATGTGAGGGGGAGAAACGGGGGAGTCAAACTCTGTCCTCCCACTCCTGGCAGTAATATAATTTTCTTGCTGAACGGGGAGAGAGGGGATAGCCCGCTTCGCAATGCCCTTGTATCCACCTATGCAACCAGGGCCGTCAAAATGCATGCCCCCAACTGACAAAAGGCGTCCATTGTTATGATTTTTCAAGATCAAAGGCATATAAATTGTTAGACTAATAGGCTGTCTCCTAGTTGGTGTTTAAGACGTCTGCCGTGTATCATGCCCCTTCTTTGGAAAGCGATGTTCAGAGGCCCCCTTCTCCATCAGACTGGAATCAACTGCCTACCAGTTTACTTCAAGTCAAAAATCATATTACCAGATCTCATAATCATGAGCCCCCCCCCCCCCCCCCGCATGCACTTGAGGCCCGTGGACCATGAGTTAAGACGCACGGTGGGCGGTGGGGATAGTCCCAATGTATCGCTTTGCCTGAGGTGAGAAGCGTAATGATTTTGAGTCGGTTCTGTTAACTTAGATTTGCCGCCCTGGGCTTGGCCTCCGTAAATGCACCACTGCATCTGCTGATTTTGCTTTACGTGTTGCACTGTACAATGCAGCATGCAGTTGTGTAGCGTATATGCTTTTTCCATCATGGTGTACATAGCTGCATCGTGTATTATATATATAATGTATACATTGATCATATCATGAATATATTTTCTTCCGTTTTGCTTTTCTAAATATTTTTGTGTATAATAAAAAACCCCGCGTTAGCCCCCCCTACCCCCGATAGGGATGTGGCAGTAAATTGTCCCTAGACGATTTGCCGGCGCTATTGGTGGATTGAACTGTAGTGAAGGTCAATGGACCAAATGCGACCAAAATTTTTTGTTAAATGAGAACTAACACCAAGTACAATCAGTTTGGCTGATACTTAAGATCTGGTGGCTGGAACATCCGGGAACCCCATAATGGCCCATATAAAGACGGTCGTATTTCATCGGACCCATCTTATTTTTTTTGTCTTTCCAGATGTACGAGCTCTGCCTCATGGACTACGACTTCCATATACTGGACAACGCATTTCTCGTCCACGCGCCAGGAATAAAGACCATGAACAGGCAAGACCAACAGCGCAGGGCCCCATTCATGATGAAGAACAACGCCGTTCACAACAGACTACTTGCCGAAATGAGGAAGAAGTACGGCGGCAAACGGAATTGCTAATTACAAGTGAAACCCTTCCTTAGCAGAAAGGGAAGAAAAAAAAATCATATATATTGGTTTACAGGCCGTGTGTGGCGATTCAACTCCGTTTGGTGGTCATTTCGGGGAACCAAAAATCGCCACTCCGGGCCAAGTTCCGTTTGCTTCAAAGTGACGAAGACTCGTCAACGGGTTGGTGCTGGCCTGAACAGTTTCATGAGCGGGAAAATTCGGTTTACACGCAAGAGTAGGGATTGTCTTCATCGCATCTGCAGTGGCGTAAACCATTATTTCTCAAAGTTAGCGTCGCGGCTCCGAAGGCCAACGTTTATCAGGGAGCGTCGAGTCGAGCTGGGGATATTGATGTGTTCCTGTTTGGTGCTTTTCCTAGACTATTCTGGGAAATAGCGTATAAACGATGAACTAGAAAAGTTTAAACCGTTGGTTCTCGAGCTTTTGGACCCCTCGGCTCTATTTTCCTATTTTATCCGGTTCTGCGGAGGAGTAATCCCCCCCCCCCCCCACGGGCAATTGTTCAAAATTCATGGTGAATTCTAATTCCAACCGATATGACTATGTAAACGTACATCAATATCTTCGCTTTGGTGCGACGGCTTTGGTGACGCTTCGCTCACTTTGAGAGCCATTGCAGTAATAATCTTCCTATTTAATCAAAATTGGTGCGATATGTATATCTTCATTTCTAGGAAGCGTTTTTTGACTCCTAGCGGTGCTAAACTTTAAAAATCTGTTCTATGGCGATACGATTAACTAGATTTTTTAAGGGAACCAAAAAGAACTGCGCGGCTAGCTCAACGGCGTTATTGGGGTGCCTCAAACCCAAATATTTCTGTAGTTATTACGGGGATTTTGGCATATATTGGTGGAGGGGAGGTTTGGGTTCATGAGCCGGATATAAGTTTACGCTTATGGAGTAGCTACATTAATTTAGCTTTTAGAGACAGGAATTCCCTAGTTTGTTTTAAGATGCAAATTTTATACATAAGTAAATTTTTACCTTCTAAATTTTTTAATTTTTTTCGGATGGAGGATACCTTATAAATTTTGACAGATTTTAAAAAATCAACGAATTGACTTATTGTCGGAGTTTGCGCCGTATTTTTGTCGAAGTGTTGGATTCTTTCTGACACAAGAAAAGAAATAGTTAAAATTCTTGTCGATAGGTGACACTGCCTAACATTGTTTTCTGATAATAAGCAAATTTAATATTTTCAAAAGACGATGGGAATCAACAACTACCCTGTGTACAAATTCTTCCTAAATAACAGTGAATGCGAATTGTAGAACGGATTTGTTGCTTTACTGAGCAGGGCCGCTACTTGATGGGGAGCAAGCGTGTCTGGTGCCCTGTTCACCGGCGCAGAAGGGACGCAAATTTCACTCTTCAACCTCTCGTTCATTGCAAGGGGGCGCCAAAATGGGTGCTTGCCCCAGCTGACAGAGCAATTAGTTGCTGCCTAAGACTACAACTCTGCCTTACGTCCCCGTGAGGGCAGAGATGAATTTTCCTTTCCTGAAACACGAATAACTTTTCATGCAGCCAGTTTTCCGTATATATTGTAAGACTGCAGTGTTGATAAATTGTGGAAAAGGTAAGGTTTGGTGAAATTGCTGTAATCTAGATGTACTATTTTATCAACATGGCACTAAATAGTACTACATCGGTGAGAATTTTAACTTTTTTTTCATTGTGACAAGAAAAACAACTCCGATAAGTGTAATGGTGCAAATAGCGCTTCCTGGTACTTCAGTTTATTGATTTTTTTATGATTTTTTTAAAATCCGTCCAAATTTATGGAGCACCCTGTATTCTCCGTTGATAATTCGTCTAGTCATTGTTCTAGTCACGTTATTTAGGTGAGGGAATTTAGGGACTTTACTTTTTCATTGCCATCGTATCTTTTTAATTTCATTCATTCCTGGTTTTTTAAACTTTACGTCAACGTGGATAAATTACCCTTGGGATTGACAGAATCAAAAATAAATATTGAAATACGGGACATTTTCTTCTTTTTTTTTTTTTGAATCGGTGAGCTGTTAACTTGAAATCTGGATGGAGATCGATATGTATAAAAATTTTTGGCATTTGTTGTGAGGTGCTTGGTTCTGTCTGTGACGCCTCTAGCAACGAGTTAACTCTTTGAACACGCAGGACCGCAACTAGGGAAGAATGGGGCTGTGAGCCCGGTGCCTCGGGTGCTGGATAAGGAAGGGCGCTTAGTTTTCTCTTTTTTTTTTTTTTTCATTCAACGTTAGTGGGGAGGGGGTATTCCAAAATAGATATTGGCTCAGGGCGAAAGAGCAGGACCGTCTTAAGAGCATTATGGGCCCCGGGCCAAGTGGTTTTTCTGAGGTCCTACCTAGTAAATTCTAGAAAATTTCAATCGGATCTCATTTTTGTGAGGCCCTTCTTCTCTTGAGGCCCCCGGGTGGGCCCATGCGTTAAGACGCCAATGCGAAAGAGTACATTTTCGTTTCTAGTAGGTACACGAGACTATAAAGACCAATGATAGTTATCTAAAGTTATCTGACCTTAAACAAGTAAATCTTGGCAACAATGAGGAATAATATATGGTGATTGGTGCGCTTTTTATGATAGTCCATGTTTTTGCTCCTACTCGTAATTTAAGAGGCGATTTTTTTTTCTCTTCCGTCAAAACACATAATTGACCTTTTTTTTAATTATTGCCAATTGATGGTCGTTCCTATCACCAACTACAGTAGCACGCAAAAAATTGATTCTCATAAGCTGGTGATCGGCTAAAGTTAATTTTTTCTGGGATCAAGGCCAAGTGTGAACTAGAATATTAAGCTATTGTTAGTTTCTTTTAGATAGATGGGAGCATCTGAACACATAATGTAGACAATTTGTAAATGCACAACTTGGGTTTTTACAATAATTTCTGTTCCGACACAGTTACGGTGCCACTTTCTCGTAAGTAAATTGGTATTAGATTGCCGCTGTGGCGAATAAGACCAGGACTGCGTGTGCGGGTTGAAAGAAAAGTTCGCATTATTAAGAACTTTTTTTTTTAAATTTCAATTAAATTATTTCTTTAAAAATTAAAATACATTGGAAATGAGAGTATCGTAAAACTTTTTCGGGACACTAGATTAACTCGACGCCCCCCCCCCCTCCAACATCCTTGAGAGTCAGGCTTCTACAGGCCTCGGTTTGTTTTTGACATCATTTTCTCGAAAATTTATACGACAAAAAAACAACGATCTAGGGCTGATCCGCGGGTCCCAGATTAGAGCCCCCCCCCCCACCAGTCTCTCTCTTGAGGGGCATAATTACGACAATATATTTCATTTTGTTGAAAGAGTACCCCAGGGCTGGACAAAACCCAAAAAAAACTAGGCCCCAAAAATTTTTTTACCCGAAGAAAAAAGGTCCAAAGTAATGCCTCTTTTGACTTTTTCAGGGCATGGTGACATTCTTTGTTGTTGGCAGATTTGCTGCTACAAATTTCAAACATTTTGTGCAGCTCTCGGCCTGCAATTTAGTAACTACAAAAAGAAAATTTTAGGTGTCAATACAATTTTTTTTTTGGTGACCTGGCGCTTGTCCAGCTATGGTGTACTCATGTAAAATTATACATTCCATATGCTATGTGATATAGATTTTCTCCATAATATTCTTCATTATTTTTTTAGTAAGTTATGTTTAAATGAATGAGCAGAACGAATGTACGCGTCTTAACGAGTTCTCGGGGCCTCACACGTTTTTTTGTTTTGTTTGGTGTGTGTGTGTGTGGGGGTCCTTCTTCAACTTCTACAAAAATATCTTAGCACAGTAGTAATATGTACGCTGTATGTGCGTGTTGAATGGAAAATTACAAATTGAATATTATATTGATCAGGCACCAAATCGCCTTAGCGATAAAAAAAAAAAATCCTCATTGCCACCTGAAATTTTTCTGTAGTCCCGGTATTCTTCACGCGGCAATAGGGAAAACACCCTATAGGGATTATGGGAAAGAGGGTGTGACCAGTGTTTGTCCCAATACGCATTTAGATGCGTATTTCACGCATCAAAATTCATTTTTCGCCCCTCCTAATTTTTTAAAGGAGTGAAAATATTCCTTAAAATTTAAGGTTGAAATTTGTTTTGAATTTTCGAAAAAAAAAGCAATCATATTTCTGTATAAAAGGAAAAAACCATAAACGTGCGGTGAAAAAATTTACTCTTTTTATAATAATACCCCTCCCCCAACCTGAAAATTTAGAAGAGGAGTGAAATTATTTTTCGAATAACACTGGGTGTGACACCCAAAATCCCACCAAAGAAGATGGTACCGTCAATCGGAACAACTCTGCCACTTTTTTCTTCTTTCAACTGCTGTATTAACCAATAATGTACGAAAATGTTACAAAACCCATCATAAAACATTAGTCTTGATCTCTAGTTTCACAATCTGTGGAAACATGGCAACTTTAATGAACATTTTATACGTTAAAAAAAATAAAATAAAAAACAGCGTTGGTAAAGTTATCCTAGAAACGGGGCCACAATCTGTGTTAAAACCAGTGGTAATGACCTGAAAAACACCATAAAAAAGATTTTTTTTTAAACTATGGAAAAACGCATTAGCATTAAATCTTTATTGTAAAGAAAGGCTCGCAAAAATATTTTTTTTAAAAATCGGAAGATTTAAAAATTATAAAGTTCAGAGAAGAGTTTTACTTTTTCTTTTTTCAGAAAAAGGTAAATTTGTCACTGTTTTCTTAATAAGGACGGTCAATTATATGTACACCAAAGCGGCTCGAGATTCTTTATACAGCTTTGATGTACACGATGTCTTCGTCAGGTACGTTTTGGAGTGAGAACTGTTCCCCTCTGTCAGTAGTATGTATGACAACTCAAACTCGCCGTTTCCATAGAAATGAGCGAGTAATAACCAACATTATGCTTGACACTTTTTTTTATGCCAAAAACTTTATCACAACAAACATTCCGAGCTGTAGTTGTTTAAGAACATTACCATTAATCGCCTGGACCACGTTGACATTCATCATTTCATCATGTTCGTCTGTGGTTGAATCATGTCCCTCTTCGCAGGGAACAGTGATGGTAACCTCGTTAAGCAAAATTTCCCTCGAAAATTTCCCTTTTGACTAAATTTTTTCCACACATTTCAAAAATTGTGCTGTCATCTATCGGTGAAGGAATGTAGTCAAGTATTTTGCACTAGAAAAGCATTTAAGTGTTTTTCATTTAGTATATATTTTTTTCAACAAAAAATTCTTTCTTTTTGATGAACTCTCAAGATTTCCCACAAACGCCAAGAAATTTCCCATGTGGACCAATTTTGGCCACGAATATGGGAAATTCCCACGAGTTACTATCACTGACAGGGAAGAAGTGAGAACAGCAGCAGCGACTAATTCTTGTCAAAGCTCTTCATTAGGTTCTGCATCTTGCTGTCTCTAATTCAGATGTGCCATGTAAAGAAAACGCGCAATTACATTCATCAGTACTGTAATGGTCATTCATCGGATTGCTCTTACTTTTACGAGTCCCCTCAATCTGATTCTTTGTAGAGGTACTCGGAAGGGGTTGGTCATTCTCCATTTAAGTGCGATTCTCCTGGTGACACATCAACTCTCCGTCTCCTTCTCTTCTGTAGAATCTGATAGCAGCACAATACCATCATAATTTTGATACCTGCGGCCTCTCAGCTTGGTACTAATGCGTCTTGGCATCTGAACGACCTCTAAAACAAACACGAAAAATGCACGATTTGAAAAAAGTATGCACAAGAATTTGAGAAAATTACGAAATTCTAAGTTGGCAAAGTTGCCCCATTTTCACTAAGCTCCCTAGTGCAACATTGCCAAATAATATTATTGAACCTAAATACAACATAAAATTCACATCTAAAAGTGATTCTGAAAGAGGATTATATGTTGTGTCAAGCAAAACAAGTACATTTTACTTACCTCTGAATGAACGGGAAGTGCGAGACACGCTTTTGTAGACTACTGAATGTCCTATTTTACAAGTAGAAAGCAAAACCATTGATAAGAACCCCGTAAACAGTTGGTGAGGCTGAAAAACGCACGAAAAGGCTATCATTCAGTCTTCTCAGTGCGATGAAAACATTGGCAGCTCTTATTGGTTGGTTCAGGAACTAGGCAGAGAGTCAAAAAAACATCATCTTTTTCAAAAACGTGCAAAGTTGCCCCGGTTGACGGAACTGTATAAATCTCCCCCCCCCCTTTTTTTCTCAATGAAGAAGGAGGTATTAGATCATTTTTGTCGCACCACGGTCATTTTCTGCACACGAGGGCTAAGTAGACCCCGGGACTTACAATTTATTGCCAATTCCGAACGGCAGTCTTATTTATACTCACCGAGAGTTTGGTGCTCTAACTCCTAGGTATGGGACTCCCTGAGCTAGCAATCTTCTTCTGTGGTCATGTCGCCGTTTCTGTTGTACCCGTGTCAGGATGACTAAACATCTTTTGGTACTTCAGGCGAGCATCTTATTGACCTGGTCTACGCCCTGGAAAAAATAGCCAAGCACGTTAATGTTCACCACCAATGTCCGGCAATCTGGCGCATGTAAACGAGGTTCATGTGTATGATGACCAGAGCCCGGATTTTGCCCTTTTTTTTTTTAGCATTAATGCACATGAAGGCATAAAATCAATGCATTTTTAGAGTAAGTGCATATTTTTGAAGTTTTATTTTAGCTCACTCAATTTTTTTTATTATAATTTTTCAAATAAATATTGCTCATAATATTTTCATAACATCGGGGGGGGGGGGGGTTTCCTCAGGTGGGATTCAGAAAATCAATAGATATTTGTAAAAAGTAGCCTATTTTACGAATATTAACCGTTTTATTGTAAGGCTATTTCTAGAGAGACGTGTCAAAAGTGTTAAGTTTTTTTTTAGACAGTGTCAAAATATTCTTTTGTTTTTTTTCGTTACTGAGCAGCTACAACAATGTGGAAATTGAAAATGCCTGAATAAAAAAAATATGTAGAAGTTATTTACATAGCGATATATATATATGGAGATTTTTTTTTTTTTTTTTTGTAAATGAATACATATTGCACCATAAGAAATAGAAAAGATGCATTTTAAAAAACACATGTTTTTTTTTGTATGGTGATTTTTAATGCATGTTTTCTCATTTTTGGCGTATATTTCGTATGTTTTGAACTTTTTCAGGCTTTTTAATGCAAATTCGATATTGCATTTCAAGCTCATATTTTGGTATTTTAAGTGTATATTTTGGCAATTTAAGTGTATATTTTGGCAATTTAAGTGTATATTTTGGCAATTTAAGTACATATTTGTATATTTCTAGAGCCTATTTCGCCACTTTTTTACTGCATGTAATCCGGGCTCTAGTAATGACTAAATTAAAAGTCTGAGATCAACGCAAAATTTTCGAAATTCGTGTGACCGTTTCCACAAACAGAATAACATCACAGTCCTGGAAACCACAGTCGCCACTGTGGTGGTCGAGTGGTTATAGTGACGGACTCGCGATGCGAGGATCCGGGTTCGAACCCCACAGTGGTGGTCGGCTGAAGTTGGTTTTCTGTGGTTCCCAACTTCAAGGCGCAAATGCGAGCCGATCTCCCCGTTAAAAAGTCTCGCCACAGAGAGCAACAGTCCTACAACGATAAATCATTCAATCATAACACTTCACTCATAGTTAGAAAAACTGGTGGCAGATGGCAGCACTACACATAACAAGCATTACAGAGAAACAAAAAACTTCACGTCAGGTTTCACTACACGTACACGCACATTCCCGCATGTACAGATTCGTTGGGGGGTGGGCGGGGTGCATGTGTGGTGTAGCAGTAGTAGGTAGGGCCTCCAAAAAATGGCTCGGGGATACATGATGCTCTTAACTCAGCCACCTCGTTGGGCAATTTGCCTGTTGTGGCGTTGTATTTGTATTTGAAAATCAAAAAAAAAAAAAAAAAATTGGGCCATTCTTTCCGTGGAAAGGGAAAATATTTGGCTCCTTCTAGAAAATTTGGTTGGCGCCTTATTTATTTTTCGATTTGTCAAGCCTGGTATTGCTGAAAGAACTGAAGGAGGGAAAAAATAGATATTTTTCGGGGCCTCTGTCGGATTTAATGGTGCTCGGGGAGTTCCCCGAAACTTGCTTCTTGGAGCGATTCTAGCTTCTATGGCAGTATTATTGATACAGTTCCTTTTGTATTATTATTATACAAAAAAAAAAGATATTCATCCGTGATCGCAAGTATTAATTACTGTAATTACTCTGTGATAAATGTTAGTACATGTTCTTTGTTAGCAGGTTTACGCTTAGCTGTGTACATATATTTATGTCTGTGTATATGTGTATATATATATATAGTATATGAAGATATAATAAATTTATACTCATGTTCAGAGTTAGAGTTTTGATTCCCGAATCGAAATTCTGCAGAGTCGGCCTAGATCAGGGGGTTCTTAACCTATGGATGACAGGTGCTTCAGAGATGGATCGTTGTCCAAATCCAAACATTCCAAATCCACTAACAACCAGGGACGCCGAACCATGGGTCCCGTCTCAAACTTGATTCGCAGGGGCTACCGAGAAGGGTCGTACGAATCCTCTTACAGCCAGAGATTCTTGGGCTATGGGTCACGATCTACACTTCATTGGCAGTGGCTTCCGAAATGGGTAATAAAAATCCACTAGCAACCAGGGGCTCGTGACTTATGGATCACGACCCAAACTCGTTTCGCAAGGGCTTCAGAGATGGGCCATAAAATATCACTTACCGTCCTGTCATAAATTCACTTATTGGTTATAATATTTCTATTAAGTTTATTCACTTATAAGTTCACTTATTTCACTTATCACTGGTTTCAAAATTATTCAGGAAAACAAAGTCCCACGAGTCGCAAAACTAATCTTGTTGCTGATTTTGGGTCGCGGCTGAAAAACAAGAAACCCTGGCCTAGATCTCACCATGGGGGGAAAAAAAATCAGAATTTTTATAAGAAATAATTTCGGATTTAATTAATAATTGTAGAATATTCTACAATTACCGCAAGAAATAACTTAAGAATCAATGAAAAAAATATCGTCTGAGGCTTTCACCACCGGCGTTAAAAAAATGCCTTAGACCAGTGTTTCTCACCTTTTCTGAATCTAAAGACCAGTAAAATGTCTGAAACAATTCGACGGACTACAAACTCACAGCATGATGGCGTCCCGTATTTTACGGGACTGTCAGAATATCCCGATTTTTTTGGCTGTTCCGACTATATATTTTATACACTTGTCCCGTTTTTTTAACTAATTATTTAAATTTTTAATGTTTATTAAACTCGTGAATGATAACTTTTTATATCATAAATCATATTATGATAGTTATAAGGCTACATTTAAATTAAAAGCGATTTCCAGTAGTCCTTCATTTCCTAAGCATTTTAGCAATTATTGTTGATTTATGGCACCGTTCTTTCTGACAATTGACGATGTCCTGTATTATTATGCCATACTTAAGATCCTAGCTTTTCGTATTTTATTTAATGAAATATGATCCAAGTCATGAACATTTTTTTTTCAAGAAATACATCCGAGGCCGGATCTTGAATTCTGCTAACTAAGCTGCCATAGAAGGCATCAACTTAAAGGGGCCGACTTTTTAGGGTACCAACTGAAGGGGAGGGGTGATTTTTTATCACCAAAATATAATTTGCTTAAACTTGAAAAATACCCAGTACCGGCAATGAATACAGCTTTGTTTGCTGCGATTTGCAGCAGCCCTTTATTTCAGCAAATTTGGCAATATTTAGCAAATTGTCGTAAATTTCATTTTTAGGCTGCAATTAGTGATATCTCGCATTTTAATCGAGGAGATATTGTGACGCCAAGTATGAAGCTGTAATTTTTATTTAAACCCAGAAGGATATTACCAATATCAATTACACCAAATCGAACAATTTTACAATTGATTTGAAAGTAAATTATCAAGTCTGCCTGCTAAACACCTCTGGTCCACGGACCATAAGTTGAGAAACACTCGTGACCTTAGACAGTAGCCACCCGGAAATCGCTTGCAACTCAATGAAAAAATAGTTCCGAAATTAGATACAGAAATTATTTCAACTATTGCTGAAAAATCACAAATGAACCACCACCGCGAATTGCTTCACGAGTGCATGGCCCCACATCCTGGAGCAGGGCCTCTAGGCTGTAGAGCCAGACTGGACCCAAGCTGTGTCCCGTGGGGATAAAAGCACATTATCTCAAGGGGTTGGGCCATGCTGGAGAGAACTGAATGCGCCGGACCAGAAGGCTCGATTGACGAGCCTCCTGGCCGGGCGCCTCCAGACTTTTCACAAGCCCCTCTGCAGTGAATTTATAGCGCAAAAAATGATGAATCGTCTCGGGCCCCAGGACTGAAGCCTCATCAGCCCCAACCTTGTGGTGAGCCATGCTAAAGTGAAATCTGCGAAATAAAAATTCAATATGACAAATATGCGAGATGAATGAATATTATTTGTAAAGATGAGTTGAGATAATTTTAATCCTTGATTTCAATAAATAGAAATTTAAGACTTTGCTTCATTTAAAGTAGATACGTATGAAAAACGGGACATTTTGAAAAAAAGTGGGGGGGGAAATGATCAAAAACTTTTTTTATAGAATATAAGAGCAAGTTCGAAAAATATGGGACGTATGGACATACGACCATGAGAAGCTTAAATTACTAGTGAGACCATACGTCCCGTATTCCACTCCCGGTTTTTTTCCCCTATCCCGATTTTTTTGAAAGATATCCCGATTTTCCAACGAGGACTTTTATCCTTTGAATCAACAATTAAAATTATCCTCCACACTCAGAAATTGCATTGCGATAACTACTAATAATAATTCATTTCGCATATTTATCACGGTTTTTTAACTCGATGCAATTTAAAGTGGCATTTCGTTGCCCGCTATTGGCGACTTTTATGTGATTTCTGCACAAGTTTGCTTTGCTTTGGCAATAATTAGGCTGACCATATTTCCTCGAGAGAAATACGGGACATTGGGATTCCAAATACGGGAAAATACAGGACATCCCCAATTATTGCCAAAACCGAATAAAGTCGCCAAATATTGTTGAAATAATGAAGAAATCACAATGCGGGAAATGCAGCATTACTGCTAATTGCAGTGGATTAAAATGAATTCCACGAAAAAAAAATTTCACTAAGACAAATGTGGGAGATTCATATACTCATTTATAGTTGCAGTTATATAATTTATAAGTTGAAAATAATTTCAATCTTTGACTTCAATAAAGAATAAAAATTCAAGTATGCTTCGTGCAAAATACGGGGAAAACCGGGGCACTTTTTCTAAAAAGTCGGGACAGCCAAAAAAAAAAAACACCCCCAGAAAATACGGGACGTATGGTCACCTTAGCAATAATTAACATTAATCTATATATTTTGGGAGAAAATATGGTCAGCATATAAATAACGGATTGTGCGATTGGTGCTGTCATCTGTTGACAAAATGTTAAAACTTTATCGAGATATATCACCTATCGATGTTGTAGTTTCTAGATGTGGTCAATAGATGGCAGAATAAATAAATTTAAGCGCCAATTTCAAACATTCATGCGTTTGAAACAGCGTTCGCCGATGTACGCCTATAACTATATGAGGAATTTAAAAATTCGAGGTACATCGCAATGATCAGATGAAATGTCATAAAATGTTTCTTTTTCTTATACATGTTTCATGTTTTAATGCAACGGATAATGATTTATTAATACAATTATTTTATATGCTGTGAATAAAAGCAATGGACTGTGCAATGTTTTCTTTAGTTTCTTTTGATTTTATATAAGATTTTTTGAGAAGCATTTTTATTGGAATAAATAGTGGAGTACATAATCACTTAGAAATTCGTTACTTTTAGGTGATTTTTCACAATTAGAATATGAATTGGATTTAAATATAAAAATGTAATGGAGAAAATAAGAAAAAGTGAATTTAACTTTCAAATTATTAATATACTATCGTAATAAAAATTTTGAACATTTTAAATTTTTTCTCTGCGTGCATTATATGCAAAAAAAATTAAGTTTTAAATTTTACACTGAGAAAAAAAATCCATTTTTGAATGAAACTAATTCCTAAAATTGAAGAATTGTCAATTTATTTTATCAGGAATTTTTTTTTAAAGTTTTTTTTGCTGAAATCACCAGCAAAACAGTCGGACAGAAAGAAGCTATCACCCAGATCTGACGACCCTTGATGATGTCAATAAGCAGTAGGGAGGCCTTATAGCTATAGATGGCGGTGGGTTAATGCATTGAATTGAATAATCGCCAAAAAATGCCAACTTGTACAAAAATCAAAGAAAAGGAAAATGAAGCGCCACTTCTAATAGCAGTGATTTAAAGAAAGCATGACAAATACGTGAAATAAATATTTTTATTCGTAGTTGGAATTATTGCGATGTAATTTCTGAGTTGGGAAGATAATTTTAATGAGTCATAATATTAATTAAATAATCAAGTTTGCTATGAAATTTTGACAGGTGCTATTTATCAGCGGTAAAATAACCTTAATAAAACTCGCAAACTATAGCCATCATTAACTTTTGCATTGTTTTTGATTGTAATAACAGAAAGCCTAGTTTTGCGAGTTTTACTAACAATGTTTTAACACGCACAAATAACTTAAAATTTCGAGGCAAACTTGATATTTAACTAATACGGGGCGATTATAAAAAAACTATCCCGACATAGGGGCCCCTAACTATCATACCATTCACAGAAACTGATGAAATTTTGGCATAAGGTATTTTGAGGTATGCGCTCAAGAATGATATGGAAAACAACAGTGTCACTCTAACAGTTACGGTTACAGTGAGAAAATTTCGAAAATATCAAATGGCAACACCAAGTTTTTTGTATTGGAATGCGATCTCCATACTGAAAAACACTAAACAGCGTTGAAATGGCACCTGTAGCACGAAAATCCCCGGAGCTAGGCAAGGAAAAAGTAAAAAGGACTTTGCAGTGCACCAGAGCATTAATGTTCGTTTCATTCGTCACACCGTTTCTTCGGCTGAGATCCCAGCTTGATTAGTCCTCCACAAGGTCATGTGGAAAATTTGTGAAACACAATAAAATGCTTTATTTTATGCTGCTTCTCTGTCCTTATTGGTTGTCCTCACTTTTAGCCTATCTACCGCCGGTGATTTTCATGCTACAGTTTCCATTCGAACGCTATTTAGGGTTTTTCACAATGGAGATCACATTCCAATACAAAAAACTTGGTGTTGCCATTTGATATTTTCGAAATTTTCTCACTGTAACCGTAACTGTTAGAGTGACACTGTTGTTTTCCATATCATTCTTGAGCGCATACATCAAAATACCTTATGCCAAAATTTCATTCAGTTTCTGTGAATGGTATGATAGTTAGGGGCCCATATGTCGGGATAGTTTTTTTATAATCACCCTGTATATTATTGCGTATAAAATATTAACTCTAATATCATATCATATATTGCTTTTTTTTATATGGCACGTTAATCAAAATGATTACTAATTTCAACCGAAGAATTTTAAGTTTTATTTGATAGGTGTCATAAGTGATTCTAGTTCATTGATGACTTTCTCACATGACTTCTCCTTGTAAAATACAAGGTGATTCTAAATTCATGGGACAAAGTTTAAGAGGTAAGACACCTAGACAAGCATTTTTGATCATAGAATGTGCTGTTGAATCGCAATAGCAAAGGCGGTAGAGGGTGTTTTTGGAGAACGAGTTGCTGCGATATGTGATATCATTCATTCGAGGGTAGCACATTTGGGTTGGGTTAGAGTTTGTTTTTTGTACGAGCAAGGAGACCAAGATTATGCTGCGCCAAACAATGATTAAGCTGTATAATGGACTTGTGGTAGAATTAGCATTACCAGGTTGCACCCTGGTCACGAACATTGGCATATGCAAGATCGACTTTTAGAGAAGGAAGCACATTGGATTCGGGGGAGCTCAAGGAATCTCTCCCAGAGAAAATTTGAGCTACTAACCTTCAAAAAGCATTTTAAATAACAGATATTGATAAAGGTAACACGGTACAAAGGTATTTTTTTCGATATTTTAATTTTTTACTGAAATGTTTGGAAATATTTTTAGTTTTTGATTGTCTTCGGGAGGGCAACTGCTTCCCATGTTCTCTCTCCTCTCGTTCCAAACATACGAACTCGGGGCAGGGCCAGTTTTAAGAGCACCATGGGCCCCCAGCCAAGTGATTTTTCTGAGGCCCTACCTAGCAAATCCTTTTCATTTTTCTGAGGCCTCCGGGCCGTGCCCAGATGGACCCATGCGTTAAGATGGAACTGACTCAGGGCTGTTACTTCGCTAGAGTATTTTGCTGCAACGTAGCGAAAAAAGAGAGGAAAAACCTATCTTTTTGTTACGCAACCTAACAAAATGTAAGCAACATAACACGAAGAATCACAATTTTAAAAACTAAGGAATGGGGAGAACGTTTCTTGGATTTTCAATAAATGTGTTATGTCTTTGGATTCAGAATAAATATATTGATTTATCAATTTGCATGTTTTCCCCTAAAACTGTGCAAAAACACATTTGCGTGTGTGTGTGTGATACTTGATTAAAACTTTTCTTCAAATTATTTTTAGTAAATTTTACGTAGAATTTTAATGTGTTATATGATATATATATGTGCTAAATAGCTCAACTAATTCTTCAAAAGACATACATTTTTCCAAAACCCATAGGGAAAAATTTAAACAAATGCGCCCACCCTTCCAAATGATTTGATATACATTTACTCCATCAGAACGTTTTCATTTAGGAAATTCTGTCGTGACATCTTAAATCATCAACGTTACATACGGCCCCGGCTCAAGGGGGATCGTGACCAACACTTTGGGAACCACTGAATCAAGGTAATAGAGGTGAAGAAAAAAACTCTTTTCAGACAGTCGTATCTTAAGGGCGGCAGAATTTCTAGGACCAGCCCTGATCGCAGCACATCAGTTCCAGATAGCTAATTAGATGAAAGATTAGGCAATGTGATAAATGGTGAGCACACCGTATATACATTCTTTAAAATGTTCAATGTAAGCCCTCAAATTTTGGTTTTGAACCACCCATGGGAAATTAAATTCCTATACACACATACACTAACATTGAAAAAATATAGCATACACGCAGCTATAAATTGAATATCAAACTAGAACACAGTAAGGAAGAAAACTCCAAACTGATACAACAGTGTTTTTATTTGGAGTGTAATTTGTAAAGTTATATATATATATTCTTTTCGAAATACTTTTAAAAATAAAAGGCTAGTACGTTTTTCTTTCAGTAAAAACATTTCTAACACTATCTTTTGTGTGTAAAAAACTTAGTTTTGTTTTTCAATTTTTTTCTTTCGCAAATACAATCGACATGATTTTGATACGTATATGTATATATATATAGTGTGAGTATACAAGACTAACAAATATAATTATGGTAGTAATTATGCACATAACACGCACGTAAAATGAGTAAAGAGAAGACAGGGTGCAAATAAACGTCATACCTCATATTCTCCAATACATTTGGCACAATATTTTTTTCTGGACCAATTAACAAGCAATCATCAAAACCATCTCATTTTCTGTGTTGTAAGTCATATGTATTACGTAAAAGAAAATAAGTTAATTAAGTAAATGTATTGTTCTTGTTGAAAAGAAAACAAAAATAATGTTAAAACATTAATGTATATTTTTTATTCCTTTATAATTTCAAATGTCAACTTAGCAATGGTTTATCGAGTCTGAGGATTTTTTTTAGGAGTATGGATCTCAAGACATTAAAGGAAAAATTCCAAATTCGCATGATAGTCCTGATACCGGATTTCTCTAAAAGGCCTATACAAGCCTATCTCTGGTCATAGATATATATATCTCAATTCTAATTATTAAATATATATATATTTAGAAATTTCAAATTTAAATGTTGCTTTGTGTATGAATCACATGGTCAAGGCCTTGACTAAACAGGATCTGTCATTAAACACACCCTTTGATTTGAACATTCATTTAACATTACTGGGAGAAGCAGCACCGAAATTACTTGCCCCAGCTGAAGAAGTATCTAGTTGCGGCCCTGCAACATGGTCGATTTTAGATAGTCCAATGAACTAGCTGCATTTGATCATTCAGTATTGGATTTCAAAAATATTCAACATGCATCTGTAGCATCAATTTCACTTTTAAATTATTTCCATGTCAAACATCCTAAAAATTAATACATTAAATATTTTTTGGGTCTAAACAGAATTTTTCATTAGAAGAAAATTTTATTTTTATACAATCAGAAATGTATGAATCAAATGAATGTTTGATATGCACATTCCATTCAAAATACACAAATGATTGAATATTGCCGGTCTGAAATAATATTTTTCCACAGAAGATGCTTCTTTGTCTGCGCCAAATTAAAAAATATGTATATGTGTATTTAAAACAAAAAATTCACACATTCATGCAATAATAGTCTGGATTTCACCTTAAATGTATAAAAGAGCACGTAGTGGGAGAGGGGGTGTGAGAAATGACACTACTCATTAAGAACAGCATGAAATCAAGTGGTGATCCTCACTATAAAGTACTTATGTTTGTTTCTAAACAAGACGATCGGGTAAAAACCAAGCTTCATTCAGCTCTTCTTTTGATGCATTAACAAGACTCTGATCATTCTTCCCTTTGTTCAGATTTGACTCGAACGTATCAATCAAGCATACATCTTAAAATACTGTGTCTGTTGATTGTAATCGATGAGCTCATGCCTTTCCTTTCAAGAAACTTCTTGCCTCTCCGCAACTTTGTTTTGCTTAACAATTTTCGTCACCTTTGCTTTCTACATTCACAAGGATGAAGAAAAAATTTACCACACATTTTGAAAGAAGAACGTTTAATACATGGCTAAATTATTCAAATTATAAGCACCACAAACACAATGAATTAGTTTCGTTACAAACAAAACTACCAAAATAAGCTTAACAGTTTTGACTACTCCTCCAATTCATGACCAAAAATTACACAATTTTTGTATACATGATAACTGGTTGCTTAAATAACATAATGGAGAAGTTTAAAAAAATTGGATTTAATTTAGCATGTTTTTCTTTGTAATTAATGTAAATTTCAAATTAATTAATTTTTTGATCACTATAAATTAACTTCATTTGGTTAAAATAATTGGTAATTATGATTTCGGGAAACCACATTTTTCACGTGGCACAAGAAATTTAAGTAAAAACTTTTTTAAAAAGCTTTTTGAAGAAAACTTTATAATATGAATAAAATTTCATGAGCGAATGATGAAAATTTCAAAAGATGGCATTATTAAGATTTCAGAGACGAGAAAGGTAAGGGAACACAATGGATCATGTAATGGATTATGTAAAGTTTTGAAATTTTTACACCCCTGGATAATTGAGGCTGAAAACCTGACCTTTAGAGAACTTTACAATAGACTTGAAATGCACTATAGCCAGTACTTGAAAAAATTTCAGAATGCAAACGATTAATATATAAATAACAAAATTATAATAATCCTTACCAATCCAGATGATCTCCGTTTTGACTTGACAAACCCAGACTGTTTTTCAGTCTGAATCTCATTTATATGCTTCTTAGTTTTCTCCAACCTAGTTTGAAATAAATCATTGCAAAATAAAGTATGCCAAACATTGAAATTTGAAGATAAAGTTCAAAAATTTGTTTTTGCTGTATCACAGAAATTGCATTAAAAAAATGAAATTAAGGGAGATTACACAGACATTGATTCAAAATCAAAAGTATTTGTTCAAGGTTAATTATGTGATCTTACTTTAACTTTTTCTGCTGCTCTTTCTTCCAAATATCCTTGAAGTCAAGACAGAATGATGTCCACAGACCGAAAAACTCTTTTGGCCATTCACTTTCTTTTTGTGATTTCGGCTGGAACTTGAAAAAGTTTTTGGTCTTTTTAAATCTGGAAGAATTGGGGAAAAACATTCAGAGGGCTAAAACAAATTGCTGCATTTTAATACTGGAACATTTACTTTTGAATTGAAACTTATTGAATCAAAATATTATTCAAATCATCTAAGTTGAGTTTTTACATCGTGCACTTCTTTCTTTCTTTCAAACCGAGCACAACTCAGGTCTATCACCATCTATAGGGGATTTACTAGCTAGTGAATTGTGCCGGAAGTGTAACTGTGTGCGTACCTAACAGTCTGAATGCGTATGTAGTGTTGTGTTTGATTTTTCAGTGCCGCCATCTATATTTCAGAAGTGAAGTGAATGTGTTATGATTGAATTACATTTGTGCTGTTTGTAGGTCTGTTGCTCTCTATGGCGAGACTTTTTAAAGGGGAGATCAGCTCGCATTCGCGCCTTGAAGTTGGGAACCCCAGAAAACCAACTTCAGCCGACCACCAACTGTGGTGACGGTGGGGTTTGAACCTGGGACCTCACGACACAAGGCCGTTACTTTGACCACTGGACCACCACAGCGGCTGGGGTTATCGTTATAGTGCACTTACAAAGATCAACAATCTGACCTTCGATGAGATATGATTTTATAACAGGGGTGGCCCTCAGAGCTTTTTTATGTGGCCCACTGACCACTTTGGGGAAATAGCTACTTTACATGGAAAAACCATTAAATTAAAGGGAAAAAAATTGGAGAATTGAAAGAAAAGAAAATGGGCCACTAAAATCTTTCCTGTATTTAGCACTGTGATATACTTTCCAAATTAAATGGTAATGTTTTTAATTTGATTCATTTAAAAGGTCTGTCATACGAATTTGGGGAACCTATAGCGAAAATAGAGACATAGTTTTTGAGGCCTAATGATTTCAATGAACTTTTTGAGCCTATGATTTCATATACAGTATTTCAAGAGGCAAAATCCAGTATCCAAAAGACACACATAATTACAGAAATGCTAAAAAACACCTTAATAAAAGAAATAATTTCAGAATTATTGAAAAAATATTCATAATTTATGATAATCCATAATATTAATGACAAATAGAAAATTACTGAAAGAGAAATAATGGCAGAACTACTGATCAAAATAATTTTAGAGTTATCTAGAACAATTTAAAAATGGTTAAAAGTAATAATTCATGAAAAAAGTTATGAATTTGTGGAAGAAATACTAGTTTTGCAATTAATGAAAATTTAGGATAAATAAAATAATTTCAGAATTAATAAAAGAAATAATTAATATAAAAAAAATCAAAATCTGTGAAAGAAATTATTTCGAAATAAAAATGCAAATTTAATCAAAGGAATAATTTAACAGCAAATAAAAGTGATCAATAATTTGGGGTGTCCTGTTTAATAACAGACAGAATACCATGGTATATCTTGGTGGCTCACATACTTCATAGAAAGTTTTAATTTGGCCTCACACTGTCTCAATGGTTGAAAATCTGTTTTATACGGTAACATGCAAGTACCTTCATTTAACAAGGAAGAGGGGCTATAGCAAGGGCTTAAGATATGGATGTGGTAATCCCACTCTTCACTTCATTGTGAGCACGTAGCTATAGCATTTTTTAAATTTTCATTCACCCAAAAAACAATATGTAATATGTGAGAGCTTTTATATGTAATGATTTAAGTTTCAATTTCGATAGCATTTGCAAACTGATAAAATATTGTTTTTATATTAAAAATATAACTATGTGAAAAAATAAACATAAAAATTAATTATATGAGAATTAGCTATATTTGTTTCAAATTGTGGCATTAAATTAAAGGCAATCAAGTGTGAAAGTCACAATTCCGATGCATTTTTCCATTCCATTTTTAACTGACCATTTTCAACATGAGTACAGCATAAAACTTAGAAAATATATCCTTACTTTTTCTTGCAATTTTTCAGGTTTTCTGTCTGGTGACGGTGCTCTTTTAATGCTGCAGCAAAATGTATGGAAAATGCAAAGTTGAAAATAGTTATAACCATAATCAAATATTAAAGCATGAACATTCTACTGCTATGAAAAATGTTTTAGATCAGGGAAAAATACTAAAACACAGTGGATCAATAATTTGGCACATTCTATTTTGATATCAGAACTGATTTTGAATAAAAAATTTTGTGATTCAAAACACGAGTTAAACTTTTTTACACTTCCAGAAATCAACAGACTGGCCTTCAATGTTATTTGATTACATGTGCTAACATGCATTTTCATATATCATTACTACAGTTGATACTCACTATAACGACCCCTATCGTTCTACACAAAATAGATATTAGATTGGGAAGTAGTTTTATTGACAGGAAAACACACAGAAGAGTCGTTATGTAAAAACATTTAAGACTTATCCTACCATTCATTGGTAAAGAGTCATTCAAGACAAAACAAAACAGACTGAATTTGTTTTCGACTAAAGTTAAAAGATAGAAGGTATAAGAAGGGAGTTTTAAAAGTAAGAGCTAATTGTAATAAAAAAAGGAAATGAGAGAAACAAAAATGCATTATTGTCTCCTAGCACATACATACCCACACTATTTTTTTTATGCAATCATTATTTTTTTCCCATATCGTCACCTTATAATAAAAACCTTGAACATAAATTTTTTTTAATGACTTTTTGACAGTTTTAGATTGAGAACATCATATCTTACCTATTACAGCTATTGAGAAAAAAAATCTGCAATGACCTGCTCTCTATAGAGCAAAAAATTAACCCCTTTTGTGTGACTTTTGTGTGTGTCCATCCTTTTTTTCAAATATTTTATGTACAAGGTTTCATTATAGGATGACAATACTTTTTTTTGTACCAAAATAAAACAATTTTTTTAACCTTTCTCATAAAATTTCCAGCAAGTTCAGCAGTTGATCTTAGATTGCATTCCAAAAGTTCAAAGCAAAATGCAATAGACTCGTGATTCAAGGATTGTCCCAGGCTAAATACAGTTCATCAAAAGCAACTAATATGAAGTCTTTTGCCCTAAAACAAGGTTTTTATGATCTACTTTGACATTAATTTGCTTGAAATCTGATTATTGAGCTGACTTTAGAAATAAATATTCCTGCCATTTATGCACTCATCAATGAGTGCCCAAAGAGTCACGCCCAAGAGTAAAAAATTGTGTACTGTTAAAAATATCGGGTTTATATGCCCAAAGAATCAGTTGAAGTTACTGTTTATGCTTGACTCAATTTCATTTCCCAATGATTTTTTATAGCCAAACGCTCTCA
The DNA here is from genome assembly GCF_987345545.1 of Pholcus phalangioides. NCBI lineage: Eukaryota > Metazoa > Arthropoda > Arachnida > Araneae > Pholcidae > Pholcus > Pholcus phalangioides. Next base: position 16,824,221 of record NW_028301594.1, read on the forward strand.
CTTTGACATCTTTCTTAGGGGTATTGAGAAACCACAGTACTAACAGGAGGTATTTTGCAGTACAACTTCGAGGCACAAATGCACAAGCTGGTCTTCCATTTGAAAAAAAAATCCTTCTGCAGAGAGCAGGCAGACCTTCAACACAATATTTATATAACAAGAAAAAAAAAAATCAAGCGTTTATCACTTTACTTCAAAGTAGGGAAGATAATGGCAGCACCAGCAAGTAAACAAAACAAGCATAACTCTGAAAACATAAATAAGTTAGAGCCACGCATATACATGCACACTCACACAACATGTTCTGGCATGTACCGATTTGTTAGAAATTCCACACAGAAATGTGTATAAGGTGCATGCATTAAGTAGTAGTACATAAACTATTAACAGAAGAAATTTGAGTCATGACATGTAAAATAAAAAGGCCAAGACAATCAAGACAGATTATAGGAAAGGATATCATCTTTCCTCTACTGTCACCATCTGAGGAGTATTTTCTGAAGTTTAAGAGAAGCTGCAACGCATAGTTGGAGATATATGGGGGAGGCACTCCCCCCAGCATCAAAGGCGGAGCCAACTGATCCAATATATATGAACTATCATCACCATGACCCTCCAGCAATCATCATTGTGCCCACTCTCAGACTTTTACCCCTATCTCTGCGTTTGCTGCAACGCCTACACTCAGTGCCATCTTAAGGCATGGGCCCACATGGGCATGGCCTGGGGGCCTCACAAAAATGGGATCTGGTTGAGATATTCGAAAATTTGCCTGGTAGGGCCTCAGAAAAATCGTTTGGCCCGGGGGCCCATGATGCTCTTAAGACGGCCCTGCCTACACTCAGCACATCATGCTACTATACGTGTGTTTAATCAGTAAGAAGAGTCCTCTTTGGTGCATAGGTAGCACACTTGCCAGTATGCAAGAGGACCCAGGTTCAATTTCCCAAGGAGAGAAATATGTTTATATTTCAGCACTAATACCCAGAAAATATCTTTCTTTGAATCAGATTAATAGATATGCATCATATTATTTTCAAGGAAAAAAATAAGTTACCTTTTGTAATGAAGGTGTCCATCATCACTTTCAAATTCTTACTATTGTCTGAAGAAGCAAGTATTTTCTCTACTTTCCTTTCACAACCTATCCAAGGAAATAAACAAAGAATAAAACAATTTCATTTTATTGAATGAAAAAACTTTGAGCACACTTCTGCTTATCAAAAAGAAAAAAAAATTCATATCATTATCTACATATTTATAGTAACGAAGACTTACTTTTAATCTGATTTTCAATTTTCTTCAAATCTTTCTCAATCTCTTCAAAATTTGTGTTCCCAGCTCGGTCTACATCACCAGGTTCAGGTAGAGGTAACAGCACAGATTCTGTTGAAACATCCTTAAAAAAAATTCACATTGAGTGTCATAATAGAGGTTATTTGAAAGGAAAAAGAAGCACAACATCAATTATTTAATAAAAAAATTTTATACAATAAAAACACAAAAATATATTGCAAAGAATTATTTCAGTAGGTCTAATACCAAATTTTATAAAGCTAATCACAACAAAAATGATCTTATTATAAAAAGTTGCGGTCATAAATTTTAAAATCTAAGCCCTCATAGATTAAAAGTTAATGCCAAATTTGTAAGCCAAATTATGATTAAATTGAACAAATGATATTAATTTACCTTCTCATGAACTGTCACATAGACATGAACAATATAGTGCAAAAGGGTCAAAGAATTGTCCTGCAACATTGGAAAAAAATTACATGTAACACAGCAAATATATGGGCATCTATTCAGTCTGCAGAGGTAAAATGAAAACAAAAAATTCTTTCTTAACCCTTTAAGCAGTTCTCAAAATTTTCATGATAAAAAACTATAAGTGCCACATTTGAAATTTCAAAATCTCTACAAATTACCACCTATATTCAAGAAAAATATTTTTTTTAAGATTGCGAGCTGATAACTGCTTCCCCCTCCCCACTCCTGGAAAGAAAATTTATACTCAGCCCATCGCTTTTATTTCCCTCACTATGAAACAATAACACCTGCCATGACTTTCTAGGGAGAGAAACACTTATTTTTTCGGGGAAAAATCTTTTTGTATTATTTGTATCTCAGCAAATATTTCTTTACTGTGCTGAAAGGGGGAAAAAACAGTCTATTTTCCTCGCTACTTCTCTTATCTCACCTTGGACAAGAGTTGACTCTGTCCACTGGCAATTGATTGATTGTGGGGGGGAGGGGGGGGGATGGAAAACATGTTTTACTGTAAAATAAAACCTTAACATGTTTTAAGAAGCCGATATTTCGGGGTATCTGAAATAAAGCAGATCATAAGACGAAATATCTTGGGATTGCCACTGAAAGGGTTAAAAACTATTATTACACTTGTATATAACTTTGTAATTGACAGGGGGAAGACAGACATTTTGCTCTTACCTTGCTCTTCACATCTCTAAGCTTTGGAAGGATTTCGAGTCCGAACCCATCTGCTTGCCCCCTATTTGAATTCCCTAAATGGAAAGACAATAAATATTGAATGGGAAGACTGCATTGGTCTTACAAACTTTGAGCACATATATCTGAACAATTTTACATGGGTAACAAAAATATGTAAATGGGTCAAATTAAGAATGATAATGTATATAATATTTGCATTATCTAGATGGAATAACAGCACATAACTTGAGCAGAACCCTTTTACGTACAGGCTTTTGGTAACAAATTTGAATGATGCAGTCAAACCTCGTTAACAAGTCATTCTTAGGAGAACAAAAATATGACTTCGTAAGTGGAGTGACTCATTAAGTGAAGTAAGCCATGGCCTCGCACTAGTTCCATCTCCCTATTGATACATGGAGACTACAGCAGGTTCTGCTTTTGAAATGCTAGGTAGATCTTTGACGTGGTAAGAGTGTATATTGCATGAAAAGTTTCTAATTTGAATGGTAATTTTCGAAAGAGTGCTTTCACAAAAGTGACCTCTTAAGTAGAGTTGGGTGACGCATTATCAAGAGTTCAGTGACATTAGAACCCTCATAGAGGAGAACTGGGATTTCCAAGAAGTGACCCAGTAAGTGGAGTGACACTTTACCCGGGTGACACACTAACGAGGTTTGACTGTATATGGTTGAAGTACCTAAGATAAAAAATCTTTAAAATTGATATTATCATTAATATATAGGATATGAAGGGTAAAAAACAGGTTTTCAATTCTTCGCCCTGCTCCCAATGACCTTTTGCCCTATCCATGCTCGATATAATGACCCCCTATGTTCCGTTGAAAATGAACGTTATATTGGGAGAGTCATTATATTGAAAGTAAAACATGTGATAGCGTTCTATGAAAACATTTGGAACTTATCCTACTGGTCGTTGTAATGGAATGGTCACTATAGCAGGCATTGACTGTATTAATACTTATTGTAATTTATTATGTTTAACAACTAGATTTATTAACACTAGGTGGGAGGTTCTCAAACTTTTCCCACCCTCTGTGCCCTTTACTCTAATCAACGTTTATCTGCAACTCCCCAGGAGGAAAAGAAAGAATGACTTTGAAAAGCCTTTGTCAGGGGAGCAGTGGGACACATTTGGAGAACGCCCTGTCCTAGATTACTATTAATATGTAATACTAGATTTTGTTTTACTCATCAAACCGTAGCGAAAGAGAAAATTAAAAAAAAAACACATGCACATAACACACAATGTTGAGGTAAAGAAATATAAATTAGCCAATCAATTTCCTGTTCACAGGATTTCCAATGAAGAGACTTAAAAGGAAGGAGGAGACAGAGTATTGAATTCTTCCATATTATGCAGAGCCAAGATATCTTATCTCTGCACATTAAAAGGTTAAAAAGATGATGCATACAAATTTTTAGAATCCAAAGACATTTTAACACTTATTTGTTGAAAAGAGTAAAAAAAAAAACATTTTACTACAATTTAACTGATTAGATAACACTCTGATAAATAAGGAATAGTGGAAGCATCCAGATCCTGAGATTAGCCAAATTAACCAACTGATCACAGATATAACTTAGACCTAATTTTTTACCTTTGTAAAAGTTATAAAAGTTAAATATTATGAATGAAACTACCACAGCCCCATTATGTTAAAAAAACAAACACATTTCTTTGGCACCCAAAATATTGATACACCCTATCAAAAAAAATTAAAATATGATTAAAAATGATTTAAAAAAATTACCTCCATTCATGTAGTTGCCTAATGCTAAAACTATGCTTAGAACTTTCTGGACTTGTTTACCTGTAATAAACTAAAAGAAAAAAAAATCAATATGAAAAATGCATGGAAATTCAGGTTAACTCAACTACAATGCAATATAGTAATTAAAAGAAAATTCAAGCTTAACTTTTGTACAGATCCCATCATCTGTAAGTGATCAATACAAGATTGTAAGTATTGATTAAAATTGAATTTAGTAAACACTATTAATTTATGAGACTCCTTAAAAAAAAACGTATATTGCAACTCACCTTCAGATAAGAATTCAAGAATAAATTATTTAAATTTATGGGGAGATAAATAAAAAATAGATAAAATCCATACAATGAAACTAAAAAAAACACATGAATTTTTTTAAACCTACAAACAGATGGCATACAAAAAAACAAAGAAAAGGAAATAACATTCAAAATGACCTCGTGTGTTGAGAATTTAAAAACATTCTCAAGTCCAACTTTAATGATTTCATGTAAAAGATATACAAATTAAAAAATATATCATCTTATTATCTTACATCACATGTTACTTTAAGATTGTTCAGCCTATTCTCAATATTACCAATATTCTCTGCAAAGGACGAATGAAACATGATACACTCTACACGGTGAGCATATTCCGGTATACGTGACAAGTCAAACAGAAACCTGGTAAACAAAATAATTGAAATCAATTTCAGACAAAGCTGTCAGTATTAGGTTCTGGACATTTCTCTCACATTACATTTTAGTTGAAATGGTACTGGCCAATAATCAAGACTATGATTGACACATTTTTGTTTTAAATTGTCATAATTTAGAATGCTTTTGATGGTAGACTGGCTTTAATATTCATATTTTTGATTGAAGGGATGACTTTTTTCCCATAAAAAAAACTCTACATAAGACTTGGCTGGATTCTTCATTTCCAATCGGCTGTTGTTCTGATAACTAACCAGTACCATTGACATTTATAAATATCTACATACAGTTGCAGTGCACAGTCTGTTTAGTAGAATGATACCTAATTTTTTTATCTCGTTTGGCAGACCGTTATTAAAATTGCAGTTGCACAATGAAGGATCTAAGATGCATGTGGTGAAGATGTGTTGGCAAGAACAATTAATTTCAACCAACCAACAATCAGTTTCGCAGCGAACCAGTTGTATAAAATTATTTGAATCTCACCACAGCTTACATATTATATACACTACTCTTATTTTAAATGTTTATCTCAGAGCCATCCTTAGGGATGTGCGACAAGTGTGGCGCACCGGGCCTGTTTTTGAGGCTCCGCATTCGCGGTAAAGATGATTGCTTCCGTAAATTCTGAATTTTCATCAGAAGAATTTTTTATTTATTCTGAATTTTCATCGGGTCTGGAATTATTTCATGGGTGCTGGGATTATCCGTCAATTATTTTTTTAATTTTTGATTCATCAATTCTGAATTTATTAGTTCTCAGAAATTTTTTATTAGGCTCCAATTCTAATTGGTTTCAAAAAATTATTTCTTTCGTCAATTTAAACATTTTTTTTGTAAGAAATTTTCATTACATTTATCTGTTGATGCAAATTTTTTTCTATTTTTTTGTTGGGAATTTTTCAGTATACTTTGTTATAATGCATGAATTTTTTATTTGTCAATTCCCCCTTCCTTTTTCACAAAATATGCAAAATTGGGGCTAGGGGACCCCAAAATTATTAAGACACTTCTGGCCCCACTATTACTTTTGTACCGGGCCTCATGTCTGGTAAGGGCGGCCATTGTATCTAACAGTCAGTTCTGCCCTCTTTAAACTATTACTTGTATAAAGATATTTTAAAAGGGCACGGGTAAACTTTTAAAAAGGGTATTTCTGTGACCATAATTATAAGAAAAAGCACAGGAGATAAATTAGTCGAATTCTGTACAATGTCATCATTGACTGTACATTGAAGAATGTATTTATATTTGGCACTACCCTATATTTACATTATAAACCAAGTCATACGATATGAATAATGCAAAATCTAGTTTAATATAAACTTTTGCTGCACTTACTGTTCAGGCTTGTCTAGAGGCACTGTGGGATTCGTAGCTTGATGATTGCGGATAATCTCCAGTTCTTCAGAAGTGGGTCTCTATAAGAATAAATGAATATTCATACTAACTTTTTACTTTTTGAGAACAAAGTTATTCTAACAATAAGTTATAAAATCTCTATACAGCCAGTGGAGCTGAAATTGCTGATTTTGAGGTTATTTAAGATATGGTCAAATAATTAATTTTAAACTATACCACTATATGCACAAAAAAGTAAAAAATAAGTTTTCATTAACTCTATAAAAACCAATCCGGCCGTAGACGGCTCTACATGCAAACAGCCAAACCGCTCGTAGCCGGCCGTGATGGGGGGTATGGGTATATAAGACATTTTTGTGAAAGGGCAGGGAGGGTTGATTGACAGCTGTCGTCAGAGGCGGGAACGAGAAAGACAAGCGTATACGCCCCATCAGTTGGATTCCGGAAGCTCCACTTCGATAAAGCTGACTGTTGTTTGCAACAATACAACAAAACGAGAGGTTACACTATCATGTTGTTACCCACGACGTTGGCGAAATAATTTTGGGAAAGTAATTTTAAAATTATTAAGATGTGTTAAATTTTATTGCTTATAATAGATTATATTGTTTAGATATTTAGAATTTATGGTATCTTGTACTTTTGCGATTGTTGCGTTTTCCTGGAACTTGACTTACAATTAGAGCTAGCTTATGTGCAAAAAAAAGGACACGCAGCATCAAATAATTTTGTTTTATTAGTTGCGTACCAACACAATTTATTGAGCCTGTCATAACAGGTGTTCTATCTGAACAAAATCCTGGCAATTTATTAATTGGAACATTGCTAGATTTCCGAAAGTTCTGTGTCATTTGTGTAATGTTATCCGTACTGAACTTCTGAAAGCCTCCATCTTCTGAAATTTTCAGAAAATGTTTTATTCTTTTTTTTATTACAATTATGGCGATACTCTCATGAAAAGAACTTTCCTTTACCCAAAATTCGGAGAAGTATTTTACTCCTACTAAGATTTTTAGAAGTGAAAATGAATTTTAATGTACTATTGTAACAATTATTGTTATGGGGATGATGCCCCCTCGTATCGAATGAAAAACATGAAAAGATTCTCTACATAAGCTGAAATGAATTTTTACTATGAAACTGGGAACGGTCCTGCTTGAAAACGTTCACAACCTTCCTAACGGCCATATGCTTCGCAAGTTCTGTTACTTTCTCTAATGGTTATATATTTGGATCATGCGTTAGGGAGGGACAGCTGCCCCGGACGGAAAATTTGAGGGCGGTGGCAATTTAAGTGACAAAAATGTATAAAAGCATTTTGTTGTGATTCTGGGAGTTGTAAAATCAACCCGCAAAAATTAGCGCCCACTCCTCCGGGGCACCATGTCCGCCTGTCCCCCCCCCTAGTTGCGGCCCTGGTCATCAATACGCATATTTTCAGTTCACACAAAGAAAACCCTCTATGTTTGAATAAACATGACTAATCGCCGACCGATATTATTTACTAGAACTGTAAAAGCAATGAAGAAAAATTTGTAAAAAGCAAAAACATTACGGTACGTTTTTTTGTGTAAAAAAACATAAGGGCATGTTGCAAAGGGACATTAACATGCACATGAACTGAGCCCGTGATAGTAGTATAATACTAAGTAGTATATTTCATTTTGTGCACAATTTTGCAAGTGTTGTTTTATTTCTTTAGCGTATTACTAAGGTTTTTGATTGTTAGTTGAGAGGTTAGTACACAAACCTGTAGCAATACGATTTGACTTCCTTCTGGGACGGCTGCCTTTAGGATTTGGCACCAGACTGCACAGGCTCAATTATGCCCATTTTCGTGCATAAAATGGCCGTGCAATGATAAAAGAACCCACCTAAATAAAGAATGTGGGGGGGGGGAAACACATTGTTACAGGGGGAGCCTAGCGAGCTATAGCAAAGGGCGGCAGGTTTGAGGAATGAGTGGCCGAGAAAATTAGTAGAATGTGAAAAGAGTGGCAAAATCATAAATCAGTTTCTGCCTAGAGAGTGAGTGACCTAGAGCAGGGCTTGACAAATCAAAAAATAATTTAAGCACCAACCAAATTTCATAGGAGCCAAGCATTTTTTTTTAAATAATGGCTTTATTTTGAAAATAATGCTTTTTTTCAGCTTATCTAGGACTCAGCAACCCTTCTCCATGTTGGTAGACACGCTGACATAATTACCAAAAACTTTGTTATCCTAACACTTCAATTTAGCAATCAAACATATAATATTTTAGGCACCAACGCCAAATTTCTATATTCGTCATAGTGACCTGGTGCCTGGGAATTGTGAAACCCTGACTTAGAGCGTGTGCAAGTACGTGGATGACCAAAAGAGAAAGCGAGTGACCCCAGGTCGGTGAGCGATCAAAAGCGTGACCTAGAATTGTTGCAAGCGTGTTAATGACCAAGCAAAGAACTACAGAGCGAGGGACCTGGTTAATGAGCGATCAAAATCGTGACCTTGATGGGGTGCAAGCATGTGGATGACCAAAACGTAACCTAAAGAGCGACTATGCCAGGTCAGTGAGCGATCTTAATCGTGGCATAGAGCGTGCTATCATGGGAGTGACCAAAAGGGGGGAACGTATAGATTGTGTGAGCACGTGAATGACCGAAGCAGTATGCCAGCATGCGAGTGGCCCAAAGCGTGATTTACTGATTTACAGACACAGGCGTTTTCACAGGAGCGGGAGTCCAAGACGGGTATTTCCCAGGGTGGTGAATTCTAGGAATAAGTGGTCAAGAATATTAGAATAGAATGGAAGAAGGGAGGCAAAACAGTAAATACGCCTCTGATTGTTGCCCGATTGTAGTAGTATCTGAGCATGAGACTTCCTCATTTTCTACGGATCTAGCGTTTTGATAAACATCTGCGGTTACTACCAACTGGGGTTAGGATTATTGATAAGAAGACAGTCAACGTGAGCAAAAAAGGCACGGCTGTAATTTGTTCAGGGGATTTATGTCCTTTCATTGTCAAGTTTGAAAAACTCATTTTCGCAAAAGGGACACTTCCACATAGTGATTTTACCTCTCTTTTTCTTACGAAGCAGATAATACCTTATAAGTGGGCTGTTTCTATGGGAGTGTTCCAAATAAAGTACACTGGCACCGGATTAGTACGTGAATACATACAACAAAATTGATTGTAAAGTTTTCGTATGGCTCCCAAATCGAGTTTTCTATCGCTTCTAGGTAGTGCATTCAGAAAATGGCCAGCCGCTTTTCTTCCCCACAGATACGATCTTATCCAAAGGTCAACGTTGGTTTTACTAATAGATATTTTTCTTCAAAACTCGCATTCCATTTCTATCCAAACGTGAATAGGTTGACCTTTTTCCTTACTCTTGAGAATTTTAAATATTTATCATTTCTATGTTTAAGTTATCAATTATCGATTTGAAGCATCACTTTCGATTTGGAAAATGCCTAAAGAAAGTCTCGTGTATGAAGAAATTCGTCGTATTTTGTTTGATGAGGATTCAGGTGATTCCGATTCTCCAATTGAAAGTTCCGACAGCGAGTATATAGTCACGAACAAGAGACCACAAGTACACGTATATCATAGCTATAAGGAGATAGGATAGTGGATAATATATCGTCATAAGCAGAGGCGTAAGCAGGGAGGTGCATAGAGGGTCCGTATCCCCTCCTCCAAGTCAACAAAAAATTAGAAAAAAATTATTTCGGTAAAAAAAATGCTATATCGAAACTAAATACCTTTTGTATGACATGAATGTCGCTCCCCACTTGTTAATAATAATACCTTTTATATGCTATGTTAACCAATAAGAAGGGGATTTCCCTCTCTGATTACTTTTTATCACAAGCATAAGCGTGGACAAAGATCATTGGCGTACGGGGGGGGGGGATATTGAGGTTCTAATCCCTCCCCTCAAACCGAGATTATAGTGTTATTTTGCAGGAAAAAACGTAACCTAGCCCCCAGAAGGAAAAAATTTTGAACCCCTACCCCCTCGAGAAAATTCTGCAGACGCCTATGACGGAGATACACTGAAAATGCAAGAGGGCCACAGTTGGGAGGAGGGAAGTTGAATTACGATTGAAGGGTTATCCGTATATTTGTGAATATCATGTCGCTTTTGTATGCATGGGTAAACATAATGCCCTTCCATATCACCCCCCCCCCCCCAATCATAAGAAGAGTTGGAGGAAGTTCAATATGGCTGGAACTAGAGGCACAGTAGCAGGGTGAAGTTTTTCAAGGAGATATACTGTGCATAAGCACTTTTTGCAACTTTGAAAGCGGAAAAATTAAGTTTATCCCCTCGCCTCCAATACGTTGCGATCATGTTCCTAGTTGTACGCCTGTAACTTTCAACGTATCACCAGCAACAAGTGTGCGAAAATATTTCGTTACATCTTCACTTTTTGTTTTCTAATGGAGGAGGCGAACCAGAGCAGTAACTTGGGGGGGGGGGAGCAGACGGAAAACCTTACCTTCAACATTACAAAGGGGTGCCAAAATGCGCACTTGCCCCAGGTGACCACGCATCTGGTTGCGGCCCTGGGGAGAACGTCAGTTATTCGTAATTTCTCTGACAGAACCAAAAATAAATTAGATTCCTCTTTTGTCGGCAGAATTTTGCCAATATTTGTACTCCTCTGTCTTTGTCAAAAGTCGGCATAGCACAGACACTCCACTCAAAAAAATGACACCAGCCTGAACCCAATTTCATGTTTTTACAAGCTTCGTACTGTCGCCCTTCTCGTAATCAAAAATCAACGAATACACCCCCTCCCCCCTCCTGATACTAACGTAAAATTGGAATGGGGCCTGAATTTTTTTTGGTAAAGCTTATTTGTTTTCATATCGAGATACACGAAAGTTTATATCTGGAAGCAGTTGTCTTTTCTAATTTTTGAAGTTGTCTTTTGAATTAAAAATTCATATATTAATAGTTCACTTCTACAAAATAAAAAAAAATCGAGAAAAGGAAAAAATAGTTGGCAAAGTTGGCGAGAATATCTTGAAGAGAAAGGGCGATATACCGCCGCTCACGAATAAATAACTAACCGGACCTTCAGCTGGACCCGTATACGCGTACAGGGATAAAATTAACTCGTATGCATATATACATGTCTTTCATGAAGAAAAAAAGAGTTGGGTGCCTACTCCTTTACATAAAAGAAAAATGCTGTATAAAGAAGGGTGATTTCAGTTTACAATTTGTCTCCACAGGGTACCTTGAAACGAAAAAATGAACAGCAACGCTGTGGCCGGCATGAATAGGAACTGAATGGAAGGAAGGACGGGGGATTAGGTGAGAGGTGAAAGTTTGGACGAGTCCATTTCAGAAAGCAAAAATAGGTTATTTTCACGAACCTCCCAGTATCCTTCAAGAATCGGTAAAGGGTTAATATATCACCTTCATTCAAACTATGATAATAAACACTTTTAAGACAAATTTCTAAGGAATCTATATAAATATAATTTTCTGGCACACACTCATTTAGAGTCAATAAACATGTATAGAACCACTAGAAGAGATAAAACAAATATAAAAATAGATAAAACCTGATGACATACACTTACCACATCATAAACTGACTGAAGAATATCAGTTGTAATCACAGATGTGTCAAAATTGTACAAAGCTGAAAAACATAAAAAATGATTAACATACTAGTAAAATTATCTAAGCTAACAAAAACACAGTAAAACCTCAATTAAAAGAGGTGTCTATTAACTGAGGAAGACCAAAGTCAGTTGATCAGGTGACCTTTTCACTGCGGTAGTGCGGCGAGTTCCAGAAACAAATTTGAGTGAGCTGTCAATGGAAAGAAGTGATTTGAAACTCGCAAAATTGTCAATCAATTAAGCGAATCATATTGTAAAAATGGTCATCAGAGACTGGGAACAATACCAAACAGTAATGAAGTTTTGAATCTAGACAGCACATTAAAAGAAATAGACTAATGAGCTTGATGCAATTTTACTTCTGTTCAGACAGCAACATACTCAACGAATTCCTGTTTCTGGTTCCTTTTGGAGGAGATGATCATATTCAATAAAAATTGGGTAGTGAGAGTCGTCCACAGCAAGCCAAAGTTTAAATTTTATTCTTTAATGCTCAGATATATAAGGATATACGAACTCGAAGGTTCGTAAAAATCCTCAGATTTTTCTTCTCAAAGTGGATTCACCCAAGTTTTGACTATTTTCTTTCTTCCCACCTTCCGGTGGGACTTGGACCCATCTTTCACATTCATGACTCTGAAGACAGCTATCATCATCATCATCACGCCGTTCACAAAAGCCTCCAAAAATACCAATACTCTGTATCTGGGAAATCTTCATGTTCATTTACATAACTATCTGTCTTCAGCTGTCTTGGGTCTTCAGCTGTTAATGGGTTAAGAAGTGGCACGTGTGGAACTACATGTTTATTCTCTTCCAGAAAAAAGCTACCATCATACAAAATAAAGTAGCCTATAAATGACAAGCTGTCAGTTTCAGAGATTTTCTCTATTACCCAAGGTTATTTTTTAGAGTTTTTTCTGTATTCAGAAGGTTAAGAAGAACTAAAAATTTATGAAACCAGTATAAAGGCAAAAGATTTCAATATTACGGAAATTATTTTAGAGACACCAGGCCAGAATTCATTGCTATTTCCTGACCACCACGTCAGTTTTCTGTTTTCTATACTTGTTTCAGCAAAATTTAGAAAATATTCAATAAAAATTATTCTTATTGAGATTATACATAAGGGTTACACAAAACCAGCATAAATTTTTATACTAATTACAAACTTCCCAAAGTGGCCAGCAACTAGTCTGTCACTTGAAGAAGGCGCTAGACTTCAGTCATAGACTATCACAAATATAAGCAATGCAGGATGGTAACTATCAACAGCCCAATAATTACACGTGTGATTCCTTGTGAAAAACTAATACAGAAATGCATTTTTCATTTTAGAATCCGACGAATATTTAATGTTATAATGAATTTTTGTGGTGTGTAATTTTTCTAATGGTCAGTTACATGCCAAACACCCAACAAAAGTAAATTTCTCCACCAGCAGCAGGTTACCACTTCTTAATAATGAACAGAAATATTCAATCCCATTAGAAGCCAAGTTCGGCTTTCTTCTTTCACAATTGGCACTTTTCTCTCAATGTAGTGTGATATTATAACCTTGTTGTTACGTGTAATAATGTGTTAACTTCATCCACTATATTGGCAAGTTTATCACCAAATTTGTAAAGTGTTAGCCAAATAAGATCAACTTGAAAAATTTTTAACTAAAATCAACATTTTTTCCCGAAATGTGGTAATTTGTTTTCTTTCACTATTAAGTCAAATTTTTTGAGGGAAGGTGCATACAATGTGTAGTGTTTACTACACAATCATTTTTTCTATGCTATTGTTTTAATCAAATTACATGTTGATCAATGAAACAGGGCAATATTTTTCAGAGCTATTTCAAAATTTCATGAAAATAGTTACATGTAAAAAACTTCGACGAAGATTGCAAAACTGGCAGCAACTTGAGAAAAACAGTAAAATAATAACGATTCAATCAGAAACTTTTAATCAGACTAGTCATTTTATGAATTGACATATTCAAAAGAATTAGTTGTTTCAGATTTTTTGTATTGATTATTCATCGAGTCACATTTTCATATTGATTTCTGCATGTTGCAATGAGGATTTTTAATTTCCTTCTGACTGCAATTTATTTTTATTGCGATGAAATATTAATAAATTTTCATACTTTACCTTTTCACAAGAAAGATTTCAATGACTTCAAAATTTATTCCAGCCTGCATGATTCCCGCATAACTTGCTCATTTTTTCATATGAAGGTTTATTCTGGGCATATTTATTGGATTGGATTTTTATTTTTGTGGTACAATGACCAATTAGGTCAAACTGCACCAAAACAAATGACCAATTAAAAATAATTGTTCTTGTCATGTCAGGAAAGGAGGAGTATTTATAAGGGGGCAGTTGCCCCATGCCCCTCTTAACAGAGACAGACATCTGGATGTCATCGTTCTAGGCACCACTAATTTCGCCACCCCTTTTGAGGTACTTTTATATGTATTTCATTTTTTAATTTTTTTCCAAAAAATCATGCTTATCCCTTCTACCTCCCCAGCTCTTAATTTTCAAAATGAAAGCCATGTCTTTACTGTCTGCTGTTCTAAATATGGTTTTGAGTAGGAGCCTACTGTTTCATACGCACATTTATAACATAAATTGGATATTCTAAAAATTTTAAACTGTAATTGTTAGATTTCATCACGACAATTTCTAACTGATCAATTGCATTCATTATGCTTATTTTGTTAATCAATTTAATTGTGTTCCAGAATTACATCAAAGGCTGTGATGCAACACGTAAATCTTCAAAACTTTTGAATTAGATGAATTGGAACTAGGAAAAAAAAATCTCATCTCGAAATTGTTGGTGATACTTTATTCATTTAAGGGGTGTCATGGCTCCTGAAGTCAATTTTTCAAACATGACTTTAAAAAATTTGTCATTCAATTGTTAAAATCAAATGAAAAAAAATTCAAGAAGGTCTGTTAGTTTGTTTTTTCAAAATAAAATTAAAAATTAATAAATTATAGTGTAAACATGAACAAGAAAAAATGCTCTGAATGCGATTTTCTTAATTACAGTTTTTGAGCTCATCCATTTAAGATATTAAAAAAACCTATAACACCAAAAATTCTGAAATTTTATAGAAATATTTATACAACATTTTTTAGTAAGATGAACCTGAAACTTTGATATCTGATCATCCATTAGAATTTTATGAATTTTAAAGTTTGAAAAAATGTATATAGTCAACATTTTTTCTTTTTAAATATTTCCAACTTCTAAATCTGAGGTTCATTTTACTAATACATGGCGAGTAAACATTTATGTAAAATTTCAAAATTTTTGGGGTGGCAACAGTTTTTTTTTTTATCTTACGGATGAACTCAAAAACTGTAATCTTAGAAAATCGTAATAATTAAAAATTTGGAAAGTGTGCATGCACACAAGAGCGGGGAAAAACTGGTTTGCTTTCATGATTTTTATGGTTATCACAGTTTGGTTTGTAAAAAATTGCAAGTTATACATTTGGTGTACGTTCAGTGAATTTGACAGGATTTTGAAGTGACGTCGTCAATTTTTAAAGCTTTGTAACTCATTAAATATGGATCAAATCAAAAAACTGAAAACACTTTTTTATATCAGTTTTTTCACAAGTGTGCAGTTATTGGGCAGTTGATAGTTACCACCCTGTATGCATATTACTTATACTTTACTAGATTTACCATTCTCTAAATCACTGATATCCAAGTGCAAGCTTGATATTAATATACCAACGTTCTGTGATCTTTTCTGATCCAGAAGCTTTGCAACCTGTAGACAAAAAAAAATTGTTTTGTATCAAAAATATGTTGAAACCTGATGAGCACAACATAATTTCTGGCTTCCCACCAATATGACATGTTTTATTTTTTAAGCAAAGTATTATAAAATCTGGAATATATATACACATATATTATTCCTGGCCCTGAAATACTTCAACATAGCATAACAGAAAAAGCTTTTTTTTCATTTTGTATCTGGTGAATTCAGAAAATACGCATTGAATCATTGACAGAAAACATGCACACAAGCTTGCTCTTATTTAGCTGAATGTCATTACAAGATCTGAAAGCTTTTAACTTACAAGCAAGACTAGGACATGAAGTGACAATGATTAATGATTATTTCAATCTAAAACATGGGGAGAATGTTTAAATTTATTTTGGAATTATCAGTCACTGGTTTTTAAAGCATACTTGGTTTTTCAAATTTTATGATGGAACATAAGTCGGGTAAATTCTTTCACTACTTCAATTGGTTTAATTTTGTTATAAAAAAGAATTGTAACATATAGCGAGGAATGACTTGCCTCTTTTCCCTTTGATGGTTTTTCCTCTTTCACAGCAGCTGCCTTCTTTTTTGCGACTTGCTTGGAAAAAAGCTCTTCAAATTCCTCCCAGGTTTCTAGGCTCGCTTCCTCCAATTTGTCCCAAAGACAATCTTCCTCCCTAAAACAACAGAAATGGTAAAGTTCAGGATAACTGAAATAAATGAAAAACCACAAGTGAAAATCATTGCATTTGAAAAATATAAATGCGAAATAGCAGAAGTTTCAGAATTTTATTCCTGAACTACACATTTAAAATTCTAGTTACCCACCTAATAGCCTAAGTCTCTGGTCTGTGTCTCTTGAGATATGTTTTGTGTCCATGTTTTCTAGGACATGGTCAACACAAAAAAGTGTTAAATCAAAGACAGTCCAATAAATGTCATTTTCTAAATTTCTGCACCCCCCCCCCCACAAACTCAGCACGCGTGCACACACACTTTTATAATTTGTTGCTCATCAATTTTCTCTTTAAATTTCTTCCTTCCAGCCTTTTTGAGCTTCTGTCCTTCACGATTTTTTCTTAAATTTCTGCCCTTTCCAGCATCTATATATATTGTGCCATGCATATAAAGTTCAAGCCAAGTACCCACAGGTCTGTTCAGATGCTCCTGCTACAGTAAAATACATAATTATGTCTAAGTTAATTTTCCTGGAAACATGTAAACCAAACTGCAGAGCAAATTAACTTTATCAGTACAAACAAATTAAAAGAGAAAGATATAGATTAAAAAATAAGATGAAAACATTATACTGATTAGAAGAATGTGACTCACTGCTTGTTTTCAGTTTGTAAAGGATTGAAAATCTGAATCCGATTCCAGTATAAAGGCCTCATGGCGTTCTTAGGTTGTACCGCACTTTTTCTAGCTGAAAATGAATAAAAAATTCTCACTGTATAAATAGCATATTTGCAACAATATATTTTTACATTTTTTTTTTTAAATTGAAGATTCAAAATAGACAAAAATGTTATGTAAAGCATTAAAAATTTTTACAAACTTTTCAAGTACAGGCATGCCCCTCCCCCATATCCTGAAGCACAGCTTCTAGGCTGCGATCTTTGGCAGGTCCCTGGCCAGACTTTTTAGGGCTCCCTAATATAGTAAATTTATAGTGATAAAACAAAAAAAAAAAGAGAATATCGTCCCAGACCTGCAGCTCTGTCAGCCTCATCCCAAAATGGAAATCCCAATCTGGGCTATATGAAATTATTACACCATATATGCTCAATCCATGGTCAGGGTAGGGCCAAATGTGGCTTGCGACCTAAAACCTAATTTTGTAAAAATGAATTTAGAAGTACATTACATATCACTTAAATGATCTGCAGTGCAGTTCCATATCACTTGAGGGATTTACGTCACAGTTCCAGAAAACTTCAGCAACCAGCAGCATAAATTTCAGGTCGCTTAAGTGACCCGCTGACATTCCCAGATCATCTGAATGGCGTGAGGTGCTGTTCCAGATCACTGAAGTTGGCAGCGCGCATTCTTACTTCAATTAAATGGCCCATCCCCCATTTCCAGATCACATAAGTGACCTGTAATATGTTTTCAAACCAATGAAGTGACCTCCATTCTCCCAAAGGCTGAGAACCCTAATTACACAGTAAAGCCCTGTTATATCATGCTTAAGATATACAGAGAAATTGAATAATTATGACCATTATGTTCCTTTATGCTTCTTTTCAAACTTTCACACAATTAAAAAAACTCCATTTATTTATTCATTAAGAGTCATAACATTAAACAGAAAACATTCTATACCAATTTATAACATCTGATTTGGAAGATGGATGGCAGAATCTACACGGCATTCACTAGACATATCTACACCTTTATGTTTCACAAAAACACAGTTCAGACATAGTCCAGCTCTTCAGTGACAAAATGGTACACTCGTTATAATGATCCCCCACCATTGTTCCATCAAAAATTGTTATATCGGTTGATTATTGTATCGAAAGAAAAACATCAGATGGTCATTATATGAAATCATTTGGTACTCATTCTACCCGTTATTGTAATAGATGATTGCTCGAACATAGGGCCGTTATAATGAGCATAAACTGTATATCACTTCTATTGCAATAGACCAGGATTGTATACACGGTCTGAATTATTACAGGCTGTTTGAGAACATATGTACAATATGTGAGAGTGCACGCATCGCTGCAGGAAGGCACTGTACATAAAA
Source organism: Pholcus phalangioides (assembly GCF_987345545.1). Taxonomy (NCBI): domain Eukaryota; kingdom Metazoa; phylum Arthropoda; class Arachnida; order Araneae; family Pholcidae; genus Pholcus; species Pholcus phalangioides. The sequence goes on from NW_028301594.1 coordinate 16,842,694, forward strand.
GAAAAAGACCAACCCTCCATGGAAAGAGAAGTTGTAGTCCTCTCCTTATGAGAGACAGACATAGCTCGAATTGACCTCTGTACGCACCTATGTTTAAGTTGTCTTTAAGTTTTTATTAGTCTTCATTAAATTTGTGATTTTTAATTCTGTACAGGTGAAAATTCTCATGACTCAGTCATGACTTGCAGGTCTTTTGCCCTTTGGTGAGGAAAACTGCAATAATTAATAAAATTATGCAGTTCAAGATTATTCACAGGCATTGTAATTTAACATTGGATGATAATTATTTTAGACATTACTGTGGCATGTTGCACTACAAAATTGAAAAGTTTTAAATAAAGAAAGATAATCAATGAAATGACACTTACGAGCTGGCCTAGGCTGATTATAGGCTGTCATCTGATTTGGAAACAGAGGTGGTGGAGGTGGAACACCACAGTTTGGTAATAATGGAGGTGGAGGAGGCACATTCACTCCTAACGGCATGGGAGGTGGTGGTGGTGGTATGGTGCTTCCTGGAGGCATGGGAGGTGGTGGTGGTATGGTGCTTCCTGGAGGCATGGGAGGTGGTGGTGGTATGGTGCTTCCTGGAGGCATGGGAGGTGGTGGCGGTATGGTGCTTCCCGGAGGCATAGGAGGTGGAGGTGGTATGGTGCTTCCTGGAGGCATGGGAGGTGGAGGTGGTATGGTGTTAAAAGAGGGCATGGGAGGTGGAGGAGGTATGGTGCTTCCCGGAGGCATGGGAGGTGGTGGTGGTATGGTGCTTCCCGGAGGCATGGGGGGTGGTGGCGGTATGGTGCTTCCCGGAGGCATAGGAGGTGGAGGTGGTATGGTGCTTCCTGGAGGCATGGGAGGTGGAGGTGGTATGGTGCTTCCTGGAGGCATGGGAGGTGGAGGTGGTATGGTGTTAAAAGAGGGCATGGGAGGTGGAGGAGGTATGGTGCTTCCCGGAGGCATAGGAGGTGGAGGTGGCATGGTGCTTTCCAGAGCAGGAACTGTTACAGAGGAATTTACTGTGCAATTAGGCATTTCTAATGAGTCTGTTTCATTCCTTTCTGGTATACTAAAAGAGTTCTCAGGTACAAATGATGAAAAATGTCTACCAGCAGATGAATGTGAACAGGATGAAGAGAATGTCATACTATTACTACTTTTCAGTTGACTCTGCGTTGAGAGAGAACTACCGGAAATAGAATAGGATGAAAAACTACTTGGGAAAGAATACGGCACTGATGTTGATTGACCACAATTACTACAGCTCCCTGGCGTCACGTAAGGTTTTGTCACAAAACCTTCCAGGAAAATATTTGAAGAATGAAGCGAGTCCTGTGACCCTCTTCTGCTATCAGCTGGTGTCATACCCTGTGTATATTCCAAAGGACAATCTGTCTGTACATGGACTGAAGACTTGAAGACGGAAATTGTTTGGACGCCAGTTGAGAAACATCGGGCGGAATCTGTCTGACTTTGCTTGCTTGCTGCTGTAAATTGAACATCAAACTGAGTGGACACATTGAAAGCAGGTTTAGGAGGATCAGTCTGAGAATAAGTGCTTCTTGCAAATGGCGGAGGGATGTCATGTGGTGAGGTAGGACAGGAAACATATTTTGCTCTCCTAGTCAAAGATTCTATTCCAGCTAGAGTTTGATACTTCTCAACTTGAAGCTCTAACCTGAAATTAAAGAAGTGGAATATAGCATGCAGAAAATTTAAATTGGATTCACTCTTTCATGAGATCAATGAAACATGAGTTATAAAGTTTAATAAAAAAAATAAAATACATTCATGTATGTACAAATAAGACTTTGGGAAAAATAGAGCAAACAAAAAAAAAAACCAAGTAAATTAATATCATACAGTTTAAACAAATATTATTTGAGCAAAGAATTGACTGCATTTCCTCCCATTAGCTGGCATGTCATAAAAATGGGGGGGGGAATAAAAGCTTTTTGAATGTTGGAGTCTGTTCCATTAAAAGTGTACTGTGAAAAGCAAGGTTTGATAAGGATCACTAGGAACATTCAGAAGACCGATATAAATCCATATTAGTGAATAAATGCATGAATAGGAAAGAAATAATAGTTTTAACTGTAGGAAGCATGTTTGGTCGAGGAATTTAATAACAGTAATGAAAATTTAACATTTACTTACGGCCCCAATCTAATTATTGCCAACCTAATACAAAATACAGTGTTTTGTGCGTTTTTTTTTTCTTTAATTTTCCCCATTTAGCTCATATAATCTACAAGATCGAATACGCTTAGTAAATAAAGATTTATGGTAGCAAAAGCAAACATGAAAAATTCGAACTATCTTGAACTTAGTTTATAAAACACAAAAGATCCAAAAATTCAGAGGTTCAAATCAGCCAATGCAATCAGTTCTTTGAGTCCAGATATTTAAAAAAAAATTTAAATCCATGACAAGTTTGCTGGCATGCCAAGAAATACAGGTATTCTCGGCATGCTAGCTAATGTGAGAATACACAGTATACACAGATCTCTAATATATATATTTTTTAAATTGTTGCTGAATATAACGATATATTATTAATTTATTCTAAAGAAATAATAAGCATGTTCATGCGCTGCTTCCACATTCCTTTTTCTATCTAAACTAAAAGTTTTTCCACATACACTTGATAGGTGCATTGTGCCAATTATAATAATTTTCTGATTGTGACTGATGGAGGATTAAAAATATTCCAAAAACTTCTCTAAAAAAATGTTGTAAAATCTATAAACAAACTAGAAAACGATTTCTACCATCATTTTACAAAGTAAGATTCATTACATATTTGAAATCAAACTGCTCAACTGAGATAATCCTGCATAAAAATATAACAAAAAGTTAGTGTTGTTCTAAAACTTTCAGAATTTTTTTATGCAATAAATACCATTATGACTTACTCAAATACAGTGGTGCCTCATAATTTCATGCTAAAATTTTTCAAGATTGGCCAATGCACATTCATGAAATTATCAGATAGACCTATATGAGAATATATTCTTTTACAGAATTTTCAGTTTTGTAATTCAAAATTCAGCATTGAATTGGTATCAAATTCAGGTACCAGTGCATTTTCTCTTTGATTTTTGCATGTACATAACTGGTATTTGCTTAAAGAACAAACCTTGCGACTTTTTCCTCATAATCTCCAATTCTCTTTGGTGATTTCAACTGAATATTTGCTATATTCTCCTGTTCTTTCTGTATGGATAAAAGAAAACTTTGCATCAAAAAATTTATTTGCATAGAACAAATGAGAGCTTTCACTACTTCAAAAATGTAAATTTGAGTAATCTTTACAAAAAAACACACACAAAAAGAAAACTACACCAGACATAACAATAATAATCAATATCATCTTAAATTAGAAATTTTTGGAATTTCACCTGTATCCTCTGTAGAGCAGACTGATGTTCAGTTCTGAGGTTCGAGAGTATATTCTGAAGCTCTCGCTCAGAGTAGCTACTGCTTCTGCTAAGCTTCGGTTCTACTGGAGGCCAGGCTGAAGGGGATATTCTTCCTGGTGTTGCGTAATGTGAAGTTGGTGACCGGGGTTCTTCCTTGGCCCAGAAGTACATGAGGTCTGGCTACTCTCAATAGAATTTATTAAAATATTAATGATACTTGTAGCATGTTGAATAAAAAATATATGAACATAAATTTTATATATACAGAAGCATACAGTATAAAAATTTCAATAATGTTAATTTTACAACAACTTATCATAGACACTCCAATAAAAGAAAAATCAAATCTTTGTTTTTCAAAAACTACATACTCTATGTGACAGTAAGTGACGAAGGTCAAAAAACCCATTTCAACAAGACAATGACTTCATTTCATATTCTCTTTTTGAACTGTTCATGATGACTAATTTCATCAATGTAAAGCTATGCAATTGAACTTGCTTAACACATGATCGCACCTAGTACAAGCGTCTCTAAAAATCTCATATTTGTTGTGCTATATTTAATTGAAATAGAAATTTGCTCCTCCTTATGCTTCTTATGAGTGCTCAAATAAGAAGTACAGTGAATATAGTGTGTCTGAGTACAGTAATATTTAAATCAGATCTTCTGTGCAGTCGTGTGGGCATTGTTCTGAAGGATCAAGGTTTTAACCCCATTAATGCAAAGTGATGGTCAGCTGAATTTTGTTTTCTGCAGGTTTTTTTATCTTTGAGGCACAAATATGAGCTGGTCTTGCATATGTAAAAGTGTCTATGTCAGAGGACTGACTTCAACCTTTTTCTAGTCGCGAGTACTGCTTATACACATCAAAAGAGCACCCTCAGACAAGTTTGACACACCATAATGCATGAAATAAGGATGATTTCACTCCTTCAATGCAATTCATACAAGGTGTTTACTTGGAACGTTGATCAAGTGCTCAAGAGAATGAAATTGGACAATAGCATCGAGCATCATGGTGCTTGCGAGCAACAGGTTGAAGATACCTGGTCTATGTAGAGAGCAGGCAGACTATCAACATGATGCATAACACAGCAATGAAATTTCAAGCATTTACCATCTTCACTTCAAAATGTGAAATACGGATGGCAGCACTAGCAAAACACGAAACCAGCACAACTCTGACAATATAAATGTGTTAGGGTCATGGACGTACATAAACTCAAACAACTCATTCTGACATGTACCGATTCAATAGAAATTCAGCAGAGGAATATGTGAGTACAAGCAGGGCTTTTCTAACAGCATCGTGGAGACCCGGGCCAAGTGATTTTTCTGGGGCCCTACCAGGCGAATTCTCGAAAATTTGAACCAGTTCTCATTTTTGAGAGGCCCTCTTCTCTTGAGGTGTCCAGGTGGGTCCATAAGATGCACTGAGTACAAGGTGTGTATACAGTTAAGCAGTAGTATTTAATCATACTTTAAACCTATATGCATGATATGCATTACAAATTCATTTTCTCTAGTACCAGAAAATACAAGGAAATGCCACACTTTTTTACTTTTCATATTAAATCAGACCGAAACCTACAGTTAAAAGCCAATTTCGAAAGGCTATTTTCTAATGCCACTAGTGAAACTCAAACCAGGCCTGTCGAGCTGAATATTGATACAACAAGAACTGCTAAGTTGATAGAAGGCATCCAATTCTCCAGTTAATTGTCAAAAAAGAGGGATAACCCCTCTTTTTTGGCAATTCTAGAGATCTAGATTTCTTTTCTAGAAACCAGAATGATTCTTTCTGAACACTTACTCTGAATAGGTTTGCTTTGGGTGCCTGTTCATCATCAATCTGTTTGAGTACACCGGCTGCAAGGAGATGGGTGCAGAACTGAGCAGCAATGACATGCAAGTCCTGCTTGTTCAACTGATTATAAATATAGTGGTCTTCAGGAAAAGCAGAGCAGAACCAATTTATTAGCATTTGTCCTATAAAAATAACGGGAATCATCATTTCTGACAATTAAGGCTCTATACTATTGGATTGCATAAAATTTATTATGTCCGTAGAGAGAGAAAATCTTAGGTTTATAAAAAGGACTGATGAAGTTTTTGTCAGAGAAGAACAGAGAAACTAATAAAATTCATTAAGAGAACTAAACATACTTCTGGGCCTCACAAATCACAAAAAAAAAAGTCAGAAAATATTTTAAAAGCCAAACATTTCTTCTTGGAGGAAAAAGAGGTAAAAAATAATGTTTCTTTTCAACTTTTCCAGGACATGGCATCCATATTGGTAGATAGCTGATATTGAGTTCTCAAAATTGTCCCGATTCCAATTTAGTAACCACATATAGAAAATTTTAGTTGCAAATACAGTAGAACCTTGAACTTGACATGTGGATAACGCTACATTTATTATTCTCGTGGTACAATACTAAATTCAGTGGAAAGAAACCTCTTTCTCACTCGACATAAGCAGGCTAAACCCTGCTTAAGTCGAATACCATTCATCTATATTATCAGAACAAATTCTTTTCTGACTGCTCAAGCGTTGGCCAGTTTATAAATTTTTGCGACATTGTTCACGATGACATGTATTTCAACATCTTTGCATTCAAAAAAATGGAACGCAAAGGTGTTGAATAGCACGAAGTTGCAAGAATGCAAAGTTTCATTTTTTTTTTCTGTTGACTGAAGATTCTCTCTCACATTTTAGGATAGGGGTAACTTCCCACTGCTTAGAACCAGAAAACTAGACCTGAGAGCTAAAAAAAAAATCACAGGTGCGAGTGAATCGCACCTGCAATTTTTCAGCGAGTAATAGTTGCATAAGCCAGGTTGAAATTTTCAAGTTGAAAAAAATGAAAATTTTCCTTATTTTTTAAAATTGCACTGCTCATTTAAAAGTATCATGTTTCTTTTTTTTCATTCTAATACGAGGTTATTAAGAAAAACTTCATAAAAAAAACTAGATAATTTTTTTAATTTATAGATAATGGAATATAATTGTTCTGCTGTATACAGTAGAATCCAGTTTTAACGAACACTGTTATAGAGAAAAAACTCATTTTAACGAACACTTTTCTAATCCTCCAAATAAGTTTACATAGGAACAATGCAAAAACCTGGAATTCTTTTATAACAAAATGACTTCTCCGGTCACTTGGCATTTGTTATAATGGGATTCAGGCCCATAGCCATAAATTTCGTTCGGGGGAACCAAAGTCATAGAACACAATAGATTTGGCCATCTTTTTACCTTTTTCGGTCATTTTCTCACATTTCGGGGGGGGGGGGCAGACCCCCAAGTCTCTCCTCCCTACGGCTTTGATGGGATTCGACTGTATATGTACACGTACATGCATAAATGATATTTAAAAATTGTGAGGGCAAGATCACAGGAAACCGCATCGACTTGGTATCCGCTTAAGTTGAAATGTTTATAGATACTTTATAGTGCCTGAGATACAACCTGGCTCTCCGAGATTTTTCAAGCCCTTACAATGGATAAGGTATAACCATAAGTTAGTAGACACTTTGGAGTTCAGAGGTTTTCCAAAATTTCTAGTAAAATATGTGATGAACTGTTCAGAAATTTCAGACATGTAAACCCAATGCAAGATTCCTCGAAAGACTGGCATATTTGTGGAGATGATTGCAAGGAAGACAATTCATCTCTACCTCCACGGCGACTCGAACCGCGGTCTCTTGTTTGCCGGACAAGTGCTCTACCAACTAAGCTATAGAAACAGATGGAATGTTTCTCCCTTGGAGCGAGGAATATTGTGTTAACAAGTGGAGAGGACATTACATGCATGTCCCTATCTGGTGGCCTATATCATTCACGAGCTATTAGTTGATTACTCACGACCTTCAGATTGATCAAAGAGCGATTATGAGACTGACGCGCTGCCTACTGCGGCATACTTATTATATTAGTTATTATTATACATTTTATTATACTTATTATATTAGCTGATTACTGTCGCCATCCATGTACGGAACCTTTCAACATACATATACTCTCCAAGGCACAATCATTCTATCTGTTTCCATAGATTAGTTGGTAGAGCATTCGTCCGGCAAACGAGAAACCGGGGTTCGAGTCCCCATGGAGGCAAAGATGAATTTTCTTCCTTGTAATCATCTCCATAAATACAATCATTCTTTCGAGGAATCTTGTATTAACAGGTGAAGAGGAAATTTCTACATACATGTAAACACAATGTTGCACTCACAATTTTCAGTGAAAATTCAGTCACAAGCGGATTTAGGGGACCAACAGAGAATTAGGACAAAAAGCGCTTTTCAATCAACCCTGTACCAGAAAAAGCTGCAAATGATTTGTAACAAAAGCACACAAGCAATGAAAGTTATAATTTTTTGAAGAAACATTCATATCTTTGTGAAAATAAATGCAATTTTCCCAAAAATGCTTAAAAAAATGAAAATAACAGGTTAAATATTTTAAGGGTATTTTCATATTTATATATATATATAACTCGTTTTTTGTTCATATTTAATTTTGTCTCCTAAATGCACTGGTGACTAAATTTTCACTGGAAACTGTGAGTACAACATTGGGTTTGTATGTTTAAAATTTCAGAACAATTTATCACAGTTTTCTAGAAATTCGAAAATATCTCTGAATTCCGAAGTGCCCATTGACTTATGGTTATATAGTGTAAACTAATTCTATAGAAGCTAGATCCATTCTTCCCCCCCCCCCGCCCCCCACAAAAGTGGGACAGACAGGGCTCCAACAATGGGGGCCTGAAATGATTCTTGTATAATTTTTTTTTCATACTGTAAGTTCCCTATGCAGAGGCCTGCCAAAGGTCACAGCCTAGGAACTCTGCTTCAAAACGCAGGGAGAAGGGGGAGGGGGAGCGCATGGTTAGATGAAATGATTTAACATACACAGGGTATGAAAAATAAGCAAACTTTAAGTAAATCAACATTGTGAAAAGATTTCCTCTTGTTTTTCATTTGGTGCTGCACCCTTGGCCCTCACATCCTGAGGCAGCGTCCCCTTAAACCGAGATCTTTGGCGAGCTCCCAAGGTAGATTTTTCACGAGGCCCTTCTATAGGATAGAAAAAAATGATAATGGTCTTGGGCCCTGTCGGCCGCACCCTTGTAGGGCTATGCACTTAGTTTAATGAAAGATTTTACATTACTCAATATGTACCTTCGAATTTTTTGTACAGGCTAAAATCCAACTTCTCAGGGATAATTTTTGGTCTGTGTACTTTTTTCTCCAAGGTTGCCTTGTCAAGGGTGAGAGAGGCCACTCTCTTCAGGACGGAACCACAGCAGTCAGAGGGTGGTGGGGGGCAAACATAAGTTTGTGAGCAGTATCTCCGTAGCACCTGCGGTACAGTGTTTGGGGCAGCCCTTAGACATAGCTCAGAGTTGCACAGTTCTCTGCGGCACGCTACCGACGGGGGTGTCGCCGTCCCCGCTTGGAAACGTCCGCGAAACTGCTGATGGAGGCTTGACGAAGAATTGCGGCACTGGGTGATCTTGAACTTTGGTACGACGAGAGAGGTGGTGGACTTGAACATCTGATCGTCGGGAAGTTCATCGTCGTCGTCATCATCATCCTCGTCGTCGTTTTCTCCGAGTCGGTCGGTTAGATCCAGGCGATTGACACTGCCTATAGGCGATAGACTGAATCTCCTGCGGCTGCTTCCGTGGACGTTACTCATGGACCCGAACCTATGACTACGGTTGATTCCTTGGCCTCCACCGCTTCCGAACGAATAAAAAGTTTCGGTTTGACTCACGGGTGTGCCAGGGTACGAACGCGTACCGAGGCGGTGTTGTCCCTTGGTACTGCTCTTAACGGGACTATTGTCAGTATCGCAGGAGCTGGCATCTTCGTGAGTATCGTGGAAGCTCACGTCATCCTCGTCGTTAGAGACCTCAGATGCAGAATCTACAAAGAAAAAATAAATCTATTTCTAAGTCACTTTCTCTCTGTGAATTTAACATTATAAGACGACACTCGAATATATAAAAAAAAAATTCGATGTAAATTTGTTTGTTCGCCATAATATCGTCGCTTTTCGAGTTAAACTAGAACGCTTAAAATTTCTTGTAAACTTCTTGCTTTGATAGAAAGAAATAGTCTCAAGTCAATGAAAAATGCTGAATAAAACCTCACCTTCGTTATCACCAGCAGCCTCAAGAGGCAAGAGATCGTTGTTGTCAACGGCAACTTTACCCACGCTGCCACCAGCTGAAGAGCCGTGAGAGGACGTCCGTCTATGGCGCAATTCATCGAACACCGCGTCGTCGGCCAAGGAGTCCGCATCGCCGTGAGCAACCGTCCCACCATCTTCGTGAAGTATGAACTTATCCTGGGTGTCGACGAACAGAGAACTGGACACAGAGCTCGAGTCGTCGGGACTCGAAGTAGGTTCGACCACCCGTACTTCAGGGGCTAAGTTGAGGGGAGAGTCCACAAGAGACACGATGCTGTCGCCGCTGTTGGAAGATCTGACGCTGCCAGACAGAGGCAACGGTGGTAGCTTTTTACGCAGGGCATCGCTCGACTCTTTGTACTTGACATCAGAACCTAGAAAAATAAATTAAAAAAGCATCATGCTACGATGATGTAAAATTATATACAGTATACGATATTTTTTGATGCACTGTCACAATTCTTTCAACCCACGAGAATCGCCGACTTGACCTGCATATGTTGAAATCTTCAGTCTTCTCGGAGTTAAATGTATCAATGAGATTTATCTAATACGTATTTGATCAACAACATATTAGAGATATCTCTAGCATACGACGTGTTGGTTTGATCTAAGAAAGTTTCCGCTTTTCCACGAATCATTATTAATGAAGGAAACCGTTATTTTCTGGATATTATGCTGAGCCATCTATCTCTCTCCATTATTAATGACTTTGATGTTACCCAATTGCAGAAAGACCACTTAACCCTTAAATGCGTAGCTTTCCATATGTGCAAAAAAAGTTTTTAAGCGTTCATTTCTGTAGCCAGTTTGAAGATAAAAATTCAGAATTGATTTTGCCATAAGGTGAAGTTATTTTTTCCATTTTATGTTTTGAATTTGCTGGTAAATGTCCCAATTAACGATAACAATCTTTGTAACAGAGCATGTGTGGCTGTGATTTCGCTCATTTGTTAAAATGTTTCGTTTGCATTTTTGTTACCTTGAAGATTGCGTTCCGATTTTTTTTCTTACTATAGTTTCAATCATAAATAAGGTAATTATATATGGAAGTAATTTTACTTCAATACCAGGGGGCGTAGCCAGAAATTTCGTTCGGGGGGGGGGGGGGACCAAAGTGACAGAACAATGGATTTGGCCATCTTTCCCCCTTTTTTCGGTAATTTTCTCACATTTCGGGGGGGGGGGACCAGACCCCCAAGCCCCCCCCCCCCCCCCCCGCTACGCCCTTGTTCAATACATTTATTTTATGTGCGATTTTTGGGCTGTTGCGAGTCTTCAATGGGGGCTCTGTATATAAGCAGTACAATTTGAAATTGATTTTTTTATATTTTTTCAATACGTGTCATTGACATTGAAAAACAATCGGCTCGAAAAACAAAAATTGAGCATTTAAGGGTCAAAATCGTCCAAGTGCTGCTCCATACATCAATGCGATGTCATTTATTCATGGAGGGGGAAAAAATCAGGTTTCGATGAGGGGAAAGAATCGTTCAAGACCTTGCTTTCTTCATCCGACCTAGCTTTTAATAATTCCTAATAATTAGTTTTGAAGGAACAAAAATACGAGTTCTGAAAGTTCATTTAGGTTGATGCGAAAATAAAGTATGTGCACGCTAATACTTGTCGGGATGAGTCAGAGCAGATTGAAGCGATTCACTCATCCTAATCACAAGGGATTAGTCAAATGTTGGGAGACAGAAACGTTTTCTTTTCTCTTAGGAAATGACTACAAGCGATTCTACCTCACGAAGTGTTGATGACTATGCGCTGCGACAAGTAACTGGATCAATACTAATCGGAGTTGGTAAAACTGTAAGTAGTACGGTAAGTACACATTTCCCCCGAATAACACAAAACAAAGCCGAGAGAATAGCAGGGTAAAGCAATATCGACTAGCATCGAAGTAGCCATCATACGCATGTATGACGAAGACAATATCCTACATTTTCCGTTCATATCGAGTTGTTACTCATCAAACGATTGCGGTGTACTCGTCAAGGATAAATGTTCTTCGAGTGGATTACTTCACCAAGGTTTACGGTCTATACATCCTAGAGCGCGCGCTTAGGCTAAGATTTTTGATAAGTACCCATTACTTCATAGCGGGAAAAGTCTTTGCTTGTACCTAGGCTCCTTCCTCAGACCCCATCTTGGTACGATAGTGGGTTCCTAACTTATTATGCTTAGAGTACACCCTTTCTCATTAAATTCCACTTGAGCATCCCTTTGAATGTTGTACAGTATAATAACTTAGGTTTCCACATTTTTTTTTAAAATTAAGTTGTTCATTCTTTCCCAACAATTACTGATTGTTTCTCGTGTACCCCATAAACACAACGGGAAGATGGTTACAGAAATCAATGTTCAACGCAACAGACTGGAAAAATAAAAATATCTCGGCATCTTTTATGGACAACGTGAAAATATTCAGAGTTAAAAACGAAAGAACTGGAAGTTAAAAAAAAGACTTAGAGCTGACCGTTCAATTTGGAGTTTCTTCTAATCGTTCTATCTAAAATTGCAAACTGAAAAAGAAATACGGTATTGCAATAATAAAATCCATACGAAGAGTTGTTTTTCTCCAATTTCAGAAAGCAACATGAAAAACGGGGATGGAACGAATAACGATTTGTCCGAATAACCGAATATTCGGCAGAAGAATATAAATTTTCTTAAAATTCATCACAATTATAAATAAAATCAGTGTTTTTAATTGAAAATAAAATTATCGATGATTTTTAATGATTGATATTGAATTTTAATTTTGCAATTTAGTATTTGAATAAATATTTAAAAATTGCTAATTAAAAGATTTTTATTGCTATGATACTGACAATCAAATTTAACGATGATATATTGTATTTTAATATTATAGAATCAGTTTTTTTACATTTGCTACAATTTGCATCTAAGAAAATTTCAACCATTATTTACTCTCAACTGCACCATAAAAAATTCACGATTTCTTTTCCCCTGTAGATCTTCTTTGGCCCTTTTGCCTCTTTCAGTAGCTCAATGGGTTTTTTGTCTATGCAGGTATCTTGCCTTTATCTCATCAGCCGTCCGTCGTATATAGAGGTATGTTTCCAATTTAAAAAATGCTCAACAGGCATTCAAAAATTACCCTGTACCAGTTGTGAGAGAGTGAAAATACAGTGTCACAAAGTAAAAAAATCTACATTTTTATACGGTCCTCCTGTGCTCCAACTTCCAGTTAGAAAGTTGTCCTCTCTCCTGATGCCAACAACAAAACATTTTATGTTTCTAAGTTCAATCTTCACAGAGATATTCGAATTCAAGAAACGGAGGAAATTTGGGAAAAAACAGCGTTAAATGCGGGAAAATCCGTTTTACAAGCATTTAACACTGTTCTTTACCAAATTTCCTCCGTTTTTCGAATTCGAATATCTCTGAATATTGCTCTTAGAAACATGGAAGTTTTTTTGTTGGCATCAGGAGAGAGGGGGGGGGGGGCTACAACTTTCTAAGTAAAAGGTTAGAGTACGGAGGACCGTATAAATATTTGGATTTTTTTATTGTCACTATTTTCGCTCTCAAAACCGGTACAGGGCAAATTTTGAACGCCTGTTGAACATTTTTTAAATTGGAATTATACCTCTACGACGGACGGTTGATGAGATGAAGGCCGTGCTAGCAGTTACAGGACACCCTGTATAGACACATCCTTCAGTTAATGAGCTTGTGTAATTCATGCTCACTTCTAATATTTGTAGTAGGATTGATTCTATTTTCAGTTTCATGTTTTCTTTATCTTAAAAATTCACCCTGCCGTAACCTTTTTCACTGAAAGGGATAACCTATACACCACACAATAAAATATAATCCATAAATTTTTTAATTGAAAATAAATCAATCAATTGGAAAAAAATTCCAATTGATATAATTTTCTACAATTAGTGTGATATACTTAAATTCACACAGATATTCGGCCGAATACCAGCTGAATACTGGTCCCATCTCTAATGAAAAATTCAAATATGGGGGGGGGGGGAGTCAAAATTACTTATTTTCATCAACTACGATGCTTCAAAGGAGATGTTTCATTTTGATAAAAGACCCGGAGTAGAGAAACATGAACGGGGGTGGGGGGAGGGCTAAAATATTAATACTGTACGTGGTAGGTGGGGGTTCGGAATTGCGATATAACTTCATTTACGGAGGGAGGGTGTCAACCACAAACGTTTACAAAATTTAACTTTTATGCGAAATTAATTCATTTTGGATGTCTTTACCTCTATTCGGATCGTCGGAAAGTTGCTGCGGCGGTCCTTTCGGAGGCTGCGTCGAAACCTTCTGCAAGCTACCAGAATCAGACTTCGGTCTCGGGGTCGAGCTCTTCGGCTGTTGCTGGTCCTCTCTGCAGACGGGCGACTGGACATCCTGCTGCTTCGACTTTTTCTGATCACCACAGGGCTGCTGCTGTTGGTTGCTACCCCTATTTCCCATGCTTACCTGTCTTTTTTTCCGACGTATTGCCTTCCTCCTGAACAACCTGACAGTGCGACAGTCGTGATCGTCGTCGACTTCATCGCAGACAGTTGCGTAACGGTCGACATCATTGTTATTATTATCATCACCTTCGCTTTTCGCAGCTCGAACTACTGGCTGACTACCTACGCCACTGCTGTATTCGCCTAACTCTAACGCGTCACAGTCCCAAACGGATAGTCTGTCCTCTCGCCTTTTGACATGATCTAATTTTCTGTAAAGACGCACCAAACGATCGTAGAACTTCTGAGGTAGATCCCGAAAGGTATACTCGGATCCGGAACCTTCAGCGGTGGGGATATCTGCTACTATCGGAAATTGCTGCTGCTCCGGAACCTGCAGATAACGATGCTGCTGTTGACGATGGCGGCAGTGGAGGATTGGGAGATGCTGCCACTTTTCCGAGAGAGGAGCAGGAGTAAAAAGAAGATCTGGCGCATTCCTGGAATCGATCGATGGAGGATACACCGCCGCTGCAACATCTCCAGCTGATGGTAACGATGGATGGATTCCGTTCGAATTGGCAGAGTCGGCTCCAGTCGAAGGTATAATAACCTGCCAAATATAGCACAGAACGAAATATTGAAGGCTTGGCACAAACAAAAAGTAAGGATATTATTGTAAACAAACATTTGTGACGTCAAAAGATCAAACACGAAAAATCGAGAAAGAGCAAGGCCATGGCAAATTATAAGGGGAAGGTGGGGGAGAATGAAACACATGCAGCAGAAGAACATTGTACAGCGGTAAAAAGTCGCGACATAAAAATTCCAAATATATTAGGATTTGCTCCACAAAGTTCACATCCCAAGTTATTAATGAAAGATTAAAATCAAGTAAGAATTGCATCTACATACAGTATTTCAAAACTGATTTCTCATCCCGAATCAATCAGTCAGTCTTCAACAAGTACTACATCAAAGATACGCCTATGCATATAATCTTTAGCTACACGCTACGATATCTTAGCGCTACTAATAGGCATAAGAGAATCATGTTTTCGATTAACTAAAAATAAAGAAAATAATGGACGAAAATCGCTGACAATCACTGAGCTGTAAAATACTTTTGTTCAACTAATTAAGGTGTCGACTGCTGTACTTCTACGAAGAACGATATCGTGTATGAATGACTTCATATCTCTACATTCAGGACTTGTGCAGTAGCAAAACTGGCACATATCCCACCAGTAGGCGAAGAAAATATCCATCACACCCATATCACAGTTCCGGCTGTTACTATTACGCTCTTTCCAGTAACAAAAATAAGAATTTGGTACACACACATTATCTTTAATTTTTCATATTTTCTAAGTTAAATCTTTACTTTTCCAGAATAAGTAGAATTTTTTTTGGGAACTACAGTAATTGATAACTCGGAGTTTTTTTTTTCGCCTACCCTGGGCTAGAGTGAGCGGCCGTTCAAGTATTACGTAAGCAAATTTTTTGCCATTTTTGATCCCCCCCTTGTCGGTAAAAGTAAGCAAAACTCTGACCCCATTGTCAGCAAAATTTCGTCAGCACTGCCCCCACCTCGTAACACATATTTATGGGATCAGACACGTACGCGGGAGGGGGTGTGTGTGTCCCCCCCCCCAGACGAAAAAAATATTTCTTTAATGTAAAAAAACATTTTAAAAAATACAATTTCGAAAGAAAATACCTTTATAGCTAATCATAGTCGATTTCTGTTAATTTCAATGCTATTTGAAGGGTAAGACCTCAAAATTTCTCTTTAAGAAATTCCCGACCCACTCTTTATGTCATATATGGTAAACCCTTGACCCGCGGACCAAATGTAGCCCTGAAGGTTATGTGATGAAGGTTCCCCCCCTCAAACCCAATTTTGTAAAAATGAACTAAGCGGCACATTTTTACAGATCACTTAAATGGCCCGTGGCACAAAACCAGAGCATTTAAATGGCCCGTTGCACATTTTCAGATCACTCAAGTAGGTCCCCGTGGCATATTCACAGATCATTTAAGTGACCCGCGACACAGTTCCAGAACACTTAAGCGATCCGTGGCACATTTAGATTACACACCCTTGAGTGATATGTGGCAGAGCTTTAAAACACTTAAGCGGCCCCCAGTGCAGCTCTACATCACTCAAGTTACACGTAGCATATTCCCAGATTACTTGAATGATCCGCAAAATAATTACCGATCACCTGAGTAATGCGAAGCACAGTTCCAGAGCACTTGAAGGATCCGTGAAACATTTAGAGATCGCTGAAGTGGTTCTGTGAAGGATTTATCATTAGGGAGAATGTTAGTTCAGGTGCCCACAAACTAGCGAAAGATTTTTCTCGTATTTAGAGCACCGAGTAAGATGCCATCAAGAATGTTTCATATTTTCATGAAGGATGGTTGATGACGTAAGCATCCCCCCACCGCTCATCAAAAGTCAGCAAATCGGAAACCCCCCTCGCCCATGTAATACCCTACTTATCTGAAAGTAACCCCCAAGCTTACAAATTTACATACTTAGACCCGAAAAATCATAGTACCAGATCTCATGTGGTCCCGGGTTGAGAACCACTGGTCTACGGTACCACTCCGATCCAACCACATGCCCAAAATTAACTCAGTATGGGTATTCGATTTTGGGTACTGGTTGAAGATTTTTATGCCGCAAATCTTTTCCCCTCAAATCGGGAAAGACAGCACCATCATAACTTCGATTCTTTCAGCCGTTAGTTCATAGGAAGCTCAACTGCACCCCCCCACCCCCCCAGAAGCTTTCCCAACTTGTGTATGCTACAGTGCAGTCTTAAAGCGTGGGGAAGGGCCACCGGGCCTTCATTGTCCGAGAGCCTCAAGCGCAGAGGGGGGGGGGGGGGTAAACATAATGAGATCTGCTCAAGATATTCGTGAAATTGGTAGGCAGAGGCATTTCCAGTCAGATGGGGGGGGGGGGGGCTCAGAGAAATCAGTTTACCCGTGGGGGGGGGGGATGTTCTTAAGGTGGTCCAGGGGGCAAGAGTTCGATTCCAGGAGGTGACAACAAACATTTCTTTCCAAAATTCGTCCCGGTTATTAATATCAAGAAAGACTTTCTTCGATGTATTACGGGCTGAGAAAATATCTATATCTCTACTATACACCTGGCAGCCTATCACCGAGTTAAGAGAGGCTACTACTTCTACCCAGGGCCGTCTTAAGAGTATTATGGGCCCCCGAGCCAAGTGGTTTTTCGGAGATCCTACCTGGTAAATCCTAGAAAATTTCAACTGGATCTCGTTTTTGTGAGGCCCCTCTTCTCTTGAGGTGCCCGTGTGGGCCCATGTATTAAGACGGCACTGCTTCTACCTAACCGTACAGGCACCTCGTACACATTCCTACTTCTGCGGAATTTCTTACGAATCGGTACATGCCGGAATGTGTTGTGAGTAGCCTCTAACGTATTTACGTTGTAGGAGTGATGCTTATTTCGGGTTCTTGCTGGTGCTGCCGCATGCATTCCATATTTTGAAGTGAAAATAGTAAATGTTTAAATTTTCATACTATGTCAGTATCATGATGAAGGCTTGCCTGTTGCGTGCTCTCTGCGGAGAAACTTTTTCAAATAAAAGACTGGTTCTCATTCGCACCTCGAAGTGGAAAAAAACCACAGAAAACAAAAGTTAAGTGTGGCTGCTATGTGTCTGTTCAGCGTATCTGTGCGTGCCATAAGGAAAGAAATAGCTGCGATTCAAGGTTCGATTTCTAGCGAAGACTACATGCTTTTCTTTTCAAGGTGGTTCTTTACATAGGAGGCGGTGATACAAATAACGTATTGGAGTTGGGGGGGACTGAAGTTACCAGTCGTCCCATAAATGCGGGACCCCCTTCTACACAGGAGGTAAAGGCGGATGGGGTGGCGTTCCATTGTATACTCACTAAAAATTGGGACTCTGTCCCACCACAGAATTAATTGGGGGGGGGGCCCTTAAATAGCATAGCCCCCACCTTGGATTCACATGCCTAGCTTGGCATCACGATCTACAGAAAGTCTATTTTTTTAATGTAAAACCCTTCATCCATAACAAGCCGTTGTCATGCTATCCTTATACTTTTTGACGACGTTTATATGATTTGTAATCCCAAGTAAAACCATTCTACAAATCGTTCATAAAAGTGTATTTCAAAAGGTGGTGTAGACGTATTAATTGAAGTTACTCGCTTCGGTATTAATGATGCTCAGAAACGATCTTGACATCATATGGAACAGAGGCCGGTGCCACGGAGAGTTCCTCCACGTGAGTGACAGCGCGTTCTGTTTCCCCTGCGGGAACTTCATGAAGATCCTCGAAAAGAACGGAAAGGAGCACGATTTCCAGATATCCCCGCACGGGATCGGCTGTCACGCGGCGAGCCCAACTCTGGGAGTGATTGCGGTGAGCGACCTACACGTGAAACCGGACATATACTTGATCAAGTACCCGGGACTTAGAGTTCTGCGTCCGAAGCTGAGCGAAGGCGCGGAGTTCGAATACCTGAACATGTGTTTCTGTGGTCAGGACTATCTGGTAAGCGTCGAGGGGGAACCGTCATTCTCGATATCGGTCTGGAAGTGGCGACTGGGTTACAAAGTGCGTACCGTGCAGCAGTCATTCAACATCGAGAAACCGTTCAGGTTTCCCATGACGACAAATCCAATGTCCGAATGCGAGGTCTGCATCCAGTTGCCGGACGGGATGACGTTCCTGAATATTGAAGATATGGGATTCAGCGCCGATGTGAAGAAGAGTATCCTCTACCTGCCGGAAGTTTGCGATCCGACGTACAAATCGATCGTCACGGAAGATAACGCAGACGTGGTATCGCTCTGCACATCGGAAGAATACTCGCCATCTTGGGGTAAACACAGCGAGATTCTCAACAGCGTACCCCTCTCCATCGCCGCGGAGGATCTGACGACCCCTCAAATAGTAGACCTGAGGAAGAAAGTCTCGAAGAAGAACAGACTGAGACCCCGTTGCCACTGCTGGTTACCGTCAGGTGAACTGGCTGTAGCTTGTGACAACGAACAAGTTCTCGAGGTGAAAGTGAAGGACCTAGAGGTATCACTGATGTGGGACGGAAGCGTCGATGAAAGGGCCGAAATATTCCACGAAATTGTGACCATCGCAGTGAACAAGAAAGGGCTTTTCGTCGGAAGGAAAAATGGATCGATTTCGGTCCTGCGTCGGGTCGAGCACGGAAACTGGACCGTCCACGAAATCCTCAAATTAAATGTATTCATCGTCAAATACGCTTTCGCTCCTGATTACAAGACGCTGGCGATCACGTCAAAAGACGCCTCGCTGTTGCTCTACGACACGGAAGACCGGATGATTCCAAGCGTATTGTACGAAAGCATTACCGATCCGCCTATCATCGGTATGTGTCTGCCTTACGCTGTTCATAGCGTTATAGCCTGCACCGACGGGGTGCTCGAAGTGTGGCGGATCGACACCGCTACCCCAACGTCGAAGTTTACACTCGGTCATGCACTTTGCGTGATGCAGAACAGTCCTCTGTGCTCCATAGTTCTGGTCGGTTCCTTGGACGGTCACGTTTTCGTCGTGGATGTAACGGACCCTAGAAATATGAAGACTTTGAAGGTTCTCAAACCGTACGAGACACCGATTTCGTTCATAAAGTACGATAACTTCGGGAGGTACGTTATTTTGTCCGCGGTCGAAAGCGACCACATATTCATTGTCAACGGAGTCCCATCTTCAAGAATGCCCATGTTGGGGTTCGTAAAAGAGGAGAATGTTCTCGATGCCTGTGTGTTCGGCCAAGATTTCGACGAAACCTTTATGGTTTTGCTGACGAGGTCAAAGAATCACGACCAAGTAAAAACAGGTGATGTTGTGAAAACGTACCGCATACCTCCGAATTTCCACAAGAATTATAAGACTTACTGGGCCACAGATGCAGGCCACTTGAAACAGGACGAACTGAAAAGCAACGACTTTATTCTGAAATCACCGGGATGCAGTTTGGTCACTCACAAGAAGTTGGGAATTTTGGTGTATATTCCTGAAGTCAACGAAATACACGTTTACCGTGTGATGGGCGATAATAGTGCAAGACTGACGACTGTGCTTCCGACGCCCCACGAGATCGGAAAGTGCGAAATGACCCTCAACTTTACCCATGACTGGATGGCATCGTTCGGACAAGACGGCAAAATATGTCTCTACAACACGAAGACTGAAAATGTCAAATGTCACGGTGTTTCTATATGCGCTCACAAATATAGGGAAGGCGTGGTGAACTGCGTTTGCTTCTCGGAAGAGAAGCCAGTCCTTTTGGTCGGGGGAACTGACGGGACTGGGGTATGCATAGGATGGCATGACGACGGTTTATCCCATTCTCCGCTGTCCATACCTTGGGTGAGACATTGCCATAAGTGGAAGAAGAAGCAAAACGATTTGATAGCTTCTATGGACAAAGATGATCGCATCCGGACAAATTCATGGGTAAAAATCATCCAGATGAGCAGCGTTAAGGGCCAAATCGAGCCCTTCAGGCGCAGAAACGACACAATACAACTCGAAATGGATGAAGTTTTAACTAAAGTAGAAGAAGTATGGGCGAGGAACAAGACTCTGCCTCCGGATTATAGGTTGGACATCAAGGAGTTTATTTTAGAAGATTCTGTATACCAAAGGATGTTCAGCGAACGGTGCAGCGCAGTTCTGTTGATGCGGTACAAGATGAGAAGAGACCTTTCGGTATTGAGGGACCAAGCTATCCTCCTCAAATTGGAGATATCCGAGGCGTTACCTGCGAGAAGGAAATCGCTGAAGGCTCTGAAGTCGGGTACGACGGTCAACAACTACACGGCTGTGGTGAAGTCCGAAAAAGACAAGCAGGACATTAAACGCATCAAGTGGAAGAGGAAGATGCATTTCCAAAAGAAACCCGTTTCAAAAAAGGCGAAAAAAGATAAGGGAATGGCGGGTCGAAAGGACGAGTACAACGACGATGAGATACAATCGGCCCTTCACGACCCTTTCGTGATAAACACGAAGGAGCAGAAAATCGATCAGATCATGGTTCTGAAAGATCTAATCGCCGACAGGAAGTCAATGTTCAACAAGAAATTTCAAGACCTGGCAGAACTCAAGCAGAAGAAAAAGTGGATTTTGGCCGAGAAAATCGCCAGGATGAAGTTTCTAGTAACGACACTGGAGCTGAAAGAACCGGTCTGGGTACCAGAATGGAAAGACACCACCAGTGATTATGCCGATGACCTTTGCATCCCGAACGAATGTAAGGAAGATCCCAAAACCCAGCGATTCAGCAGCTCCGATTCCTTAGACTTTTACTCCGACGAAGCCGTCGAATACAAGATGGAGAGGCTAGTCGGACCGAAAGACACTAACGAAGTGTCTTCGCTGGCTGAAATGCCAAAACCTGACTTCATGGAAGTTCCGAAGGTTCAATGGACGATTTCCGAAACGAACATCGCGAGGGAATTCAACGAGAAAGACGACGCGCAGAAGTTGAAAAAGACCAAATACCTCGCGAAACTGAGTAGGGAATTGAAAGAAGTCAAGACATCCATAGACGAAATTGTCAACGAATTTGACTTGGCTCACAGAGAACTCGCTACGGAAAGGCTCGAATGCGACTTTTACATACATTCGCATGAACTGACTATAACAGTGTTGATTGCCACCATAGCTGTCGATGATTGCCTGAGGCAGTTGGAAGCGAAGTATAAATCTAAAATCCACAAAAAGACTGCCGAAGACAAAGTCATCGACGCTGCAATAAGATCAGTGGAGAACGCTTATGAAGAGGCCAGGAACTACTGCGACCGCATGCGTGATAAGGAAAGACATCTCGCGAAGACTATCAAAGACGACCTGACTAAGAAATACTATAATCAATTTTTCCTGCCGGCCGTGAAATCGGAGCTGGGACGTCTGTACTCGTCACTGACAAGCGATTTCAATCCATACACTCCGACTAGACTAATAGTCTCTAAGCGATTCGTCAGGAAGTTCAGTAAAGAAAGAGGTGACGACGAGGTCTTCAAGAAACTCGAGGAACCGTTGAGAAAGAAGGCTGCTTACCACAAATACAGCCAGATGCTGATGCTCCACCAAATCCATGTCCAAGAAGCTAGCGTCATAAGATACAGACATGCGGTCGACAAAGCTAATGCCCTGACAGGACAACGAGTTAAAGACATCGC
Source organism: Pholcus phalangioides (assembly GCF_987345545.1). Classification (NCBI taxonomy): domain Eukaryota; kingdom Metazoa; phylum Arthropoda; class Arachnida; order Araneae; family Pholcidae; genus Pholcus; species Pholcus phalangioides. The sequence continues at coordinate 16,865,017 of NW_028301594.1, forward strand.
CAGCTTAAGGCACATCTTCAAGGGTTTGCATTCCGACAGAATCTCGTGCATCATAGACATTCCACAAGTGCTAACCATGAGTAGCAACGTTCTCAACGCAGGCACCTTGGAAGATCTGACGTCCTCTTTCATGGTTATAAAACGGCACACGGTCGACACAGTGATCGAGAAAACTAAGGAAACGAAGCAGATGTACCTCAAGACCATAAAGGACGGTTCAAGCATCAGGAACGATCTCAAGATCCAGTTCATCAACTACAAGAGGCTGAATATCGTGATGCAAGAGAGCCGCCGCAAGCTGAAAGCCATCGAACAGGTGAAGGTTTCGAACAACTTGAAGATGATACTGGCATCAGACGTCATAGATCCGAAGGCCAAGGCAAGTCAGATCTATGACTCGGCCGTTGACGAGAAGAAGGACCTCGCGCAGAAGTTGAAACTGGCCGAACGCGAACAGTTCAAACTCGAGAGAAGCATAGTCAGGGAAGTACTGACCATAAAGAAACTCGAGGGTAAAATACAAGTCCTGCAGGACGACCTGATGCAACTCAAGTATTTGTGCGAAGCTCAAAGTGAGGACTAAATCTGACTGTTGTTATACATTTTGAGGTGATGCCCTTGTTAAATAAATGTTGAAGATCCCTTGAGGATTTAAACCCTTTTCGTTTGATGTATTTTTTGTTACGATGTATTTATTTGTTAAGCATAATAAAAGTTAAAAATGAATCTTTGTTTTTGGTTCTATAATTTAGCCGCTGTGGCGGTCATAGTGACGGACTAGCATCGCGAGTACCCGTGTTCGAACCCCGCGGTCACCACAGTGATGGTCGGTTGAAGTTGGTTTTCTGCAGTTCTCAACTTCAAGGCGCGAATGCGAGTCGATCTCCCCTTTAGAAAGTCTCGCCACATAGAGCAACAGACCTACAAATAGTACAAATGTAATTCTATCATAACACATCACTCATTTCACTTCTGAAACATAGATGGCATACATAAGCACTGACTGTTAGGTCAGTCACACAGTTACACTTCCGGCACAACTCACTAGGTAGATAATCGCCCATAGATGGTGATAAACCTGAGTAGTGCTCGGTTTTAAAGAAAGCACTACACATAACAAGCATTACACAGAAACAAACGCATTCCAACATGTACCAATTAGAAGTTCCGCAGAGGAATATGGACGAGGTGCATGTCTGGTTTAGTAGTAGCACTACACATAAGCCGCTGTGGTGATCGAGTGGTCATAGTGAAGGACTCTAGTCACGGGAATCCGAAACCGACAATGACTCCCGCTCTGTCCGCATATGGGATATAAGCTGGTCACCCAGAGGGCTTGGGCAATGGTAGAAGAGCGATGAGACGCCTGGAGCACAAAGCACCCAAAGACCACCAGTGGGCAAGCAGACACAAAATTGAGGTTACAGTGGGCAGGTGCTTAAAGATAATACGCACATCGCCAGCTGGCCTCGAAGGGGGCACCCAAGAATAACTGTAGACATATATATAATACTGTATGCAAAAATCACAAAAAGACACATGCAGAACAAAAAACGCTATGCCAGGGTAAAGGGGTACGAAATACGACTGGGAAAAATGACATGTAGAAAAGTACTGTGCAAGTAACAAGTAGATGCAAAGAAATATAGAAGCGAAAATATAGCATTACATGATGCAGAACAAAACGCTATACAAGTGAAGTGAATTAAAATTTGCAGCAGAATTACAGGAAGCTTATGAAAATATGACATATACATGGACGAAACTTGGTGCCGAAAATACAGAGAATACTATGGTATATGATACTACAGAAATTGACATGATGCTGAAGGTAAAAAAGAGAGAAAAAAGTATGATGGAGTACTCATATTGCAACAAAAATATAAAACTAGTATATTACTGGTACAATGAAGAACACAAAATGCATTGCGAGTATAGCATGATACAGAAAATGAGAGTGCTTCGCGGAAATTACATAACTCAATAAATATTGCACAATACACCATCGTTACCACAGTGGGGGTCGGCTGAAGTTGGTTTTCCGTAGTTCCACACCTTCGAGACGCAAATGCGAGCCGATCTCCCCGTTAAAAATTCTCGCCACAGGCCTACAAACTTTACAAATTTTCAATCATTACACTTCACTCGCTTTACTTTTGAAATATAGATGGCAGCAGTGAAGAATAAAACACAACACTAGTATGCACTCAGACTGTTAGGTGCACACACTTACGGCACAATTCAATAGGTATTAAATTGCCCATGGCGATAGACCTGAGTTGTGCTTGGTTTGAAGGAAAGAAAGCACTACACATATTTTTTGCGGATTGAATAATCGCATTCCGCCGCTTTTTTTGTTTCTGGGTGAGATGAATATACTTAAATTTGTTCATAACTTTTTGAGGACGGCATCTTGGGACCCTTTATTTGTTAGGATAAAAAAAACCAAAACACCACTATTAAACCACACACATGCACCTCGTTCATATTCGCCTAACGAATGAATGCGTGTTGGGATGTGTGCGCATGAGTTGTAAGCCTAACGTGAAGTTTGTTTCTTTGGGATGCTTGTTATGTGTTCATGTAGTGCTGCCATCCTCCTTCCGAAAAACGGAAACACTAAGACGCAGATTAACTAAAAGAAGTACTTTTCAGTTTAACTCATTTAAACTGAAAAAGAAGTTTACCCATGTACAGAAGGATGGATCTTTTTTCATTATTAAAAGGCAAACAAAAACAAAGGTTTCCATGGAGACTGAGAGTATGACCATTGATTGATCTTATTTTTCGATTATCATTAAAGAGAAAGACGACGTGGGAGTAGAAAGGTTCCAATTCATCATTAAGGGGTCGAGATGTAAAATACCCTATTTTAAAGCAATGAAGATAGATAAAATCATTCACTCACACATCGGATAGTCTCAGGGCCCTGAGAGGTATGAAAAAAGAAATACTGCGGTTGTGTGTGTGTGTGTGTGTGTGAGAGAGTGAGTGGAAATTCAGCATATACAGGCTGTCCCCCATTGTTTGCACAAAGCATTCTTTGCAACCATTGACTTTAGAAACACACTTTGTTACAAAAAAATTTGAAAATATAAAATATCAAAATTCATTTATGGGGGTCGTATACATTACAAAATAGTAAAACTAACTTTTCCAATAGAATAGACCCTCCAATTAAGGAAATATAAATGTGAGAGAAAAACCATTTACAAAAAATTTAATATTCTTAACTGCAATGTTAACAGAGATATTTGACTTTGAAGTTTTGTCACCGATGATTGAGGGTACGATTCACAAATTACGAAATGTAAATTAAATTCAAAGTTTTAAAGATTCCACACTTTTGTCAAAAAATGTAATTGATATTTTTTGTGAATAAAAAATAAAGTTAACCCCCCCCCCTCCCGCGTACGCCAATGGTTATATGGAACCTTCGATAATGATTATGACGCCATTACAAGAAACTCTCGCTGATGAGGTGACCTTTTCACGGAGCTGCTGATGATTACACGAAACCTTTAATTAAATTACTACGGGATTGTTACAGAACCCCCGATGATTACATTACAAGACTGTCATACAGAACTTTCGATGACTTCAAGACAGTTTCACGGAACCCTGGATGATTAAGACTATGGAACCTTCGATGATTACGGGATTGTCCTATGGAGGGCAAACAAACATGAATATTTCTCCAATATTACTATTAACGCCAACGTGAAGTTTTGCAGTTTTTGATACCGCAGAACCCTCGAAAATGCTGATGTAGAAACTCCAGGGTTCCAGCAAAAACAAGTTGGAAACCTATGGTGTGAAGCAGGAGTCTTCAACCTTTCAGACACCCCGGGCCAGACTAATATTGCTAAAGACCCATGGGCCACTAAAGGTATTCATAATTGTAAGAAGAGTCCAGATTTACAAGGGGTTACTCATGTAATTTACAGTGACATCGTAATAGAAAGGGCCCGAGTATTAGGGTAAAAATAATTAAAGACTAATTTATTCTGAAATTTTTTATTAATTATCAATTTTGATTAGTTCTGAAATCACTTTTTTCACTAATTCTGAAAAAGGTTGATTAATTACTAATTAAATTATGATTAATTTTAATTTGAGATCACTTTAAATATGCCTCAAATTATTTATTCTAATAATTCTGAAATGAATTTCCTTCTCGATATAACTTGAAATAATTTGTTTCAAGTATAATTATTGCAATTTTATACCCATTTATTCTGAAATAATTTCTATCAAAAATCGCGAAATTATTCGAATAACGTAAAGCAGTAAAAACAAAAAAGCGGTTGTTGGTTGGAGGCTTAAGAAATGAAGTGGATATAGACAAAGCTCCCACCCATACAATGTGTCACACATACATATAGTGTATGATTCCAGAAATGGCGTATTGGCAATGTTGCTATAACTTCTTTCTATGTTTTAATAGTATTCGTATGTTGAAAGAAGGATGACAACAATCTTGGTGAACCGCCAACAGTGTGGCGCACTGCCAAAATTTTCCGTTTCCGAAAATTCGGCTGGAAAAGAACGCAAACCAATACATTCGTTCCTATACACACGAAGGGAAAATGAATTTATCCACGTCACAATATACGAAAATGCTTTCAGTAAATTTAACTGACGGTAGTATAATAATAAGATCGGATAATGATTTCGACTAGTATGTTACATTTCAAGCGTCAAGCATACAAGAGACATTAATTTCGGTCTCAGGAGGAATTTCTGTTCTCTCAGAGTGAAACACTCTAATAGATTTCCTGTAATAGAAGTCTGACCAGAAATCAATTCACGAACCCCCCCCCCCCCTCCACGTGATCTTCCAAACAGATATCGTACTATGTATAAAGTCTCATTTGAGGTCTGAATTCATTTCCAAGACACAAAATAAATGGGTTATTGGATATCGTTTTTCAATTCGTAAAATGCCTCCATATAACAAAAAAGGGGCGTAGTATTGTCATTTCATTCAATCAAATTCATTAGAGGTTCAAGTGTCCCCGAGTCATTCTTGCGGAACAATAAAATGCTAAAAAAAAATTCGAATCTTTTTATCAGTTCATTTTATCTTTTCTTAACGGCAAATGAACGTCACACTGGTTTTGCACTTGGTTTTCCATAAAGGGCGATTCTAAATCCATGGGGCAAACTTTAAGTGGTGATATAAGACTCCTAAACTAGTATTTTTGGTCATAGATTTGAATCGCAATGGGCAAAGACAGCAGAGGGTGCTTTTTGCCCGATGAAAAGAAAAAGGTCTAAAATAATGCTTCTTTTAACTTTTTCAAGGTATTGGCTCCCACTCTCATGTTGGCAGATATGCTATTATTACAAGCATTTTGTGCTGCTTTCAGCCTGCAATTTAATAACTACAAAAAAAATTTTAGGCACCAATACCAATCTCTTATTTGCCATGGTGGCCTGGCGCCTGGAATTTGTCCTGCCCTGCGAAAAGCAAATATATTATACTGACTGATTTGCTGCAACAAACACAATCAACTATTCGAGGCTGCAGGGTATTCAAATGCGGTAGGCCTTCTCATGGTGTAACCCGAGTAACGCAAATTCCACACAGGTCATCGTGCTGATTGTTTTTTATTGGTGCAAGGACCATCCAGGACCAAACTCCAATTCGAATATGCACCCCCGAATGGTTGATGATGGCACACATCGCAGCAAATTTGTCGGGGAAAGTATATTTGTTTTTGATGAAATGCTATATATTGTGCACTTTTTAAAAACCTCTACCGTCTTTGCTATTTTGCGATTCGACCGCACATTCTATAACCAAAAATGCTTCTTTAGGTGTTTTATGTCACCTCTTGACGTTTGTCCCATGAATTTAGAATCATCCTGTACAAAGTGATACCTCGGCTAAAGAGCGTCTCGGTCTACGAATTTTTCGACTAACGGAGATTTTCTTCAGCCTCCGCTAAAGTTCTATTCAATCACTACAATTCACTCACTCGTAGTTAGAAAAACTGATGGCAGATGGTAGCACTACACATAACAAGCATTAAACATAAATAAACTTCACGGTACGTTCAAAACACGTACATTCACATTCCGGCATGTACCAATGCGTTAGAAATTCCGTAGAGGAATGGGTACGAGGTGCGTGTATGGTTAAATAATAGTCTCTGGGAACGAATACGGATTCGGCTAGCGAACATTTTTGTTGACATAGATACACACACTAATTTACCACAGCCGCACTGTAAGCTGAAATTTCATGCGTGTTATCAAAATGAGTCACTCAAACCCCCAATTAATTTATATGTGCCTCAAAATCCTTATTCAGATGTATCTACACATATCATTCATAATATTACTTCTATATATTACTATTCTACACTTATCTTTATTTCTATTGTTTTTGGTGATATATGCTTTTAAATTGGGTTGCTTATCTTTATGATATTACTACTCTATACAGGGTACGCCAATTTAAATCAGCTTGATTAAAACAATTATTTAAATCACTTGATTTTTTTAAAAGAAAAATCATTGATTTAAATCAAAAAATTTAAATTTTTCTTTACATAACGTCAATGATATTGAAATAAAACTAACCTGGTATGGTATGTATGATATTGATATGTAGTAAAGTTTGTGATTAAAAGAAGTATAGATCTCTGGGGTAAATATAGACTTGAACTTAATTCCTAGATAGTGCAGAAATAAAACTGCTCTATTTCTAGATTTTGTGCATGGAAAAAAATAGCAGAAAATATAGGGAGTTAAACTAAGCGCTTAGCTAAACTGCACTAAGTATTTTCAGTGCATTACAAGGGCTTCCCTGATTAAAAAACAGAGGAATTATTTTTTTTTATAAAGCCTTGAATTCTATGCCATAATTTTTGATTCAAAATAATAATAGATGTGTTGTTACCACCATAAATATCATTGAGCTTTTGGCTTTACTTTTAGTATTAAAATTTTGAGTTTGCTCGTTTTTTTTACCAAAACTCATTACATCTGTGAAAGAATAAAAATGTGTAAACTATTAAGCAACATCACGTAAGTCGGAAACACGTCCATTAATTATGCAAGAAACGATCTTGTCAATAGAATTTGTTTTATTTAGTTGATGTTAAATGGCCCTTTGGTTGTACATCGAGTGAATTGAGATGTCTGCACCATGTGCCATGTGTGGTACTGAGTTGCCACCACTTATTCACTTTAATGTGGGGGGGGGGGAATCTCATGAATAAAAGTACTTTTCTCTATAAAAAAATGTTAATCTATAAAGTTAATTTGGGCTCAATGACCTTTCATGTTACATAAACACAGATTGTTGGCATTCATATTTTTGCTTGTAGTTAGTTTGTACTTTATTTATTAATGCTCAATTAAATTTGAGCAAAAAAAAAAAGCAGTTAGGTGATATGAAAATATGCATTCTCTTAATGTTTAACAAGATTTGTTTTAATAAATAAGCTGTCAGTTAATTTAAAAAAAAAAAGTCAGATTTAAAATTTTTTAGATTTTTTAGAATTTGTCAGATTTGATTTTTTTTTAAAAATCATGTTTTTCATACCCTAACTCTATATTACTATATTCTATACTTATCTTTATTACTATAATTTTTGGTTATATATGCTTTTGAATTGGGTTGTTATATTTTGGTTATATTTGGCATTCATACTTTTTATGGGCATAATTTTTCAACCACCTGGTTGGACGATTTGCCTGTTGTGGCTTTTGTATTTGTAGTGCGCTTTCGAATCATTTCATGTGGAATAAAAGATCAAGCTAAGAGAATATGTACTAAAAAAATTTGACTTGAATAATTTCAGCGCACACGATGAGATTCTTGACATCAAACTGATCGGTCTGGATATAAATTCTTTCAGTGCGAGACTCAGATGAACGGTCGGAACATTTTAGGAACTATTTTTCCATCTGCATAATAAGACAAAGAATGGAGCCGGCCCACATCACATAAGGACACCTACGAACCTGACTGTGTTGTGTACATAGTGTAAAATGAAAAGATCTTCGGGTAAATTGTCATATAAATATTAAATTGTGTTTTCAATCAGTTTCGGTCATCGTTGAGTTTGTCTTTTTCTTTACAGCGTTTTTTGGGTGTTTTATGAAACTTCAAATTTTCGACAGCAGCTGGAACAAATTAAATGATTTTTGATAGAAACCTATGGGAAATCGCGATTCGACTGACGAAGATTTCGGCTTACGAGTGTAATTTGGAACGAATTATCTTCGTTAACCGAGGTATCACTGTATTATTTTCTTGCATTTCACGTCACGTCAGAGAACAGGTAGACCTTCAAAGACCAACATACTAACTCAAGCATATACTGCTAATAACGGTTGTTACGATATTGAAATTTTTTTACAAATTCAATTCCTAGCTCAAAATTTCGAGCGGAACCCTGATTCAATCAACAGAATCGAACTCAAGCAAACCCATCAGAGAGATTTGTTTAAAACATACAAAGTATTATTCCCATTCTATTCCACACGCTTCAATTCAATGCAGCTTGATTTACTCACTTTTTATCTGTGTTACTGATATTCCATGGTTGAAAATAATGTGAAATATATTTACCCAGCTATCTGCCATTGCTGCTTCTTTCATTTCAATAGGTGTTTCGACTTGCAACGTACTAGCGCCGCCATAGTTCACGGTTTTAGATACTTGTTCTATGTGCCGAGCGAAATAGTGCTTCATAGGCCGATATTCGGCAGGTGTACTAAGGTACGGACTCGCCCCAACTACGAACTGTTGGAGGTAGTTCCGACGCCATTCATAAGGGTCATCTCTATCCAACGACGCCTCTTCATTCTTATCCTATGACGCAAGGGGAAAATAAATCGAAATGTCAAAAAAAAAAAAAATTATTATCTTATCGATATTTATTCATTATCAATTGAAATTCAATCTTCCATACAATTTCGGACACCTTCTATACTCACCGTGGTTTCCCATTTCCGAAAATCGGCAACAGAATTTGTTGTTTCATCCGGTTCGGTCTCTGAAATTTCCGGGATCCGCAAACGCCAGAAAACGAAATCACTGAAATCATCCTCGTCGTTCTTGCATGTGATGTTGGTGTGATCACAATCCGACTGATCCATTAGGCAGCTAGACGCCTCCAATCAACAAGGCTGCATAACCGAACCCTGAAAGCACAAAGGGGGTAAAAAAAAATTACAAAATGAAACCCCCGACAACACAAAATATACCGGGTGAAAACTTGAGTCCGTTTCAGCTCAAATAACTCGTGAAACAATGATTTTAGAAACATACTTTCGATTGGAAAAAGTATTGAAATAACGCGTCCATTTCATTTATTTTGCTAAGGGTAGTACATGTACCGAGAGATACAATAAAAAAAAAAGTTGTTGCCCTGTCTTGTACTTGACCCAACAAAAAAAAATTCCTTGCATTTAAGTGCAATATTTGCTGAGATATTGCTGATAAGAAGCTTCGAAAAATCGGATATTAACTTGGCATCTTTCTCTTTATAATTAATTTCCATTTCCAACTAATTAACTTTTTATTAGTATAATTAACTTCATTCTATTAAAATTATTGGGTAATTATGATTTTTGGGAAATCTCGCGTATCTCGTGACAAAATAAATTTAAGAAAAACTATTTTTCTACATTAAAAAACAACTTATTTTATGTTCATGATCATGGGGGGGGGGGGGGGAATATCCAGATCGAAAATCAGGATAAAATTTCCTGATCATTCCTTTGGTGTCATAAAAAATAAATTTCTTTGTGTATAAACAAATTTTTTAAAATACACACTGTGCCCCTCTCATTAAAACTTTTAATTTCCAAAAATGCTAATTTCATACAAGAATGTGTATGAAAATTGAAAAAAAAAATTTTAACAAACCGTTGCGCAAATGCAACGTCAGGCAAAAATGGGTTATGGGAACATCTTAGAATTTAGAAAAGTTTTAATAAACAGCAACTGAAAAAGAATGGTTCGAATTTTTTTCTGGAGAGTTAGTCCCTTAATATTCTTGTTTCTTTCTCTCATTTTCGGCAACTTCGAACGCAGATATCTCAGCTAATATTGAAATCAGAAACATGATTTTTGTTTTCTTTGTTGGTCTAAGAAGAAAAAGGGCACCAACTTTCTAATTGGAAGTTAGAGGAAAGGGGTGACGATATAAAAAAAATTGAAGTCTGTATCTCTCGGTATACTGTGTATACAGTAGAGCATCGATTATCCAAATACCGATGAACCGAAACCGTTTCAGTCGGGAAATTCCAATTTGCGTGCTATGTAGAAGTTCCTCTAGCGGCCGCAAATGCTTTCCCCCAAAGTGATACAAAATATACACAGTTTTGGTTTAGTATCACTTTCTTCATTTCATATTACGCCTATGATACTGGTACTATTTTTTCCTGTAAATGATCGGTTATCCTAACACCCCTAGTTCCCAATTGTTTCGGATAATCGATGCTCTACTGTACTCCCCTAGTAGAAGAAATGATATACCTAAAATGGGCATGTTATATTATGCATTTAGATAATTTTTTTTGGTTTCTATCACCAACCGTTCAAAAGGTAAAGTGTATACAGTATATGACAGGGCCCTAGCCAGAAATTTATTTTGGAGAGAGACGACGGGTGTTTCGGGGTGAACCAATATGATTGAACAATAAGTGAGACTTAAGGACGAAACATTACAGTGTCGTGATTATCATGTCAGAGACGTTGTAAATTCCGATTCATGGGGGGTTCCCGTGATTCACAACGTCTCTGACGTGACGTGATATATTATGCCAATCATTAAATACCGTCCCTCGCATACCAGAAGCACGAATGTGCAAATTTCCCCCCTTTTATCATCTGGTTGGATACCTTATTTTGTCTTCTAAATTTTGCCTGAAACGCGAATGCGAATTCCTATTGAAACGCATGTTGCAAAACATTTTAGGAAAATAACTTCCATAGAGTAACCTGATGGGGACGATGCATGACAGTCATTTTTTCACATTTCGGGAGGATCGGATGCTCCTGTCTCCTCCCCCCCCCCGCCACGGCCTTGGGATATGACGTAGGAATTGTGGCTCGTTTGAAAAATTACATTTGTCCACGATACTCAAAAGGCTTCAACCCTGAAGTATTTTCCCCCCTTTTTCACATACTTGATGCGAGTATGGCCACTAGAAACTTCAGTAAAAAAAAATTACATTTCTGACAATTTTATTTGATCCAAATCTCAAGAATTCTGCTCTCCATCTTTTCATGATGAACGGATCAAGAGAGGTACTGCGTTACAATACAGGCCAACACTTACGAGGAGGTAGTTATGTAATAAGATCATAAAATCTATAGCGGAAACGAAATCTACGTACCACGGGGGGTTCCTAACACTTATCGATGATTTATGACCTCCGGAACGAAGCTTGATACAGTCATAGTCGGCCGAGATACAATATATCCAACGTCAGCTGTTGGATAACGAGCAGGGAAGACTTCTCAGCTGATTATCTGAGAGGCGTAGGGAGAAGGGGGGGGGGGGAAGACAAGTGAAAGCCATAACAACACGATGCCGACGAGATTACTAGATCGTTATCGCAAAGTAAATGATCCTCAATAAAATCGGACCTCACTTATCTAGGAATCGAATCACTCAAATGTCCATAGTTCTTGCCGATTCGGATTTGTTAATATTAATTCTTTCATCGGCGGAAGTGTTTCAGACTTGCGGCTGCTCGGCTTGAGCTCATGGCCGACCAGACGATGCTTCCCCCCTTTGCGGGCTGTGGCATCTCAAGTTTGGAATTATTTCCTCGTTAATTTTTAATAATTCCAAAATTTTCATTAATTCTGGATTATTTCTCTCATCAATTTTCAATTATTTTATCGCATTAATTTTCATTTAGTCCCGAATTATCTCTTTTACTAGTTTCAAATATCCATCAATTCAGACTTTTCATAAATTTTTTGTGTTAGTTTAAGCTTCTGTGGGTGAATCGCATGTAATTATGAGTTCATATTTTTGAATAGATATTTTTCAACATCCCTGTACATTGTGATTTTTTTTATTGCCGACCCCCCCCCCCCGAAGTAAAATATGAAAAATTATGCACCAGGGAGGGGGCTTCCAATGATGTTTGGGTTCCGGGGACACCGAAATCAACACGCCCCAATCAGTGGGACAAATAACTTGAGCTATCATTTAGCTTTCCATTGCTGAATGAAAGCCACCTTGACACTTTTTTGAGACATTTCCAAAAAAAAAAAACACGTAATACTTTTTCACAGGATCACGATTATATTCATTGGAAACGAAATTCACAAAATTTGAGGTTTTGAAAACAAAGTTTCATGTAAAAAATGAATTCCACAAATTTTATTCATTAGTGCCATACTTGTCATCAAGAGTATATGTTATTAGCGGCTCTTGGAAGAATGAAAATAAATGACGAAATTAAAATTAAATTCAAGACGGTTTTGAGTAAAATAATAAAAATATCGTTGCAGCGGTTTCAAAATCTCTCGTTGTATCCAGAGGTGTTTAACATTAGACTATAGGCAATTCCAAACTAAATATTAAAAAATATCGTTGTAGAAGGATTTATCGTTATATCGAGTAGGTAGCGAGGTTTCACTGTATATAGTATATGTATATATGAGGCATACACACAGTGAAAATTCCATACACTGTAGATCAATACGCTAAAAGTGAATTTTAGTTATTTTTTTCATAAAAATGAATTAAATTGCGAGTTTGTATTTGGCTCTCGTGCAAAAGTTGTTTTAGCTACCGTAATAAATTTAACATTTCTTGATGCACAAAATCTGATGGGATCTATCTATTCGTTATACATCCGTACAGCAATATTAAAGTACGAATGAAATAACGCACCGAATCACAATTTCACTCGAAACATTTTCGATATCCAAGTATAAAAACTCCAATCTTATTCCCTAGACATTTTAGAACTTTTTGAGAACTAGTAAAATCTTCGATCTGGATATAATTAGGGCTATTGAGATTTTTAGAAACTGATTCAATTTCAAGGAATTCACTACCAATCTTCACGAGAAACAATCCCGTTTTCAATGTCCATGCATAAATTTCCATTAAAAAAATATTTCTCGAGTCATTACTGAATTTATAATTCATAGTTTGACGTTGATGAGAAATTATAAAAATCACTCACTTTTTTCAATTCCAATATCGAAAAATCCAAAAATCCACAGGAAAAAAAATCACCAACGATATTTACAAATTCAGATACACCGCCTAAAAATTTGAGGAAAAGCAAAAAAAAAAAAAAAACACGCTGTTGCCACCGATGTTTTTGCTCCTGGGGTAAATTTTTTTTATTTCCGGGTTTTTTGGTGTTTTTTTTCTGGTGACCGAGATTTCTAATTCGCCGGACTATTTGGGTATTTTATAGCACACAGAATCAATGAATCTCATAAAATACAAATTTTAAAATGAATTAAAAGCGTAATGTTACAACATTTTTCTCCGTTACTAAAGTTTCTCAGAAGCGGGTTGTTTTAGCATTATAAAGTACGCATGTTTAGCGAGGTAAAAATCTCTTCTGATCCAAGAAAAATACTTATGGTTCACAATTCTAGAAAGAACCAAAGGAAAAGCTATAAACGACTCACAATTGGGCCAGATTTCTTAAAAAAATAAATTTAACTATTGAATTGTCATCATTTTGTTTCATGCGTTTCTTTCAAAGCTTTTTGAAATACCAGGCTGACTCCTCAGCCATCTTTGAGGAAAAGGTATGACGTCAGTATTGTAGAGCTAATCGCTGTTTCCTATCCCACTCCTGACATCACACATCACTAGGAGCTGCAAACCAGTTTTTCTTTTCAAAGATAAAGGACGATTAGAACGCTCTTTTATAGGCGACTAATTTCAACCGACTAACAACTCAAAGGGTACGAACATAGTGCACGGTGATTTCCGATTCTGCTAGCCGGCGCCGTTACGTATTGGTTAAAAAACTTTAAATTCGGGTTTTTAACCGATCTGCAACGACGCCGACTTGCAGAATCGGAAACCGGCGTTAACTATGTTCGTACCCTAACATAGCTGAAACAGTTGCTAGAAATCACGAATTTTATGAACAGAGATATCTTGTATTATGGTGGAACAATTTCGGATTGTTTGGAGCATTGTAAGTGAGTATATAATCTCAACCTGCCGCTCGCACGAGTGACGGGAATCGGAAATCTTCAGGAATTCATTATCACGTGATTCACAACATAGCACTGCAAGCCAAAATAGCCATATGTATAAATAACAAACATCGTTAACCCCCCTTCATCTGCAGGCTTTTGACAGCAAATTTGGATGATCTGTATTTTGAAAATATCGCCGATAAAAAACTTAAAACACTACTACTTTACCGCACACCAACTCCGGTCACATCACTATATAGCAATGTACAACCAGTGGAGTTAGGTCAGAAATGAAGGCGCCATCTATCGGCCATCTATATCCCGTGAACCCTGATTGTAACATTCATGGTGGAAGACGAGCATCTGCACCACTAGAGCAACTCAAAAAACTGTGGTTCCCAACTTTAAGGCGCAAATGCGAGCCGATCCCCTGTTAAAAAGTCTCGCCACAGAGAGCAACGGTCCTACAAACAGTACAAATATTCAGTCATTACACTTCACTTCTGCGATATAGATGGCAGCACTAAAAATCATACACAACACTAGATACGCACTCAGACTGTTAGGTACACATACTTACACTTCCGGCACAACTCACTAGGTAGTAAATTGCCCGCGACGATAGACCTGAGTTGTGCTCGGCTAGGAAAAAAAAAACTCAAAAAACTGGTCTCTGTTCCCATATCAGGAATAGAAATGGAAGATTAGTGCAGTAGCTATTTCACTTTCACCCTCACCTCCTCATTCGCAACACACACCCTCCTCTATTCATTCTATTTTTCTTATAAATTCGGGGTGGTGTAAGCCAATTTTCAACAATTCTAATTCAAGTCCAGACTCTGAGACTTAAAAAAAGTCTCAGCTTTAATAGTTCGCCACTAGATTGGGAAATCACAACATTTTAATCACATGCAACTTTATGACAATAATTCTAGTAGAGGAGGGTGAACAGCGTTCTCCGTTAGCATACGCTGTTCTTTTCCCTTTTTCTCTAATTTTTGAATTCGAATATCTCAGCGAATATTACACTTAGAAATGTGGAATTTTTTTTTTTGTTGGCCTCAGGAGAGACTTTCCCCCCCCCTTTTTTTTATTCTTTTATTTTGAACAGCATTTAAGACGATAGGCGACATCACTTGAAACATTTTTTCTAATTGAAAGTTGCTTCTTAAACCAACGGTTCAGGAAATAACCACTGAACAACGTCAAGGGCAGACACCCTGCATACACACTACTAAAAAATCAACCTATGTATATAAAATTGATTTTCTGTCGGTCTCTGCATGTATGTTCTGAATACAAATCTACAATTTTAGATCGATCCCTGTAAAATTTTGCATTTACAGCAAACAGGCTCCGACTTGAAAAATAGGCTTAAAAATTGGTCAGAGCTGGACAAATACCCGAAATGGGCGAAAAACTGTCGGGCAACAATGGTTCCTCAGCGTCTACAATGACTTTCGGAATGTTTACTTTGATTACCGTGGTTTCCAAACAACGCGTTTCAGACATGTTTATTCCTTTCAATTGGTTTGTCACTTTTCCAATGCGTCCTATTTTATTGAGAAAACCCGGACAGCACCACAGCTACTACAGCTAGTTTTATATATAAACTAGCTATAATACCCGGCGCTGCCCGGGTTTTCTTCAATGAGGCTGTTAGAAACACATGATATCTCCCTCTTTCTTTGAGGGACATGCAAACCGTGTCTAAGTTAACCAATATGGCGACTTCCTGTGCGACTCATGAAATAAACAAATCTAGATTTAAAGAAGCATAGAAATGAATATATACTTTTCTTTCCTTTTTTAAGGGGCGCTATGTATTTCCCCCTCCCCCCCCCCAAACTTCAAGTTAATTATCTGCCTGTTTCAGCTTTCAAAAATGCTTAATTAAAGCTGTGGAATTTTTTCGATGTACTTTTTATGGGCCCATAATTAATTTTAAAACAACCTAAACTGTATGAATTGATGCAGTTGAATATCAGAAGATAATACGGAGACATTAATTTTTCATGCTTGAGAAGATATAAATAAAAAGTTGAAATCAATGTTATTACATGAATACCCAACTCAAAAGTAGGTCCGGCTAATTATTTCATATTCAATCTCCTGGGCTTAGTATACCTCTAAACAAACACAATATTTCAGAAATCAGGAATTCTATACAATTTTTTAAATTATTGATGTGGCGGAAAACCCCACCAAATTTCAGCATTTCTACAGTAAAATCGGCAATTTTAACAGTGATTTCTATGAGTCTCACCCTTTTCCTGACCCTCAAAGCGATGCTGATGATGATTATGACGTCTATTCAAAAAGCCTCACTACTGAGAGTATTGAAATGTAATTGTATTGAATATGAGTATTGTGTAGTATTGAAAGTATTTGCAAACCATTATAAAGGCATAAACTAATATACATATACTAACACGATTAAAGAAGTGACAAACCATTGTAAAGGCATATACATGTCTGAAACGCATTGCTGGGGAACCACGGTAACGAAAGTAAACGTTCGGAAAGTGATTGTTGAGGCCCAAAAACCATTGTTGCCCTACAGTTTTTTGCCCATTTGGGGCACTTACACTGCTCTGACAAAAATTTAAAGTAGCCTATCGTTCAAGTCGGGTCCCATTTGGTATATATGCAAAATTTGGCGACGATCCATCTAAAATTGTAGATTTGTATAGAGAACATACACACACAGACAGACAGAAAATCAATTTTATATATATAGATATACAAGATACAAGTGGAGAGCGACATTCATGTCATATATAGATATGTTATATGCAGGGTTTTCGGCTAAATGCACCTAAAAATAAAGGCTTATGGTGTGAGAGAGAACAATACTTGATTACTTATAAATTCAAGTTGTATTGAAGAGAGGAAACTCAAGTTCATTTGCACACTGGTTAATAAAGTTCAACGTGAGCACCCTTTATGGCTCTGCATATATCCAGACGATACTCGATCTCTTGTCAAGTATTTAGTGGTGTAGTATTTCAGGTGTAGGCAGAGATATGCTGCGGACACGGATGTGGGAGGATCCACGTTCTATTCAGTTCGTACACGGTGTTCACTACATGTCACTGCTTTAAATTCAGCTAGTCTAAGCTAAGCTTCAATTAACCTGTTCGTACTATCACTGAACCTATATTGCGGCGTCCACATGCTAATACTACTAAACCGCACATGTACCTCATACACACTCCAATGAGCAACTTCAGTAAGTAATTGATGCATGTCGGAATGTGTTGTTTATAATCGTCAAGTTTGCTTCTGCGTGCAGTGGATCCCGTTCATAACGTTTTCAAAAAACCGTCATAGGAAACCTAAATGAAAATTACTTAGAGTTGGGACCAAGAAAATAAGTTGTACTAAGCGGGAAAACGTTCTAAATGGGTACGTTGTAAGTGGGATCAACTGTAATTCCTGTCATATGATCCAGAAGTGCTACTATTCATCTTCCAAATTTGAAAGCACACAACTCGGCAGTTTATTTTACCTGTTCGTACTATGCGTAAATTTTAAGTTGAAAAACCAGGAAACCAACCAATTGCAGCAAATCATGGCGTTTCCATGCTGGCAGTCAGCGTGCAACTGCTGCGAAAAGCGTCCCAAAATAGCTGTCAATAGTGCGCATGTAGAAAACTTTTAGCTATTCCCTATCGACAGTGCAACACTTTAATACCTAAGCGTGTGTTTTTCGCTTTAATGCAGAGGTCTTCAACCTTTTTCTAGTCGCGAGCACTGCCTGTACCCACCATCAAAAGAAGAGCACCCTTACGGCAAGTTTGGCATACGAATGCTTGATTTCAATCCTTGAATGCAATTTTTACAAAATGCTCAATTGGAACGTTGATCAAGTACTCGCGAGCGCGGAATCGGACACGAGCATCGAGCACTGTGGGTGCTTCAGGGTGCTCACGAGCAACGGGTTGAAGATGCTTGCTCTAATGCATAGTTTCCCAAACTTTTTGTTCCGCCCCCCCCCCTCCCCACATCACCCTCTTCATCAGAAATTTTTTTCTCATCGCCCCCAACTCAAGTGAACCCATAGAATCTTATGTTAAGTCCATAGTTTCTACCAGCCCTCTGGACCATTCCATCGCCCACCAGTTTCCATGGTGGGCGATGATTTCATACTGCCCCTCCCCCCCACTTGGGGAAAAACTGCCTTAATGTTTAATTGCTGCCTCTCGATAGAACGATAACCCCTCTACTTTCTATTTTTTTCTTGGTTCGCAGAGTATCGTTGATTTCTCACCTGATTTGCGATTGTCGACATTCAGAAGAATGCGTGTTAAAGTTCTTTAACAATATTTTCAGCAATGGACATCATGAACTTGAACAACAATGCGAACATTCTTGCATAAGAATTCCCTCTACCAAAAACCGCTGTCGACAGTGCGCCTGCGCGACGTTGGTAGAAAACAGATGAAAAGAAGTTGGGCCAACCCCTATTGACAGCGCCGCACTTTCATAACTAAGTATGTGTAAATTCTCTCGGTATAAGCACTTATATTTTTGGATATTTTCAAATTGGACACACTGCCACTGTGGTGGTCGAGTGGTCATAGTGACGGACTCGCATCGCGGCGAGTTCGAGCCCCACCGTCGCCACAGTGGTGGTCGGCTGAAGTTGGTTTTCTGTAGTTCTCAACTTCGAGGCGCAAATGCGAGCCGATCTCCACGTTAAAAAGTCTCGCCACAGAGAGCAACAGGCCTACAAACAGTACAAATATTCAGTGTACAATATACTGAGTACAATATTGAGTACAATATTCAATATATATTCATTCCTACACATCACTCAGATGGCAGCACTGAAAAATCATACACAACACTAGATACGCACTCAGACTGTTAGGTACACACACTCACAATTCCGGCACAACTCACTAGGTAGTAAATTGCCTATGGCGATAGACCTGAGTTGTGCTCGGTTTGAAAAAAAGAAGCCTGGACACACTGTATATCGATGAATAGTTGCCGTTGATAGTGGTTGCAGAGCACCAACAGCATCACGGGCCGCTAGACAGTGATCTTTTGAGGCTCTCATACCCAGATGAAAGAAAATCAATAAAAATTGCTTTAATACATTTACCATTCAATAATGAAAGAATCGCTTCTGCAGCACTAATTTATGAAAACCAAGTAGTTCTTATATAAATTGCGTATAGAAAAGAAGCCAACAAAAATCCTGTTCAAATTTTTTTTTTCTATAACATAAAAGAAAGTTTCTAAGATCAATCAGAGATCCACCAATATGAGCAAAATTATTCCTAGTCTGAAAAATTCCTTGCCAACAAAACGGCCTCCTGAACGGTTGGTTTGTCAGTAACTGTTTTCACCAGATCCCCGCTGAAAACAAATAAAGATGTAAGATTTTTATACACCAGCAAACGAAGATGATCACGAGATTAGTCGCGCGTATTGAACACTATAGTTCAAAGTTTGCAAGTCCTCATATCATGGTAGGTAGAATGTTTAGCAGGCCTCTCAGACTAGGACATTCTGCGTTCCCTTCCTCCCCCTCCTCCACTAATTTTCCAGTACATTATGGTCTAAAAATTTTTGAATAACGATCGATCCCCAGACTAGAGCAACGTCAGCTTCATCCATTGTGGGGGTTCTATAAGAAAGAATGAAGAAGCAATGGTCACATAACATAGGGTGGCCATAATATAACTTTCCGATATACGAGTCCCCAGCATCTATCGCCATTACGGTTACAGCAACAAAATTTCGAAAAATTCAAATGGCAACTCATTTTTATGCATTGAAAAATGATTTGATGTAATAAAAAAAACATGAATGGCATTGAAACAGTAACTGTAGCACCATAAACGCTGACGCAGGACGCAGTCAAAGAAAGAAGATCTCATTAAAGTCTGGTTTTCCTAGGAGTAGAATTTCTGCGCCGTGTGCAGCATGAAAACGCAGACTGGTTAAAAACTTGAAATTCTGTTTTTTTTTCACCAATCAGAGTTTTCACGTTGCACATTCTGTAGAAACCTGCTTCTAGGAAAACCCGGCTTAAGGGGTTGGTCTTTGTGACTGCGTCCTGCGCCAGCGTTTACAGGCAGAACAGATACAGTTTCAACACCATTCACGGTTTTTTTACTGCGTCAAATCATTTTTCAATGCGCAAAACTGAGTGTTACCATTTGAATTTTTCGAAATTTTGTTGCTGCAACCGCAACCGCGATAGCTAGAGTTTCGTTTTTCTTCTCATTCGAGAGCGCATACTTGAAAACACCTTTATCTCAAATTTCATTCGCATTAGTTGATTTTTGCGGCTGCTGGGCCCTCGTATATTGGCAAAGTTATATTATGACCACCCTGTATGTTAAGTACATAAATCATGAACTATTCGTGTTATTTTTTTCTTTCTTCAAGCCAGCGGTGGCACTAAGATTCGTGAGGTCCCAGGAAAATTTTTTATGAGGCTCCTAAAACAACAATCGACGAAAAAAATACTCCAGTTCCTGTTACAAATTTGCTTGAACTCTACGTGTACCTGGAGTGGGAGGGGAGACACATGTTTCCCATGTATATTTCTAGGTATACGCACACCTACCAAACATTCCTAGAGGTCCGAATGTGCCCAACTTCTATGCATATCTTGGAGTATTCTTCCTACGCTATTCTCCAAAAGGTACTTTGAGTAAGAAAGGCTGGGAACTACTGATTATATCGGGGGCAGGGATATATCGTACTTATACCGGCGGTTGTAACGACTTACTACCTACGATACATATGACCACTCGTTACGATCCATTTGATTTCATCATTATCCATGTATACTGTATGAAGTGATGGAAGAAAAGATGTATCCCAACAATTGGAGTGATATTTACACATTTTTCTACTCACACACTCATTCTAATTTTTGTTTACTTTCTGTCATAAATATTTGTAGAATTAAAGAGATCAACCAAAACAAAGTCCAAATTACATTCAAATCAACTGCTTACTACCAGACACTAATAATTTAACCCAGAGTAAGTGTAGTATAGTTCACAAAAACTAAATACAGTAATTAGAGTAATCTACTCTAATTACAGTAATTTGAGTAGAATTCTGTTCTTGTGCAATTATTATTGTAAAATCAGTGATATTTACTTTTTGGCTTTCCCATCGGACACAGTCTTGAAGAATTTGCTCATGTCACTTTTCAACTGGGCATTCAAAAGCATTATATCGTCAAGCTCTCGCCTTAGGGCTAAATTTTTCAGATGAACCCTGCTGTGTCTCTCCCAGAACTTTTCTAGTAAGCCAATATACTGGCAGGTCTATATTCGAAAGAAGAAAAAAAGGGGGGGGGGGGGAGGGAGCCTGAGAAATACCGTATTCCAACATAAAAACTGGCACAAGAAAACAAATTGCAATATGCGAATTCATATGTCATACACAATATTCATATCATGAATTATATATTTTCTAATATACACACACTTTGTGTGTGCACATTTCTATAATAATTGTCAGTGTGCAGAGACATAAGCAGAGCGGGGGGGGGGGGGGAATCCCAAGATGATCAAAAAAATTAAAAATATTTTTTTTTATATTTTTGTAAAAAAAATTAAATTTGGAAAGAAAATACCTTTATATGCTATCTTCATCACTTTCTGATAATTTAAAATACTTTCTGAAGGTAAGTGTAAGTTAAAATATCTTTGGAAAAGATCCCTTGTGCCTTCCTCCCCCAATATGGTGTGCCCACCTCCAAAGGTTGATATTGTGTATGCCCCTGTCAGAGTGATCAGACATTATCAGGCTATTAAAAAAAATTGTATAAATCAAGATTTTTTTAAAACATTCAATATTATTGTTAATTCCAAGTTTAAATGATAATTCATTGAGAATATTACATAACATCACTTTAATTAGCAGTCATAATTCTCATTTTCCCTCATAGACAATATTAACTTCTAAAGACCTTACTTTAAAAGAAAAAAAATTTTTAATCTCACTTAATATAGAAATCAGATCTAAGTACTAATTTCATGTTAAAAACTAATACTGATTTTATCTTGATACAGAATCAAATAAGTGCATAGTTATACATGGAATTAACATTAAATCAATGATTTAAAATTTTTTGGTGGTCAAAAACTTTTCACTAAAAAAAAAGGGCATTGTATGAAGGAGGAGATTGTGAAATATAAAAAATGTCTTTGTTCTGCAGTTTGGATTGAAAAGTACATTCAGGTGAAAAATTATATTATTAGTATTAATTGTAATTCTAATCAAAGTATTCCAATACTCAGAGCCTCATAAAAAGAAAACAAATGAGCAAAACTACACTAAACTGGTAACATTATTCAATGATTACAGTGATGCTGTATAGTTGCTCTTTTTCCCCAAGTATGATGAATAAATGTAATTTTCCATTAATGTAAACATTCCATAAATGTAACATTTCCAAATTGTAGCATAAAAAATTCACATTTCTATGAGTACCACAAATCATTTTTTTGCAGCTCTATTTGTCCCAATGTACTTTAAAAAAAAATGTTTTTCCATAGTGGGAAATGTATATTGCACAAATTTGGTGCCGGTTCCCTTTCCAGAGGAACAGAAAGATAGGGATACTTTAACTACTTTGCACAACTGATGCAAGATGCTTGAATTTTTTGTTGAGAATTTCTTATCTTCTCTGGGAGAAATTTTTCATAATGAACTTAATGATTAAAAGGAGTTTGGAGCAAACAAATCATTTGTTAAAGGAAAAACTATATGGAGGTTTTAGTACGATGTAATGATGTCCGTATGATGTCCTGCATCATCTAATTCCACAAATGCTGTAAGCGCACCTCTAGTTCAATCGAATTCCTAGGCAGCCCAACTTTCAGTCCCAAGTGATCCCAGATGTGCTCGACTGGTGACAAATCTGGAGATCAGGCAGGCTAACGAAGGGTGTTAATGTGGTGGAGGCATTCCTGTAACACCCTTGTTGTGTGTGGTCGAGTATTGTCCTGTTGAAAAATGCCTCCTGGGAGCCCTGCCATGAGTGGCAACACATGTGGCTGAAGGATGTCACAAACGTACTGCTCGCTGGACTGTCATGGTACTGAATGAATGAACGCCAGGGTCTCTACCACCAGACTTATCCCGTTGCCGAGATCTCTTCCAGCCCAGCTTCGTGGCAGAGTCTGGAACAAAGTGAGTGCACCTAACAGTCTGAGTGTGTAGCTAGTGTTGTGTATGATATTTCAGTGCTGCCATCTATACTTCAAATTGTGAGTGAAGTGTAATGATTGAATACTTGTAACGTTGTAGGCCTGTTGCTCACTGTGGCGAGACTTTTTATCAGGGAGATCGGCTCACATTCACGCCTTGAAGTTGGGAACCACAGAAAACCAACTTCAGCCGACCACCACTGTGGCGCCGGTGAGGTTCGAACCCGGATCCTCGCGATGCTAGTCCGTCACTATGACCACTCGACCACCACAGCGGCACTGTCATGGTACTGTGAATGAATATTAGAGGTGACTGGGTGTCGTACGTGACAGCACCCTATACCATCACACTAGCTGTGCGAGCGATGTGGCGCTGTATAGTGAAGGCAGGATTGAGACGTTCGCCACGGGCCTCCACACACGTACACGGTTGTCATCACTACCAAAATTGAATCTTGATTCGTCACTGAAGATGATCTGGTTCCATTCGATTACAGTCCAATCCCGTCTAGCTCGACACCCCCTCCAAATGGAAGGGACGGTAAGTGGGTGTCATTGGTAGCACATGTAATGGGTGTCGCGATACCAAATGTTCATCAGCAAGGCGACCTGCGATGGTATGCACAGACACAGGGGCAGACACTGTAATTTGAAGCTGCTGCCTGTGTCCGAATAGCAGACAATGATGCAGCTGGCGCTGTGCGTGCTTGTCAAGTGATACAACGGTCTTCTCAAATATTGGTCTGCCGAGGGCGTCCTGAGCCTAGCCGCCATGCATGCGACCTCTCTCTCATCCACTGGTCCCAACAACTCCTCACAGTAAAGTCAGATTGGCCTAAGTGACAGGCTACTCGCCGAGCTGGCCATCCAGCTTCCATCATCCTGATGATTCTTCCCCTCTCAAACTCTGACAGCTGATCATATTGCCTTCGATGGTAGCGTAACGGCATCCCTAATAAAAAAGCATCCCTCTGAACAGATTACGTACAATTAAAATTCCTCTGCGCACCATTTTTATACGCTGAGGAGAACAAAACTCAATGCCCTCTGGTGGCATTACACATTGTGCAATCACGCTGTGCATATAATCATTTGCATATCTGCCAGACACTTATCTTCATGCCAAGTTTCTTTATGATCTGACAATTACTTCTTGGTGAGCAAATTTTTATAGCAATGAGTGTAATTATAGCAATGTAAAATCCAGCAATAATTATTTTTTTATTTAATTCATTTCGATGGAAAAACAATTTAATTTCATGAAATAGTTGCACACACACACACACACAAAAGACCTACCTCATCCAGATGTAAGCCTTCGGGAAGTTCGAATCTTGCCGTTTCAGTGATTTCTGCAATATGTTCATGTGACAAAACTGGTTCATCAATTTCTATCTCATTGAGCCCAATTTCCATTTTTCGGCAGTTTTCATACAATTTCATTATCTTCTGCCCCTGCAGCAAAGAATATAAAAATGCTAAATAGGTAGAAAAGTTGTGAAAAGTTTTGTTCATGAAAAAGAAAAATTTCAGAGTGTTTATTCACAACAAACTAAAAA
Source organism: Pholcus phalangioides (assembly GCF_987345545.1). Classification (NCBI taxonomy): domain Eukaryota; kingdom Metazoa; phylum Arthropoda; class Arachnida; order Araneae; family Pholcidae; genus Pholcus; species Pholcus phalangioides. The sequence continues at coordinate 16,889,937 of NW_028301594.1, forward strand.
CAAACTCTAAACCCCATCTGTAAAAATTTTTGAAAGTCAATAAAAAGCAGTGAATAGACAGCTTAAAGGAAAAAACAATATGAAATCAATTTGAAAATATTGAAATAAGCTTTTTAAAAAATCTTCAGCAGTATACCTTCTGTATCATATTTTGCAATTCCTTCACAGCATTGCCACTGTTGACTATGAGATTCTTCAGTGATGTCCTATCATTTTTCTGAATCTTTAAAATTCTACCCTTCAGAGCTGTAGCATCGCTATAGAAACTATCATGACTCTATAAATATGAAAAAAAAATGCAATTCATTCAATATATTATTATTATCATTATGTAAATTGGTGTTATGTATATAACATATATATATAAGTTATAATGTAACCTATAATGTGCAAGTTTGGAATGCATGACTACAATGGATAATGTATTCAAATTTGGTAAATTCAGACTAGGTTAATTCAAACTTTTATGAACTCCACTTCAGTTTTCTATCTAATTCAATGTTAAAATTTCTTGTTTAATTTGAATTTTTTTTAATGTTTCGAATAATTTGAATTTAAGGGAAATAAATTATGATTTTTTTTTGTATGAGCAAATTTAGTTTGGAAAAATTCTACAAGTCAGACTTTGCTTTCTTCGACCAATTTGTTAAAAAAAACTTAGAAGACAAATAAAGTTTGAAAAATCTGTTTTTCTTTACTCTTTCTTCTATAAGTCAATGCCCATTTTAACTTTGTTCAGCTGGAGTTCATCAAGAATGTGTATCACTTAATGCCAATCATGTTCTTCATGACCTATAGATTACGGCAGACCATTCAGAATTGAATCATTTTATCGTCATTAAGAGTATCGAGAAGTGAAAATTATAATACACTATTGAAAGCAGGGTTGTAAAAAACCCTTGTTTTTTGGGTAGAATACCCGGGTTTTTTGGGCAAAATGGGGAAAATTGAATTTTCTTTTTCCCCAACCACAAAATATCTAATTTAAACATGTGTACATCTTACCCATTATGCCTAAATATATATTCTTAGTGCATGTTAAACCATGTATTTGATTAATAAAATTGGGAATAATAAAATAAGAGAATAATTGTTCAGTTACAGCCCAGGCGAGATTTTTGGGCAAAATGGAAGGAAAATTTAATTTTCTTTTTCCACAACTTCAAAATATGTAACAAACATGTATGTACAACAGGGTGGGTTGAAAAAAAATTAAGTTTCATTTTCAAATTGCTATTGTGCGGAAAAGTTGCCTCTTTTAATAAGAAGAAAAACAACAAAAAATTTTAAGATCAGTTGATATCTTCCGGTCGCGCATAGTACTTGAAGATTATGAAAATTGACAAAATTGAACATTTTTCTTAATTAAAATATTACTTAAAATTTGACGACCGACATGCAAAAGTTTGTTATGTTTATTTTATGGTTCAATAAAGTAAAATAAATTAAAACATCATTGATATTTCAATGTTTATCGGTCGCGCAATGTGTTCCAAAAACTGGAATTGACCAAATTTTTGCAAGTTTCATTGTGCAAAAGTTAGACTTTAAATGTGAACACTTGGAAAAGAAACAATAGAAGAAACTGTAAACCAGTAAATCCTAGTCACACAATTTTGGTAACTATAATGTAAATTACATACACTCTCCTACTTTGGATGGTTGATTGGATAGAGTGTAGGTGGAACTCGATGTGCAGCCACCTCTTCATGGTAAATTCTGGGTCATTTTGTTCTGACAAAGCATGCAAAGAGCTGTACAACGAAACTTGCAAAAATTTGGTCAATTCCAGTTTTGCGAACACATTGTGCGACCGATAAACATTGAAACATCAATAATGTTTTAATTTATTTTACTTTATTGAACCATAAAATAAGCATAAGAAACTTTTACACATCGATCATCAAATTTTAAGTAATATTAAAAAAACTTAAGAAAAATGTTCAATTTTGTCAATTTTCATAAACTTCAAGTACGATGCATGACCGGAAAATGTCAATTGATTTTAAATTTTTTTACGTCATTTTTCTTTCTATTAAAAGAAGCTACTTTTCCGCACTATAGCGATTTGCAAATAAAATATTTTTTTACAATCCACCCTAATGCACATCCTTTATGTGTAAGCCTACATCTTATATCATGTCTAAATATACATTTTTGGTGAATGTTAAACTATGTATTTGATCAATAAAATTAACCATGATTATAAGTAAGGGAATAATTGTTCACACACAAACACACCCACTTCTGTGTAATTATATCTGAACCTTGAGTCGTATGCAGAACTGCAGCAAGAAAATTGTTTGTGGTAAAATAAATGAATTTGGAGATAATGAAAATTCTGAAAAATCAGAATGGTGCCTGAATTTTTTTTTTCTCCAAATTTTTAAGACCCCGCAGAAAATGTAACCAAAAGTGTCCCGATAAGTCAAAAATAAAACCTTTCAGCTATGTAACCCGAACCACCGTTTTTTTTTATAATCGAACCCAAACTTTCAGGAGCTAAAAAATCTCTCATGCTTCTCTTTTTCTTAAATTCCTCACTGTTAAAGAATATCCCTACTTTATTAAATTTGCAAAAACATGTAAATATTTTTTGAAGGAAAATTCAGTTTACATACATTGGTTTACTTCTTCACAGATGCTTCAATTTATTTATACAAGGATGTGTGTGTGTGTGTGTGTGTGTGTGTGTGTGTGTGTGTGTGTGTGTGTGTGTGTGTGTGTGTGTGTGTGTGTGTGTGTGTGTGTGTGTGTGTGTGTGTGCGTGTGCGTGTGAAAAATTATTGTGTATTATAAATAAATTTCTGTAGGTATGCTTATCACATATATCGGGTATATTTTTTAAACTAAGGTCCATGGTTACAATTTTCTATTTGCGATTTCTTGTAAAATATTTTAATAAGTGGATCTCATACCTAAATGCTTACATAAAAAGGTAGAAGAATTATAAAAAAGGGTGTTTGTGATTCCAAGAAATTATTTATCATCACATTTTTGTTCCTAAAAGATCATTAAAAAATATTTCAAAATATACATATTCTAAACACTGCACTATGCAGCAATTTTTGGAATACATAAACTAAGCTCAAACTAAAATTTTAACCTGAAAGTAACACATTTTCTTCGAAAACAAATAATATTCCCTAAAAAAACCCATTTTCCCCAAAAAACCGGGTTTTTTAGGCTGAAAACCCCCAGCCCGGGGGGGAAAATGGGTATCTACCCGGGGAGCAAATTTGACAACCCTGATTGAAAGTATATTTTTTAGTAGCATTAGGCCGGGATAACACTATAAAAGTTTGACAAAAGACCTTTTACAAAACTTAAAAACAACCAATAAACCTTTTGATTATATTTGCTCGAATATAACTGATATGCTTATTGGTTGAATTTTTTCAAAAGCCCTTTTATAATACTTTTATTGTGTAATCTTGGCTTTAGAATGACAATCAAAATTTGGAAAACCCGGTTCGTAATGGATAATAATGAATTGTTTCCGTAAATCAGGCTTTGAGTATGGTCAAGAAATTCTGCAGTGATGCTGATTTCAGAACAGCGGAATAGTGTAGCAGCTGAAATCAATTATTATAATTATCAATTATCAAAATTTGAGAAACAGTTTTGTATAACTGATGATAAAATTTTCATAATTGATAACTATTATCCAGTGTGAATGGCAATGATTAAGTTGCGATTTGTAGTCGTTTTACAGATCCAAGATAGATTAATTGGATAATTTGAACTTTTTTAAAGTGACTTTGGACTTTGAATTAACCAAGTTTGACTGTATATTGAAATCATACATGAATTTGTGTGTCATTAATTTATACAAAAATACATGAATCTTATTTATCCTTATTTATAAGCTGCAAAAATATGTGTTTCTTAACATTGTGCTGATCTTACCCCAATCTTACCCCATTGTGCTGATCATGTACCCAAACAAACAATGGCTCAATATTTTGATTCACAAATAACTTTTTTACATGTATTTGTTAATAACTAATGCTTTAAAATATAAGTCAAATCAATGATGTACTATGTATGTTAGCCGCATTGGTTAAAATTGGATTTATTGCATAAATGACCACAGAGGAATAAAATAAATATATAATAAACATCACTTACTTCCAAAATTTTCTGAATCCTTTCTTTATGGTCATTTTTCTTTTCTTCAATCTGAGCTTTCAATTGAGGAATGGAGTGCTGCAAAGTGAAAGGGCCAAATTGACATTAAAAATTGAGAGTATAAAAAATTCACAAAATTATCTCTTTTTAATTTTGACATACAGGGTGTTCATAAACTGTTTAGAAAAAAATTGAAACAGTGATAGTACCCATCAAGTCAAAAAATATTTACGATGGAACCTATGGTTGCTTTCGCTAAGAAAGACACAAGAAAACCAACAATTGATTATGATATAAAAATTAATAAGTATCAGTACTCGTAATTGAATCAATGCTTTATAAATAATGGTGCCCTTGTATTTTTTCAAGGATGATACCATCAATAAAGATGACCAATGTATATTTTGTTCTTGTCTAAGAGTGAAACGGTAATGCTATATACAGAGCATCCACTCTTATCATTATCCAATGGCTATTTTCTGAAATGTGGGTCTTGGAGACAACTTTCAATAAGAAAAAATGTTTCAAATTATGCTGCTTATCATCTTAAATGCCGTTTAAATGAAAAAATTATTTATAAAAAATCACAAAATTTAAATTTTTATATACCCCCCCCCCCTCCCAGTCCACCAACTTCCAATTAGAAAGTTGTTGCCCTGTCTCTCTTGCTCTCTTGAGTTGAGACCAACAAAAAAGAATTACATATTTCAAAGTGAAATATTCGCTGAAATATATGAATTCAAAATCAGGAAAAAAAAAAGGAGAAAGAACAGCATAAACTAACGGACAACACTTCTTTCCATGATTTACGTGTTCTTCCTTAACTTTCCTGTGATTTTTAAATTCAAATACAGTCAAACCTCTCTTTCTAAAAAACTCCATTTCTCGAAAAAAAAGAAAAAAAAAATCCTTGCATTTACTGTACTAAATCAATGCAGTTTTACCTCTCTGTCTCGAAGTAATTTTTGGAAAACTCTCTATCTTGAAGGCCAAGCACAATGATATTAAAAAGATAACATGGAATTCCTTTCCTTTCGCGAAAATATGTCTTTTCTCCAGAGGTGAAAGAAACTGTTAAGAAAGGATTATCCGTATTACAACCCATTGTGTTGATGAATATTGTCAATTACAGGCTGATACTGTGATTGACGGGGTTGGGGGGTGAATGCCATGTGGATGGTTTGTTCAACATGGCAAAAAGTCAGCCAACAGACAGTTCAAAAATTGCTTTAAGAAAGCTGTGGGTTTGGAACCAGTCATCCAAGTGGCCAACGGCCATACCATGCTATAAAAAAAAAAAAAACGCCGGTTCTCGTCCGATCACAGAAGTCATCTAAGTGATGAGGGATCAGATCTGGTAGTTCACTCGAATTTCAAAACATTGGGTCATTACTAAAACACACTTAAAAGCCAGAAATTTCATTTATTTTCCGATTTTGTGGCCTTGGCTGAAACTGATTATTGGTGAATGTATAGGTGCAAAAAATATGCATCAATCTAAGCTTATGGTTTATTTTGAATAAGGTATGGAAATAAAATTGAATTGAACAAAAAAAATTTGAATGTGTTTTAGTGTACTTGCATACAGCATGAATGTTGATTGTGTAATTTAACCAATAGTTCATTGGTATACAGTATAGTATTTTTAGTTTATATCAATCGAATTTTTTGCCATTTTTGGCGTGTTTCTGCTTTCATACCAGAAAACACTCTATTTCTTGAAAACTGTCTATCTCGAAATTTTTTTCCATCCCATCAGTTTTGAGATAGACAGGTTTGATTGTATCTCTGCGAATATTGTATTTGGAAAATGGGGGGGGGGGGGAGGTCTCAACTCAAGAGAACAAGGGCAACAACTTTCTGATTGGAAGTTGGAGGACGGGGAAATCTATAAAAAAAAGTTAAATTTTATAACTTTTTTGTTAATATTTTTTCATTTGAATGGCATTTAAGATGATGAGCAACATCATTTGAAACTTTTTTAATTGAAAGTTGTCTCTAAAACCAATGGTTCAGGAAATAGCCATTGGACAATGGCAAGAATGGACACCCTGTATATGATTGCTCATTTTGGAAGAGTGAGCAAGAAAACGTTATTCCAGTTATAAGAAAAGAAACCTGAATTTCCTAAACTTATTGAAAAATAATGATGTAAGATTTATTGTATATAAAAATTATGTAAACATCTTTAGAGAGGTACCTAGAACATCGAAGGAAAAATTGTTACGAATATTTGTAATACTATGGTGGTTTATATTTTTGTGAATGAGCAATCAATTATTGCATATTTTTATTTTTAGTATTAATAATTTTCATAATAATAACCTTTGTTAAATTTTCTACTTTTTTCTTTTGTATATGATTTTGTATTTTCTGACAATTTTATGTGCATGTTTTTTTTACATATTTTGTTTACATTTTTTTTCTTCTTTTATACTCTTGATTATACACCTGAACATGTTTTTTTTTAATATATATTGAATCTCTTATATACTCCTCAAATATATTCAACCAGACTCCAATATATGGCCTATTAGGATGTGTCAAGTAAAACTTGAGTATTTTAAAATTTCATTATTCATCATACAAAACACTTCTTTATTCAAAATTCACAACTTTTTGGCTTTTGAGCAGCTAATAATAAAGAAAAGTGATGCTGTCACCTGGAGTTCATCTGTGGCGTTTCTGTATTGCTGGAAATCATCCATGGCCTTCTCATATTCACCCTTCATCGTAGCAAATATCTTTTCCATTGCCTCTGCATCTTCTAAATACTTGACCAGTGCAAGTTGGAAGTTCCTCCAAATTTTCGAAATTTGAAGGTCAAATGTTTCGGTGACACCTTCCTTCTCCTTAGCAATCTGAAAAGATTTTTTTTTTTTAAGCATACTGACTGGCCATGTGGTTTCTTTTTAATAACAATTTAAGATGGAATAAAATATAATAAAAAAAGAGCAAAGGAATGAAATTTTGAAAACTTTTAAATCAATGAATAAATCTGAATAATATGGATTTTTAGTTGCAGACAAAAAATTTATATGATCTTGATGAAACAGCACATAAAAAAAATGAAAAAAACAACAACAATAATATAAGACAGTTTTTAACATAAAATATAATGTGTATGACCTTGAATTGTTTGTGGCAATAATTATGCCTATCTATTAAAGTCTGACTTGTTAATGTGTATACAGCAATGTGCTTATGAGAGAAAAAAAATGGTTTTTTTTAGTTATATGCAACTTACAAATATTAAAAAATATTTATTAACCCTTTATGCAACACAGCGGAAATCGATAAACTCCCTTAAAAATAATATATCGTTTTTAATAAAGTAGGATTTTTCGTTCTCAGTGGGTGCAAACCAAGGGATATAGGGAAATGTATTCCATTGAGAAATCAACTTTACAAAGTATCTGGGCTTTTGGTACTAAAATAAGAGGATTTTAGAGAGGTAAGATATCTTGTCACTGCCATTTAAAGGGTTAATATACAATGGAACATAAAAGCACAAATTGTGTAAAATGAGGAAAATAAGAAGATAGATACTGAATAATAAAAAACAGTAGTAGCATGTTCTTTTTTAATTGATAATTGATTTAATTCATGACCAATCTGCCTTGCTTGTGTGTTGGCAACTAATAATATATTAATGGCAACTATTAATATTTTTGTGGTTAATTTTTTGATTTGAAAGTAAAGATTTTGCAAAAATTTGCAGCTTTATAATACTGTATTAAGCTTGATTTTATTATATATATATATATATATATATACAGGGTGATTATAAAAAAACTATCCCGACATATGGGTTCCTAACTATCATACCATTCACAGAAACTGAATGAAATTTTGGCATAAGGTATTTTGATGTATGCGCTCAAGAATGCTATGGAAAACAACAGTGTCATTCTAACAGTTAGGGTTACAGTGAGATCCCATTGTGAAAAACCCTAAATAGCGTTCGAACGGCAACTGTAGCATGAAAATCACCGGCGGTAGATACGCTAAAAGTGAGCACAACCAATAAGGACAGAGAAGCAGCATAAAATAAAGCATTTTATTGTGTTTCACAAATTTTCCACATGATCTTGTGGAGGACTAATCAGGCTGGGATCTCAGCCAAAGAAACGGTGTGATGAATGAAACGAACATTAATGCTCTGGTGCACGGCAAAGTCCTTTTTACTTTTTCCTTGCCTAGCTCCGGGGATTTTCGTGCTACAGGTGCCATTCCAACGCTATTTAGTGTTTTTCAGTGTGGAGATCGCATTCCAATACAAAAAACTTGGTGTTGCTATTTGATATTTTCGAAATTTTCTCACTGTAACCGTAACTGTTAGAGTGACACTGTTGTTTTCCATATCATTCTTGAGCGCATACCTCAAAATACCTTATGCCAAAATTTCATTCAGTTTCTGTGAATGGTGTGATAGTTAGGGGCCCATATGTCGGGATGGTTTTTTTATAATCACCCCATGTGATATATATATATATATATATATATATATATTTGTTGCAATCATTTTTTTTTTCTTAAGAAATACCTTGTTAGCATATTCAGGCACTGTGCTCTTGAGTAACCATCACTCGAACTAATGAGATTATATTTATTAAACAGTGTAAACAACAAACAATGTTAAAAGGATTTAAGCTGCACACAACAGTGCTGTTATTTACAGTGAAAACTAACTGCCCATGATTATCATTTGCATTCCGGAATTTTAATTAAAAGAAAAACACAATCACCCTACTTGCTTATGTCTATATCTAACTCATTTGTACATCACAAAGTCTGATTAACTTCGGTTTGTGTGCCACAACAGCACAATAATTGTGATTACTTGGTAAAACAAAATTTTCACATGAGTAAGCTGAATAATTGAATTCCAGTGAAATACAATAAAAGTTATTTCTAGAACATTAAAAAAAAATCCCAACCTTCTCTGTTATCTCTGTTTGCATACATATTATCTGTATCTTCGATTTTTCAGTGAAATCATTGAATATCATCTTCTCTATGAACTGAAGTTCTTTAAACCACTGCATCGCTTCCTTGAAATTATTTTCAATCTCTGACTTGGTCTCACAATACAGTTTCCACAGCTTTGCAAGTTCATTCTCATAATCTTGTCTCAGGTTGTCAGATCTTTCTTTCTCATGAGCTGAATTTAGGAAGAGCATTAAAACACAACTTTAGGTAGTTACGAATAACTTTTAAGCTACTTGAGATCACTGATTATCTGAGAAGCCAGGTAAAAAATATATAGTGCCACTTTACCAATTTATTGCCAGGTACTGGTATAAAATCCAGCATTTAAGCTAGATAAAAAATTCCTTCAGCAAAAAAGCGAAAATGAAGGGAAAAGCTTTAGCAAAATGCAATAATGCTAATGATTTATGGTTGAATGTCTACTTGTTTCGTACCACCAGTAAGAAATTTTGCAAAAATGATGACTACTTCTTTCATATTCTAAGATTTTCTTTTGCAGTTTGCAAAAAATTTGAACATAGCTTCAACCCAGGTAGGGTCTAGATCAGAGGTCTTCAACTTTTTTTTAGTCAGAATCACTGTCTTTACCCATCACCAAAAGAAGAAAAGTTTGACATACGAATGCATGAAATCAGGATGATTGCAATTCTTGAATGCAATTTGTATAAGGTGTTTAATTAGAGCATTGATCAAGTGCTTGCGAGCATCAAATTGAACACGAGCATCAAGCACCATGGTGCTCACGAGCAACGTGTTGAAGATGCCTGGTCTAGATCATAGTTTTCCCTTTTTATTCCATCACCCCCCTTCTTCAGAGAAAATTTTTCTCTCATAACCATATATTATACACTTAGCTTCAATCACCCCTTGGACCATTCCATTACCCACCAGGAGGCAATATTGCCAACTTTGGGAAACACCGGTCTAGATAATCTGAGGTAAACAGAATCAAATCTGAAAAAACAATAGGAAAACAACTTTGGGGGACACTACCCTATATTTATTTCACGTTAAATATACAGTAGGCCCCATATTGTGCATAATAAAAAAAATTAAGAAAATACAAAGTCCTTCCCAGGGCCATCAGGCTGGTTGGAACTTATTCCCATTTGATGAAATTGTTTTAACTGTTTTCTTTGAACCTATGCATTCATAGCTATTCTTACCCTTTTAGTTTTTTATTCACTGAATTAGGGCTACTAAGACCCATGTAATCTTTGAAACTAGGGCTGAAGGGTCTCAGCCCGGGAACCTGATATCAAAAATACGATTTTCTTTTTACACTATAAACTTACTAAAAAGGGGCCAGTGAAAAATTCTAGCCTGGGGGCCTAACAAAGATCCCTCCCCTTCTTCAGTCCCTGGCAAACATCCTCTTCAAATCAAAATTAGACATTCAACGATAAAAATGAAACAAAACACGCTCTTGGCTCAGTTTTTGTCTCTTCACCAGATTAAAAATTCAACTATAGACTACAAGAATTCTAGTTTTGGCAACTTTATGCAGAAAATAGCTGAAACACATTTAACCACAACCTGGGCAATACAAAAACGAAACATTCAGAAAAGTAAGAAATGGTAAATTTAGTCACAATGATGACAAATAGTATAAGAGGTCAAACATTTCCTAAAATACAGCTATAACTGACATGTGTTTCCCTCAATGTTAAAAAAAATAATATTGCCTTACTCAGTCAGCTTCCTTACTATCAATTGTTAACATTTATATATATATATATATATATATATATATATATACGCACACACACATGTATAAATTTTCAGATAATTTACCTAAAAGTTTTCCGAGAGACCTCATGTGTTTGCCTGTGGCCCACATATTCTGAACTTCCACCTGCTCTACTTCTTTCTTCAGGGCATCGATAACTGCATCTTTGTAGGAGACAGTTTGGATAAAGGCATCTTCCATCTGCAGCAGCTCATCTTTCAATTTTTTAGTTTTGGCTTCTCGAAAAATTTCACGCCACTGCTGATCAATTTTATCCTCATTCGTGGATGTCCTTTTTTGTTCACACTCTGCTTTGATCTGTGATATAAACGGGCAAATAGAAATTTATCGACTGGTTAATACTTTTAACAGAATCAAGTATCCTGATGGCAAAAATTTATAAATAGACAGATAGATAACAACCATATATCACCACAAAGTTCTGCAAAGAAAAAACTAAACTAAAGTGTTCCATGCTGTAGCATAGATTGATAAGAAAACATCATTACCACTGTCAATCAAATAATGACGATGTGAATGTGGATCATGAATGAATATGCAGCTAGACGAATTTAATTCATAATCACACTCTACACCATATGTGATTTCTGGTGATTTGCCTCAGCTACACTGCATTTCGACTGCATAATGTGGGTTCAGTTCCAAGGTCTTGTCAGCCACTTGAGCCAACTTGTTAAGCTTGCCATCAAAAATTGATAGATTTGCTTGGTCTCTTTGGGTAGCCCTTGAATCTACAATGTTTTGAGGAATTCTGCATCAACATTATCATATGCCAATTGGCGGATTTTTTTCATCAACAAATGAAAGGGTTTCTTATATCCTAGGACTGCATTTGACAGCAAATCTTTCACTACTTTCTGTACCGAGTTGGAAAATTCAGCCACAAGCCTCGCCTTAAGCGTGACATATAAATTGTCAGATGGGGGAATGGGTCCTCACTATCAGTGATGTATTACAGGGGGCGGAGGAATTCACAGAGTACTATAGCCCAGGGTGGAAATTTCAGATGAGAGAGCGCGTAAGCAAATGACCATGGTGACACAAAAAAAAAAAAATCAAATCAAAATCAACAAAAAAGGGAGGGTGCTATCACTTGTTGCAGAGCCAAAGTATTTCAAATAAAAAGATTAATATATATATATATATATATATATATATAGGGTATGGATCCACCCAGGCATGGTCCAGTTGCATCAGACCCATTGACAACCTCACAATAATGAAAGGCTACCAGACATCCTCCTTTTTTTATGCCATTTCAAGCATCTTCCTATGTTTTAAAAAAGTGTGCCCAGTGGTAAGAGTGGTGCAGTAGTAAGATGTGTGTCTTCCACAATGAAGGTTACTGTCAAGGTCCACGGGTTCACATCCAGTCATAGAACGTCAGAAAAACGTTCTTCACCTACCGAGCTTGGAGACGACCACTGATAGATGGTGTTTTCGTTTCCCACCCAACTCTACTGGTAGGAAATTGCCGTATGGCAATATATGATAGGAGTTGATATGTGGTAAAGTAGTATGTTTTAGAAAATTCACCCTTTTTGTCCTTTTCAGGTTTTTTGGAATTATTTTTCTTTTACACTGAAACATACATCTCTTCATTGATGTGAGTGTTTTTTTGCACACACACACATTTGCATGCTTTGACTGATCGCCGTCAAAATTTCCAGAATACAAGAACCAAAGTTGTCTCCGAGCAAGGCAGATGCTATTCTAACCTTGCGGTGCAGCTTGCTCCTGGAGAATATAAAAAATATAACAAAATAATTAAGTCTAGGGAAGGAGCACAATGGGATCCTGCAAATTATGTGGCCACAAAAGGCACCAAAAGATAGGAAGCCAATTTTTTAGGGCGCAAACTGAAGGGTGGTTTTTATCACCCTTGATTTATTTTATACACTTGAAAAATATCCAGAACCAGTTCTGGGGGAGTGGCTTTCTTTCTTTCAAACCATGCACAACTCAGATTTATGACCATGGACAATTCACCTAACAGTCTGAGTGTGTATTTAGTGTTGTGTTCGATTTTTTTTTCAGCGCTGTCATCTACATTTCAGAAATGAAATGAATGAAGTGATTGAATATTTGTACCGTTTATTGTTTGTAGGCTTATTGCTCTCCCTGGTGAGACTTTTTAACAGGGAGTTGGGCCCGCATTCACGCCTCTAAGTTGGAAAAACCAACTCCGGCCTGACCATCACTGTGGCGATGGGAATGGGGTTCAAACCCAGAACCTCGAGGGGGGAGCATGATGATGTCAATTCGTATAAATGCATATACAGTCAAACCTCGTTAATGAGTCACTCTTGGGAAAGCAAAAATATGACTTATTAAGCGGAGTGACTCGTTAAACGGAGTAAGTCATAGCTGTGCCAATTCATGCCTGAGGACAATTGGGACTTCCAAAAAGTGAGCCGGTAAGCGGAGTGACGTGTTAACCGGTTGACGCACTAACGAGGTTTGACTGTACATTAGATCAGCCGGTTCCGCCTTCGGCAGGGGTACCCCCCCCCTCCCCCATGGCTCAAACGGGTACTGCGGAATGTGTAATATTAATAATATTATTTACAATATTAATAATTATATTATTGAAATATTATTTATTAATAAATAATATTTCAAATAAAAAACAGACATTACCTTCACGAATCCGGTCAATAAATGTCGGATTTTTTCTTTTTTTTCTTCGCTGTCATCAGCCATCATGAAATTTCAAGATAAACGAAAAACTGGAAAGGAAATAATAAAAATTCAAGAGAGAAGTTTACTATTAGCATATAAAACTTTTTATGCGAATAAATTAAATAAATGAATAAATTAAATAAACTATGGGGACTTTAAATGAAAATGGGGAAATACCCTTCGAGGAGTGAAAAAACTCTGTGAAAAATTACCAACGACCAGCTGTTTCTCTTTTTTTTTAAATTAGCGGATACATCAGCGTCGATCTGAGCTGAGTTTGTAAACAACAGAAACAAAGAACTGTTTCTATAGAAACCGATAAAAAAATCGTAATCGTTTGCAACAAGAAATAATGAATGACTATACGTCCCTTTTTTTACAGTTGAACCCCGATTTAACCACATTGCCAATTATCCCCAAAATCGACGCCAAAACAAAGTTGCCAAATATTGTTGAAATTGCGGAAAAATCACAATGGCGGGAAATGATGCATTCCTGCAAGTTGCAGTGGATTAAAATGTATTCCACGAAAAAAAAAAAACGTTCACCAAGGCAAATGTGGGAGATTAATATTCTCATAATAGTTGTAATTATCATAAAATAAGTTATGAGTTGAAGAATAATGTCAATCTTGGACTTCAATAATGAATAAAAATTCAAGTAGGCTTCGTGTAAAATATGGGAAAAACCGGGACACTTTTGCCAAAAAAACAGAAAATACAGGGACTGTCCCGAGAAATACGGGACATATGGTCACTCTAGCTATAAGGAAAGTGTTACTTGGATAGCACAAACACTATAGTTTCCCAGAAAGTTTTCCATTTCTCCCGTTTCTTTCCAAAAATGTCCCGGTGTTTCACGTATTTTCAACGAAGCCAATTTGACTTTTTATTCTTCAAATCGATGATTAAAATTATCTTCCCAACTCAAAAAATACATTACAAATATAAGAATATTTCATATATTTGTTTTTTTTTTAATTCACTGCAATTTGAGAGAGAAGCGGTGCTTCATTTTCCTCGATTGGCGAGTTTTCTGTGATTTTAGCACGACTTTGCTTAGTTTCGGTGGTTATTGGCGATGTTCCGTATTTTCCCATATTTCGAAGCCCAATTTCCCATATTTTCCTCGAGCGAATATGGTCAGCTTAGTTATAACGATTATTGGCGTTATCTTGAATCACGGTTTATACTGCGCCAGTGTACATCGGCGCGTATACACCAGTGCGCCGATCTTCAACGCACGATCCCCTGCAGCGGCTCTAATCCGCTCGTGTGTACACGAACTTCCTTTGTGTTTCTTTTTTCCTTTTTTTGTGTTCGTTGAAAAAACCGTTGAAAAAAAGGTGGCAACTTGGGACATGTAGCTATCTGATAGTGTGCTGTGCTAATTCTCGGTGCCCAGAAGGGTTTGGCCAAAAGTGTAATATGGGCAGGCTAGCGATGACTAGCCTATAAGCATGGAAGGTCAAAGGTCCACCCCATGTTGACAACACTTTGAAGATGAGATCACTCACGGTAAAAATGAAAAAAAACAATTCCAATAGGGTCCAGTGTGGAAACAAAGAATGGTTCCCAACACAGTACAAATTATTAAACAACCAGTTGCGTATGCATTGCTTGCATGATCCGGCGCTAGTGTATACGCTCCTTAATTCGTAGAAAAGGGAAATTTGCTTTGTGAAAATTTCTGGTGCTAAGCGGGGTTGGCGTGACAGCAGGGGATGCTATAACGAGGTTCAACTATCAGGTTGACCCACGATGACCATATCACCCATGTTCATATATGGATACGATATTTTAACGATTTTTTTAAAATCTCGACTATCAAACACCAGTGAAAGAAATTCAATTCAAAAAGTCTGTCTGTTTTCTTTCCTATCTCATCATCGCGAGGCTTTATTGTAACCCTGTGAACCAAAATTGTTTCTTTCCCTACATTCTTTGTACACTTCTGTGTTAATGCAATTTCCCCTACGTAACTCCCTCTTACACACATGTAAGAGTGGAAAACCCAGTGTCATGAAAAATTCCTACAGGTAGCAGTGATGGGAAAAGAAAATTCAATCGATCAAACTTTCAGTAACGGATGCAAGCCGATCTCCGCACTGAAAAGACCTCACGCACAGGGCCTCAACTATGAACACATAGGGTGAGGGTGAAAGAGAAATCAACTGTAATCTCTATTTTTCATATATAAGTTACTATACATTGTTTTTAATCTTCTATTTTTCATTTGTGAAGGAGTTAAAAATTCTTCCGCGTCCCCCCCCCCTCTTATTATACAAAGCCGACTTGAATTTTATCAATTTTTTCCAAATTAAAGCAGCAGTTAAACGGAGAATTCAACACCCCCCCCTCTAGTTACGGCCCTGCGTTAACTAGGGCCGTATTAGCAGTTAAATCCCGGTTAGACACATGGATGTCTACTAACAATAAAAAAATTTCCTGGACAGGTCAAACAGATCTCTTGGGAATAACGCGTGAGGATCACGGTGCATAAAAAAAATATATGAATGAAATGAGTGGATAAGTTGAAATTACGGATGGTAACTTCACACAACACTATGTGCGCGTAGACTGTTGAACGCGCACTTCAGATAGAGGTACCGGTGATAAATTTCCCATAAAAGACCTGTCAACACCTATAGCAGAAAGCCTCCGCGGAAGCTTTGACGTCGCCCGTTTCACCTGTAGCCGTTGGATATAGCAGTCCGACCGTATGCGAAATCTTTACCTTTTTTTGCAGTATATCCAATCACTACAGGTGAATTGGACGACTTCAGTGATCTCACGAGCTTCGCCCGGAGAGTTTCTGTTACATGTGTGTTGACTGTGCTCCCAGTTTTAAAAGAAAGAGTACCGTTAGATGGCGTGTTTAGTAGCATCAACTGCAACCGGAACCGAAAGTTTGCAATAGAATTTTGACGACCAATAATGTATTTCCGTTCACAGCCATTAAATTTCTCCACCCTGTTTTTTTCCCAGGGAGCGTTGCTGATTTTGCCATGGGTGTGTTTGCATCCCTTTTCTTTATTTCTGAATGGAGAAGAGGTAACCTAACCTAACCTCTCCTCTCTCTCCCCCCCCCCCCCCCCGGTACACAACATTAGCTTTTGGTGAACAATGGTATTCTCAAAACGGAATTTGCGGTTTTCCTCTTCCAGAGGTCTTTTTCATATTATCATGAAGCATGCTGTAGCACCCGATATGACCCATATTCTGTCCCATTAAGGGATATAAGGGCAGTGCACGATTTTCTCAAAAAGGGAGTTATATGGCCTCCCTTCCTCAGAAAAGGCTGAAAAAATGAGAAAAAATGAATATTTCTCTGTGATTAAAATATTGAAAGAAAATATCGTTTACATAGTATTTCAACTAATTTCTGTTAATTTAAGTGCTTTCTGAGAGGTGGCAATTCCAAGTTTCTCGGGAAGAAAATTTTGTGCCCACAGCATTTTTTTTGTCCCCTCCAAGGGTCGATCCTGCATATGCCCCTGTAGACGGGGGGGGGGGGGGGGCAAGTTTAAAATTTTTTCCCGCAAAGTAATACTATAATCTCAGCTTGGGTGGGGGTTGGTGGGAAGATAGATTTCTTTGCATACACCAATGGATAAGACAGCCGCAAATGTGAATGTGTGTTGGATTCTAATATGATGAACGTATTTAGATTAGTCTCTTTTGAACATTGAAAATATCAGCAATAAGGTCTTTATTTCCAGTAAAAAACAAACAAACGTTTACCAGATCCTATTTTACAGCAAAATCACTGAGCCAGATTCTGCACCAAATTATAAACTTATATTTTAAGACATTGATGTGACCTATTGAGATAAATGCAAGATTTGTTCAATTCTAGAAATACAAATAAGATGTAATCTTGGTTTCGACAACAAAAAACCCTCGAAAGAAAAACAGAAACCAATTACATTTGACATTACAGTAATGTGTTTCCCATTGAATATTTAAATAGATATTGTGCACAAGTGTTGGACATTTAATGGATAAACATATATATATAAGTAATTGGATTTTCAATTACCATCACAATTCAAATTAATAACGAAATCCACACAAACTTCAATGAAAAAGAAAAAAACTGAAATAAAGTAATAAAATATATCAAACATTTTTCTTTATATTCATGCAACAACTAATGTAATAAATCTTATTTAGCATGCACACACATGCAAACTTCAATAATTAAAAACCAGCTGCTCTCATAATCAAAATAATGATCAATAAAGCCGCATTCCTAGTGAGTATGCTGTTCATAGAACTTCTGGGATAATTGAGCAATGGTCTCTGAAACTTACAAGGAAAAGCACAGTGGTTTCAACAAACTGTACGTTGAGATTTTTGTGGATAAAATTGTGCTGAACAAAAGTATTTGGCCATGATTCGATCAGTGTGTTAACATTCTCGAGGTACTCTCGAAGTGCCTTTAGATCAGCCATGGGAGTGGGGGGCATGTGAGATGCAAAATTTTTTGCGATGCTAGTTGATTCTATATACAGTAAAACCTCTTGTGGTCACCAGAGGGACAATAAAATGTCAGTGAAAGTGGGGGTGGTGACCGTTAACCAGGTCTTGAAATGCATACTATTTATTATACAGGGGGGATTATTTGGCTATGAAAGAGAAGTGACCACATCTAAGTGATGTTTGTTAAGAGGCGTTTTACTGTATTATTCAGGGGGGTGGGGTGCAGGAATTTGAATTGAAGTTCTTTGCAGGTGCGACCTGGTTAAAAGATTAAGAACCAATAATTAAAGTTCAAGCAAGAGACTAGAGTACTATGAGATATTAAAGACATTCCAATCCCATTTGGATGAATGCTGAACCTACCTTATGGGGGGGGGGACAGGAGGAAGCTCATTTTGGGACCTTGTTTCTTCTCAAGTAAGTGGAGCATTTGCCAAGTGATCCCAAATTTAAACAATATATGTTTGTTTTAATACATCTTTAACCCTAGTCGTTGTCTGCTTTGTACAGAGGCTCTTCAAGTCAAAGCAAGAGTTGGACATATTGATTGATAGGACAGAGACAAAGGGTACAAGGGATTCCTTCCAGAAGAATTTCGAGTAACAAACCTTTTTAAATAGATATACATTGATTAAAAAGCATATAAAGATAGTTCTTAATATATTTTTAAATCACCTTGGGTTGGGGGCTTCATGTGTACACCTATGGGCATCACAATTGCAAACAGTTTGAGAATCCCCTACCTCAACGCTTTACGAAACTGTGGCCTAGCAGCTAACATCTTAAAAACACTGCTATTTGTAGACATGGCTGCAACTATGGGAGAGCAGGCTTCTGCCCTGGGTGCTGGACTAGAGGGGACACTAATTTCACTCTTCAACCTCTCCCTCAGCATTACAAGATGCATGCTTGCCTCAGCCGACCAAGCACTTGGTTGAGGCCCCGATTGTAGTGGACCATTCCCTTTATCCCTGAAGATTTCCACAACAGTTTTAATCAGGCAAAACATTTTGAATTTCCCTAGACAACAGCTCAATTGCATAGAAGTTTCATGTACTGAAAAATAATCTATAACTTTTATCACACACAATCTTATAACTTATATGCTTTCATTACAACAAAACGAAACAAAAACTTACATTCGTGTAGGTGAACTCTTTCTCACTTTCCAACTCTAACAGTAAAATTTGATGCTTTGAATTTGATGTTTGACTCCAATGTCAAACATTGGAGTAAAAAGCTATAATACAGTCTCGAGACTATCATAGAACATTTATTATCGTGGATATACAATAAATTACTCGAATATTACAAAAAAAGCTAATATAAACACATACTTGTAGACTTCATGCAGATAAAAACCTGTTACACAAAATCATGAAAAACATATCCTACCAGATAAAATAACCAAAGTTATCATTCTAACTAATCGTAATTGTACCATGTAATAAATAATTACTATCAAAGCCGCATATAGTCTTATAAACAGCTTGACTGCCTCTCGTTAGACAAAATTAATCAACATTTAAGTATGTGTCATAAGCAAAAGAAAGAAAAAGATGAGCACTACACACTTCTCTCCACTAAGAAAAAAAGCTACATACGTTACCAGAAATTAAAAATGCAGCACCTTGAACGTGTTGTGCTATATGCTTGAAATGTTTACCAGGCACACACAATTCTCACAGCCATATGTTCACTATTACAAAATCAAAAAGGAAATAGGCTTTATTTCATGTTTATACAGCATTCATTCCATAGCAAATTGCCAAAAAAATTCAGTCAGTCGCACGATAGACTTGAATTTTCTTTAAATTTAGCACACATACAGGTGCTGTCAAGGTATGGAAATAGCTAAATTTTCAACGTTGCTCATTTTCATGCTCTGCATATTTACAGAGCTAAATGAATAATAATAAACAAAGATTCTGTTTTTGCCACAAAATCTGAATTCATGTAGTTCCACAAATACCCGGAGCAGGTCACAACTACTAAACCAGACATGCACCTTGTTCATATTCCTCTGCGGAACTTCTAACGCATTGGCACATGTTGGAATGTGTATGTAGTGAACCTTCCATGAAGTTTGTTTCTTTGTAATGCTTGTTATGTGTGGTGCTGCCATTTGCAATCAATTTTTTAAACCACAAGTTTTTTCTCAACTTATAGTGACTGAAGTGTAATGAATGATTGTATTCCTGTCACTTGTTGCGGCGAGAACAGGGAAATCGGCTTGCATTCTCACATCGAAGTTGGTAACTGCAGAAAACCAACTTCAACCAACCGCCGCTTTGCACACTTCGCATCCTCAGAATTTGAGTCAGTCACTATGACCACTCGATCACCACAGCAGGTCATTGCAAATCTGGGTATTTTCATACTTTGTATAGCGCCTGTATTTGTGTACCAAATTTGAAATTTTTTTTTTAAAATCAGTCGGATATACAACTGACTTTCAGGTTGATTTGTTATGGAATAAGCCCTCTGTAAAACATGACACAAAGCATATTTCCTTTTGGTTTTGTGATAATATTCTCAACTATGTTTATTATCTTTGGTAAAAATTTCAAGCATATAGCACAACACATTCAAAAGGTTTTGTCTTTTTAATTTCCAGTAATGTATATTAAGTAGGTAACATCACAAACTAAGTGCATACAAAAAAAAAACTTTAATAATAATTAAATTACATTTTGATTTTTTGCATTGATGAAATGAAACAAAAGCGATGAAAAGAAAACCCAACAAAATTAAAAAAATTTCTACCTTAATTTGATCAAAGTTTCCATCGATCATAAGAATCATCAACAATCAAGGACATATCCTCTGGTGAATATTACAGCTGAATAACTATTTACGATGTTCTACAAAAAATTCTGCGAGAGAATCTTGCTTGATAGAAGTGAAACTTCTGGTTGTTTAACCCTTACCCTGTGGGAATAGTGTGGGAACACACGCGCTCCTTCCCATTCGAAACTAACCCAATTCTTTTTTCCACTCTGTACAATCACCCATTATACTAAAGGAGACATTCAATGATTCCTTCCAGTGGTGTCGGGGGGGGGGGGGGGTAATAAACTGTTTTCATGAAACAAAGCATCCAAACTAACTCCCCACCACAACCCATCTGCTCCTCCGAACTTTAACACACGATTAGTCATTCTATGAAACTCGTTTTGAGGAAAAAGAGAGTTCCCACTTTGTGACATTTTCTTTCTCACAAAATGTCCATAAAGAAGGTTCACTTCAAAAACAACTCTTACCCTAAACAAAATGTTTCACACATTATTTACTATTAAAAATTGCAAAAATAATACAGCTCGGAGAACAGTACAAAAAGTTCCCTAGTTTTATTATAGTGAGTACATAATTAAAATTAGCATGTTCTCAGCTGTCTACCGCCTTAGCCACACATCAGAAAATTATGAAACTCAAGGAACATCCCAGTAAAGAGATAAATTGTGCTTCTAAACATCTCCATTCCCTCATTAAATGCTGTGACATGGAGTTTAGAAAGGCATACCCTGCTTGGTGAAAGTATTTTACAAACTTGATCACTACTCTATACTTGGCCATTACAAGCTTGATCACTTTCATCAAATGCTTACTGCAGACTAACCTGTGCACTACAATTTTCATAGAAAACACCCTCTAGTAATAAATATTAGAACAGGTTGGTTTAACTCTCAAATCCCATTTCTTCAATATGACATTTCCAAAGTTTCATAACTTTTTGATGAGTAGTAACATGGTTATAGGCAGCTCTGAATAGTTGAACTTTAATTATGCGCATTCAATTAAAGAACATAAGATGCATAAATCTTGTTTATCTCAGGGCTTTGACAAATTGAAAATAAAAAATTTAGATGCCAGACAAATATTTAAGGACCCTAAGCATGCTGATATAAAGTCTAAAAATCTTGTGTTGTCCTCAAGACCTCTATTCAATAATCACACATACAAAATTTAGGCGTTAATCCAAATTTTTTAGTTGCTATGGCAAACTCGAAACCTGGGATTTTTCATTTCTCTCTCTCAAGCCCTGGTTTATCTGGTTTATCATTGATTTTTGAGTTATCAAGACTGTAATATTCATCCCATGATTTACTTTGTGACTAAAGTTTTACATTAAGACTGAGATGGTAAAAAAAAAAATCTAAGCACTACATATAATTCAAGTCATCATGCTCAGTTGCGAACCTGCCTATTTCAAAAAATTCAATGTATTTTCAATATTTACTTAAAATAATTTTGGCACACAACTTCAAAAGATATCTTGAGTACGAAAGAGAAATTTAAACTGCAAATTTTCCGGTCTGGCCTCAGTCTTGGAGCTCTTAAAAAAAGAAAGATATCCAAATGCAATGCCATATGGATGGTGTTAAGAAATAAACTACACATGGCAAATTCCAAAGATGAAGATATCTTTTGACTGATTTTGGCTGGCTCTCAACGAGCATTGCAGAGATTTAAGTTACAGGAGCATATAAATCAAGTTTACCATTTCTAAGCTTTAAAAAATATATATATTCCCAATGACACCAGATTTCTGAATTATTGTTATGAATGAATACAGAAGAAACTATCTCGAAGAAAAACCGTATAATGCATATTTTACCGCTGAGCCTAAAGGCATACATTTGAAAAGTTCTTTTTCCCCAGATGTGTGAAAAAACTGAAAATAAAGAATTTGTGATAACCATCATGAAGATAGCGAAAATATCATGAAGGAAAGTAAAGTCACACACAGCAATGTTCGGAATTTCCTTCAAACAATAACCAGAAACAGTCTAAAACATGCATGAAAACAATATCAAGAGAGTGATAAAAATTTAGACACATCCCAATATTCATAGATAAGTTCAACAATGCTTTATACAATCCAAAGAAAAAAATCCTGGTCATTGGAACCACGATTTTAAAAAAGCTGAAGTAGAGATGTAAAATTCTCAAGAATAACTTTTCGGAGAATATTCTCTGGTAGGACTACTATTATAAATAACTTGAGAATATTCTTATAATTTCTTGATGAGAATATTCTCGAATATTTTCCTCGATGAGAATATTCTTCTGTTACTGAAATCTTTCCAGAGAGTATTATCAAGAATATATGTAATAACATGTATTATAATAATCTCGATAAATAACTTGAGAATAATAATTATTCTCGATAAGAATATTATCTAGTATAATTTATAATAGTAGTCCTTTGAGAGAATATTCTCTGTCCCTGACTCTCTTCCTATTCAAGATGGGAATATTGAAGTTTGTAGATCAGAATATTGAAGTTTGAAAGCAAGGAAATTAAGCCAACATGGTTGAATTGCACAACTTCTAAAGAAATGTGAGTGATACAGAATTTAAGTGAATGTGCATTGAAGAAAACAACAGTTCTGTATCTTCTTAGAATGAAAGTGATTATATAAGAATAGCTTCCTTTATCAATCAACTTTGATTTAATTTCTTTTGTTGTGAACTTATTTCTGAAAATTTATCTAATTTTAATTTTTAATAATTTAATAATTTTTTAAGGGTTTAATCTAAAAATTTCTAAAATCTTTATAACCAAACTTTTAAAACCCTCTCATCATTACCTATAGAATATTCTGAGAGTATTTACAACAGAGAATATTCTCAGAACATTCTGAGAATATGTGTATCAAACAATATATAACATTCTGAGAATATTCTCGAACTAAAGTTGTCATTGGGAGGTGATTATACTAAAAATTGTTTTGTTGTAAATGTTTCAGGCAATGAAAACTGATTTATGTTTCACAATATAAACAAAATTAGTAAAAAAATTTAAATTTAAAAGAAAAATGAATATTCTCAATTATTCTCTAATTTTTACATCCAGGAGAATGTTCCCACCTCACATCTCTAAGCTGAAGATTTTGCAGAGGTCACACACAGCAATGAATATGAATAAAATGTAATACAATGGAAGTCTTAAAATGACAGCTCACAATTGTGGGGGGTGGGGGGGGGGGAAGGGAGAATGCTGTAATAACAGACACACATCTCGGTATAAGCAACAGGTATCTTTAACATCAGCTTTTCGACAATTACTCGTATTGTCATGAGATTCTTCTTAATAAGCTGTAGTAGTTATACCAGATCTATAATATATTATTTATATTATGCATTCTATTTTTCTCAATCCAAATTCTCATTATTTTGATTGCATTTTTCCCATTCACCCGAGAACTTAAAAAAATATCCCTATTTCAATTTTTTTTTGCTCCCATCAGTTCTGAGATACAAATTCTACTGTATATAGTGTAAAACCTCTTTAAAAAGAAATTTCCAGTTTGTTAATCCTTCTCTATAAAGGGGTCATTTCTCCAAAATGGGTGGTGTTTTTTTTTTCAAAGAAAGGAAAATGGTACTCCTAAGAGAGGTTTTACTTCCATCTAACATCCTACAACCTCAAAGATCAAAGCCTTAGAGAATTTTGATTTTTCTTTTAAAATTTCATTTTAGAAAGGAAGGTTCTACGCACATTGAAAATTCCCCCCCCCCACTCAAAAAAAAGTTCAACAAAAAGGAAAATAACAATCACAAACTGTTTATCTATTTCCAGACTAAATTTATGATTAAAAGACAATTAATGAGAAACAGTTTCTATACTTCTGTACAAGGGGAAAATAATTCAGAAGCTCATTATACATATTGTAACTAATGCAAATGTGTTTCTTTTGTCTTGATAGAGTTAAATTTCAAGTTGGACATGTATACAAAACATTCCTTTTTTGTCAGCTAACCAAGTGTTGTAGTTCATGCTCGTATAATGCTATCACTAACATTATCGATGTTCCTGTTATTATGCCCAAAAGCTGTGCTAAAATCTGTAAACATCCACCATTCCTGAAATGTATACCAGCTAACTCTGGAAGCTAAAAAAAAAAAAATTGCAAATTTAATTAATGTATTGTGAAAATCACTTTTTTCTACATTAAAATTAGAAAATTATATCTGTATTTTGCATAGAGTTGTAAACCTTTGAATAAAGCCTTAAAGTTACACATGCAGACTTGCCAACCTCAGAGGAAAAAAAACCTACTCTATTCATAAAGAGTGTAATGCGGCCCATTTTTCAATTAACAGGGAAAAAGGCAGGGGGGACTCCACACTAAAATTTATTACAAATTATATAATCAGAGAGCAATTGCTTCCCGAGAGTCTGGTTTCCTTTATAATAAAAAGATACGCTACCGTTATCTTCCATCTAAAATGAATTTAACTCAAAAATTCATTAGATGGATACTAGAGTTAAAAATCAACCAGTATTCATAACTCAAAATTTGACATTCCAATCAGCTGAATAATTGATAATAAAAGAATTATATATAATAGAATAATATTGCACTAGAATCAAGTGCAATATTATTTTTAGTCAAAAATTTCTGAAAATATTGAAAATTCCCGACCCTGAATAGTACACACACACACACACACACACACACAAACAACAAATATCACATAAAAAAAACTATTATTTCAGACATGGTAAAATTTTGAAGATGCTCAAATATTGGGAAAATTAAGGTCTATTATTGTAAATCTATCATAAATGCATGAATTATAAATTTAATTTTTGGTGCAAGTTCATTTAGAAAATTCAGTCTGAATTACAAAAAATGCTATATAATTCATGAAAACAAAGGATTAAGAATTAAGATTTGGCATGCAAATTCAGGAAAAATATTGATCTATCAAATGGATGATAAAAGACTAATGCACCACCCAGTATGCTTCATAAACACATTTTTATTGGTGCATAAGCCACACCAATAAAACCCACCGTGAAAATTCTCAGCAGGGTTCTACTTTTTCTCACCTTGGAAAGTGCAAAAAATTTTGGTTACTGGTTCTGCAGAGTAATGTCTACCAACAGACAATTTCTAACATTGACCAGTTTGAGACATAGGCAGGAAAACATCAATATTAGCAATTTGGTAAGCGTATAATCATATTGATTGGCTAAAATCGTACTAGATACAATAAAATCACAACAGTTGGCAGGTATATGCACATGTAGTTCAACCCTGATAGTAAGATAAAACCAATACTTTCATTCACAAATTCAAGAAAAATAATTGAATTAGACTTGAGATTAATACAAATGTACACAGAGACTTAAAAGAAAATTGGATAAATTAAGATTTGACTGCATTTTCGTATCAACACTTTCTGAAATACACTGCAATTTGTTGCTTAATGCTAAAACTGTGGAGTGGGCCAAATTGACTCAAACCAAACTTAGTTTCCATCATCTCAAAAACTTAACCACAGATGATAAAAGAATTTCGTGACTTTTCCCGATATTATATAAATATTAATTTCCAAAAATTTTATTCTCTTCAAATTTTGTGTATTTCAGAGCTATAAGCACTAGAACTGTGTTTGGGTCATTTTGACCCAACATACTATTCTGTAGTAAAAAAAGTACAATTTTCTTGTAATTGGTTACCCTCTCTAAAATGTATTTCTAAATGAAGAATACAGGTCTTTCAAGGTCAATTTGTTGTCCAAGGAGATTATCTTTTATTCAATGAAGAAACGATAAGTAGAGCTATATATTTTTTGCTTTGTAAATTTGAATACCTGGTATTCGGATGGGACTTGGGAAAGTAAAAACTAGACTATAGAGAAAAAATGTGTTGCCTATATTTCTGTAAGCAAATGATGTCACAAAAAAGGAATAAAATTCTGGCTTGCAGTTGATGTTGACACCAAATACGTTTTGAATGGATTTCCAAACTTTTGGGAAGGATCAGCGTCCAATGAATCTCTCTTTTAGAGCAAGTATTGATGCAACTGATCAAGCCATTTGAGAACAAGGGCAGAAATGTTACAACTGACAACTTTTTTCACTGCATTGGAACTGGCTCAAATGCTAAAAGCCAAAAATACGAGCTTAGTAGGGACAGTGAGACGAAATTGAAGAGAAGTACCTAACGCAATAAAGATAGTGAAACTACAACTGCATGAAACATCAACTGGAAAACAATGATGCCACAATGAAAATTTACCAAGAAAAAAAAGGATAAAAATGTTATTACTCAGCACACTTCATTTGACAGTCAATAGCCCCAAAAAACTTCCGGAAACTATTTCACACATCAATTCAACAAAATTTGCTATAGATGTAACTGATAAGATAAAAAATAACAAGAAAATATTTTGCGAAGGTAACATAACAAAGGTGGCCTTCCACATTTTCTATAACATCCTAGATCTTGCTATAATAAATTCCTGGATTTTGTGGGGAACAGTAACTGTAAAACTATTTTTCGAATGCAGTGCCTCTAAAATCTTATTGAAGAGCTGTGTTGATCATATATTTTGCCCTTGCACTCTTCATCATGTAACTGTTCGTGAGCCATCAAAAAAGAAACGAGTCCAATGTCAGGGATAACATCAAAATGTGGAAACAAAACTTAAGTTTGAGTTGTGCAACCTCAGATGTGGTAAATGTATAAGAATCGCAAAAAACATTTGCTCCAAACTGCTCATCACAAATTTCTTTTATTGGTAAGGGATCAATACTTATTTGACAGATCATATTATAGACATTCTCATACTTAACTTGACCCGCTTATTTTACATCTTTGTCATATTATGGGTTTACTAAAATAAGTTATTGTATTGCATAGTGTAAAAACTGTGCACAAAATCTTATTTTTACTGAATTACACATTTTATTTTAAAGCCCTTTTGATACTTACTCATAAACAAATATAGTGTTCTGTTATTGAATACACAACCAACGTCAAGATTTGGGAAAAACCCAGGTACAGAAAATAAATTACTGTTTTCACTAAGGAAAACTGTTTCTTCACAGTTTGGGCCAATTTGACCCAGTCCGTAGGCCTAGGTATACCAAAAGTGTCGTGGTTCTAGTGTTAATGGTTTATACCAGGGATGGAAAAATGCCACATCCCTATGGCGAAAAGCTTCATTTCGGACCCTTTTTTCCCCAGGTAAAAATTATTTTGGCACCTAAAAAATTGTTCTGGTGCACAGTATCATAGACACATTAAATTTGAAAAACACATTTGCTGCTGAAAAAATTGATTAAAAATTTCTTACCATATCTACCAATGCTATGTAGAGAAACATTCCAGCAGCTCCTGAGAAAATCCAGTAGGTGGCGGATGTTACATTTCCTAAGGAAACTCCTATCATTGTGCCGATGAAAGATAAAAGCGACGATATGCTGTTGTACATAATGGCTTCTTTAACAGTCATTCCAGTTTTTAAAAGAATGGCAAAATCACCTAGTTCATGCGGAAGTTCGTGGCACAATACTGCAACAGATGTCATGAATCCACCCGACAGACTTGAAGCAAATGCAGCACCTACGTAAAAAACAGATTTGCAGACTAGTTAATAACAAAAAAAAAAAAGTGTATAACCTAAACACTAGAATCGTAAAATAAGGAGATATTTGTGATAAACACAAGGGCTGTTGAATAAAGAATGAGACTGGTTATCTTGCAACTAGCTGAACAAGGATTAAATAAAACATTTTAATAGATGCATCTTTGTATCCTTCTTCCACCTCTATTCAATGGAAGAGTCGTTCTCAAGTGAAAACCAGCAATAAAAACCAGACATCGATATCATTTTGCGTCAAACCAAAATGGATGTTTAAGAAAAAAAAAAGTGAAGAAACCATACGAGAAAGCGTAAATTTAAGTGTGTAATTTAAAAAAATTTTAACTTTTGATTTTCAGTGAGACTTGCAATGATGAGCACAGTGCAATGGTTGGAAAGTGAAACAAAACATGAATAATGAAAAAACTGAATACAGTGGAACCTCATCATATCATTTTGCATCAAACCAAAATGGATGTTTGGATGTTTAACAAAAAAAAAAAAAAAAATTAAGAAACCATATGAGAAAGTGTGTTGTAATGATGCAACTGCCCATGCAACCATTTATATCCATTTATATTTATAGTTGAACGATTTCATTCCATCGTCTACAAATTTAAAAAAAAAACCACCTGCAATTTTCCATGAAAAGTTTCCCAAATAATCTTGAATAGTGGTGAAAAAAGCATTTAGTGTATCAAAATATCTGTTATTTGTTAATGAACAGTGCGATTGCTGAGAGTTAGGAGAACTTTCATTTTTTTTTAACTTAAAACTTTTGATTTCAATAAAATAAGATTTTTTTTTTTTCAATTTTTCAATCATTTCTCACTTATCTGTGACTTTCATAGTCCACAGGCAGAGTTTCCAGAATCTAAAAATAGAAAACTGCCCCAAGGTATGAGGAAGTATTTTTGATAAATGACAAAAAAAAGAAAAAAAAAGAAAAAAAAAGAAACGTCAGGAAAATTTGTGATAACACAATGCGAATTGTAATTGACTTAAGCTGCGTTTAGCTATTTTGTGTTGAGTTAGAGAGGTTTCTCCCCATCAAATTTAATATTATGCCAACTGTGAATGTCAAGTTAGGGGTTCTACTGTAGTTTTACTTACCGATTGCTAATCCATCACACAAATTATGCAAGCCATCTCCCATAACCACCATCCATGCAACTGATGATACAGTATGTGTCTCATGACTATGCCCATGATGGTGGTGGTGGTGATGATCTTCTCTATCTCTTTCTGTTACTGTAACAATATAACTGTGATTATCATGTGCATGTCTATAGACAACAGTTTCTCTGTGGCAATCTTCCGAAGGTGTATCTTGTTCACGTTCTGTTGGTAAATATGCAACATCGACATGCAGCTGCTTTACTTCTTCTGGAATTGCTTCATTTTCTTTGATTACAGGTCCACCCTTACAAAGTTTCGGCAAGTCTGAGGCATTATCTTTTTTATCTTCCAGATTACCAAGTGATCCATTTTCTGATTCTAAAGAACACCCTTCACACTGCTGTTTGGACATTTCAATTGGTTCAGTCAACCCTAAAGAGAAAAATAACCATGTGTGAAGTGAAATTTTGCGAAATTATTTCTTCAAATAGTTAAAATTACCAATTGGTTGGAAATTTGTAATGTACAGCCACTTAAAGATGAGTAGGAAAAAAAACAAAGACAACCCTCTGACGGGCGCAACGTGTCTGTTAGGCACATCACAAACTTATTTTACATTTTATACTGCACCCGATGGAAGGGTAGAGAGTGAAAAGTCTTTCTCTCACATAATTAGTTAAATCAATTACATAATTTTCTCTAACATGAGTTCTGAGATAAAATAACCCATCACACACACTCTGATGTCAATAGCAGCATAGGAGTGGATGTATTTTTTTTTCTTTACAGCTGCTGATGTAATTTTAGGTTGAATAAGTGCTAGAATTTAAAAAGTGATTTGAATCACAATTCATAACATTCAATATTTACAAATGATCATATCGAGAGAAAACAAAATTTAAATCATTCTCTCTTGTTATGAATATGATGCATACAACAATACGAGGGCTTATAGAAAAGAAAGGTTCCATGCCTGATTTTAAAAAACAGGTCTTTGATAGCAAATGAATACGAGATATTGTATATCATATCCCTGCTATCGAAGTCACAAGAAACTGTCATAGAATGAAATTGGGTATGGTTTTTTATGGGGGGGGGGGGGCGAGAGAATAAACAAGGCTCCCACTCAAAAATGAGAAAATGCAGGAAAAAGCAGGACGGGGGGGGGGAAGAGGAGGGGGTTATTCTCCTTAGATAACAATCATAGAAAATATGAGATTGACCTATAAGATTGACTCAAGTCAAAGCAAAATGACAGAAATGACTTACAAAAACAATTTTTGGGCAAAACAGTGCACTAGCAACCACAGATTAATCTTTTCTGTCTCTCCTCACAATATATATTAATTTTTTTTTTTTTTTGAGTCTTTCAAAGTGCAGAGTCTGTCAATTCTTTTCGACAATACACAACAAATTATAAAGACATGCATGTTTTTCAAGAGTGACACTCCTTCAAGACCACTTTCAAAAGCACAGTGCAAAATGTGAAAATTACAAGGTCTGTAATTTTAGGTACAAGGTCTGATGTAAATAAGTCAAGGGGTGAACCGTATGGTTTTAATGCGTTGTCATCTTTTTTTTTAAAGGAATGTTCACATTTTGCTGTTTAATACCAGTGTAATCATTTTTGACAAATAAAGTACTCTAATTTCTAGCTTTTTGCCAAGCATTGTAAATATTGCTTATGCCTCTGCATGGCCTAAAAATACACACAGAAGACAATTGGAATACTACAAACTTAGAATAGAAATATGTATCCAACTGCTTTGTAATGCAAACTTTTGTTTCACCTATACACAAAATATGGACCATAATTATGTATGATGAATGTTAGTTACTGACAAGACTATGAAGTAGTAAATGTCTAAATGGAAAAAACAAATTTTTTGTCCACTTAGAGGTTTTTAATGACTACTCTACCTGTTGAATTTTCAAACTAAGCAAATGAAAAATTAATAATATTATGTGTATATTCGAAAGTTTGAGTTGGTAAATATTTTATTGATGTGCACCAGGAGGTACCTATCAAAGAAGTGTAAAAAAAAAAGAAACCATTTATTCAATTTTTTTGAGTTTCTATTCACTACAGTAATACCTTGGCTAAAGAAGAAAATTCATTCAGAAATCTCATTTGTTAGCTGAAACACAATTTCCCATAGGGTCATTCCATTTCAAATCACCCGGCAAAATGCCAAAATGACACCCATAGTCTCCGATTTCAATGATTTTTTTTTTTATTTGTTGCATTTACCATCCTTATTAACCGTATGAAATATTATGTGCATATCTCTAAAACTTTTTGAGAAAAAAAATGTTGAAATTTATCAAAAACTGATGCAGATGACATTTCCGAGGCTCAATTTTTAAGCGGCATTGTTTGAGAAAATAAATCATAACTTTTTCAATTTTCAATATATTCAAGTGAAATTTTCACTAAAGTGTTCACAAAAACATACAGAATATGAATAAAAATAATTCATACACTTACATTTGAAATTTACATGCAAAAAAATTATGTAAACTTTGTTTTTGTGGGATTTTTCGTTAGAAAAAATACAATTTTTCAAACGTATTTTTAGACCAGAGGCACAGGAGTTACCAAAACAACTTTTATTTTAAATTTCTCCTAAATATATGAAGTAAAATACTGGAGAAAAAAAATAATGGTTTTTTGACCGTTAATATGTTTATTCTGGCTCGCAACACAAAATTCATCGAAATAAGACTGGATCGTTCCGATTTCAAATCATTCAACTAGATACTGAAATGCAACCCATCATCCCAGATTCCAATTATTATTTTTTATTTATTGCTTCTACCATGCTTGTTGACCATGCAAAGTTTCATGTACATATCTCAAAAAAATTTTCAGAAAAAAAATGTTTTCTAACCTCACGAATGACGTCTCTTAGGCTAACCCCATTCAAGCAATATTATTTGTGAAAATATATCATAACTTTGCAGATTTTCAATATATTCAAATGAAATAATTTCCACTAAAATGCTCACAAAAAAATGTAGATTATGACTAGGAAAAAAAATTTAAACCTTTGCATTAAAAAATTAGATTGCAAAAAAATCGTTGAAATTTAATTTTTGATTCTTTTTAGAATAAAAACACAATGGCTCACCTTTGCTTTTTCATTTACAAAAGCTTTCCTGTTTTTCTCACGGCATATTCAGTGACATTGAACTCTTTTTTTTTTTTTTTTCCTTGTTCCCATTTCTTAAAGCAGGGGCCAGAGTTAAAATTTGCCCCTGTTGTGATGGGTAAATTGAGTCTTATTTCTAATTAACTTTATCAAAATATTCATCTTTTCTTTCTGTTTAATATCTTCATTATGGTAAGCGTGCTTTGAGATTCATTTTCTGGTAATTCTTCAAAAACTTTACAAACATTTGATTTTAAAGTGTTGTAAGCAGATGCAACTTTTCTTTTGGCATTGTTTGACTTGCACTGTGGAGCTACCCTATGAAGTTTAATTGGTGACTCTTCTATGTTCTGTAGAGATGAATTTATTTCTTCAAGTGCTTCTTGTTTAATAATTGACATTTTTCCAAGTTACTTCTCTACATTACTATCACTGTTCATCTCTTCACAGTATTCAGTTTCTTCATTTAATTTATTGTTGTTTATATTCACTGTCTCTACAGGCATGGCATATTTTTCGCCCTGGAATTGATTTTGTACAACCGTTTATTTCATTTATACATGAAAAATACAAGTTTACTATCCTTAAACCTTTTGTTATTTTTTTTCTTATGACATTTTAAAGGATTAAAGCATGCTTCCGGATATATTTCATACTTTGAGAAAAAAGCTCTATAATGCTTAAACACACAGTAGATAAATGTTCAGAACTTGCTCCACTCCTCAATATTGATGTCCGATGGGTCCAATGATGTAATGGGTAACAGATTTTACACTTTTGCATAACACTTTTTATGACAGTCAGATCCAGTTTTTTTTCCAACACTATAAATTTCAAGTGTCTTTTCTGACATTTTCCTTTATTTCCAAAATGATATAAAATATTTAGCTCAAATGGAAATTGTGTTATCATAAGAAAAATTTGCTAACCCTGGAGTAGGTTACTTTAAGGAGCACATTCTCTGTCTTCAGCAAGATCATAATTGAGACTTGCATCATTGGATAGGGGGGGCGGGGGCAGTTTAGTTCCAACACTTTTGTTTTAGTTTTCACAATGAAGCAGCAGCAGTGACTTTATCATCACCTGCTGGGATGATAAAGTCTTATAATTAAATAAGACACCAGCTGCCCTCTGAAGGACAAAGACCAGTGTGCCATAGTTCATATCTTCACAGAAGCTATTATTATTTTTTACAATCATCATCACAACAAGAAACATCACACCTTATATATCACCACCAGGCATTATATACATTAGGTTTTCAATTCTACTCTCTTCCATCTGCCTCAGCTACAACAATTAGGTTGTATCTGATAATTTAATTCTTTGTGATTTAATGCCTCATATTCTGGCTTTTTATCAGCAATTTTAAATTATTTCTTGGGAAAAATATATAGAGGCTTGTGTTAAATATTATAATGTAGATTTTTTTCACACAAGTATAACCATTTCATATTTATCATATACATTAAATATATGTTTATTAAAATATATGCTGTAAAAATCAAAGTAATTAAAAAAAAATTTAACACTGTTGTGGTAAAATAACTTTATAATTAATCACGTTAAAAAACTTCAAAAATTAATCTATATATAGATTATATATATATATATATATATCTATCAAATACAAAATAATTCTTTATGCAAAAATATATCAGATTGCAAAAGTTTGTCTTTGTTGCATCATAAGAAATATTTATGGATCAATTAAAAGTGAAATTAATTATTTAGAATTTGAACACTTCTAAGATTCTGAACATGAAGGTTTAATTTGAAAAATTATTTTATTCCCCCAAAACCTTTTTTTTTCACCAACTCCCATTTGACACATTACATTAACATTTCTAATTATTTCATGAATTCATTTAATCCTAGAATTTTAAAATTTATTAATTGTTTTGAATTATTGCATTAACTACTCATGAAACTTAATTTAATGAATATTGTAATAAATGTATAAGCGTACATGAAAAATAAAATATAAATTTCTTTTTACTAAGCATGAATCATTATATTAATTCAAAATGTACAAATATAATTAATGTAGTCATATAAGTACAATTGTTTTGTTACTCAAATGTATTAACTGTCAAAATAATGTTTACTTTTCTAGTCTTCTTAATATATTAATAGGATTAAATTTATATAAAATTGAAAATTCATGCTGTGCATACAAAAAAGTGTTTAAAAAATTGTGTTAAAAAAAAAAAAAAAATAACAAAAAAATTAAATTTAAATGACTTTTTCCCTCTAAGGTTTACATTTTTTCTATTCATAATCTGCATTTTTTTGTGAGCATTTTAATGGAAATTTCATTTGCATATACTGAAAATCTGCAAAGTTATGATATATTTTAACAAATAATATTGCTTGAATGGGGTTAGCCTAAGAGACGTCATTCGTGAGGTTAGAAAACATTTTTTTTCTCAAAAAGTTTCAGAGATATGTACATGAAACTTTGCATGGTCAACAAGCATGGTAGAAGCAATAAATAAAAAATAATAATTGGAATCTGGGATGATGGGTTGCATTTCAGTATCTAGTTGAATGATTTGAAATCTGAACGACCCAGTCTTATTTTGATGAATTTTGTGTTGCGAGCCAGAATAAACATATTAACGGTCAAAAAACCATTATTTTTTTTCTCCAGCATTTTACTTCATATATTTATGAGAAATTTAAAATAAAATTTGTTTCGGTAACTGGTGTGCCTCTGGTCTAAAAATACGTTTGAAAAATTGTATTTTTTCTAACGAAAAATTCCACAAAAACAAAGTTTACATAATTTTTTTGCATGTAAATTTCAAATGTAAGTGTATGAATTATTTTTATTCATATTCTATATGTTTTTGTGAACACTTTAGTGAAAATTTCACTTGAATATATTGAAAATTGAAAAAGTTATGATTTATTTTCTCAAACAATGCCGCTTAAAAATTGAGCCTCGGAAATGTCATCTGCATTAGTTTTTGATAAATTTCAACATTTTTTTTCTCAAAAAGTTTTAGAGATATGCAAATAATATTTCACACGGTTAATAAGGATGGTAAATGCAACAAATAAAAAAAATCATTGAAATCTGAGACTATGGGTGTCATGGCTGGGTGATTTGACATGGAATGACCCCATAGATTTCTATATAAAATCGTTTAATTTGTTCCAAGCACTACCCAAAATTAAAAGATAAGCTTTATAAACACTAAGAAGCGTTGTTAAAAATGGCAAAAACTGATTGAAGGCTCCCCGGTTGAATGAACAAAAATTCATGTTTTTTTATTCTGTGTATAAGTCATAATACACGTTACTTATATCTATGTTTTTTTTACACATTCACACCCAGTCGGGTTCGTAGGTTTCTCTCTATGTAATGTGGTCAACTCATTTCTGTCTCATGCATGAGGATGAAAAAGATAAGCTCTTAGCATTAAACTGAACAGCCCAGACGTTCTAAGTCTTGCATGTGTGCACTGAAAACATTCTAGTCTTGGCTCATTTTTTTAATGCATTTCGCTTGGGCAAATCTTTCATTCTACATGAAATGGCTCAAAGTTTTTCTGGAATAGAAGTATATCTGGAAAGTGATTCAGAGATGCACACAAATTTTTGTAATGCTTAACATTCTAGGTATCAATTTAAAAATTGCAGAAGGCCCTCTTTTTCTGTAGACTTTATTACACAAATATAATAGTTTGGTCACATAGATTCCAATATATTCCTTACTCGAATACAGAATGAATTGGACTTACTAGGATATTTTCGGAAGAAAAGACTATCTACTAGATGACTCAAACACATTCCCACTTGGACTTTTGTAGCAATTGCTGTGTGTGTAGAAAAGCATTGTCTTATATATATGCTGACCTTTTTTCCTCCTCAATATCTAGATGTGTTAGTACTGATTGTATTATACAGTTAAAAATACAGTAAAACCCACTCTTAATGGACCCTTAGATGTGGTCACTCCCTCTTTTACAGCCAAATAGTTTTACTATACACATGAAAATTTACTATGCTTTCAAAACCCCTGATTAACAGTCACCCCTCTTTTACCGATAATTTTTCCCCCCACTGCTGTCTGCAAGACATTTTACTGTACTACAACACTATTACAGGGCTTGGCAAATTACAGGTTCCACATTGCCATGGCAAAATCAGCACTGAATGAAAGTCTGAGAACAACAAAAAAATTTCCACCAACATGGGGGAAAATTTACCAAGTCTCAGCAAAGACAAAAGTAAAAAAAAATTCTGCCATTTTCTTTGAAAAAAATGTTTGGCACCCGAGAAATTTGCTGGCATCCAATTTTTTTGATTCACCTCACGATTTTTTTTATATAAAGAACAATATTTTGATCAATTTTCAGAAAAATCAAATAGAAAATAACTATGAAATATATAATGAATAAATGATATAAATATGAATGTATGTATATATATTAATTATAGTATAATAAATATGATAATGTAAAACAAAAAATCCAGATGGAAATGCATTGATTATATGAAACTCACTTTCTAATACTTCTAAAGCAGCTGGATCAAACTTATACCCATAAGAACCATGTTTGTGATGGGAAAGCTTTTCTCCAACGACCCGGCTTTGATCACCATCAACAGTAGTCAAAGATCTTGCAGCAAAGTTAGCATTTTGAAGTGCCTGCAAAATGTTTATGGAAACTTTTATTACAGGATTAATAAAAACATGAATTCACATTGAAAAACCCTTGTATAGATTAATTTTCAAATTATAGTCAAATGCTCTATTACAAAAATCTTGGAGTAACTATGGGAAAGAGCGGTTATCAATTGCTCTGAACAATGTTTATAAATCATTGAGCCATTCCATTTTTACCGTGTGACTTAAAAACAAGCCACATGGGATGGAATACAAGCAAAAAAGAAAAAGACGTGTAGCTTACACCATTTCTTCCCCCCCCCCCTTCCCATTGTAATATTTAAACCTTAGCTTTGTTTAGTTTAAATGTGTGGCATCATATGTTTAATTTAAAAACAAAAATTCTAATTTCATTAAAACCAATTTCATCACAACACTGTTGAAAACATGACTAACATAAGAAAAGTGATATCTTGCATTCGTAATAATAAAAATCAGTGGCATCAATGAATGAGATTTTGTTGAACTAAGGAACTGTTGCAAGTTTGAGTATCAACTCAACATTTCATCAACAGCAGTTGGCATCATCAGGGAATATTAGATGCAATTGGCTTCAACAAACAGAACAGAATTAAAATGCTTATACTTCATCACTTACCTTAGTTCTTTGCTTAACTTTTCTGTAGCTTGTTATGAGGTTCAGACATCGTTCAATGATAAAAAAGAAATACATTGCTAACAATGCTGTGAATCCTCTCAAGACAGAAGCATGATGATGATCCAAATTTTTTTCATGATGTGTATGATGGCTTTCAACTAACGTCATAGACTATAAAAAATAAACAGAAAAAAAAAAAAAAAAAGATTAAAAACACAATATCATACATAGTAAGATAAGAGAAAATTTCACCATTTTAACTTTTAACTGCGCTATGTCTTTCATTTGCAAGCTCATTTAGAACTCCAAACTCACTCAAAACTCCAATTGAATTCTACAGGCTACAATAGTTTTCAAATCCAAAAGTTTCCAAATCACATTGTAGTTTTATATCACAATCAAATAAGCTTGTAACACAGATATTAAAAATTTTGCACATTTTACCCATCTGCCCGACTGCTAATCTAAGTTAGTTTTATAGTATTTGAATAATATAATTCCTTGTTATTTATATATATTTTTACAATATTAAATACTGCATAATCTCTACGCAATGAAGTTGATTTATTTCATCAGGAACTCCATTGGGAAGATATAATTTTCAATGTAAATAGATTAAATGCGTGTTTTAATAAAACACTGAAATTACATATAGTATGCTTCAAGAAAGGATCAGCTCAAATCCACTGCTTCCCTTACACAATAGTGGCTTTCAAAAACTTTTCCACCCACAACTCCCTTAGCCTTGTCATAGTTTATCTGCTGCTACTTAGAATAGTCTAGAAAAGAATCACTCTTCAAAGCATCTGAACAGGCACACATCAATACATCAACTCTTCACAACCTTCCTAACAGAGGTTGACGATGGAGCTAGGAGTTTTGTCGCATACTTTGAAAACCACTACCTTACAAGATTAACTCATCTTGAGCTATTTAGAATTGCATATAACCTTCCAGATACTTTAGCAACCACAGTGATGTTAGCAAACTTTTTTTTTCATTCATCTGAGCATTCTTCCCTCCTCTTCAAATCATAAGAAAAAGTTGTTTGATGAATTCATAAAACACAGAAGAGAAGACAAAGGATAGTTAATACTTGAGAAGAGTGTGGATTTTGGTAACAAAAGACAAAATCTATTGATCTCATTCCCTTTTACTTCCAAGTTTTTGATTGGATGGCAAATGAACTAGTTTTAGTGAATGCGATTCTGCTCTTCTAAAAGGTCCTGGGAAAATAAGATCACACCCCCCTCCCCCTAAAATGAAAGTCAAGATTCAGTGAACAGGCAGAGCATTCTTCATATCTCTATAAAGTTTTATGCAGAACTCTGAATATCTCTCGCTAATGGGACAATTCTAGCCTCATGAGAATGGGTATGACGTGCCATCGATTTATGTACAACTATGGTGTTGCAGTCAATGTCAAAAGCCATTTGATGATTCAAAAACAAAGGCACCAGTAATGAACACGCAAGTATATTTCATCATTTGTTTTCCCATTTCCTAGATTCATTTGTGAGCTCTGTGAGTGGAATTCAAGCGTTTTATTCACATTTGCCTCATCTCCAAATCCTTAAACCTGTTAAATTTCACCATTTTAACTGCGCCATGTCTTTCATTTGCAAGCTCATTTTAAAAATTGAAATCAAACTCCAATTTAATTCTACAGGTTACAATGGTTTAAAATAAGTTTCTAAAATTGCATCATAGTGATAGTCAGATTTGCTTGTAATAAAACACAGATATTAAAAATTTTCGCATGTTTTTTCCATCTGCCATGATTGCTAATGTATGCTTAACAAATCAAGATGGATATAACAAACATTTTTGCTGACTTTGTTATAAGCAGGCCCAACTATATTGCATAAAGCAAAAAGGTATTTGTATTGAATTATCATCTGCTTTTCACTTATGTTATTGACCATAAATACCTCACAATTAAGAGGGAAAATAATTGCACTTATGTCACACACAGCTCACTAATTTTTCCAGCGCAAATGACATCATATAAAATTATTATTCCAACTTGTCTGGAATACAGGTAGTTGAAATAAACTTGGGTCCTCATCAATTAAAAGAATACTGTGGAGCATGTTAATTTTTTCTTCAAAATTTCAGGTATTGATGTACTATAGCGCATCAGTGAGTTCAGTGTGACAACCCATTTTCTCAAGCTCAAATTTATAATGGATTGAAACAGAAAAAAATTTAAAATGTGTACTCTTTCGTCATAACCACACATTTTCAACACTGAATTAATGCTATTTTGCTTGTTGCTTTTATGACTCATTACACTAAAAAAAAAATATTTAGCACCAAACAAGAGACAAATTCAAAAGCATGATTCCGAGTGGCATGATTACAATGGACGAGTACCATGAAATGTTTCCTACCTTAAGATAGTTAAAATATTTTTTTTAGAAAAACTATATCTTGAAGGAAAAAAAATCCTACATTTACTATACTGAATTAACACATTTTCATCCATATCTCAAAATATTTTTTAAAAAACTCCCGAACTCAAAGGCCAAGCCACGATGACAGTAAAAAAGAATACACAGAAATTCCATTTCTTTTGCAGAAATCTGCCTTTTTTCCTGTCCGTGAAACTGATAAGTAAAGCATATTTGTTAATAGTATTACAACCTATTGTAATGATGGATTCTGTCAATCATAGGCGGATACTATGATGGGGATCGGGTCAGTTCACTTGAAAAAGGTTAGTAGCATAGTACTTGTCCTGGCTTCTTGCCTGTATTCCCCCCCCCCTTGCTGCCTTTCCTCTTTTATTTGTAGAGTCTATCTGCTTACACTCAATAGCACAGAAGAACAAAGCATACAGGGCTCAGCTATATATGTACTGTAACTTCAAGAATGAATGAATGCGTGTGTGTGTGTGTGTGTGTGTGTGTGTGTGTGTGTGTGTGTGTGAAACAAAATTGGTATATTAGAATAAACACATTTTTCGATTTTTTTTTTTCTGCTTACATGTGGGATCAAATGAAGAAGTGCATCTCCTGCAAGACTGCTGACAGCCAAGGCCACCAAAAATTGAAGCAGGGTATGGTAACAGAATCGCTGAATTAATGGGATCATAGCAACACTGATCAGCCCACATGAACTTATTGCAAGAATTGCCATTGTGGCATAAAGCCAAACTGTTCAAAAAATAGAGAAAAACAGTTATAGTCACATCCATACACAAATAACGAAAAATATTTCAATCAATATACCTACTCTGCAAACTGCAATATTAAGCGATTAAATTAAAAAGAAAATTCTATTAATAAAAAGAAATTTACGTGAAATGCTTTATTATTTTTTAAAATAACTCAGACAGAGCTTTCTGATAAAGGAATAAAAATCTACAGAGGTTGAGAATGTAGTAACAGTTTTTTCCCCCCAACGAAATTGATTAAAAAAATTAAGTAGCAGGCATGATAAATTCTTCAAGGCTAAAAATATAACAGCATACCTTCTGCAGAAATTGGTTCGTTCTCTTGATGCTCATTATGATAATCTGCATGTTCGTTTTTGTTGAACTCATTGCAGCTACTTATATGATAGAGTATTGCTGGGCAGACTTGG
The DNA here is from genome assembly GCF_987345545.1 of Pholcus phalangioides. Taxonomy (NCBI): domain Eukaryota; kingdom Metazoa; phylum Arthropoda; class Arachnida; order Araneae; family Pholcidae; genus Pholcus; species Pholcus phalangioides. Next base: position 16,931,497 of record NW_028301594.1, read on the forward strand.
TAAAAATCTGAAGGATAAATCATACTTTTTTCGCTATCATTGAATTTTTGAAATAGACTTTGCACACTGTTGCATTGCTGTAAAAAAAAAAGAAGAAAAAAGTCACGAGAGCAAGTATAAACAAGTTAATAACACTGTGGGGAGAAGGGGGGGGGGGGGGAAAGAAAAAACTACAGTTGAATCCCATTATAACGAACTCTCCAAGAGACCGGAGAAATCACTTTGTTATAACGAAATTTTGTTATAAAAGGAATTTCAGGTTGTTTGCATTGTTCCTATGTAAACTTATTTGAGGGATTAGAAAAGTGTTCGTTAAAACGAGATTTTCGCTATAACGGTATTCAACTGTATTTCTTTATTTGTGGGTATAAGTTATTTCTGTTTGCCTAGCCTGAATAAATATGAAATTATTTCCCTTAAACTTCGCTTTTGTGATAAGGGCATTAACATTTGTGAATTAGTCGTTTACCATTGGCTAATTGGATGACTGCAATATTGAAATTGATTTAAAAAAAAATTTTCATCCTGATAATCATTTTAAAATCAATCCCCCCCCCCCCCATTTTTATTCTTGTATACACTTAATTTTCATGTTTTAGTCCCAAAAAGTAATCTCCATGATATTTTTGATGTGTTCTCCTTGATATAGAAGTTGAAATTCTTTAATGCATGCGCTATTTTTAGTGAGCACGTGTGTTTTCTTTGAATTTGTTGAGACGTGTGTGGAGGGTGTGATGTGCCACTTAGAGCAGTATTCCATTTTCCTATATATTTTCGGGCTTTTTCATAAGCGTAAGATGGTTTTTGACCCTGTGATTTCTCAGGAAGGCATTAAGCATGCAAACAAAAGATTTCCCAAGCTTCTTTTTAAGTGCAAGTTTTTTTTGAGAAGTTTCTTATATTTCAAATTTCTTACTGTAATTTGATTAGAAAAACTTTTTTTTTAATCTTTGCCACAGAAAATGTAGGGAATATGCTGTAGGTGTTTGAAATGCTACTGATTTCTCGTCTAGCACTGTGACAAACTATTTCACACAACAAATTTTTATATATAATGGTGACATTACTTTTTGGAGATCAGTCATGTCAAATAAGCAAAATGTTAGTATTTTAAAAAAATCATGGCGTCACATGACACAATGGCCAATAAGAGCTGTGACCGATTATACCGTTAAATATATATCTGAAATTTTTTTGGACTTGTATTAGCTATTTTTTTTTGTTTGATTCAACTTTTGTTCCACAGCAGAATATGTCGAAATCTGCAAAGTACGTCGCAGAACAATGAGTGCTACTGCAGAACAATCAGGAAGAACTGTAAGAAAGGTGTAGAAAACATTATTATGGAAATTTTTACTACTACTTCTTAACCATACACGCACCTTGTACACATTCTTCTATGAAATTTCTAATGAATCGGCACATGCTAGAATGAGTGTTCTGAGCGTATGTGTGGTCCTAACGTATTTATGTTGTTGAGTTGAGCTTGTTTTGTGTTCGTGCTGCCATATGTCTTCCATTTACTGAAGTAAAGATGAAATGCTTGAATTTTCATGTTACGTCAGTATCGTGTTGTTGGTCTGCCTGCTCTCTGCGGAGAGACTTTTTCAAATGGGAGACTGGCTTGCATTTGCACCGAAGCAGGAAAACTGCAGAAAACCAACTTCAGCCAATTACCACTGTGCCATCAACAGGTTTCGAACCTGGATCCTCAGGAAGAGAGTCCAGTACGATGCCCACACGACCTTACAAGCGGAAAGTTTTACTGCAGAACATTTTCGTCAGCCAAGGGTTCATTGCAGAACGCAAAACATTCTGCTTTAAGGAACTCTGGTTTTGGTAATGGGAGGCAATTTTGTTTTATTGATGATTGATTGATAATAATTGGCTTATGTCCCACTTAAATATGGCCAATAAAAATTTATTTTTTCTTGGGAATTTATGATATCAATAGCTGGCAACTTCACAGAAATGGCAGTTTTTTCCTGAATATGTTTTCAAATAATTTGGTGTTAAAGTCCTTATTTTCATGCATTTGACCTTTAAAACAATGAAAATTTACTCTCCTAAGTTCAAAAGCAAAGTTTGAAACACATAATTGCTGTTTTCTGCCATTTTTGGTTGTGATTTGGAATTGAGGAACAAATTACTTAACCAGGAACAAAAATCGTGTTACATAGTGTAATCAGTGTGATAAATCAATTCATGATAACTTGACTGGTTGCAAAAAAACAGTACATACCTTTTTTACGAGAGTATTTTTCACATCTACTGCTGTGAAGTTATCAGACTCTGTGATCATTGATTGCGCAGTCAAATTTTCATGCAATAGATCTGAAAGACAATGATAAATTTTATCATACACCAGGACTGGACAAATCGTAAAAAAATCTAGGTGCCAAGAATTTTTTACCCAGAGAAAAAGGTCCAAAATTATGGTTTTTTTTTTACCTCTTTTTAGGGCTGACCCTTTCATGTTGGCAGATATGCTGTTATAAATTCCATACACTTTATGCAGCAAAGCATTTTGGAATTGCTGCTCTCAGCCTGCAATTTAATAATTACGAAAAGGAAAAATTTTAGGCCCCCAACACCAATTTTTTAGTGGCCATGGTGACCTGGTGCCTGGGATTTGTCCAGCCCTGTCGTACACAACTCAATGCATATCAGAACAGCTAGTCCATACTACAGATGCTCAAATTTTTAACTCAAGTGATTTACCACCACATGTAATGTGGATGGAATGACAAGTTACAAGGCATGCAACAAGTCGGAGGGCTTGTGAGGATCTGCGTCATGTCGGTACATCAAAGACTCATTTCCCACTGTGGGGGGAATGAAAAAGACAAGTTTCTTGAGGAAAGTGTTAAGAGCATTTGTTGTCTTGATCCACTTTTATAATGAATCAAAATTTAAATATACCAATATTTTGCTTTGTGTAATGTGCTTCTTGATCTTGAAAAAGTCTCTTATCCATTTTTTTGTTTCTGCAATCTGTATACTTGCCAGTCTTTATTTTCAGTAACTAAGAAGTTGTAATTATCATAATCAACATAATCAATACATAGAGTCCAACATGTCCTACACAATCAATTATAGAACTACCACACATTAATGCATATAGAATAATTGACAAAAAAAACATACCATTAGAAGGCTCTTTTAATGTTGTACTGGAATAATCAACAGCTAGTTGGGATTGCTTTGATTCAACTGCACTAGATTTTGAGAGAGAGACATTTTTTGGCTTATCGATGTGAATTGAATCTTCATGGTGAATATCACTTTTATTTGGCCTCTCAGAACAATTGGGTTTACAACTAGAACATATGCTTAGCTTCTTCAAAAGGAGTTCCAGATCATTTAATGTCAATGCCTGCTTCTCCTCAGAATACTGTTCGAATAACTTTTCTATGAAAAACTGACTGTCTATATCGTCATGTTTATGGATTTTTTTCTTTTCATGAGCAGCAGTTTGTTCATGGTTCTTGCACCAACAACAATGATGTACAACACACGAAAAGAGCAAACAGGCACAAACTAACTTTCGGGTGCACATCTGTTATTATTTTGGAGGCAATTCACTCTGAAATGAAACAAGACAAAATACTATCAACATGGAAATTTACAGAAACATTAATTTGAAAGAATTGTATATTGTTTGAGAACAGAAGATTGGTTTGTAAGAACGTGCAGTTTGTAAACTGGAGGTTCATAAAAAACCTAGTGTCTGCAGCAGACATGCCAGAAAAACATAGTTACAGACTCCAGGTTAATCGTAACTTCACTACTACTTCACCAAACACCAACTCTGGCCATATCGCTATATTGCAATTTACTGCCATTAGTGAGATGGGCTGGAAGTGAAGGCGCTATCTATCGGTGGTCGCCTTGAGTTTGTTAGGGAAAATATCTTATCTATATATCCTCCCTTGGGTTCGAACCTGGGACCCTGACAACAACCTTCACGATGGTAGACGAGCATCTTACCACCATGCCACTCTGGCACAATCGTAGCTCCAGACACTTGTCTACATCTCAATTACCTAGGTCTTTCGTTAGTAATAATTAATAAACAAATACATCAGGCTATTGCTTTTCTCGCCTGTCCAAACAGAAAGTAGCTTCAATAGCAACATTTGCCAGAGCTATATAGTAAAGTCGGTCTCATCCCTTTGAGGTAACTCTTGCCGTCTCAGTCGCGCGACGTCACTGTCATATAATATACTTTTTAACTACAGCAAACTTGAAATACAAGGGTAGCTAATAGCTGTAAACCGGTTCTGTCAGGGCAATGATGTTAGCTGGTACCGACTCCAGTACGTCATGAAACAGCCCATATTATATCCTTGCCTCAATACTACAACTTCATAACTTAAAAATTTATGATTTGTTGGTAGGTAAAAAATAACAGATCTTATACAAGGAGGGTCCAAAGGGGAGATCTTCAAGAAGTTTTGAGAAAATTACCACTGATTTTACTCATTTAAACATTCACAGGAATTTAAAAAATCTAGTGTAATTATTTAAAGTCCCTAAAAAAAGCAAATATTAAAATTTTTAAGCGAATGGAGGCCAAGAATAGATTTAAAAATCCAGCAACCCTAGATTAACGTCATTCAAACAACACATGATTAGGTACAGCACAGAAAAAGGAAAGAGGAAAATTAGAGTCAGAGTGAAGAAAGTTTTTTTTATAGATATTGCCAAGAAATGCAAGGCGATGAGTAGCCAACTGGTTATTTTTAAAAATTTTTGGCAGATTTAATAATTGCAATTTGCTGCTAATTTTTTTGTGTTTCTAGATGAGATGAATGTACTATAATTTTTTCACAATTTTTTGAGGATGACACCTTGGGTCCTTTCCTTATTAGCACGCACTTCAATATGCTACAACTAGGAAATTTGAAAACACACGAAGTTTGTTTTTTTAAGAATATTATGTTAAATATACACATCATTCAGTCTTTAAACATATTTTTCTCAAAATATCTAAAATGGAATTCATAGTATTCCCACAAGGATATTGTCTTGATCACAAAAAGCTTACAATGTGTATTCTGAGGAAATGAAGGTTGTTTCCCTGGTGTATTGGTTAGCGCACTTGTCTGGTATGTGAGAGAACCCAAGTTTAATTCCCAGAGGAGACACAAATAACTTCACTTTCCGAAGATTCATTTTAACATAACATTCAGAAGATCCTATTTCCCAATTAACTTGTTTTTACATTGCTACTGAATGGTTTTTTTGTAAAAAAGTCTGTGGCCTTAATTTCGTAAAAGAAATTGGTTAAATGCTAATGACCTACAAATTAACATTACGAAAACCAAGTTTATAAATTTTTCATTAATTCCCGCTAATCAACCTGACTTAACCATTTTTTCCTATGACATCAACTGCAACACAGATTCCTCTAGTACTTGTCAAGATCTAGAGTAGGTCAGTACAATAAAATATCTAGGTTTGCATATTGACCACCACATGAAATGAAAATCACATGTCAAATATTTATTAAATTAACTTAGATTTGTACTTAATAAATTCTATTACCTTAAACAATGCTCAAATAACATAATTTCATCAACATTTTAGTATGATTTTTTCCCCCCATTCAATGTAGTCTTGCTTGGGAAGTGACTTATCTTACTAATCTCCAACCAATCATTTCTATTCAAAATAGAATTTTATGATTACTAATAATTATCACTTGCCTACATCTGTCCTTTACAACCACCTACAAATATTACCACTTCAACATCTTTATTTTCACAAAATCACTTTTGCTGCATTCACAAAAAAAAAAAAAAAAAAAGTTTTTCTTAAATCTCAATACCGCTCGTTCATCTTCAAGAATAAATAATACTTTTACTCTACCACTAATTCACAAAACAATAGCTAGAAAATACTTTACATGTATCACTCTAAAGTTTTGCAATTTCTTTTCTTTAAATTCAGATACAAATGTCTCTTCCTGCCTACAAAAAATTAATTAAAACCTGTTATCTGAGACGGACATTGAAAAACACTTTTGAACTTTTTTTTTAATTAACAATGTTGTATGTACACACACACATTGTAATTTTACTTAATGAATTTATTTTCATGTGCATATGTACTGTATATTACTTTTCTCCACTTAGAACTTACATGTCTCCCCTCATATATATTTCATCCCCCATGTTAACTACTCGAAGCACCACCACCATGGTTGTCACATTATAACAATATTTTGTTAATCCTCCGTCCCATTTTTTTCCCTATAATTATTTAATTAGATCATGAATACACATCATTTTCATAATATATAAATTATATTATGATAATTATGACAATATATGTTCATCTCATATTTTTCAGGTTCAACTTTTTTTTTTTCAAAATTTTTCTCCAATTTTAATAACTATTGGTGATTGTGTCTACTTCTGGCAATGGTTTTGATGACAATTGGCGATTTTCCCATATTTTATGCTTTTTAAGAGATCCCAGTTTAACCTATTTTTCTCAATGAAATATGATCATCTGATCATTCAAATATTTTTTCCTGTGAAATATATTTTTGTTTTCTATGATTTGCAGAGTCTTTCATTTCTCCCACCCTGCGGAAATTAACAAATTACGTTTGAGGCGATAAATTTTTTTATGACTAAATTTAATGATACCCTGTATTAAATCGTATCCCGAAGGATCGCAATTCCCAACATTTTCCATGATGTATGCTGAATCAAACTATGAAAGTATAATTTTTATTTGAACCCATATGGGAAAAAACCGAGGCAGGGATTACACTATAGAAGTTTGATAAAATATCTTTCATAAAACTTTTATAGTGTAATCCATGCCTAACATAACTACAAAAGGTTGAATGGTTTTTCATTCAGTTAGGCCAGCATTACGCTATAAAAGTTTTAGAAAAGTTCTTATATAAAACAAGAAAAATACAACCAATAAACTGATCGTTTGCACTCGCTCGAATATAACCGATCGGCTTATTGGTTGTATATTTCAAGTTTTATAAAAGCACTTTTACAAAACTTTTATAGTGCAATCCCGGCTTAAGAATTAAGTTTTATTAGAATTAATTTTATCAAGTCTGCTTGCGGACCATAGGTTGAGAAACACTAGGCTATGGAAATACACTTTTATATCCTCAACAACATAGGCAGAGATAGACTTGGAAGTCTGGGGGGGGGGGCACGATGATGATGTCAATTCATATATACATTAGATCAGTCGACTTCACTTTGACCCCCCGCATCTCCGCCCAGGCTCAACAATAAAAAAAAATGAGACGTGTCCTCTCAGACTCCTCGGTAACCTTTGAAAAACGGCTACCCATAAGGAAATTCAAAAACACACACACGAAACCTTGTAGTTTCGATTTCAATTCGGGTAAAGTTTTTAAAATTGGGTCAAAGTGGACATTGAAAGGCGATTTTTCTTATACTTCAAATATTTTTTTGTCAAAATTTAAATACTAATTTGTGTGGGATGTTGGTATAAATCTTAATTATTTATGATAATGACGTGAGAAAACAAACAACCAGCCAATTTGTCTGCTTCAGGGTTCGGAAGATAGATGGCAGCACTTCACAAGCAACAAAAACAAACTTCACATTAGGTTCACAACACATGCACCCATTCGTTAGAGAGGTACAGTAAAGCAATACAGAACGAGGTCCACGCGCCATTTAGTAATGGTAGCATTACCAAAGATCCCAGACAACTAAGCTCAGCCACCATTACCACCACTAAATTGTACAATGCACCAATAAGCATTCCTACAAATTGGAATATGCATTCTGGGTGTATATGTGTGGCACCAGAATATCTTGTTGCTGGTGTCGGGGTTCAGGAATAGAGTTGGGAACATGCCTTTCCTTCCCCCCCCCCCCCCGGGGGGGGCCCCCTGTAGCAAGTTTATAGCGTGAAAAATAAAAATTGATAAGAGTCGTCCCCATTCCCCAGGGCGGGAGCCCCAATTACGATCATGACCCACAATTTCGGAAACGCGTGCCCAAGAATATTTTAATAAAAAAAAAAGAAACCACGCCACAAAATACATTTCTTTAATAAACAAACATGAAAAAAAAACACGATTTTCAGGGAATCAAACCAAAACAAGGCTAACAAATCAAAAAGCACGTGGTAAAACCAATGAAACTAGTCACAGACTCGGATTCACCCCGCCGATTCCTAAGAGGGGGGAGGGTCACCCCCCAGACTAAGAATTAGCGGACCCATTATGAGGGTAAATTAACATTTACTAATATATAAGATTGATCAGGCTACACAGAGACATGTTTCAATACATCACGGACATGAAAATAAATTATTAGGATCAACCTGAACTCAAAACAAAAATCGATTAGAATTCTCTTTTTCTAGTAATTAAAAATAAAACATTTTTTTTAATATATTTGTACATTACTGTAAATTAAACGGATCTTGAAAATAGAAATGAAAAAAGTATTTAATTAATGACAAATGTAAACAAGACACACACACATATTAATGTTTACGAGCACCAGCACCATGCCGGCAGCCTCTATAAATTGAGAAATCAAAAGTCGGGCTTTTTACTACGAGATCTTTTAAAATATATAAAAACATTAAGGGGGGAAAAAACAAACACCTGTAACATCATTAATTGATTTGAAAAAAAATTCACAAACCTGTGTTTGTTTCCTCGGGGGTGTTAAAAAAAATAAAACAGGTGAGTTTTCAATAAACCCGCGAGAACTGTCTTCTCAGGAGTGCCGTGTGCAACGCAGTAGCCGAAGGAGAAAGGTACAGTCTCAGTAATGGCGGCGGCGGCTGTGGCTGGCAACATTAAATATATATGAAAACGAGCGGGGGTGGGGGAGAAAGGAGATATCGCTGATTCCTCTTATGGTAATGAATCCGTGTGTTTTTGTGCGAGAACATTTCTTTTTTTTTTTTTACTACTAGTACTGCGGACCGGTGAAATATTGGAGAAATAATTTGCGGGCCGGCAACAAAACTAGATAAATACGAGACAAAAACGAATGGTATAATTTGCGGACCGGCAATAAATAAATTAATAAGAGGAAATAAATAGTGGAGGTAATTTGTGGACCGGCAATAAAATAAATAAATAGAAGAAAATAGTAGGAGTAATTTGCGGACGGGAAAATATCAATACATGTACATAAAAAAACAAGTAATTTGCGGACCTGCAATGTATAAATAAATAGGAGAAAAAAATGAGTAGTAGAAGTAATTTTCGGACTAGATAAATACGAGACAAAAACGAATGGTAATTTGCGGACCAGCAATAAATAAATTAATTAATAAGAGGAAATAAATAGTGGAAGTAATTTGTGGACCGGCAATAAATAAATTAATTAATAAGAGGAAATAAATAGTAGAAGTAATTTGTGGACCGGCAATAAATAAATTAATAAGAGGAAATAAATAGTGGAAGTAACTTGTGGACCGGCAATAAATAAATTAATAAGAGGAAATAAATAGTGGAAGTAACTTGTGGACCGGCAATAAAATAAATAGATAGAAGAAAATAGTAGGAGTAATTTGCGGACGGGAAAATATAAATACATGTACATAAAAAAACAAGTAATTTGTGGACCTGCAATATATAAATAAATAGGACAAAAAAATGAGTAGTAGAAGTAATTTTCGGACCAGGGAAATAAAAATAAATTGTAGAAATTAATATAAGTAGTAATTTGCGGACTGGTAAAGTATAAATAAAACGAAAAAATGAATATTAGAAGTAATTTACGCTCTGGAAACAAATAAATAAGCAAGAGAGAGAATGTGTAGTAATTTGCGGACCGGCAAAATATAAATAAATTGAAGAAAAAAGGAATAGTACATGTAAAATTCACGGATCGACAATATATAAGTAAATAGGAGACAAAATGAGTAGTAGAAGTAATTTTCGGACCAGAAAAATAAAAATAAATTGGAGAAATAAATAGTGGAAGTAATTTGCGGACTTGATAAATAAATAGCTAGAAGAAATAAATAATAGAAGTGATTTGCGGACCTAAAATATAAATAAACAAAAGAAAAAATGAATACTAGAAGTAATTTGCGCTCTGGCAACAAATAAATAACCAGGAGAGAAAATATGGGGCCACGCAAGTATTACGTCAGTTAATTTTTAGCCATTTTTGACCCCCTCCCCGTCAGCAAAGCTCTGACCCTCCCTTGTCAGCCAAATTTCGTCATCTCTGCCCCTACTTACTAACACATATCGGTGGGATCAAAGACGTACGCGTTGGAGGGCATAAGGGGGGCTCGTGACCCTCCCCCACCCCTAGACGATCAAAAATTTATTTTTTTTAACGCAAATTTTTATGTAGTAATTTGCGGACCGGGAAATATAAATAGAGAAAAAAGAAAAAATTAATACCCCCGAATTATATTGGACCAGCAATAAATAATTAAATAACACAAATAAATAGTTAAAGTAATTTACGGACCGGCAATAAATGAATAACTGGGAGAAAAAACGAGTAGTAGAAGTAATTTGCGGACCGGTAAAATACAAATAAACCTAAGAAAACACGAATAGTGGAAGTAATTTGCGATGCGGCAACAAATAAATAAACATGAGAGAAAACGTATAGTAATTGCGGACTACAGCAATAAAAAAATATAGGACAAATAAATAGCAGAAGTAATTTGCGGGCAGACAAAATATAAATAAATAGAAGAAAAACAAATAGTAATTTGCGGACAGGCAACAAATAAATAAGTAGGAGAAAAATAAACAGTAGAAGTAATTTGTGGACCTCCTAACCAGTTCATAAACTGCCGCTCTGTCTCATTGAAGAGCTATATTCATATGGTCGAAGACCTGATGGGCTATGATGGAAAATGTGTGTGTATGTGATGCATATCCTATCGTGAAGTTTGTTTCTATGTAATGTTTAAAAATTGTTATAGTTTCTGCCATCTGCCATCAATTTATCAAACTGTGAGCGAAGTGTAATGAATGAATTATTGTACCATGTTAGACCTGTTGCTCTCCGTGAAGAAACTTTTTAACGGGGGGGATCGGCCAACACCAGCTAGAGCAGATTAGAGCAACACTCTGATCTAGCTGGTGTTGGATCGGCTCGCATTCGCGCCTTGAAGTTGGGAACTACAGAAAGCCAACTTCAACCAACCACCACTGTGGAATTTGCGGACCGGCAACAAATAAATAAGTAGAAGAAAAACGAATATAGTAGAGAAGTACAGTAACGGATACCCCTCTTTTACGGCCAAATTATGTTTCTTATCTGTATAATGAAATTATGCATTTCAAACCCCTGATTAACGGTCGCCCCTCTTTTACGGACGAATTTTTTTGTCCCGTCGGTGTCTGCAAAAGAGAGGTCTTACTGTAATTTGTGAATCGGCTAAATAGTTGTAGTATATTTTGTGAACCAGCAAAATATAAATATATAGAGGAAAAATAGTGGAAGTAATTTGCAGACTGGTTGTGCAAATAAATAAATAGAGGAGCATACACACATAGTAATTTGCTGACTGCCAATAAATAAATATGAGAAAAAATTGATAATAAAAGTAATTTGCAGACAGGCAAAATATAAATGAATCGAAGAAAAATAATTAATAGAAGTAATTTTCAGACCGATAAAAAATAAATAACTAGGAGAAGGAAACGAGTAGCAGAAGTAATTCACGAAATGATTAAATGTAGGTCTAAATATATAAATAGAAGGAAAATTAAAAAGTAGAAGTACAGTAATTTGTGGGCAGGCAACAACGAAATAAATAGAATAAAAAATGAATTCTAGAAGCGATTTTCTGATCGGCAATAAATAAATAAATAGGACAAAAAAAATGAGTTTTAGAAGAAATTTGCGGACTGGAACTAAATTAATTAATTAAATGAAAAAAAAATGAATAGTAGAAGTAATTTGCTGACCGGAAAAGATATAAGTGGGAGTAATTTGTGGACCGGGAAAACATAAATAAATAGAAAAAATACATAGAAGTAATTTGCGGACCAGCGAAAAATAAGTAAATAGGAGGGAACAATTTGCACTCCGGGAAAAAATGAATAAATTGTACAAATAATTCACAGACTTACTGACGGCCCAGACAGAAATTAAATCCAATATATAATTACGGTTTAATATTCAAAATTAAATCTAAAAAAATCACTCTAATAGTGATCCCAAGATGTAGACCCTCGGAGGGCCGCAACCAGGGGAGGGTGGGGGGAGGGTCTGATGCCCCCAGACCCTTGATCAGGAAGGGCCAGCGAATTTACTCTTTGTTCGTTCAAAATTGCCTGTCAGGTTCGTCAAAATGGATACATGCCGGTTACGCTGGTGAGAGAAAAAATAACTGCAATGTGCATTACTCAACAATAATTGTTGTTGAGTAATGCTGATTGCAGGTATCCTTATTTATAATGGAAGAAATCGATACATCACTAGTAAGGGAGGGAAGGTCGTACAAGGTCCCTGAATCATCTTTCGTAAAATACGGGATGATTCAGACCTTGTACATGGATGATTCAAATATTATCTCGTATTTTTATTCGTTGGGACAGAACAGACAAATTTTTCCATATTAAATTCGGCTCTTTGGGGGGGGGGGGGTGGTCGATGCCGCTGTGGTGGTCGAGTGATCATGGTGATGGATTCACATCGCGAGTACCCGGGTTCGAACTTGGCTCGTTGCCATAGTGGTGGTTGGCTGAAGTTGGTTTTCTGTGGTTCCTAACTTCGAAGCGTGAATTCGAGTCGATCTCCCCATTGTCTTGCCACAGAGAGGAACAGATCAACAACGATATAGTTATTCAATCATTACACTTCGCTCATAGTTAGAAAAATTGACGGCAGATGACCGCGCAACACTTCACGTTAGGTCCACAACACATATATGAACAGCTTCCAGCAATGGCTTCTTAACTCCTGGGCCCACCCGGGCATGAACAGGGGGACTCGAGGGAAGAGGGACCTGAGAAAAACGAGAAGTAGTTGAATTTTTCGAGAATTGGCCAGGGCCTCAGGAAAATCACTTGGCCCGAGGGCCCATGGTGTTCTTAAGACGACTCTGGCTCCCAGCATGGCCCAGGTCTTTTTCGAGCACCAGCTAAAATCTCTTCATTGAGACAAAGCGGCGGGCCATGATCTGGTTAGGAGGAGGAGGAGGATGGCGATTTTTTCTCCCCCCCCCCCCCTTCTCACTGGATCCGTGCCTGAGCGATGGCAGACATCTTCAGCTTTGAATGGGGGCAGGCGTATCCAGGGCAATTAAATTAACGTGCAATAAGCACAGCTGTAACGTTGGTAGATTGCAGTATTAATATTTTAATGATTTTTGACGAAAACTGCTCGTGGTGACATTTCTTGCTAGGAGTATGAAACGTTGTTTTGGGTTTTTTCAGTCCAATAGATGGCATCGCATCACATTTGCTAGTATTGGTTAGAATGTCTCTCGTTGTTCGAGAACATTCTCGCTGTTAGATGGCTGTAGTTTCTACTACCATAAATGGGGGTCCATGACGCAAAGATTTCCGCGATGAGGGGGGGGGGGGTTCACGACTAAATGTACTTAGAAATCACCGCTTTAGAGTGAAGAAAAGTAATTTTGCCATTTTTGGTCTTTATTCCCTTGTTAAAACTGACTATTCAATCTCATGTTTTTCATAATAACTGTTGACACGAGCAAATGCCAGATATTTTCATAGCTCAAATTATCCTTGTTCGACTCTTCATTTATTTTATTTTTTTCGAATCTCTACTCACAGTAATTTACTTATGCTGGTATAAATACATATTTGTGTAGTCAAGACCCGTTGATTTAGTTGACGAGCATTACAGTTTACATCGATGAAAACGCTGCGACGTAAAACACAGACATGACGTGAGCTGAATTTTCGCACAATCATCATAAGAACTACTGTTATTCGAGACCGATTAATTAATATTCACCCCATAATTTTGATGCATGAATCACGCATCTAGATCTTAGAGGAGATCTAGGTCTAAGGCCGGGATTACATTATGAAATTATTATAGAAGTTCTTTTATGAAACTTGGAAAATGCAACCAATAAGATAATCGGTTACATTTGCTCGAATGCAACCGATTGATCTGACGCACAAAACAAAACATGGTGTGTGATTCAGTAGAAACTTCCTTAGCAGACATTCTCCGTTAGCGGACACCTCCTGTTAACAGATACTTTTCGGATCCCCGGTCGCATTGATAAATATGATAATCCGCTAATTAATTACTTGATTAATTTAACATAACTATTGTCCGGGATGCTGATTCCGAATGGTCATGTTTGTTTTGTTTGCACATGTTGATACGTGTGAAGAAAGCGAACATAACCGATAATGTTATGTACATTTATTTCTTCTTCACACTTATTTTAATTTGATCTTTATTGCAAAACATGTGTGTTGCACGTACCATGTAAGGGTAAAAATAATTAATGGGTTCAATGAAGAGAAGAAAGGTTATAATTTTTTCCATATTCATCAGATTTTAGTTGGAAATTATGTATAATCACCGGTAAAAGTGATAGATGTAGTGAAATTTAATCAAATTTTCTTTATCGAGGCTATTGATGATAATGCATAACCACCGGTGTATCACTTTTGCACACAGTAACGTATTGCAACCAATTGCGACCGAAGCCAAACGTCGTATAAATGTGAAAGGCGTATAAACGAGGTTATGCTGTGTATCGTAACTCCCCAATAGCGGACAAAAGTTTTAGTCCCATGGGTGTCCGTGTTTTTTCTAAGCAATAATATTACGCTCTAAGCAATAATAATATGCTGCCACCTATCATATAAAAAACAAAACAACTATTCGATTAAAATTAATGACCTGTTTTTGATTGATCTGCCACACACAAAAAAAAGAAAAAATGGTGGATATTATTAAATATTTTCGTAACAATAATACTAGTTTAATCATCAAGTGTTTTCGTTAACCCAGTCAATCCAGGGCCGTCTCTATTCTACCGTAGAATAGAGACGGCCATGGTCAATCGCACTAAATATTCGGGTTTGATAATGGAAAAGAGGTTCAGTTTCTCCCGGCAGTGTGGCTTCGGTCATGCTTAACAGACTAAATAAGCCATCGGCATTCAAACCTTTCAATTCGAAACAAAACTATTCTATACAAGATGGCAATTAGACCGATTCTTCTGTATGCTGCACCTGTCTGGTTGTTCTCGCTTAAAATGAATATCACCGCTCTAAAGAGATTTCAAAACAAGACTCTACACTGGACATCCGTCGTTCGTAAGGAATGTTAATATCAGAAGGGATTCTGGTGTGACTGGCATAACATCATACGCAAAAAAGCTGGCGAGAAATGTATTTGATAAATTGAACGATTCTGAAATTCAACGCCTTGCTGAAATTTCTCCATACGACAGTAGACAGAGAGCACGACTGAAAAAACCTAAAAACTTTTTGCATATGCCTAGACCTGCACTGCCAGGCCTATGAGCATTTATGACATGAATGTCGCTCTCCACTTGTTAATACAAGATATACTGAAGACTGGATGTTGTGAAGATATTTATTATTTTAGATGTTAATTTTTTAAGGAAGGAAAAAACTCATCTCTGCCTCTACCGGGAGTCGAACCCGGGTCCCTCGATTGCCGGACGAGTGCTCTGACCACTAAGCTACAGAGGAGATAGAGATTTTCCTTCGCTAGAGCGTATATATGCTGAACGGAACCGTGCAATGGACGGTGAAACCGATCAGCTAATAGCTCATGGACGACGAGCCACCAGAGGGCTATATATATATGACATGAATGTCGCTCTCCACTTGTTAATACAAGATATACTGAAGACTGGATGTTGTGAAGATATTTATTATTTTAGATGTTAATTTTTTAAGGAAGGAAAAAACTCATCTCTGCCTCTACCGGGAGTCGAACCCGGGTCCCTCGATTGCCGGACGAGTGCTCTGACCACTAAGCTACAGAGGAGATAGAGATTTTCCTTCGCTAGAGCGTATATATGCTGAACGGAACCGTGCAATGGACGGTGAAACCGATCAGCTAATAGCTCATGGACGACGAGCCACCAGAGGGCTATATATATATGACATGAATGTCGCTCTCCACTTGTTAATACAAGATATACTGAAGACTGGATGTTGTGAAGATATTTATTATTTTAGATGTTAATTTTTTAAGGAAGGAAAAAACTCATCTCTGCCTCTACCGGGAGTCGAACCCGGGTCCCTCGATTGCCGGACGAGTGCTCTGACCACTAAGCTACAGAGGAGATAGAGATTTTCCTTCGCTAGAGCGTATATATGCTGAACGGAACCGTGCAATGGACGGTGAAACCGATCAGCTAATAGCTCATGGACGACGAGCCACCAGAGGGCTATATATATATGACATGAATGTCGCTCTCCACTTGTTAATACAAGATATACTGAAGACTGGATGTTGTGAAGATATTTATTATTTTAGATGTTAATTTTTTAAGGAAGGAAAAAACCGGGTTCGACTCCCGGTAGAGGCAGAGATGAGTTTTTTCCTTCCTTAAAAAATTAACATCTAAAATAATAAATATCTTCACAACATCCAGTCTTCAGTATATCTTGTATTAACAAGTGGAGAGCGACATTCATGTCATATATATATAGCCCTCTGGTGGCTCGTCGTCCATGAGCTATTAGCTGATCGGTTTCACCGTCCATTGCACGGTTCCGTTCAGCATATATACGCTCTAGCGAAGGAAAATCTCTATCTCCTCTGTAGCTTAGTGGTCAGAGCACTCGTCCGGCAATCGAGGGACCCGGGTTCGACTCCCGGTAGAGGCAGAGATGAGTTTTTTCCTTCCTTAAAAAATTAACATCTAAAATAATAAATATCTTCACAACATCCAGTCTTCAGTATATCTTGTATTAACAAGTGGAGAGCGACATTCATGTCATATATATATAGCCCTCTGGTGGCTCGTCGTCCATGAGCTATTAGCTGATCGGTTTCACCGTCCATTGCACGGTTCCGTTCAGCATATATACGCTCTAGCGAAGGAAAATCTCTATCTCCTCTGTAGCTTAGTGGTCAGAGCACTCGTCCGGCAATCGAGGGACCCGGGTTCGACTCCCGGTAGAGGCAGAGATGAGTTTTTTCCTTCCTTAAAAAAATTAACATCTAAAATAATAAATATCTTCACAACATCCAGTCTTCAGTATATCTTGTATTAACAAGTGGAGAGCGACATTCATGTCATATATATATAGCCCTCTGGTGGCTCGTCGTCCATGAGCTATTAGCTGATCGGTTTCACCGTCCATTGCACGGTTCCGTTCAGCATATATACGCTCTAGCGAAGGAAAATCTCTATTTCCTCTGTAGCTTAGTGGTCAGAGCACTCGTCCGGCAATCGAGGGACCCGGGTTCGACTCCCGGTAGAGGCAGAGATGAGTTTTTTCCTTCCTTAAAAAAAAAAATTAACATCTAAAATAATAAATATCTTCACAACATCCAGTCTTCAGTATATCTTGTATTAACAAGTGGAGAGCGACATTCATGTCATATATATATAGCCCTCTGGTGGCTCGTCGTCCATGAGCTATTAGCTGATCGGTTTCACCGTCCATTGCACGGTTCCGTTCAGCATATATACGCTCTAGCGAAGGAAAATCTCTATCTCCTCTGTAGCTTAGTGGTCAGAGCACTCGTCCGGCAATCGAGGGACCCGGGTTCGACTCCCGGTAGAGGCAGAGATGAGTTTTTTCCTTCCTTAAAAAATTAACATCTAAAATAATAAATATCTTCACAACATCCAGTCTTCAGTATATCTTGTATTAACAAGTGGAGAGCGACATTCATGTCATATATATATAGCCCTCTGGTGGCTCGTCGTCCATGAGCTATTAGCTGATCGGTTTCACCGTCCATTGCACGGTTCCGTTCAGCATATATACGCTCTAGCGAAGGAAAATCTCTATCTCCTCTGTAGCTTAGTGGTCAGAGCACTCGTCCGGCAATCGAGGGACCCGGGTTCGACTCCCGGTAGAGGCAGAGATGAGTTTTTTCCTTCCTTAAAAAATTAACATCTAAAATAATAAATATCTTCACAACATCCAGTCTTCAGTATATCTTGTATTAACAAGTGGAGAGCGACATTCATGTCATATATATATAGCCCTCTGGTGGCTCGTCGTCCATGAGCTATTAGCTGATCGGTTTCACCGTCCATTGCACGGTTCCGTTCAGCATATATACGCTCTAGCGAAGGAAAATCTCTATCTCCTCTGTAGCTTAGTGGTCAGAGCACTCGTCCGGCAATCGAGGGACCCGGGTTCGACTCCCGGTAGAGGCAGAGATGAGTTTTTTCCTTCCTTAAAAAAAAAAAAAAAAAAAAAAAAAAAAAAAATTAACATCTAAAATAATAAATATCTTCACAACATCCAGTCTTCAGTATATCTTGTATTAACAAGTGGAGAGCGACATTCATGTCATATATATATAGCCCTCTGGTGGCTCGTCGTCCATGAGCTATTAGCTGATCGGTTTCACCGTCCATTGCACGGTTCCGTTCAGCATATATACGCTCTAGCGAAGGAAAATCTCTATCTCCTCTGTAGCTTAGTGGTCAGAGCACTCGTCCGGCAATCGAGGGACCCGGGTTCGACTCCCGGTAGAGGCAGAGATGAGTTTTTTCCTTCCTTAAAAAATTAACATCTAAAATAATAAATATCTTCACAACATCCAGTCTTCAGTATATCTTGTATTAACAAGTGGAGAGCGACATTCATGTCATATATATATAGCCCTCTGGTGGCTCGTCGTCCATGAGCTATTAGCTGATCGGTTTCACCGTCCATTGCACGGTTCCGTTCAGCATATATACGCTCTAGCGAAGGAAAATCTCTATCTCCTCTGTAGCTTAGTGGTCAGAGCACTCGTCCGGCAATCGAGGGACCCGGGTTCGACTCCCGGTAGAGGCAGAGATGAGTTTTTTCCTTCCTTAAAAAATTAACATCTAAAATAATAAATATCTTCACAACATCCAGTCTTCAGTATATCTTGTATTAACAAGTGGAGAGCGACATTCATGTCATATATATATAGCCCTCTGGTGGCTCGTCGTCCATGAGCTATTAGCTGATCGGTTTCACCGTCCATTGCACGGTTCCGTTCAGCATATATACGCTCTAGCGAAGGAAAATCTCTATCTCCTCTGTAGCTTAGTGGTCAGAGCACTCGTCCGGCAATCGAGGGACCCGGGTTCGACTCCCGGTAGAGGCAGAGATGAGTTTTTTCCTTCCTTAAAAAATTAACATCTAAAATAATAAATATCTTCACAACATCCAGTCTTCAGTATATCTTGTATTAACAAGTGGAGAGCGACATTCATGTCATATATATATAGCCCTCTGGTGGCTCGTCGTCCATGAGCTATTAGCTGATCGGTTTCACCGTCCATTGCACGGTTCCGTTCAGCATATATACGCTCTAGCGAAGGAAAATCTCTATCTCCTCTGTAGCTTAGTGGTCAGAGCACTCGTCCGGCAATCGAGGGACCCGGGTTCGACTCCCGGTAGAGGCAGAGATGAGTTTTTTCCTTCCTTAAAAAAAAAAAAAATTAACATCTAAAATAATAAATATCTTCACAACATCCAGTCTTCAGTATATCTTGTATTAACAAGTGGAGAGCGACATTCATGTCATATATATATAGCCCTCTGGTGGCTCGTCGTCCATGAGCTATTAGCTGATCGGTTTCACCGTCCATTGCACGGTTCCGTTCAGCATATATACGCTCTAGTGAAGGAAAATCTCTATCTCCTCTGTAGCTTAGTGGTCAGAGCACTCGTCCGGCAATCGAGGGACCCGGGTTCGACTCCCGGTAGAGGCAGAGATGAGTTTTTTCCTTCCTTAAAAAATTAACATCTAAAATAATAAATATCTTCACAACATCCAGTCTTCAGTATATCTTCTATGAGCATTTGTCTGGAAATTATGAATTGATGCACTGGCTCTTGGGGACGAGATGATGATGCATGTCAGTTTAATGAAGTTATATATATATGTATTATCACTATTATTATTGGTGAAAGTCTCACCTTGGCCCTGATAAAACTCCTTTTTTGATGAAAAAAAAAAACTGATTCGTGTGACTTGCCCCTGCTTTTTAGGTTGATGTTGATGATATGATCTTGGTTTTCTTGTTAATGCTGCTAAATTGTAAATATATATAATCTATTTTTCACTAGTCACATTTAATTGCATTTACTCACATTTACTTGTACATATTCGCATTAATATCATTTGTCGTTGGATTATATTACATATGGAATCAAATTGCACTGGTACAGTGTAATCATGTATTGTTTTCTCTCATAAAAAAAACTCTTGGGTATCAGGTGAACCTACGTTTTCACCCACCTTATTAGTAATTAATTATTATTGCAAAGCGCACTATTGCAGCAGGAATTGGCAGAGTCATGATGAAAGGGATTTGAAGGGTTATGACGACCCATTGGAACCCTGTTTCACCAATTATGGTTTTCGCTTTAAGAAATTGCAATCGAGAAAGATGTGGACCAGAATCAGGTCGGTTTAAGTTTTCCTTTACATTAGAATCACTAAAAACTAAATCAGACCACTTTTATTTGTACAAATGTCATTTTACAACACGCAGATAGCAGTTGTTAAAATTTCGAAGCAAACTTGATAACTGAACTAATATTATTGCTCTCATAAAATATTTAATAATATTACATCATATTATTATTTTTTTTGCGGCACATCATTTAAAAACCGGCCACTTATTTTAATCAAAGAATTATAACAGTTGTCATTTTTATATGATAGGTGGCAGGAGGAGCTTCAGTTGAATTATATTCCGTACGTGTTATATAGGGTTGCCAGATTCGAAGACATTGAAACATATATCCCTTCATTGATATGAATGTTTTTGTAGTTTTTTTTCCTCACACGTTGAAATTCCTAGAACTTTTTCTGTTTTTGCATTTTTTAGTGGTTCCGTTTTAGAGTTGGGAAAAATCAGATTTTATTTGTCAGAATAGTGGCGCCATCTATTGTGAACATTGACGTTACCAAGGATGTGCGCAGGCGTCTTCCTTCCAGTTTTCGAATCTGGAAATCCTACTTATCGGTGAATTTACCTTTCTTACAATGTGTAGGTACAACTAATAATGCCCCCTTTGTTTCCCTGACATTCTAGTAGGGAGTTTTAGAGTACCGTGATTCCTCTTCTATCTCATGTTTCCCTTTTTTTTTAACTTTTCTCTGATAAATCCTGTTTCGTTCGTAGTAAACATTATCAGAAAAAAGTAAAAGACACAGGTTATATTCGGAAGTACCTAATCTTCAAAACACGTCTACAAATCTTTAGCTAGATTCGGAAGTTCTTTGCAGCGAGTTGAGGTTTGTGGATTTCAAGCACAAAAACTCTGTTCGTTGTTTCGAAACTTGAAGTGACACAGTTAGTTGATAGCCAAAAGTGGGAAAAAAAAAGTGAGGTATCAAAGCGATTCACACAGGATTCCTTGAAGTTTGCTATCTCAAAAGCAAAGAGGAATTGAAAGAAAAAGCTTTATGTTAGTGAACTGAAAATCCATAAGAGATTCAAAGAAAGAGCTATGGATGGATGGTTTGAAAATAAGAAGCAAAAAAAGTTCTAGTAACTAGCCTCTTGGTAGGAGAGAAAACATTATACTGTACAGTATAATGCTTAAATAATAAATATCTTCACAACAGCCAGTCTTCCGTATATCTTGTACTAACAAGTGGAGAGCGACATTCATGTCATATTAGTTGAATTGTCAAGCTTTTGCTTCAAAATTATATTAACAACATACAGTTGTTGTTTGTGTGCGGTAAATTAACGATCGTAACATACGTAGAACATAGTCCAGAATATCCTCCTTGGCTTTTCATAATTCTAATCACGGAGAATATGGACCGATTGCTAAAAGGACAATTACCAGAACCCGAATTTTAAGGTGATGCTTGGCCCTTTCGCCACCATACAAGCTGGGGGCCCATGCGTCCCCGTAGATTATTTTTTGCGCATGTTACTAACGTAAATTTACCGCACACCAACTGTTACAACTTGGAAGCAAACTTGACGACTCAACTAATATTATTGCTCAAAAAATATTTATCAATATCATACTGTATTGATTTCTTACAAGTGGAAAAATAATCAAAAACCGATTATATCAATTTCGATCGAAGAATCACCACAGTTGCATTTTTTATTTCACAGGTAGGTGACAACAGTAGCAGTTCTAGTTCAGTGATGTTTCTACATGTGATATACAATAGAATCTCCCCCTAAAGGAAAACTTTCGGATACCCGGGGTTCTGAGTACCACACGCATTTTGTGTGTGGATGCTTTTTCTAGTTGGAAGTATGTCACTCGCATCCAGGCCCCCACAAGGGGTGGGCTGGCAAGGCTCCAGCCCTGGGGCCCGGGACAATTTTCATTATTATTTTGTTTTTTCACGCTATAAATCCATCATAAAGGGGGCCCGCAAAAGATTCCAGCCTAGGGGCCTTACTCCAGGGTATGGGGCCATGCCCGCATCAACGGTTCGCTAGTAAAATGCGGATGCAAATTTTTCGAAAAACATCAATTTTATAACTTGTAATTTCCGGATGAAACAGAACATGGCATTCATGAAATTCTGTTTTATTCTTTGAAAGCTCTTCGCGTTCCGGGGTTTTTAAGGGTTCCATTGCGTTTTATCATTCAAAACCCCAAAAGAGCTGTCAGAGAACCCCAGGCTTCCGCAGAACACCAGTTGGAAAACCATCCCCTATACCAGGGGTTCTCAAACTGTGTGCTGCCAACCCAGGCCCGTAGCCTGAAATTTAGTTCAGGGGGAGAGGGGGACCCAAAGTGATAGAGTAATAAATTTGGCCATCTTTTTCGTTTTTTTCTCACATTTCGGGGTGGGGGACCAGACACCCAATTCCCCCCCCCCCCCCAGCGGAGGCTCGGCAAAGGCTTTTCGAAGCGGATTATTTGTCGAACTGCTTAGCCGCGGATAAGCGTTGATCAGAGTAATGGGGGTAATGGGCGCCGCGGTATAGGAAGAAGTTTAACCCCCCCTGCCCCTATACTGTCAAGTGTTTCGCTAGAAACTTTAAGTTGGAAATCCCTTTTCTCTAGTGGCATAGTGGCACCATCTGTTGATAACAGTGCAACCAAATTTTATAACTGATGCACATGACCATGCACAATAGTTGGTGATGCTATCTACGTTTCAAGCTAATCGCTCTCCATGAAATAAACATCCCGCGTTTATAAAATTTTAAAATATTTTTCGGAAAGAAGGAGAAGAAGAAAAAACTTTGACCGGAAAGCACTGTATTGGTCTTTTTTTTTTCATTTATTTCAATGTCCCGTATTCATCCTTGATAAAATATGGTCACAGCTCATTCTGGCAATCTGCCTTCTTTCCCAAGAAACCAGTTTTATGTGACGTCATGATAACGCAAAATTTTTTTGAGATGTTATCTGCATTGTGATTCGTCACTGCAGCGTGCGGCGAGACCTTCCCCCCCTAACGGAAATTTTTTTTTATATTGTCAACAACATCAACAACACAACACAGTCATCACTTGATTTTGATTAATCATGGCGGATCAAATCGCTACTCAAAAATCCCAGGATTCGAGGCCGGAATTGAGTAAAAGCGTCAGCGGCGAAGGACTCCCAGACCCTAAAAGTATCCAGGATTTGACGCAATATGTAAGCTCTCAAATTCTTACCTTCACAGATATTTGTACTTCACAATTTTCAACACACGTTGTTACATATAAAAACGTATCTGAAATGCTTCAACTGGGGAAAGAAAAAGAAGACTTCACCATGAATGGAAACCTTTTTAATATTCTACCTATTTTAATGGAAAAAAGTATATGTGGGACCTTTCTTATCACTTCGGGCATGCCCCCCCCCCCCACATCATATACCCAGGGCTCAGAGGCGGATTTATGGTTTCTCCCCCTATTGGTTGCACAAAATTGGCCGGCCGCCTCCCTATAAATACGCCTCTGTCTCTAAGTCACTCTTCTGGTCACTCACATGCTTGCACACACTCTTATTCACTCCTTTGCTCCCTCGCTGTCTGTGGGGGGGGGGGGGTCACTTTTTTGGCACTCACCGACCTGGTCATTTGCTCTCTTGGTCAAGGCTTGGTAAATCGAAAACCTATTTAGGCGTCAGCCCAATTTGTTACTAACCAAGCATTGTATTTCGCTGAATAAAAAGGTTCGAAATGATGTTTTCTTTCACTTTTCCTGTGTTAAAAGATGTAGAGTAATGAAATCAGAAAATTCTGTGTCAATCTTAGACTCAAATCTTAAAATTTACTCCAATGTAGCAACCACATTTAGAAAACTTACGGCTCCAATACCAATTTTCTTGTCGTTCATTATTTGTCCAGTCCTGCTCTAGGTCATTCTTTTGGCCACATGCTTGCACACAGTTTTGGTCACTACATGATTATAAACTCGCTAGGCCACTCTTTTAGTTGCTCACTGACCTTGTTCTCTAGGTCAGTTGTTTGGTCACTCATATGCTTGCAAACTGTTTTTCTCACTCCATGCTTATATACTAGCTAGGCCAATCTTTTTGTTGCATTGCGAACTCTCTAGTTCACTCGTTTTGTTGCTCACTGACCTAGTCTCTCTCTCTATGTAAAGGTAGATTTATGGTGTTCAGCCCTTCAGGTTACACAAATTTTACCACTGTTCTCCCATATTATAATAATTTTCTTGACCACTCATTCCTCAGAGTTGCTGCCCCACAGAAATTGCTGGATTCTGGCCAGGGCTGCAATTGGGGGAGGGTCTAGTGCCTGGTTGCTGGACCAGAGGAGATTCAAATTTCACCCTTTAATCTCTCATTCAACATTACAAGGGGACATCGACCCTAGAAATCCACAAGGTGTGATTGGTAAGTAGGATGAGTTACCTCTACCTTCAAAAATGTGAACAGCCTGACATGTTGGTCTTAGCAAGGTGATGAGACCGTGGACTACTTTCAGCAACCCTTTTCCAATGGTAGTCATGAAGGACAGCAGTTGACAAGGAAGTCCTGACACAGGAGCGTCAGATCAGCCGAACTACTCAGTCAATCAACTCTCTTGCTGGTTGAGATTGAAGTGCCGTACTGATCCACGGTCCAGTGATTATATACAACTATAATACATTGAATATGTTAAATATATGCCCCCCCCCCCCCTATTGACATTTCATTCCAAGTTGCAATCTTGGAACAGTTTCTTTTCCCACTAGAGTGCCACCATTATGCATGTATAACAGAGATTCCAATTGAACACAACATGTATTTATTATATCACACAGGGTCAAACGGTCAGGCTAGCATCAATCAAACATATATGTTACAGTATAATAAAATGAAAGTATTTCATGCTTTTGTGATTGTGATTATTTTTCATGAATAAAAATGATTTTCCACAAGTGCAATGCCATCACAAGTGTAAAATACCATAATCCGAATCTCAGTGAATGGTTCTCTCCACTCCTTGTCATATGGAGTGAAAACGATGCTTGATCAAGCTTCAAGCTGGTACCAAAATTTCCTTTTTCTCCTTGAGCAGCAGGGATTATCCTTGTCTTTCGGACTATTTTTTACAAGCATTAGTAGATGGTGGGCCTCCTGATTTTTTTTCTTTTAATCCCAGTTTAAGGAAACATCTGTCAAAAGAAGGGCCAGTTTAGAGATTATCTGCGTGCACAAAAAAAAACCCCCAGAGTTTGAAAAAGTCCCCCGCAAAATAAACTATAGAATCTAGCGATTTCATCGTATGATAATTCAGTATTGTAGTACGTTTATTTTCAGAAGCTGTTTCTGAAATACATGCACTTGTTTGTGTTGTGTTCGATAATTATCAATTTTCAGTTAATACTGATGTCAAATTCCTATTTTAAAATGCTTTTTGTGCTCCTATTTTGTTTTTACACAATGTTTCGATTCATTTTGCAGGTCCAGAGTCTCCTTCAGCAGATGCAGGATAAATTCCAAATTATGTCTGACCAGATTCTTGCGAGAAATATCCTTTCTTATCTGTATATATTTCTGATGATAGAATTTTTTTTCCCCAAAATGTTAAATATGAGTGAAAAAAACCATAATACATTGAGCTCATAATATCATGAACTTGAACGTTTTTATATTTAAGTATTGATTTTAATTGAAGATTAAAATACTTTCATAATTGTTATGCATGATATAATCCTTGATTTCTATCATTTAAATTAGTGTTTTATATAATGCAGGTGATATCGAACCCATTTGGGGATGGTTAGCAACTAAAGGTATGGCATACAAGTTTATAAGAGGAAAGTTTATAAGCTGAGAAAGAATTCTGACCATATTTAATTGTTAGTACAGTCGCCCCCCCCCCCCCTGTATTCACAGGGGTTTCTTCAATAATTTTTTGCAAAGTCTTTGGAAATTTTCTAGCTGCCTCCTGCTCAGCAGAGACTTGATCGCCAGTGATTTTTGCACTGCCTGATCCATTTCTTAAATCTATGAAACCAGCCTTTACTTGCATAAAATTCTGATGAGTGCCCTTTCCTTTATAGAAGAGTAAAATTATTTTCTGCCTTTTCTGTTATAATATTACAAGCAATTAGAATACCTTTTTGTATCAGTCTTGTAGCCACAAAAAACAGTATTTTCTGTACGAGAAACAAGAATCCCGCAGGCGATGCAAAGTTTTCACTGCCACGGGTGTAGCTACAGCCACGACTATAGGAATTTCAGATTCCTTTTTCTTGATATATCTCACTGTAGATTCGTTGATTCCGTAATGGCGGACTACAGCAGATATTGACTTACTTTCACCAAGCATAGTCAATATATCTAATTTTTCTTGTCAAGTTTTCACTTTTTTTTGTCTTTTCAAAGCATTATCAGTAGCATTAGAAGAATGAGCCACCCTGAACATGCACTACTCAAATTTTTAAACAAAACATGTGAATGACGATTGCTGAGTGCTGCCAAAAAAAAAAAAAAATTCAAATAAAAGAAAAAAATTGAATACAGGGAGCTTATTGTATTTATTTAAAAAAAATTGTCCTATGGTGGTGGTTCTTGAAGTGTGTCAGGGCTTCTAGTGGCATTGGGGTAAGCTGGCCATATCCATTTGTACTTGTTTAGTCGAGACTGTCCATACCTTTAGGGAAAGAGCGCAAACCATCCCAATATGGTCTCTGTGCAGTCAGCGGTCATGTCTGTTTATCTGTACTTGTTCTGTGCTTTGAAGTGGCTCTTTGATAACTAGTCTGGGAGCCGTGAGTGAGGAAAGTTTGAGAATCACTGCCTTATGGCAATATGACCGGAGGGTGTACTGGAAAGAAAGTCACGTTTTCCTCTTATGTTCAGATCTCTCACACAGGCTCGTAACTAGGCTGGGGCAACCAGGGCACTGGCCCAGGGCCCAAACCAAATGGTTTGCCCCATTAAAAATGTACATTTATTATGCATGGAATAATCCCTTCGGGGGGGGGGGGGGGGGGTCATAGGAAAAAAAGTTTTCCCCTAGGCCCAGAGAAGGCAAGCTATGGCCCTGCTCTCATATTTAGTTTCAAATTACTTTTAATTTTGCTAACCTTTAGAATTTTACCAAACCAATTTTTTTTTTCTCTTATCAGTTGTAATAATGGGGGGTGTGAATATGTGTTGTTTTGACTGTTTCCATGCTGTTGGAAATAAATGACATTAAAATAAAAATAACTATAAATAATTACAATAAAATGCCATTCGTCTCAGGGTCAATAGTCAGAAATTTATTTTGTAGGAAGTGGGTAGCAAACTGATATCGTCATTAGCCTTAACCACGTAATGCATGCTTAGAGGCTTTATAAGCTTGATATTTGCCTGGTATTTGTTAGAGTCCTTCTTGACATAAAAGTGTATGATTTATTTGTTGATAGAGATCACTGCACTGTGCTGTTGTAAGAAGTGCGCAGGCGGACGGATGGCAGTGAGTGCATAAATCTCCTGGTGCAAGACACAAGAAAATGTGTTTAGAATTAGCTCTAAACTAGTCTAACTAGATCTTAGAGAACAAAAATAATCAAAATGGTTGGAAACACATGAATATTAATCTATATACCGTATATACTCGTGTATAAGCTGACCCCTCCCCCCACTTCAGGATCACCAAAACCGCAATAAACTTAAAACCTGTGTATAAGCCGACCCCAAAAAAATCCATGCATTTTAGAGAAAAAAAAATTCTTATATTTTCATAGAAAATGAATAGCTTGCGGAAATTTACAACAGAAAATGATTCAAACTTTTTAATCCATTTCTTTTGCATCTCCAAGCTCATCGTAATCCATTAGATCATCATAGGGGGTGCGGCATCTTCGTTTTTATCCTCATCTGGGCTGTCGCCGCCATTGTTGCTTTCAAAGAGGATATCATCTTCAGTTTTGTTTATCGCATTGCTGATGCAACACTTTTTGAAGGATTGGATGATAGTTTCGGCGGAAGCACAATTCCACGCTTCATGTACCCATTGGCATACTAGGTCAATGTCAGGTTTCTTCAAGGCACAACTTTTTGTAGTTTCTTTATCATCGGAACTCATCCATTCGTTCCACAAAGTCCTCAAATAGTCTTTGAGAAGCTTGTTGATGCTTATATCTAAAGGCTGTACAATCTACGTTAGCCCATCTGGTATCAAAACCAATGATGTTTTCGATTTCTTTGACATTTTCGATTTCTTTTGATACAAAAATGGCTACTGATTGCAGGGGTAGATATTTTCTCATCAAAAACTGACCTGAGTATAAGCCGACCCCCCCCCCCCCCTCCACTTCAGGAACAAATTTTTCCATAAAAAAACTCGGCTTATACACGAGTATATACGGTATATAAAATTGATTTTCTGTGTGTGTGTGTGTCTGTCTGTTCTCTGTACTAGAGATACGAAGCCCAGAAAATTAAATACAAAGTAATTAGTCGGACGTACTTTTGAGTTGGATATTCATGCAATAACATTGATTTCAACTTTTCATTTATATCTTCTCAAGCATGAAAATTAATGCTTTAATATTCAACTGCATAAATTCATATAGTTTAGGTTGTTTTAAAATTAATTATGGGCCCATAAAGTGCATTGAAGAAATTCCACAGCTTTAATTAAGCAATTTTGGAAGCTGAAACAGGCAGATTGATAACTTGAAGTTCAAAAGGGCAGGGAATAGAAATACTTAGCGCCCTTAAAAAGGAGGAAAAAAATATTAATTTCTACGTTTCTTTAAATCTAGATTAGTTTCTTTCATGAGTCGTGCAGGAAGTCGCCATATTTGTTAACTTAGACATGGTTTACATGTCCCTCAAAGAAAGAGGGAGCTATCACGTGATCCAAAAAGCCTCATTAAAGAATACCCAAGGAACGCCTGGTATTATAGCTAGTCTCCTATAATTTGGCATGAATCTCGCAACAGTATAATGTTTTTGACAATTCTTGTTATAATTTATGCTACTTACTGAACTAATCAAAATAAAATTATTGTGCTTAACATGTCCACTCGATGAAATGGGCCATCGCATCGACGACTTGGAGAAGGACATTGCTGACTTGATGACGCAAGCGGGTTTGGAAGAAGCCGGTGCGGATAAATGACAACGAGCCTCCCATGCTGACTTTCACAGGTCCTACAGCTCCAGCAGCGACCAGTGAAAGGAGAGCATGCTCATTTAAATGATTGTGAAAACTGCTTATTTTATCGAAAACAATGATTTTGTGTTTCATTTCTAAGTTGAAATCTTTTTTTTCTTTGTCATCTGTTTCTGAATTTACTAAACATTTTTGTGAGGTATGATGTTTATTATTCTTTTATTTAAAAAAAAAAGATGAAATGTAAATTTTGTTGTGTAACTTGATAAACGTAGAATTTTGTGTGATTTGATGATACTCTTATGATTTATTAAATTATATAATTTGTGTAGTAAATTTACATGCTTATTTTTTACATGTTCTGGTATCTTTAGTTAAGTATTTTTTCAGACATATGCTTATGAATATTGTACAGCTGTTCATGCTATAACTGCTCATGAAACAATGACCCTCATTGGTATAATAATGAAGAGGTAGTAGCTGAGACTATCTTTGCATTTTGTAAAGTTCCTTTTTTTTTTTCTTCTACATTTTAAAGATTTGCAAGAAAAAACCTGACGCATCAGTAAAAGTGAAATTTTTTGAAATGCTAAAGTATTAAATGTGTGTGAAAATATCAAATCTTGGAGAATAAAGCGTCATTATGTTGTGAATTTTTCAAAAAAAATCAATGATTGATTGTTATCTTTTCACTTTTTAAAAAATGTTGTTTGTATGATCATTAGAAACAAAATATTCGGAAAAAGAAATGACAATGCCGGAAGTGTAGTAGTTTGTGATGTGAAAAATACATTTTTATACATAAATCTTGGCACTTGCCACACTTGCGGGAATGTTGTAGCAGCCACTATCAAAATAAGCCAGTGAATGTTTCTCATTATCATATATTGCATGAGTATTCTATGTTGTGAAACTGCTGCTCAAAGCTTATCAGGAGCATGAGTGCTATTACTTTTGCACATAAGTCAAAGTACATTCACACACACAATGCTTTTAAAAAGTTCCAGAATTTTTTTTTATTGAGAAAGAATGCATACAAAAACACTATTTGTACTGGTTTTTTCCAAAGTAGTACTTCGTGCAACTATTGCTTCCAGCTTTCATACAAAGTTTGAATATATATAGGATATTTTTTACTGCACATTTCTAGTGTGACTTGCTTGTTGTGCTTCTCAATTTTTTCAACCTTGCAGCAACTTTTCATCTGGTGGGAAGTAAAATGTCACAATGGACGAGATCTGGGCAATAAGCTGGTTGTGGGAGAACAGTACAGTAATACAAAATTTTGGAAGGGGATGCTTCTCTAGTTCTCTAAAGAAATGCAACAAGCGACACTGAAAGTGCATTGGAGGATGTGGCAAAAAAACAAACAAACTTGTAATTTGCATTCGTATCTTTGTATGAATTCTGACAAAAAATGTGTGGTTACATGTGGCACTACTTCTAAGGAAATAACACTAATTATTATTTAAGGGGTTGAAAATCAAAATGGTTAACTGAAGTGATCACATAAACTAATGGTCACTGAAGTCCTAGAAATTTGTTAACATGTATTTAATATTTGAAGGGAGTAATCACTCGTATTTAGCAGGATTGCCCAAGTGCTACTAAAGTGGGGGAGAAGGTAGAAATTTCGGAGATGGCAATTCTCTCTTGGGATTGGTTCAGCATGTTTATTATTGTTCAGGAAATCCCTGGAAGGAATAGCAATGAAAGGCAAGGACGATGGTTAGCTTCTCTTCAACCCAGGGTTTGTGCTGTCAATATTCTGAAGAGTGGTGAAGTTATGTCTGCTTTTGTAAAGTGATGTAAATTGTAAAGAATCCAATTGTGTCATTCAGGTGTTACTTCAGAATTAGTTTTTGCTATCGTGAGCGATTTGGACAAGAGCAGGGTTTGGAAACATTGGTGGTGCTATTTTCTATCCTTGTAGGATTTCTCCCTTCAACTCCATATATAGTTCTAATAAAAAAAGAAATTTCAAGAATTTTACTAGATTTCCTGTAATTTCTTCATGAAAATTCTAAATTCCACTAAAATAATCATCAGTAAAGATGGAAGTTTTGGTAACAAGCCAAAAAAAAGAAAGAACAAATGAAAAATACTTGCTTTTGAGTAGCGAGTATTATATTTTATAGATAATATGCATGTACTGTATATCTTGAAGTATACAGTGATGAAATTTCAAGATGTTTTCATTCATGTAGTTTTTAGCATAAATCATACTTCACTTTGTATTGCATTTGCTATAGAATTTACTTGGAGGAGAAAGATGTGAAATCTATATAGTGTTACAAAAAAAAAAATATTGAGCTATGTAAAGAAATGTTTTAAGGAAGGAATGAATATATGTATGAATTTATATATAATATGGCAGTGATCATTTTGTTCATCATAGTGACAAAAACTTGATTTCATCAAATCAATTTACCTTGATGTAAATGTGACATTTGTTATGAAAATATTGATGTTCCCATTGATATTGTTTTTGTTTGCGAGTGCTGTGGATGTTTCTTTTGTCGAAGTACAAAAAAAAGTTTTCTTTTCCCGTCCTTGAATTATAAGTTTTCTGTAAAATCGATTAATTCTTTCTCATGAAAAAAGAAAACCTGAGCTTAAATAATTTCTCTTTTTTTTGCGATTCTTGAGTAAATTATGGAAATTTTGATACATCATTTTTTTGTTCAGAGAAATATAGTATATGCTGACCAAAAATTTGGCTTCATTGTGAAATTCGTTCTATTCTAATTAGAGAATTAGAAAAATTGTAATTAAGAATTTTTTGAAGGGATTTATTTCTATAAAGTAGACTATTGTGTGTTTGGTCAGATAAGAAATCAAGCTGTCAAAATTTTTTAGTAGCCTTTGGCGAGAGATTTTACGACAGTTCATTCCAGGAACTTATTGATTAGGCTTATATTAGTATTTAAACGTGCTGGTACTTGGTTTTGTACAATATTACTGTACTATCGTACAATTTTTTTTTTCATATTATTAACATAATTTGAACTATCAATACACATTCTCTTTCGTATGGCATGTTTTCAAACTAAACTAGTTAGCTGATATGCACCTCAAAGACACTTTTAAGAGAGCCATCTAGTTTGTGTATTTTTATTATTGGAGCTGTTCAGTTGTAGTGTAGTTTCTGATGTAATGTAGAAGATAATGCAGTCAAAAATGTATATTATAGAACTTCCTGTATGTGTAAATTGTTCTTGAAGTAAAGTGGTGACATTCTTACAAATGCTTTTGTGTTGTTAATGGTAATTTTTTTTTCCAAATTGAATGTAGTTTGGATAGTTTGTTTTTCTACATACCGTATGTACTCGTGTATATAAGCCGAGTTTTTTTTGTGGGAAAATTCGTTCCTCAGGGAGGGGGGGGGGGGGTCGGCTTATACTCGGGTCAGTTTTTAATGAGAAAATATCTACCCCCCACATTCAGTTGTCATTTTTGTAGCAGTGTTCGAGAAACCGGCATTAGTGGTATGGGATATGTTCAAACCCCACAGAACCGATAATGTCAAAGCCGAGGCAAAGAAATCGAAAACATCATTGACTTTGATACCAGGTGGGCTGACGCGTCGATTGAACAGCCTTTAGATGTGAGCATCAACAATCCTTTTAAAGACTATTTGAGGGATTTGTGGATTGAATGAATGAGTTCCGATGATAAAGCTGCGGGACCCGAGTGCGATGACGTCAACACGCCCCACGCGTAGTGAGGGGATGCGCATATTGGAATGCGTTTCAAGTGCACGAGCGTTTTCAAAATGAAACGATTTCGGGGCCCCGCAACCTAGACATTTGGGAGGCTCCCGGAGCCTGGATATTATATATTGGTCATTAAAGTTTACATTAATGAAGACATAACATTAATTAAAATATAAAGTACGGGAAAATGCGCTGAAAAATGTATTAAAATACCGTATATAAAAACGTGAACACATAAAAAAATCAGCATTGATGACAGTTCGAAATTAATGAATAATTAAAAACTATTGAAAATTCAGATTTTTCTGATAAATTATTCCTTAAAATAACAAATAATGAATGTACATAAATTAATGAAAACTATTTACATAAGTTAATCGAAATTGAAAATAGATAAACATTAACGTAAATTTAGGAGGGATAAAAATTTTAATGAAAATTCAGGGTTTATGAAAATTAATTAAAATATAGAATTTAAGAAAATTCAAAATTTAGAATGAATCCCAATAAAATTAAAGATTATAATATAATTAACAGAAATTGGGATGAATGAATGAATATTCCGAAATTAATGGAATTTAATTGATGGAATTTTTAAGAAATTAATTTCCGATATTAATCCCATAATGAATGAAAATTTGGAACTTGTGAAAAGTTAAAACAAATGAAAGGATTGATCACAATTAAAAATTAATAAATAATTCCAAAACTGCTGGAAATTCATATTTAATGGAAAACAACTAGATTAATGAAACACCAAAATTAGTGAAATTAATAATTAAATTTCAGATTTAATGAAAAATTATTCCTCTATCGATCGATAAAATATGATTAAGCAATATTCGGAATTAAAGCCAAATTCAGAAATTTAATGGGAAATACTGTATTTCGTAGGCTATCAAAAAAATAAAAGATTTTTTCTCTAAAAATTAATAAAAATTATGGATGCATAAAAATTAATTGAAATTCAGAATTAATGACTATTTATAAAATTTGGAAACAATCATAAAATTAGTGAAAATTCGGTGTATCAATGAAAATCGTGAAATTAATGAATTCCGAAACTAATGAATCCAAGAATGAATTCCGAAATTTGTGAATCCAAGAATGAATTCCGAAATTTGTGAATCCAAGAATGAATTCCGAAATTTACAAATACAAATACAACGCCACAACAGGCAAATTGCCCAACGAGGTGGCTGACTTAAGAACATCATGGATCCCCGAGCCCCTACCTACTACTGCTACACCACACATGCACCCCCCCCCCCCCCGCGGAACCCCCCAACGAATCGGTACATGCGGGAATGTGCGTGTACGTGTAGTGCAACCTGACGTAAAGTTTGTTTCTGTGTAATGCTTGTTATGTGTAGTGCTGTCATCTGCCCCCAGTTTTACTAACTATGACTGAAGTGTTATGATTGAATGATTTACCGTTGTAGGACTGTTGCTCTCTGTGGCGAGACTTTTTAACGGGGAGATCGGCTCGCATTTGCGCCTTGAAGTTGGGAACCACAGAAATCCAACTTCAGCCGACCACCACTGTGGGGTTCGAACCCGGATCCTCGCATCACGAGTCCGGCACTATAACCACTCGACCACCACAGCGGCAAATTTGTGAATCCAAGAATGAATTCCGAAATTTGTGAATCCAAGAATGAATTCCGAAATTTATGAATCCCATACTGAATTCCGAAATTAATGAGGAGCTCTCTAGGTGAGCGCCCTAGACGACTAGACTACAAAGCCAACGGATTCCCTTTCCTTAGAGCTTGTGTGCTGTTAACGGGGCCGCGCGTACATGGAGAGTCAGAAATTACTCGGGCCAAAGCTCTTATTGCTGACGCTCGATAACATCTCGCGGCACCCCTTATATATCGCGGCACACTAGGGTGCGGGGAGCACCAGTTTGAAAATACTGGCCTAGAGAGTGTGTGTGAGCATGGGAGTGACCCAGCAGAGAGAGAGAGAGAGAGAGGACCGAAGAAGTCAATGAATGACGTAGAGAATATGTAAGCATGTGCACAAGAATTCTGGTACAGGAGCATATTCAACCGGGGGGGGGGGGGTTAAGCAGGTTATAGCCCAGGGTGGTAAATTTGAGAAATGAGTGGGTCGAGAATATTAGAGTAAGGTAAGTAAAGTAGATAAAGGGTGACAAAATCATCAATCCGCCTCTCTGTCGGTTCCCAACTTCGACGCACGAATGAGAGTCAATTTCCCCGTCAAAAAAAAAACTCGCTACAGGAATTAACAAACCTTCAACGGTACAAATTTTCAATCGTTATCATTACACTTCGCTCTTAGTAAAAAAAAAAATACATGGCACCAGAAAAAGCCACAATTTTACTGATAAAATTTTATTTTACCCGATTATTGGTCATGGACAAAAGTAACTAAGAAAGGTAACAATTTTGCACGGGGAATAATTTGACATGCATAAGAACAGGATTAGAGCTTTAACACCTAAATTTAATGTATCGTTTTTCACAATATTGTAAATTTCATATACAAATCTCAAGATTTTCAAAAAGTTTTTCTGAAGCAGCTTATACGCCAGACGGGCAGCGAAAAGGTGTTTCGAGAATGTGAAAATTCTATCTCGAGTCATTCCCGTGCGAATGTATCAGAGTAGAAAATGATCATCGCAGAGCTGTCATATCAACCACGGTCTAATCCCTTTCCTCCGAAATCCCAAGGGCTTCCCCCCGAGAGTACCTCAGACTGCCGCTCAAGAGTTCTCGAATTCATACCGCAATACGAATCACCCATAGCCGCTCGGCGGTGGAGCGTTGCTCCGGGTACGAAGACCTACGGCGAAAACATCATCGAAGAGAGACGACTCGTCAACGTGCAAATACGTCGCGCCGAGTGACGCTTTCCTTAACCCTTTACCGATTCTTGAAGGGTACTGGGAGGTTCGTGAAAATAACCTATTTTTGCTTTCTGAAATGGACTCGTCCAAACTTTCACCTCTCACCTATTCCCCCGTCCTTCCTTCCATTCAGTTCCTATTCATGCCGGCCACAGCGTTGCTGTTCATTTTTTCGTTTCAAGATACCCTGTGGAGACAAATTGTAAACTGAAATCACCCTTCTTTATACAGCATTTTTCTTTTATGTAAAGGAGTAGGCACCCAACTCTTTTTTCTTCATGAAAGACATGTATATATGCATACGAGTTCATTTTATCCCTGTACGCGTATACGGGTCCAGCTGAAGGTCCGGTTAGTTATTTATTCGTGAGCGGCGGTATATCGCCCTTTCTCTTCAAGATATTCTCGCCAACTTTGCCAATTATTTTTTCCTTTTCTCGATTTTTATAATTTTGTAGAAGTGAACTATTAATATATGAATTTTTAATTCAAAAGACAACTTCAAAAATTAGAAAAGACAAGTGCTTCCAGATATAAAATTTCGTTTATCTCGATATGAAAACAAATAAGCTTTACCAAAAGAAATTCAGGCCCCATTCCAATTTTACGTTAGCATCAGGAGGGGAAGGGGGTGTATTCGTTGATTTTTGATTACGAGAAGGGCGACAGTACGAAGCTTGTAAAAACATGAAATTGGGTTCAGCCTGGTGTCATTATTTTGAGTGGAGTGTCTGTGCTATGCCGACTTTTGACAAAGACAGAGGAGTAAAAATATTGGCAAAATTCTGCCGACAAAAGAGGAATCTAATTTATTTTTGGTTCTGTCAGAGAAATTACGAATAACTGACGTTCTCCCCAGGGCCGCAACCAGATGCTTGGTCACCTGGGGCAAGTGCGCATTTTGGCACCCCTTTGTATTGTTGAAGGTAAGGTTTGAGAATGAAATTTGCGCCCCCTCTGGTCCAGCGCGAGGGGCACGAGATCCGTCTGCTCCCCCCCTAGTTACGGCTCTGGTTCGCCTCCTCCATTAGAAAACAAAAAGTGAAGATGTAACGAAATATTTTCGCACACTTGTTGTTGGTGATACGTTGAAACTTACAGGCGTACAACTAGGAACATGATCGCAACGTATTGGAGGTGAGGGGATAAACATAATTTTTCCGCTTTCAAAGTTGCAAAAAGTGCTTATGCACAGTATATCTCCTTCACCCTGCTACTGTGCCTCTAGTTCCAGCCATATTGAACTTCCTCCAACTCTTCTTGTGATTGGGGGGGGGGGGGTGATATGGAAGGGCATTATGTTTACCCATGCATACAAAAGCGACATGATATTCACAAATACACGGATAACCCTTCAATCGTAATTCAACCTCCTTCCTCCCAACTGTGGCCCTCTTGCATTTTCAGTGTATCTCCGTCATAGGCGTCTGCAGAATTTTCTCGAGGGGGTAGGGGTTCAAAATTTTTTCCTTCTGGGGGGGGAGGTTACGTTTTTTCCTGCAAAATAGCACTATAATCTCTGTTTGAGGGGAGGGATTAGAACCTCAATACCCCCCCCCCCCCGTTCGCCAATGATCTTTGTCCACGCTTATGCTTGTGATAAAAAGTAATCAGAGAGGGAATCCCCTTCTTATTGGTTAACATAACATACGAAAGGTATTTGGTTTCGATATAGCATTTTTTTACCGAAATAATTTTTTTCTAATTTTTGGTTGACTTGGAGGAGGGGATACGGACCCTCTATGCACCTCCCTGCTTACGCCTCTGCTTATGACGATATATTATCCACTATCCTATCTCCTTATAGCTATGATATACGTGTACTTGTGGTCTCTTGTTCGTGTATATACTCGCTGTCGGAACTTTCAATTGGAGAATCGGAATCACCTGAATCCTCATCAAACAAAATACGACGAATTTCTTCATACACGAGACTTTAGGCATTTTCCAAATCGAAAGTGATGCTTCAAATCGATAATTGACAACTTAAACATAGAAATGATAAATATTTAAAATTCTCAAGAGTAAGGAAAAAGGTCAGCCTATTCATGTTTGGATAGAAATGGAATGTGAGTTTTGAAGAAAAATATCTATTAGTAAAACTAACGTTGACCTTTGGATAAGATCGTATCTGTGGGGAAGAAAAGGGGCTGGCCATTTTCTGAATGCACTACCTAGAAGCGATAGAAAACTCGATTTGGGAGCCATACGAAAACTTTACAATCAATTTTGTTGTATGTATTCACGTACTAATCCGGTGCCAGTGTACTTTATTTGGAACACTCCCATAAAAACAGCCCACTTATAAGGTATTATCTGCTTCGTAAGAAAAAGAGAGGTAAAATCACTATGTGGAAGTGTCCCTTTTGCGAAAATGAGTTTTTCAAACTTGACAATGAAAGGACATAAATCCCCTGAACAAATTACAGCCGTGCCTTTTTTGCTCACGTTGACTGTCTTCTTATCAATAATCCTAACCCCAGTTGGTAGTAACAGCAGATGTTTATCAAAACGCTAGATCCGTAGAAAATGAGGAAGTCTCATGCTCAGATACTACTACAATCGGGCAACAATCAGAGGCGTATTTACTGTTTTGCCTCCCGTCTTCCATTCTATTCTAATATTCTTGACCACTTATTCCTAGAATTCACCACCCTGGGAAATATCCGACTTGGACTCCCGCTCCTGTGAAAACGCCTGTGTCTGTAAATCAGTAAATCACGCTTTGGGCCACTCGCATGCTGGCATACTGCTTCGGTCATTCACGTGCTCACACAATCTCTACGTTCCCCCCTTTTGGTCACTCACATGATAGCATACGCTCTATACCACGATTTTGATCGCTCACTGACCTGGCATAGTCGCGCTTTAGGTTACGTTTTGGTCATCGTAATTTTGGTCATTGTTTGATCATAAATTTGATCATACGTTTTGGTCATTGCTTGCACCCGATCAAGGTCACGATTTTGATCGCTCATTAACCAGGTCCCTCACTCTGTAGTTCTTTGCTTGGTCATTAACACGCTTGCAACAATTCTAGGTCACGCTTTTGATCGCTCACCGACCTGGGGTCACTCGCTTTCTCTTTTGGTCATCCACGTACTTGCACACGCTCTAAGTCAGGGTTTCACAATTCCCAGGCACCAGGTCACTATGACGAATATAGAAATTTGGCATTGGTGCTTAAAAATATTATATGTTTGATTGCTAAATTGAAGTGTCAGGATAACAAAGTTTTTGGTAATTATGTCAGTGTGTCTACCAACATGGAGAAGGGTTGTTGAGTCCTAGATAAGCTGAAAAAAAAGCATTATTTTCAAAATAA
Source organism: Pholcus phalangioides (assembly GCF_987345545.1). Taxonomy (NCBI): domain Eukaryota; kingdom Metazoa; phylum Arthropoda; class Arachnida; order Araneae; family Pholcidae; genus Pholcus; species Pholcus phalangioides. The sequence continues at coordinate 16,971,073 of NW_028301594.1, forward strand.
AGCCATTATTTTAATAAAAAATGCTTGGCTCCAATGAAATTTGGTTGGTGCTTAAATTATTTTTTGATTTGTCAAGCCATGCTCTAGGTCACTCACTCTCTAGGCAGAAACTGATTTATGATTTTGCCACTCTTTTCACATTCTACTAATTTTCTCGGCCACTCATTCCTCAAACCTGCCGCCCTTTGCTATAGCTCGCTAGGCTCCCCCTGTAACAATGTGTCCCCCCCCCCCCCCACATTCTTTATTTAGGTGGTTTTTTTTATCATTGCACGGCCATTTTATGCACGAAAATGGACATAATTGAGCCTGTGCAGTCTGGTGCCAAATCCTAAAGGCAGCCGTCCCAGAAGGAAGTCAAATCGTATTGCTAGAGGTTTGTGTACTAACCTCTCAACTAACAATCAAAAACCTTAGTAATACGCTAAAGAAATAAAACAACACTTGCAAAATTGTGCACAAAATGAAATATACTACTTAGTATTATACTACTATCACGGGCTCAGTTCATGTGCATGTTCAAGGGCATGTCCCTTTGCAACATGCCCTTATGTTTTTTTACACAAAAAAACATACCGTAATTTTTTTGCTTTTTACAAATTTTTCTTTATTGCTTTTACAGTCCTAGGAAATAATATCGGTCGGCGATTAGTCATGTTTATCCAAACATAGAAGGTTTTCTTTGTGTGAACTGAAAATATGCGTATTGATGACCAGGGCCGCAACTAGGGGGGGGGGGACAGGCGGACATGGTGCCCCGGAGGAGTGGGCGCTAATTTTTGCGGCTTGATTTTCCAACTCCCAGAATCACAACAAAGTGCTTTCATACATTTTTGTCACTAAAATTGCCACCCCCCTCAAATTTTCCGTACGGGCCAGCTGTCCCTCCCTAACTCATGATCCAGATATATAACCATTAGAGAAAGTAGCAGAACTTGCGAAGCATATGGCCGTTAGAAAAGGAGTCTCAAGGTTGTGAACGTTTTCAATCAGGACCGTTCCCAGTTTCACAGTAAAAATTCATTTCAGCTTATGTAGAGAATCTTTTCATGTTTTTCATTCGATACGAGGGGCATCATCCCCATAACAATAATTGTTACAATAGTACATTAAAATTCATTTTCACTTCTAAAAATCTTATTAGGAATAAAATACTTCTCCGAATTTTGGGTAAAGGAAAGTTCTTTTCATGAGAGTATCGCCATAATTGTAATAAAAAAGAATAAAACATTTTCTGAAAATTCCAGAAGATGGAGGCTTTCAGAAGTTCAGTACGGATAACATTACACAAATGACACCGAACTTTCGGAAAACTAGCAATGTTCCAATAAATTAATTGCCAGGATTTTGTTCAGATAGAGCACCTGTTATGACAGGCTCAATAAATTGTGTTGGTATGCAACTGATAAAACAAAATTATTTGATGCTGCGCGTCCTTTTTTTTGCACATAAGCTGGCTCTAATTGTAAGTCAAGTTCCAGGAAAACGCAACAATCGCAAAAGTAAAAGATACCATAAATTCTAAATATCTAAACAATATAATCTATTATAAGCAATAAAATTTAACACATCTTGATAATTTTAAAATTCTTTTCCCAAAATTATTTCGCCAACGTCGTGGGTAACAACATGATAGTGTAACCTCTCGTTTTGCTGTATTGTTGCAAACAACAGTCAGCTTTATCGAAGTGGAGCTTCCGGAATCCAACTGATGCAATACCTTCTAGAGTAGACTACTCTAGAAGGTATTGACTGATGGGGCGTATACGCTTGTCTTTCTCGTTCCCGCCTCTGACAACAGCTGTCAATCAACCCTCCCTGCCCTTTCACAAAAATGTCTTATATACCCATACCCCCCATCTCGGCCGGCTACGAGCGGTTTGGCTGTTTGCATGTAGAGCCGTCTACGGCCGGATTGGTTGTTATAGAGCCAGCAGAGAGAGAGAGAGAGAGAGGACCGAAGAAGTCAATGAATGACGTAGAGAATATGTAAGCATGTGCACAAGAATTCTGGTACAGGAGCATATTCAACCGGGGGGGGGGGGGGTTAAGCAGGTTATAGCCCAGGGTGGTAAATTTGAGAAATGAGTGGGTCGAGAATATTAGAGTAAGGTAAGTAAAGTAGATAAAGGGTGACAAAATCATCAATCCGCCTCTCTGTCGGTTCCCAACTTCGACGCACGAATGAGAGTCAATTTCCCCGTCAAAAAAAAAACTCGCTACAGGAATTAACAAACCTTCAACGGTACAAATTTTCAATCGTTATCATTACACTTCGCTCTTAGTAAAAAAAAAATACATGGCACCAGAAAAAGCCACAATTTTACTGATAAAATTTTATTTTACCCGATTATTGGTCATGGACAAAAGTAACTAAGAAAGGTAACAATTTTGCACGGGGAATAATTTGACATGCATAAGAACAGGATTAGAGCTTTAACACCTAAATTTAATGTATCGTTTTTCACAATATTGTAAATTTCATATACAAATCTCAAGATTTTCAAAAAGTTTTTCTGAAGCAGCTTATACGCCAGACGGGCAGCGAAAAGGTGTTTCGAGAATGTGAAAATTCTATCTCGAGTCATTCCCGTGCGAATGTATCAGAGTAGAAAATGATCATCGCAGAGCTGTCATATCAACCACGGTCTAATCCCTTTCCTCCGAAATCCCAAGGGCTTCCCCCCGAGAGTACCTCAGACTGCCGCTCAAGAGTTCTCGAATTCATACCGCAATACGAATCACCCATAGCCGCTCGGCGGTGGAGCGTTGCTCCGGGTACGAAGACCTACGGCGAAAACATCATCGAAGAGAGACGACTCGTCAACGTGCAAATACGTCGCGCCGAGTGACGCTTTCCTTAAGCGTTTCAACGAAACGTACCACACATTCGCAAACGGTAGGGCTGCTTCTGGACTGAAACAGATTTTACCATGATCCTCTTATATAATTAATTTCTCATCTGATTTGCGATTGTTGACATCCAAAACAATACATGTTAAATTTCATATAAAAATATTATCAACAATGGACATCGTGAACAACAGTGCCAACATTCTTGCGTTAAGTAAAATTCCTGCTCAAGGGTGTTAACGGGGAGGAATCGGCCTCATTACATGGCCGCTGTGGTGGTTGATTCGTTATAGTGACGGACTCGCATTGCTGAACCAGGGTTAGAACCATCGCGTGGGGGGAGGGGAGAGGGCAGCAAATTTGAGGAAATAGTGTTAAAAATAATTAAGGTAGAAAAGAAAAATGTTGGCGAATCACACATACATAAATCCTTCTCTGCCTATTTAAGGGGAGCGAAGGGCAGGTCAGTGAGCCACCAAAAGATCGACCTAGTGAGTTAGCCAGCATGTGAGCGATCACAAGATTGACTTAGAGAGTGTGCAAGCATATGAGTGGCCTAGAGAACGAGGAGTCAGCTCTGTAAGTGTTTGAAACAGTCACCTAGAGATTGTGTGTGGGCATGGGAGTGACCCAGACAGAGAGAGAGAGAGGAGCCACACCAGTGAGCGACCAAAAGCCAAAAGAGTGGCAGAAGAAGTAAAGAGCCGGGTTAATGAGTGACCTAGAGAGTGTGCAAGCATGTGCATGACCAAAATAGTGTGCAAGCATGTGCATGACCAAAATAGTGTGCAAGCATGTGCATGACCAAAAGAGTGACTTTCGTTAAGAATTCCATAAACGAATGTGTGGACGAGGTGCATGTGCAGCTTTTTTTTTTTTTTTTTGAAACCGAGCACAACTCAGGTCTATTGCCATAGGCAATTTACTACCTATTGAGTTGTGCCGGAAGTGTAAGTGCGTGTGCCTAACAGTCTGAGCGCGTATCTAGTGTTGTGTATGAATTTTCAGTGCTGCCATCTATATCTCAGAAGTGAAGTGAGTAATGTGTAGTGACTGGATATTTGTACCGTTTGTAGGACCGTTGCAGCTTGTTAGTAATAGCCTCACTATAGAAAAATTCATGGGGCTGGAAACATATTTTCATGGTCAATTTTCATAGGCATTTTTCATCAATGGCCATTTTAACATCTTTCAAGTTCATTCGTGAATTTCAGAGGCAATATGGGTCGCGACCAACTTTGCGAACCACTGGTCTACGGCATCAATGTCTGATAACTGTGGTCCTGGAATCGACCTAATCCTCAAGAACCACAAATACTTCATTTTCGGCATAGAAACAATTTATAATAATTGCATTATCATACAAGTTGAACCATTATAATTACAATTACTCGATAATCGTAACAGCAGATGAAGTGAGTGCTTACAAGTGATTTTTCAGCCGGTTTCCGGCTTCCATGATGCCTAAGCTTTTAGTAATTTTTTTCTTTCTTCAATTAATTATAAATGTCTTTTTAGTGCCTAATTAAGCATTTTTAATGCCTTTTTGCATGCGTATTTTGACTGTCTTTAGTGCCTCAACTTTCGCGCTCTACTTTAGGGTTACGATCGGTCCTCGTTTTTGCGTCATTTCAAGATTCCTCCTACGTTTTAGAAAATTTGTTCTTATGCAAAAACGGTTTGTAACTAGTCGGTGTATAAATAAAGAAAATACTATGCAAACAACCCTCAATGCTGATTCTTTTGGCAAAAAAACAAAGGAAAAAGAAAGCTCTCCCCCCGCCCCAAAAAAGAGATACAACAAAAACTTTTGAGGGTGTATAGAAAGAAAACCCCTCTTTGCTCCAGGCGAAGTAATAAAACTGACTAGATGATGAACGAAATTCATTAAAGTAAGAGAAGACGGGTCGTTATTATTTTTTTTCTTTTGTGTTCCAATTCATAATGTCTGTGCTAGACATACGTCAAAATGTTTCAAGACTATTGCATAGCTTGTGAAGTGTAGATGACTGGATACCAAGCGAAGATAATTGGAAAGAAAAGTCACATTCGTCTGTGTGGTACAGTCATCTGTACTTCGTACAATTAGCGGAGAGGTTCATCGTTTCGTTCTATTGTATATCTTTTTGGCCATCATCCTCCTACTCCCCTTTCCGCCTACATAACCACCAATCGCTTCGGTAAGTTTGATACATATTATATTCATCAACCTGCCAGACCCTTTGTGAGCCGCTGTTATCGCCTTGAAGGCAGGACTCGGCATAAAATTCTCGCATTCCGCAGTTTGATACATTTTCTTACATTTGTCAGTTTTACCGGGTAATTATGCGTAATTTCTGATTGAAATTGGCAAGTATGGAAGATATGGAAGAAATCATGCGAAAATATCCCGTGACTTCAACTACTTATCATTACGTGATGGGTGCACTCCACTTATTTTGCCATAAAAACTAAATTACTGTATTTTAGCATATAAAAGGAGCCCCCCCCCCCTGATTTTTTGGGCTTGAAAGATAATATATATTATCTCGCAATATACATATTGGGTATCATTAATATTTGTACCACTCTATCTCATTAACTGACATTAATATTTGTTCCTGTCTTTGTTGAAAACTTATCTGGTGAATTCCAATAACCTTTTCATATCTAGAGAGCGGATTATTCGCAAATGCATACGTTATGGGCGGAGATACGCGGGGGGGGGGGGGGGGGCGTCAAAGGTGGAGTCGACTGATCTAATGTATATATGAATTAACAACATCATCATCATCATCGTGCTCCCCCAGCAATAATGACCGTGCCCCCCCCCCCCCCCCAGACTTCCAAGTCTATCTCCCCCTATCGCATACGTGCACATGCGTTTACAAATTTTTACCTTTTACAGATACCTTTTCCCCTTGCTCATTCTGGAGCAGGACCCCCAGGTTGGTAGACTATTGTGCGTTCGGTCAGATAAGAAATCAAGCTGTCAAAATGTTTTAGTAGCCTTTGGTGAGAGATTTTACGACAGTTCATTCCAGGAACTGTCTAACAATTGCAAATTAGTCGTCCGTCGCATTGCTTCAAACATTGTGCTAGGTCAATAGTAGCCAATTGACGCTAACTAACAGGATTACTTTTAACTCCTTTACTTTTAATCCTTTTACCCCTTTAACCTCAATGAAATACCACGAGAGTCGAAAATTCGGCAAGATTAATTTCATTTCTTGTAAAATTAGATTATCAGCAATATCAAATAAGAACTTTTGCTGCCATCTGTTAGCATTATAAAAGCGATTTAAGTTTCGGAATACATAGTTCATCGACAGAGGGCAGCACAGATTACAGAATAAAATCTAAATGTGGCAGAGATGAATGCCATACACGAATGTTTTTTTCAGTTACAAAAATATTCACCCTTCCTCCTTCACCCCAACATATTTATAGAAATTGTGAGTGTATAAAGTGTACAACTAATCTAGAGAGACCTTGCAACACAGGAGAAGCCATAGTTGATATATAAAAAAAGATGGAGAGAACGTTTGCTGCTTACTTGTTAAAGTTGTTTATAGTTATCTCAATCTCACACCATCAAATGATGTCGGAAGTTAAAAAGAAATGAGAATTCGGGCTGGGAGAGGGAATTTCAAATCTGCGAGTTACCCAGCGTCGCAGCTAGATGCTTGCTGAGTCAGACAAGCACGCATTTTGGCGCCTCCTTGTAACTAACATTTGTAGCTGAATCCGGCTGCAAAAATCCTAGTTATGGCCCTGCCACCAACTTTCCCCCCTCCCCAGTTGCGGCCCTGGAGTTACCAGACCTACCTACTTAGGAATTATATCAAAAACCATGGTATAATGAAAATGAAAAAATTGATGCTATATGAATAAAATGCTAATGTCAGAATGATGAATCAAACTGCCTACAGCATTAATGAATGTCTATTCGCTATCCCGTTCTGATGTTTTCGTATAGAAGAAAAACGCACATAAATATTGATTGAAACAGAGAAACATCCCGTTAAGGCATCATCATCACCTTCTAAAGTAGAAGGTGAGAATTCTCTAGCTAAAGATGCCGCTGGTTAAGGCCCCTGCTACCAGGGGCGTAGCCAGAAATTTCGTTCGGGGGGGGGGGGGGACCAAAGTGACAGAACAATGGATTTGGCCATCTTTTTCCCTTTTTTCGGTCATTTTCTCACATTTCGGGGGGGGGGCAGACCCCTCCACCCCTCGCTACGCCCTTGCCTGCTACCAACTATTAAATAAAACCAAAAAGTTTCATACTGGTATGCAGCTTGAAAATGAATTGTTCATGGCATGATATAAAAAATTATTCATTTCCATGCTGCATACCGCTGTAAAAAAAAAATTTTATGCACTGCACTACCGGTTACTATATTTTTATGTTTTGCCGCAAAATTATTTTTGTCGCTTTTCGTTAACATTAAAAACAAAGAAGCTGGTATTATGGCGCATAAAATTTAGACCTATAGTATGAAAATAAAATAAAAAAACAACCATGTACTATTTATTTTCATGCTGCACACCGGTTTGAGACCAATAATAAGTTTTAATTGGAGAATTATAGCAATGAGTTTGTTTTTATTCCAGAAGAGAAGTCCCAGCGCAATTACTTTTCGCTATGTGTCAAAAATGACTTCATTAAAACATATTAACCGGTATCATACGACGTAGAAAATTTACACTGATGTGAATCTTAAAAATAAAAACCTATGGTATCAAATCACAAACCATATGCTGTCAATTCGTGATAAATCGAACTCCGATGCCTCGAGTATCTGATTAAGTCGAAGTTTTTTTGATTCAGCTCCAAAAGTTTTTCCGTATTTGAGTGGTAAAATTTTGCCTTGATCTCTCTCGAAGCTTTTTCCCTTCAAGTCGAAGTTTTCGGGAATAAGAGAAATTTAAAACATAGCAGTTAGTAATATAATTTAGCAATAAAATTTAGCATTTAGCAGTAGAATTCAACAGATTCATTTAGCGGATTCATTTGACTGCTTGCAAAAAAAGTGAATGGCCTTTTCACCAAACACAAAAGAAGAGTCAAAAATACTGTATTTTTGGCAGAAATAATCTTTTATACACTGTATTTATAATCGGTCTCATTTATACAAGTACCATGTGTGCGTCCGTTTCCGTATAATAGAGTGTATATGTATGTATATACAAGGCCGTAGCGAGGAGTGGGGTTGAGACTCGGAGGTCTTGTTCTCTACCCCCCCCCCCCCCACGAAACGTGAGAAAATTACATTAAAAGGGGAAAGATGGCAAAATCTGTTGTTCTTCACTTTGCCGCCCCCCCCCCCTACGAACGAAATTTTTGGCTACGGGCCTGTGTATATACGTGTAGTTTATTTCTTAATATTACCATTCAATAATTAAATAAGAATAACATATGTTTCAGAATTTCTTTCTCTCCAGTAGTTTGACATGTTTCATTAATAATATATTCGTAAACAGTGCTGTTATTTCAGTAAATTTTTTTCCCACTCTACAATAAAAATTTCCGATAAGTCGAACTAACAATAACTCGTTGAGTTTTTTGTAAGCCGCTGTGCATTCGACTTATCGAGATTGGACTGTACAATTCATTTTCCTGCTGCTCACCGGTTTAAAACCAACCAATATTTGATTTAATTATAACAAATATTTGTGTTTTTATTTGATAGGTGGCAGCAGGGGTCCCAGCTCAACGATGTTTCACGCATGATAAAATATAATAAGTTTGAAGGTTAGGAAATTTTCCTCACGGTTTGCAAATTATTTCTTCCGTTTATACACTGGTCCGGGAAATTGTTCACTTAAGCTCACAGGTCTCACAGGTTTAAGTAGAAAAAGGTTGAGGAACACATTGAGTGAAGGCACAGTCTTTTACGTATTCTAATATTTCGCGACCCGGTTCGATCGAACTTTTCGCACCAGTTGAAGTCATGGGCGGAGATACGGGGGGCGTTGGGGGCAATCAAGCGTGGAGTCGACTGATATAATGTATATATGTATAGATAAATTGACATCATCATCATCGTGCCTCCCCAGACTTCCAAGTCAATCTCCGCCCATGGTTGAAGTCCCTGAACCAAGTACAGAAACAATACAATACTGATGATGAACAAACGTGGGCTTGAGCTAACAATGCCAATGAATCTATTGAGAGAAGAAAGAAGAAAATCTCAAAATTTTAAAGTTCTTTGTAGGAATTGAATTTGCCTGGAGCTCTCTCTCGTACGGCGTGACGTCTGGCTGTCACTGCTCTCGACCGAATAAAGCGGATTGATCAATAGAAAACCTTTCAATTTTCAATCTGAACCTGCCGATAAATCTCAAAAAGATCAGAAAATGAGTAAGAGTATATTTTTTAGAAAAAAAAAAACTGAATTGATTCTCGAAATATATTTGATCATAAATTGCCTGAAGTAACAGCCTCAAATAATTTTTTTTCTTCAGATTTTTCTAAAAGACAGTTTCACTCAATCTATTTGTTTTTCTTGTTGCAGGATGGATGAAACTGTTTGCGGTTTTCGTGATCTGCATCGTCCTCGAAATTTCTTCTGGAATTCAGACGAATGATTTCTTCGGTGGAATCTTATCAGTCGGTGAGTGGAATTCGTACGGAAAGTTAATAACCGTACAGTAAAATATATTCAACTTATTGTGTTATAGTGGTTCCCGCTTATAACGTTTTTTTTTAAAAAGCGTCATAAAATATCACCGTGAGCTTACGAATTTTTCGGCTAACGAACATTTTTTCGTGATCTCTCTGCCTCGGCTAACGAACATTTTTTCGTGATCTCTCTGCCTCGGCTAACGAACATTTTCGTTGATATATACATATATGGATGCACGTGCTAACATAAAACAGCCGCGTCGTGAGCTGAATTTTGACACCAATCGTCATTAGTATCGACAAATTTGAATCTATCCATTATAGCTATTATAGCTATCCAAAATCCGCCCGCTTTATTCGTGACTGCTGGTTCTCTTTCAGTTCCGTTTCCGATCTTAAACTCGAACTTAATCTCCACCAACTCGATATTCACCGACTTATCTCTCCCCTTCTCACTTCAGTCGAATTAACGTCGGAATATTTCTCCTCGGCTCGAATCATCTCTCTCGAGCCTCCTCGGAATATTTTTTCCAGATGTACCTACACTTCTCTTTGCCGAAAGTTTTTTGAACCGTTTCATGTAAAATTCAGCTAATAGAAACATGGGCGGAGATACGGGGGGCGTGCAGCGTCAAAGGTGGAGTCGACTGATCTAATGTATATATGAATTGACATCATCATCATCGTGCACCCCCAGCAATAATGACCGTGCCCCCTCCCCCCCCAGACATCCAAGTCTATATCCCCCTATGAATAGAAATGACATTGAATGAAAAGGGAGCCTATGTTTTCACAACGCTTTCTTTCAGTGCAAGACTTTTATCATCCAATTGAACAGTTTGGACATTCTAGGTATTTACCTTTTCAATCTGTATGCATCAGACGCAGAAATGAGCTGACCAAATCACAAATGGATGGGGACACCTTTCGAACTCGACTGGGTTGTGCCAACACCAGTCAGTTTTTGTCTTTTTATATAGCGTTCCTCGTGTTTCAAAAACATATCTTTATATTTTGGGCAGAACCTGGAACGAATCGAACAATTTCCCATAGAAAGTTGCGTTTCGAAGTTCGAATATTTCGGTGACCAGTGGCGTCGGAGCCGGGGGTGCTGTGGGTGCTCGCGCACCCACGGTAATTTGTAGCACGGGTCTGAGCACCCACAGAATTGATAGAGAAATCGTAATTTCCAATATAAAGCTCAAGACGAGCACCCACAGGTTCGAAACATTTCCGACGCCCCTGTCGGTGACCGAACGTGATTCCGGAATTAATCATCTTCGTTAGCCGAGGTATCACTGTATTAATATTAGTTGTGATCATGAAAATGCGTCGTACTGGAGCGGGAAAACATTCTAAGTGGGAACGTTATAAGAGGGATACCCACTGTATTTAACTAAAGCAGGACCGTCTTAGTGCATAGGCTCGGATGTCTCTCGGTAGCGTAGAAGGCCTCCATGATAATGCAATCTGGTATTGGGGTCTTTGAAAACATATAAAATTATTATTAATTATTGGCGGAGTCACCTCAAGAGCATTGTGGGCGCTCATGCAAGTGATGTCAGGAAGCTCCCTTGTATCCCATTGGAATTACTGCCTTCCAATTTACATATTTTCTCTCAAAAATCATAGTATCAGACTTCATAGCTGCTGAGCGGTAGCGTAGTCATTGAGCGTGGTGCTGGACCCTCATCATGAAAACTGAGGTTCGAACCCCGCTGGCAGAACAGTCACCCCACCCGACATATCACCCTGGGCCCTCACCTGGTCAGAGGTACATAACTGAAGTTTTGCCAATCATTGACTCATAGCAATCGATGCTTAGTAAATCTGATGAACGTATGACCAATCATTACCTATTGAACAGTGCCACCTATCCAGGGCAATATTAAAAACGTCATGGGTGTCCGGTGTAAGTGGTGATTTCACCAATATACCAGCCGAACGGAGTTCGAATTTCGTAGCCCTGGCAGCACACTATGTCGTTAGTATATCGGACCGGTACTTCATTGCCAACGTCGTATATACTAACGACACAGTGTGCTACTGGGAAGACAAAATCCATGTATAAACCGTGTATATTCATCCGCATTAACAGATTGCTTTCTTATTTCATTTTTAAGGTGAACCTCAGGATTGGAAGTCAGGTGACTTCCTGACAGCCGTTCGCCTCTGGGCATGTACATTCCCGTGCACGCGCTGCGAACCCCAGCCCGCTCATATATGCCTCATGGCAACTGTGGTACAGACCGTCACGAGGATATTCTTCTGCAGCGCTGTGCTGGGTCCGTTACTGCGTGAAGGTAATGTATGATTGAGTGGAGTAGCTTATAATTAGAGTGATAAGCTTTAAAAGAGACACAGGGGCGGCTCAAGCACACCGCCACCCTGGTGCAAAGCCTCATGTGCAGGCCCCAATAGACGACCCTGAGAAGTTTAAAGGGTTTTAGTCTTAGGAACTCTAGGATAAACCAGATTATTTTTATCCATCCCAAGTCGTACACCAGCGTTTCTCAAAGCCGCTGTGGTGGTCGAGTGGCCATAGTGACGGACTCGCATCGCGAGGATCCGGGTTCGAACCCCACCGTCGCCACAGTGGTGGTCGGCTGAAGTTGGTTCCCAACTTCCAGCCGATCTCCCCATTAAAAAATCTCGCCTTTCGTCATTATTCAATCATTACACTTCACTCACAGTTAGAAAAAACTGGTGGCAGATGGCAGCGCTACACATAGCCGCTGTGGTGGTCGAGTGGTCATAATGACGGACTCACGTCGCGAGATCCCGGGTTAGAACCCCACCGTCGCCACAGTGGTGGTCGGCTGAAGTTGGTTTTCTGCGGTTCCCAACTTCAAGGCACTAATGCGGGCCGATCTCCCCTTTAAAAAGTCTCGCCTCAGAGAGCTACCGACCTACAAACAGTACAAATGTAATTCAATCATACCACATCACTCACTTCGCTTCTGAAATGTAGATGGCGGCACTGAAAAATCAAACACTACACTACATACGCAGTTAGACTGTTAGGTATACACACACAGTTACACTTCCGGCACAACTCACTAGGTAGTAAATCACCCATAGATGGTGATAGACCTGAGTTCTGCTCGGTTTGAAAGAAAGAAAGAAAGCAAGTGCTACACATAACAAACATTACACAGAAACAAACTTCACGTCAGGTTTCACTGCACATTCTAACATGTGCTAATTCGTTAGAGGTTCCGGAGAGGAATATGGACGAGGTACATGTATGGTTTAGTAGTAGTAGTAGTGTTTCTCAAAGTGTGCCTCGCAGCTCCTAGGGGCATTGCGGGGAACTGGAGATATTCATTTGTGTGCGCCTATTTTTATACAGGGTGTGCACTCTTATCGTTGTCCAATGACTCGTTCCTGAACCGTTGGTTTTAGAGACAACTTTCAAATGAAAAAGAATGTTTCAATTAAGATGATGTGGCCCATCATCTTTTAAATGCCGTTCAAATGAAAAATAATAATAATAAAAAAGTTATAAAATTTAAATGCCAAAAAAAAAAAAAAAAAGATTTTCATGTTTCCAAGTGCAATATTTGCTGAGATTTTTGAATTCAAAATAAGGGAAAAAAAGGGGAAAAAACCGCATATATACATGAGGGAAAAAAAGAGTCCGTTAGTTTATGCTTTTATTTCCCTTTCTCACCGAGAGTTTTGAATTTAGATATCTCAGCGAATATTACACTTAGAAACATGGAAATTTTTTGATGGCTTCAGAAGAGGGAGGGTAACGACTTTCTAATTGGAAGTTAGAGGACAAAGGAACCGTATAAAATTTAAATTTCGCAACATACTTTCTATTAATCATTTTTTTTCATTTGAACGGCATTTAAGATGATGGGGGCGACATTGAAATATTTCGGCATCATTTGAAATATTTCTTTCGAATTGAAAATTGTCTCTAAAATCAACGGTTCCAGAAATAGCCATTGGACAACGATAAGAGCGAACACCCTATATACATACTTTTTTTTGTAAAAACTGCTGCACCATACGAAATGCTCTGGTGACCACATATATGTCCCGCTTTAAATAAATTCTCGAATTTCGATCCAGGATCATTATACTGTTATAAATTACGCCCCGTAACTTGTGATCCACATCAAAGCTCTTACTGATTAATCATCATTACTTACACTTATCCTTTAATTAAAGAGAAAGTATAATGACGAGAACTTAAAAAAAAATTATTACAAATTTGTTTCTGGTGCTCCAGAGCCAGACTGCTGGGAAGGAGCACCACCCGACGGTCGGAGGTTGTGCACTTCTGAATTGAACGATTCCTACCAAACGTGGGTGCCAGATCTTCCCTCCGCAGCATTTTTTAGAACGGATTCGAGCACCATCGAAATCGATTCACAAATCAGATTTCCTTCGCAAAGTTAAAGCTGAGCACTCGCAGGTCTGTGCAGTCATTCAATTTTATGAATTTTTTTCTTTCAGGTTACATGATGATGCTACCCAAGATCGATCTGTTCGGCCGAGGCTATATCGAATGGAGCACCTGATGGAGAGAAACCCGCTTGGGATCCTAAGGACTGACCATTTAGTCACAGAGAGACTGGCAAGCGGGTGCCGACAGTACATATGCGTCAAAATAATCAGTGTCGTTATGAGAAAAAAAAAATCTTTTTGGGTGCTTTGCTGCGCTCTAACAAATAAATGGAATCGAACTTGATTGTCTATGTTGCTTAGATTTCAAGATAGAATAAAAAGTTACTAAATTTTCCACCAGGTGGCGTTCTAACTTTTCTTATCATTTGGCGCGTACTCGTATTGCTATACTACTACGCTACTTTGATTATTTTATCTGTCGTATTTCGGGAGTTATTCAAGACTATATGAAATTTCTATAATGTCATTCATTTCTCTCATATATTTTTCCTTTTTGCTCCCGGGCATCCCAAAATGATTCTTAGAGGTAGAAAATGATTATGTCATTGTATATGAGATTTTCAAGTGATCATAACTTTTGAATGGATGAAGATAAAGCGATGGAATTAGTGCCTAGTACTACTAAACTGGTCATGCGCTACACGATTATAACAAAAAAAATAATGCCACCTGGTGTTAAATTCTTGAACTTTTTTATCTTGTCTTGACAAATCAACGTGCTTTGAACAAAATTACAGCTACGATTTGTGAAATTCTATCTAATGAGATGATAATATATGAAGTTACTCACAGATATGTGTGTACACCGATAGTCAAAATTTTTAACATTTCATACCATCTCTACCTGCTACTCTCTCTCTCTCTCTCTCTCTACTACTCTTTCACACAACCCTCCATTTCTCGGAAAAATTTCTTCAAATGTTACTAGGTGAATTTCTTTCGGTATAAAACTGAGAGTTGCAAAGTTAACAAATTTGAATTTTTTAACCGTAAATCGCATAATATCTTTGATTTTTGCTGATTCGACAAATTATAATATTAAAGAGGTAAGACTATTACAAGTGAATTAAAAAGCTGATAGTTTTCCATATGTAACTTCAGCTCCGAAATGCTCCGTAGAATTTTATTACTTTTGGAGACTCTTTGAACCACTTTCTGCACAAGAACGAGATATGTCAAATTAGAATAGATGGCAGAAATAATGAACTCAAGTTCCCCTCTTTGTTTTATCCCCTAAGCATCTGGCTCGTAAGGAGCCTCAGAAAAATATTTTACAACGGCGTCCCATGATGTTCTTAAGACGGTCCTGGGTATATATATAGGCAGTACTCAAATAATTCCCCTCAAACATTAGAATACGGACATTGTTTCAAGAATTCCCTTGGTTCTGACAAGGACTAATTATGTATCGAACCCACATAACATCTATCTAAATATCTTTTGCACAAGCAGTGATAGACTTGATCGTTTGAGGGAGGAGACCAGCTCCTGTTTCTCATAAGTTCCGGCTACAGCACACACAATCTTTTTGGGGGGGGCCCTTATACATAGCATTTTCTGAGGAAGAGGCGTACATAGAGGGGCATAGAGGCAATGAGTGCCCCAAGACTATAAAAAATACAAAAAAAATATTTTGTAAAAAATTTTAAACTATCGAAATAAGATGCCGATTTCGGCATCTGATTTGCCCCGAAAATTGGTAAGCCCTGAGCACGTGTTCCGTTTGCCTATGCAAAAAACAGTCACTGCCCTTGACTGCCCCCCCCCCTCCTATCTCCACCCATGACCTTTGCTGCAGCTTGAAAATGTCTTATCGATATCTTATGAGAGTTGCTGGGACTGGATGATGGGGGGATGGAGGGGAACCCTGGTTTTGCTTATGTTCGACAAACGGGTCGTCAGGTAGGTGCTGATTGAGGGGGGGGGGGGAGACTCAATTTTTCGTATAGTTTCGAGACATTATTTATCCAGATAAAAAATTTCCAAGGATGCCAGGAATGTGAAATGCAACGAAATCCCCCCTATAAATTTTATTATTATTATTTTTCCTCACGGGAAGTCGCCTCATGTGCATTCCCGACCAGAGGCGATTGGCGTATTTTTTAGGGGGGGGGGTTGCTGAACGGGACATAGCACAGAGTGGCAGAGTTTGAGGGATGAGTCGACAAGACAATTAGAGTGGAATGGGTAAAGGGCGACAAGACTACAAATCCACCTCTGCCTAGAAATCAAGAGAAAAGGGCTGATGAGCGTGAGGTCAGTGAGTGATCAAAAGAAAGACCTTGAGAACGTGCAAACACCAGGGTGATCTAAAGAGTGACATATTTCAAGAGAGTGCAAGCACGTATATATGTGACCAAAACAGTATGTAAATGGCTGTCCAGACGAGTGAGTGAGTGACCAAAATAATGATGTACAGCATGTGTAAGCATGGGAGTGACCATACGAGTGACCTAGAGAGAGTGCAAGCACGGGAGTGACCATACGAATGACCTAGAGAGAGTGCAAGCACGGGAGTGACCATACGAGTGACCTAGAGAGAGTGCAAGCACGGGAGTGACCATACGAGTGACCTAGAGAGAGTGCAAGCACGGTAGTGACCTAGACAGTGCGTACAACATGGGAATGACCTAAACGTGGACATATTTACGGGAGGGATAACGGGTGATACCCAAAATTGGAAAACAAAGCTCGGTAAAACTTAGCACGAAAAGATTGTGTATTACAAAAGTGGATAACAATGAAAAATTTGGATATTTCCCCCGCCCCCATCCAAAGAATAAAATACGAAAACCGTTGTTGTTCGATCGATTGTTGAATGTTTAACGCCTCAAAGTGGCTAGTCCTAAAAGCTTCAACTTCATATCACGTAAAAAATAAGGTGTTCAACGCGTTGAAATTCGTCTAATCATGGTGCCAATCTTTTCCACGTCGAGTGAGTACTAAATTTTCACTCGAATGTAACTGATAAGCTTATTGATTGCATCTTTCAAGTTTTATAAAAACTTTTATAAAATTTTTACAGAGTAATCTTGGTTTTAGATAGAAAGTTACAATGGAAAGTAAACTCGACCCTCGTTATAACGACCATGCGTTATTGCGATCGCTCCTTCATAGTACGCAGTCTTAACCTATGGGTCATAGGGGCCTTCCGATACGGGTCGTTCGCATCCCACGACCCAAACGATTCGCATGGACTTCCTAGATGAGTCGTACGAATCCACTTACAGTCATGTTATAAATGCACTTATTGCGTCACTGATTTCGCGAACATTTGAAGAACATGGTTCGCAAAGCATCACAGGTCCTCGGGCAAAGCGATTTTCCTGAGACCCCTTCCGCCTGGCTACCAATTTACGCGCTTACTCCAGAAAACTATAACCAGATCTCATATTATCATGAGGGCCGGGGTAGATGTGTCGGGGGCGGGAAGACATTGGGCGCGAAGTTTACATGATAATATCTCCCGCATTATCATAAAACCATAAGCAGAGGAGGGGGGGGGGGCGCTCACAAAATCAAAGACATATATGAGTGACCTATATAAATATATGTGTATGTATCAGTTTATTATCAGTGGTCATCAAAGTGGTGTCTTCCTTGCCATAGTAAACGTTTAGTCACGGCTCCCCAGAATATTCTAATAATGAACCACTTCTAAAATTCCAAACAGGCGCACATCAACATCACTAGCTCACAGCTAGCTTTTCCCAGAGTATATTACTAATCAGTTAGTAGTAATTGTAGTGTCAATTAGTAGTCGTAGAAAATACTACTAATCTATTAATCAATTTTTCTCCGTTTTTTCTATATATACTACTGTGATTTTTTTTCTCACATAAATAATATATCTTTCTATTATACTAAATATGTTACTGCCAAAGCCCGAAATCGGCTAGTTCGAGAATTAGCCGATTTCGTTTTGAGCTTACCAGACCAATGTCCGAATTTCGAGCTTTGGCCAGTCAGTTCGTGAAGTGGCTGGAGTTCCCTGGCCAAAGTCCGAAAAAAAAATCATGATTCAGGATAACCCCGATCACCACACGTAGCTGTTTTTAATCATATAACAAAAAATGCACAACAGCTGGTCACTTATTTTCCCGATCTTCTATTCATAGATAAGAGTTTGTTTCTCATCTCCTGTTGCTTTGTGATGTTCATCTTCCTACCCGGGATCATGAATCTCTCCGGAAAACAGTTCGTGGAGGAGCATCATTCGGAAGAAGGTACGCTAATTTGACTACGTAAACTCTCCTCCCCATATGAAAAATTTCCTCAATGGTTTCCCTATTCATGTACAAGAAAAGTTCCTGGACAGTATTTTTGATAGAAAAATTGTTGAATATACAGTCGTGTATAAAATTAAGAGAATTTGCAGATTGTGTCTATTTGAGGCATCATGCTGGACGGCCGTACACCCCTCCACGTGTTTGAAAGAGGACCCCCTGACTGCTAGGAGGTATAGAGAGGAGATCTGAGAGCCCTGGATTTGACTTTTCAGGGGCGCAGTTGCCCCTCGGTTCGTGTTCATGGACCACGATGCTCTTCCACATCGGGGCTCACCTGGTCAACGATTAACTGGAAAGTGAGAATATTCGGCGTATGGACTGGCCAGCCAGATCTTCTGACCTAAACCCTATAGGACATGTCTGGGGACGCTGTTGGGAGGGTAATTGCATTTCGCCATTCCCCTCCGAGAACCATCCCGGAGTTGTAAACTGTGGAGTGGGACCGATTGCCTCAGGGACTCCTCAACTGCCTCGTGTCCAGTATGCCGTCACACTGTGCGATCTGTCTGACTGTGGGGGGGGGGGGGGCATACCTTATATTAGACTCATTTTCGGTTCGATTTAGCAACATGGATTTTGGGCATTCCTGCAATGATGAGCTTTACTGACAATCATGCGTGGGTGCGTATAGTTTTGTATGGTACATCTATTTCTCTGTTACAGCCATGTATCCGTATCAAATTTCATTAAAATCTGTCCATTAGTTTTTCCGAAATTTGACATATGTGCTAATTCCCTTAATTTTGCACACGAGTGTATATACAGAGTGCATAGCAAACGGGGGGTATGGCCTTTTACCGGCGAACCGTTGATCCTTGAGATATACTTCCAATTGGGAAAAGTTTCCAAATAACGTGTAATACACAGATTTGAAAGTTATGTTGCAAGGGGTTATATATTTATTAAAATAAAAAAATTAACTTTTTATTCGGTGTCCCCGTGTGCCCCAAAATCCAATTAAAACTTGTTGCCCTGTGTAAGCAAACTCGCCCCACCGCATTGAATACGACACATCCATCATGGATAATATGTTTTCAAAAGTCCAAATGCTAATAATGCGAAAAATTGCCAAGAAAAATGACCCGAAGTTAACGGTTATTACCTCTTTCTCTCTCTCTCGGGACAGTCAAGCCGATCAAACGCTGGTACTGGACGTTCAACGACCTGTGGCTGTCATTCAGGGAAGCCGGGTGCTCGCTGCCACACAGCCGATGCGCGTGGAGGCCTTACCACAGGCGGTTCCTGTCCTACGTGATCTGCTTCATGCTGCTCTGCAGTTTCAACACGGCCATGTTCTACCCAGCGTACGTTACGGGTAAATTGACAAGAAAATTTTAATCATGTTTTTTAAAAGTACAAAAAACATTTTGAGCACCATGGCATTTCGGGGCTGATTAGAATCCACGGCTCCGGGGTATTAAACATTATTTTCCGTTCCTTCTATACTCTTGTCAATGATTTTTTGGATACAATGTATATTTCTACTACATATCTGTATAGGCTGAGGACAAACTACATTGACATGGCAAAACCACCTCACGTCAGTGTAGGGCAGTGTTGCTCAATGTGAGCAATATCGTCTCTCCCCGGGGGCGATATAATATTCCAGGTGGCGGTAGAAGACACGGGTATAACATAGGGTCCTGTGTGTGAGCTTCTGTTGGGGGGGGGGGGGGGGAAGGGTGATAGGAGAAAAAAAAAATTCTGAAGAAGGGGCGATGGAACAAATAAGTTCTAAAACTGGTGTATGGTGGGTTTCGGCTTTTAGAGCGAAAGGGTACACATAGGGCAGGGGTTCTTAACCTATGGGTCACGACCCAAACTTGGGTCGCGAGTTCCCAGACGAGTCGTTCAAATTCGCTTGCAGCCAGAGATTTTTGAGCTATGGATCACGGGCCAAACTTGACTCGCAGGAGATTCCTAGGATGAGTCGCAAAACTCCATTTACGGTTCTGTTACAAATGCACTTATTAAGTCACTGGTTTCACTAATTTCGAAAAACAAACACCCTCATGGGTCACGAAACTGATTCTGTTGTTGATTTTGTGTCGCGGCTGAAAAAGGTTAAGAACTCCTGGTTGAGAAATGGTTGAGAACTCCTGACATAGGGTGAAAAAAAGAGAAATCCACTGCATACTTCTCTTATTCACTATTTATTCATTACGCTGTGTGTGGTTTTTCATTTCCTATTTATTTTTTCTCCCTTTTGTATTTATTATTCTTTCGATCTTTTCTTCTATTTTTCTTTCTTTTTCTAACGTGCGGTTAGGTTAGGTCAATTCTACCAGATTTATCGCCGTTTCGTGAAATAGAGTCCATCTGAATTTGTTGCTAAAAGCTTGAAAGCGAAGGGGGTTAGAGAACAAAAGCATAACAACAATTTTTTTTAAATCTATGTCATGACAATGACATACATAAAAATGACACATAGGGAAGAAAAATTAATTAAAATTTTTGTCGATAAAGGGTGGGGCATGAAATTCCGGCAGGTGTGATTGGACCTGAATCTTTCCTCAATGTATTTTGTGTCCGAAACGTTCGTAAAGCTTCAACCTGCTATCCATGGCTGAAATAAAACAACTTCCTCTTTAGTGCTACCAATGCCAATATTACAATGAAAACCTTATGTAAGCACCAGAAACAGGAAAATTCGGAAATTTGCTGTGAATCACACACACATTGCATTTCATAGGAGACTCTGATTCGCATATTTCCAGTGATTTGCTGGTGTTAACCTCTTTACGATCACGGGCGTTATATTACGTCCAAACACCAGTGGAATAAATTCAGAAAAAGTTCTCCCTGTTTTCTTTACTCTTTATTTTCTTCATCGCAACCCTATGGCAACCACTATATAGCAACCCTATTAATGCGATTGCCTATTATCTACGGAAGTTCCTTTTTCTTTCCATCCTTTCTTTATAACAGGGGGGTTCTTAACCTTTTTCAGCCGTGACCCAAAATCTACGAAAGGATCAGCTTCGCGACCCATAGGCCTGTTCGTTTTTCGAAATTAGTGAAACCAGTGAAATAAGTACACTCACAACTCTCACAACTAGACTGTAAATGGATTCGTTCAACTCCTCTTGGAAGCTCTTGCGAATCAAGTTTAGAATGTGGCCCATAGCTTAACATTCCTTGGCTGTAAGTGGATTCGCACGACCCATCTCGGAATCCCGTGCGAATCAAGATTTCCTTCTTGGAAGAACTTATGAATCAATTTGAGTCAATCAGCTATTGGGTCATGGCCCAATAGCTGGAGAATCCCTGGCTGTGTAAATGGATTTGTACATACCTTCTCGAAAGACCCTCCAAATCAATTTGGGTTGTGACCTATAACTCAGGAATCCCTGGCTGTAAGTGTATCTGTACAACAAATCTCGAAAGCCCCTGCAAATCAAGTTTTGGTTGTTACCCACAGCTCAAGAATTCCCGACTGCATACAAATGGATTCGTACGACCCTTTTTGGAAGCCCATGCTTAAGCTATAGCTTAAGAGCCTCTGGCTTTAAGTGAATTTGAACGCCCCACTTCAGTAGTCCATGTGAATAAAGTTTGGGTTGTACCCCATAGCTCAAGATACCCTGGCTGTGAGTTCATTGATACTGCAAATTTCAGATGCCCATGCGAACCGAGTTTTGGCCATGACTCGTAGCTCAACAGCCCTAAATGTAAGTGAACGACCCATCTCGGAAGCCCCTGCGACCCATAGGTTAAGAACCCCTTCTTTATAACGTATCTTTCTACTATACACATGTAAGAGCACACCTTCCTTTCTCCAACGTGCGGTTAGGTTAGGACAAGGTTACCATATTTATCGCCGATTAGTTAAATAGAGATAATTCAAACTTTTTACCAAAACCTTGTGCGTGAAGCACAAAAAAAAATTTCGTATAGTTTTTTTTGTGGAAAACAATTTATGAAAAAAGAAACTTTATGGATTATTTTCATAAATAAGGGACTCATTATGGATCTTTCTGTATTTTTAGGACGCATACTGCAATTCCCCGCCACAGAGTTCAACATAAAAGTTCAGATTGGTCGAATGGTATTTACCATATGAAGTCGAACTCTATTGGAAAAATTTGCTGCTCAAAAAAAAAAAGCAAAAAGGGAAAGGAAGCTCACAACTTGACAAGACCATTATCCAGTGTGTGTGAAACCCGCCATGAGAAATAAATTGCGACCTCAAAAGTCACATGTAAATTATCATGTCTGGAGTCAATCTCCGAATACTATTCAGTATCTCATAGATTTGTAAAGAATTTGAAAATTCATAGAATTGAAAGAATTAGCGTGCGGTTTGTGATAAAGTTATCCTCACGAAGAGGGATTTTTTTTTTGGTAAAAAAAAAAAAAGAAGAAAAACAAATTGATTCGAGTTTCTGTTGAGAGAGGGCACTCACTGTACGTGAGTCCAGCAAGTGATTGAACTCAAATAGGATGGCCATACATCCCGTATTTCCTGGGACACTCACGGTTTTTTTTCTGTTTTTCTGGTTGTTACTGGGCTGGCCATATTTGCATGAGCGAAATACGGGAAATTGCGATTCGAAATACGGGAAAATACGGGACATTGCAATTATCGCTAAAAATGACGCCAAAACCGAACAAAGATGCCAAATATCGCTGAAGTTACGAAAAAATCACAATGGCGGGAAATGAAGCACTATTGCAAATTGCAGTGGATTAAAATGAATTCCACAATAAAAACGTTCACCAAGACAAGTGTGGGAGATTAATATTCTCATTTATAGTTGTAATTATCATAACATAATTTATGAGTTGAAAAATAATTTCAATCTTTGACTTCAATAAAGAATAAATATTCAAGTAGGCTTCGCGTAAAATACGGGGAAAACCAGGACACTTTTGCTGAAAAGTCGGGACGGCCAAAGAAGCAGAAAATACCGGGACTGGCCCGGGAAATACGGGACGTATGGTCACCCTGGTTGTTACGATTTTTTTTTTTGCAAGAATGTCCCGGTTTTACACGTATTTTCAACGAAGCCAACTTGACTTTTAATTCTTAATTTTATTCTGCAAAAATCGACAGTTAAAATTATCTTCCCACTCAGAAACTGTATTAATATAATTACTACTGCATATAAGAATATTCATCTGACATATTTGTCATGCTTTTTTTTTTTGTAATTCACTGCAATTTGAAGTGACGCTTTATTTCCAGTGGTTGGTGACTTTTCTGTGATTTTAGCGAGAGTCAGGCCGAACACATAGTCACGCGACCTCGAGGTACGTGAGAGCATAATTAAGACGAGCGACGAAAACAATTGTACTGTTTTGTTCTACACCTCACATACTCAAGCAGCGAGACAAAGAAGGGAAAGTGGCTACTCAACGAGGTCCGCGACTTGAACATTCTAGTTTGTTTTTACCGCGAGATGAGGACTTTTGCTATCTGCTGATTGGTTCGTTTCTCCCCCTTTTTTTCCTCTCCCTCTTTTGCGAAGGCATCATCAACATCACTTTTTTACATTTCAGAACCCCTCCGGTCAGGGCCGTCATAAGAGCATCACGGGCATCCTTTCACTGAGGCCCTACCTATTAAATTATCAAAAAATTCAACTACTTCTCATTTTTCTGAGGCCTCACGAGCCGTGCCCGGGTGGACCCCATGCGTTAAGACGGCCCTGCCTCCGGTTATTTTCGCTCTCCTCCTCCTCGTTTACTATACGCGAACATCTTTTCCTCTATCCCTATGCATTTTCCCCTTTCTAGTCGCAATTTTCTCAAGTCGTATCTCTTCGTTCCACTATAACCGCAGCCTTGCTTTGCTTACTCTTGGCATTATTTTTTGGTGATAATTGGCAATGCCCCGTATTTTGAAGTCCAATTTCCCGTATTTTATTTGAGCGAATATGGTCAGCTTAGACTTGAACCATTCCTTATTCTTTACTGCACGAGTTTCCAACTAGTTGGAACCCTGGAGTTCCGTAACAGTTTCTGTGGCGTTCCGCATGATCAAACGCCACGGAACCCTTAAAAATCCCGAACCTTGGAGAGAACTTTGTTGTTGCTGATATTCGCAAAGCTGCTCTTTGTTTTGAATTTTAACGAGATATTGTAACGTTAAAAAAATCGAGATTACTTTTATGACTAACATAGAGAATGTGGACGCACGTGAGTGACAAAACGAATGACCTGGTGAATCACATTTTTTTTCTCGTGGCCCCACCCTCTGCCCTCACCCTAAAGTGAGCTCCAGGAATCAAATTATATGGTAAAAAGTGGTCTGTGTAAAATACGGGACGATCCTCCCAACACATCAACCGTTGCTCTGGCGGCCTTCCGTACTTAGCTGGAAATAACAGCTTACATATGAAAATCACTATGATTTTCATAGATAGTACCAGATCCCATATCCCCTCTCTCCATTATAGACATGAAGACCCAGGGCCATGCCCACACACACCCAAGGGTTAAGATAAGATGCCCCTGGGACGGATCTGATGGATTCTGAAAGTAGTAATATTTTTCAACCGTAACCGGTCAATTTGTCGCACTCAACTTGTCGCGCTCAACTCGTCGCGCATCAATTTGTCGCAGTGCCAATTCGTCGCAGAGCCAATTCGTCGCGATACAAATTCGTCGCAGAGCCAATTCGTCGCGGTACAAATTCGTCGCAGAGCCAATTCGTCGCAGTGCCAATTCGTCGCGGTACAAATTCGTCGCAGAGCCAATTCGTCGCGGTACAAATTCGTCGCAGTGACAATTTGTCGTGTAACCAATTCGTCGGGACGTCAATTTATCGCAGAGTCAACTCGTCACGCGATCTGTATGTAGGTTTTTTGTCTCATACGTGAAAAAATAAACATGAAGAAAAGTTTTTTTCCATCAAGAAATGCACACAGTTTACTAATTTTTTTTTTTTGTCATTTCGAAAAAAATCATCGAAATTAAAATTGCAATTGATATTAATGTTTTATTATTCAATTATTGTAAATGTTAAAAAAATCATTTTTTCTATGATAAAATTTTAAAATTCTGTAAAAAAAATGTCGGTGTTTATGATATTCCCCAAACTACAGTACAGCGGAGGCTCTCTTTAAGTGTAAACTTGTATCTGTCCCATGTGGAATCGAGACTCCCACCAACATTAACCACTACAGTATCTCCACAAGAACCTGAAATAATTAATAATTTAATTTAATTAATATTTAATTTTCACCGGATAAGCCACACTTGTCGTTTCTCTCAAGATTTCCATTACTCGTAGCGAGGGGAGTTGGGGCGCACACCGAGATGATAAATTGCGATCACATACATTTTCAAAATTTAATTTGCACCGGATAAGTTGCTCAAGTTAAAAACTCAAAAAATCCAACCAATAAAGTTCATAGGTTACACTCGAGCAAATGCAACCGATAATCTTATTGGTTGAATTTTTCAAGTTTTATAAAAGGACTTTTAGAACACTTTCATAGTGTAATGCTGGCCTTAGATATATTGTCGGTAAAAAATTCCTCAAAGATGTATTCTCTACATGGCAGATACATATTCAATAGTGAATTAGGGCCATTCAAGTATTACGTAAGCAGATTTTCAGCCATTTTTGACACCCCCCCCTTGTCAGCAAAAATCAGCAAAACACTGACACCCATCCCCTCCCAGCAAAATTTCACCAGCAGCTTAGAATATTTCATATCTTCCAAAAGGGATGGTTGATGACGTAAGCGACCTTCAAACTCCCCCTTCCCCCGCCATCAAAAGTCAACAAATCCGAAACTCCCTCCCCGATCCTGACGTAATATTTGAATGACCCCTTAGGCAAATTGTGCTTTGGGATGGGCATTGATCCTAATTTATCATCTTGGTGTGTTCCCGCAACACCCCTCGCTGCGAGAAATGGAGATCCCGCCAGAAAGCGGTAGTGCGGCTTATACGGTGAAAATTTAATTTTGAAAATTTATTTTATCGTAATTTATCATCTTGGTGTGTTCGCCCAACGCCCCTCGCTGCGAGAAATGGAGATCCCGCCAGAAAGCGGAAGTACGGCTTATACGGTGAAAATTTAATTTTGAAAATTTATTTTATCATAACTTATCATCTTGGTGAGTTCGCCCAACGCCCCTCGCTGCGAGAAATGGAGATCCCACCAGAAAGCGGGAAGTGTGGCATGAATACCATGAAAACTGAATTTTGAAAATTTATTTGATCGGCGTACTGACTCTGCGACAAATTTGTACCGCGACGAACTGATTCTGCGACAAATTCGTACCGCGACGAACTGACTCTGCGACAAATTTGTACCGCGACGAACTGACTCTGCGACAAATTTGTACCGCGACGAACTGACTCTGCGACAAATTTGTACCGCGACGAGTTTGTAGCACGACGAATTGACGCTGCGACAAATTGATTGCGATGAATTGTCGCGCGACAAGTTGAGCGCGACGAATTGACCTAGACCCTTTTTCAACCATGTTTCATTTTTAAAGCTTTACTTCTGATTTTCTCCCGCGGCCCTCCTTAGAACATCCCAGGACCGCAAGGGGGCAGGTTGAGAACCACTGTCCTAGAGGGTATGGAAGCAGAAAGCATGTGAACGAACAAAAGATAGTGACCTAGAGATTTACGGAATGGGAAAGGGAGGGGGGGTCCCCAGGACCGCAAGGGGGCAGGTTGAGAACCACTGTCCTAGAGGGTATGGAAGCAGAAAGCATGTGAACGAACAAAAGATAGTGACCTAGAGATTTACGGAATGGGAAAGGGAGGGGAGGAGGATCAAACAGGCTATAATTCGTTGGCGGCTGATTTGGAGGAATGAGTTGTCACGAAAGCTAGACTAGAATGGGTGGGTGAATGGTGGCAAAATAATTTATATAGCCCACAGAGAATGAAACGGTCATGAAACAATAAATCCGCAACAGTTATGAGTGGGAGGCAAAGCGCTTATCGGAGGGCCTAAAGCTATATGGGAATTGTTAATTGCTCAAATTTCGTGAAAAAATGAGGAATAAAATCCTGCTGAGCTGAATAATTTTTTTTTATTTCGGTGGCACCAAGGACCCTTTTCATTTTCGAGATAGTGAACACATTCTCTTCACTTTCGATGCATGTGCGGAATGAAAAAAAATATCATACTATATAGTTACACGCCTTAGGGGCCGTTCAAGTATAACGTCAGCCTATTTTTAGCCATTTTTGACACCCCTCCTCGTCAGCAAAATTTTGTCAGCTCTGCCCTCTACCTCCTAACGAATGTAAGATCACATACGTATGCGGGGGAGGAGGGGAGTTGCATGAGCCCCCCTGCCGACGATGTTATTTGTTATTGTTGTAAAATATATTTCATTTAAATTAAAATTTCGGAAGAAAATACTTTTATATGTGTTATTATAATCAATTTCTGTTAATTTCGGTGCAGTTTTGAGGCTAGGAACTTAGAAATTTCTCTATGAAATTCATTGCGACCCACCCTCTAAGCCATATACCAATTACTTACCCCGGCCCGGCGAATGTGATTCGCCATACGGGGGCTTTTATTTTATTACGGGGGACATTTATTTTTCTCAATTAAAGAAAAAACATATATAAATATATATTCATTCTACCCTGTGAGCCCCCGAGGTTAACAATTTACCTTACAAAACAATTTACATTGCATTACAAATATGGAACAAAGATTACTACTACTGTTACAGCTTATATTATACTTCTAAGCCATATATGGTAAACCCATGAGCCGCGAGCCAAATGTAGCCCCCAGGTCAAATGTCACTTGGGGTTATCTGATGTGGCCCGCCATCTCAAACCTAAAAATTGAACTAAGCGGTACATTTACAGATCACTTAAATGAACGGTGGCACATTCACGGATCACTTGAGTGACCCGCAGCACAGTTCCGGAAGGCTTGAGCTGTGAGTGGCGCCCTTACGTGACACAGTTTTGCAGAACTTAAGCGGTCCCTAATGCGGTTCTACATCACTCAAGTTACCGTGAACTCAAGCACATTCCCAGATTGCTTAAGTGATCCGCGGCATAGTTACAGATCACTTGAGTGATGTGCGGCACAGTTCCAGAGCACTTAAGTGGGCCCGCAACACGTTTCTGGAATACTTGAACGGTCCGGGCACATTTCCAGATCACTTGAAGCATCCGCGGAACATTTAGAGATCACTGAAGTGGCTCTATAACCAAATCGTTCAGATTTTCGTCAGTCGTGTGATGGCAGGTGAAGACGCCATATTTGTTTTCCTCGTTCTTTTTGCTTCGATCATGTTTTGATCAATTTTGTTTTTTGTTCGCGTTTTCATTTAATTTGCTTTTTGCTCGTGTGTTGATGATGGAAGAGCAACTGATCGAACACACGTTCGGTCAAATTCGAAGAAAAACGTGAAGTTTCAAACAAAATAATTTATTCAGTATTTGAAACTTTAAAATTTAACAAGTGTATTTGAATGTGAGGTAATACTTGAATGACCCCTTATGTATAATAACCGCATAAATAGAATTTATCGTAACATATATGTTTATTTATCTCACATTCAAATACACTACAAGGGGGGGAGGGGGGTTTGGATAATGCTTACGTCATCAACCACCCTTTTTGAAGATATGAAATATTCTAAGCTGCTGACGAAATTTTGCTGACAGGGGTGGGGGGTCAAAAATAGCTGAAAACCTGCTTACGTAATACTTGAATGGCCCCTAATAACTGGTTATTATGTACTTACTAATCGACTTGGTGTGTTTGATTGCCCTAAATTTATATCACTTTCACTATTGATTATGCATAGTACCCAAGCATCATTGGTGAATTTAATAAGTAATAAAAAATTGTAGCTTTTACTGGCGATTATGAATAATAACCATGCGATAAAACATGATAAAACGTTATATATGATATACATAATAATTCATACATATATTGTATCAATATGTCAGAGTACGATAGTAAAATTTATTATCATTATATCGGGGTACGCTTGTCAAATTTGTTATTATATCGGGGTCCGACTATATTCATCAGACATAACTCATTTGGAATATATATATATACCATTTTTAGTGTATTTTGAAAAGCCGGGGGGGGGGGGCTCAGCTTCCTCATAAAATTTATTTGAGGAGGTCTCGTAGCTAGTCCCCACCTTCCAGCGTCTATGATTTTGAATTTTATTGGGGCTTGCATCTCGAAATTGACCTTCAACACAAGTGGTCGGTGATATCAAAAAAGGTTGAGAAATGTTGCAATATAACGACCTATAAATGTCATTAAATCGACCAAAACAAGGATGGGAAATAAGCTTCCTTCCCCCACCCCCCCAAAGAAATGGACAAAATTCGTCTTTGAGTGTGTTTAAAATTTGTTTCCCTTTTTTTAGAGTACAAAATGGCGGCCAAAGTACGATTCTCGGCCGAAGAGCACAGATTGAAGAATGCAGTCGACAGAATAGCCCCTGTCATCAAACGTCAGGAAATCCGAACTCTCCTTCCCCCATCGATGGTGGCGTAATACTTAAATGATCCCTTACAGAACAACAAAAAGAATTGGTACTAAAACATGATAAATTTGATTTTTGTTTTATTGGCGCGAGGACCAATTGGTTCAAACTGCACCATGTAAAAAAAAAAATTTGATAGGCACAAAAAAATTATCACATTTACGGGCGTTTATGCATAGTACCAAGCGTCGCGTCGTTCATAAACATGATAAATCATACTATATCATACGCTTAAATATGATATACAATTCTTACTGTATTACATTCTTATGTATTGTATCGTTATAATCGGGATACCATCGTAAAATTCGTTATCATTATATCGGGGTTTTTCTTTACCCCAGATAAGGCACATTCTCTTTCATTTCACCTGACACACTTGTTTACCTGCGCGCAGGATATCTGTGCGGAATGACATATAACATGCTTCCTTCGAGATATCTCGATTCACATTGAAACCCTCTTATTTCAGCAACGCCAAGCCCTCCTCTAGCTACTACTCAGGCCATGGCCCGCCACTCTGTGTCAATGAACAGAAATAAGCAGGTGGTCGAAGAATACCTGGAAGCTGTGTGTGTATTTGTTGTTGTGGGAACCTAAGTTGAGGTTTGTCTCCGAGTAATACTTGTTACAGTGCTTTCTTTCAAACCGAGCACACAACTCAGGTCTATCGCCATCTATGGGCGATTTACTACCTAGTGAGTTGTGCCGGAAGTTTAACTGTGTATGTACCTAACACACAGTTCTGAGTGCGTATATAGTGTTTGTTTTAATTTCAGTGCCGCCATCTATATTTTAGAAGTGAAGTGAGTGATTGAATTACACTTGTACTGTTTGGAGGTCTGTCGTTCTGTGTGGCGAGACTTTTTAAAGGGAAAACGGCTCGTATTCGCGCCTTGAAGTTAACAACCTTATAAAACCAACTTCAGCCGACCACCACTGTGGCGACGGTGGGGCTCGAACCCGGGTCCCCGCGATGCGAGTCCGTCATTATGACCACTCGACCACCACAGCGGCCGAAGATGGGAACCACAGAAAAACCAATCTCAGCCAAACACCCTGGTGATACTAATAGGGTTCGAATCCGGGACCTCGCGATGCGAGTCCGTCATTATGGCCACTCGACCACCAGAGCGGCTCAATGCCGAGCCCAGACACCATTGTAAATTTTCTCCTGATAACATGTTTTGAACCCCCCCCCCCCAATCCTGTCATGTCAGTTGGCGAAGTCAGCTTATTCAAAGTCTGATAACAGAAGAGGAGAGAGAGACGATGTTATTTTGTTTTCCTTCGCAATAGTATAGGAATATGTGTACAGTAGAAATACAGTCGAATCCCGTTATAACGAACACTTTTCTAATCCCCCAAATAAGTTTGCATAGGAACAATGCTAGGTAACCTGGAATTCCGTTATAACGGAGTGATTCCTCCGGTTTCTTGGCATTCGTTATAATGGGATTCGACTGTAATAGACAAATCTGATCCTTCCACTTTTCAGAGGTTTAGTTCGTCCTGGAATGGAGTATGCCGTAAAGTTTTGGAGACCGTACCTACAGAGACATAGTCTTGGTGCAGGGCGCTCTTGTTGGTACACAGTGGCTTGGGTCACGAAGAGCGACTTGTACACTGTTTTCGAATTTGTTTACATTGGAAGCCTCCTCGCAGTCAAGTGGTTAGGGAGCTAGTGTCTGACCGTTGCAGAAGGTTTAGCGATTTCTACTTTGGTGGTTATAATGTGGATCAGGAAAAATTTTAAACACCGTTTCAAGGGTTAAGGAAGAGGAGGTGGTACCGACCAACAGAAGGAAAAAAAAATCTAGAAACGCTATGATAAAGACAGAGAAGAAACAAAATTCTCCTAAAAATAACTGGAATTTAATTCTCTCTTACAAAATAAAGCAATAAATATTAATTGTAGGCATTTATGCATTCACTGTACAAGCTTAGAGATGTCGAAGGGAAAACACGCGATCAGTACTTCTTGCCAGAACTCGTCTCCCTAGTAGCACTTACAATCAGATTTCGCGTAGCTTTCTTCGCTGTCTTGTTCGCCGTAATGTTCCGTTCTGGTTCCAGTTCGAGTTCTGGTAGGCTCTTCAACAGCGCCGACGATACCCGTTTCAGCGGGGGCTTCTTCATCGGCGAATCGCTGAGGATTCGGTTTCAAGGAGTATGTTGGACGATCCGGTCGACTGTCGTCGAATCACTTTGCTGGGCGAGATAATCAATACGGGAATCCTCTGCCTGGCAGCAGGTTCAAGTCGTGGGAAATTTTTTTTTTTTTGTAAGTCCGGGGACGGAAGGTTTACAGGACAATACTCGAGGTGCCACTTTTCAAGATGAAATAAAAAAAAAGTAATAAAAAAAAAAGCAAAAATAAATAGTTGCTAAAATGAAGAATGAAGGCCTTAAAGCATGTGATTCGCTTCCATCGCCATTTCAACTAAGTCTTCATGATTGTAGCGTATAGAGACTTCCGCCAAAAGATCGTCCGCACAGTGTCCATCTTTATGGACCAATATTATCTGATGGCCCTGTAATTTTGCTTCTTGGAGAACTTCTGTATAGTCACTATCACCTTCATGAGGATAAGCAAGTGAAAAATTACAAAATTTTCATACAATTGAAAGATCAAAAAATTTTTAGGTACAAAAGCAGGGGTCAGCACGGATCATGGCCTCAAAAATAGTGAACAAATTGTTTAAAAAAGTGACCAAATAGTGACCAAAATATTTTTAGAAAGAGACCAAATGGACAATGAATTTTGATTATTACCAAATTGAATGAATTGAAATTGAATTTAGTTTTAACTTTGCATTTCAATAGAACTCATTGAAATGTCTTTTTATTTTACATAATAGTGTAAAATAATTAAATGAAACTCAAACGCATTCTGCTAACCAGAAAAGTTTTGAATAACTTATCAAATTTATCAACAAGTATGTGTGAGAGAATAACTTCAAAATGGGAAAAAGTTTTCACATTCAAAGAAGGGGAACAAATGAAATAACACAAAATTTGATGAGAGAGAATTTGTCCCATCTACATTCCAGTGGATTTTTCATTCATGTTATACTATGAATGACAGTATACAAAATGTACTCAAACTTTTTTAACTAGCACAAATTTGATTTACATACCTAGGTTTGTATAATACGTTCTAACAAATTTTAAGAAATTTACTATAATGATTAAAAACTATTAAATTAAATTTTTAACAATATTTTAAATTATTAAATTAACTAAATTGTTTTAATTATTATACGTTGAGGGAGGGGCAATCCATCCTCCCAACAGCGTCAATGGCCTACTGATGTATACATATATATGATGTATATCAATTGTCATCGTGCCACACCCCTAAGACCTTCAAGTCTATCTCCACCTATGGCCAGACTGGGAAAAGTGGGTGAGTCTACTATTCTACAGGCGGAGGGGGGGGGGGCACCAAAATAATACTGCCCTTGGGTGAGGGAGAAAATAAAACAGTTTTGAAATTGTTTGGTTTTTGAGAGAAAAATTTGTAAAAATATATATTTTTCTTTTTTTACACACAACATACACCCCTGCAAAAAACACACATTTACTCCTGTACCCAGAAACACAGGGGTGGGAAGTGACAAAGTCCATTTCGGAGCAGCTTTGAAGCAGCAAAATTCAGGATTCTGAGCAGTTTTGGAGCCGCAAATTCAGGATCCGGAGCAGTTTTGGAGCAGCAAAAGATAGGATTCGGAACAGATATTTATAAATTGGAGCAGGGAAATTAACAAGAATATTTTCGTTAACCCTCACCCCTTTTCAAAATACAACAACTACACTATCTTTTGCTATCAAACATCTTTCCATCAGCTTGTTTTTTGTTTTTGGTATTTCAGGCTTTTGACAGCTTGTTTGAAAGAGAGGCTGTCATAAAATTTTACACACCAGTCTATTTAAGATGATTTTTGCTTACTGAGGGCACTATTGTCTGTCTGGAACAGCAGCACTTCAAATGGGCTAAAAATTTTCTATGTTTTCAATTTTTTCATACTTGGAAAGAAATTGTTGCAAAATAGGAGAGAATTTCCGAAGAATCAACACGACGTTTGGCGATCTGACACTCGTTATTCGGCAAAGTTTCTAAATTAGCATTCGTAATTCGGCGGAAACGCACTTTTTACTCCCGGAATGAAAATTTTTTTTCACGAAACATCGGGATTTGACGCAATGATGATCGACTACAGTAATTTCTGCTGCTTCCAGAGGCGAATTTTTTTTAAACGGCAATTGACTCGCATTTGCGCTTTAAAGCTGAAAGACCATTGCTAACCATCCTCAGTTGCACGATCACGGATATTATCGGGGTTTCGCGATGGAAAGGCCGATAGTTTAAATAAGGCGTACAGTTTAAAAAAACACGCTCTTAGAAAGAATCGTTTCGCGGTAAGCAAGTACAAAATTTTTTTGGCGTCCTTTCCGAAATTCCGGGCATACTGAAGCAAAATTAGCTATTTGGCGCAGAAAAATACGAAAATACACTATTGGAGCAGGATGGCGAAAGATGTTAATTTTGGCGCAGTGTGACGCAGAATTCCCACCCCTGGAAACAGTATTTTTTTGGAAACAGCTCCGTAATTTTTAAAAGAAAAAGAGACTCCGCGGCCTTCCCCGGTAAATTTCCCATGAACCTCGTAAGCACTAACGTGGCGACATTTTTTCGCGCCAAGGAATCACCGTTTTGCGGTAGTCAATTCAAGATGGCTAACAAAGGGCACAATGAATAAACGCCAGGGGCTTTGCCACTGGACTTATCCCGTTGCTGAGATCTCTTCCAGCCCAGCTTTCGTGGCAGAGTCTGGAACAAATTGATTGCACCTAACAGTCCGAGTGTGTAGACTTTTTAACGGGGAGATCGGCTCGCATTCGCGCCTTGAAATTGGGAACCACAGTAAACCAACTTCAGCCGACCACCACTGTGGCGCCGGTGGGGGTTCGAACCCGGATCCTCGCGATGCGAGTCCGGCACTATGACCACTCGACCACCACAGCGGCTGACAAAGGGCACATAAAAAATTACAAAAATATATATAACTAGAGGGGCTCTGCCTCCCTGCCGCCTTTGGCGGCCAACCCCCCCCCCCACTTCTCTTCACAACATATCTTGTTTATTTCGTCCCACTTCATTAGCGAGCTATGGAAAGAGACGTGTGAAAGCACCAGCTTACTGAAGAAGCGAATTTTAATAAAAATAATGATAAAGCAACAAAAAACAAATGAGATTCATCAAGCACCCCCCAGAAACTGGGGCCCCAGATTCAATTCGCTGAATTTTAGTGGGGCCCACACTGGATATATCTCAGGCTACCGATGTGTTGCAAATTTTACAATGTTAAACAACAAAAATCAATGAGATACGTCCAGAGGCCCCGAATTAGAATCTATCAACATTCCCATGGAGCACTGACGGACAGCTTGTCGGGCACACCCCTGTAAGGGACCACGAAAATTTTTAATTTTTTTCAATTTTGCAACGAATAAAATCCAGGGCCCCACATCTAGTAACGGGAACACAATACGCAGATTTTTAGTGGGGAATCCAGACTGGATTTATCTCGGTCTTCCGCTGTTGCAAATTGTATAATGTTAAAAAACAAAAAGAATCAGATTCATCCAGAGCCCTAAAATGAAACCTGTAAACATGGGGCCCCCGACTTGGAAGCTTGTCGGTCATCCCCCACTGCGAGTGCCATGAAAAATTTTCATTTGTATTCGTTTTACCAATGAATAAAAGCTAGGGCCCCAATCAGTTGCCCGTTGTATTCGCATACTTTTAGTGGGGTCCCAGACTGTCTTTATCTCGGGCATCCGCTGTTGCAAATTCTACAACAGAAAAGAATGAGATTCATCCAGGACCCCCAAAATGAAACCTGTACACATGGGGCCCCGACTTGGAAGCTTGTCGGTTATCCCCCGGTGAGAATGCCATGAAAAATTTTCATTTGTATTCGTTTTACCAACGAATAAAATCCAGGGTCCCCTACCAATTACCCGGGACACCAATTCGCATACTGTTAGTGGGGCCCCAGACTGTCTTTCTCTCGGGCATCCGCTGTTGCAAATTCTACAACAGGAAATAATGAGATTCATCCAGGGCCCCCAAAATGAAAGCTGTAAACATGGGCCCCCGACTTGGAAGCTTGTCGGTCATCCCCCGCTGCAATTGCCATGAAACATTTTCATTTGTATTCGTTTTACCAACGAATAAAATCCAGGGCCCCCAACCAATTACCCGGGACACCAATTCGCATACTTTAAGTGGGGCCCCAGACTGGCTTTATTTCGGGCTTCCACTGTTGCAAATTCTACAACAGAAAAGAATGAGATTCATCCAGGGCCCCCAAAATGAAACCTGTAAACATGGGGCCCCGACTTGGAAGCTTGTCGGTCATCCCCCGGTGCGAATGACATGAAAAATTTTCATTTGTATTCGTTTTACCGACGAATAAAATCCAGGACCACCCACGCAACTACCAGTGACCGAATTCGCAAATTTTTTGGAGCCCCCAGACTGGATATATCTTGTTCTTCCGCTATCGCAAATTTTTCAACGTTAAAGCAGCAAGAAAACAATGAGATCCATCAAGGGCCCCTGGAAATGAAAACTTTTAACTTTCCCATGAAGGTATACGTACAATCCCCCCAGGGTACCCCGACCCTGTGTGTTGGGAGCACTGTTGTTATATGTATATTATATATATACATACCCTGCTGTCAGGGTTACCTATTTTAGCGCGAAAAAAAGTCGCCACGTTAGCGCTGACTCCTCCCGTAATTTTCAACGAACAAAAACAAAGAATTTGCCCCACCCGGGGCACCCGATTTACCATGACCGTAATACAATTGTTTTTTCTGAAGGGGAAACGCAATTTTACTGCTTCTTGACTGCGAAATTCGATAATTTTGCAAAGGAATTTTTATTGCCTTTTCTGAAATACACCATTCCATCAAAAACGCCGTCCGGGGTATTGCCCCCCCCCCCGCGCTCCCAGTTTTAGATCTGATCACGGTATGTAGCAACCCGGGTCGCAAGTACGAACGAAAATTTACTATCGCCCGGGGCCGGTATCAACTCTTTTTAACAGAAAAAGAGTAAA
Organism: Pholcus phalangioides; assembly: GCF_987345545.1. Classification (NCBI taxonomy): domain Eukaryota; kingdom Metazoa; phylum Arthropoda; class Arachnida; order Araneae; family Pholcidae; genus Pholcus; species Pholcus phalangioides. The sequence goes on from NW_028301594.1 coordinate 17,007,845, forward strand.
CTCGGCACCTTTCCTCGTTCAATACCTGTGGAACCAGACCCCCGCCCTCTCCTATTGCTGTCATAATAGCGACTCCAGACAAAAACGTTTTAATAACTTCCGAGGTCTAAAAATGGGATTTTTTTTTACACAACACCAAGAATGGAGCGCAAGATGTCGATATTAAGTCAACAATCAGTATCGTGAAGATGCTCTAAATTAAGTGTCGGCCAGAAGCGGATAAAGGTCAGTTGACGGCCCGGGCATAAAAAAAAATTAATATTAGGCCCTTTAAATTAGGAAAAAAATGTAAAGTAGGGGGCCAAAGGCGCGCTCGGTGTGCCCCCCGTTAAATCCGCCTCTATTTACGACTCGAATGCATTAACTGAGTTTTTATCAGATTGATGACCAATTTTCATCCGATTTGGAAACCCTTGTGTTAAACTAAATGTTGAATTGCAGGATTCTGTGATCTTTTCATAAATAGTTCTCCTTTTGATCACGAATTTTATTTGTAGATAGAGATCGCGATTTTCAATCGGATAATTTTTTTAATTGTAAGTAAATTCAAAATACCTGCGAGCTTCTTTAACCTTGGCCAGCTACAAGAGTATTCTCCAAAGCGTATTAATACGCTTAATACGTATTAATAATACGCGTCTTTAATACGCGCTTTGGTATTCTCCCGCTGCGCGTAAGTTAGCTTCTGCACAGGCTCTCTTAAATCGTCATTTCAAATAACATTTAAAAAAATTAACAAAAGTAACGATAGAACAAACAACAAATGTAACTTTCTCGATGCTCCAAGAAAGTAATTCGGCCCTTAGGACTAAAACTTTTCAAAACAAATAAAATAAAGGATCAATTTTAAAATAAGATGAAAATAAAAGAACGAGTGAGCACGTGGAGAAATAAGAATGAATGGTAGTAGGGGGGAAATTCTTTGTTGTAAGTATACGCCTTTTATGCTAGTTTTTTTTCCGACCGGGTTTTCCATAAAACGACGATTCTTTAACCAAGGAGCTTTCTTTCCAAGCGCCTTGAAATCAAGTTATGCTGACGTAACACGGTATGCTCCCGGGAAGATAAGACGCCTTTGATCGTAGTTCAATGAAGGGAGGGAGGAAATTAGCGATATTGAACCGGTCAAGTATTCCTCCTTGAAGAAAAAAAAAACCCACTGACAATAGAAAAGCGCCCGAGACCGAGGTTTTTTTGCTAAAAAAGTGGAAAAAGTGACCTGGGCCTGAAAATACGTAATAAAAGTGACCAGTTTCTAAAAAAGTGACTTTTAGGGAAAAAAGTGACCCGTGCCGAGCCCTGCAAAAGTTAAAACACAAATTTGTTCGTTAAAGAAAAAATCACCAACAAATGTATAATACGAAAATATATATGCGCAACGGAAGCAAACATTAAGAATTCAATATGAGGAAGACAAAACGACAAAAATAGATGAGAAAACATAAAATATATACAAATTCATAAAGTACCTAGTAGAACAAGGAATCCCTGTGAAATATATCAGGGAATTGACCCGTATTATAATGCTTGCATGCTCGCAAAATTGGTGGAGCATTTAAAATGTTCGTGCGTGCACGAGGAAAATAAAAGGCATTTCGGAAACTATGAACCCGTCGCTCGCGAGATGGCACGGAGATATTAATTAGGCTCGTCAGATAACAGTCATCGATTCTGCCGTGAAGAACTTCGTGAAGGAATGACAGATCTCGCTTTGCACGTCTGCTATCGAGAGATGTCATCTTGAAAAAATAGAGAAGATCGGAAGTAGGCGCATCTGGGACGTACACACCAAGTCTTTCAGAATAATGACCTCAAAAACATTTTCTGTAAAAAACTTTCTGTACACGTTCAATACGATCTTTTAATTACAATTTAAGCGATCGGTTGCATGGTTTATCATTCCGAGATTCGAAAATTTAATTTTTTTATTTTCTAATTATGAAGTTGTTTTTTGATTTAATACTAAGAGATTTTTGATATCTGGTGGCCTGCTGAAAAAAAAACCATGATTTTAATTCCTAAAAACTTTTAATTATTATATTCAAACTCAATGAAATACAGATTGAATTTTTATTAAAAATAATGAAATCATACTTACAACTGATGAGGACGATGGACCTGGTCTGATGATTTGCATAGCTAATGAAGTCGTTGATGGCCGATATTATAGCGTCGTCGGCGGAATCGGGGTAGGTCCCAGTTATCTCGTACCTCACCTAGCAAATAACCAAATGCAAAAAAAAAAAAAAAAAATCGTTTACTATTTGGCGAAAAACTCATCAAAAATCTTCTTAACCAGTCCAATTAATTTCTCCGAGCGTTACCCGCAGTACCCACTTTTTTTTGAAGGTGCGCGCGCTTTTTCCCTTTCTTAGAAGTTTGAAATATTAAAATATTTTTTTTATAGCATGTTTTTTTTTTGTTGCTCGAATGTGTCGAGACTTAATATGACACCCCAAAAGTGGGGAGGGGCGGTCATAATATCCTGTGACTAAAAGAAATGCTGTTGATGGATTTATGTGGAACGATAGTAGTTGAACCTTTGCTAAAAGATATATGAGTAATAAAACAGATGCATCTTCGCACAGGAGTTGGAAATTGAAACAAAAGCGTTGGGGATCCAGATTTGCAAAACACGACAAAGATAATAGTAATAATAATCTCAGACCTTGAAATATAATTGTTCCACTTCGTTTAGTGATGAGATAATAAAGTAGAAGGATGGCTGTACAGAGATGACGGCACATCTTTGACAAATTATTTCGTCATATCTATGTGAAAAAGACCGAAAAGTCTGCGTGTCGGCAAATGCCGTCGTAGGCAACAACACCATTACGTATATCAGCGACGGCAATTGCCGTCTTAACCACTTGACTGGTGAAAAAGACCGAAAAAAGTCTGCGCGTCGGCAAATGTCGTCGTAGGCACCAACATTACGTATGGCAGCGACGGCAAGCGCCGTCGTAACCACTTGACTGGTTTTAAATTACTTGTGCCGACAAGTGTGTTAGGTAAGTCTCAAATAGAATGAAAGACAAGGCTACTCAAGCAAGCTTTGGTGTACCAAATGCTACAACAAGTCCTGGAAGACTTCGACTCAGACTGGTATGAAGCTCTCCATTGGTTCTTCTTGAGTGAAGGTCACCATACAGGAGTGACCTTGATGCCCCAACAGCCCAGCTCACGGCCCGGCGGTGGAGAAACACTGCTGAAGTTGTTGCGTGTCAGTGTATATAACGTGTCGATGTCTTTTCGTGTGTGCGTGTATTTTACAAATAAATTCGTCGTCTTATAATTAGAGTGGAATTTAAATATGCCTTATCAAACCAAAACTCAGTCTCAGCATCCCAAAACACTTTCTTTCTTTCAAACCGAGCACAACTCAAGTCTATCACCATCTATGGGTGATTTACTACCTAGCGAATAGTGCCGAAAGTGTAACTGTGTGTGTACCTAACAGTCTGAGTGCGTATGTAGTGTTGTGTTTGATATTTTAGAGCTGCCATCTGTATTTCAGAAGTGAAATGAGAGAAGTGTTATGATTAAATTACAATTTGTACTGTTTGTAGGTATGTTGCTCTCTGTGGCGAGACTTTTTAAAGGGGGAGATCGAGATCGGATTGCATTCGTGCCTTGAAGTTGGGAACCACAGAAAACCAACTTCAGCAGACCACCACTGCGATGACGGTGGGGTTCGAGCACGGGATTTTGACTACTCGACCACCACAGCGGCGTCACAAAATACTGTCGTTTAATCAGTCAAGTAGTTACGATATACAAGCTGCCATACGTAATGGGGGTGCCTACGACGACATTTGCCGACGCACAGACATGACAAAATAATTCGTCATACATGTGCTGCCATCTGTACAGCCATCCTTCTACTTTATTATCACATCACTAGATGGAGTGGAACAATTATATTTCAAGGTCTGAGATTCTTATTAATATTATCTTTGTCATGTTTTGCAAAGCTGCATCCCCATCGCTTTTTTTTTTCTAATTTCCGATTCCCTTGCGAAGATGAATATGTTTTATTACTCATATATATTTTATATAGCAAAAAGGTTCAACTCTACTATGGTTCCACATAAATCCATCAACAGCATTTCTTTTAGTCACAGGACATTATGACCCCCCCCCCCCCCCCCCCCACTTTTGGAGTGCCATATTACATCTCGACACATTCGAGCTATAAAAAATATTTCAATATTACAAATTTCCAAGAAAAGGAAAAAAAGGGGGAAAAGCGTGCACATCAAAGTGGGCACTGCGGGTAACGCTCTGAGAAATTAATTGGACAGTTGACAGGTTAGGTATATGGTCGTTAATCGTTTTTTAAAAAAGCTTACAGCATGGGATATATCTTCATAGATCCTTTGATTTACAGACGTCCACTTGCTGGCGATGTAAAAATCCGTGATAGGATACCGCTCGTCGTCGAAGAACTCCTTCAGGAAAGAGATGTATGCTCTGGGATCACCGGAGAATTCTTGCGGGAATTTTATGTTTTCGATGTCCCAGAACACACATCTCGATCCTGAAACTAAAATGAAATCATTATATAAATTAATATTAGTAAACATCTGTAGCAAGATCATTTTATCAATATCATCATGACAACAACGTGCTAATAAATACGTGTTACGTCAATGTAAGTCAGCACAAATAAATTTAAATGCATGGCAATTATGTTATTTATTAATTATTTATTACCTTATGAACGAGTGCCGTAGTAGACTCATGGAAATTAGATTCATCGGGTCACAGTTTGAAAAAGGTTTAGAACCAGTTTTAGGAGGATTTTTGGGAACTCATATTATGTCTTTCTGGGGATGGATGCCATGCCCGCCCCCTTCCCCCAAGGGTGGTGTTGACAGGGCTCCAGCTCGAGGCAATAACAATTACTCGATGCGTGGCCCACTATTTAGAGGGCTAAGAAGGGTGGAGGGGGTACGAATTCTATTATTGTGTTTTACTTTTTACGTCGTTAATTTATTACGTGAAAATTTTTAATCTAGAAACCCACCAAAAATCCCAGCTTGTGAGTCGCCAACTTTTAAATTTTTTCGCTGATTTAAAATGATGATTGACCACAAATCAGTGTTGTCTTAACGCATGGGCCCAATCGGGCACGGCCCGAGAGCCCCACCAGAACAGCGGCCTCACAAAAATGACAACTGTTTGATATTTTCGGAATTTTCCAGGTAGGGCCTCAAAAAATCACTTGGCCCGGGCGCTCACGATGCTTTTAAGACGGCCCTGTCAGAGATATGGATAAAAAGTGGAACTAACAAGCAATACGTCTAAACACGTGAACCGAAGGTTTAAAGTAAACTTTTCTTGATTAGGGATCCTTGGAGGCTGGGCCGCAACTAGGGGGGGGGGGTGGTGGTGCAGGTGGATCTGGTGCGCCGGACTAGAGGGGGCGCAAATTCCATTCTTTAACCTCTCCTTCAACATTATGAGGAGGCGCCAAAATGCGTGCTTGCCCCGTGCTGACCGAGTACCTATTTAGTTGCAGCGTTCGTAGTATAGGCCAGCCGTTCTAAACATTTGGAAGCCCGTGGCCTGGTAAATCTCTTTTGTGTAAGTGGAAGGCCCGGATTCACAATGAAATATAAACCAATGATAGGCATTATTAAAACAAATCTAAAAAACGGTACTACATGGGCCACAACTAGGGTGAGCAGGCTGGTCTGGTGCGTCAGGCCCGAGAGGGCACAAATTTTATCAGCTAGCCTCTTCTCCAGCATTATAAAGGGGCGCCAAAATATTCGGGGAGCGTTCTTGCCCCGGCTGACCAAGCGTCTATTTGCTGCCCTGGGTACTACTCTGAATTAAATAGCTTTCCCGGTCTTGACACCAGGCTCGTCCCGCTTTCGTAGCGAAATTATTTTGCGCTTTATCTCGAAAAGTTTGCAACGTAAATAGACGATAATGGTATCGTCTATTAGCAATTTCAAAGACGCGACAACGTTGTGTATTAAAAGTTTGTAAAAGTTTTCTCCGACACGGTCCCGCCCCTTCACAGGGGCAATGGCTGAAATTGGCTAAATCCGATAGAGCCTGGTCTGCGTGCTCTTTTTAAAAGAAAGAAAGTACCGACAACGAGATTCAAGGCACAAAGAAAGTGTTCATATCGAAACTTGCGGCCTTGTCCACGACACGCAGCCTACTACAATTTTTTTTCCACAGAAATAGAAACCAATGATATATTTTGAATTAAAACCATTAAATTCTTTAAAAAAGGGCTATGGCTGGAGAAGGAGAGGGGTCATTTTCAAAAAATCCCAGTAAAACGACTTTCGCATTTATACGACGTCTTGACCCGTACGAGCGTACAGACCTCGTTTATACGCGTCGTATAACCGAGGTTTCGTTATATTAATACTGAGCCCCCCCAACATTTTGAATAATTTTCCGCCTATGTCGACATCGAATTCCAACCTTGCCCAATTCAAACTACCCTTACACTTGAAACTATCAGCTACTATCCCCAAGATCAGGGAACCTACCGTCGCAAGTTATACAATACAAATACAAGTTCTACACACAATGCTAGTAGAGAGGTCAAGACATACTAACACTATTGCTTAAATCTGATTTAATAAATTAAACAAATCACCTTCTACTGGAACATCCATTGCTTCCGAATGACGAATGGTATTAACGAAGGACTTAAATTCAAAGTATTGTTTCGGATTCAATACCCTTTTCTGGATAGGAACTGTCTACCACAACGGTCCTTTATTTCCCTTTCATACCATAATCTTCTGACACATTTTTCTGGATAGGAACAGTTAGGCTGACCATATTTTCTCGAGAGAAATACGGGACATTAAGATTCCAAATACGGGAAAATACAGGACACCGCCAATTATCGCCAAAAATGACGCCAAAATCAAACAAAGTTGCCAAATATTGTTGAAATTACAGAAAAATCAAAATGGTGGGAAATGAACCATTACTGCAAATTGAAGTGGATTAAAATGAATTCCGCGAAGAAAAACGTTCACCAAGACGAATGTGGGAGATTAATATTCTTATTTATAGTTGTAATTATCATAAAATAATTTATGAGTTAAAAATAATGTCAATCTTTGACTTCAATAAAGAGTAAATATTCATGTAGGCTTCGTGTAAAATACGGGAAAAACCGGGACACTTTTGCCAAAAAGTCGGGACGACCAAAAAAACAGAAAATACCGGGACTGTCCCGGGAAATACGGGACGTATGGTCACCCTAGGAACAGTCTATCACAACAGTCCTTTATTTCCCTTTCATACCATAATCTTCCGACACATTTTTCTGGATAGGAACAGTCTACCACAACAATCCTTTATTTCCTTTTCCATACCATAATCTTCCGACACATTTTTCTCGCATTTTTTAAAAAAATGACCTTCCTTCTTTGTAAACCTTTCTCAATTGTTGGAAAGGGGCCGTTCAAGTATTACGTAAGCAAATTTTTAGCCATTTTTGACCCCCCCCCCCTTGTCAGCAAAATTTCTTCATCAGCTCTATCCCTCTGAATCCTAACGCATATTATTGGGATCAGAGACGTACACGGGGGAGGCATAAGGGCTCGCGGCCCCCCGACGACAAAAAAATTTATTTTTTTTAATGCACAAAAAGTATTTTTTTTTTAATTGAAATTTCGCAAGAGAATACCTTTTATATGTTATTATAATCAATTTCTGTTAATTTCAATGTTATTTGAAGGCTAAGAACTCAAAATTGATTTTTAATAAATTCATTGCGACCCACCCTCTAAGCCATATAATGATGAATCGCATAAAGACCCTTGGCCCGCGTAGTTTTAGACGTAGTTTTAGAGCACTTAAGTAGCCCCCAGTGCGGTTCTGCATCACTCAAGTTACCCGCGGCACATTTTCAGATTATTTAAGTGATCCGCGGCGTATAATTATGGATCACTTGAGTGATGCGTGGCACAGTTCCAGAGCATTTAAGGGCCCGGACACATTTCCAGACCACTTGGATCCGTGAAACATTTAGGCCGAACACATACTGGGGAGTCGAACAAAGAGAACGATTTCAAAAGATAAAATACATCGAGATCAGCATCGATGCCCCCTAACATACTGAGGAGGCGGAGGAGAGCGAAAATGACCGCAGGCGTTCTGAAGGGTAAAGAAGAAAAGCCTTTGAGCGGGAAACGTGATATCTCGCCAACTAGTAACCCTACCAGCCTGTTCATGCCAAATCAATCAGTTTGGCAGTACTGGAGGATTCCGATAAACCAGCGGTTCTCAACCAATGCCCCGCAGATCCCTTAGGGCTCCGTGTAAACTCCCAGGGGCTCCGCGGCCACTCGAGGAAAATAAATTTAAAAAAACAGTAAATTTGAAAAAAATAATTAGTATTTTTGAATAATAAAAATAAGTCAGAAACTTTGATGAATAAATAAAAAAAATAGACGTCTGGGCTCCGCCATAGAAATTACATACCGGAAAAGGGCTCCGTGGGTCAAAAAAGGTTGAGAAGCGCTGCAATAAACGCGTTAATCCTCAAAAGACTACAAGTCCTGTTTATATATGTTTTTAATGACTTCTTGTATCAAACCGTTGTTTCGAATATTATTGCACAATATGTATAAAGATTGAAATAATTATACTTCAATCAAGATAGAGAGACAATACAATTAGTTAGACACTGAATAAAAATACATGCCTGCAATCCACAGAAGCTAATTTCGATACTTTCAAAAGAAAATATCACCGTTAATAAGATGAAGTTATCCATACACCCCTCGATGATGAAACCGTAATTTTTTTATGGCCAGCGTATCATTATGAAAATTATTGTTATTAGCGATAAATGTATACGTGGTGGTTAAGCACAAATTATCAGTGTGGATCCATTATTTATGAAATCCCAGAATTACAGATTCCTCCTATATGCAGGGCCGTCTTAAGAGCATCATGGGCCCAAGGGCCAAAGGATTTTTCTGAGGCCCTACCAGGCAAATTCCCGAAAATCTCAACCACATCTCACTTTTGTGAAGCCTTTTTTATCTTGAGGTCCCACGGTCCTTGCCCTGGTGGGCCCATGCCTTACGACGGCACTGCTTATAACCGGCATGTTCTGTGCATAACCAATTTCAATGAACGCACGGATGATGCAATCAACTGGTTTCGATTTTTTAAGAAATACAGAAATATGTATTGTGTGTGAGATGTTCATTATTTGCATCAGAAAAAATCTTGTGCCTCTTTCATAACACACGACATTCCAATTCAAATCCACGGAAATAATAGATATTCAGTACAATAAAATAAAAGAGAAAAAACAGAAACCATGTTTCGAGAATGTTAGGGCCCTTTCACACGGAGCGGATGCGGATGCGGGTCCGGAAGAAGTTTTAACAATTGGAATATACTGCGCCTTTCAGACGAGCCGAAAAATCTCCGCACCTAGGAAATGTTCATGCGGGTCCGGACGTCGTCCGCATGTGTCAAAACCTAAGTGCGGGCTCCGCATCCGCACATAGAAGTTTTGACAATAGGTTTCTTCGGAGCTATTCAGACGATGCGGATGCGGAGCGAATTCGTCCGCATCTTTGGCTACTTTTTGAAGGTGATTTTGCACGGAATTTTTTTAATTATTTGCCATAAATACCCTTAAAAACACCATATGATGGTCCCTGCTCATTAATATAATGTACCTACATACGTGTATCCCTTCGTTTCCTTCTGAGATTGAGATATAGCAACTTTACTGCCTTTTGTCCATATTTCACAATTTTATATAATAAAACCTGCCAACAACGGCCACTGACGGGACCAAAATTATAAGCCGTTCTGTTCATTACGAATATTTAATTGACTACATAAATGTTATAATATATATAATTATATATTATATTTAAAAATATAAATATCTGAAATATTATACTCAGGGCCGGATTAAGACGTTTGAAGACCCTAGCGCTTGAATAGTTTTGGTGGTTCCCTCGATACCTACAAGTATATTTTACTCAATATTTAGTCTATAAACTTAAAAAAATGAAATTTTATATTTCAGAAGTGACTAATCTAAGGATGGGATTTCACTCTAAAAGGTTTATGAAAGTTATTTTATAAAACTTGAAAAAAGCAACTAATAAATTGCAAGTGCAACCGATAAATTTATTAGTTGCTTTTTTAAAAGAATTATTATAAAATTTTTATAGTGTAATCCGTACTTGAGGCCGGGATTATACTATAAAGTTTTGCAAAAGATCTTTTATAAAAGTTGAAAAATTCAACCAATAGGCGCATCGGTTGCATTCAAGCAAATGCAACCGGTGATTTTAATGGTTGAATTTTTCACGTTTTATCAAAGAGCTTTTACAAAACTTTTATTTTTTTTTTGGAACATCGAATGTTTTGGATATTTTTGGATTGGATTTTTCGAGCATTGGATGTTTTTGGAATTTTCTTTCATATTTTTCCGAAAAGACAGATTTTTTTTCAAAATTTTTTAAAAAGAATTTTTTAAGATATTTTCTCCCATCGACTACTTGTGAGGATCGGAATGGAGGCATCTTTAGGCTCAATGATAAAAACCACCAAAGAATGCCTCTAGGCTGCCTATGGGCACTGAATCAGGGGTGAAGGAGAAAAATAATTACAAAAATTGCGAAAAAACAGTTTTTATTCACGAATTTCGAACTAAAGATGCGGGCGATTCGTCCGCATCTTCAGTGCTCGTTTGAAAGGGTATGCGGACCCGCGTCCGCATCCGCATCCGCATCCGCTCCGTGTGAAAGGGGAATTAGTAAGTGATGGAATGGTCTGGGAGGGGGGGGGGCGATAGAAGCTATGGGTATAACATAGGATCCTATGGGTTCGCTTGAGTTGGGGCGACGAGAGAAAAAAATTTCCGAAGAAGGGGGCGATGGAACAATATGTTTGTGAAATTATGATCTACATTATTCATAACCAAGTGTGTTTTCATTAGTTAAATGCATTTCTACCATTTGCTTGTTGAAATTTTTTTTTGACATGTTGCTTAGATTTCAAGATAGCATAAAAAGTTACTAAATTTCCCACCAGGTGGCGTTCTAGCCTTTCTTATCATTTGGCGCGTACTCGTATTGCTGTACTACTAGGCTACTTTGATTATTTTATCTGTCGTATTTCGGGAGTTATTCAAGACTATGTGAAATTTCTAATGTCATTTATTTCTCTCATATATTTTTCCTTTTTGTCCCGGGCATCCCAAATTGATTCTTAGAGGTAGAAAATGATTGAAAGTGGCTGCGCATGTCATTGTATACGAGATTTTCAAGTGATCATAACTTTTGAATGGATGAAGATAAAGCGATGGAAGAAGTGTCTTGTACTAAGTAAACTTTCCCCCGACTTCTTATCGGTCGTAGGTCCTCGGCTGTACCTCCACTACGATCCCAGGACGAAATAAATGGATTCTAGACTCCCAAAAGAAGAAAACAACACTTCATTTAATTTATTATCCAACACCTCCTACGGAACCGTCCCGTCTCTTCGGTACAAACTTTCACTTTCTTCCTCTTTTTCCGAATGTCTCAAATCGTTCTCGCTTCTCTCTCTCGCGAATCTTGTTTCTCCTCGGTCTTTTTCCAACCTCTTTTCTCCTGAACCTTACATACTACTAAACTGGTGACATGATTATAACAACAAAAATGCCACCTGGTGTTAAATTCTTGAAGTTTTTTACCTTGTCTTTTGACAAATCAAAGTGCTTTGAACAAAATTACAGCTACGATTTGTGAAATTCTATCTAATGAGATGATAATATATGAAGTTACTCAGATAAGTGTGTACACCGAGAGTCAAAATTTGTAACATTTTTAACATGGATCACCAGCATAGGCGAAGATAGACTTGAAAATCTGGTGAAACACGATGACGTCAATTCATATATTATATATATATATGCCTACGGCTGGGATCTCGGTATCTCAGGGCCGCAACCATGACCCCCACATGGGCGGGGCTGACAGCGCTCTAGCACTGGGACCCGAGACAATTCTCATAATTTTTTGCTTTTTCACGCTTTAAATTAACTATAGAAGGGCACGTGGAAAGTCTGACCGGGGGGGGGGCGTAAAAGACCCCAGCCTAGGGGCCCTGCTGGAGGATGTGGGGGGCCATGGCCGCAACTAGGGGGGGGAGCAGGTGGGTCTGGTGCCCCGGGCGCTGAACCAGGAGGGGACGTCGAAATCACCTTTTAACTGTTTCTTCGACATCAAAGGGCGCAAAAATGCCGGCTTGCCCGGATGACGTAGTATCTAGTTGCGGCACTGCTCGGGGTATACACCTCAGGAACGAACTTTTGCGAGGACCCTGGGCATGGCCCCCACGAGGGTGGGGCTGACAGATCTCCAGCCCTGGGGCCAGGAATATGGACGAGATGGCCTGGGACGCTTCTCAGTATTTTTCAGGTTATAAATTCATCATATAGGGGCCCGTGAAAGATCCCAGCCTAGGGAGCCCTACACCAAGATGTGAGAACCATGGCCTTGGGCAAAGCAGACATTAAATAACCCCCACCCCTCAACATGGGGGAGGGAATTTTTTTCCATCATATAATCTGCACTAATAAATCCGCGTGACCCGAAAATAGGACCATTTCCGGTCGGCAGAAGCGTAAAAAAACTTAATTATGCTAGGTGTTTGTATTTTCCGAGCGTGGCGCATCTGTTCCATCGTTTGCATATCCACATATTTTTGCCTTTTTACACAATAAAGAAGGAAGAGAAAAAGCGATGAAATGAAAAAAAAATGATTTCTTGAAATTAATATTCATTTCACAAAAAATCCAATGAAAAGGGGGTGGGGGCTTTTCTTTTCAATATTTTCTCTATTCCGCTTCAAGTATTTTTTTCCCGTGGTATTTATGTTAGGATGTTTGCTAACGTTAACGTTATTATTTTGTCGCCAACGATAAATGGCCAGACCTGACCACCCTCTACTAAATTAACCAATCAGGGAACAGAATACGGCTTTCGAACATTTTGTCTGTAGATATCGTGAACATGCCGCACACACGTACTGAGCAAAACCATGAGTTTCCACTTCAAAAAGTGCAAATTGCCAAGATTTCGTGCAAAAGTTGTAAAAAATAAAATTTTAGCACTCATTCGTCAAAATTGGCAAAGTTCGCATTTATCGCGGTCACTTCGTAAATACGAAATTTACGTATCCCTAATTATGTTATATTATCATTTTCATAACTAATTTTTGTAGCGTCAACTAAAAACAGCTTAACGAGTTATTTGGCGAAATCGAATTTCGATAAAAGCTCCGCCCCTCGTGACGTCTTGGTATCTTTCTTGGTCGTATAACCAATCACCTGCGTGCTAATGCTTCCTGTGTTACTAAAAGAGTAGGGATTGTAATTACGCAGCCCGACCATTTCTTTTCCTCGCAACGATGATACTGGAACGAGCAGGGAATTTTTTTTCCCTGAATATTCTGAGGGAAAATGGACTACTTACTTGACGTCACAAGCAGAGTACGAAGGCCTTCTATCTCTAGGTGGTGATGAGTGGACACACGAGAATTTTATCACGCTGCGGTTCTCTTCTTTTTTTTTTATCCCCTCCATTTTTCTTCTTTTTGCCAGAAATGGATCATTTGGATAGCGAGTTGATTATTATCACTAGAGCCCAGATTATATGAAAATGCATATATTTTAGCCTTTTTTTTAGCATTAATGCATAAAATAAAAGAATTAAAACCCAAAATATGCACTAAAATATCCTGAAAAACGAAAAATTCCGAAACATGTACCAAAAAATGAGAAAATACCCATAAAAAAGCTGCTCAGTAACAAAATACTAATAAAATAATTTCGACCCTATTTCTAAAAAAAATATAACATGTATGACTTCTCTAGAAATAGCGTTACAATAAAATGATTGATATTTGAAAAATACTATATTATAGCGGTTCTCAACCTGTTTTGACTCTCGGAGCCCTATCCAGTATATAATTTCTATGGCGGAGCCCTGTTTGACCCCAGGAGCCCTTTTTTGTACATAATTTTTGTGGCAGAACCTTGAAGGCCTCTTTTATTTATTTATCTATCTATCAAATTTACTGATTTATATTATTTTCCTCGAGTCGTCCCGGAGCCCCAAGGGATCCGCTGAGCACCGGCTGACAACCCCTGCTGTATTACAAGCATCTCTATTAGATTCACTAAATCCCACCTCCGGAAAAAAAAGATGTTATGAAACATTATGAGCAATATTTACTTGAAACATTATTAAAAAAAAGTGAATAAACCTTTAAAAATATGCACTTATTCGGAAAATTGGTTTATGCATTTATATGCATTAATGCAGAAAAGGCCGAAATATGCAAATGTATATGCACATATGCATTTGCATATAATCCAGGCCAGGGTATGGTATTTAAAAAAAACCGGATTTTTTTAAAATTAAAATTAACTGACTGCTTATTAATTTTAACAAATTAAATAAATAAAACAAACTAATTATAAATGGCAATAATTATCAGAAAAAAACGCCAACGCGTCGATGACCCCGAATCATAGGAATCGATTTAAAGCGGCCGGTGAAAGCCTGAATTTCGGACATTGGCCGGATCAACTGGGCTGGCCCCTTCGCGAAGGGGCAGCGTCTGCTTGTCGTAATAATGTCGTAATGGTCATAAGGCGCTTATGACAGATAACCAATTAGGAGCTGGCACTGTGACGTCACAAAACTTGCGTTCGCATTGGAAATATGTTCTCGTGTGACCAGGAGGTAAAAGCTGCTCGAAAACAGGTTTGCGTCCAGCGGGAAAACTCTCCCGGGTGTCCGTAGCCTAACACTGACTAACAAAACACAACGACCAGAGGGGAAAACCGGACGGAACTTTTCCGTCCGGACGAAACCGATGTGTGTGAAAGGGATCCTAAGTGGTAGCTCGTTCGCCACAGAGAGCAAGAGGCCTACAACGGTACAAATTTTCAACCATCACGCTTCACTCATAGTTCGAAAAATTAAAGAGAGATGGCAGCACTATAACAAACATTTACACAGAAACAAACTTACGTTAGGTCACAACACAGACCACCACATTCCACGTACGAATATGGATGAGGTGCAAGTGTGGTTTAGTAGTTGTATCTCGTCGATTTTATGCTAGTGCCATCATTGCACGCATTCAAGGCTTAGAACCAAGTTTTATTAAGCATGAAGAAAGAGATAAATTTCATAGAGCTGCATATCTAAGAATCTAATTCATTAGCACTCATTGATACATTGAAGCAAATTTTTAACACGATTAGGAAATTGAAAGAAAAACGAAAACCGAAAGAAAAATCTCGCACGAAAGTTCACGGAGCACGCGTGCGTGCGACCAAAATGACGCTGGTGCTTTCAACACATGAATATCCGTGTAATGAGGCCGATTGTTGAGAGGCTTGACAAGGAATTTTAACGCCAGAATGTTTGCATTGTTGTTTGCGCGCGCGATGTCATTGTTGAAAATACTCTTAAATGAAATTTAATATTCATTGTTTTGAATGTCGACAATCGCAAATCAGATGAGAATTAAATTATATAAGGGGATGATGTTCAAATATATTTCGTACCAGAAGTGGCCCTCAGGGTTGCTTCTGGGGCACTCGTGTGAATTTGTCTAGAATTTTGACGTCGGTCACTGAACGATGGGAACCGAAGCCCAAAGTTTGCGAACGTGTGGTATGTTTCGTCGAAACGCGCAAGGGGTGCGTCCCTCGGCGCGACGTATTTGCACGTTGACGAGTAGTTTCTCCTCGATGATGTTTTCGCCCTAGGTCTCCGACCAGGAGCAACACTCCACCGCCGAGCGGGTTCGGGTGATTCATATTGCGGTATGAATTCGATCACTCTGAACGGAAGTCTGAGGTACTCCAGGGGAAAGGAGTCCGGGGGAATTCGGAGGGAGGGATTAGACCGTGGTTGATAAAGGCAGTTCTACGAGAATCACACATTTTCAAATCTGATACATTCGCACAGGAATGACTTCTTCTCTCTCTTAGAGATAGAATTCTCTTTCCAATCACCTTTTTGCTGCCGTAAAAGCCGTATCAAAAAAACTTGTAAAATTTGGTGATTTGTATATTATACCCTATACACTGATACACAATATCGAGTGGAACAACACATCTAATTTAGACGTTGGAAAAACAAATAAAGTATGCGGGACAGATATTACTGAAAGTGGACCCTTCTGAATAGAAAATGCTAAATGATTCTCCAGTTATCTGAGTTCATTGCCAAATGACTAGGTTCTTTGCAACGAGCCAGATTTTTTAATTATGCCTACTAAATACAAGTATATACGTTCAAATGAGAACATGGAACTCGAATGATTTCTAGATCAATGTCTTGAAATTCAACCTTCACTACATGCAACAATCGTTCTCAAATTTTTGTCACTCGTGACTCCCTTACGCTAATCGACGTTTATCCATGGATTCCCACACCCTTCCACCAAAGAACTGCTACGCATCTATAAATACCATCAGGTCAACTCTTCTGCATAGAAAACACGCCTACGGGAAACCTCTCTTTTGCGGACACCGGTGGGACGAAAAAACTCGTCCGTAAAAGAGGGGTGACCCTTTATCGGGATCATTTGCTTTTCTGATTTATTTTAGTATGAGAATGTTGATTTCTCTCTAGCCACAGAAAGCAGGTAGACCTGCTACATGACATTGCACTAATATAACAACAATTTACGTGTACATCAGTGTTTTCTAAAGTGAACAATATTGCTCCCTGGTTTGTGATGGAATGGTCCGGTGGGGCGATAGAAGCTATGGGTATAACATAGGATCCCATGGGTTCGCTTGAGTTGGGGCGACGAGAGAAAACAATTTCCGAAGAAGGGGGCGATGGAACAATATGTTTGGGAAATTATGATCTACATTATTCATAACCAAGTGTGTTTTCATTAGTTAAATGCATTTCTACCACTTGCTTGTTGACATTTTTTTTGTCTATGTTGCTTAGATTTCAAGATAGCATAAAAAGTTACTAAATTTTCCACCAGGTGCCGTTCTAACCTTTCTTATCATTTGGCGCGTACTCGTATTGCTATACTACTACGCTACTTTGATTATTTTATCTGTCGTATTTCGGGAGTTATTCAAGACTATATGAAATTTCTATAATGTTATTTATTTCTTTCATATATTTTTCCTTTTTGCTCCCGGGCATCCCAAAATGATTCTTAGAGGTAGAAAATGCTTGAAAGTGGCTGCGCATGTCATTGTATACGAGATTTTCAAGTGATCATAACTTTTGAATGGATGAAGATAAAGCGATGGAAGAAGTGTCTAGTACTACTAAACTGGCCATGCGCTACTCGATTATAACAACAAAAATACCACCTGGTTTTAAATTCTTGAACTTTTTTACCTTGTCTTTTGACAAATCAACGTGCTTTGAACAAAATTACA
The DNA here is from genome assembly GCF_987345545.1 of Pholcus phalangioides. Classification (NCBI taxonomy): domain Eukaryota; kingdom Metazoa; phylum Arthropoda; class Arachnida; order Araneae; family Pholcidae; genus Pholcus; species Pholcus phalangioides. Next base: position 17,025,294 of record NW_028301594.1, read on the forward strand.
GCTACGATTTGTGAAATTCTATCTAATGAGATGATAATATATGAAGTTACTCAGATATGTGTGTACACCGATAGTCAAAATTTTTAACATTTCATACTATCTACCTGCTACTACTCTTTCAGACAACCCTCCATTTCTTGAAAAAATTCCTTCAAATGTTACTAGGTGAATTTCTTTAAATAAAACTGGTACTGACTGACTGACTGACTGAGGTAGATACATTTTCTCAGGGCGTACCGAGTCTTTAAGACTCCCATAAGCTTCCCTGTTTGATGCTGCTCCGTACGAGCTGGATGATAAAACTGGTAGTTGCAAAATTGACAAATTTGAATTTTTTAACCGTAAATCGCATAATATCTTTGACTTCTGTTCATTCTACAAATTAAAATATTAAAGAGGTAAGACTAATTTACAAGTGAATTAAAGTTGATAGTTTTCCATATGTACCTTTAGCTCTGAAATGCTCCATAGAATTTTATTACTTTTGGGCTCTCTCTGAATCTCTTTTTGTACAAGAACGAGATATCTCAACTTAGAATCGCTAGTAGAAATAATAAATTCCTAAAAGCTTCAACTCCATCTCATGTAACTCGACATCATGGTCTCGACCCAAACTTGGAAAACAAAGCTCGGCAAAACTTGGCACGAGAAGATTGTGTACATTTTTTACAAAAGTGGATAACAATGAAAAATTTAGCTATTTCCCCCTCCCCATCCAAAGAATAAAATACGAAAACCGTTGTTGTTCGATCGATTGTTGAAATACCATTATTGATTTAAAAAAAAACTTATTCATATCGCTTTTTTTAACGCCTACAAGCTTCAAAGTGGCTAGTTCTAAAAGCTTCAACTTCATCTCATGTAAAAAATAAGGTGCTCAACGCGTTGAAATTCATCGAATCATGGTTCCAATCTTTTCCACGTCTAGTGAGTACCAAATTTTCCATTAATTCACTCGAATGTAACCGATAAGCTTGTGAATTGCATCTTTCAAGTTTTATAAAAACGTTTACAGTGTAATCTCGGTTTTAGATAGAGAGTTACAATGGAAAATAAAGTCGACCCTCGTTATAACGACCATGCGTTATTGCGATCATAGCAGGCAGTCTAGAAGTCTCTAAGAGCAGTCTCTAAGAGTTACAAGTTAAAACTTACAAGCGGCTTTGGTTTGGAGGGAATGCTTCCGATTTTTTTTCACTTTTGGCGCTGTCTCTCTTCTTTTCGATTGTGCTTAACCCAGTCTATCCTAATTTAAAAGTTTGACGATTGTTGTGGTAGCATTTTACGCATTAATTCCCCCCGTCATTCTTTTAGACGTGAATATTTTTCAAAATTTTACTGGGACAACGAGATGGTCTGGTTTCCTGGGCGTAGTATCAGGAGGGGCGCAAATTCCATCCTTAAAATTTCATCTTTTCAATTGTCTCTGAATAGCTTTTAATAAGAAACGTACTGCCATGGGACGTAGGCACCAAAACATGGCGGGGGAGGGGGGGGGGCTATTTCAACCCCCTCCCCCAATAAATTTTGTGTTGGGGGGCTGAGAACCCCCCTTCCCCAATTAATGAATAAATAAAGCGGGGCACTGCATCCTTCTACATACGGGCTCGAGGCTCGTCACGGGACGACTGGCAACTTTCAGCCCTCTCAATGTTTTTTCATGCCCACGCCTTTGCTCTGGGCTGCAAAATGTAAAGGGTGGCAAATTTCTGTCGGAAACTGGAAAACCACTAAAAAATCATAAGTTATATACCACTATAAATCATTATGCAGTCGCTGGGGCGGAAAAAAACCTGTCCTCCCCACAAACACATCAAAAATCTTTTAGAAAGAAAACTTTATCTATATACTGTCTACACAGCGGTTCTCAACCAGTGCTCTACGTGCACTGGTTGAGGGGGCTCCACGTTCACTCAATTAAAGTAAAGTGAATCAGTTAATTTTATGACCAAATGAAAAAAAAAACGTGGCGTACGGGGCTCCGTCGTAGAAATTATATACTGAAAAGGGCTCCGTGACTCAGAAAAAAGGTTGAGAATTGCTGGTCGACATTAATTTTCTACTCAATACTGAACATGTTCTTAGAATTTCAACGAAAATTTGTAGAGATTTTTCCAGGAACGTCATTTCAACGTTTTCCAGGGAAGGGGGCAGGCAAAGAACATGAACTCAATTTATGTATATATACTCTATAATGTAAAACCACAAACTCGAAGGGCCTGTTTCTAAGCAACCGAAATTAGTGACGATTTTATGTTACGGAAGTGAGTGATGGAAATCGGTTACGATTTTAGGTCAAGTATTTATTTAACTCTAGCATATTCGGGACCCATTTAACCCATCGGGGCCAAGTTACGTGCATGTACTGAGAGGCTCCCACATCCTACAGCAGGGCTCCTAGACTGGAATAGATGGCGAGCCCATAAACCAGCTTTTCGGGGGCCCTCTGCGGTTAATTTAGAGTGTGAAAAATCGAAAAGTGATAAGAATCGTTCCGGCCCCTGTCAGCCCTGCCCTTGTGGGGGAAGGGAGGGTCATGCTGAGAGGTATGTATATGTATCATATACATATAACACCAGTTCTCCCAACACACAGGGTCGGGGTACCCGGGGGGCATTGCACATATACCTTAATGGGGAAGTTAAAAGGTTTAATTTCCAGGGCCCTTGATGGATCTCGTTGTTTTCTTGCTGCTTTAACATTGAAAAATTTGCGATAGAGGAAGCTCAAGCTATATCCAGTCTGGGGACCCCATAAAATTTGCGAATTCGGTCACGGGTAATTGAGGGGGGGGGGGCCCTGGAATTTATTCGTTGGTAAAATGAATACAAATGAACATTTGCCGTGGCACTCACAGGGGGGATGTATGACAAGCTCCGAGGGGACCGTTTCATTTAGGGGGCCCTGGATGAATGTCCTTTTTTTCTGTTGTTTAACATTGTACAATTTGCAACAGCGGAAGCCCGAGATAAATCCAGAATTCAGTCTGCGTCCCCCACTAAAAATCTGAGTATTGGGTCCCTGCTGCTGAATGGGGGCCCTGGATTTCATTCGTTGTAAAATTGATAGAAATTTAAAATTCAGTGAATTGGAGTCTGGGGACCCCCATGGGCAAGTTTTCTGGGGGTACTTGATGAATCACATTTGTTTTTTGTTGTTTTCTTATTATAAAATTCGCTTCTTTAGTAAGCTGGTGCTTTCACATGTCCCTTTCCATAGTACGCTGATGAAGTGGGAAGAAATAAACAAGATATGTTGTGATGAGAAAAGGGGGGGGGGCAGAGCCCCCTAGTATATATATATATATATATATTTATATATTTGTATGTATATATACCATTTTTAGTGTATTTTCAAAAGCCCTCCCCTCCCTCGAATGACGGCCCTGTATTTGTCAACACGTTGATGGATTAGCAGGGGTTCTCAAACTGTGCGCGCCAACCTTTGTCAGGGGTGCAGTTTCGCAGTGGTCTTGACTAAGGTTTTTCAAAGAAATGCTTTTCTTACAACTGCTCTTCACATAGACGTACGCAGAATTTTCTCGGGGGGGTGGGGGTTTACGTTTTTTCCGGCAAAATAACACTATAATCTTGGCTTAAGGGGGGGAGTGTTAGAACCCCAAATCCCCCCTTTGCGTACGCCAATGGCTCTTCATAAGAGAAATGGGTGGCGCGGGTGGAAAATGTTTGAGATTGAGAACCCGTTTTTAGGAAAACGGATAAACACCGTGATGATTGCTCATCGCTTACTAACATTGTCGAAACACGGTTTCTGTTTTTTTCTCTTTTATTTTATTGTACTGAATATCTGTTATTTCCGTGGATTTGAATTGGAATGCCGTGTGTTATGAAAGAGACACGAGCTTTTTTCTGATACAAATAATGAACATCTCACACACACAATACATATCTCTATATTTCTTACAAAATCAAAACCAGTTTATTGCATCATCCACGCGTTCATTGAAATTGGTTATGTATAGAACACTGCCAAAAGCAGTGCCATCTTAAGGCATGGGCCCACCAGGGCACGACCAGGGAGCAGGGCCTTAAGAGCATCATGGGCCCCCCGGGCCAAGTGATTTTTCTGAGGCCCTACCAGGCAAATTCTTTAAAATTTCAACCAGATCTCATTTTTGTGAGGCCCCTTTTCTCTTGAGGCCCCTGGGCCGTGGCCGGGTGGGTCCATGCCTTAAGACGGCACTGCCCGGGAGACCTCAAGATAAAAAAGGCTTCACAAAAGAGAGATGTGGTTGAGATTTTCGAGAATTTGCCTGGTAGGTAGGGCCTCAGAAAAATCATTTGGCCCTTGGGCCCATGATGCTCTTAAGACGGCCCTGCATATAGGAGGAATCTGTAATTCTGGGATGTCATAAATAATGGATCCACTCTGATAATTTGTGATTAACGACCACGTATACATTCATCGCTAATAACAATCATTTTCATAATGATACGGTGGCCATAAAAAAATTACGGTTTCATCATCGAGGTGTATGGATAACTTCATCTCATTAACGGTGATATTTTGTTTAGAAAGTATCGAAATTAGCTTCTGCGGATTATAGGCATGTATTTTTATTCAGTGTCTAACTAATTCTGTTGTCTCTCTATCTTGATTGAAGTATAATTATTTCAATCTTTATGCAATAATATTATAATATAATAACATTATGCAATAATAATATTCGAAACAACGGTTTGATACAAGAAGTCGTTAAAAACATATATCAGGACTTGTAGTCTTTTGAGGATTAATGGGTTTATTGCAGCGCTTCTCAACCTTTTTTGACCCACGGAGCCCTTTCCGGTATGTAATTTCTATGGCGGAGCCCCGTAGGCCTATTTTTTATTTATTCATCAAAGTTTCTGACCTATTTTTATTATTCAAAAATATTAATAATTATTTTTTTCAAATTTACTATTTTTTTTATTTATTTTCCTCGAGTGGCCACGGAGCCCCTGGGAGTTCACACGGGGCCCTAAGGGCTCTACGGAGCGCTGGTTCAGAACCGCTGGTTTATTGGAATCCTCCAATATTGCCAAACTGATTGATTTGGCATGAACAGGCTGGTAGGGTTACTAGTTGGCGAGATGTCACTTTTCCCGCTCAAAGGCTTCTCTTCTTTACCCTTCAGAACGCCTGCGGTCATTTTCGCTCTCTCCGCCTCGTCAGTATGTGAGGGGACATCGAGATAAGCATCGATGTATTTTCTCTTTTGAAATCGCTCTCTTTTTCGACTCCCCAGTATGTGTTCGGCCTTAACCTATGGGTCGTAGGGGGGTCTTCCGATATGGGTCGTAGGGCGTCTTCCGATATGGGTCGTAGGGCGTCTTCCGATATGGGTCGTAGGGGGTCTTCCGATATGGGTCGTTCGCATCCCACGACCCAAACGATTCGCATGGACTTCTTAGATGAGTCGTACGAATCCACTTACAGTCTTGTTAAAATACACTTCACTGATGCGTCACTGATTTCGCGAATATTTGAAGAACAAACAACCTCATGGTTCGCAAAGCTGATCTTATTGTTGATTTTGGGAGGTGGCTGAAAAAAGGTTAAGAACTCTCTCTGCCTGCATTATAGCCCACTAGTGCGATAAGTCCCCGAATCTGTTCCCCCATATTCATCCCATGTTATTTTTTATCCAATATAATGATCCACAAAGACCATTCAGTCAATACAACGTCCGAACTCAGCACCAGGGACGTATTGAGAGCATCACAGGTCCTCAGGTAAAGTGATTTTTCTGAGCCCCCTCCCTCCCGTCTGGCTACTAATTTACGTGCTTACTCCAGGAAACTATAAACAGATCTTATATTATCATGAGGCCGGGGTATATGTGTCGGGGGTGGGACGACATTGGGAGCGAAGTTTATATGATAATATCTCCCTCATTATTATAAAACCATGGGAAAATGGTAATTTAAAAATATCTTGTATCAATATATGTGTATTTATCAGTATATTATCGGTGGTCCTCAACGCGGTGGCTTCCTTGCCATAGTAAACGTTTAGTCACGGCTCCCCAGAATATTCTAATAATGAACCACATCAAAATTCCAAACAGGCGCACATCATTATCACTAGCTCGCCGCGACATCCCATAGGAGTCACTACATACACATTGAAAATCTTTGTTCACCTTCGGCATAATTTTTGGCAATTGTCCGTGTCTTAGATTCCGAATTCTCGTGTGTTTCCCGGGGAAATATGGTAATGAAAGCGATAATTTCAGCATTAATAAAAGATAATTCCAAAAATTAATGAAAGAGGTAATTCCAGAATTAGTGAGATATAATTCCAGAATCACAATGAAAGAAATAATTCCAGAATCACAATGAAAGAAATAATTCCAGAATCACAATGAAAGAAATAATTCCAGCATTAATGAAAGAAATAATTCCAGCATTAATGAAAGAAATTTTTCAGCATTAACGAAAGAAATTACTCCAGTAAAACCTGTCTTCAACGCAAGGGACCGAGACTTTATTTTCCGTTGAACACAGGTTTCCGCTTAATAGAGACTCAATTGATATAATGTGTAAAATAATGTAACGATTCTCGTGTGTGATTGAATTAAAATAAAACTAAATTGAAGATAAAGTAAATAATTTAGATGATTTAATAATAAGTAAAATAATTAATAACAAATAATTAATAGATAAAATGATAAATAAATCATTACTAAATACCGTATTTAGGTTTTGACAGCATTTGTATGTATAAAATCCCGACCTACATTGTTTTTCTTCTAAAAAGTAACGGCATTCACGTTCTTTTTATAACTTCCTCATTGTTAATGGTTGCTCCCTGGGGTAAGATGTAAAGTTTATGATGATGATGATGGTTTTTTTTTTTTTGCGGAGAAAATAAATGCTCCCTTCGGGGAACCCCGTATGGCGAACTATGTTTGTCGGGCCGGGGGTTAGTATCTCTTATAACTTCCTCAAAAATTTTCAATTAAAATGTCAATATCTGTCGTGTCACGTTCGGTTTGTCGTCTATGTTTATGTAATCCTCAGCATCAGGGCCGTAACCGGGAATTTTGTGAGGGAAAGAAAGAGAGAGATCAACATGATTTTGCCGCCCCCTAACACTGTAAAATTCGATGATTTTATATATAAAGATGTTTTTGTTTCCACCTAAAATTTGAAAGCCCTTAAATTTTGCCGCCAGAGCCCCCCCCCCCCCGCCTGTCCATAATTAATTCCAGTCCTGCGATCACGGAATGCACACAGCTTATATGCAATTTTCCACGTCTTGAATATCATTTGGAAATCCAACCCCTTAAACTGATTTCTAACGTGTAAAAGCCTGCCTTTAAGAAAAAGTTTGCTACAATTTCAGAATGCAACTGCTTTACTACATGTGGCTTATCAAAACCCCAGCGTCAAGTACGGAAACGATTTTTGCTAATTAATCTAACGGTGGATGATGAGCTCACATTTGCAAGCACATTTCGGTGGAGCACTTTTAACATTTCGCATGATCCTTTGGTCTATATATTGGTCGCCAAACACTGTACTTAAGTGTTTGTGCGAAATTTTCCGTTAAAAGGTACAATTTTCCTTTCCGTTTCCGCATTAGACAGGTTCCATTTAATCCAGGTGCTTTAATGTGTATTGCATTTTGGCATTGAAATTACGGGACCACGATTTTTTTTTCGTTGAAGGCAGGTTTCCGCTTAATACAGGTTCCGTTACTGGACAGGTTCCGTTAAAGACAGGTTTTACTGGAATTTGATCTTTTTTAATCTTTAGAGATGAGTTCTCTATCCTTCTTTTTAATCTTTAAAACGCAATATTTAGAGACAACATTTCAATCGGGAAATCGCCAGGCACGAACTGTGTTATTCACCGAGTCACGTGATTTCCTTGCGTACGATGTCAGTGTCGTCGTGGCGGCTGGATGCTCCCTCCAGTAACAAGCTCGATGAGATATAAAGTTAATATAGGTTACCAGGGCCGCAACTAAATACTTTGCCACCCGGGACAAGCCAGAATTTTTCTTTCCCCCCCCCCCCCCTGCATAGATGAAGCAGCTATAGGGTGCCCCTTCTGGTTCAGCGCCCGGGGCACCAGACCCGCCTGCTCTCCTCTATTTGCGGCCGTGTAGGTTACTGACGTAAATATGGTCGGTCCTGACTAGTTCCGCGCGAAAATTGTACGGCTTTGATCAATTTCATTGTGAAAAATATTTCCTTGATTAAGGGTTTACTGCCATCTAGTTTTCAAGGATGACACTAGATGTAAGTTTTATTTCCTTTTTGAATGAATGATATTCTGATATTTTGCTGCCAACATCTGATATTCTGATGAATATGATGAATCTGATGATATTCATCAGATGGTAGCAGCTATTCCATGATATAACAGCTCAGCATTAAAGAACAAGAACTGAGCAAAAGGAAATTGATGCAGGGTCTCTCTAATTTAGTGACCTTAAATTTAAACGGCATATATTCTCAAGGCCGACTGACCAAACATCTTGAACCGTAGAAAAACGGGGGGGGGGGGAAATTTCATTTGTTTTTCTGCGTAAGAAAGGTTTTCACAAGCCTCTCAAAGGCCGAAATGCTTCAGTCAGGCCGGAGGGGGGGGGGGCGCCTCGAAGTTTTTAGAATTTTTATTAACCTATGATTTTCAATTTCCCGATCGCCTTTAACCTCTTCACTATCACGGAAGGAAATATTTCGTCCAAACGCTGGCGAAATAAATTCAAGATACACTTCACTGTGTTTTCTTTCCTCTCTCCCCACCACCGCGTAGCTTTATTGTAACCCTATGAACCGAAGTTCTTTTTGTCTCACCCGTTCTTTCCATACTTTTTACTACTATTAATAAACCAGACACGCACCTCGTCCACATTCTTCTGCGAAATTTCTAACTGTAAGTGATTTTTTTTTCACATTTAATGTATCTTTCTATTATAACAAATATGTTACTGCCAAAGCCCGAAATCGGCTAGTTCGAGAATTAGCCGTTTTTGATGGCGACCACTGTCGTGGTCGAGTGGTCATAGCGACAAACTCGCATCGTGCGGATCCGGGTTCAAACCTCACCGCAGTGGTAGTCGTTAGAAGTTCCGCAGAGGAATATGGACGAGGTGCGTGTCTGGTGTTGTAGTAGCTGTTTTTAATCATATAACAAAAAATATACAACAGCTGGCAACTTATTTTCCCGTTCTTCTATTTATAGATAAGAGTTTGCTCCTCATCTCCTGTTGCTTTGTGATGTTCATCTTCCTACCCGGGATCATGAATCTCTCCGGAAAACAGTTCGTGGAGGAGCATCGTTCGGAAGAAGGTACGCTAATTTGACTACGTAAACTCCCCTCCCTCCTCCCCATATGAAAAATTTCCCCTATGGTTCCCCTATTCATGTACAAGAAAAGTTCCTGGACAGTATTTTTGATAGAAGAAATGTTGAACATACAGTCGTGTATAAAATTAAGAGAATTTGCACATTGGGTCTATTTGAGGCATCATGCTGGACGGCCGCACACCCCTCCACATGTTTGAAAGAGGGTCCCTGACTGCTAGGAGGTATAGAGAGGAGATCTGAAAGCCGTAGGTTTGACTTTTCAGGGGCGCAGTTGGCCCTCGGTTCTTGTTCATAGATCACAATGCTTGTCCACATCGGGGCTCACCGGGTCAACGATTATCTGGAAAATAAGAATATTCGGCGTATGGACTGGCCAGCCAGATCTCCTGACCTAATTCCTATAGAACATGGCTGGGACGCTAGGGCAATTGCATCTCGCCATCCCCCCTCCGAGAACCATCCCGGAGCTGTAAACTGTGGAGTGGGACCGATTGCCTCAGGGACTCCTCAACTGCCTCGTGTCCAGTATGCCGTCTCGCTGCGCGACCTGTCTGACTGTGAGAGGGGACCATACCCCCAACTTAGACTCATTTTCGGTTCGATCTCGCGACGTGGATTTTGGACATTCCTGCAATGATGAGCTTTACTGCCAATCATGCGTGGGTGCGTACTATGACTTTCGTACGGTACATCTCTCTTTCTCTGTTAAGTTCACTCCTAACTGTGTATTCGTACCAAATTTCATTGAAATCTGTCCATAATTTTTTCAGAAAAATTTGACATAATGTGCAAATTCCCTTAGTTTAGAAATGTGCTGCGGTTAACTCAAGTGATGTGGAACTGCATCGTAGGCCATAGGCACCGGAACTTAGGAGATGACGCCATGTGAGCGTTCCCTCCCCCCAATAAATTTTGTTTTTGGGGCAGAGTCGCCTAATAATTTCTTAAAAAAAAGAATGCAATGTATTTTCTCTCTTCTGCGTACGTGCTTGAGTCCCGTATGCACAAGACGACAAACAAATTTCTACATCTCCAATGCTTCATTCATGTCGGCGCCACATACCTGGGGCAGTTTGAATGATCTGGAACTATTCCGCGAATCACTCAAAAGATCCGTAAAAATGCCATTGGTCATTTAAGTGGTCGAAGAATGTGCTACGGGCCACTAAAGTGATCTGAAACTGCACTGTGGGTGACTTAAGTAATCTGGAAATGTGCCACCTGGTTCATTTTTACAACATTAGGTTTGAGGATGCGGGCCAGATGACTCAGTGGGTCCCATTTGGTCAGCGGGACATGGGTTGAGCATGTATGTTGTAGGAAGTTGTGTTCGCACAAAGCCATAACCTTTCCAGAAGGGAACCGTGCATATGTGGTCAACTTTTAGCAAACTCGCCCACTGCATTGAATACGACACATCCATCATGGATAATATGTTTTCAAAAGTCCAAATGCTAATAATGCGAAAAATTGCCAAGAAAAATGACCCGAAGTTAACGGTTACTACCTCTCTCTCTCTCTCTCTCGGGACAGTCAAGCCGACCAAACGCTGGTACTGGACGTTCAACGACCTGTGGCTGTCATTCAGGGAAGCCGGGTGCTCGCTGCCACACAGCCGATGCGCGTGGAGGCCTTACCACAGGCGGTTCCTGTCCTACGTGATATGCTTCATGCTGCTCTGCAGTTTCAACACAGCCATGTTCTACCCAGCGTACGTTACGGGTAAATTGACGAGAAAATTTTAATCCTATTTTTTTTAAAAGTACAAAAAACATTTGGAACACCATGGCCTTTAAGGGCTAATTAGGATCCACGGCTCCGGGATGTTAAACATTATTTTACACCTCCGTTCCTTCTATACTCCTGTCAATGACTTTCCCCCAGCATATAATGTATCTTTCTACTACATACGTGTAAAGACTGAAACAAACTACACTGACATGACGAAACCACCTCACGCCAGTGTAGGGCAGTGTTGCTCAATGTGAGCAATACCGTCTCTCCCCGGGGGCGATATAATATTCCAGGTGGCGGTGGAAGACACGGGTATAACATAGGGTTCTGTGTGTGAGCTTCTGTTGGGGGGGGGGGAGAAGGGTGATAGGAGAAAAAAAAATTCTGAAGAAGGGGCGATGGAACAAATAAGTTCGAAAACTGGTGTATGGTGGGTTTCGGCTTTTAGAGCGAAAGGGTACACATAGGGCAGGGGTTCTTAACCTATGGGTCGCGAGTTCCCAGACGAATCGTTCAAATCCGCTTGCAGCCAGAGATTTTTGAGCTATGGATCACGGGCCAAACTTGACTCGCAGGAGATTCCTAGGATGAGTCGCAAAACTCCATTTACGGTTCTGTTACAAATGCAGTTATTGGGTCACTGGTTTCACTAATTTCGAAAAACAAACACCGTCATGGGGTCACGGAACTGATTCTGTTGTTGATTTTGGGTCGCGGCTGAAAATGGTTGAGAACTCCTGACATACGGCGTGTGTGAAAAAAAAAGAAATCCACTGCATACTTCTCTTATTCACTATTTATTCATTACGCTGTGTGTGGTTTTTCATTTCCTATTTATTTTTTCTCCCTTTTGTATTTATTATTCTTTCGATCTTTTCTTCTATTTTTCTTTCTTTTTCTAACGTGCGGTTAGGTTAGGTCAATTCTACCAGATTTATCGCCGTTTCGTGAAATAGAGTCCATCTGAATTTGTTGCTATAAGCTTGAAAGCGAAGGGGGTTAGAGAACAAAAGCATAACAAATATTTTTTATAAATCTATGTCATGACAATGACATACATAAAAATAACACACAGGAAAAATTTTTGTCGATAAAGGGTGGGGCATGAAAGTCCGGCAGGTGTGATTGGACCTGAATCTTTCCTCAATGTATCTTGTGTCCGAAACGTTCGTAAAGCTTCAACCTGCTATCCATGGCTGAAATAAAACAACTTCCCCTTTAGTGCTTTATCCACCAATGCCAATATTACAATGAAAACCTTATGTAAGCACCAGAAACAGGAAAATTCGGAAATGGGCTGTGAATCACACACATTGCATTTTATAGGAGACTCTGATTCGCATATTTTCGGTGGAATAAATTCAGACAAAATACGATTTCCTACGGAAGAGAGAGAGAGATGCTTGGCCCTTCTTTCCTTAGAAAATCTACAAAAGGATCAGCTTCGCGACCCATAGGACTGTTTTTCGAAATTAGTGAAATCAGTGACGCAATAAGTACACTCACAACTGGAGTGTAAATGGATTCGTTCGACTCCTCTTGGAAGCTCTTGCGAATCAAGTTTAGAATGTGGCCCATAGCTTAACATTCCTTGGCTGTAAGTGGATTCGCACGACCCATCTCCCGTGCGAATCAAGATTTCCTTCTTGGAAGAACTTATGAATCAATTTGAGTCAATCAGCTATTGGGTCATGGCCCAATTGCTGGAGAATCCCTGGCTGTGTAAATGGATTTGTACATACCTTCTCGAAAGACCCTCCAAATCAATTTGGGTTGTGACCTATAACTCAGGAATCCCTGGCTGTAAGTGTATCTGTACGACAAATCTCGAAAGCCCCTGCAAATCAAGTTTTGGTTGTTACCCACAGCTCAAGAATTCTCGACTGCATACAAATGGATTCGTACGACCCTTTTTGGAAGCCCATGCTTAAGCTATAGCTTAAGAGCCTCTGGCTTTAAGTGAATTTGAACGCCCCACTTCAGTAGTCCATCTGAATAAAGTTTGGGTCGTACCCCATAGCTCAAGATACCCTGGCTGTGAGTTCATTGATACTGCAAATTTCAGAAGCCCATGCGAACCGAGTTTTGGCCATGACTCGTAGCTCAACAGCTCTAAATGTAAGTGAACGTGAACGACCCATAGGTTAAGAACCCCTTCTTTATAACGTATCTTTCTACTATACACATGTAAGAGCAAAAGAGAATAAGTGGGGGTGAGGGTGAAAAGAGGAATAAAAAAAACATACGCTTACCTATATTTTATGTTTTATTTTTTTTCTTTTTATTTCTTCCTTTTTGCAACGTGCGGTTAGGTTAGGACGAGGTTACCATATTTACCGCCGATTAGTTAAATAGAAATAATTCAAATTTCTTGCCAAAACCTTGTACGTGAAGGGATTAAAGAAGAAAAGCATAAAAAAACTTTTCTCATGGTTTTTTTTTTTTGTGGAAAACAATTTATGAAAAAAAAGGACCTTTTATGTTTTTCACAAATAAGGGACTCATTATATGTATTTTTCTGTATTTTTAGGACGCATACTGCAATTCCCCGCCACAGAGTTCAACATAAAAGTTCAGATTGGCCGAATGGTATTTACCATATGAAGTCGAACTCTATTGGAAAAATTTGCTGCTCCAGTTCCTCTCTGCGTGTGTGTGTGTGTGTAAGAGACCAGCCATGGGAAATAAATTACGACTCCAAAGTCACATTATCATGTCTGAAGTCATTCCGAATACTATTGAGTATCTCATGAATTTGTAAAGAACTTGAAAATTCATAGAAATTTTGTATAAGAAGTGGTTTGCTGTGATGTTGTGCTTTATATCACAAAAAAAATTTTACACGGCATCAATATGCTCTCTTACTTGAGTTACTCTCTGAAAATTTTAAGTTGCACAATCACAGCACCAATATATTATACCATGTTAGTTCCCAAAGAGACACTATTTCACCAAAACAATATTATTTATGAGAACTATGACCATTTTGCTCCCTATATGAGTATCTTTCAACACCTAGGCCAATGATTCGAATATGGCATACAGAGCGTGGTTACTTTGACCACAAAATAACCCTTATCTACGGGAAGTGCAAAAGTTCCATCTTAATTAACATTTACCACATGAAACACAAGTAAAAAGAACCAAACTAATACAAGTCACACCTACACATTTATAATAGTTAATATAATTAAATTTTAATTACTTTTCTTCCCAAAAGAGATATTTTAACAATACAGCAGCATCATTTAAAATACTTCAAAACTGACATTGAGCAAATTCAAAACAGTCTCTCCGTGCAGAAAAAATGCTTTTCCAACATCAACATTTAACAAACCTTTACTTTAAACAGCGAAACAAAAAAAACCAAAATCAACCCGAAATTGTGCATTTGTCATAGAGATCATTAGAATTAAGACACCTTAAAGAACTTTTATACTTAACCGAAAATTTCCGAATAGTTCAGCATGTATGTCTCATCCTCCAGAAAAATTCTGATGACATTGCAAAAAGTTTCAAACACGAAAAACGGTAATTTTGTGTGTTTCCATCCGCAAAAATAAACAAACAAACAAAAAAAAAAAATTCTCTCCACGTCACCTTCGTGATCGGAAACGAAAGTTCGAAAAAAATGGCCATCTCCTGCCTTACTATCCTGGAACAAATTTAAATTTTTACAAACTCTTAATTTCTCCAACGAAGATGACTCAAAATTGGCTCACACTTGACACCAAGGAGCAAAAATTCCAAAGGATTAATTTAGAATAATCGGTCAAAGTCTACGATATCGGGATCGTATCGAAAATCAAAATTTTTTGAAAACACATACTGTGTGTACTAAAAATAGGTGTGTAACCTACTCGTTTTCCCAACTGGAAAAGGACAAACTAATTTTCTTACAACACAAAACACATGACACATATCTACTCTCGATTACAAAAACTCTATGTCATATGTCAAAAGAGGGGGAAAAGTGTGCTATGACTTTTCCACCTTGACATTGCGATAAAGTTATCCTCACGAAGAGGGATTTTATTTTGGTAAAGAAAAAAAAAATTAATTCGAGTATTTGTCGAGAGAGAGCACTGTTATGTGTAGGCTGACCATATTTCCTCGAGAGAAATAAGGGAAATTGGAATTCCAAATACGGAAAATACGGGACATTGCCAATTATCGTCAAGAACAACGCCGAAAGTGTACAAAGTTGCCAGATATTGCTGAAATTACGAAAAAATCGCAATGGCGGGGAAACGAAGCATTACTGCAAATTGCAGTGGATGAAAATGAATTCCACGAAATAAAACGTTCAACAAGACAAATGTGGGCGATTAATGCTTTATTTATAGTTGTATGATATAATTTATGAGATGAAAAATAATTTCAATCTTCAATAGAGAATAAAAATCGAAGTAGGTGTCATGTAAAAACGGGAAAAACCGGGACACTTTTGCAAAAAAGTCGGGACGGCTAGAAAAAAAGAAAACTGGGACTGTCGCGGGAAATAATGGTCACCTTAGTTACGTGAGTCCAGCAAGTGATTGAACGTGAATAGTGTGACCATACATCCCGTATTTCTTGGGACAGTCCCGGTTTTTTTTTTCAGTTTTTCCGGTTGTTCCGACTGTTTTTGCAAGAATGTCCCGGTTTTTCACGTATTTTCAACGAAGCTAAATTGACTTCTCATTCTTCATTTTATTCTGCGAATCGACAATTAAAATTATCTTTCCCAACTCACACAGAAACTGTATTACTATAATTACGACATACATATAATAATATTCATCTGACATATGTCATGCTTTTTTTTTGTAATTCACTGCTATTTGAAGTGACGCTTTATTTCCTGCGGTTGGTGACTTTTCTGTGATTTTAGCGAAAGTCAGGCCGAACACATAGTCACGCGACCACGAGCGACAAAAACAGTTGTACTGCTTTGTTCTACACCTCACATACTCGAGCAGCGGGACAAAGAAGGGAAAGAGGCCACCGGACGAGGTCATAGACCTGAACATTCCGGTTTGTTTTTACGCGAGATGAGGATTTTTGCTATCTGCTGATTGGTTCGTTTCTCCCCTTTTCTCTTTCCCTCTTTTGCGGAGGCATCATCATCATCATCCCTTTTTTACGTTTCAGAACCCCTCCGGTCAGGGTCGTCTTAAGAGCATCACGGCCCTACCTATTAAATTATCGAAAAATTGAACTACTTCTCATTTTTCTGAGGTCCCGGACCATGCGTTAAGACGGCACTACCTCCGGTTATTTTCACTCTTCTCCTCCTCGTTTACTATACGCGAACCATCTCTTCCTCCATCCCTATGCATTTTCTTCTTTCTAGTCGCAATTCTCTTAACTCGTATCTCTTCACTCCACTATAACCGCAGCCTTGCTTTGCTTACTTTTGGCATCATTTTCGGTGATAATTGGCAATGCCCCATATTTTCCCGTATTTTGAAGAGCAATTGCCCGTATTTTATTCGAGCGAATATGGCCAGCCTAGACCTGAACAATTCATTATTCTTTACTGCTTAAGTTTCCAACTGGTTGGAACCCTCGGGTCCCGTAACAGTTTCTGTGACGTTCCGCATGATCAAAAGCCACAGAACCCTTAAAAATCCCGGACCTCGGACAGCTTTTACAGAAGAAAACCTTCTTGTTCCTGATATTCGCAAAGCTGTTCTTTGTTTTGAATTTTAATGAGATAGTGTCGCGTTAAAAAAAAAAAACAAGACCACTTGGATGACTAACCTAGAGAATGTGGAAGCACGTGAGTGACCAGAAGAATGACCAGGTGAGTAAGGAACGCAAATAGTGACCTAGAGGGTATGGAAGCTGAAAGCATGTGAACGACCGAAAGATCGTTCATACTCAGAGACATATTTACGGAATGGGAAAGGGGGGGGGGGCTAAACAGGCTATAATTCGGGGCGGCTGAAAACTAGACTAGAATGGGTGAATGAATAATGGCAAAATAGCCCACAGAGAGTGAAACGGCCATGAAACAATAAATCCGCATCAGGAGGAGGAGGGAGGGGGGTGGGGCAAAGCCCTCATCGGAGGGCCTAAAACTATATGAGCCTTGTTAATTGCTCGAATTGCGTGAAATAATGAGGCTTAAAATGAGGAATAAAATCCTGCTGAGCTGAATAATTTTTTTCTCTATTTCGGTGGTACCAAGGATCATTTTTATTTTCGAGATAGTGAGCACATTCTCTTCACTTTCACTTGCACATACCTATAGTTTCTCTCAGCACAGAATTTCGATGCTTGTGTAGAATGAAAAAAATATTACATACACCATACAAACTTCATATTCGATATAAGGGTGTTTTCTCTGCGCAGCAGAAACTGTATGTACACGGAAGTACTCTCATTCGTAGTCATCCTCAGACTCTAAACGTTTTTCAATATGAAAAAATGGTGGCTTTCCTCATTTACTCTTGTCCATAAAAAACAAATGGAAAAAACGGGAAATTTTGCATCCCTTTTAGAAAATAACTATGGCGTACAGGATGTATTATATTGAGAAACATCATTTAACTGATACCCCTTCTGCCACCTATCAAATAAAAAACACAACTGTTAATGACACTTCAAAATATAATTGTGAAAAATGATACGCCGCATAAAAAACAATTCAACAGGATATTGATAAATACCTTTTAAGCAATAATATAAATGAAATTATGAAATTTAAGCTAAAACTTCAACAGTTGATATTTGTATATAATAAAATAACGTTAGTAACACTCTCATAACGACTATTATTCGTCCTATATTATTCACAATAAATATTTGGGGGTGATAATGGACAAGAGATTCAGTTTCTCCCGGCAGTGTGTTGATGCCATCCGTAGGGCGACCGTGGCCTCGGTCATGCTCAACAGACTAAGCCACAGGCACTCAAGTCTTTCAATTCGAAATAAAATTATTCTGTATAAGATGGCAATTAGACCGATTCTTCTGTATGCTGCGCCTGTCTGGTTGTTCTCGAAGAAAATGAATATCATCGCTCTGGAGAGATTTCAGAACAAGACTCTGAGGAGATACACCGGACTACCTTGGTACGTTAGAAACGTTAATATCAGACGTGATTCCGGAGTGACTGATGTAACGTCATATGCAAAGAAACTGGCAAAGAACTTATTTGATAAATTGAACGATTCTGAATTTCCACACCTTGCGGAGATTTCATCATACGACAGTGGACACAAAGCACGATTAAAAAGACCAAAAAATTTTCTACACATGCCTCGACCTGTGTTGCCAGGTCTATGAAGATTTGAAAACTTTTGAAAAAACAAAAAAAAAAAAAACCCCTTGGGTCTCAGGTGAACCTACGTCTTCACCCACCTTATTAGAATCTAACCATCATTGCAAAGCGCACTACTGCACAGGAATTGGCAGAGTCATGATGAAGGGGGTTTGATGGATTATAACTATCCATTGGAACCCCGTTTCACCAATTACGGTTTTCGGTATTATTCGTCCTATTCTGACATATGCTGCCCCAGTGTGGGCTCATGCCAGTCTTGCAAATATGAAACGTTTACAGACACAGCAGAACATCATCCTTCGTCAGTTTACCAGAGCCCCCTGGTATGTGAGAGGAAAAAACATCCGTAAAGATCTTGACTTACCACTAATCTTGGACTATATCAAGGAGCTTGCCAATGCTCATTTTGACAGGCTACGATCTTCTGAACACCCGCATCTTAGAGAAATTGTCTATTATGACCCTAGAATACCCACAGTACACTCTAGGCCAATGGACTTGCTGAGCGTGGATTGGGTGACGAATTGATGTAATTTGCAGAACATTTTCATGATTTTGATTTTTTTTTTCAAATTAATTTATCAATCTAATATCAGTTTTGTTTGATATTGCGGATGCTGTGATCGCAATTCAGAGGCATTTATATGTTTTTTTTTTTTTTTTCGCAATTAATAATTTTTCTCATTTATTCATAATTTGCGCTTGCATAAAATGGTGCATTTGGGTTCGTGTCGTGTTGAAACTGATGTTATTACAATACAGAGATGGTATGTGTCATGTCTTCATTATAACTTTTTCTTTGACGTTCTTGATTATGGTTATATGACTGATGAGGGTTCAACAGTACCTCAAACATCTCTGGTTAGTGTCTCTCGATTATGTAAATATTTATAATGTTGGAGTTTTTGGGTAGCATATCATCAGCTACTTCCCTTAAGACATTTCCCCCTTGTTCTTCGATTGTGTTGTGTTTTATCTCGATGAGCATTCATTTCGCGAAGATTTGTAAACAATACTCTCCTGGCTTATTCATTCTCTACACACACACGCATACATTACATACCTTACACACATGCACAAACTTGTCTTTTTCCTTCTCATACCACCCCTGGTGATCTGTAAGTCGCCAGACAGCCTGCAAAGGCTGGGCAGCGACGGAAACGTTCAATTCTGGTCTGGTAATTATAATCGAAAAGAATGCAAACAAAAAGTTTCATTTGTTTCATATATTTTCGATTATAATTTCAAGAAGCCTTTAAGGGCCACATTTTGCAATTAATACTGACATTATTTTACTATACAAAAATATCAACTGTTAAAACTTTGAAGCAAACTTGATAATTTTACTAATATTATTGCTTATAAAATATTTATTAATACCATACTATATTGTTTTTTTTTTCATGCGGCACATTAATCAAAAACCAGTCACCCGATTCAAATCAAATAATCATAAAGAGTTGTTTTTTTATTTGATAGGTGGCAGAAGAGATTACAGTTTAATGATGTTTCCAAATATGATACATCCTGTACTGTATAGTTGTTTCCTGAAAGGCATATTTTGTGGTTGATAAAATTTTATTTTACCCGTTTGTTGGTTACGGACAAAAGGGAAAAGGCACCAACTAAGGCTTAACTAAGAACGGCACCATTTTTTCATGGTTAATGAGTTTACACAATCTGAACGTTTGTAGTCTGAGAGAATGACTGAAAACAATTCATTACATTGTATAAGATAGGATATTATCTTGAGATTCCACACACACAGATATCGAAATTCTATTTATGGTCAGTGCAGGTGAAATGAAACACAATGTTCCCCATCCGGAGGAACACAAAGTTGGAGGGCACATTTCATGTAGGAAGAAAACATTTCCTTTACCCGCTAGAATTTATGTGCTCATCATTCCCCCCTCATCCTGGAGCCTGCCCCTCCCCCAGACTGAGACTTTTAGTTGAGCCTTCTCTATAGTGAATTTATTGTGTGAAAAAACAAACTGTAAGATAAACACCCTGCGATTCAATGATTAGCATCATGATTATTGCATGAATTTTCATGATTATTTCAGGCATTTTTATAATTATTTCAAGCATTTTCATGATTATTTAAACCACATGCCAGAGTTCTTGGTTATAATCAAAGCTCTTGAGTCGTGAATATGCCTGCCAATAGAATGACAGGGCTCCAACCTCTTGAGTTCCAACCACGAGTTCAATCGGGCACGGCACGGAGATCCATGCCCCCTCCGCCATCTTGCAGTAGGGCTCCTAAACTGAGATCTTTGGTGGACTCCCGGGTGAGACTCTTTACAGGGCCCCCTGTATAATGAACTTCTAATGTGAAAAACTAAACTGATGAGAATAATTTCGGGCACTGCCTGGAGCTCTGCCAGCAACTCCCCCCGTAGGGGACATGCGGGTACCTCGGTTGAATAGGGGTTCCACGATAAGAGATCTAACACAATTATTTACGACAATAATTATGTGTCAAGGAAACATTTTATTTTATGGATATTATGCTGAGGGGAACTCGGACTCGGAAATAAAAGTCATCTCGTCTCCGCTGGGACTCGAACCTAGGCCCTCTTGCATACCGGGAAAGCATGCTACCATCTACTACTATTTGAAGTTCAGTCTACTAATGTCTCCACTTCAGTGCCTCACGCCACAGCGCGTGAAATAAGGAAGGCAGGGTCGTATCTCCAGTGGTGTAAATGGTATCATGCTTGCCCGGTATGCAAGAGAGCCTGGGTTCGAGTCCCGGTGGAGATAAGATGACTTTTCTTTCCGAGTTCACCTCAGCATAATATCCAGAAAATAAAATGTTTCCTTGATAACTTGGGCTGAGAAAAAGCCATCTATCTAATTATGTGTATTAAAAGCAGAGAGACCCTACGCATGTGGGGTGGGGAGACACCGTGCCCCATTAAAAAAATAAAATATCCAAAGAAAATACCTTTTATATGTGATATTTCAACCAATTTCTGTTAATTTTAATGTTTTTTGAAGGGTGATAACTCAAAATTTCTCGGCAAGACAATTTTTGCATCCCCCCCCCCCCTCTTCAAAGGCTGATCCTCAGTCCTCTTTCATTTTACCCTGGGGCTATGATGCTGTTTAGACGGGAGTAAGGAAAAACTTTTTTTGGATGAACTTTAAAAATTTGTTCCTTAGGACAGCCTCATTATCATCAAGGGTTCCGCGAGAGACTACGTTCGAAATCCCTGCTCTACTGTGTCTGAAACGTTCGTAAAGCTTCAGCCTGTGATTGGGATTACCAATAGTGCTTTATCCACCAATGTAAACATCATAATGAAAACCTTATGTGCAGGGCCGTAGCCTGAAATTTCGTCCCGGGGGGGGGGGGGGACCACTTTCATGACATGCCATTTTATCATGCGTGCAAGCTGTTTTTAATGCATTTTTGAAAATTTCTAAAATATTAAGTATCAGCGATATGTATAATTTTATACCAGCATGGGATAGCATATTTAATCAAAAATATGTGAAAAATATAATTTCTAATAAATCAATGGTTAAATAGTATTTTTAATATTTTAACTTTCCCCCCCCCCATGTTAAGAGGTGTGACCCCTTAAAAGTCACTCTTTTAGTCGTTCATATTGATTTGGTCACTCACATTCTTGCACACGCTCCAGGTCACGCTTTTGATTACTCTGACATGGTTCCTTGCTGGGTAACTCTCTTGATCATTTACACTATTACACATACTCTAGGTCAGCGGTTCTCAACCCGTTTTGTCTCGAGAAGCCGTTTTTCGTAAATAATTTGTATGGGAGCCCAATAGGCCTTTTTATTTATTCATCAGATTCACTGACTTATTTTATTTTCCAAGAGCGGCAGCGGAGCCACTGGAAAGTGCACACGCATCCCCAAGGGCTCCGCGGAACACCGGTTGAGAACCACTGCTCTAGGTAATTCACATTCTTTCACGCTCTAGATCACTCTTTTGCTCACTCCACTCACGTGCTTGCAAACTCTCTAGGTCACTTTTTTAGTCACTCACTGCCTAGGCCCTAGCTGTCTGGGCAGAGGTGGATCTATTAAGGGTCATAGAAGTTTTTTGCTGCCCTTCCTACATTCTAATTTTCTTGACCAGACTCAAATTTGCCATCCTGGGTTGTAGCCCGCTTAGGGCCACTGATTACATGCGAGAAACATCAATGAACTGGAACCACTGCTGCCACCTGTCAAATAAAAAACACAACTGTTGTGATTCTTCGATTGAAATTGAAGGCCGGTTTCTGATTAATGCTCTGTATAGAGAAAAGCCTATATATTATATTAATAAATATTTTGTGAGCAATAATATTAGTTAAATTGCCAAGGATTGTGATGGGATGTGGGGCATAGAAATCGCCAATTCTGAGCCCGATCATTTATTTTCCTCATAACGATGATACTGACACGAGCAGGGAATTTTTTCCTTTAACTTTGTTGATTTTTTCCCTTTTTCACTAATTGTTAAAAATTTCAAATGTGATCAACGTAATAAAATAGATTCTTGGATATGCACCTCTGAAATTTCCCTTTCTCCATGCTTGCTAAAAAACTTGGTTTTAAGCCTTGAATGTGTGCAATGATGGCATAGAGTCGACGAAATACTACTTAGTTATACACATGTACTTCCACATTCCCCCTGCAGAAATTTTAACGAATTGGTACATGCATGTTATAAGTGGCCCCCCATACATGTGTTTTCAGACTTGTTTTTTTTCCATATTCTGATGGTGTCCCATCTGTCATCCATATTTTGAAGTGAAGATGGTGAATGCTTGAATTTTTCATGTTATGTAAGTACTGCATTGAAAGCATGCCTGCTCTGAATCGAAGTGATTCTGGAAACACTTCTCACACCCAGTGTTTTTTTTCAATTATTATTGATAAGCAGGGCCTTCATAACACTATGAGCAGCATCTTATTTTAGAATTGACAAGCACAGATATATTGTAAAGCTAATTTCTCAATGGAACACTTTTCCTTAGACCACCAGGGGTCCCCTCATGGTGTATGATCTGCCTTGGAGCAGCTTCGTCTCATCTCTCGTTTTTAGCCAAAGTATCACTCTGTATTTACTTAATCTTGCAAATCATGGTATCCAGACCAATCCAGACTCATGGCAGGGCCATTTTAGCAGTGTCAGGGAGTAACTATACCAATTTACAAATAGATTCTCAAAAAACATAGTATCAGTTCTCCTTATCATGGTCTTCCCCCCCATGCACTCTTGTCCGGATGAGGGCGCCCACTCATTAAGAGGACCCTGGTTCTATGGGTGAATTTGATTCATTCTGAAAGTTATCACTTCTTTTCCCATCATATTTGACTAAAAAAAAAAGCTTCATTTCCTCACATCTGAATTTTTTTTCAACGCTCTCCTTCAACTTGATTTTCACTAGTGGTACCCTTGGAATATCTCAGGACCACATGGGAGAGGGGAGGAAGAAGGCAAACAACCCCCTTGTTTAGAAACCTGGTTAGACACTCTGGTAAAATTTATCAGAAAACCTGAGTCCAATGCGGATCACAGGGAAAGAAATCACAGAATTTGAGCCATTTAGTTTTAAAATCAGATAGATCCAGTTGGTTGCAAAACCAGGTAAGTGAAAAAATCGGTTTCACAAGCAGATAGATCAAGATGCAAGTAGGCATAGATTCCATACCTTGGTTGCAAAACGAGAAGGATCCAAAAGAAAAAAAATATTTTTCTCACAAAGCAATATTTATACAGATCTAGAAATTGGTAAAGACCTGTGTCTATCTAATACCAATACCAATTTGCAAAAAAAATCTTTCATACCTAATGCAATTAGTTTTTTTGTTTCTCTTGAAAAATTTATCAAAAGTGATCCATCACAGGGGCGCACGACCTCTAGCCCATGGGCTAAACGTAGCCCGCCAAGGGGTTCCATCCAGTCAGCGAAAGAAGTCCCGGTAGATAATTATCAACACAAGACCCGATGAAAATGCCTAGACTGACCATATTTCTTTCATAAAAATATGGGAAATCTGTATCCATAATGGGATATCGCCAATTTATCGCAAAACATTATCAAATGCAAGTAAAGTTGCCAATTATAGATTTAAAAAAAATTGTCAATGGCAAGTTGCCATCTTTCACTAAAATTGCCAAAAGCAGGAAATAGCGGGCAAAAACACAAAGAGGGAATATAGAGTAAAAATGTAATTCATCAAAAAGGCCTGTATAATGTTTGATAAATATAAGTTATTTAATAATGACTATGGTAGTCATAATTATCATGAAGGTAACCTTAATTAACTTTTGATTTCAAAAATTCAAGTCTTGTTGGAAATAGGGGGGGGGGGGAAACAACATTTTTATCAAAAAGTTGGGATTTCGTATCTGGCCCGCAAATTGAAAAAGTTGTGCACCCTTGATCTGGTTTTGAAACTAGATGGCTTATTTGTGAAGTTAGACACCACAAGGGTCTGTCCAGCATAAATTTGGATCAGTTTTCCAGACTCTTCAAAAAATTCCGGATCTGAAAAAAAACGGACCCTTCACAAAACATACAAATTAATAAAATCATAAATTTGGCATTTTATTTTGTGATTAATATTAATCAGATTATTTTGCTTCCCTATAAAATTAGTCAATTTGTAATAACTCAAACTCCAATAGCTCGAATATCTGTTTAAGTCGAAGTTTTCACTCAACCGCAGAACTTTTTCAGTATTTTAGTGTTAAAATTTTCCCTTAACTCGGAGCTTTCTTCCTTTAAGTCAAAATTTTTGGGAATCGGAGAAATTTATAAAGTAGCATTTAGCACTTTTTATCAATGAATATATTTTATCAATGAAATTTCACATTTAGAAATAGAATTTAACAGATTTATTTGACTGCTTGCAAAATGTGAATGACTTTCTCACAAAAGAGATAAGCAGTAAAAAAAATCACTGCATTTTTTGACAGGAAATAATCCTGTATACACTTTATTTATGATTTGTTTCATTTATACGAGTATCATGTATGTGTCCATTTCCATAATACAATATATGCATGGCTAGTTTATTTCTAAATACAGTATTTTCATTCAATAATTAAAAATATTAAATTAAAATAACTTTTCGAATTTCTTCATCTCCAGTAGTTTGACATTTTTTACTAAAATGATATTTGTAAATAACGGTATTATTTTAATAAATTCTACTTTTCCCTACTCTGGACTTTCCGATAAGTCGAACTAACGGTAACGATAAGCTTTTTTCCACTGCTGCACATTCGACTTATCGAGATTTGACTGTACTTATTTTTCACAAAAATGACCATTTCCTGACAAAAACAGGATCCTACAAAAAAAAAGTCTGGAAAAACCCCCTGCATTATAAAAAAAGATAACAATTAGATCAAATGAAAAAACTCATTGGTTTCTAAAATACTTTGAAACCTTTAATCAACTTTCAATGTAGTTGTGAAAACTTGTAATAACGGTAAATTTAAATAATAAAAGGAGAAAATATTTCCATACTGATTTTTTTTTCTTTTGTCACACTCTCGAAAAAACTTTACAGAGCACTTTGGAGAAAGTACTTTTTTTTAAAAAATAAATGTCAGTGAGAAAAAGCAAAGCATTCAATTCCTACAGCAGACGGCAAAATATACGAAATCACGAAACTGTGAGTAAAAAAAAAATGTTCTTGGCTCAGTTCAATAGATAAATGATCATAAACTAGTGCATATTATCCCGACCAAAAAAACTTGTGGTCTGAGGAAAAAAAAAAAAACATTCTCGGCTACAAAAACACAGCCTTAGTCAGGAGGTCGTTTCTCAGAGAACTTCTTGGTGAATTCTTCCGCATTCTTGAAGAACTTCTTCTTATCTTTGCTGTATTCCTCAGCCAAATCAGCTCGTAACGGATGTTCAGGTTCTGGATCATTCACCAATGCCACCAAGGCCTGAATAACTGAATGAAAATACCCAAGTTTCATAAGAAAGAAATCCAAAAATTAGGAATTGAAACAATTGAATGAAACTAACAATTGAAGGATTCAGCCGAATAGCAAGTGTACATGTTTTTTTTGGTTTTTTTTAAAGTTCAAAGTAGACACCATAAAAGTCATAGTTGAATTACGGAAACACTTTTTTTGCCTCAAAAGAGTAGCAGTGTGTTATTCTGTCAGGGATTTCCAATGTAAAACCTCTCGTGAAACCCTTGATAATTATAAGGCTATTCCACAGAACCCTTGATTATAATGAGGCTGCTCTACGGAACTCAAACAAATTTTTTAATATTTATTCAAAAAAAGTGCGTGTGTACTGCCGTTCCCAACAGCATCATAGCCTCCAGGGCAAAATGAAAGAGGGCTGGCTTAGGCACCACTGCTTAATTTATATATTTACTGTCATAAATTATTATGCCAGATTTTATCGTGTAAGTCCCTATGCAAATGAGGTCCCCATATTGTGCTCGAGTGGGACTCGTGTGTCACCCCAGATGTCTTAAAGTACGCAAAATTCTGCCATTTAGGAATCCTCACCTCCAGTGCATGAAAATTCCCCCCTCCAAAGAAAAACATAGTTTTTACAACTTATAATTTCCTGATGAAATGGAAAATGAGATTCCTGAACTTCTGGTTTGAGTATTGTATGTTAAAAAAAAAGTAATGCTACTGTTTCTATGTTGTTTAGTTATCTATGTGGTCTGACTTTTTCTTAAACGACACTATCTTGTTAAAATTCAAAATAAAGAACAGTTTTGCGAGTATCAGCACAACAATAAAGTTTTCTTTGAAAGCTATCTGGGTTTCAGGATATTTAAGGGTTCTGTGGTGTTTGATTATGCGGGACCCCATAAAAGCTGTCATGGAACCTCAGGGTTCCACGGAACACCGGTTGGAAACCCATGACATAGACTAGAGATGGGAAGAATACTCGACTGCTATTCAGTATTCAGCTGAATATCTGTGTAAATCAAAGCACAACAAACTATTATAAAAAAAACTATATTAATTGAAATATCCATTTCTGTAAGAGAGACTACATGAGGATAAATTTCTAGCATAGGTAAAACATGAAACTCTGAAAATAGAATCTTACTGTAATAAAGTGGAAGTGAGCATGAATTACACAAGTTCATTAACTGAAGGATGTACCAAGACAAGAAACATATTAAGCTACTGAAAGAGGCAAAAGGGGGCAAAGAACATTTAAAGAGGAAAAATAAGAAAATAGGTCATAAATAAAAAAAATAAGTTGAG
This sequence comes from Pholcus phalangioides, assembly GCF_987345545.1. Classification (NCBI taxonomy): domain Eukaryota; kingdom Metazoa; phylum Arthropoda; class Arachnida; order Araneae; family Pholcidae; genus Pholcus; species Pholcus phalangioides. Next base: position 17,052,868 of record NW_028301594.1, read on the forward strand.
AGTTAATAATGGCTGACATTTTCTTGATAAGACATAAAATTGTAACAAGTGTTAAAAAAATTGATTCTTCAAATAATATTAAAATACAATACAGTAGAACTTGGTTAATTAAAATTTTGGATAATTTGAATGAATTCCCCTTTTACGAACTGCCCCCGAGTTTTGTATCTAAATAAATGTTAAAATTTCCTGTTTAATTCAAATTTTTTGGATAAGTCGAAGTTGGAGGGGGAAAAACTTGATTTTTGTATCAGCAAATTTAGTTTGGAAAAATTCTAAAACAAGTCACAGACATTGTTTTATATGAACAAGTTGTTAAACAAATTTTAAAACAAGAGTTTTGAACATTTTCCTCTATTATTTCTTTGTTGATGCCCATTCTGATATTGGATCAGCTGAAGTGCATCAAGAACGTGTACCACTTATATCGATTATGTTCAACCTATGGATCAAGGTGTACTATTCGCAATCTGAATCTTTTTATAGTCAAAGTACAAATTATAATACATTAATGAAAGTATATTTCATTCACAGCATAAGAATGACAAGCAAAATTTGGAAAGCAGTTTCATAACAGATGATCATGAATTGTTTTCATAAACAAGGCTTTAAGCATGGTCAAGAAATTCTACAGTAATGTTGATTCAAAAACAGTAGCTAAGATCAATTATAATTATGAACAATAAAAATTTGGGAAATAGTTTCATAATTGATAAAATTTTAATAACTGATAACTATTTCCACCCCTCCATGTGAATGTTGATGATTAAAGTGAGATATAGGTGGCTTTTTTCTCAGCCAGAGATATTGGAAATGGTTGACATTTCATTATGGTTGATATTCATAATGGTTGACAACATTATATATCAGGAAACTGTTATTTTCCGGATATTTTTGCCGAGGCGAACTCGGAAAGAAAAGTTATATCTCGGGCTGAGAAAAAAGCCATCTATATCTCACTCTAAAACCATCCCATTCCTGAAGTTAAGAGAGGCTACTAATGCCTCTACTTCAGCGCCTAACATCACAGTGCATGAAATAAGGGAGGCAGGGTCATGTCTCCAGTGGTGTAGATGGTAGCATGTTTGCCCGGTATGCAAGAGGGCCTGGGTTCGTGTCCCGGTGGAGACGTGATGACTTTTCTTTCCGAGTTCGCATCAGCAAAAATATCCGGAAAATAACAGTTTAGTTGATGATTAAGTTAAAATTTGTAGCCTTTTTAGATCCAAAATAAATAAATTGAATAATTTCAATTTTAGATAGATCAGGGAGATCCCGTGACTTTGGACTGAATTAACCGAGTTTGACTATATACCATCGTTAAATTTGATTGTCAGTACCACAACAATAAAAACCTTTCAATTACCACAGTTTTTAACATTTATTTGAATAATAAATTGCATAATTGAAATGCAATATTTAAAATTACCAATTTCATTTTCAATTAAAAACACCAATTTTATTTATAATTTTGATGAATTTTAAGGAAATAAATATTCGGCCAAAATGTCAGCCGAATATTCAGTATTAGGCCAAATCACTATTCATTCCATCCCTAACATAGAAAATTGTTCAAATTATAGAACTCCGGGGGAGGGGGGGGGTGATTGCAGCTATATAGTGTAGTAGTATGATGAAATTATTTTACACAGAAGTAACTGTATGAAATGAAACATCAAGACACTAATTTCTAACATTTCATTTTATAAAAGAGCACATGAAAGCGCTAATCATCAATGGGACCATCTTTTGATGCCGTTCAAGATGGGCCCCTGTCTCTGCCCTGGTCATAGGTTTCACTGTACAGTAGACTCCTGCAAATCCAGCACATATCAGACCAGGGTGCGTCAGATTACTGGAAGTCAATTGAAAAAGCCTATTTAAATAATATAAATTTCTGCGCACAGACATAGTGACATGTTTTTCCTTTCTGTACTTGAACTGGGACAAATAAAATTTAACATAAAATCAGACACATCTCTCAAAGTGGGATGCTTGATCACAGTATTGATAATCCATTGTTTTTAATGAAAAAAAAACCTCACTAAGTCAGCATGGCAACAATAAACTGCACTCATTCATTCATCTCCAACTGCTTGTCAAGGAAATCAATATTTGCATTCCGATATGCAGTATAGACTCTCACTAATCCATGCATATCAGACTAGGGATATACCGGATTACCAAAATTGTCAGATTTCTAAAAGGTACACACGCCGTTGAAGAAAATCCACCTTAAATAACGTAAACTTCTGCTTATAGATACACACAGGGGCCCATGATTTTAGGCCCACAAAAACTTCCATTGTATTTTTGACCTCTCTCAGTTGCCTACCCTCCCCCATATCAATGTAAAGCCTTGGACATACACCGTCATATTTTCCTTCTTCATACACGAAGAGAGCCAGCATGAAAATGTTGGATTACTGAACGGGCCGGACTGGTGCATGGTTGGATTATAGAGTCAACTGTATTTATTTTCTCCTGGCCATTTATCAATCACACAAACCTATATATGTAATATATGTGAGAAACGGCATAATTTCAAACATACACAGACATCTATAGCATATATATATATAGATAAGAACTTCTAAATCTAAAACCATAGTTAAAGCGCTATCATTGAAATACCCATAGCTGCAATCTACTGTTGATTGTAATTTTGACAATATTTACTATGTTCACAGGCAAATTACTTATTCATAAATCAGAAAAAACCCAATCTGAAATAACGCTTTACAGGTATATCAGGGTTCCCAGCAAAATCTGCTCTATCATTTCCCTGACCGAATCTCAAATGTTTCCGCGTAAAACTCTGGAAGAAATATAATTCAAAATTTTAACCTTTTTCAAAATTTAAATTTGAGTTTGTTTTTTTCCCTTCACAGAACTTTTCCCTGACTTTTGCTAAATATTTCACATTCTCCCAACTTTCCAGAGCACTGGGAACCCTGCATATCAAATTCACATCATTAACTGGTGACCATGGTAATTCCACAAGATGCCCCCCCCCCCACTATTCGATAACATACAAAATTTTTTAATATCAGAAAAGAGTCTATTTTTGAAACAGCATAACTGAAAATATGATTTAGAGTAGTTTGATTAAGTCTGAAGTCTTTACACAACATAATTTCACAAATAAAACCACATGAATAGTTCGGAAGGAGGAGAAAAAAAAACTAACCTTGATCTGTTTTTGTTGCAGGCTTCCAGTTCTCAGCACTGATTATTGGTAAGCAAACCTGACCTTTCTCATCAATATTTGGATGATAAATTTTGGTCCGAAACGTTATCTTTGGAGGCTTGAATGGATATTCAGCTGGAAAATTTATTTCTATTCTAAATGCGCCCTTGTTATAAGGAGCTGAATCCTGAAATTGAAAAAAAGGAAAAAAAAAAAAAAAAAAACCACATACAAATGTCTTATAAACCTTCAAAAGTTACAGCGAGTCAAAAAATAAACAAATTAATGCTGCTAGCCAGACAGTTGAAATGAAAGTGAAACCTTTTACTTCAGCTGCCAAATGCAATGCAAAAATTTAAAATTTATCACATTTGAAAAATTTCTAAATCAATGATTTAAAATACAGTCGGACCAGCTTATAACAAAGTTGAAGGAAGTGGTGGAAATATGTTTAAATAAACTTTGTTAAAGCCAAAAAGGGCATTGGTAAGTGTCTATCAAGGGAAAAAGAAAAAAAAAGAGGGAATTATCAAATGCAACAATGCACAACAGCAAAGTATCTGGGTCATTCCATTTTAAATCATCTAGCAAAATGCCAAAATGAAACCCATGGTCACACTCATCTGCAGATAGATAAAATCAGGAAGAACTCAATGATGTTTGATAGAAAACGTTGTTATATATATGCAGTGTCACAACTAGGCAGGTGCAACAGATGCACCTGCATAGGACCCACTTGGAAAGGGAGCCCCAAGAATAGGCCTAAAGGGGACCTAAATGCAAATTTTTGTACAGGGCACACGAATGGTTAGTTACCACACTGTATATACGCACACTTTACTAAATTATTCACCAGGTACTTGCAAATACTGTAATTTCCTCAGTATAATTTGCTAATGTAAATTTTGCTACTACGAGAATTTACTAATTCATGGTGGTGTATAATTTGCATGCAAAAAATTCATTCACCAATAATGAAATCTTTAGGAATTTGAATAAATCATTGAAAAGAACCAATTAAAATATTTTTTTTTCTGAGGTTGAAATAGAAATAAAGAGCTGCAGATAAACAAAATTCATGAATTATATGCAAGAAAATATGGTAATCTAAATACAAAACCCAAGAAACATTGAGAAACTTCATTACATCAATGCTCCTAACAAGCAGGTCTGACATTATCACCTAACACAAGAAATGGTAGATTCCCCTCAGTTCAGCATTAATAATGAAGAACCCACAAGAATTATTGATCCATGTTTCAATTCAACTTGTGCTTGTCATAATGCGATTCAAAATTCAGCAAATGAGTTCCCATCAAACATTTACACAAGCTCCCGAAGGTCACTCACTCATAAAAAAAATGTTGAAAATCAGTAGGTGAAGTGAATATAATAGCTATATATAAAAGGTCTTTATAGAAATATTTCAAAAGCGGGTGATGCCATACATAAGATCATTGAGGGAGGTAATTATAGTCTTCATAAAGGGGGGGCCTATAATTTCATGAAAGACACCAAGATTCCAAGATTTGTAAAAATTATTTGATCCTTGATACAGAAGTACTGTTAAAAGCAGGGGGGGGGGGGGTCTGCCCAGACTTTTTTTTGTAGAGACCTGTTTTTGTAAAAATGATCCAACTGATATTTTTGCTAACTTGTATTTTGTGAAGGGTCTGGAAAATGGACTTGATTTTTGCTGGACAGGCCTCTGATAAGTTACAACCTCAAAGACGCCACTGTACTCAACTGTCCTGGGAACCAGGCAATTGGAAAAAATCTCTCTTTTGAGTGAAAGTGGGGTCTCTCTCGAAAAAAAAATATTAAAGTATGGTCATCCTCCCCACATCATTCACTGGTGTCCCTGTGAATCAAATAATTCATTTCTGAAAACATGTTCAATCCAAAGGCTCATTGAGAAAAACATTAATTTACTAGCTTATAACTAGGTTCTTTTAATTTTATTGTCTAGTACTAGAGAACACATCCCATGGGATGTGTGAATAAAATGTTTAGGTGGGTCCTTTTCCGAAAATTCCGGGTGTGTGACGTGCTACAGCGCCATACAATCAACATGAAATAATTCTTTTAGAAGCTTCAAAGAAAAAAAAAACCAATTTCATCAACACAAAGTGGTGCCCCTTCCCCAATCCATCACAATTGTGGGACAATATATTCCATTGCATGCCTAACTAGTTATTTCATGTACATGAACAGTCCTGAGCATTTAATAGTGACACACAGAGGTAAATTACCATCCCTATTTTAACCGATTGTGGGAATAATTTTTATGATACAAATTTGTGAAAGCATAAAACAGAATTTCAAAAAAAAAAAAAAAAAAAAAAAAAAAAAAAAAATTATTAGCCAGCTACACCGTATTATTTTAAGAGCCACACATATTTCCCCAAGAAAAATTTCCACTAAAATTATCTCTTTCATTCTAGTGAACCCCTATCTATTTCACTGTTTTCTTTTTCATTATCCTTTGCTCACAAATTAAAAGAAAGAAAAAATTAGGTACCAATGTTTTTAGTTGTCATAGCGAGCTGGTCTTCCGGGAAAAGTTTGGCAAATAGAAGAAAGCTTTTTTGGGCAGCCCAGCCCATTTATTTTTCAAAATAAATGGCATAAAAATAATGTCTTTAGTCAACTCCCTTTTTCATGTCAGTATACACACAGAAATAAAAATTTCGAAAATTTTGTGTCGTCCTCACACCCAAATTTAATGGCTAACAAATCAGATTTGCAGGCCCGTCATTTAGGGGGGGGGGGTGCTTTTGAAAATACACTAAAAATGGTGTGTGTATATATATATACATTGAGTACATGTGCTTTCCCCCCCCCCCCGGAAAATGTTGACAGTCCTGCAGATTTGTCAAGTTTCTTACTAAACCCTTTTTACTACCGTTCTTTTACTTCCAAAGATATTAATGCAACCTTTTCGGATCTGAATGCTAATTTTTCGAATGAGAAACATTTTTCAATTCTGTATTAAAAATTTCTTTTATAAAAAACAAATTTCAGCAAATTTTTATTTTTTCAATTTTTTTTCTGTGAAGAAATAATTCTTTTAGGTTCCATTTTTTTTTAAGCAAAGGTGATGGTATGGGTATATTCATTTTACAGTACTATTTTTTCCAGAATTTAATTGCTGAATTCTATGTAATAAATCACATTTTTCCCAGAGGCACTTTCTCCCCTGCAAGCCATCTTAAAAAACCCCCTGAAAATTCAACTTTAAATGCTGCCTTCTGATGGAGACCCCACAAACTTCATATTCCCCATATTTCTAACTCAAAACTTACACAATCCTTCAAGTCAGGGCTTAACTCCCTGAGATTAAAAGAAAAACATTTTACAGTAAGAAAAAGTAATCCACACATTTGTGGCACCAGGGTCGGTCTAGAAGCAGACCTGCCAACCCTCTAGAAAGTTATATAATCCTGTAACTTTCGTATGAAAATCCGGTAACGTACCTTTGAATGTTAAAAATTATTTTATGGACATAATAAGAATCAAAATAAGAATACGTAAGGTCACCATATTACCCATATTTTATGAAACATAGCACTATGTTTTCTGTTTATCATTTGGTGCCCGACTATTCTAAAGAGTGCTGTTTCTTCAACGATGCTTCCACGAATTTGATATTCACTGGACACTTTCGTTATGTTACATAATAATTTTTTTTATGATCATTAAAATTGCCCAAGATTTGTAGAAGCCTTCAATTTTCTTTCCATCGACGATATGTGGAGCAATAAATTTAGAATTTTGTCCACAACTGGCGATATCCCATATTTCCCGTTTTACAGGTTCAAATTTTTTTGTAATGTCTGCTATGAAATATGGTCAGCTTAATAAGCAGAGAAAATACGGTGACTGAATCATTTACCACCCATTTCAAGATTAAACACTTTTTTTCTATGTGTTTAATTTAAAAAAAAAAACCTGAACGGCCACCATGTTTGCTTATGTCATGTAAGGCTTTGACCACCTTTCATACACGCTACCTGACCTGGAGTTTGGGTGGTGCGATATTGCAAGAGCTTTTTTCCATGTAATGGTGATGGTGGCCGCTTTCTAAAAATGAAAACAGTTGCAGCAAGAAAAATTGCAGACTCAATATTTAATTTCTTCCGACATTCCTGAGAATGTCATGAAATCTGGTATTGCCGGGCAAAATCCAGACAGATGGCAGCTCTGTGAAAGGGTTATACATTGACATTTATCAGTGTACAAAAAATAGTTAACAGCAATTGCCATAAAATATACAGGTACTTACTGGTACTATTAGTCCTTGCCAGGTCAGAATATTTGTATCATCCACGATAATATCTCTAAATGATTTCATCCCAGACTTCTTTATATCCTGCAGCTCCTAAACAGATGAAGGGGGGGGGGGGACACTTTGAGAATCAACCAGAACACAAACAGTATTACAATATACCTAAGACAAATCAAATGCTGGTAATATATATATAATGCTACTAATAAATTTCAAACTTTGTAACAGCTGTACATGTCGATGGGAAATTTCAGCAAACCACTCAAGGACAACATGGATTTAAACCCACCTTAACCCTTAAAACAATCCAAATAAAGGCAAAATCCAGATTTTTTTCATTCCTAATTGGTAGCTCCCCACCAATAACTGACCAGTACAATTTTTGTACATAAACTGTGCTTATTGCACTGTTTCTTTTTGCTACTTCAAGAATACTACCAGAAGTAGATTTAACCAGGTGCATGCCCGGGGCCCTGACTTCCAAAGGGCCCCAAAAAGCAAAACTTCATTGTTTTCTAATTTATAAGAGACCCAATATTTTCTTTTGCACCAGGGCCCCCGACCGACTTTAATCCACCACTGAATACCACTAACAATCAAATAGTTACATAGGCGCCAATTCACAGACTTGAAAAATCTGTAGCTTCTCATACGGCTACATATTTCACATTAAAGAAAACATGTCACAAATAAAAGGGAAAACCAAGAAACTTTTTTTAGTTGCATTGGGTGACCATAAGTACATCCTGTTTCCTGGGACAAATTTTTCGTGGTTCTGATTTTTTTAGCAATAATTGGCAACTTTGCTTGCTTTTGGCATCATATTTGGCAACAATTACAGATTTTTTCTACTTAAAATTCTGATTTCCCATATTTTTCCTGAGAAAATGTGGTCAGCCTGGAATTGCAAGGACTGAAGGAATATTTTCTTACGGGAACTTTTCCATTTGAACGAAGCACAATTTGAGGGCTTTTACGGATATTTCTATGAAAGAAGATACGAAAAATCAAAAGAATCCGATTTCTGACCGTAAGATTTTAATAATGCTGAAAAATCAGAAGCATTGGCACCTACATAGTTAAGACTGCCAATATAGAACAGTTTCAATTGAATCATCCCCCCCCCCCACTAATTTACATTCTAATTCGCAGAAATCATATTGCGCTAGATCTTGTTATTGACGAGGTTAATTTTCCATGGTTTTTATGGTTAAAAATTTAATTTTTCTGGCAATCCTTACAGCCAAATCAGTCTTTGCTGGTATTGGCAACCTTTTATTGGTCCTATTGGTACCCTTTATTACCTATTTTTGTCTTATTTAGCTTCATAATTTCCTACATTAATCATTTGCATGTTGTTTTAATTCAATTTTTTTATGCATTTCCCGCACATTATGACCGGTTTTCACATGTTGGATTGATTTATGTAATAAATTTACATCTCCTGTGTGCTAGTGTAAATTAATGGTTCCCACTAATAATAGCATTCTCACTTGAAACATTTTCCCGCTTGATACGACTTATTTCCTTCATGGTCTCACAAGTTTTACTCAAAAATCATCGAGATTTCCCATTGAGAAAGCATTTTCATGCTCACATTTTTTTCCCCGTAACAGCTTATTGAAAAACATTATCAAAGTGATCTTGTAATTGACTGCTGCAAAAGATGAGTACTTATCATGAAACAAAAAGTTGACATATTTGCGGGAAATTAACCCCTTTTAGTTGTTCACATGCTTCATAGGTCACTCTTTTACTCACTCACATGTTCACTAACTCTCTATGTCACTGACTAACATATACCGCTCTTTGGGCAAGCGCAAATTTATGGTCGCAAAAACAAATTTTGTCGCCCTTCTCCCATTCTATTGATTTTCTTGGTCATTCATTTCTCAAATTTACTGCCCTGGGCCATAGCTCACTAGCGCCCCCTCCCAGTCAGTGCCTGCTTAACACATGTTAAGCCCTCGCAAAAGTTTTATCTGCTTGAAATTTTTCAGTTTGTGTGGGAGGGCCTCAGAAAAATTAATTGGCCCTGGGGTGTCCCATGATGCTGTGTCCCCACTGCAGGATACTGAAGGCAATTATTTCGGCGCCCCGTGTGATGAAGGATGTTAAAGGGTGAATTCGGCGCCCCCTCTAGTCCTGCGCCCGGATGATACGCTTGATAGATCAATGGTGTTGTAATCGGAATATCACAATATATAGGATGTGTCGGCATATAAGTGAAGAAATCTTACAATATAATTCCTCATTCAGATGAGTTATTTCAGTGAAAGCTTTCGAATTCGTTACGAGTACCGGTTCCAGCTCCGGAGAAACGCCGCCCTTCGAGATCATAGAAAAGGGGCACCCGGTATATACACAAATTATAAACAAATTAGAGGCCATTTTGGATTGCATACCGAATTGTATACAATGTCGAGAGGAATGGCGAGGATAAAAACCGAAAAACTGAAACAACAAATGCAAGGTACCTTTTGCAACCGCCTAGTGGCAGCCATCCTAAGATATTATATGCGCAGAGGACACGAAGCTTGAAGTTGAGGAGATAAGCTTTTTTTCCGCTTCGAATGGAACGCTTTGCGTCTTTTTCTTTATTCCGAATCAAACTCCGAATGTAAAAAAAATTATAAACGTCTTTAATATTCCGATTCCGACGATGCCCGAATTACGAAGATCAAAACTCAGTCAGTCATCGTCCGCTTCCATCGCCATTGAACATAATCACAGATGAGAGGTGGCGATCAGAAAAAGGAAAGAAACAAAAAAAACAAAAATAAAATAAAAGAAATTCCCAAAACATTTCGTCATTTTCACCCGAGAAGATGGCAACACTTTCTTCCAGAAGTTGGGAAAAGTATCCGAATCTCCATTAAATCTACGGACTTTGTCAACGGCTGAATTTCACAATTGATTACGATTGGTTCAGTTTTGGTTTTTTTTAAATTTCATACAGATCTAATGTGTGACGTAAAAGTGAGTTTGTGGTGGATGATTTCATGATTTTTATCCCCTACTGACTATATTTTCCCGAGAAAAATACGGGAAGAAAAGCTACCAATTGCTGTTGTAATCACCAATCACGAGAAATTAAACATTACCTTGATGACCATACGTTCTGTGTTTTCCGGGGCATTCCCTTACTTTCACTTAATTTTGGCCATTCAGACGTTTTTGTAAAAAAATGTCCCGTTCTTTCACGTATTTTTAACAGAGCCACCTGAATTTTTAATCATGACTGAAATTAAAGTTTGAAATTATTTTTCAGTTCGTAAACTATATTATGATGATTACAACAATATATAAGAATATTCATTGCACATGTCTGTAACTTTACTCCGTGGAATTCGTTTTGACCCACTTCCCATTTGCAGTGATGTTCAATTTCCTGCCAGTGATGCTTCATTTCAGTGATTTATGAATACGCTGTATCTAATCTCAATACATAACTTTGATTTTTTTTGCATCATTTTGGTGACAATCGGTGATGTCCAATATTATGAATCCCTATTCCCCGCATGCATCTCGAGGAAAAGCTATTACGAAAACCGGTTCCGCGGAATTTCAGTTGGAAACCCATGCCCTAGCCCAGTGTTTCCTGAAGTGGACAATATCGCCTCCTGGCAAAGCCGCTTGAAAGTTCTCTTAATGCAGCTTTGCCTCCTGGTGAGAGATGGAATGGTCCAGGGGGCGATGAAAGCTACTCATATTGTCGTATATTCGTATTCATGTTGCTCACCGAATAAGGTGCTAAGCGAAATGGCACGGGTGATCCCTATATAATTGTTAGGTAATTGTTTTTTTTTTTTTATCAAATCCACCAGAGCGAGTGAACTCAACCCAATAAAACTAATGCTGGCTTCTATTCTAGTCCGCAAGTTAGGGGCCGTTCAAGTATTACGTAAGCAAATTTTTAGCCATTTTTGACCCCCCCCTGTCAGCAAAATTTTGAGTCCCCCTTGTCAGCAAAATTTCGTCATCAGCTCTGCCCCTCTGCATATTGTTGGGATCGGAGACATACACGGGGGGGGGGGGGCATTGGAGGCTCGTGCCCCCCTCCCACGATTAAAAATTTATTTAGACAAAAATTTAGAGACCTTTAAAGTGACACTGTAGGGCGGTTATCAATAGCGGGGGGGGGGGGGAGCTTGTTACTTCAAGTGCCCACAAACTCTCGAAAGGTTTTTCTCGTTTTTGGCACACCGAGTAAGATGCTATTAAAAATATTTCATATTTTCATAAAGGGTGGTTGATGACGTAAGCCTTATCCAACCCCCCCCCCCTTGTCATCAAAAAAGTCAGCAAATCGGAAACCCCCATCGATGATGACGTAATACTTGAACGGCCCCTTATCAAACCCATTTGCTCACCAATAAGATGTTAAGCGAGATGACTCGCTCCGATGGATATTTTATATTTCACAATAAGATTCTCATTTCGTGTTTTTTATGTATCCTGTGTATATAATATGGCAACTCCCAACTCCCAACTCTCCAACTCCCAACCCTATCTCGTCTGTAATCACCACAAAATTTGTTAATCGCGACAATTGTCCGGGGAAAATACGTTGTAAAAATTCTGTATGTTTTTTTTTTCTTTTTTGACAAAAAATAAAAGTGTTCCAGACTCTGCCACGAAGCTGGGCTGGGAGAGATCTCGCCAACGGGATAAGTACAGTGGCAAAGTTTTGGCGTTCATTAATTCATTCAGCTTTCGAAAGAGCCTACAATAAATCGTATCGATGTTTTGGTTCGGCAAAAAGTTAGCATTTTTTTCGCAATCCATTACTGAAATCGGCGTTTGTCGAAGTAGACGTTTTAGTCGATTTTGACAAACATCTAATCTGTTTTTGGTACAGAAATTCTCTCATTTTTGTTTTGCATTCCGAAGGTCATATCTCTGTCTAGGACATGGCACGGCAACTACAAGAAACCTAGCATTCAGAGGTGTCATGATCGCACCCAACACACACATACTCTCTCTCTCTATGTGACCTTTTCTGTATAAATCATAGTAATTGAATGAGAGTGCCCTTGTTCGATTATATTTTATATTGAGTTTAGTGTAATGCAACCACGATTAGGGATTACCACGAATGAATAAATTAAACTTGTAATTCTCTAAGTGAAAGTCAAGTATTATTTTTTTCGCAATGTCCTTTTCATAATTTCTGTATTATCAGTCACGCAAGATTAGTTGCCGACACAGGCCAGCCACAATTAGCCACGGTGAAGTACCTGCCGCTGAGGTGGTCCAGTGGTCATAGTAACGAGCTTGCATTTCGAGGTCCCGGGTTCGAACCCCTCCATCACCACAGTGGTGGTCGGCTGAAGTTGATTTTCTATGGTTCCCAACTTTGCGCAAATGCGAGCCGATCTCGCCACAGAGAGTAACAAATGTAATTTGTGTCTACAAATTTAATTCACTCATTCCACTTTCACTCACTTAACTTCTAAAATATAGATGGCGGCGCTGAAAAATCAGACACAATGAAAGATACGCGCTCGGACTGTTAGATACACATACTTACACCTCAAGCACGACTCCCTATGTCAGGGTGTTCTGTGAGAGCTTTTTTTGGGGTTCCGCGGAATCAAAAATGACGGAATCCTGATTTTTTTCTGAAATTTTTCTTGTTACTGATACACCTGAAGCAATTTTTTATAAGACGACTTCCTCGGAATTGGTATTCCCGAAAGTCAAGATCTCCATGCGGAGTTTTTTAGGGTCTTCTTCCAAAGATACGGAATTTTTAAACTGGTTTTTTTTTTGCATTATGTGGCCCCCGCCTCTCTTCTTTCGGATGGCCAATTAAGCTTCATGATGTTGGATTCTTATCGCTTTTCTGAATAGCAAATTATAAATAGCAATTGTAAGACAGAAAAAAGGAAAAGCTTCACTTGCTAACTTGAATGAGGTTATTTTCCCCCATCCTCTATACAAATTCTTTACCACAAATGGAAGAGCCACTACAAAACGTTGCATGTGGGTGAGAAAATCGTACAACTGGAACTTCGCTAAAAATGATCCCCCTCCCCCGCCCATAGACCTCAAAGAAAATATCACAAATATTCGATGGTTTTAATTGCATTTTATTTGTTATGTAATAATCAGAGTTATGTATAACCCCCCAACAGTAAATTTTTCAAAATCATATTAAAAATTACTTAAATAACTGTAATTCGCATTACACCACCTTTGCTTAAATCGTGAGTATTCTTATATTGATCTCCTGAAAATTTGAAATAAAAAAACGTAATTTTCCACTTTTTCAAGAAAGATCCTTTTTTTTTTGTTTTGTTTTCCATATCTAAAAGCAAAGCAGATAATGAATCTCTTTCAAATTTGTCTAAAAGAACCGAAATGCTGGACGTTCTCAGACCATGCGCCGTGGCTCTCAGGGACGTCGCCAACCTTTGTCAAGTGCCTCACGGCTAGCTGTCGTCTTGTTGGTTGCTTGTTTAGTGCTTTGAAGGGGGTATTTTTTAGATTATTCTGGGCAGGTTTGCAACAGGGAGAACGGGACTTGGGGTGTTCTAACTGGGGGGGGGGGGGATCTAGTGTCCCGGGCACCGGACCAGACGGAGCGCAAATTTCAGTCTCCTTCAACATTAAAGGGGGGTGCCAAAATGCGTGCTTGCCCCGGCTGACTAAGTATCGAGTAGCAGCCTTGATACTGTATCTTCAGTCAATAATCAGTCAATTAGCCAACCATCAAAGTTTAAGGCTTTTGAGTTGACGATACGCAATGAAAAACTATTATGACACATTTTTGTAATTCACAATAATTACATAGATTCAACGATTACATAGATGATAATTTTCCAAGCATTTGGAGTTCCAGGTGAAATAAAAACATCGAGTAATTGAAGTTTTCCCACACATAAATGTCCTGTTGTCTCCTTTTTTGCTGCCGTCCTCATCTGGGAGGGACTCGGGTATGAACCATAATTATGAGAAGAGCTCGAGAAAGGCATTACATTGAACTGCATTTTTTCTTCTTCCAGTTATTCTATTTTTTTAATGTTGAATGAAAAGCGTAAGGGAAATTTTCCACGAGTGACCACCATTGTATGTGGGTGAGTTCACCGAAAATTTCAAGATTCCGCATCACAGTAACATGTAATGACTCTCAATGTCCAATCAGTGCTGGTCATGTAATATCACGTGACAAACACTTTTCCGAAAAAAAAGCTACATGGGGTGAATTGATAAAAACTAACCGTCCTTTCACTTCATGTTTTATGTTTTTGCTAAAGTTGGAATTTTTCACTCGTCTGAGACCATGATTTCAGTTTGTGCTGAAATCTGAATAATTTATATAATCTTCATATTTACTATAGCTGGTGTTGGTTTGGCGCACTGAACCGGGGATTCCCTCTTTCTCTGCCTTTGACATCTCATTCTATATTTCGGTTCTATAAGGGTTCCGCGAGAGCTTTCACGTTGGAAAACAATGAACTATGTAGTAAATTGCTCATAAATGGCGATAGACTTGAGTTGTGCTCGGTTTGAAAGTAAGAACATGTACCTGGAACGAATTGAACGACTTCCAATAGAAACCTATGGAAAATCACATTTCAGGTTACGAACGGGATCTTCTGCTACAATGAAGTATTTTCTCGGCATTATAGCCGAAGTATCACTGCAGCCAGTAGAAAAAAAATGTATTATTGACAAAACAGCGGAAATGATCATTTGCCCCTCCCTCCAATCTAAGAGCTTGTATCCGATTATGCTGGGGCTCCCCCTATCAGCAGGGTCGGTTCCGGACATTTTCCAGGTGCAAGTGAATAATATTTTCGTGATTAAAAGTCACCGTCTCCTTCAGCTGGCGCCCTAAAAACTACTCTTCCCTTTCAGTTGGCACCCTAAAAAATCGGCCTCCTTCAGTTAGTGCCTTCTGCAGCTTCGTAGTTCGCAGGATTCTAGATCCGGCCCTAGGTCCCTAGCCTGATAGCCTAGAAATGCCTACCTACCAATTTGTACGATAATATCTATGTAGCTAACTAAATCACCGTACAAATCAAATCACGAGTTTGACTTTTTTAATTTGTGAGAAATCACAGTAGAATATATATTTTTTGATCATACATCATTGATTATTTTGGACCACAACCAATAGCTCGGGTTTGTCGCTGTATTTGCGGCTGGGTGTTTCGTACCAGTCCTATCTCTTTTCGAATTTTCGAGTAGAAATTCATAACTTTTTTTTGCAGAGCTCATAGCTCATGTAGCGAATGATACTGACCGAGAAGGTTTTTTTCAGTTTTCGTCCATGTCCCTTATACGAATGTGGCGTAGGGGTGCAAATCGCACGATGTCACGCAGGAGTGATGTGTAATTGATGAAGAACACGTCTGGATTCATTGTGGAATAATCGCGCCAGTATTCTAAAATCATTCCCAGATACGTGGGTTAGAGTTCTCGGACTCACTCGCGCAGATAGTTTGCCATCTCGGTAGGCATATTTAGCCTTTTTCGACTTCGCACAATGCTGACGACAAGATGCTTCAGTGTCTCGTGAGCAAAGTACTCTTGCCATTTATTCATCTCGAAGAAGTCGGGTCTTTGGTTTGCGAAGAAATCGATTTCTTCTTTCAGCATGGCATTGCACTCAGTTTGTAAATGGCGTAGGATGTCCTTCACATTGTACGGCCAGATCCATGGTGAGAAGGATTCGGGATGTGTGCCGAGAAAGCTGGAGCAAACATGTCCATTCCCATAAACATTAGGAAGTAAATATTTTGACTCGGAATCGAAACTCACGAACTTTACAGAGGAGCCACATCCGGATAGGATTCAGGTAATGTTATCACGTAATAGCAGAATCTGCGGCAATACGGTTCAGCTTGGCATTCGATGAGTACGTGCAAGATGTTACATTCTGCAGAGTCGATGTAAACCATCACGTTTTCCATCGGGGAATTCTCCAGCTGCTTCATTTGTCGCGCTAAGGCTCTTGTACATTTAGACCACCCCATTTGCGATATTTTGTGGTTTGTAGATTGAAATTCAGTTTACCGAAAATGGTTTATTAGGTATAAATACGATCAAAAAACACCGATGCTACAAATATTTATTTTTAGACACCTACCGAATGCGAACGCGAACCCAGCAATGAAGAAAACGTTTTTTTATTATGCTTCCGAAACAAAAAGCGGCTCGAGATTTAATACAGCTTTGCTAACGAATCAATGCATCGCTGTCTTTGCAACAGCCATACCTTCGTTCTCAATTAACCCATGAGTGGCTTGCCCGGAAATCTTCTGTAAGTGTCTAATTGAAGTAGGATGTGACCTTATTTATGAGTATGGTAACCAGGTATGTGAAATACGGGACATTCCGAGAAATACAGTAAGTATGCATTTCTCGCGGAAAGCTGATTACACCAACTAATAATCGAATGTATTTGTCGAAAAAATCTGTTAAATTCGATCTCTCATTTGTATTTTTTATTTTATACTGAGCGAAACCCCGGTCTGATGCCACTTTGCGCAATTAAGTACTGTTTTATTTTATTTTAGAGGAAAGAAAGCGTGTGCTGGAAGTGTGCGTGTGTACGCAGCAGTCTACATTCATGTTTGCTGTTGCCATGTGAAATTAGTGCTGTCATCTATACCTCAGTGTTATTATTGAATATTCGTACTATTGTAATGTCTGTTGCTCTCTGTGGCTCTATGTGTGGGTTGCTCTATTTTTAGCGGACTCTTTACAGGAAAACCAACTTCAGCCGATCTAGTAGCTACAGAAAACCAACATCAACCGTCCACCCCTGTACCACTTGTGAGAATGAAGGCAATATCCACGCAACACCGGACGCGAACCCATGTCATCGCTATGCCTGTTCAGAAACAGACTTGAAGATCAGTTAATATCCATCGCTAGATTCTATCCATTACTCGATGCCTATCTGCTGCTGCTTTTCAAAGGAAGCAAATGACAAAATCTTCCAATGAGCGCCACAGCACTTTATTCATGATAGGAACATTTTCACAACTACATTATTACTACTTAACCTTACGTGCACCTCGTACACATTTATTTGAGAAATTTCTAACGAATCGTGATATGCCCGAATGTCTGTTCTGAGTGTATGTGTGGCCTTAACGTATTTATACTAGGATTGGGTTTATTTCGCATTATTACTGGTGCTGTCATCTGTCTTCCTCATCTTGCTTGAGCAAATGCTTGAATTTCCATGTTATGTAAGTATCGTGTTGAAGGTCTGGCTGTTCTCTGCAGGAAGACTTTTTCGAATGAGAGACCGGCTCGCATTCGTGCCTCGAAGTTGGAAAACCGCTGCAAAACAACTTCAGACGAGACCACCACTGTGTCGCCATCGGAGTTTCGGGTCCGAACGTGAATCCTCATGATGAGAGTTAGCACGATGTCCAATGCGACCGCCGCACAGTGGTCCAAATCGGGAGAAATTAGCTGAAAAAAAATAAAAAATGAAGTTCTTGAGTAAGTTAAATGAAGTTCCGAGAAAAAAACCATATGGGTGTATAGAGAAATGTCTGGTGTATCTTGGGGTGATATTTGTTTACATCGTAGGGATGGTCCCGGGGGGGGGGGTCAAAGATGGGTAATGACTCACTCAGATGGGGCTCTCGCCGAAATGTGATGAAAAGCTTAACTTTCTTAGGTTGTTACTCGGTTGCGTTTGAACTGGAACCCTGAAATTCTTTTTGCTATTCATTTTTAGTTCTCTGCCCTTTTCGGTTCGTTATTTTCCAAGCTCCGAGTAGAGGAAATAATTTTCGAGTACAGAAAGTTTAATTTTGTTCCAATCGTGAAATGTTTTTTCGGATGTTCGCCATCACATTGTTGGATGCGTTTGCATTATGCGTAGCCGCCCCCAGCCGTCTCTTCTTACGTGAGAAATTTTTGAAATGGCCTTATGTGTGGCTCGTATAGAGTTGTTTGACGTTATTCGCGCTAATGGTGGGTTGAGCTTGCCTTTAAAAATAAAAAGTCAGCAGACCTGTTAATCCAATACATCAAGGGCATAGCGGAGGGGGGGGGGGGGGTCTGGTCCCCCCGAAATGTGAGAAAATGACAGAAAAAAGGGGAAAAGATGGCCAAATCTATTGTTCTATCACTTCGGTTCCCCCGAACGAAATTTCTGGCTACGCCCCTGCAATATATTACTGAAAAGTCAAAATTTGAACATAGCCTGGAAGTCAAGAGTAGTGTTTCGTCTGAAAATTACATGTTTCATCAGTTCCTTACCAAAAAAGTGGAGATCTAGTAACAAGACCTGACACGTTTCCTCTACAAAAATTCAGCATGGCGATTTTAAATGTTCAATCGGTAATCAAGCCCAGAAATCATAGATTTTGTTTATTTGTACTGTTACTGATTATTTTTAATGTTTTGTGTTATAAGAGAATAATTTATTATTTTTTGAGTGAAAATCTCGAATTTTTACATATTAAACTTCAATTAAGTGTTCCCAAGTTTTCACGGCAATATTTTGTTTAGAATGTGCTTTGGTATCATTATAAATTTTTAAATATTATTCGTAATAAATATGGGTGATGCATCATTATTTTGGAGACAGTCAATCAGAAAAGTAGCAAACATCAGTAAAAGCTGGAAAGATTAATTAGAAATAAGGAAAGAATTGCAAAAATGTAGAAAACGTAGTAATCATGCCAAAGTATAAGTAAGTAATAACTGTAGTAACTTGTAGTTTGTAATTTTTGTAAGTAGTTTGTAGTAATTTTACGTACATATACAGTAAGCGCTGCCGAAAACGCTCAAAAGTCTTTTGACAAATGCACCAACTCATTTGCGTGCATTACTCTGACCTTGTCATATGTGAAGTAGAAGGAAGATAATTATCGACACCAGTAGCTCACAGGCCCTTTTATAAGAAAGTTTCACTGGTTGGCCATTTGAGCATAAAAGAGCACTCAAAGAGGAATTCTGTATTCTCTATTGAGAGAATATATTCTATTGAGAGTCGTATACAACGGGAGGGGGGGGGGGGGGGGGTCAGAAACTCAAACTTTTTGAACGACATTACTTATGGCCCCTCCCCTCCGAATGTTGTGCGTCCCCTCCAAAAATCAATCTTGCGTATGCCCCATGCTCCAACTTTTTTTATTTTCCCAATTCAATGCTTAATTCATCTTAACACATAAATCCTTTATTATACTTCCAAAAAATGTCACCTATCTCTAAAGCGTTTTGAAAGTTGTTCGTAACGTAAAGTTGTTCGTGGAACCCTTGATGATAATTGAATATTTATTCAGAAAAATACGTGTCCCTATTGTCGTTTAAACAATATCATAGCCTCAGAGCAAAATGAAAGAGGGCTTAGCCATCATTACCCTCTTAATTTACATATTTATTTATTTTTATTCATTATTCATACATCATATACATTTCGGAGAACAAATAAAATCACCAAGGGATCATACGATATTGTTATAAGTGATTGCGCCAGATCTTATCGTGGAAGTTCCTATTTAACTGAGGTCCTACATAGCCCCCCCCCCCCCCCCCACAAGGAGGTGGGTCTGGCAGAACTCCTGTTCGGGGGACCGACATGATTCTCATCAGATGATTTTATATATTTTTTGTGTTTCTCTCTCACACTACAAATTCATAATAGAGAGGGCCCGTGACGAGTCTGATCCGAACCACCACCAAACATCTCAGCCTAGGGGCCCCTACTGCGAGATGTGGGAAACATGTGTCTCCGTGCCGTGGCGTGCGCGCGGTTGAACTCACGAGGTTGGAGCCCTGCCAGCCTGTTGGGAGGCATATTCACGAATTAAGAACTTTACATTATAACCATCACCAGAAGAAAAGCACCCGTACAAGAACTCTGACACGTGGCTTTAACTGAAATAATCATGATGCTAATCATTGAGTCACAGGCCGTTCTTCTGAGTTGTCAGTGAACATGTCCAGAGTGCGAAATCAAGTCTATCCTCAGCACCATAATCCCCACAAGGGTAGGTCTGGAAGGGCTTTAGTCCGGTGGCCCGGGACAAATCTGCGTTTTTGTTTTAAATTCATTATAAAGGAGGCCCCCACCAAAGATCTCAGTCTTAGAGGAGGCCTAGCTCCATAATGGGGGGGGGGGGCATGATGAGCACCGAGATGCTCGCGGGGAAAGAAAACATTTTATTCTTACATGAAAAACGTGTGCCCCCTAACTTTTTTTCTTCCAGATAGTGGGGCGCATTGTCTTTTATTGTATTTCACCTGCACAGACCTGCAGTTTCCTCTGCTCACAGAATTTCAATGTCTGAGCGGAATGACAAAATAACATGCTGCTTTATACAATATGGGATAATTCTTTTCTGCGTAGCAAAAACTCTTGGTACAAGGAAGCATTCTCAGACCCTAACCGTACATATTTTGTAAACTTATTCACCATGAAAAAATGGTGCCTTTCTTAGTTACTGTTGTCTATAATCAATAAACGTGTAAAAAAATTATCAGAAAAAATATGCCTTCTAGAAAATATATATTGAAAACAATTATACAGTACAGTACTACATGTGGAAACACATCAATGAACTGGAATCCTTCCGCCACTTATCAAATAAAAAAACTGTTATAATTCTTCCTGTTATTGACCCTTCGATTGGAATTAGCAATCGGTTTTTGACTGACGGAGAAAAAGCAATATGATATGATATTAGCTAATGTTCTAAAAACAATAATATTATTTAAATTATCAAGTTTGCCTCGAAATTTTAACAGTTGTTTTTTGCATATGGTAAAACAATACCATAATAATTATACAAACATTTGGCATACAGTGAAACAACGTTAGTAAAACTTGCAAAGTGTAACCATTAATAGCATTGGATTGCATTTTGTTTTTTTATTGGTGTAAGGCAGGCATATTCAACACGGTGCTCGATGCTCGTGTACAATTTCGTGCTCGCGAGCACTCGATCGATATTTTAATTGAACCACTTTGTACAAATTGCATTCAAGGATTGAAATCATCCTGATTTCATGCCTTCATATATCAAACTTACCGTAAAGGATGCCCTTCTTTTGATGATGGGTACAGGCAGTGCTCGGGACTGCAGAAAGATTGAAGACCTCTGGTGTAAGGGCTAGATGACTTGTGGTAAAATTTGCGTTACCCACGTTGCACCATGAGAAAACCTGATACTAAACCACACATGCATCTCGTTCATGCTACTCTGCGGAACTTCTAACGAATTGGCACCTGTTGGAACGCGCATACATGAGTTGTGAACCCAACGTGAAGTCCGTTTGTCTAATGCTTGTTGTAGTTTATTGGGGTGTAATGATTGAATATTTGTCCGTTGTAGGCTTGTTGCTTGTGGCACGACACTCTGAGTGAGAAGACCAACGACATTATATGCAAGGATCCCATTATGCAAGAATGGTGTCACTATCCGTTAAAGACGTTACAATGACCTGCATCCTAGTCACGAGCATTGGCATAATCATGATCGACCACAAGGAATCTCTCCCAGAGAAATTTGGAGCTATACTAACCTTCAAAAAAACCTTTTAAATTAACAGAAATGGATAAAGACGACATACAGTGAGCTGAAGACCAGTACCATACAGTATGTTGGTATTTTCTTTCGATACTTTAATTTTTTACTAAAATATTCGAAAATGTTTTTATTTTTTGATCGTCTTGGAGGGGCACAGGCTCTCTATGTTCCCTACTGCGTACGCCTCTGGCCCCAAACGTATGAAATCAGGGCTGTTACTTCGCTAGTAAATTTCGTTGCAACATATAAATAAAAAGTGGAGGTTGGGGGGGGGGGGAAGGAAATCATTATGCTACTCGTGTGCAGGAAAATAACGCGGAGAATCACGGTTTTACGATTTTAAAAACTAGGAAATGAGGAGAGTGATTCTTGGATTTTCAATAAATAAATTTTGCCTTTGGATTCGGAATAAATATTATTTTTTTAATTTCCATGTTTTCTCATAAAAGTATGTAAAAGCACATTTATTATACTTGATTGAATAAGATTTTGTCTCAAATTATTTTTAGTAAATTTTATATTGAATTTTAATACGTTATATGATATATACGTGCAGCTCAGCTGACCCTTTGAAGAGAAGAAAATTTTCCAAAATCCAAAAGAAAAAAATGTAAACAGGCGCACCCGATGAGGCTTTTTGGATCACGTGATATTTCCTTTTTTTTGAGGGACATGCAAGGTAACCAATATGTGTGTGGCGATTTCATGAAAGAAAGAAATCTAGATTGAAGAAACAGAAAATGATTCTTCTTGTTTTTTCTTTTTAATGGGAGCTAGATATTTCGAATTTTTTTTTTTTTTTTAACTTCAAGTTATCGATCTGCCTTTACACAAAAAATACTTGATTAAAGCTGCAGAATTTCTTCAATGTATGACAATACGGAGACATTAATTCTCATTTTCGTGCTTAAGAAAGGTATAAATAAAAAGTTGAAGTCAATGTGTGTGTGTTATTACATGGATATCCATCTCAAAGTGGGTCCGGCTCATTATTTTATATTTTATTTTCTGGGCTTCGTATCTCTAAGCGAGTTCAATATTTCGAAAATCTAAAATTATTGATGTGGCGGAAAACCCCCCTGAATTTCCTCATTTCTTCGCTAAAATCGGCAATTTTACATTGATCTCTATGGGGATCATCTAGTGTTTGTCCCTCAGAGTGATACTGATGATGATTATAACGTCTATTCGAAAAGCCTCATATGAGACCCCCTCCTTCCCCCTCCCTTCAAAGAAGAGAAGGGCTGCAAAATATTATTCGCCTGTAGTGGTAAAATCTTTGGGGCCGACCCTTAATGACATGTCTGAAATTCCTGACTTCTCACATTTATATTCCACAATCGTGAGTAATATTTTTTACCGTTTCTTGCTATCATAAACACCGTTTTCTTGCTATCTCATTTTGAAACCGTCAGTCGATTGAGGGACACTTTGTATGGTAAATCTATTTATCAAGATCCTCATACAGAGGAGTGAGAGAAAATTTCGGAAGCTGTTGTAGCCACAGCTGTAAAAAGTTGGAAAACCACAAATTCAGATCATTTCAGACCATCTCTGTCCAGTTAGTACTCTGCGGAAACTCGGAGGTTCCGGATTTTTTTTTTGGAGGGGGAGGGGGGGATGGTGGATGTTATGTCTACTGCTTTAAAAGCTGCACAATTTTTCATTCGTGCAGCAGCAACAGACTGCCTCAGTCTAACCATCACTGGTTCTATGTGACCCAACACGGAAACACTGGCCAATTAATCAAACATGACTCAATAGGATAATAATTGAATATATCAATTCTCGAACATCTATTTGTCACTAATGCGCATGCTCTCTCAGAAAGGACTCCTATGGTAGTCGCGACCCGTACAGACGGCAGTTTCTCTCGGCTTATTTTTTATAAGCATTAGAGCATATTTTTGTCTAAGAAATATGGTTAGCCTAGGTGTAAAAAAAATTGTTTGTTCGGTACTGTGTTATCCTTGATGACATCTTCTCGATGAAAGCGTGAGAAAAGCCAAGGGACAGATAAGAGGACTGAACGCAGTTGCATACTAAGAGCCGAGGGAGATCCCCAGGAATATCGAGGCCTTGCCTCGATATTCGTTCCGCTCGACCCTTTTCCAGGGCGCGATTCCTACCCCTGGCGCGATACTGCAAGTGATGCAGCACGCAACTCCAAGAAGTATAGTTAACCGATTCGTGTCGAGTAGCAACAGCACCTCCTAGAGATAGAAGGCCTCCACAGTCTACTTGTGACGTCAGTAAGTAGTCCATTTTCCTTCAGAAAATTCAGGGAAAAATTCCTTGCTCGTGGCAGTATCATCGTTATAAGGAAAAGAAATGATCGGGCTCAGAAATGGCGATTTCTATGCCCCACATCCAATCACTATGCGGTATTTGTGAGCCAATCAGGAAGATTCTACGCCAAAATAAGGAGAAACGAAATAGGATGCCCTGTTTCAAAATGTGGCAAACTTGCAAAGTAGTCTGAATGACATTTATGACAAATAGCGCAGAGAAGCCTTCTATCTCTAGGAGGTGCTGGTTGCAAGCTGCAATCGCGTATAGTATCGCACTAGTAAGGAATGTGTCTTTGTCTGAGTATGTACGCAGCGTGAGTGAGTTTTGTAGAAACAACGCTTATAATAACTAAATGAAATCCATTTCTAGGAAAATCGGCAAAGATCCGAAAATTTGATGAGGTAATTTTTACTGATTAATAGGGCTCCTCACACCATTATATAGGTGCTTTATCTATCTGTAAACGTTCCCATGTTGTGAAGGGATCAAAACATTGACGTGCTTACACCAAAATTGCCTAGTTTGTTGCCAACTTAGCGCCATTTACCGGAAAAGCAATAATTTTTAGGTTTAACATAAAATGAACACTATTCACATTTACAAGCAAAAATATTATAATATTATTTAATTTTTATTAATTTTCATATTTCCAAGTTCAATGCAGTGAAAAAAAAAAAAGGCCACCATTCTCAATAAGGGTATATTTTTTTCCCTGTATAATATTATTTCATTTCTATCAAGAGGCCACGACTTCTCTTATAGGCCGGTTTTCTGGAGAATGGATTGTCTCCGTCCGAACTCTGAAACTAGATTGCAGCAGTTGACCAGCAACATACCACAAGCATTCCACAGAAACAATTCGGGTCACAACATATGCACGCACATTCCGACATGTACCCAATCGTTGTAGGTTCCGTAGAGAGCAATATGGACGAGGTGCATATGCGGTTTAGTAGTAGTTTAAAGGGGGTTTGGTGCACGCAAATTAGCCAAAAAACACATTTTCCAATTTTTAAAATACTATGAAATTTTCTGCGTCTAACTGTGTTCAAGTTTTTGTTCTACCTATAATAAAATTATTTTAAATATTTCAATATAAACTGTTGACAGGCATTACACATGTTAATGTTTTTCACTAAAATGCGTTTTTCTCAAAACTATGTTTTTTTTTCAAGGAAACAGTTATTTTCCGGAAAATAACTGTTTCCTTGATATCACTGGCTGAGAAAAAAGCCATCTATATGTTTTTTTTGTTAGATAAGGAACTTTTTGAACACCACTCATTCAAACGCCTTGAAAATTCGTGTTTCTCTCAACACTATGGTATTGCATACTTTAACAAGAGGGGTTTTTTTTATTAAAATTATTCAAAAAATATTTTATGGCACAAAATATAGGTAAAGTTTGATGATTTTTAAAAAAGTCGCATGTTGTTGGAGTTAAAATTCTTTAAAAAAATAACCAACAACGAGAAAATCCCAAAAGCTCGCGCTAAAGTATATAGCACCATAGTGTTGAGAGACACACAAAGTTTCAAGGCATTTGAATGAGTGGTGTTCGAAAAAGTTCCTTATCTAACAAAAAAACCTTAGTTTTGAGAAAACGCATTTTAGTGAAAAAAAATTAGCATGTCTAAGGCCTGCCAACAGTTTACATATTAACATATTTTGAAAATATTTCTACTACAGGTAGAACAAAAACTTGGACACAGTTAGACGCAAGAAATTTCATATTATTTAAAAATGGAAAAATTATCGTGCACCAATCCCCATAAGAATTCCTGGCTGTAAGTGGTTTGCACAACTCTGCTTAGAAATCCCTTCGAATCAAGTTCGTGTCGTAACCCATAGCTGAAGAATCTCTGGGTGTAAGTGAATTTGTGCGACCCATCTGTGACGCAAGTTTGGATCGCGGCCCATAGGTTAAGAACCCCTGGATATCCAGTGACAACAATCGATGAGGAGAAGAAAGAAGAAGGATCAACACATTAATTATTAGAATGTAAACAATGATGTGGAAGCTGATGCTCTTTGTTTTTTTACTCCGAGTTTCTCTCAGACATTTATTCTGCGTTTTTTTGTACTTCAAACCGTTTCTTCCTGTTTTGGTCTCGGCCTCGTGTGAAAGAAATTTTTCGAAGTTTTTACGTTGAGAAAGAGCCCAAAAAAGCAAAACAAAAATAAAATGTTGAATCGACTTCTCTGTGGATTTTTTGGTTGGACCGCTGCCGTACAAATGGAATTTCATCAACTTGTCCCTGATCGTCGGCAACGACATCAACAAATTCTTCAATCTTTCGACCTACCTGATAGCGATGATCTTGTTCTTGGCATGCGCCGCGACGTTGCTGTATCGCCTCCTTGGCTGAAAAAGTGGATTTGCCCTCTTCGGTGGCTCGAATGATTTTCGTGAGTATTGAAAAAGCTTACTAACATTTTGGAATGCACTCAAGCTTTATCGACGCACCCTAGGGCTTGCGAGAATTATCGATTAATTACGTATGGGGAGTCCAGCTGCTTTAATTCGAGAAGCAAAGATGCATTTAATAATAAAGGAATGCACACAGAGTAATCGAGTATAAAACAAACGAAAAAACATAATTGTTCAGATAAATACAATGAATGATACTTCATGAAAAAGAAGGAAACAAAACACCTTGGATTGTTCCAGAACTTTACCGCGCCAAAGTTTTCGAACATTTTGGGACATTGACAGTGACCTAAAGTGCAAAGAGGTAATAGTCAGACAAATATATTATTTTGCGAATCTAGGGTCACAAAAATGACTTCTTTTTGGTTAGCGTATGTTAACATGCAATTCAAGCCACTGGCGTCAAAAGAAAAAGAAACGAGTAAAAAAAGATCCCAAAGTAACCCTGGGAAAATGCCAAGGAAAATAAAGCGTAAGAGAGACCATAAGGCCGAACACATAGTGACTTAGTGAGGCAACTACGAGATACAGGAGTGCATAACAGCGACTAGCGAAGAAAAAAAATTGTATTGTTTCGTCTACACACCTCATATACTGTACTGGAGAGGATGAGAAAGAGGCACTCAACGAGGGGCGGGATTCGAACAATCCGGTTTGATTTCACCTTGAGGTGGGGATTTTCACTATCTGCTGATTGGTTCGTTTCTCCCTTTTTTTTCCCTTTCCTTCTTCTGCGGAGGCATCATCACATACTTACATTTTTCAGAACCCCTGCCCGACCATTTTCTCTACTCTCTTCCTCTTTTACTATGCGCGGACGTCTCTTCGTCCACACCTATGCATTTTTTCCTTCCTAGTCGCGATTCTTGGAACTCGTATCTCTTCGCTCCACTATAACCGCAGATAGGGGTGGGGGAGAGAGGCAAGGGAAATCCTGCTTATGACGTGAGCAAGGTTGCCTCATTTTGTCGACTTTTGAAGCGCAACGGGGGATAGTGCACGTATTCTCCGACAATGTGGATTGCGACCCTGGACTCCATTAGAAAAATTGTTTTGACCTGTACTATCACGACCCTTCACATTTTAACGGGCCAGAACAATCTGCATGTTTTTTCCTTCAGTGTCTAATATATATAAAACAATTATCAATAATAATATCCATTAATGATAAGACTTCCGTAAGACTGGGGATTGAATCTGTTATCGTATTCCTCCCCCCCCCCCCCGCATTAGCCGGCATGTCCTAAAACTCGAGGGATACCAGCTTTTTGGATGAGTTGAGGTTTGTTGCTCTCCCGAGGTGCCGGGAAAAGCGAGGTCTAATGAGGATCAAAGTATGCATTCAGCCGATTTGATTGATTTTCAGAATGAAGTTACTTAAGAATTTTTCTAGAATATGGAACTCGAATTTCCCGGAAAATGAAGGAATACTAATATTTCCGGCATGTTGGTCTCCTCGATAATTTCTGGCGTCGCGGGTAATGCGGGGGAATACTGTATGAGAAAATTACCAGGCTGACGACATTTAATCGAGAAAAATGGGGGGGGGGAATAGGAGATAGTAAATACGGGTCATGTCATCACCAACTTTCGTAAAAAAATTGTATACAGAGTCGACGCTCGTTATAACGATTACACATCGTCCCGTCGAAAATGGATGTTTTGGAAGGTCTCTGTATCGAAAGGAAAAACATACATACAATACATATATTCGTTATATTACTTTAAAACATTTCGGACTTATCTTACTGGTCGTTGTAATGAAGTGGTCACTATAATAACGTCGGGTCGTTAACGAGCGTGGAATGTATATAAATGTTTTTGCCAATGCCGTTTAATTAGCCAGTTCGGGAATTGGCCAATTTCATTCAATATTGACCCGGCCAGTGTCCGAATTCCGTGCTTTGGCCTTCGCGAAGTGGCCGGAAATTCCCTAGCCAAAGTCCGATAACAAAAGACATGATTCGGGGTCATCACCAAGTTGGCGATGAAGCGGGACGTATTTTTCGTGATGATTATGTTCTCGTTAGCTATGGCAATTCATCAAACCGCAGTGACGATGCGGTAATCTTTTTTTTTTCCCTTCAAAATTTGGTAGAAAACCTATATGTCTATATCATAAAAAAGTTTTTTCCCTCACTCTCGTCACGTGGAACTAATCCAATACAGCTGCCATATACAGCCATGTATCAAACGTTGGCGAGGAAAAAAAATGGATAACGCACTTATCGAACCGTCTTACATCAGCACATCGAACTTTGTCCAGGGGTCTCCACCCACTTCGTGAATAGGCCGAACAAAGCCCGAATCATTTCTCAAAATAAAATTTTGGCAAAACCTTCCAGTTATTTCGCGAATTGATCGCTTTCGGCTTCAGTAATACACATATGGTTACCGTACTTGTTCGGTATGCAAGAGTACCAGGGTTCGATTCCCATCCCTGGAGGGACAGAGCCTGGGCCGTGACTGGTTTGTCAGGGTTCGATTCCCAGAGGAGGAAAACCACTTTCACCGCTGTGTTGGTCGAGTGGTCATAGCGACGGACTCGCAACGATCGGGGTTGGAACCACACCGGTGCCACGGTAGTTTAAAGTTGGTTTTCTGTGGTTCCCAACTTCAGGCGCAAATGCTAGTTGATCTCCCCGTTAAAAAGTCTCGCCACAAAGAGCAACAGGCCTACAATGGTACAAATATTCAATCATTGCACTTCACTCACTTCAGTTCTGGAACATTGATAGCAGCACTGAAGAATCAGACACAATACTATATATACTCAATCAGAATGTTAGGTACGCACACTCACATTTCCGGCACCACTCACTGTGTAGTAAATTGCCCGTGGCGATTGGCCGGCGTTGTGTTCGGTTTGAAAGAAAGTAACATAGGTGCCGATCATGGGTAAAAATGACTGAAAAATTGTTAAAAATATGTTTCTTTTTTTTTTCCACTTTGTACGCAGCCGCTTCCGGTCGTTCTGGTATCGTTTCTTACGTGGCACACCATTCTGCATTTTACTTACCACGTCTTTGGGCGTTGCTACCCTATGGTAGTCCTCTGCTTGGACGTCGCCCTTTCTCGCATCGTTTGCTTCAAAGAAAAAATCGATGCAGAGTGGATTCCAATGCCCGCGACTGCAAAAGCGGCACCTCGACAAGTCGTGGCGGCCCAGCCTGTAAACCTTCCGTCACCGGATCATCATCTTCCGCAAAACAGCTTTTTCTTCGTCTTGGAAGACGGTCCTGTTGCGCCGACACTACCAGAAATGGGGTAAAAAAAATTCATTTCTGTATAAAATGATTTTTTTTCCTCAGAAATGACATATCAACGAATTTGAATCGATGGTTTAGTTCATAGTTTCCCAATCTTTTTGTTCCATCACTCCCTTCTGCAGAAATTTTTTCCTCTTATCGCCGCCCCCCTCCCCCGACACAAGAGAACCCATAGGATCCTATGTTATCCATGTAGCTTCTATCGCCCCAAAGTTTCCTAAAGTGGGCGATATTGCCCACTTTGGGAAACTTTGGTTTAGCTATAGAAAATTGGAACGCTTAAACTATTGCATCCTGAATTTTGTGCTTCCAAACATGATGTGCGACAGGCATTTTCAACCTGTTGCTCGCGAGCACTACTTTCTGAAGCATCAAGAGCTTCTGTCCGATTTCGTGCTCGCGAGCACTTGGTCAACCAGTGACGTCTTAACGCATGGGCTCACCTGGGCTGAGCCCATGGGGTCTACCAGTGCAGAGAGGGTCTCATGCGAATGAGATCTGGTTGAAATTTTATTATAAATTGTAGGCAAAACAATTCGTACTCATGTATAGTGATTCGGAAAGTTCTTTTTGCCCGGGGGGGGGGGGGGAGAGGACAATGCTTTTAAGGTAGCCACGTGATCAACGTGTTAATTGAACAGTCTGGACAGATTGCATTCAGACAGATTCAAGGATTATAATTATCCTGATTTGAGGCATACAAGTTATGTAAGTCAAATATACCGTAAGGGGGCTTTCTTTTGGCATAGGCAAGTGGTTCTCAAACTTTTGTGTGGTACCCGCGAAATCCTTAACTTGGTCATTGTTTATCTGCGGCATCCCAGAATAGGTTATTAAATATTGTGCATTCATTGGAGAAACAATTTGAAACCCCAAACAGGCACACACATCAATACCTAGAGTATGCACGATATTATTATTATTTCTTTCGTTTATTCTAGAGTAAAACTTGTCTTTTTCAATATTTTTAACCATTTTCGAAGAGTGGTCGTGCGGGCCTCAACAAACAGCCCCGAGGACCAAATGTCGCTCGCGCAGCCATGCGTTGAAGACCCCTGCTCTAGAACAACCCAGGCATGTCGCCTTGAGGAAATTTACGGACTATAATGAGTCACATGGCTGTACCAGCCCGGGTTATTGGAGTAAGGGGTGGGGTTGCCCCAACGCATATTGGGGCAATATGAATTTCAAGTTGGGAGGGGGCGACAATTTAATTTTTAATGGGATCTATAAGGATTTATGAAAATTCATGTTTGATCGATCGAAAAATATTTTCTCAAAATTAAAGACAAAATCCTTATTTGAAGGGAACATAATTTAAGAATTTGAATGTTCTTGACAAAAAATTAAAATTTTATTATAAAAGAATTTGGAAATCTTTTGATTCGACGCATTTATTTCAGACAATTCCGTGTCTATTCCGGCTATACGGTCTCTTCAGTCAACTCGGAACCTGCTGGCAGGCAGAGGATTCCCGTATTGATGATCTCGCCGAGCGAAGTGATTCACCGACAGCCGACGACAGTCGACCGGATCGTCCAACATACTCACTCGAAACCGGATCCTCAGCGATTCATCGATGAAGAAACCCCCGCAGAAACGGGAATCGTCGGGGCTGTCGAAGAGCATGACCAAGAAGAGGAACCGGAACCCGAACTAGAACCGGAACTCGAACTGGAACCAGAACCGAACATTTCGGCGACGGCGAACAAGACAGTGAAGAGAGCGACACGGAATCTGATCGTTAGTGCTACTAGGGAGACGAGGTCTGGCAAGCAGTACTGATCGCGTGTTTTCCCTACGACATCTCTAAGCCTGTACAGTGACTGCAGAAATACCTTAACGATTCATATTTATTGCTTTATTTTGTAGAGAGAATTAAATTCCGCAGTTAATTTTAGAATTTTATTTCTTCTCTGTCTTTATCATAGCATTTTTAGATTTTTCCTCCTGCTGGTCGGTACCACCTCCTCTTCCTTAACCCTTGAAACGGTTTTTAAAATTTTCCTGATCCACATTATAACCACCAAAGTAGAAATCGCTAAACCTTCTGCTAATCCAGACCTGCAACGGTAAGAGGCTGGCTCCCTAACCACTTGACTGCCAGGAGGCTTCCAATGTAAACAAATTCGAAGAAAGTGCACAAGTCGCTCTTCATGACCCAAGCCACTGTGTACCAACAAGAGCACCCTCAACCAAGACTATGTCTCTCTGTAGGTACGGTTTCCAAAACTTTACGGCATACTCCATTCCAGGACGAACTAAACCTCTGAAAAGTGGAAGGATCAGATTTTTCTATTACAGTCGAATCCCGGTATACCGAACGCCAAGAGACCGGAGGAATCACTTCGTTATAAAGGAATTCCAGGTTACCTAGCATTGTTCCTATGCAAACTTATTTGGGGGATTAGAAAAGTGTTCGTTAAAACAAGATTTTTGCTATAACGGTATTCGTTAAAACGGGATTCGACTGTATTTCTACTGTACACATATTCCTATACTATGCCGAAGGAAAAAAAAATAACATCGTCTCTCTCCTCTTCTGTTATCAGACTTTGAACATAAGCTGACTTCGCCCACTGACAACTGATATGACAGGATGAGGAGGGGGGGGGGGTTCAAAATATGTTATCAGGGGAAGAAAATTTACACCGGTGTCTGGGCTCGGCATTGAGCCGCTCTGGTGGTCGAGTGGCCATAATGACGGACACGCATCGCGAGGTCCCGGATTCGAACCCTATTAGTATCACCAGGGTGGTTGGCTGAGATTGGTTTTCTGTGGTTCCCATCTTCGAAGCCTGTATGTGAGTCGATCTCCCCGTTAAAAAGTCTCGCCACATTTAAAAACCATATTCAACAACAGTACAAATATTCAATCATTACATTCCACTCATAGTTCGAAATATAGATGGCAGCACTATAAACAATTGTCGCATCGCGAGGTCCCGGGTTCGAACCCCACCGTCGCCACAGTGGTGGTCGGCTGAAGTTGGTTTTCTGTGGTTCCCAACTTCAAGGCGCGAATGTGAGCCGAGATCTCCCATTTAAAAAGTCTCGCCACAGAGAGCAACAGACCTACAAACAGCACAAATGTAATTAAATCATAACGCATCACTCACTTCACTTCTAAAATATAGATGGCGGCACTGGAAAACCAAACACAACACTACATACGCACTCAGAACTGTGTGTTAGGTACATACACAGTTAAACTTCCGGCACAACTTACTAGGTAGTAAATCACCCATAGATGGCGATAGACCTGCTCGGTTTGAAAGAAAGAAAGCACTGTAACAAGTATTACTCGGAGACAAACCTCAACTTTAGTTTCCACAACAACACATACACACACAGCTTCCAGGTATTCTTCGACTTCCTGCTTATTTCTGTACATCGATACGGAGTGGCGGGCCATGACCTGAATAGTAGTTGGAGGAGGGCTTGGCATTGCTGAAATAGGAGAATTTCAAGGAAGCGAGATATCTCGAAGGAAGCATGTTATATGTCATTTCGCACAGATATCGAAATCCTGCGCGCAGGGAAACAACAGGTGTGTGCAGGTGAAATGAAAGAGAATGTGCCTTATCTGGGGTAGAAAAAAACCCCGATATAATGATAACAAATTTTACGATGGTATCCCGATTATAACGATACAATACATAAGAATGTAATACAGTAAGAATTACCATGTTTAAGTGTATGATTTATCATGTTTATCCACGACCCGACGCTTGTTACTATGCATAAACGCCCGTAAATGTGATAATTTTTTTTGTACCTATCAAATTTTTTTTTTTTACATTGCGCAGTTTGAACCAATTGGTCCTTGCGCCAACAAAACGAAAGTCCGAAAAATCAAAATTACCGACGATGCTTGGGTACGTAATCGCCGGTAAAAGTGATAAATTTGGAGAAATTTATTAAATTTACCAAAATGCTGGTAATTATGCATAATAACCGGATTTATTATTATATTTCTCTTAACATACATATGTGCACTTTAATTCGAATACTTTGTGCTCAACCAAATTAAAAAAAAATCGTCTGCTAATTACAATTCTTTAATAACTAGCTAATGAATTAATGACCACAATTAACTTACTTTGAACGGTAAAAGCCCGTTTTCACTGAAGCATTCGACCATCATGAAACAATTATTTCCTATTAATAATCATAATTCATTAAAATTAACTGACCGTATATTATCACTATTTAATACCAATTTTTTTCGTTCTTCTGTAAGGGGTCATTCAAGTATTACGCCAGCATCGATGGGGGAAGAAGGGTTCGGATTTTATGACTTT
Organism: Pholcus phalangioides; assembly: GCF_987345545.1. Classification (NCBI taxonomy): domain Eukaryota; kingdom Metazoa; phylum Arthropoda; class Arachnida; order Araneae; family Pholcidae; genus Pholcus; species Pholcus phalangioides. Next base: position 17,087,154 of record NW_028301594.1, read on the forward strand.
TGATGACGGGGGGGGGGGGGGTGTTGAATGATGCTTACGTCATCAACCACCCTTTATAAAAGCATGCAATATTCTTAATGGCATCTTTACTGAGTGTGCCAAAAACTAGAAAAACTTTTCAATAGTTTGAACTAACATTGTACTTACTGATAAGTCCGCTATAGAGCCACTTTAATCATCTCTTAATGTTCCGCGGATGCTTCAAGTGATCTGGAAATGTGCCGCACATCACTCAAGTGATCTGTAACTACGCCACAGATCACTTAAGTAATCTGGGAATGTGCCGTGGGTAACTTGAGTGATGTAGAACCGCTTAAGTGCTGCAAAACTGCGTCACATAAGGGCGCCACTCACAGCTCAAGTCTTCCGGAACTGTGATGCGTGTCACTCAAGTGATCCGTGAATGTTCCACCGTTCACTTAAGTGATCTGTAAATGTACCGCTTAGTTCTATTTTTAGGTTTGAGGTGGCGGGCCACACCAGATAACCCCAAGTAACATTTGACCCGAGGGTCATTTGGCTCGCGGGTCATGGGTTTACCATATATGGCTTAGATATGATTTAAGCTGTAATAGTAGTAGTGATCTTTGTTCCATAATTGTAATGCAATGCAAATTGTTTTGTAAGGTGAATTGTTAACCTCGGGGGCTCCCAGGGTAGAATGAATATATATGTATATATGGTTTTTTTTTTAATTGAGAAAAATAAATGCTCCATCCGGGGCGCCCCGTATGGCGAATCACATTCGCCGGGCCGGGGTAAGTAACTCGTATATGGCTTAGAGGGTGGGTCGCAATGAATTTCTTAGAGAAATTTCTAGTTCCTAGCCTCAAAACAGCATCGAAATTAACAGAAATTGATTATAATAACACATATAAAAGTACTTTCTTCCGAAATTTAAATAAAATATATTTTGCAAAAAATAACAAATTTTGATCGTCGGAAAGGGGGGGGGGGGTGGCATAGAGGGCTCTTGCAACCCCCCCCCCTTCCGCATACGTATGTGATATTAGATACGTTAGGAGGTAAAGGGCAGAGTTAACAACATTTTGCTAACGAGGGGGGGAGGGGTGTCAAAATTGGCTAAAAATCGGCTGACGTTATACTTGAACGGCCCCTAAGGCGTGTAACTATCTATTTGTTGGATGGGTTTAGGGGGAGGTCGTCTCCCAACCGCAAACGTGTAAGCTCCCTATATTATCAAAACTGAAGTGCAGTTAATTGTACCAGATTCGTTCTATTGATGTAAATATGAAACAAAAAATTGACGAATATATAAAAACAATGTATGACGTGTATTCAAACATAAATCTTTTTACACACTCAACCGTTACGCTATTTACATGTGTTGAAAGTGACGAAAACATGAATTATGTACAATTAAAAGTAAGCTTGAAACAAATCAAAAGGTGGGAAAACGTCGTCGATATCGATCAATATTTCGCTCGTCTTCGTACATGGGATTTCGTGATCAACATCGTCTTTGGATTCCATATCGGCGATATCTTGAGTCAAATCTCTGAAAAGCATAGACTCGATAATGTCCAGTTGCTCACTAAGTTCTTCCGTTGACATCTGAGGGAAATGAAAAAGAGAGAAAAGAATTGAGGGATTTTTAACGCATGTAATTATACGACGGGTGGCAATTATGAAAAATTTGTATGAAATAAATAAGTCTGCAAATTATGTTCGACCTACGTTCGTGTATTCAGGATCTTCAGGAAGTGTGAGCATTTCTCCCATGTTATCGATTTCCTGATCGTTGTGTGACTCATCCATGGACGGCTGTAAAATTTTATTAATAAGAGTGACACAAATATACTAATTATTATTTGTAATAATTATTAGAGTGTGGCATTGGAATTGTAAAATCTATGAAAATCTACATCAGATGCTTGAAACAGTTTAAACTGTTTAAATTGACCACCTGGAAGACTACTACTAATCAACCCTATATTATTGGAGAATCTTATTTATATTCTAAGGTTATTTTTTTCATCAAATACTAATTTCCATTAGTTCTGAAACGATATTTTCATTAATTATTGAACACGAGTTTTCAGTAATTCTGGAATTTTTTTTTCTTCATTGAACATATGAATTTTCATCAAGTCGGAAATTCTTAGATGGAGATATTATATTATATTATTCTTAGATAGAGATTCATATTCATTGAATATGAATTTCGTTAAATATGAATCTTCATTAATTCTGAAATTATTTTTTTAGTAATTCTGGAATTCTTTCAATACAATTCCCGAATTATTTTTACACAACAAAATATTGCATACAACATTCGTAAATATGTACTTTCATTAATCCTGAATTTTTTCATTAAAAATCAATTTTCAAAAGTTCTGGAATTGTAAAAATCCTTTAAAATTATTTTTTCATTCAATATGAATTTTCATCAGATATTAATGTTCATTAATTCTGAAAATATTTCTTTCAATTATTCTGACAAATTATTGAAAGAGACTTGCATATTTTAATATTTCTAGTCATTTCCCTCATTAGTTCAGAAATTATTTCTTTATAATTCTGGAGTTATTCCTCATTAGTTCTGAAATTATTTCTCGTTAGTTTTGAAATTATTTCTCGTTAGTTTTGAAATTACTTCTTTATAATTCTGGAATTATTTCTCATAATTTCTTCATTCGGGATTTTTTTCTTTCAGTTTTTCTATGAATTTTGTAGCATATATTTTCGTCGGCGGGCCACTGCCTGCAAAAAAGCTCTCGTGGCCACGAATTAGAGATTATTAATCCCAAGGTTTCGATTAACCCTATAATAAACGAGCAGCATGGCAGTCGTGTGTGATCAGCATGCTATAAAAAAATAGTGATCGATCGCGCAGGTCTGATTCAGAAATGAATGCCTTTTTTTTTACCAGTTTACGGTAATTACCTTTGCTGACGTTTGAAAAAAGCTTTCGTCTTCTCCAGCATCACCAGCAGCAGTTGGTGAATGTACAGCAGGGCAATGATAAGACCCCGATCCTTCTGCAGAGGAACGTTAGGGAACGACGCACGATCCGAGGGTTTTTCCATTGAATTGCTGACCACATCATCCTCCTGAAGACGATTTTGGACACTGTCCGTCTCCAAAACCAGACGTTCGTTTTCCGATTTCAACAGTTCTTGCTTCTTTTTCAGCGCATGGTTCTCCTTTTGCAACGCATCATTCTGCACGAATCATTAGGAAAAAAAAAAAAATAATAACAGTTTTAATGATGTTATGTGTGGTCAATTATCATATTCTTTTCATTTCTTACCCGAATAAATAGCTTCGTGAGCGAATGAGTGAAATAAAATATTTTTGTATCCACTCCAATTTGTCATTATTATTTTGATAATTTTTTAAAGGATAATACAAATGAAAAATATTATATGAATAGTTTATTTTTTTCTCTCTATCAGATTTAAATTATATTTTAAATGAAATGAATCACTTGAATAATAACCCTCACAGAAATATCATTTTTCATAATTCAATTACTTTCAATTTTTCATAATTTAAACATTTTAAATTTTTCATAATTTAAACATTTTAAATTTTTCATAATTTAAACATTTTAAATTTTTCATAATTGAATTATTTGTAATTTTTTTGGGAAATTTTTAATTTTTGATAATTTTGTCTTTAATTCTAATTTAATTGTCTTTAATTTGCGATATTTTAATTATCTTTGATTTTTGACAAGGGGTCATTCAAGTATTACGTCAGCATCGGGGGGGGGGTTCGGATTTGCAGACTTTTGATGACAGGGGGGGGGAAGGAAGGGTTTGAAAGTTGCTTACGTCATCAGTCACCCCTTTTTCAAGATATGAAATATTCTAAGCTGCTGACGAAATTTTGCTGACGGGGGAAGGGGGGGGGGCAGTGTTTTGCTGACAAGGGGGGGGGGTCGAAAATTCCAGGGTTAGCTTTAGTAGTTATATTTCATTTTAACAAAAAATATTAATTGCACTTGTATGTTCAGTTAATTTTCAAATTTGAAATGGGATTATACGTAAAATAAATCTAGTAAGTCAAGGAACACACACAAGATAGACATTTGGGGGGGAGGGGCGGGCACAAAGAATTTCTCCCAGTGAAATTTTGAGTCACCAATCTTCAAAAAAGCATTTAAATTACGAGATTGATCAAAATAGTTCATAAAAGGAGTTTTTTCCGATATTTCCCCTTTTTTTACGAAAATATTGAAATTTTTCGTCGGCTTGGAGGAGGTGGGAGGGACACGAAACACCTATCACCAGTCCCTCCAGCGTACGCCTCTGATGTTATACATGTATTTCATATTTGGATACTTTTACATTACCGAGGAAAATAGTGTCATAAATTTATTTTTAATTAAAAATTATGTTATATTTGTGTATCATTCTTTATTTCTTTTGTTTATCAATATTCTCTTAAATTAGGAAACTTTTCACAAACTTTAAAAAAAAAAAATTATAAAAATGAAAAAAAATTATTATTTGATTTTTAAATTCAATGTTCCAATAATATTTCGAACTTAAAATTAATTACAAAAATTATCTTTGGAAATTTAATGATTTGAGTAAAAAAATAAATGACCGGTTCTGATGAATTAATTCCAATTACCCACTGTAATTATCAATTCCTCTGTTATATTTTGATAGCATTATTATGTAAATGTTCCGCAAGTATCCATAGCTATCAGTTGATTTCAAAAAGAAAGAAAAAACCCTGAAATTTATCTAATAGATTAATGATTCCCAAATGGTATGTAACAAGATGACCAAGTGTTCTCAACAAGATATTTTGTTCATAAAATTACGTATAAGGAACCTAGAAATTTAGTTGTTATTCCCAACCAGTGTGACATGCCAACTATAGAACAGTTATTCTAAATGCGCATCAAGATACTAGAAAGCTTCAAAGATGCCGTGAATGCACACTTTGCAAATCTGTACAATAGATTTATTATAATTTTGATTATGTTTTTTTGAATTACCGTTTGTTTGAGTTGAAGAAGCCTCTGCTCTAGAATCATCATCTTCTCTTTTTCTTTGTCACGTGCATTTTGAGCCGCTTCCCTGTTGCGTAATTTCCTGCAATGAAAATTATTCCATTAAAAAAACCAGGGGAATATAATCAACATTATTCATAAGTGAAAATATTTTTTTTGCCAATTTAATTATTAGTGGTAAAATAATTAAATTATGTGAAGATTTAATGAGCGTAAAATGTTCTAAAAACTTTAGTGATTGACTTCGGGGAATTTGGGCGTTGAATGAATGATTTATTACAGAATAATGTAAAATTTATTGAAAAATTATTAATATATACAAATATGAGAAAACACTAATGAGAAATGTACTAGAGAAATACTAATGAGAACTGTACTAGAGAAATACTAATGAGAAATGTACTAGAGAAATACTAATGAGAAATGTACTAGAGAAATACTAATTAGAAATGTACTAGAGAAATACTAATGAGAAATGTACTAGAGAAATACTAATGAGAAAACACAAATATTCATCGATTAATGAAATCAACACTTTTAACATTTATCATAAAGGTATTCATGAACCAATACAATTAACATTTTTTAAAACTGATAAGAAATGTCAAAATCAGAATCGTGTCAAAATCATCAATTAATGAATTAATATAACCATACTGCGCATTTTTGACACCAAATTGGCGTATTTTGGCTTGCTTCTTTCCGAACGCCTTGTTAGAAAAAAAAATTATGAATCTTACACACACTCTCTAAAGAAAATATTCAACACTAAACCCATTTTTGAACGCTCCTCCAATTCATGACCAAATTGCACAATTTTTTCAAGAAGAAAAACTGGGTACCTCAAAAACATATATGAGAAGGTTAAAAAAAATTGGATATTGATTCGGCATGTTTTTCTTTGTAATTAATGCAAATTTCCAATCAATTAACTTTTTAATCTAAATAAATGAATCAACTTCGGAAGAGAGTACCCACAAATCAATACTGATGAGCAATGTATTTTCAAATCAATAATAATGAGAAATATATTTACAAACAAAAAAATTAACATTGTTTAATACTTATGAGAAATGCATTCACAAATTAATGAAGTTGATATTTTTAATTTATTACGATAAAGGAAACCAATAATGCATGTAAATATTTCAATGCGAATCGTAAAATAATAAGTGATTTTAAATAAGTATTAATAAATTATTATAAATTCCAAAATTAACCAATATTTTCGTAATAATTATAATTCAACTCCAATATTATGCTCTTTTTTCAATTTAATTATAGTTAATTTAATTCATAAATTATAGTTACAATTTTTGCGTTTTAAAATATTTATTGGTTACGTACAATTTTCGCAATGCAATTTCTTTCCTGAAAAAGTTTGCTATATTGTCCATTTTGTTCTTTAATTAATTTGAAGATAGAGCATAGTTATGGAGGGGAATAAACACATAAGTACTGTAATTTACAGTCGACCCAGCTAAATCGGATATCAACGATTCCAGCACATAATATCCGATTAAGCGGAGTATTCTCTAATGTGGGAAATTCTAATGCCATTTTACAACGTTAGTATGGTTTGCATATTAAAAACTAATAAAGGATCAATAATAGTAAAGCTTCTCGAGTAATTCAAACATCAGAAATGACATAAGAATTATATTTACTGGCAATGATCACATTATCTAAGTTTTTCTTTTCATTAAGAAAGCGCCCATTAGATCAACAGAGAACACAAATAAAATAATTAAAGGTATGTGTTGAAGACAACTTGAATACTTGGAGGCCAGAGTACCTACTCTATTTATCTTAACTAAGTAACACATTTTTCACTAATTCCGAATGTTTCATTCAATTAAAATATTACGTGTACAGTGGTTGATGTGTATAATAGTTGACGCGTGTAGCGTAATATTCGATTAAGAGGGGAAAAGTCGTTGGAATTATCATATCATGCGGGGAACTTTAACATTGTCTCTATGGGAGAAGTTTTGGTGACAGGATTTTATCCGTTTAAACGGGTATCAGTTTATCCGATATCAGATTAAGCGGGGCCGACTGTATTTCGTTTTAGTATAAATTATAATAATTAAATTAATCGATAATTGTGTGAGCAATGCTTACCTCCTGTGGTTCTTCTCTTCTACTGTGAGATGATCTAATTTCATCCTCTTACTTTTCGGACACATTTCGGGATTAGCGGTCATCGCGGATTGTTCGCTCTTGATAGTCGCAGCCTGATGACCACTGCTGCAAACTATCAAAGGAATGTTATGGGCCATCATCATCATCGTTGGCTATTTGATTATTCACCTTTTCTTCAAAGCTGGGCAAAAAGTGCGAACGTTGTAACTGTGCTGCGTGTCGAATCGCTCTTTGGTTGTTGCAAAAATCGACGAGAAAAAATTAAGAATCATTTCTAAAGAAGAAAGAATTATTTTCCCTAACAATCGAAAGGAAAAATTAAAATAATTTTTTTTTATAATATTCTCGGAGAGAACATTTTTGAATTTTTAGACAATCGAGATTTTTTACTAAAAAGACTTCTGTTTAATCCGAAAGAGTTCAAAGGAATGGGGATGATGATGCAACGCAACAGCTGTCACGGGATAAAAGTTTCGGAACGTGGTTATTCCTGATTGGTTAGTGACCTTGTGACGTCAGGCATGATGTCAGCTTTATCTTTTTTTAGTAATGACGTCACGTATAGATGGAAGTGTTATGGGCGTGAAGGGCATATATTTTTTATGTTTTTCTTTCTCACCATAAAAAGCGCAGGTGTTTTATGGATGAAATTTGATACAATTACCTATTGTAACTTCTTTCGTTCACCAAAAATTTTCCAGTGTTTCTTTTTTGTAAAATAATTTATATTTGGTGTCTGCTTCAATGACAACTATTTTTCTTTTCAGTTTAGGAAATTGGAAAACACGCATAAAATTATTATTTTGTGAACTGAGTAAAAACTCAGAGAAATGTATTCTTACATTAATATCTTTTAATCTCTAATTAATATCTAATAAATCTCTAATTTTGAATTTTTTCGCAAAGATTCATCATTCTTATATTCATTCTGCCTTATCTTTGCATATTGTATTTTTGTTCATTTCATTTATTTTTTGATGGTTTTTGTGTATGGGTAGCTATATCCTTGTATCGAATTCTCAATTTGCATCTCCGTTTCCGTATGTATATTTTTGTACCTTAGCCGTTTTAATTTGTGGCGTGCAAATTTTTATGAATATAATTGTAGTTATTATTTTACTTTTCTTTTTATTCCGATTACTTCATTATTTTTGGTATTTTTATGTTCATGGTAGTTTTTTTACATCTGGGTAATTGGGCTCTGCCTGTTGAAATGTGTAAACAAATAAATAAATAAAGTTATAGATTTTACACGCAATTAATAACAATCAGGGATAATTTTTTTCAGGGAACAATAATTTTTTTCAACATATCTATGTATAAAAAAAATATTGAGTACTTTTCTACAGTTTTCTACGCTGAAGCTTACCACCATCCCTAAGATTACTGGAGAAATAAGACAGATAAAATTAAATTTATGGTTGAAATAAATTTAGATGAATGACTAAAAAAATTAAATAACTTTAATTGAACTTTTTAAATTATTAATGTTTTGTTCTATTTTATAACTTTCAATAACTTTTCAAGCTCTATTAACCGAAAAATAGCTTTAAAAAATAAAATAAAACAACTTAATTATTATTATTACTTTTGTTTTTAGAAAGACACTGAATTTTAAAATTAAAAAGAAGAAGAAGAAATAAGTCTAGAATATTTTCAAATAATATGATATTTATATATACTAAGACTGGTCCGATTAATCAGTTTGGCTAATCTATCGTTGGTTGTCTATCAATTGTTAATCGCAGTTAAAAATTTTAGTTGAGTTAATCGCGACTCCATCAACACAATTGAAGCTTTTATTAGAAGTTTTTAATTTCACCTGATTTATTTGACGAAACCGATAAGATGTATTATTATTATGTTCGTATACATCACATTTTAGATAAGGGGCCGTTCAAGTATTACGTGAGCAAATTTTTAGCCATTTTTGACCCCCCCCCCCCCGTCAGCAAAAGTCGGCAAAACGCTGACTTCCTCCCCCCTTGTTAGCAAAATATCGTCATCAGCTCTGCCCCTCTGAATCCTAACTCATATTTTCATAAAGGGTGGTTGCTGACGTAAGCATTATCCAAACCCCCCCCCCCCATCGATGATGACGTAATACTTGAACGGCCCCTAAGTGACCATGTTTGAAAATATTTAAATAAATAATTTGATCAAATTTTTCGGCATGGGAAGATACAAGTCGATTGAATGAAAACTGATGATTTTAGTTTCAAATTGAGTTCAACGTGACTTTTATAAGACCGGACAAGATTTATCGTCCACACCAGTGACATCAGTCAACGGGCCGTCAGTGATTTACCGTTTCATTTTTACCCATTCATTTTCCATTAGTAGTGTCTATAACCGGGACTTCCACTCACAGAAAAGCATTGAACATTGAAGGACCGGACACGCCCCGCTTCCCATCTCAAGGAGATATCAAAGCGTTCCCGAAAGATGGGTTCACATCACATTCACAGAACAGCAATAAACCGGGCCATGGTCTTCCAAAAATTGAGAATCACTGGTCTAAACTGTGTGAACAGCAGTTTTCGTATTCATTTTTGATCGTATCATCGTGATAACACTTATGTGACATCGGTGAATAAAGTACTAATGCTGAATCAGCGGCTGAGAAGCTTTACGAGAAATTCGGATGCAGAAGTGATTGAAAGATGAATTCCAGAATGATGTAATTTGCTTTCGTGTAGCGCTCTCTATCGACAAATTAAAAAAAAAAATTTCTGTACTACGAAAAAATCCCCCATCACGAGAGAATAAGTGTTTATGAAATTTTTAACTACTTATGAATTTACGGGACACCTTATACATTGAAGTCCGTTGACGTGATTCAAAAAAGTGACCGTTAATGGGAGGTGTTCGCTAACGGGGAGTATACATTATGGGAGATTCCCCTATATTCCTACAGCTAATCTAGAATTGTTCTAAAATTGTCTTGGTGAAATTCGGTAAATTTTACATTAACTGGAAATTTCTCTAAAATTTGGCAATTTTTTTTTGGCAAAAATTGAGAATATCCTGCGATTTTCCGAATTTATCACCTGAATTTCCGATATTTTTTCGATGAATATGGTCTACGAAATGGTAATTCAGTATTTCCCAAAGTGGGCAATATCGTTCCGGCTGGGCGATGGAATAGTCCAGGGATAAAGGCGATAGAAGCTACAGTTTGCTGACCATATTCGCTGGAGAAAAATACGTGAAATTCGAAATACGGAAAAATACGGGACATTCTCAATAATTGTGAAAAATAATGCCAATAGTGAACAAACTCGGCAACTCGTACGAAAATCACAGAAAAGTCGCCAATTATGAAGCGCCACTTCAAAGTGCAGCGAATTAAAAAACATGGCAAATATATGAAATAAATATTCTTATTCGTAGTTGTATAGTATATATCATTATTATCGCAGTATAATTTCAGAGTTGGAAAGATAGTTTTAATCTGATTTGAAGAATAAGAGTAGGCTGACCATATTTGCTCGAGAAAAATACGGGAAATTGAGCTTCGAAATAAGAGGAAATACGGGACATTGCCAATTATTGTCAAAAAAAAAATGATGCCAAAAGTAAACAAAGTTCCCAACTCTAGCTAAAATCGCAGAAAAGTCACCAATCGCAGAAATTGAAGCGCCACTTCAAATTTCAGTGAATTGAAATAAAAAAAAAAACGACAAGTATGTGAGATAAATTCTTGTTCGTAGTTGCAATTATCGTAAGGGGTCATTCAAGTATTACGTCAGCATAGGGGGGTTTCGGATTTGCTGACTTTTGATGACGGGGGGCGGTTTGAAGGTTGTTTACGTCATCAATCACCCCTTTTTGAAGATATGAAATATTATAAGCTGCTGACGCAATTTTGCTGACAGGGGGGAGGGAGGTCAGTGTTTTGCTGACTTTTGCTGACAAGAGGGGGGGGGGGTCAAAAATGGCTGAAAATATGCTTACATGATACTTGAATGGCCCCTAATGTAATTTTTGAGTAGAACGATAATTTTAAGCGTTGATTTGAAGAATAAAAAGTCAAGTTGGCTTCATTGAAAATACGTGAAGAACCGGGACATTTTTGCAAAAAATTGAAACAGCCAAAAATCAGTAAAAATAGGGACTCTCCCGGCAAATACGGGACGTATGATCACGCTAAGCTACAGGTATAACACAAGATCTTATGAGAAAAGAAGGGTGCGAAGGAACAAAAATTTAGAAACTATGCGTGTAACTCATATCTAATCAAAATTTTCACATTCCTTCCAGATGAAAACTTCAAGATAGGTGGTGCCATCTCCCTGTGTCTTTTCAGACTAACTGTTTCTTTTTTTTCCGTAGAAAGTGTTAGTGCATAGTTTTCGAAACTTTTCGTTCCATCGCCCCCTTCTTCAGAAAATAAATCACATTCATGTGGTTCCCTAACAAGACTAATCTACCACATTATGCTCATATTGTTGTGCAAGGCACCAACATCTATCCTGTCACGCACACAAAATACCTTGGTGTCATAGTGGACAAGCGGTTCAGTTACTCCCGTCATTGTGATGACGCCATTCACAGGGTGACTGTGGCCTCGGTCATGCTCAATAGTCTCATAGTCACAAGCATTCAAATCTTGCAATATGCAATAAAATTATACTCTGCAAGATGGTCATCAGACCGGTGCTGCTGTATGCTGCTCCTGGGTGGCTGTTTGCACGACGAATGAGCCTAATATCTCTCGCAAGTTTTCAGAACAAAATTCTCAGACGATACACTGGACTTCGTCAAGGAATGTCAACATTAGAAAAAGACTCAGGTGTGTTGAATATCACAGTGTACATTAATAAATTGGCAAAAATAAACTATCCGACTCTGAATTTCCGCATCTTGCTGAAATTTCTTCATATGGCAGTAGTCAGAAGTTAAGACTAAAAAGACCTAAGAACTATCTGCATTAGGGGCCGTTCAAGCATTACGTAAGGAGATTTTCAGCCATTTTTGACCTCCTCCCCCCCCCCCCCCCCCACGTCAGCAAAATTTCGTTAGCAGCTTAGAATATTTCATATCTTCAAAAAGGGTTGGTTGATGACGTAAGCAATCTTCAAACCTCCCTCCCCTCTTATCATCAAAAGTCAGCAAATCCGAAACCCCTTCCCCCTCCCCCCCCGCGATGCTGACGTAATACTTGAATGACCCCTTATGCCCAGACCTGCGTTGCCAAGTCTGTAAACAGTTTTAATAATGGAACAGAAAGTAATGGCACAGAGCTCTTGGGGTCGAATTGACTCTGCACACCAGTGTTCGTGAATAAAAATAATAGGCCTACATATTACCACGGTGAATATCACCATTGGCCTTCACCATTGGCTCTGATAACATTTCGTTTTTCAAAAAATATAAAAAAAAAGGTAAAAAGGTTGTATGTTTTGGGTGACCTATCTTTGGCTTTCTTTTCGGCTGAGCTGCAGTTGTTGTTATGATCCTGGTTGGTGTAAATTAAGAAGATATAAATACATTTGCCCATATACGTATAATCGCATCTATTCACATTAACCGCATTCACTCACATTTAATCACATCTAATCACAATACATCATATTGTAGACATAGTCCTTTGAAAATTCTATCCACTGGCTCGGGCCAGTGTGACTGTCTATATATATTTTTCTTTTTAAAAAAACTGGAATTGAAGAACTTTGGGTATTAGGTGAATCTAGGTATTCACCTACATTATTTGTATATTAAACGTTATTACAAAGCGCACTACTGCTTCAGGAATCGGTAGAGTTATGATGAAGAGGGGTTTGATGGGTTATTACTACCCACTGGAAGCCCGTATCACTAATTATGGTTTTCGGTTTTCTCCGATCGTTCCCCGACTCAAGTGAACCCATAGGATCCTATGTTATATTTGTAGATTCTATCGCCCCCCCCCCCTCCCGGAAAATTCCATCACCTACCATGGGGCGATATTGCCCACTTCGGGAAACACTGCTCTAGTGGAAGGGGGTTGCTAGGAATCCTGTATTTTGATTCTCAGAGAAAGATGAAATTTTGAATCAATTATAGCAACATGAAAAAGTTCAAAATCTTTTATCTGGCAGTCAGGCCTCATTGAGACGAAGTCGAAGAAACACCTAAAATACGTTCATGCATGCCAATCGAATTTCCTGTAGGATGTACATCCTACAGGAAATTCGATTGTACAATTCGATTCTTGTACAATATAGTAAATTTTCCGACAAAAAAGCTATTTGATCCAGGTTCGATCGCTCCCTGAAATATTTATTTCCTTTTTAAGTACAAATGGAGCAAAAAAATTGCGAAACAAATTATCTTGATTTTGGAAGAGCAGTGGAAATTTAGTTTTCATATTGGTGCCATCTGTTGCAGATTCGAAGAATCGATCTTTCCGAATTTCCGCATGAACGTACACAAATATGCATGCTTGCGTGCTGCCACCTGTATTTCAGATCGAAAGCTCTGCAAGGGACGTGTGTTGTGTTGTAATTTTTAAAATCTAGCAAGTGCCTATGTAGAGATGAATGACTATGATGAAAAAAATTGTAGGAAAGACGTTTTTTTTTTAAAACCATAAATAGTAAATCCCCAATAATTTTTGATACGTATTATGTACTTTATTATTATGTATTTTAATACATAAATTCTCTCATTTAATTATTCTCATATTTCTTACATACTCAGTACCTTCTCATTATTAAATTTTGTATATACACATATATTTCCCAATTGAACTTGCATATTGAACTTTGACCTGCATATGATGTACATATGAAAAATATGTAAAAAAAAGAGCGAGAAGAATCTTTTTGAACTTTGGATTGTTTTGCTTACATAAAATTTGTCAATAGTAAATCTCCATTAATTTCTGATGCACTGAGTTGAAACAGAACTTTGTTACCTGTATTGTATTTTTGATGTTATTGCTGGGGTTTTTTGCGTCACGACTCCCATGTGATGTTTTTTCCCCCATTCCGCTTGGAATAGATGTTGCTAGCTGCAGATTGTGTGACCTGCTTCTGTGAACTGTGGTGGCATTTGCCTGCTTATAGCCAGATCATGACTTTTAACCAATTTGAAAAGTTCTTTTTACATACACTACACATTCATGCAAACACATATCTATCTACAAACATGGACACATTTTCTTCTTCAAAGGCCTTCTTGGCCAGTTTTTATGCTGGCAGTTGGCAACACACAAAACCGCAAGCATGCATAGTTGAATTCTTTTACCCTCCGAGAGGCCTTATTGCATGCACGATAAATCATTGATGCATCTCGCCTCCTCAAAATCCTCTTATTTTAGCAATGAAAAGTTATTTTGTAAAGTTGATTTCTCAATGGAACGTTTTTCTGTACATCCCCTTAGTTAGCAAATCGGCAGGAATCTTACTTCATACAGGAAGATGACATTTTGAAGGGGGCTTGCGATTTTTGTTGTGCCACTTAAAGGGTTAACCGCACCATTCTGATATAGAACACCTTTCGCAGGTGAAAGGTATCTTGGTGAATTGTGTCTACATAACATCAAGAAATGATAATTTTTGGAAAGAAAACTATATACGCTCTAAGTGAGAAAACTGAGATCTAAACTCAGCGTATTAGTATCGCACTCACCCGAATTGTGAGGAGACGGTGGTTTGATTCCCCCCCCCCCCCCCCCAGAGGAACAAGTGAATTTTTCTTTACAAAAATTCATCATCTCTACATAACATCCAGTTTCCTTGTGTATTTTATATAATTTTATAACGGCGAAAGACACAATAAGATGCCTGATAGACACCTTGTATGCGACTGTTGCATGACTTAATCCACTCCCCCTTCTTGGGATATGGATTGAGGAAAGAGTTTATGAAAGGTCCTCACTACGACATAAGGATATATCGTCTGATAAGGATTCACAATGAGTCACTTTTCTTCAGATGCAGACAAGTCAACTATTTTCATGCTGAAAAAAATCAGAATTTTTTTTTGTTTACAGTCATTCAACATTGCTGTTTGGAATAAGCGCAGCATAATACTCTCGGACCTAAAATTGCATGCACTAAAGCGCGAGCATGCAATTAGCTGTTATTTTCTCATTTTTTTTAATTATTAATTAGAAGTCTATTATTATTTTCCACCCTCATATATTTCCATTGCAGCTGGTCACATTATAACGAAATGTATGATATAATTTTTCATTCCTTCCAAATATTGAACCAATTAAGAAGCAAATTTATTTTCAAACTTTCGATATAACGACCTCCCAGTATAACGTCTGTTTTCCAAGGAACGATTAGCAGCGTAAGAAATCATTGGTTGAGACCAGTGATCACCATGATCACCAGTGATCCATGAATTGGACCACCGAGAAAAAAAAAATTGTGATGGTCCCGCGGGACCAGTAGCGAAAAATCTCGTCAGTCAGTTTGACACCCGAAAATGCCTTATTTTTGCTAAATATGCTTAAAACACGTGCATTTATGTGAAGATATTTTGTTTTAATTATTTCGTAATCAATGCCGCTGTTTGAGTCTTGGCAAAATGTTTTCTGGAAATGTAATGTAAAAAGGAATGCCTCTTCAAACCTTCACACTTGTTTATCGATAAATTATCACAATGAACAGTTGTGGCTTCATAAGGTTCGACTACAGTTCTAATATTCTTCTATGGCTTTTTGTACTCCTTAGTGGTATATCACTCTTTTAAATGGCAATATATTTAGGAAAATTAATTATTATATTATTCATTCATCGCAGAGATGATTCGTTTATAGTGGACCACTCATAATGTCTGCGGACCAGTAGGTTCTTGTATTCACTGTCCGTGGGACACGTGATTTTTATTTTTCATTTCCAACGCTGATTAGGGTCGTTATAAACGAGTTATAGTCGACTTATTAATATTTCAACAAGGAAATCAAAAACGCCATCTACAGTTCTGATTTTCTTTGTTACTTGAGTTATTTTATTGTTAAAGTATACTCTTCTTTTGTTTCAAATATACTTTGAGATAAATTACATAAAAATTTGTTTTTAATCAAGTTCTTAATTGAAAAAAATTTAAAGTTATTATTTTTTTAAAGTTAAATTACTTTAATATAAGAATATGTGATTATAAAATGCCACAAGTTGGTAGGAGTCAATTTTTTTTCGAGTCGTGAGCACCGTCTGTGCCCATCGTCAAAAAGACAGCATCAACATGAAATTCACCTCATGTGCAAACACAACTCCACGTAATGATTGTAATTCAAGCGATTTAATTAGTTGTTTACTTGAGTTTGCGATCAGTAACAAGTGAGTTGGAATTCCGACATTCTCGAGAGCGTGCTTCAATAGGCACCGTGGGGCAGGCAAGCAAGAATGAAGCTTCATGTCCAGAGCAATGTTTCTTAGACGTTTTACGTTGGCATTACATCTCCTTTGTTGATGAGATTAAAGTGCTAATTATCTCGTGGCACCTTTACTTGATCTCTAGGCATTTCTGTGGCACCCTAAGAGAGTGATACATTGTTTGGGAATCTTAAAATTTCCGTTCAATTTAATTTCGTACCAAAAATATTTAACTTCTTTCTAGGGTGTTATGACATTTCGTTCGGGAATGACTGCGTTAGAGAAATACTATACTATACAGGATGTCCTGCAAGTGCTAGCATGGCCTTTATCTCACCAACCATGCATCGTAGAAGCATGATTCCAGTTTAAAAATTGCTCAACAGGTGTACAAAATTTACCCTTTACCAGTTTTGAGAGTAAAAATGCAGTGTGAAACAAAATAAAAAAAAATCTAAATTTTTATATGTTCCCCCCTGTGATCTAACTTCCAGTTAGAAAGTTGCTGCCCTGTCTCTCCTGATGCCAACAAAAAAATTCCACGTTTCTAAAAGCAATATTCACAGAGATATTCAAATTCGAAAAACGGAGGAAATTTGGGAAAGAACAACGTTAAATAATGCTTGTAAAACGATTTTTCCCGCATTTAACGCTGTTCTTTACCAAATTTCCACCGTTTTTCGAATTCGAATATCTCAGTGAAGATTGCACTGAGAAACATGAAATGCTTTCTTGTTGGCCTCACGAGAGACAGGGCAACAACTTTCTAATTAGAAGTTAGAGCACAGGGGTACCACATAAAAATTTAGATTTTTTTATTTTGTTACACACTGTATTTTCACTCGAAAAACTGGGACAGGGTAATTTTCGAACGTCTTTTGAGCATTTTTTTTAAATTGGAATCAGACTTTTATGACGGACGATTGATGGGATAAAGGCAGTGCTAATCACACTTACAGGACACCCTGTACAATGGGAAGGAAGAAAAAGGAGTCAGAAAAGGAAACTGACGATCATTTTTATTATAAATAATTTATCTCCACACACACAGCCCGAATTTCACTTGGCCCAACAAACACATACAACTCAGGATCAAAAAAAAAGTTCGACATTACAGACATGCATTTCAAAGATGATATGGCTTAAGTCACAAATGAGTAAAATTCGCAAATATGTCGTCATTCGTTACGGCAGAAGTCCTTTCACCCTCGTCCATCACTCATTCCTTTCCCATTGCCTTCTCGGTTGATTGATTTAGAATTTTAAATTTGAATTAATGGCCGTGTCTAGGTCTATGCCGAATGTAGCGTCTTCTCCATCGTTGTGGGTGCCGCCCCGTTTCGTCATGGGTGTCTATGGATCCGAGATTTATTCCGAGTTCAGCCGTCTCGGAAGATGATCCAGAGGAACTTTGAGACCTAGACGATTCTGTGGTCGACGTCGTTTCATTCTCGGATTCAACTGAGATCAACGACGAGGTTACAGCATGGAAATCGCCTGATTTCACAGCAAATCCTTCGACGAGAGGGATTTTTACACCAAGCTCTATTCCGTGTCGATCTCCGTCGCTTTTGGTGATATGTGAAGAGTCCGTAGTGTTTTCGTGTGACGAGTCACTATTTCCGTCGATCCTAAATTCGGCCTTCCATTTTTCACCTTTACGCAAACTCGAAAAGTCAACCTCATCTAATTTCAAATCAAGGTTCAAGTTGAATCCATTATTTTCTGTTGAAGCTTCTGCTGCGACCGTAGTTGTGCTTGATTCTTCAGCTACCGAACTTCCTTCGGAGGAACTATTCACTTTTCCAAGCAGTATCGGTAAAGGTGGCAATGTCCGTTTGATAGTACCGGTTGCAGCCGTCGTGATCGCGCCCACAGTTGAAAATAAGTTTAAGCCTGTCTCTGCCTTCAAGCTTAATTTCAATCCCGATAGTCCTTCAGAATCTCCATGGGAACCCTCAACTGATCCAGAAATCGCCTGATCTAGTTTTTTGGTACTTGCAGTGCTACCTTCCAAAGCGACATTGTGTTCGGTTAGATTGGTATTCGTGGTATCAATAGAGTCAGAATATCTCAATGCCACGCCGGAACGTGAGACGTGCGATAAATCGTGAGCGATGTTGCCTAAATTATACAGAAGTTTTCCTGATATGACGTCATGATGGTTATCGGATTTTCTATGGTGTTTCCTCCAGATTCCACCCAACGATGATCTATGGGAACCTCTCAAACCAACATGGTGATTGGATATGTGACTGTGCTCAGAAGAACTTTCTTCGTTGTCTTTCTCAGACGACGCGGATGACTCATCTTCAGATTCTTCATTGCTGTCGGATTGCTGCGCTCCTTCGGCTGTGGTGCTTTCTTCACCAGAATGTTCATGCAACTCGTCAGAAGCGTTTTCACTGGTCGACTCGGAACCGAACGTGGGCTGTTTGCCGGCATCTATTACTTTATGACTGTTGGCTTTTTCCTCGTCGTAAGCAGATGAACCGCGAGAACGAAACTCGTCCAATTTTATCATAATTTTCTTCTCGGCTTCCGCTTTTGAATCCCAGTAATCGGCTGAATATGCGGTCTTGTGTACGGACTTTTCGTAAGCACTTGCCTCTTCTGATGAAGTGGACAAAACGAAAGCTTGTACTCGGTCCGCGAGTTGCAACGATGAAGAAGTGCTTGCGGAGTCACGTACATTGGTTGTGGATTTTTCACGCTGCTGTTGTTCACTTTCTTCGTCATATTTTGAATCGTTCGTGCTCCCAGAGTGAACATCGATATCTAATTCAGAAGCTCCTTCTTTATTCAGTCCATGAGTGTGTTCAGAAGAACTCCCTTCGTTGTGTTTCTTGGATGACACGGATGCCTCTGCCATAGACTCTTCACTGCTGTCTGATTGCTGAGCTCCTCCGGTAGCGTTGCTTTCTTCACTGGAATGTTCATGTGACTCGTCAGAAGCTTTTTTACTGGTTGACTCGGAACCGAACAGGGAGTGTTCACCGTGTTTTATTACTTTATGACTGTCGGTTTTTTCTTCGTCGTAAACAGATGAACCGCGAGAACGAAACTCGTCCAATTTCATAATTTTCTTCTCGGCTTCCGCTTTTGAATTCCAGTAATCGGCTGAATATGCGGTCTTGTGTACGGACTTTTCGTAAGCACTTGCCTCTTCTGATGAAGTGGACAAGACGAAAGCTTGTACTCGGTCCGCGAGTTGCAACGATGAAGAAGTGCTTGCGGAGTCACGTACATTGGTTGTGGATTTTTCTCGAAGCTGTTGTTCAATTTCTTCGTCATATTTTGAATCGTTTGTGCTCCCCGATTGAACATCAATTTCTAATTCAGTAGCTTCTTCTTTTTTCAGTTCGTTTATCTGGCTTCCTTCTTCTATGACGTCTGAAGTTCCTGCTTTAGTCTCGTCAGTCGAGTTGACGATGCCGCTCTCATTGTATGAGGTTCTCCCAAAGTCCGTTAAAAGCCGATCATCATCTTCCCGATGTTCAGCTGGTAGACGATCTACGTCTTCGATAATTCCACCCTGCGCGTCATTCGCCACATTATCGGAAGTTTGTTCATCTACTTGTGCATTCGCGTCTTGTGTGCTCGTGTTCGCTAGCCCTTTGACTATCAGCGTTGCCGT
Organism: Pholcus phalangioides; assembly: GCF_987345545.1. NCBI lineage: Eukaryota > Metazoa > Arthropoda > Arachnida > Araneae > Pholcidae > Pholcus > Pholcus phalangioides. The sequence continues at coordinate 17,107,243 of NW_028301594.1, forward strand.
ATCTGCTGATTCAGCTGTTTGGTGTAGCCCAGACCCTTCAGAATCTTTTAAGACCAGCGCACCTCCCTCGCGTATTGAATTAGAAACATTGCGAAATCCGTAGTCTTTCTTTGAGTATTCTGAACTTGCGTTTAGTAACACTTTGATGAAACTTTCTCCAAGTCTGTCGATGCTGAAGAAATCAGTGTTGTTCAGTTCGGATGAGTTTTCACTAGTTTTTAACTCGTTAGCTTCACCAGATGTTTTTGCTACGCTACCTAAAGTGGACACTTCCATCGCGTTTGAAACTCTCAGTTCATCAGTTGAGCTTTCTTCTATGGTAGATGCTCCCTCAACTTTTTCTGCGCTCACCGTTTCACCCGAAACCACATTATCTTTGGAATTTTCAGTGCTTGCAGACATGCCAGAAGATTCGTTCTTTCGTACAGAATCTTCTGAGTTTATATAAAGGTTTTTACTCTCAGATTCATCTTCGGATAACGATGAATCTTTTGTAGATGATTCGGTTTCTGCAGTGTCATGTTTTCCTTTGCTAGCTTCAGTAACGGTTTTGGATACAGCTTTCGCTAATTCACCTTGGGCAATGACCTGTTTCTCAATAGATGTGTATATTTTGTCGTGAATCTTGTCATTTTCGTAATCGGTTTTCCTGGTACCTTCTTTCTCAGAATCGTGGTCATCTCCTGACGATGACGATGAGGTGTTTGATGTGTCATTATCTCGTATGTTAGTTTCGGCAACGATTTTGGATGCAGCTTTTTCTAATTCACCTTCAGAGATGACCTCTTTCTCAACAGATGCAGATATTTTGTCGTGAATAGTGTCATCATCGGAATCGGTTATGATGGTACCCTTTTCCAGAGAATCGTGATTCCCCCTTGCAGTTTTCTCAGCACCTTCTTTCTCAGATTCGTAATCATCCCCTTCAGTTTTCTTAACAACTTCTTCCTCAGAATCGTGATCAACCTCTGCAGTTTTCTCCTCACCTTCTTCCTGGGAATTGCGACCATCCTCTGCAGTTTTCTTAGTACCTTCTTCCTGGGAATCGTGATCATCTCTTGATGATGATGAGGTACTTGAAGAGTCAACATCACCTTTTTTAGCTTCAGAAAGGGTTTTAGATACAGCTTTGGCTAATTCACCTTGTGCGGTGACCTCTTTCTCAATAGATGTGGATATTTTGTCTTGAATCGTGTCATCATCGGAATCGGTTTTCCCAGCACCCTTTTCCTGAGAATCGTGACCATCCTCTGCAGCTTTCTCATCACTTTCTTCCTGAGAATCGTGATCATTCTCTGCAGCTTTCTCATCACTTTCTTCCTGAGAATCGCGATCATCCCCTCCAGTTTTTTTAGCATATTCTTTCTCGGAATCGTGATCATCCTCTGCAGTTTTCTTAGAACCTTCTTCCTGAGAATCGTGATCATCCTCTGTAGTTTTCTCAGCACCTTCTTCCTGAGAATCGTGACCATCCTCTGCAGTTTTCTTAGAACCTTCTTCCTGAGAATCACGATAATCCTCTGCAGTTTTCTTAGCACCTTCTTCCTCAGAATCGTGATCATCGGCTGCAGTTTTCTTAGAACCTTCTTCCTGAGAATCGTGATCATCCTCTGCAGTTTTCTCAACACCTTCCTCATGAGAATCGTGATCATCCCTTGCAGTTTTCTCAGCACTTTCTTCATGAGAATCGTGATCATCTGTTGATGATGATAATGAGGTACTTGAAGAGTCAACATCACCTTTTTTAGCTTCAGAAAGGGTTTTAGATACAGCTTTGGCTAATTCGCCTTGTGCGGTGACCTCTTTCTCAATAGATGTGGATATTTTGTCGTGAATCGTGTCATCATCGGAATCGGCTTTCCCAGCACCTTCTTCCTCAGAATCGTCATCATCGGCTGCAGTTTTCTTTACACCTTCTTCCTCAGAATCATAATCATCCTCTGCAGTTTTCTTAGCACCTTCTTCATGAGAATCGTGATCATCCTTTGCAGTTTTCTTAGAACCTTCTTCCTGAGAATCGTGATCATCCTCTGCAGTTTTCTTAGAACTTTCTTCCTGAGAATCGTGATCATCCGCTGCAGTTTTCTTAGCACCTTCTTCTTCAGAATCGTGATCATCCGCTGCAGTTTTCTTAGCACCTTCTTCCTCAGAATCGTGATCATCCTCAGCAGTTTTCTTAGAACCTTCTTCCTGAGAATCGTGATCATCCTCTGCAGTTTTCTTAGCACCTTCTTCCTCAGAATCGTGATCATCGGCTGCAGTTCTCTTTACACCTTCTTCCTCAGAATCGTGACCATCCTCTGCAGTTTTCTTAGCAGCTTCTTCATGAACATCGTGATCATCCGCTGCAGTTTTCTTAGAACCTTCTTCCTGAGAATCGTGATCATCCTCTGCAGTTTTCTTAGAACCTTCTTCCTGAGAATCACGATAATCCTCTGCAGTTTTCTCAGCACCTTCTTCATGAGAATCATGATCATCTGTTGATGATGATGATAAGGTACTTGAAGAGTCAACATCACCTTTTTTAGCTTCAGAAAGGGTTTTAGATACAGCTTTGGCTAATTCACCTTGTGCGGTGACCTCTTTCTCAATAGATGTGGATATTTTGTCGTGAATCGTGTCATCATCGGAATCGGTTTTCCCAGCACCTTCTTCCTCAGAATCGTCCCCATCGGCTGCAGTTTTCTTTACACCTTCTTCCTCAGAATCATAATCATCCTCTGCAGTTTTCTTAGTACCTTCTTCATGAGAATCGTGATCATCCTCTGCAGTTTTCTTAGAACCTTCTTCTTGAGAATCGCGATCATCCTCTGCGGTTTCCTTAGCACCTTCTTCCTGAGAATCGTGATCATTCGCTGTAGTTTTCGCAGCACCTTCTTCATGAGAATCGTGATCATCCCTTGCAGTTTTCTTAGAATCTTCTTCCTGAGAATCGTGATCATTCGCTGTAGTTATCTCAGCATCTTCTTCCTGAGAATCGTGACCATCCTCTGCAGTTTTCTTAGAACCTTCTTCCTGAGAATCGCGACCATCCTCTGCGGTTTCCTTAGCACCTTCTTCCTGAGAATCGTGATCATTCTCTGTAGTTTTCGCAGCACCTTCTTCATGAGAATCGTGATCATCCCTTGCAGTTTTCTTAGAATCTTCTTCCTGAGAATCGTGATCATTCGCTGTAGTTATCTCAGCATCTTCTTCCTGAGAATCGTGACCATCCTCTGCAGTTTTCTTAGAACCTTCTTCCTGAGAATCGTGATCATCCTCTGCAGTTTTCTTAGAACCTTCTTCCTGAGAATCGTGATCATCCTCTGCAGTTTTCTTAGAACCTTCTTCCTGAGAATCACGATAATCCTCTGCAGTTTTCTTAGCACCTTCTTCTTCAGAATCGTGATCATCCGCTGCAGTTTTCTTAGCACCTTCTTCCTCAGAATCATGATCATCCTCTGCAGTTTTCTTAGAACCTTCTTCCTGAGAATCGTGATCATCCTCTGCAGTTTTCTCAGCACCTTCTTCATGAGAATCGTGATCATCCCTTGCAGTTTTGTTAGCACCTTCTTCCTGAGAATCGTGATCATCCTCTGTTGTATTCTTAGAACCTTCTTTCTGAGAATCGTGATCATCTCCTGATGATGAGGTGTTTGAAGTGTCATCATCTCTTTTGTTAGTTTCGGTAACGATTTTAGATGCAGATTTTGCTAATTCATCTTGTGCGATGACCTCTTTCTCAGTAGATGTGGATATGTTGTCGCGAATCGTGTTACTTTCGGAATCAGTTTTCTTGGTCCCCTCTTCCTGGCACTCGTGATCATCTTCCGATGATGATGAGCACCGTGAAGTGCCGTCACCTCTTTCAGTAACTAGTTTAGATACAACTTTCGCTAGTTCACCCTGGGCCATTACCTCTTTCTCAATGGATGCGGATATGTTTAAATCAGTTTTCTTCTTCTCATCACCTTCGGTGTTAACCACAGTTCTCTCTGATTCCTTTTGACCATCTGGCGTTGAGATGTTTGAATCTTCTTCACCTTTAGATTTCTCTCTTGCTTCTGCTTGATTTTTAGTCAATGCCGAGGCACTTCCATCATAATTAGAGTTGTTTTTATGCGTATCTATAACAGAACCTTCCTGTGCGATTGCTGATTGCTCATTTTCTTCGCTCATTCCTGTACTCATTGCCTCATCAGACTGGACCGTATCGCCAGAACTGTTGAGGAGAGTATTTGTTTGATCTTCATTTTCATCTTCAATTTCCGTAGAAGTGTTGGAGTTAGTTTCGTCTTTAGCTTCCTTACCTCCAATAGATATCGATGTATTCAAATTCGAACCTTCTGTTGTGTCTGATTCAGTGTATTCAAGGGACAAATCTTTTTCAGCATTTTTATGGTTGGATTTTTGGTTTGAATCCGAATCTTTTGCATTCAATTTTTTTGTTTCATCAGACTGAAAGCTCTCAGCTGATTTGACTTCAGAATACTCTGCCTTTTCAGTTTCTTCCTTGTCTGATGCCATATGTTCCGTTGAGGTTATTGCGGTCTGACTGTGATCTGTGTCAATGCTGCCGCCTTCTTCATTTGATGCATGATCATGCTCTTCCTGATTTCTAAGATGATAGTCATAATCGGCGTCTTCCTCTATGCCTAGTACGAATGCGATATCTCGATAGCTGGAGGATAGCACTCGTTTTTCATTGCTGGTGTATTGATGTTGTTCATTGCTGTGGAATTCAGAGCCTGTCGCTGAACTGGAATCTTCCTCTTTTGGTACGGAACCGCTTTTCGAAATCTCTTGACCATTTCCTTCCGTTTCAGCGACCGTTGTGTCAACAAAGACTGTTCTATTATGCAGATCCGATTCCATTACAGAAGCTTTACTTTCAGTGGAATCATTCAGTAACTCTATGTTTTCGTCACGGCTGCCATTTACTTTATGCTCTTCTTCAGCATCATCATCTAAAGCTTTTGTTTCATTTTCATCTTTGTCCATACCTTTTGATGTATCTGTTTCCGAAGAAATTGAATTCTTGGTATCTTTGTTTGTGTCGCACAGTTGTGATCGACTTCGAGATTCACCTACCTTGTCACTACCGATCGTTTTTTCTGGGCAATTATCATAACCTTCGGAATTCTTCAAGTATTCAGAGGAGGTCGTTGAATCATCGTCACTGATTACCGAATCTTGCTTTCCGCCAGAGTCATATCCGTAACCGTAGAAGCCATTTGATTTTTCTACAACCTGATGAGATGCAATCGAAGCATACGAAGAGTCTTCAGAATCTATGTTCGTACTCGAAGAAAATGATGACATGTAAGATATATCAGGCGCAGAAGTATCTGAATAGTTTGGTGATGCTTCATTCTGTTGCTGTCCCGCATTTGACATTTCATTTTCCTCTTCAGATCCTAGCACAGTAGGGCTCACACCTTCTTTTTCTGAAGTAGTGGAATTAACTATGCTTACATTGGCACTTGAGTCAGAGTCTGTATTCTGTTCCTGATGTGCATCTTCTTTTCCTGTTGAACTTTTTATTTCTATCCCTGCTGAGTTAGAACCACCTTCCTTTTCTTCTAGTTTTGGTGAGTCCAAAGAACTGCATTTATCGTCCTCCACATCTGAACAGTCTTGATCGTGTTTTGTCGATTCAGAAGAATAGTCCTTTTTCACATCCAAAGAATTGTCCTTTTTCACATTCAAAGAATTGTCATCTTCTATATCAGAGGAGACGTCATCTTTCTTAACATTAGAAGAATCGTCCTCTTCTTTCACAATATCAGAGGAGTCATCTTCCTCATCGGTTTTAGCAAGATCTTGCACGCTTTCATTTCCTTTGGTGTTAAAGTAATCTTCTTCTAGTTTGTTTGAATCTGATGGACTGGCCCCTTCATTTGCTGAACCAGTAGTTGAACTGCTACTTCCTTCATTTTCTATTGAAGAGATGTCCCCCTTTTCTTCACCTGAGGTATCTTCAGTTTTCTCCCCATTTTCAGCATCTACAGAATCTTCTGCCAACTTAACCGAGTTCCAGAACGTGCTTTCTTTATTGTCAGTAATTGAAGCTTCTGTTCCGCTCTTCTCGTCTGAAGCACCTGTTTCGCTCTTCTGATCCAAAGCATCTTTTTCTTGCTTCTCATCTGAACTGTCTGTTTCTTTCTGCTTCTCAAGTAAAGATTTCAAGAATATATCGTTTGACTCTGCAGTTTTCTCTGAATCTGCAGAGTTTATTTCCTCTGCAGTTGAATCGGAAGAACTACCATCTTCGTGCTCTACGTCTGAAGAATGGGATTTATTTTGCTCGACATTTGAAGAGTTAGATGCATTTTTATCAGTTTCTGACTGGTCTGTTTCGTTTTTAGTACTCGAGTCATTTTCTCTTGTTTCTTCGTCTTTTCCAGGGCTCGAAGAATCTTTTTCGGAGTTTATTGAGTAATAAGAACCTTCTTTTTCTTTCGCATCAGAAGAGTCAGATTCTTTTCTCTCTGCGTCAGAAGTGGTGGAATCTTTATTCTCCGCATCAGAGGTGTCAGATTCTTCTTTCTCTGCATCAGAAGTGTCAATTTCTTCGTTCTCATCATGGGAAGTGTCAATTTCTTCGTTCTCATCATGGGAAGTGTCAGTTTCTTCATTCTCAGCATGAGAAATGGCAGATTCTTTTTTCTCTGCATCAGATGTGTCAGATTCTTTTTCTGTTTTCAAAGAGATTCCTTCCCTCCCTTCGTTATTTTTGGAACCTTCTTCTAATGCGGCTGAATCGGAAAATGAGTTCACTTTTTGGTCCAAATCATAAATTTCTGATTCTTTGCTCTCTGAATTCGATCCGTCAGATTGTTTTTCATTCGCAGCTGAAAAAAAAGCTCCATGTTCAGTTTGAAAGGTATTTTCCTTCTTTACAGAATCAACAGTATTCTCTTTCACTTTTACCGATGTGCTTTCGTTTTTTCCCGCTCCTGAATTTTCTGATTCTTTCTTTGCAATGGTGTTTTCTTCCATTGCTTCATTTTTTTCCGAATCTGCGGAGTCTATTTTTGATTCGTTCGAATCAGAAGAAGAGTGTTCTTGTACCGAAATACCATCTTCTCTTTGATTGGCATCTGATACTGCTTCGTTTACAGTCTTCCAGAGATTTTGTTCCATATTTACAGCTTCCTCAGATACGCTAGAATTTTTCTCGCTTTCTTCTCCTTGTGCTGAGTCTCCAGATTCTTTTTGTTCTGCCTCCGAAGTGCCTTCGTTTTTCTCTGCTTCTGAAGAGTTCCCAGAATTTTTTTCTTCGATTGCTTGATCAGAAGACTCATTAGTGGACGAGTCAGAATTTTTGTCAGTCCTTTGATTGTCGTGAATTGTGTCGCTAGAATCTTTTTTCGCAGCACCCTCTTCCTGAGACTCGTGATCACCTGATGATGAGGATGAGGTACTCGAAGCGTCATAATTTTCTTTGTTATCCTCAGTAACGGTTTTAGATACAGCTTTGGCTAATTCACCTTGGGCAATGACCTCTTGCTCAATAGAAGTGGTGATTTTTTCACTAATCGTGTCATAAGCGGAATTGGTTTTTTTAGTTCCTTCTTCCTGAGAATCATGATCACCTCCTGCGGTTTTCTTAGCACCCTCTTCCTGAGAATCGTGACCATCCGTTGTAGTTTCCTCAGCACCTTCTGCTTGAGAATCATGATCATCACTTGATGATGTGCTTGAAGTGTCAACGTCTCCTTTTTCAGCTTCAGCAATGGTTTCCGATGCAGCTTTGGCTAATTCACTTTGTGCGATAACCTCTTTCTCAATAGATGTGGATATTGTGTCGTGAAACGTTTCATCATCGGAATCGGTTTTCCTGGTACTCTCTTCCTGAGAGTCATGATCATCCTCTGCAGTTTTCTCAGCACCTTCTTCCTTAGAATCCTGATCATCCCCTGCTGTTTTCACTACACCTTCTTTCTGAGAATCGTGATCATCTCCTTCAGTTTTCTCGGCACTTTCTTCCAGAGTATCCTGATCATCTCCTGCAGTTTTCTTGTCACCTTCATCCTGAGAATCATGATCGTCTTCGGAGGATGATGAGGTGCTTGAAGTGTTATCATCTTTGTCAGCATCAATAACGATTTTAGACGGAGCTTTTGCTAATTCACCTTGGGCAATTACCTTATTCTCAATGGATGCGGATATGGTGTCGCGAAGCTCTTGCTCTTTTTCACTTTTTTTAGAAACTGAAGAATCTTTTTCCGATTTATTTAAATCGGAGGAACTACCTTCATTTTGTTTCGTTGTTAAGGCTTCTGATTCCACGTCCTCGTCATCTGTTGTTCCAATTTCTTTCTCTTTGCCATCTGAAATGTTCGACTTTTTTCCGATGTCTGAAGAACTGTCTTCACCGGTTAGAGATGATGAAGTGCTTTCTGATTCATTTGAATCGGAAGAACTGTCTTCCTTTTGTCTTGTGTCTGAAGTGTTTGCTTCCACCTGCGTGTAATCTGATGTGACTGTTTGTTTCTGTCCATTTGAAGTTTCATCTTCTTTTTGTTTGATATCTGAGCCTTTTCTGGTTTCTAAAGAACTGTCCCTTGCTTCTTCATCTGTTTCAGAAATAGAAGAAACCTTTTCCGATTCATTCGAATCAGAAGAACTGCCTTCTTCTTGCTTTGATTCTGAGATATCAGCTTCTTTATGATTGTCATCAGAAATGTACGGCTTTTTTCCTGTTTCTAAAGAGTTGTCTTTTTCTTCTTCGCTCGTTTCAGACGAACTGTCTTTCGCTTCTTCGCTCGTTTCAGACGAACTGTCTTTCTCTTCTTCACTTGCTTCAGAAACTGATGAACTTTCTTCTGATTTATTTGAATCGGAAGAAGTATCTTTTTCTTTTGTTTCTGAAGCGTCAAATATTTCTTCTTTGTCATTCGTAGCATCAGTGTTTTTTGCATTGCTGTCAGAAGTATGTATGTCTTTTCCGGTTTCTGAAGAACTGCTTTTCGTTTTTACATCTCCGATAGAAACAGAAGAATCTTCTGATTTACTAGAATCAGAAGAACTACCTTCTTTTTGTATTGATTCTGAAGAGTCCGCGTCTTCCTGTTTGTCATCTATAGTGTCTGTTTCTTTCTGTTTGTCATCTGAAGTTTCATCTTCTTTTTGTTTGTTTGTTGATCCTTTTTTGTTTTCTGAAGAACTGACTTCTGCATCTTTGTTTGTGTCAAAAGCTGAGGAATCTTTTTCTGATATATTAAAATCAGAAGAACTCCCTTCTTTCTGTTTTGCTTCTGAAGTGTCGGCTTCTTCCTGTTTGTCAAGTAGAGTGTGTGACTCTTTTCCCGTTTCTGAAGAACTCTGTCCCTCTTTTTCATTTTTTTCAGAAAGTGAGGAACCTTCTTCTAATTTATTAGAATCGGAGGAATAGCTTTCTTTTTGTTTTGTTCTTGAAGTTTCTGATCCTTCCTCCTTGTTTTCTTCTGTTTCAGTTTTTTTATCTTTGTCGTCAGAAGTGTGTGAGTCTTTTCCGGTTTGTAATAAACTGTCTTTCATTGCATCATCTGTTACAGATACTGAAGGACGTTCTGATTCATTCGTATTGGAAGAAATACCTTCTTTTTCTATTGTCTTTGAAGTGTCTGCTTCCATCTGCTTGTCATCTGAAGTTACTGCTTCTTTTAGTTTGTCGTCGGAAGTATCATCTTCTTTTTGCTTATTATCTGATCCTTTTTTGGTTTTTGAAGAACTTTCATTCGCTTCTTCTTCTGTATCAAAAATCGAAAAACCTTTTTCCGCTGCACTCGAATCAGAAGAACTTCCTTCTTTTTCATTTGAAGATAAATATTTTTCTTCTATTTGAGAAGAACTATATTTTTCATTTGCTTCAGAACTTCCTTTCTCTTCTCCATTTGTATCAGAAGAACTGTCTTTCTCTTCTTCATTTGTTTCAAAAGAACTGTCTTTAATTTCTTCACTTGTCTCAGAAGAAATGTCTTTCTTTTCTTCACTTGTTTCAGAAGTGTCTGTCTTTTCTTCACTTGTTTCAGAAGTGTCTGTCTTTTCTTCACTTGTTTCTTTCTTTTCTTCACTTGTTTCAGAATTGTCTGTCTTTTCATCACTTGTTTCAGAATTGTCTGTCTTTTCATCACTTGTTTCAGAATTGTCTGTCTTTTCATCACTTGTTTCTTTCTTTTCTTCACTTGTTTCAGAAGTGTCTGTCTTTTCTTCACTTGTTTCAGAAGTGTCTGTCTTTTCTTCACTTGTTTCTGTTTTTTCTTCACTTGTTTCTGTCTTTTCTTCACTTGTTTCTGTCTTTTCTTCACTTGTTTCTGTCTTTTCTTCACTTGTTTCTGTCTTTTCTTCACTTGTTTCTTTGTTTTCTTCACTTGTTTCTGTCTTTTCTCCACTTGTTTCTTTCTTTTCTTCACTTGTTTCAGAAGTGTCTTTCTTTTCTTCACTTGTTTCAGAAGTGTCTTTCTTTTCTTCACTTGTTTCTTTCTTTTCTTCACTTGTTTCAGAAGTGTTTTTCTTTTCTTCACTTGTTTCTTTCTTTTCTTCACTTGTTTCAGAAGTGTCTTTCTTTTCTTCACTTGTCTCAGAAGTGTCTTTCTTTTCTTCACTTATCTCAGAAGTGTCTTTCTTTTCTTCACTTATCTCAGAAGTGTCTTTCTTTTCTTCACTTGTCTCAGAAGTGTCTTTCTTTTCTTCACTTGTCTCAGAAGTGTCTTTCTTTTCTTCACTTGCCTCAGAAGTGTCTTTCTTTTCTTCACTTGCCTCAGAAGTGTCTTTCTTTTCTTCACTTGTTTCAAAAACTCCAATATCTTCTGATGTATTCGAATCAGATGAAACATCTGAACTGCCTTCTTTTTGTTTTGTTTCTGAAGCATCAGCATTCTCGGCTTCGTGATTTATGGTATCAGTTTTTTGCCCTTTGTCGTCTGAAGTGTTTGGTTCCTTCTGCTCATCATCTGAAATTTCAGCTCCTTTCTGTTTGTTATTTTCAGTTACTAAAGAATTTTGTTCCGTTTCTATATCAGTTTCAGACATTGTAGAATCTTCATCCGATGTAGTTGAATCAAAGGAACTTCCCTCTTTTTGTTTTGTTTCAGAAGCACCAGCGTTCTGTTTGTCAAATTGAGAGTCTTCCTTCTGCTTTTCAAATGAAGCATACGATCCGTTTTCAGTGTCTAGAGAAGAGTCTTTCGTTTCCTGAAGTTTTTCTGAGTTCGAAAAATCATCTCCTGATTCTAGTGAATCGGAGAAACTGCCTTCATTATGCTTTATATCTAACGTGCTTGTTTGTTTTTGATCGGCATCTACAATGTCCTCGTCACTTTCTTTTTCACCATTTTTTCTGGTTTTCTCTTCTTCAAAATCAGTTGCAGAATCAGAGGAAACATTTCCATTTTCTACCGCATCTGAAGAATCGGATTTCTTTTCTATTTCATTTTGTTCATTATTTGAGGTATCATTTTTTTCAGAAGAATCTCTTTTATGGAATGCTTCCTCTTCAGAAACCGAACCTTCCTCAAGATTTGTTGAAGCTTGAGTCTTGATTTCACTTGCTCCATTTTCTGATAAGCCCACACCACTTTCTGTTTCAGATGCAGAAATATTCTCGTCATTGGAATCGAACGTATCTTGTTCATGTACGTTATTTGACGAACCTTCTTCAGTATCAGTGGTTTCTTTTATTTCATTTTTCTCTTTTGCTCCTGAATCTGTTCCTCCATCTAAAGAAACTTGCTCTTTTATATTTGAACCGGAAGAAAAACTGCTTTGTTCTTCTGCATGTAAAGTGTCTTTTGCTTCATCTGCAGTTTCTGTAATAGTAGAAGCATTTTCTTGGTTTTCTACTGCAATTCCTTCATTTTTGTTCGTTGTATTCTGCTTTTCATCATAACTCAAACCTAAGACGTCTTCTTGCTCAATAGAGAATGAATAACCTTCTTTTCTGGTTGAAGCTGAAGAACTTTCTTTGTCCTCTGATGTAACTTCTTTTTCTTCCTCCTTCGAATGTGTCGAGTCATCATTTTCTTTTTCTGTAACTGGAGATGAACCATCTCCATCACTTTTCCCAGTAGAACTAGTATATTGATTTTTTGTGGTCAGGGAATCATAATCTGTTGCCAATTTTGTAGAGGATTCTGATTCTTCCGTGAACGCTTCCAGAGACGTTGCTCGTGCCGTAGATGATTCTACTAGTTTCGTGAGTAGTGAAGATGAACTTCCATATTCATTTCGGGCTCCTTCATCGGAGAGCAATGATAGGTCGAGCTCAGTCACATGATTGTTTTCTTCATCAGTTGTTGAAGAGAGATCTTCTTTCGTCCGAAGCGTAGACAGACTCTCCTGTTCTGTTCCAAAAGAAGACAAATTTTCTCCTTCAGTCACAAGCGAAGACGTGGAATCTTCACCATCTTTTATTGCTAGCGAAGAGTGATCCCCCTTCCAATGAGAACTTCCCCCGTGTAGTGTTACGAGCGATGAGGAACTCGTTTCACTTTCTTCTGTATTGGATGAGGATGCATGTAGAAAACTTGATGTCGTGAAACCTCCTGTCTCATTTGATGTTGAAGATGCGTAACTGTGAGTGTTGGAATTCTCTTCGAATCCATAATTAGTATCACTCCCAGAGATTGACACTGAAAGAGTAGATGGCTTCTCCGTGTTCCAGTTCAACGAAGCACCGAATCCCCCAAAGGATATTCCTCCCGTTACGAAAGTTGGTACCCATCCAGACACAGTCGTCGCCAGCCAATCTGTCAACATTGTCTGTTCAGTGGTTGAGTCGTAGTCTAATGTGAATGTTACGGTCACTCTGGAGTCATCATCGCCGTCATTCGAAGGTGTTGTTGACGAAGAACTTTCAGTGCTACTCTCTTCGGTAAAAGCGTCTGTGACAGTTTCTACTTTTGCAGTTTCGGTCTCGCCCTCGACACTGGAGCTGGTTGGACGAACATCTTCTATTGTGATACGAGTACCATCACCCGTGAACTTTTCGAGATGCAGCGTTGTCAGATTATAGAATGACTCCACCAAGCTATCGTCCCTTGTCGTAGATGTTGTTTCAGTGGTGAAAATCGTGGCAGGTGGTGATGTACCTGAAAGTTAGAGTGAACAACTATTAAATATAGACAAGTGCTTGCTTTAATCTTCAACTATTTTGCACTGGAAACAGTTTCTGATACGATTGTGATCAGCAACTTGAATTTTTGCACTTTAAATTTCTCCCATTGGACGATATTTCCTGAAGCAATGTCGCATGACCATTCTTAGTTTTTTCACCGATTGTCACTACAGTCAACTCTCGGTTTACGAACTTAATGGGTTCCTGAAATCCGTTCGTAAACCAAATTGTTTTCAAACTGAAATAAGTTTTCGCATAGGAATCAATGTAAAATGAATAAATCCGTTCCGGGGATTCCGAAGATTTTTAGTGCGAACTTTTTACTCTGTGCTGGTCCTGTGTGCATAACCAATATGGTTATCATGAAACCAACACCGAAAAACATTACCGCAATTCGAAAGAGATGAAATGTAAACGGAATGACGATTCAAGGACATCGTTTGTCTGGTTTCGTGAATATGTATCATCTATAATCCTGGTCTACAATCATCTATAATCGAATCGTAATTAATTTCCTCATTCCTGTTAAAGCTGCAAAATCTACGTTTGCCACACCATCTGGCCAGTAATTATACCCCCAACCAAAATTGATAGTTCTTTAAGACACTAGTTGCCAAGCTTTGTAAATAAGAGCTATGCAATGTGGGATGATAAAATAATGTTTTCAGAAGTTACACTGAGATTGTTAGTTCTATATCAGATATTATTGCAAACTATCTGAAAAGTAGTTTGCTTCAGAGCTTCATAAAGTTTGAAATAAACTGCTTATCTATGGGCTGGATAAGAGGAGCTGTATTTAGTTGTGGAAATTATACTCTGATGAAATATAATTCTTCAACCAAATTCTGTTGGTAAAACAAAAATTTTATTCTCAGACTTCTGAAATATACTTCTTCTAGGATTTAGACCGTTTCGCGTGTTCATAAATCGGAATTACTTCGCAAGCCGAATAATTTTTTATTGTTCGTAAACCAATTGTTGACTGTACTACTTAATCACACATGCACCTCGTGAACATTCCTCTTAGAAATTTCGAGCAAACTGGTGCATACCGGGAAGTGTTTTGCTGACTTTTACTGACAAGGGAGGGGGGGGGGGGTCAAAAATGGCTGAAAATCTGCTTACGTAATACTTGAATGGCCCCTTATTTGTTTTAGTTTTTTATACTTATTTTGTACTTATAATTGTACTTTATTTTGTACACCACAGGCTGTGTTGTAATGTGATGCTATCAAATAAGTTTTTTTTCTACTTATTACTGGCCTTTTTTTGTCCCAGTCGACGTCATGTCGTTCATAAATATATTTGCGATTTTCACCTACTAAACGTTGTTTGTGATACCATGTTATCTGGCAATTTTTCTCTTTCTTGGTGCCTAACATCACCCCTCTGAGTTTGTCGTCACTTCAAGGCAACACTCTGTATATGTGTGACTCTAACGTATTCATGTCGTCAGTATTATGCAGGCTTCGTGTTATAGTGGTGCTGCCATCCGTCTCCCATGTTTTGAAATGAAAAGGACCGAGCCTTGTAACAGTTTTAACGGAGTTACAAGTGCTATGTAAGTATCATGAGTATCGTCCAAGTGTTTTTTTAGGTCTGCCTACTCTATATGGAGAGATTTGTCCAAGTGGGAAAAGGCTCGTATTCGCGACTCGAAGTTTCAAAGCCGCATAAAATTAACTTGAACCGACCACAATTGTGCCATCAACGCGGGCTCGAACCCGGATCCTGCTCATGCGAGTTCATCATGATGCCCCCACGATCGCCAAGTGGCGAACAAGTGTTACTCGTTCCAGGGCGGAAACTGGGGAAAGTTGTCACGGGTTTTCCAATTTCAAGACACGAATGCCAGACACGATTCGAAAGAGTCTCCTCGACTTAACTCTTACATAACACGAAAAATCCAAGGATTTACTATCTTCCTTTCAAAACATAGGAAGCAGACGGCAGCACCAGCAAGAACACGAAACAAGCATTTCACTGACAACATAAATATGTTAGGGGCCGCATACACAGACACACACACCGGCATGTACCAATTCGTTAGAAATTTCCCCAGAGGAATGCTTACAGTGCATGCGCAGTTACTAAATAGTTTTCCTACGACTGGTCAGTTTTATTGTGGTCTTTGCATAGAGCATGGTGAGGTTTCCCTAGGCAAAGAACATTGTCTCTTGTCTTTTATATATATTACCTTGGGGCAAGCTGAGCTATGGTTAGAATAGCATCTGCCGTTCTTGGAGGCAATTTGATCTCTGGGAATTTCGACGGTGATTTGTCAAAGCGTGTAAACATGTGGGAAAAAAACACATAAGAACAATCATGTCAATGAAGAGATGTGTGTTTGACAGTGAAAAAAAAAAATTTAGAAACCTGAAAAAAAAGGGGAGGACAAAAGTAAAGAACAAAATTTTTCCAAAACGTAGGAGGACGTTTGAAATGACATTAAAACGGGGACATGATTTTTTACGAAAATATGTAAACTTCTAGTTCGTGATAGCATGTGTGTTGCAGTGCACATAAAATATATGTTAATATCTAATACTGTAAGTTATAATGCATAAAATCGACTGAAATATAACTTGTATTACAGTTTTCTTCGATCTCGTGCAAAGTCAGCTGATTGACGGACTGATTTGCTTTGTATATTTCAGCTGACCTGATGTGTGTGTGTAGGATTTTTTTTCTTTTTCTCTTTTTTTATGTTGAAAGATCAAATGATTGTCGGACTCATGTGATGATATGTGAATATATATCTACAGTGTGATATAATTACAGTCTGAAATATAATACTTAAGTGAAGCAATTATTATAAACCCCAGGGACACTAAATTGCTGCTCGCTGGTTGCTAATGGTTGCTCCCTGGGGTAAGATGTAAAGTTGATTTTTTTTTTTGTGGAGGAAATAAATGCTCCCTTCGGGGAACCCCGTATGGCGAACTATGTTTGCCGGACCGGGGGTTAGTATCTCTTTAAAACGGGGACATGTCCTGTCCTTCTAAAGAAAGTTCTCTGGTAATCCTACTTTAATATATTAGTGTGCCGTAGATGAGACTTTTACAGCTCATGCTTTAATAACTAGGCTGACCATATTTGTTCGAGAAAAATACGGAAAATTGAGCTACGAAATACGGGACATTGCCAATTATCGCTAGAATGATGCCAAAAGTAAGCAGAGATGCCAACTGGTGATAAAATCACAGAAAAGTCGCCAATCTCAGGAAATGAAGTGCCACGGTTAATTAAAAAAGAAGAAAAATGTGTGAGTTAAATATCTTCTTGTTTGTAGTAATTAATTTCTGAGTTTGAAAGATAATTTTAATCGTCGATTTGAACAATAAAAAAGGCACGTTGACTTCATTGAAAATACGTCAAAAACCGGGATATTTTCACAAAAATAAAAGTCCGGACAACCAAAAAAACAGAAAAAACCGGACTATCCGGGGAATACGGGATGTATGGTCACCGTATTAATAACTAATTTAGAAAAACACTACTTTAAAATCTTGCCGCGATATGCTGTTTCTATATCTTAGCTATTATAAAGTCAAAAAAGAACAATCCTTAAGTTGGTGATTCTAGAAATCTTTAAATACTTATTTTTATTATCAAAATCAATCATTCTATCTTATAGGATAAAAAAAAAATGTTTGAAGCACAAACACATGAAAATACACTGCTGCCCTCTATCGGATATATTTTGCTTTAAAGAAACAAACAAAAATTCAAAGGGAGCATCACGGGTGCTGCCATCTATTAAATACAGTCGAACTTGGTTAATTTGAAGTGAAGCTAAAAAAAAGGAGGGGGGGGGGGGAATTCGTCAGAAAAGAAAGTTCGAATTATCTAATAAATCTATTTTGCATTCATAAAAATGACTACAAATTACAACTTAATCACCAATCTTCACATAGGATCTTAGCTCTGCTACATTATCCCCACCGTTCTGGAATCGGCATCACTGTAAAATTTCTTGACCAGGCTCAGGGCCTGATTTAAGGGAACAGTTACTGATCACCAGTTACGAAACCGTTTCCAAAATTTTGCTGATCATTTCTATGGTATTAGGAAAATCGATTTTTATCGGAATTTTCGGAAACAATTATTCTAAAAAAATCTGTTCCCAGAGGGTGAGCAACACAATTCATATCAAGTGGTGTACAATTTTGATGAATTTTGGCTGAACAACGTTAAAAAAGAGGCATTAAATCGGGGATCTTCAGCCATTCAGACACTGCGGGTGAAACTGAAACTTCACCTGAATTCCGCGGGCCACAAACTGATGTGATTTGGCGACGTATCAATACAAGGTGGGGGGGGGGGGTAGGCCAATGGGGGCCCCGAGTTAAACAGGGACAAAAATAATTTAAAAGTGATTTATTCTGAAATTATTTCTTTTATTAATTATCAATTTTGATTAGTTCTGAAATGACTTTCTCCGCTAATTCCGAAAAAAAAAATTCCGATTAATAACTGATTAAATTAATTAATTCTGATTTATTTTGAACTGAAATCACCTTAAATCAATTTTTGTAATTAATTATTACGGTAATTGTGAAATTATTTTCCTTCTCAATACAGTCGAATCCTGTCTTAATGAATACCATTATAGCGAAAAAATCTTGTTTTCACGGACACTTTTGTAATCCCTCAGATAAGTTTACATAGGGACAATGCAAAAAACTTTGAATTCCTTTATAACGAAATTTCGTAGTGATGGAGCAATTTTTCCGGTCTCTTCGTAGTTCGTTATAACGGAATTCGATCGTATATACGTATTTAAACCATTTCTTCTGAAAATTATGTAACTATTATTTTTATTGATTGCGAAATAATTTGCACCAGAAATTACGAAATATTTCTCTCATTGAGTTATAAGTTATTTTTTCTTCTAATTATACAAATACAAGGCCACAACAGGCAAAATGCCCAACGAGGAGGGTGGGGGGGTGGATGAAATTATTTTTTTCAGAAATTCTGAATTTCATCAATTCTGGGATTAATTGTTTTTCAATGTTTTTAACCATTTTCTGAAAATAATCGGTGGGCCAAAGCTCCAAGGGCCAAATGTGGCCCGCGATCCATGCGTCGATGACCCCTGCATTAAATTATCAAAAAAAAAAAAAAATGCAAATTTAGCATTTTTTGAATTCTTCCTACACCGATAATTGCGCGCGGTAGCCCCCAGGTCAATAAGATACGTAATTGCCAAAGGATGTTAAGAGGTGTCACGAGTTCGATAACCGGTTCGTCTTTGTTAGATACTTTCCTGACACAGGGGTGCAATGGAGACGGTGACATGGCCGTAGAAAAAGACTGCTACCGCAGGGAGTCCGACATTGAGGGGCTAGCGTACCAACCTCCCGGTAAGTATTAAAAAATGGTTGCCGTTCAAAATAAGCAATAAATTGTAGGTCCCGGTCTAATTAGACCTCATGGGCTGAAAATGACAAAAATGATCAAATGATCATGATCGTTATGAACAGTCGTTTCTGAAATTGCTTACTTGTGTAAAATACGAGACGAACCAACGCACCTACACAATTAATCGTCTTTCCGACACATCGGCCTGAATGTGAATCCACCAGCTTTCACTCCATTCACAGCAGATGTGTGCCTCTGCTTCATTAGCAGCTGAAGATGCCTGGGTCCGCTCCATTCGCAGCTGAAGATGAGTGACCACTCCATTCAAAGCTGAAGATGCCTGCCTTCACTCCATTCGAAGCTGAAGATGCCTGCCTTCACTCCATTCGAAGCTGAAGATGCCTGCCTTCACTCCATTCGAAGCTGAAGATGCCTGCCTTCACTCCATTCGAAGCTGAAGATGTCCGCTTCGGCTCATTCGCAGCTGAAGATGCCTGTCTTCACTCCATTCACAGCCGAAAATGGCTGCCTTAATTTGATCATTTTTGTCGCTCCACGGTCATTTTCTGCACACGAGGGCTAATTTTAGACCGGGACCTACAATTTATTGCCGATTCCGAACGGCAGACTTGTTTTTTTATACTCATCGGGAGGTTGGCGCTCTAACTTTTCGATGGGGGACCTCCTGCGGTAGCAGTTTTTTCTGCGATCACGTCACCGTTTCTGTTGTACCCTGTTTCAGGAACGTTTTCTGACAAGGATGGGCCGGATATCGAACTCGCGACACCTCTAAACATCTTTTGGTACTTAAGGCGAGCATCTTATCGACATGGGCTACCGCGCCCATGGCTGCCTTAGGTCAGACAGAGATCCGGGGGGGGGGGGGAGAATAGGAAATCCTCTCCCAAGAGCCGAATAATATGTAAAAATTTATTTGTCCCCGTAAAATACAGGACAATCCAACAAACTTACACAATTCACCCGTCTCGACATATCCTTCTGTACGTGGATAACAAAGATAACAAATTAGTCGAGGGAAAGCGGATTTTCCCCCAACTGTCTACATTATACTAAAAAATCAGGATTTTTTCCCTATAAATTTAACATTAAATTTAAAAAAACTCAAAGGGAGTTCGTAAAAGTTCCAGTTATGAGTTGACCACGTTCGAATTAATCAAGTTCCACTGTACATTTAAGTAAGAAACATGAAAATTTTTTCGCTATTTTCAAATATAAATCGCACTTACTCATTGGCGGGCAATGGTCATATCGCGGACAACATTCCCCTTGGACATATTCCGGCGCGCAATCGCCACGGAAGAGACAGTCAGCGAATACGCAGGATATTGAGCTACCGTGACAACGGCAAGTGTAACAAGGATTCTGGATGTCTTTTATGAGTTCCCCGTCCTCGTAAAGTTTCCCGCTGTGGACACAACCTGGAAAGGAAAAGACAATAAACACACAATTACATGTTAGAATAAAAAAAAATAAGAAAACAGATCGAATATATCGAAATGGGAAGCCGAAACAAGTGCTAAGCTCAACCTTTAGGACAGTGCGGGCCACTTCACTGGTTTGAAAGCGTGTCGCGGGCCACTTAATTGATTTGGGACAGTACCGCATGAGTGATCTGTTAATATTCTGCGGGTCACTCCAGTGATCTAGAACTGCGCCGCGATGATCTATAAATATGCTGCGGGTCACTCAAGTAATATAAGAATGCACTTCGAGTCCCTTGAGTGACCTGCAACTGTACGACAGGTAACTTAATTGCTCTGGAACTGTGCCGTGAAAAAGTACTATAAATATGCTACGGGCTACATGAGTGAACTAGGCTACGGGTAACTCAAGTGATTTAAGAATGCTCCGCAGACCACTTGAGAGATATGCAACTGTGTCACGGGTAACTCAATTGCTCCAGAACTGTGCCGCGATTATCTATAAATATGCTGTGAGTGACACATAAGTGATCCGGAACTGCGCCGCAGGTTACTCAAGTGATCCGTAAATGTGCCGCGTGTCACTCAAGTGATTTAATATTCATTTGGTGGGAATGAGATTCCCCATGGCCCACCACAGTAGGTTGGATCCATCTCAAGACGATGAATCAACAATTCATACAGTTAATTTAATGTCCAGGAAGTGAAGATTTTCCACGAAATTTATCCACGGCAAACACAATGCATCGCCCTGTCGCCGGAAATTGAAAACAAAAATCTACGCGCTCTTGAGGGAAACGCCTTTCTATTATTACATTACCTTGAGAAAAAACCTCTTTTTTCCCAATAGCCTCTTATTATAAAGGCTGTTCCCGATCCTTTTTACTCGCATACAATAAAATACACGCACCGTAATCATATATAACAAACATAACCATTAAAATTTCTCATCAATTCTGTATTTGCAACACACACCCCCTTAGAATTTTCCTTACCATCGCATGTAGATTTACATGCACCGAAGCGTAGCGTTATATATGTATTCCAAGTCTGTGGATATTGAAAAATGAATTTGTGATAGTCATTTTATTATAGGAATCTTCTCATCGGGGAGGTTTCCAAGTGATGGGATATTGCGTGTGGGGTCTCGTGGGGAACTTTATTTACGCTTTAATCTAACAACAACAACAACAACAACAACAACAAAATTATTAACTAAACAATTGAAATTAAAAAAAAAAATTAATGAAATTTTTTTTTATTTTTAAAAAGTGAATGCGATTTTCATTGGAATTGAAAACAAATAACGTTCTTTGATGTTGTCGCGTAGAAGTACATTGTATGGGTAAAAAATCCCTTTGAAATATTACTGTATTGGCGTATTTGCCTGCCCTCGCACATGGTTTTTTTTTGAAACTATACCGGAATGTACATGACTCGGGGCCCTTTAGGTCCCTCACCAGGGCCTCGGATTTATTTTTATTTATTTACATTATTTGTGAATGGCAGGGTAGCGCTTACTTATTTGTTTCTTTGACTTGTTTGTTCTGTACAGTCCCCCCACTTTTGTGTAAATATTTATACTAGTACATGTTACTTTGAATTTCGTATTTGAATGTATATTGTTAAAGGGTCCTCCAGGTACCCTAAAATAGGGGCCCCTTCGAACTTAATGTATAATATGATTCGCTTCGTTGTATGTCTGACATCGCACATGTTTTTTGTAATTGCATATGATTGCACATACAGTACCTTCCGTAACGAACACTCCCCGTTAACGAACACCTCCCATTAAAGGACACTTTTCTGATCCCCCGGTCCCGTGGAATAGAACTTTAATGTATTTCACTCCTCATTAGAGAACAGTTTTTTTTTCAGGCAAAGTCTAATTTTTTCCCAAACTCTAATTTATTCATTTTTGTTCGTAAACCGAAAATTCATCATATTCGGCGAAGATGACGCAAAATCCGAAGTTCGTGTAGGTAAATATAACAAACTGTGAATTAATTACTTAATTAACTGAACTATGGTCCAGGATGGTAAATTCGAAAAGTAGTGTTGGCTTTATTTGTTGATACATGTGAAGAAAGGAACATTACAAGACTGATAATGTTGTTATATGAATGTTTTAATCTTTTTCACACTCATTTTAATTTAATTTTTATTGAAAAATATACGTAGTGTACGTATCATGTGCTGGTAAAAATAATTAATTGATTTAATGAAGAGAAGAAAGATTATAAATTTGTTCACATCTAGCAGACTTTCCAACTTTATTTCGGAATTATGCGAAATCTCCCCTAAAAGTGATAAAAATATAGTGAAATATATTTAAGCAAACTTTCTTTATCGAGACGATTGGTGATTATGCATAATTACCGGTGCATCCCTTTTTCAGTAACGCATATATTAAAACGCATAGGAACCATTTGCGACCAAAGTCAAACGTCGTATAAATGTGAAGGTCGTATAAACGAGTACTGTATACCGTACATTGTCTATCATATTTCCCCATTATCGGACACTTTCCTTTGGCGGACAAAATTTTTTGGTCCCATGGGTGTTCGTTATCGAGAAGTTCTGCTGTACTACCTGCTGTACCTAGTTCTAGGGATTCTTTAGATCCCATTGATAGGGGGGACCCAGATTATTTTTATTAATTTTTCTCAAAATTTTCTCCGCCACGACCACGCCCTCCGGGGTCTTATATCTCTTATATGAGCTCATATCGCGTAAGCGGCAGAGCCTGGTCGTTCTCGGTCCGTTCTGTTTTGTATTTCTGCTCATGAAATTGTAAAATCTATAGAGTAAAATGCTCGTCATGAAAATTCAAAATTTCACTCATAGATGATTCTGTAGTACTTTTATTTGGTTGGCATTAAACAACTTTCAAACCCAAAGATGCTAACCGGATAGAAACGTAACATCACCATCTATTTGTGAAATTTTGAACTTCACGACAAGCATTGAAACAACTGAACACAAATTAGCATGATTATGATTTTTATGACGAAAAAAAAACTACTTGAAAAAGGAAAAAAAATGCATTTAGGCCTAAAAATCTAAGAATATACTCTGGAAAAAAAAAAAAATTTCCTCCATTTCCGATAAAATTAATTTTAGAGAAATGATACGAATGAAAATTTTAAAGGAATTAATCCTTAAACATTTTTTCAACGAATTCGATCCATGAAATGTCACATTTTTCTGTTCACTTTATATTTTGTCAATAGGGAAATGCCATTAAAATTAACATTTCAAACATTTTTAAGCACATTTAGAACAACTTTTTTTACTACTAATAAAACAATAACGTTTTCTCTGTAAGTTGTCTTTTCTTCTTACAGAAGCGTTCAACAAGGAAGTCACATTTACGGTTGTTGCATATAAAAAGAAAAATCCTACAGCAGACTTTTGAATCCGGCTTATTTTTGGCGGGTTTTCTTCGAGTATAGAAGAGGAAAACATGTCACTGCATGTCTTTGCACAAAAAAAACTATATTTAAATGGGCTTTCTCAATTGACTTCCAGTAGTCCGGCATACCCTGGATATGTGTCGGTTTAGGGAGAGTCTAACTGTACTTTAATAAACAATTACCATTTAGTAGACAACTACCGCAATCTATACTAATGCGAGAATGAGATTGCTCGATCATGACCCTAAAACAGCTCCCGAACTGCTCACGCGCAAAACAGGAAAGGAGTTAAACTGTTTTTCAGACCAGAATTGAACGTTTCCGCCACCGCCTAGTCTTTTTTTTAAAACCATCTGTTGCTGCTTGAAGTTTCAAAATCAAAACATGTTCAATGCCAAACAGAATGATGACAGTACAGCACCATCTATGAGTGAAATTATTGGATTTTTTTCACAAGCATTGAATAACCAACGACATAGAATTGCCACGATTAACGCTTTTTTGCGAAATAAATTTTAAATCGCTACAATTTTTGAAATACGCCTTGATTTTCTATATCGATTGAATTTTTCCATCGAAATTTTAACAAAAAATATAATTTTTTTCTTTTTTCTTGCGCGATGGCAGAAATTCTTCCAAAAAATGACTGACGCGCAATTTCTAGTATTCTCCCATCAACGGCGGCTGCGAGAACTTTAATTTTGGACACGTACATTTTTAAATTTTAGTAACAACAAAAATTCACACGACACCTCCCCCTATCACTCTTTTGAGAGCTACCTTGTCCCTAAGGGCGTAATATCAGAAACAAGAATGGCCATTATCACACAGGTCAATTGTACATTTTGATTCTTTCACCCAGTAATTTTTTGGGAGCGGGCAAATTTAGGCAATAAGTTTACAAAGAATTTAGATTCTCACTTGTCCAAGGCCTGGAGCACCAGGAAACCCTCGCATTCTTCTAGTTTCCACCCTGCAAACCTTGGAGTAGATATTTGGGCATTAACAAGGTTTAAATCTGTTGAAAAGGGTTAGATTAATTGAAAAAATGCAATCCTAGGAAGGAAAATATGATTGTTGAGTAAGGGCTGAAAGACGGTAAAAGTCATCTGACATAAAAGTAATTAAGAACGGGGAAATTCGTTTAAAAGCGGGACGTATGGGAAAGCGCATTTCCGTCAATTAATCAATTGTATGTAGCTTCGGACGGGTAAAGAACCAGGTTTATCTCAGTGCCATTTGGATAAAGCCCTTTCAGTCTCCAACCAGGTTCATCTTTTGGGCCGCTCATAAGGTTCTGCAACCGGGCGGCAGGTGAAGTGGA
This sequence comes from Pholcus phalangioides, assembly GCF_987345545.1. Lineage (NCBI taxonomy): Eukaryota > Metazoa > Arthropoda > Arachnida > Araneae > Pholcidae > Pholcus > Pholcus phalangioides. The sequence continues at coordinate 17,131,873 of NW_028301594.1, forward strand.
GCCGCCCTTGTCTCCCATAATAAAAAAATGGTGGCTATAAATATTGTATAAATAATCTTGTAATTCAAAATAATCTAGTAATCCCAGGGTAATAATGTACTTCCAGCCATATTTCTAAATTTTCTCCTTATCGTAGAGATGGTGTGAGGTGACTCTTACATTGTCATAATCCCTATTTAGCCGCCTATAATTAATTACTCTATTTAGCCACCCAATTTAGTCACCATTACCATTCTCAGCCACCTCGTTGGGCATTTTGCCTGTTGTGGCGTTGTATTTGTATTATCTTATAACCATAGTGTTCCTCAAACTTTATGTTCCATCGCCCCCTTTCTTCAGAACTTTTTTCCTCTCATCGCCCCCTGACTCAAGCGAACCCCATAGGATCCTATGTCACATTCGTAGCTTCTATCGCCCCCATTCTTCCTGGACTGTTCCATCGCCCCCAGGGTGCGATATTGCCCACTTCAGGAAACACTGTCTTATACCAACCATGGCTTCAATGCACTACTGAATTTAATTAGTAGAGCGATGATGGAGGGTGTAGGAGCTGTTAAAGTCTACGGCACCCCGATATGCGAGTGAAGATTCAATGTTCATCTTTCATTTGTTATATTATAAAAATACATTTTTTCGTTAAATTCATTCAAACACACTACAAATAATGCAGTATTGCTCAATTTCCCGCAGGCCATAGCGGTTTTTCGGCGATTTTAGAAATAATTAGCAACTTCGTGCTCACATCCGGCATTGTTTTTGGCGAGAGAGAGATATGATCAGCCTACGTTAAAATATTTTATGGCGCAGCGTCATCTGTGAGTTAAATTTTAAACTATTTTTGAATTTAAATCATTAGTATGTATAATATATATATATATATTATATTAATTTAAAAAAAGATTATTCTTGGTCATAACAAGAAGCATTTTGCTAGAAACCAAACTGTCACACCCCGAATGAATGGATTTATTAAAAAAACATATGTCATGGATGTGACCATGGACATCCCGTCCTGTATATGAACAGAAATCTATTAAGTGAAAAAATATTGTAATGAATTTATTTTGTATTCAACCATTACTAGTACCCCATAATATATAATTTTATCAGTAAGTTTATCTTCTTAATTTTAATCACTACATAATAATTAAAAAGCATAATTATTAATGGTTGATAGTATTTGTAGTTAAATACCTATGAGAAATTTATCAAACTATTTGCCATTAATCCCAGGTAATTGCTAATTCGATAAATGAGTAAATGGACATTTGAAGTGCACTATGGGTGTAATATACTTAGTGTCCGGTAAGACCAATTGAGGCTTCTATCTCATCGACAGTTCGTTGTGGAGGTTTGGTTCTAATTCAAAAAATATGCTCTGCCAGTTTCTAGAGTGGGAATATATAAATTTTGATGTACCATCGTCCCCTTATTTCCAATTACAAAGTTGTTGCTTTGGTAACATTGCAAAGTGCAATATTCACTGAGAGATTTCAATTCAAAACGTTGTAAAGTTGGGAAAGAACAGCGGACAATGCTGCTTTCCCTCATTTCCCCCCCTTTTTTTCCTCTGATTTTCGCATTCAAATATCTTAACGAATATTTGGAAACGTGGGACTTTTTTTTTTATTGGCCTTAGGAGAGACAGGTTCTAGAATTTTGTAATTCGGAGATTGGTCTACAACCATCCGTCGTAGAGGTATAGGTCCAATTTGAAAAATGCTCAAAAAAGGTGTGAAAAAATTACCATGTACCAGTTTTGAGAGTGAAAACACATTGTGTAACAAAATTAAAAAGAATCTAAATTTTTATACGGTCCTCCTGTCCTCTAAGTTCCAGTTAGAGAGTTGTTGCCCTGTCTTTTCTGAGGTCTGTAAAAAACGATCCAAGTTTTTAAGTGCAATACTCGCTAATATTCTAATTCAAAAATCGGAGAAAAGTTGGGAAAGGACAACATAAGCGTCTATATTGCATATGTACATATACCTCACATATCTTTGTATTTGTGCAATCAAAAAAATAAATAAATAGGGGAACGGGGGGGGGGGCATGTGTGAGTGTGTACGTATAAACAATTTTATACTTTTCATTTTATGACATACTGTATTTTTGCTGTTTAAACCGGTACAGAGTGATTCCTGAGCACATTTTGATCATTTTTTACACCAGAACCATACCTGTACGATGAACGGTTGATGAGATAAAGGCCACGATAGGACTTACAGGACACCCTGTATACGGTAAGATACCCCGTCAGGATAAGACACCGGTAAAACCAAGTCGGGTTGATAAAAGCCCGAAATTCGTTCGTAAACGTTTTCATTTCGGACGCTTACAAAGTCAAAGTCTGTTTTTAATGAATCAACAAACCATAATGAACACTTAATTAATTATGAATTATTTAATAAGTACAATTAAGAATTAACTAACCCGTGGACATTATCATGGGTATTAATTAACTCGTGGACTTGTTAGTTCCGTTGAACGCTTAATTAATAATTAATTATGAATTATTTAATAAATACAATTAAGAATTAACTAATTCATTAATTAATCCATAGAGATGCTGGTTTCCGATCATGTTTTTCAGTAATTAATTATCATCAATTAATTAGTTTACTCCGAACAATGAAAACCCTATTTTTAAATGAATCAATTAACCAGTCAGCTGTTTTACGACGGCATATGCCGATTTTTAATCTAATTATTTTAATTTTAACCACCATGAGCTTATTCGTTCCTGACGCTTATTAACTAATAAATAATTAGAGCTATGAATGATTAAATAATGAATTAACTATACCATGAACTTTTTAATTGATAGGACTTATTAAGTGATTGATAATCAGAATTAATTTAAATTTCACATTTCTCGGAGTCAATTTAATTGATTAATTTACTCCGAACAGTAACAGAGCACATTTTTAATGAATTAATCAACCACTATGAATTCATCATTTCCTGACGCTGCTTATATAGTTGATAGTTGCAATTAATTATAACTAATATACATGCACTCACCACAGACGTATTCGGGGCAACATTCGCCGTCCCTGCGCACGGCTTTACATCCGGGCTTGATTTCGCAGTCGCGTAAGACGCAAGAGAATCCTGGGGGCCGACATGTACATTTCTCGCAGTGGTCGTCGGTTGGCACGGGGTCGCCGTTCCGGAAAACCTCTCCGTCCACGATACACACTGAAAACGAGAAATTTAATGAAACACTCGTTTTTTTGGCGATGTACAGGTTACGGTAAATGTGATAAATCGGTTATATATATATATATATATTATGTATCGGTTATATATATATGTAAGTTTGATAAATTTATCACTTTTACCTGAGAGATTATGCATTAGCGTCGGTAAATTTGATAATAGTGGAAACATTACCCCTTTTACAGGCAATTATGTACTATAACACGTGCGGTTGCTATATATATACGGCAAATACTTGAAATTTTCTTTATTTTTATCTATGATTATGCATAATACCCTATCATAATTGGCGAATTTGATAAATATGAAGAAAATTCCATGTGAGTCTAGCATGTGTTATGAACATAGTCGAACCCCTATATAATGATAACAAATTTTACAATCTTACCAGATACATTGATACAATACTTGTATGACTTATCATGAATTATCAATCGTACATCATATAGTGCGATTTATTATGTTTACCAACTAATCGACGCTTGGGTACTATGCATAATCTCCAGTAAAAGTGAAGAATTTAGGGGAATTTATAAAATTTACCAACAGCACTTGAGAACTATGCATAATCGCCAGTAAAAGTGATAAATTTAGGGAAATTTATAAACTTACAAAATGCTTGGCAAGTATGCATGATAACAGGTGATATATAATAACCGCATTTATAATATTTACTGTAACATAATCGTGAAACAGCGGAACCTCTCCATAACGGATACCCTTGGAATCTAAAATTTTGTCATCAGCGAGGAGTGTCCGTTAATTGGTAATAAAATACATTGAAGCCCTTTGAAGTAATTCAAAAAAATCTCCGTCAAAAAGAGTCCATTATGCGAGGTTCCACTGCATACTATATTGTTTTTGTAAGTCTCTTTGCTTTGCATAAATTAGAATACATGAATCTAAATTTGAGAAAAGATGAATCGGGGAACATTAAGGGGAACACAAGAACTTACTTGTTTCATTTGCAATGTAAAACGCTGCTCTCTTGCTTATTACTCCTGTAAAAAAGGTAACGCAAATTTAATTTCTCATTATTATTCTAATTAGCATGAGGAATAGCTTTAAAATTCGGTGCATAAAATCAAATTATTAGAGTCAGTATTCAAATATAATTATGAGTGTCAAAAATACTCTGTTCTTCTGAACAGATGACATTTTTATGTGAAGAAATAGCTATAATTGGGTAATATTGGTACATATAAATACTGTTACTTATTTATTGAATGAATTTTAAAAATGTATTTATAATGGCATCTTATTGTTTTATTGACGTAATTATGTGCATACAGGGCGGTTCTAAACGCATGGGACAAATAAAAGGTGTATAAGGCACCCAAACAACCATTTTTGATCGCAGAAATGAGCGGTCGACTCACAACAGCACTTCAAAAGCTAATATATTTTTCTGGCGGATTTGCAGCGATATGTGCTATCAACCATTCGAGGGTGCATATGCACCTTCGGATTGGATTGGAGTTTGTTATTTATTTTGTGCAAGGATCATCAAGGTCAGCTACGCCAAATAATGGCCAAGCTGTATAATGACTTGTGTAGAATTGGCGCTACCCAGTTGCACTATGAGGAGGCCAACAACATTACAATACGCTGCATCCTTCGAATGGTTGATTGCATTTATCGCAGCAAATCCGTCATAAAAGTATCTTTTCTTTTGGGGAACTGCTGTTGAGCACTCGCTACAAACGCCCTGTAACGCCTAATAGAGTTTGTCCCAGGAATTTAAAATCTACTTGTATTTCATCATTTTTCAAAATGGCATTTATCAGCTCTCAGAAAGTCTCCCTTTGTGAATACTACCTTTGAATACTACACTACCTACAAAGATCTTTGTTGCCACCATAGACTTAAGATATAAATAGACCGCGCACGCTATTCATAAAACTTGTCGAACGTGAAGAAAAGATGAGCAGTATTGTCGGGGAAAGAACAGGTTCTGCGCTATTACATTTGGCGCGTTTTCGCCGAAGCTAGGATGTTGCTGTAAAGAAATTTGACTCAATTCGATCAAGTTGATGAAAACTTTCCTTCATTTTTTCAATGAATTTCACTCATTTTTATGTGAAATATTTAGGGAGTATCAGATTTGAAAAAATAAATTCTATAAAATAAACAAATATTGAAAAACGGAATTTTTTTATTTTCCATTAAGGGATAATTCTTAATAATTTCTTAACACGTGGGTTTTTAAATTTTAATTGAATATATAATATTTGAAGGAAGTGAATATAAACAGTATAAATTTCATGAAATAAATTTTTTTGGCACAGTTTTTAATAGCTTTCTAAATATCTATACACACACAGGAAACAAAATATTGTATACAACAAATATATAATGTTTATGTTACTGTAAATTTGATACATTATACATAACATGTTGGAGTAAAAATGAATGCTAGAAAATCGTATATGTTGTAAAGCCTAATTCATTTATATTTTTAAATATTCTCTTCATTCACTTTGTCGCTTTTAATTTCGAAAATTTATTTAGACTAGGGGTCATTAAAACAAAAATATATCTTTCCAGAACATTACAATTACTCTATATACTCATAATTAATGTATAATTAATTATAATGCATCATATTATGTTATGTAATGTAACACATTCACACTCATACCATATTCAGTCATGAAATAATATTCAAACAATAAGAAAAAATTTCATTTCTAACATTCCTGAAAAACCTTTTATAACCCCATCACACAAAACTGTAAACACTTACATAATATTTCAGGATTAAAATAGATTTTACTCAAGAAAATTACAGAATCTCATCATCAATTTCTCTAAATTATAAGAATTAAAATTCCATGTAGAGCATATATGTAATAATTTAAAGTGTGTGTATATATATATATATATATATATATATATATAATATTTTAGGATATAATATTTCATATATATAATATAATATTTACACATGTCACACACATATATATATATATATATATATGTGTGTGACATATGTAATCTCTTCGCTCCTAAAGTATGCATATGTTAATCTTAATTTAAATTATTAAATCGTTTTTAGAATGATTCTTTTTCAAGATAACATCTGAGGTACACAATATATGACTTCAGGTCTTAGTACAGATATTGACTCAAAAAATCAATTGAATAATTAATTTTCTTGTTTGAAGCGGCAATTTCACATACAACAAACATAAATTAATGAATAAAAAAAATTTCTTTTCTGTAATAGTTTTATCTCAGGTGTGAAGAGGGGTAAAAATACTATTATTTTTAGAGGTTGTTATGCATTTTTATGCCAAACTGCAATTGTCTGGGGGGGGGGGAAGTTTTCCTCACATTCTATTTAAATATAATATTTTTTATAAATTTCTCCTTCTGAAAAGCATATTTTCTTCCAAGTTGAGCAAAACTCGAATGAACTCACTAGCTCGCCAAATCTCGCCTAATCTTGCGGAGACGTATATTTCAGTTAAAACTTCATAAAACTCACAATTTCAATCATTTATTGCCAAAAATCCTATTAAAACATTTAATAATGATTCATGACATTTGAATTTTACCAAAACTTGGAACTTTAATTGAATTAAATCCAAAATGGAGTCGTTAAAAATTGAGATTACGTCAGAAATCCATTGCATCGTCAATTTAATATTCCAATTTTTAATTTATAAGAAGGGGAATAAGCAAAAAGTATTCCCATGTGAAAGGACACTGGTCCCCCTTTCCTAAACCGTTCAGAACATCCGAAAGCTGCACACGTGGTGACCATTCTAATGAAAAATAAGACAGCACGTGTAGATCGTCATACGAGTAGCCATAAGGAAAGCATTGCCAGCGAGATTCCCTGACCAGCCTTTCGACCGGAGTCACGTGACTCCGGATCTTTGCTTCACATTGTAACCCCTCGCGCGCACTCTATAGTATTATTACTCTGTGGTTGCCACCTATGACGTAAATCACGTGACGTATACACTTCATGAACCAAAGATATTTTAGATTTTCGATACCGGATTGATTGACGCTTCTTCGGTAGGGCATGTACTCTACTTTAGCCTAGAGTCCAATGGTTTTAAGTCACTACTGTTTGAAACCCAATTAGTTGGAGAGGTGAAATAAAATACATTGATTAGAAGCTTTTCTTGTGAGTTCCTAGAATACACACAACAAGTCAGTCAATTTTACGTAGATCTTTATGCTGCATAGCCATTGCTTTCAATTCCAGTTACTTTCAACTTCACAGGTTGTCACTTCTGATATTTTACTCTGGTAGACTTTTCCCTTATAGTCTACGCCGTATTCAAATTTTGTGAAAATCTTTGTTGGTAAATTTGTAAAAGCCCTACTTTTACAAAAACTTTAAGGTGTTAGTATCCATGATAAAGATGAATGGACTTGGTCTACTATGGTGTGAACCCCTCATTAAATAACACTCCTAAACAAACATTTTCGGTCATTTAATGCGCGGTCGAATCGCAATAGCAAAGGCGTAGAGGGTGTTTTTAGAGAGAACACAACAGCACTTCCCCAAAAGCAAATATCATATTTTTCTGGCGGATTTGCGGCGATAAGTGCAATCAACCATTCGAATGGTGCAGAGTATTGTGATGTGGTAGGGCTCCTCATAGTGCAACCTGGGTAGCGAAATTCTATCATAAGTCATTATAATAACGCTTGGTCATTGTTTGGAACATCCTAATAATAAATAACAAACTCTAATCCAATCCGAAGGTGCATATGCATCCTCGAATGGTTGATAGCACATATCGCAGCAAATCCACGAGAAAAATATATCAGCTTTTGAAGTGCTGTTGTGAATCGACCGCTCATTTCTACTATCAAAAATGGTTGTTTTGGTGTCTTATATCCTCTTAAAGTTTTCCCATGACTTTAGAATCGGCCTGTATACACACAATGTCGTACATACATTACATCAAAAAAAAAAAAACAATAAGACACCATTATAAATATAAATTTTTAATTCATTCAATAAATAAGTAACAATATTTATGGAGAAAAATATATACTGTTAATATTTCTGTAAATATTACCCACGCAATTATAGCTATTTTTCCATAAAGAAAATGTTATCTTTTCTACCCATCATTCCAAAGAATAACTAGAGTTCTTTGGAATGAATGTTCATCAATTCTTTGTTAATGAAACTGATGTTTGGTATCGAAACCTTTGTTTTGTGTTTCATGTTTGTTTATCAACCTGCAACACTATTTAAGAACGACCGTATAATTGTAACGTCTTGTGACAAAACCGTTTTCACTTTCTTGAGGTGAATGATTTGAAGTGACCATGTGTGTCTGTAATTTCGTACATTCCCAAAAATGTCACAATATGATACTCGAGCATTCTTTAAAAAGCCCTATAGTGCTTGACTAGTTGACCTGCGAGCCATTATCGAGGCGTTTCCAATGATATTACATTTCTTTCTTCCGTTAAATCAGAAGGTGATTAGCTGATCAATGTCATACCACAAGGCAATAAGAACTGATCACATAACACACGAGTACTGCCCTTGCAGAAATGTTATCTCATCAACTGCTGCGTGTAATTATGAATGTAACGGATCGGAAGCGAAAAAGAAAATGAAGAAGTGAATTGCAACTAATAATAGCGATATAATAATCAGATGTAAAACAAATAAGGCAAAACAAGTTCACGAAATGATGGCGCTGGAAATGCTTTGGGTTAAACGCTCGTTTTTTGCGGGTCACGTGTTGATGGAATCAAGTGTTTGGTATCAAAACTTTTGTTCTCTGTTTCACATGTTTGTTTGCCTGAGTTTTTTTTGTAGCAAATCTATTCCAACCCCTTTTTTTTCTGCCTGATGAAGGCCTCTATAGATGCTTCGAAACCTGTTATTATTGCCATTTATTGGGAGCTATCACTTATTAAACCATGCACACATTCCTCTTTGCTCTTTCTTTTTTTCTACTTGAGGTGAAGGAGCCATTCCGTCAGTCATTCACCCTTCAACAGCATCCCTTCATTATTTTTTCTCCCCTTCACCTTCATCATAGAAATGGAGAAAACAAAATCCATCTCAATCTGTCTCTTTGGCATTCGACAATGACACGGGCGTCGTCGTCATCATTATAGCTGAAGTGATATTAGGGGGGCTTAGCCTCTAGTCCAGAGATCTTCAACCTTTTCCCAGTCGCGAGCACTGCCTGCACCCATCGTCAAAAGAAGCGTACCCCTACGACAAGTTTAACATACGAATGCATGAAATGACGATGATTTCAATCCTTGAATGTGTTTTACTGGAACGGTAATCGTGTGCTCGCGAGCACGAAATTGGACATGGGCATCGAGCATTCTGTGTCATGGCCCCCACATCCTGGAGCGGGGCCTCTAGGCTGAGATCTTCTGCGGACCCCTCGGTCAGACTTATCACGGGCCCCATCTGTAGTTAATTTATAGCGTGAAAAATCAAACATTTATGAGAACTGTCCCGGGCCCTGTCAGCCCCCCCCCCATTTGTATGGGCCATGCTCTGTGTACTTCAGGGAACACCGTGGTGCTCGTGAGCAACGGGTTGAAGATGCCTGCTCTAGTCCATAGAGACACCACAGCCATTTGAACAATCTGATAATACACATCCATAATTCCTCAATTATGATCATAAAAAGTCATAACTGCTGCTCTAATTATCTATTATCCGGATTGAATGGGGAAAATGTTTAGCTTATTTTTCATTTACTTTTTTTTGGACTACGTTAGTTCTCTTCCCCTTCAACATGACAACATTTTAACATGTGCAACATGTAACAACGGATATAGCTATAGCCACTGGCCCAATCATCATCCGCCATTTATGCGCAGTGTGACGTCAGTATTATCACTGCAGCCAATAGTTGGCAACCTATGTCATTTTTTAAAGCAATTAAATGTCACTTTGACGTCACATTGAATAGAAAACCAGTTTTTCCTCGATGAGCCAGCTAGGGATTTTTTAAGGTATCTTGGGGGAGGGGGTAATAGCTATTTTGTGGCCCGGTGAACATTCTTATGATCCTACAATACCCGTATAAGCGTTTTAATAAGGCCTAAGACATATATTTTCAACACACGACAAAACATATATAAATTGATGGAATTGATAGAACTGCTATGTAAAAGAGCAGTTGAAGCAAAATTAAAACCCGAAGCTCGTGTATTTTGTGGCTGGTCTAAGCTGCACTTTTCTAGACTACAAAATTCTAGGCCTGTATAGTATTACCAGTGGTTCCTAACCTGCGATTCGCGTATAGGAGAGCGTACGCGAGCTTCCTACGCATTTCTAAAGCGTGAGACCAGTCATCTGGGAATAGTGTTATTATGCATATCTAGGGATAATCACGTCTCCTACGCAACTTTAAGTGATACACGTGCCTTCAATTCATTTCTGTACACAATCTTGAAATCTTGAATGGTGGAACGAGTGTAGGCTCAGCTGATAGCCTCTTTGTCATATCTATGCCTATTCGGAAACATTAGTGCGCTAAGCAAATGACTTTTCTATTATACCTTATATATTAAAATTTTCTATTATACTTTATTAAATACTTTAAATTTCCAGGTGCCCTTTTTGTTCGATAAAAATACAATGGATCCAGCAAAATCATGTTGGACAGTGGGGAGGGGGGAGGCCATGTCCCCCACCAGGTATAATATTATCATAGGTTATGCAAAATAAGAAGTGTGATGGGATTAGGGTGAATAATATCGAAAATATTGTGAAAATATGAGGTATCGATTAGAAAAAACAAATGTATGTATACCCACATACAAAAATATTATCACGTGTGAAACACTGGTATTATGCTAATTTGGCGAAATAATATGAAATGAATATATGAATTTTATTTACACATTATAATCTCTTTATGTAACGACCGTCAGAAAATATTTAGGTCCAGAAAATCTGTCTTTGCGTACAAGAATATGGAGCGATTTCCAGCCACAACACGCAAGTAAGTTGAAGAGAGATCAGCGAAAATTGACATCCAATTGACTAATACTGAAGTATATACTGTATATTACGACATGTTACATTCTAAACCCGTTTTATCATTGCTATTTTTTTGCGGGAAAAACGTATAATTTATAGGGTACTATATTTATTAATTCCACGTATTTCGTCACGAGATTATTCCACATTCCTGCACGACTGTGAGCGCATTGCTGTTCTTATTCGGAATTCATATCGCGCTCTGCTTCTGTGAAAAGGAAGACAAGTATAGATCTTCACGAGAGGCTTTGACCTTTAAAACAACCCAACGTCCACGTAAACATTGAATACATAATCACAAGCAGTGTCTGGTGTGTATATATTATTATTATTTAACCCTTTCACGAATAACTTCCCGTTCCTGTCCGGAAAGGGTCGACATTTTAAGAGAAGAAGAGTGACAAATACGCAAATGTGTTGGAAATAACTTCAATATATACGAAGAAAAAGAAAAACACCACCAAAGAAAAAACCGTCCACAGAATACTTAACGATATCCGAGACGGCCATTACACAGAATTAATTTGCATAAACCGAGTGAAGCGATCGATTAATTTTCTCCGCTGATGGATATCGATCGTTTTCTCTTCTTTTAAAGGGTCGTCCCGAGAACAAATTAAATGTAGCAGCTAATTACTCGAAAATTGATGATTACTTACTCGGGCTTTGCTTAGATCATATTTCATCATCCCTGACCAGGAAAAGATTCTCTCCAAATCTCATCAAGTAATTTGAATAAAAAGCCATAAAGTTATTTAAATTTTCCGTCCGAATTATTTTGATGAGATTCAAAGTCTTTCCTGGCTTGATATTATCATAATAATCGATATACGAATAATTACTAAATACAAATACAAATACAAATACAAATACAACACCACAACAGGCAAAATGCCCAACGAGGTGGCTGATAAAAAGATGCCCATAAAAATATGGTTGTCATATGTTTCAAAAATACAGCAACCCAATTAAAAATGCAATTAACACAAATTACAAACAATATATACACATGATAAAATATTATACAATGCCCATAAAGAATACTTATGGTTGTCTTATTCTAAGAATGGATAGCTTCCCGATTTACCCCAACATGTTTATCGTATTTCTTTTTAAACGTGTCAATTGTGTTACAATTTACTACCTCCGGGGGTAAGCTATTCCATTTATTAACAACCCTATTGGAGAAAAATTCCCTGCGACACCATAACCTTGCATTGTCCCTCACCAATCGATACTGGTGTCCCCTTGTAAAAGCAGTCGATTGGCGGTGTACTAAAAGTTCATGGTCCATCCCATCCATCCCATTGAAAATTTTGAACACTTCGATCATATCTCCTCGACACCTGCGTTCATCCAATGTAAACATATTCAAAAAATGAAGTCTTTCTTCATAACTCAAGCCCTGTGTGCCAATAAGGACACGCGTAGCTCTTCTCTGCACCCCTTCAACCAAGTCTATGTCCCTCTGTAGGTATGGTCTCTAAAGTGCTTGATGGCAATGTGAGTGATTTTCTTGTTCCGAACGGAATTCAAAAATGATGTTTTTATTTTGAGCAGCTATATGCTTAAATGTATGACTTGAAATAATATATATTTCAATATAATTCTTCAATTTAACACCCGTTGTCCCATGAATTCGTAAATAGCTTAAGAAAAAAAAAATCATAATAAAAACTCGCAAACATCATAAAAAGCTAAAAAAAAATCATAAAAAACTCAAAAAAATCTCAAGAATTGGAATATATGAGTGCGGTTTGCAAAACAGATATTCTCCCGAAAGAGGATTGTTTTTTAGTACAAATAAAAAATTTTATCAACTTTTTGTCGATAGAGAGAGCTGCACGAAAGTGCAGATGATTGGAAATATGCAAATCAGAGTCCGATAAAATGCAGGACGTACGATCGACAGCTTATTTGTCAATTTTTCTGTTACTGCATAAAGTAACAGGATAAAGTACTCTGCTTAGATAAGGTTTTCATAGTGATGTTGACATCGGTGATGAAATCACTATTGGCGAAATTGTTTTACGACGGCCACGAATCGCCGGCTGAAGCTTTACGAACGTTTCAGACACAGAATAGGTTGAGGAAGTTGTTTACCATGTAATGTTATTTGTTTTTTGCAGCGCCCTCTATCGACAAAACCAGAAATAATTTCCCCTGAGTCAACAAAAACAAAACCAATCCTTCTTAGTGTGAATAAGTTTTCCCGTACCACATTCAACTGTACCAAATTCCTTAATTTTTATGAATTTTCAAACAGTTTACGACTTTATTGGATACCTGTATTTAAAATGTATGATTTTTTCCCCTCCAGCTATATAATTGGATTTTTTCCGTAATTGGACTAATATACAATTTTTTTTTTCGAAGATGCATAAAAAATAGAAAAATTCACATGTCCAACTTGAAATAATACATGTCCGAATCAATACATCATAGCATCGGGAATGTGGTTAAAGATATACATGTCCGGTCAAAATTTTTACATGGCCCGGGTATGTCGGACAAATCCACAGGTTTGTCTAGGCCTGAGGTCACTATTAAGTACATTCAACTCACATTTGTCAGTTTCTTGCGGGTTTTTTTTCATTTTGTTTTCAAGAATCAGAATAATATTATTTCTGTTCAGTATCAGAGCAATTAATTATGAGATTCTAACTTCTTAACTTATTTAAAAACCTTTACTTTCGTTTTATTTTTAAAATAATGAATTACAATTTTCCAATGAATTTTTGAAACCAAAATTTTGCTTTATTTGGCATTTTTTTCCATTAAAAGTTTTTCGAAAAACATTCAGTTGACCTATTGAAATTATCGTAATTTCCCTTAATAAAGCCACGGTTTAAATAGCTTCAAAAGTGCAGTTTTCTCGATTTTGAATCAATTTTTTTAAAGTTTCATTGATGTCATGCTACTTTATCATGCGCTCAAGCTGTTAAAAATATCTATAAAAAAAATGGCAAAAAAAAAAATCAAGTATTGGAGATATATAAATCTTTGACAGACATTAGTAAATACAATGTGTGTAAAACATTTGAAATAACTGAATGGTTAAGTAATATTTTAATGTTATTTCTTCTGGAGAAAGTATTTAACCATGTTGAAAGGTAAGAGACCCCTCAACTCATTTTTGACACAGCTCCTGCAATCCTTTTCGGTGGTTCCCAACTTCGAGGTGCCATTGCGAGTCGATCTCCCCTTTAAAAAGTCTTGCCACAGAGAGCAACACACCTACAAACGGTAAAAATGAAATTCAATCATTACACTTCACTTTTGATGTATAGATGGAAGCACTGAAAAATCAGACAGAACACAAGATACGCACTCAGACTGTTAAGTACACACACTTACACTTCCGGCACAACTCACTAGGCAGTAAATTTCCCCTAGATGGCGATAGATCTGAGTTGTGCTTGGTTTGAAAGAAATCTCCTCCAATCCAGGACAAAAATATACAATACTTTTGTACATGATAACTTGCTACTTAAATAACATATTTAAAAAGTGTCAAAAAATTGGACATTAATTTAGAAAGTTTGTACTTTGTAGTTAATGGAAATTTCAAATTAATGATTTTAATTAATATAAATAAATTAATTTAATTAAAATAATTAATAAGTAACGTTTTTTTTGGAAAACCTCATGTACCATATAACAAAAAATAAATTTAAGAAAAAAACTATTTTTTTTACTATTTTTAAAAAATTTATTTCTATTCATGATCTTAGAAAAAAAAATTCTAGATCGAAAATCAGGATAAAATTGTTAAAATTTCATTTTTGAAAAGCCGTGAAAAATTAATTTTTTTGTATATACAAATTTTTAAAAATACTCTGTGTGGTGCTTTATTTTTAACAAGTGTTTAGTTTACAAGAATGTCGATTTCATACAAAAATTTGCATGAAAATTAATTGAAAAAAAAAATAAACAAAGTGTTGCACAAATGCAATGTCAGTTAAAAATGACGTAAGAGACGAATAACTGATTAACTATATTTCCACTATCAACATTTCTAACACGGCCAAAGTTTCTACACTTACAAAAAAAATATTTTTTCTTATTTCCCGTTGACATCGGAGAAGACCTCAGATTATCTTTTTCTACTTTTAAAATATTCTGAGGTATTTCTTAGTATTTACTGCACCAGAGAACTTCCTAAACTAGCTCCAAGAAAAATCACTGAAGCTAAGCATAGGTATATTATCCTTAGGCTACCCTAATTCTTTTCTAATGGGAAAACAAAATCTTATTGATCCTAAATCCACAAAAGCTTTTTAAAAAAAACCATGTTGAAAAGAGAAAGGATTATTTTAATCAATGATGAAAATTGACATGAAAAGTTCCCGTAAAAACAAGATTTCACATGAAGAATTCAGTGGAGATGAAATAATGATATAAAGGATTTAATAAGATAAGAATTTCTTATATCTTTTCTTGAAGAAGAAGACATCATCAGGTGGATGAAGATTACGATGTCAAGACGAGTTTCAAGACGAAATTGATGTCTCCTTTCATTATTATCATTATTACTTTTTTTTAAAAAATGTTTTTATCTTCAAATTAATGATGAAATTATGATGAGATGAAAATGATTAAGTTAAGTTCATTAATGTTTTACGAGGAAGGATTTTATTGAATAAAAAGGGGATTCCGGTAAAGATACATTTTTTTTTTTGTTCTTATATTTCCTCTTGGAAACTTAATTAATGCTGTCAGTATTGAGAGAGGATTTTACTCGAAGTTATAATTGAAAGTTTTTGTTGTTGTTGGAGTGAATGGAATGAGGACTGACGGGACTTGATGTTACATTTTCAAGACATGGATAAGAAATTATTGAAAATTTTATCTTTTGTCGTTGATGAATATTTTGATGGAATTGTTGATGAGTTTCTATTTTTATTATTATTATTATTTTTTTGGAATGACTAGAATTCCTCTGATTTGTTGGTTGTCGGTATAGAAATTTGGGCACTATACGATTACTAAATGGAGTTTTTGGAATTTTTCCCATCACTGATGTACAGTAAGCTTCGCAAAACTTAGCGTCCCAACCCGAAGGTTATACGCCTTAGTCTGATGAGATCAGACAATCGCTTCAATAGTCCTGCCCAGGACAAGAGGTGTAACCCATTTTGTGTTACAATTTAAACTAAGTACTACTTGTATGTACTAGTTGATGTACAGTAAAAAGTCCGTTGTAATAACAGTTAACAATCATGAGGAAAATGGTCGTTATATTCAACTCTCGTTATGAGCGAATTTCCAATTTTCTATGTCCCGTTCCTTCTTAGAAGTGCCTCAAAGTAATTTTTATGAAAAGCATGTGCTATGGCAAGAGTCATGTTTAATTCTTGAACAGAGAGAGAGAGAGGGAAAAATGTATTTTTTGTGAGAATATTTTCGATGTTGTAGCTAATGCTTCTTAATTTTCAACAACTCGCTTATATTTATATTTTTGTCTTTAACATTAGCTATTTCACAATCATTTGCAAATCATTTATTGTAGTGATATTCTCGTTATAAGCCATACTCGTTATATCGGACTTTCATTGTATTTATTCAGGGTGTCTGGCCTAAAAATGTCTAAAAAAAAAGTAACGGCTTATAGAGAGTGAGAGAACAACACATGGCTACTGATAAATTCAAGTTGTATTGAAGAGGGTAACTCTTCAAGTTTATTTGCAGGTCAATCAAGTTCAACATGATCACTCCTAGTCGCTCTGCTGATGTCAAAGCGGTATTTGATCTCTTGCCAATTTTTTAACAGCATTCAAGGTATTATCAATTTATTATTATTCAAGGTATAAATCAACTGCGGCAGAAGCTGTTTTATATCACATGGAAGGCTTTACATTTCACTCAGTTCGAACACTAGGTTTAACATGCTCCACTGATTTAAATACAGCTATCCAAAGCACGCACTGAACCTTATATTGTGGTGCCCACATGGTATTACTCCTACTATCCAACCTCACACGCATCTCATAAAAATTCTTCTTAGAAACTTTTAATGAATTGGTGCATGTCGGAATCTGCCTTTATATGTGCTGTGTAGCATCATCTAGTTAGTTTCTGAAGAATGTCTGTGTTGTGTTCCAAAAATGCAGCCATCTTTCTACGGAACTCGGAAGCAAATAACTCGGCAGCTCATTTTGATCGTATAACGTACTATGCGTGAATTTGAAATTTTGTCAGCCTCATTATCTCTACGCTCTCTTTAGAGGGTTTCTTTTTAGAATGGGTGATCCGCTTGCATTTGCACATTGAAGCTGGGAAATCACAGAAAACAAACCTCAGCCAACAACGGCATTCCCATCAAAAACCCCTGCAAATCAGCTTAACTACTGCAAAAAGTGTCTCAAAGCAGTAATCGACTGTGCGCAGGAACCCATTGCGTGAACTGATCCAGGAGGGGGGGGGGGGGGGGCTGGGAGCGATCACCCCTCACCAGAGCCAAAAGATGAGGGGAAATGTTCATCTGTCTCATAAGATACTGGACGAGCTTAATTGTGTGTGTGTGTGTGTCTGCCTCCACTATATTAACAGCTGAAGACGTCTGCCTCAGCTTCATTCACAGCTGAAGACGTCTGCCTCAGCTTCATTCACAGCTGATGATGTCAACCTCTACTCATTTTCGAAGCTGAATATGTCTGGTTCAGCACTGTTCGGAGCTGGAGATATTTGCCTCGGCATTATTTGTAGCTGAAGATGTCCGACCCCCCCCCCCCTTCATTTGGAGTTGGAAATATCTACTTAGGCTTTCACTCGCAGCTGAAGATCTCTACCGTGGTTCATGCGCGGATCCAGAGGGAACGATGGGGCAATTGCCCCTCCCAAGACCCAAAATCGGAGAAAAATTTATTTGTCCCGTAAAATACGGGACGACTCAACTGACCTGAACAATAAATCGCCTCTCCCTAGATCCGCGATTGGAACGACCATGGTATAAAACTGAGATAAAAAACATGGAGCAATACCCTATCGACTTAATAACTAAGTATTTGTGGTTCTCTCAGTACAAGAGCTGGATACCTTCAACTCAAATATCAGTTATGATAATTACGTGACCCCCTACATGGGTAAAGCTGACAGCGCTTTAGCCCGGGGGGGGGGGGGGCAGGGAATAATCTCTACACAGTATTATATTATTTTTGTTTTGTTTTTATCTTAATAATTTATTAAATGGACTCCAGGATATATGGGTCGCTTAGATAGATGACCATGTAAATTTGAATCAACTATACATTTTTTTGATTGGATGCCAGCTTGAAAGCAAACGTTAAATAGAAACGCGATTTGATGATATTAATAATGGACTTGATCAATGTCTTGCACAACCATTATAATGTTAATGGCCATCATGAGTATTACATTCGAATAAAAACTGTATAATTATTCATGGGCCAAGTACAGCATCTTAGTTCACGAATTAATTTCTAAAGACTTGTCTGAGTAGTAATGAACAACTCACCCATGGTGAGCAACCACTCTTTTGAATAATTTGTTTTGCCACTTAATGGTTTATCCCGATCTAGGTTTCCGCTGCCGATAGGCATTGCGCCAAATCGCCAGGAAATCTTTTATTTGGTGAGTAAACAAATGTCCAAGTTCGCTAAATAATGAGAGTACATTCACTAATTTTACCAAATCCAATGTAAATTTTTTCCCCCAATTTGGCTGAAGATATTTTTGTATGATGAATGTAATTATTACGATTATTCACCCCGTTCTATTCATTCTAACCTAACATTTAGATTGCTGAACCATAAAAAACTTTCTAGGCAATGGAGTGTTTTGTTTCAGTTCTTTAGACTTGTTTAGGGTGAACATACGTTCCGTATTTCCCGGGACAGTTCCGGTTTTTCCTTTTTTCCTGGCTGTCCCGACCTTTTTTGCAAAAATGCTTCTGTTTTTCGCGTATTTTCAACGAATACAACTTGCATTTTTATTCTTCAAATCAACGATTAAAATTATCTTCCCAACTAATGACTATCTTATCCACTTATCTCAAAATTCTACAATACATTACTACCAGAAATCACTCACAATACTAATTTATCATCCTTTAAAAAATGTGTCAAGCAATACATGTTTTCACTTGATGGCATGGAAAATTTGTTTTAATGTTTTTCTGTTGCTCATGTAATTCTTACATAACGTAACAGTTTTATTTAATTACAAGCTGCCTCTAGTTGTTTTTGCTTTGATTCCAACATCCAAAAAAATGTTTATTTTTAGATGCGGCATGTAGAACTGTTTTTAAATTGCACTCCTCTGTTGCCATGGATTTTTATTTTAATTTGAACAATTTGAATTTTTTAGTTGAATATTCTGTTTTCCATACAAATTTTTACTAGCATTTACCAGAGTGGGTCATTTTTGTGTTGATTGACTGCTTGGTAAATTTTTCTCTATTTTTTTGTACTTTTATATGATAACAATAAATTTTATTTGATGTGAAGAAAAAAAACCTCATTAAAAAGCATTTACCAGAGTGGGTCATTTTTGTGTTGATTGACTGCTTGGTAAATTTTTCTCTATTTTTTTGTACTTTTATATGATAACAATAAATTTTATTTGATGTGAAGAAAAAAAACCTCAAAAAATTACATTACGAGATAGTTATGACTACAAATACGAATATTCATCTTACGTATTTGACATGTTTTTTTTTAATTTGAAGTGGCGTTTTATTTCCCGCGATATTGACGACTTTTCTTCGATTTCCCCACAAGTTGGCAACTTCGCTTACTTTTGACACCATTTTTGGCGATAATTAGTATTGTCCCGTATTTTTCCGTATTTCGAAGCCCAATTTCCCTTATTTTTCTCGAGCAAACATGGTCAGCCTACACATGTAAGAAAAATTAATTAAACCTTTTTCCAACTCAATAAACTTCAAAATTGCCCTCCAACAAAATAAATTTCAACGTTCCATTACGAAATTAAAGGAAATTGACATTAAAAAAGTGTTTTACCAATAATAAAATTGAATATCCAGAAATATGAAATTACAGTATTTATATTTATTATTTATCTCTATAGAGTGTGGTTTTTTTCCTGAATAAAATAAAAGTTGTATGTAAAAACCATCGTTCACAAGACTAATCATTTTTGTAAGTTATCTTATTTATGTATATAGTATATATTATATTATTTTTTAATTTAACTTCTATGTCAAAATTTGTACGACATACGCATCACTTACGGGCAATATTAATGAGCGTTTTAAAATGAAAACTTGATACATAGTTATAAATAAGATAAGATACTTGAAACTGAACTGAATTAAAATTTATTCTCTTATTCCGAAGGGTAAGCACTTCTTGATTAATCTTAACGGCGAGACACTCAGGGCATATGAATATTTAAATTGATATTATTAGCCGTGCAATGGCTCCTTTTCCTTACGTCCATCGATTACATTGAAAAATACACCTTCACAGGGTTTAAAAATATTATGCATTTTAATATTTCGATTTCAGCCGCTAAGTTTTTCTTTTGCAATTAACTTTGTATATTATTATTTTTTTATTACTGATATTTATTGGTTGGTTTATTTGAAAATGATTGTTAAGTGGTTAATACAAATTTATAGTGACACTATTTTTTTATCGGTAAAATAAAATAGTTTGTTGCTCGTGCCGTCCAAATACGAACGAACAAATTTTGTTCATTTATTCAAAATACATCATAAACCAAAAATCTTGTTCGAAGCTCGGATGTGCAAGTCTAGGATCTGATTCAAGATTACGTTATGAATTATCTGTAGCATACCTAATCTTATGAAAGGGTCTCTATCCTTTAACTTATGTCAAAAAGCCTAAAAACTATGTTCTAGTAGAAATATCAGTACCCTACGGCAATAACGAGATACCTCGCTTCCATAAAAGTCTCTTATTTCAGCATCGATAAGCCCAGATGTTTTTTAAAGAAGATATGGCATTTTGAAGGAGGGGTCGGGGGGGGGGGGTCAGTGATTTCTAATTGTCGCTAAAAGGGGCCAAAAATAATATTGTTTAATCATAGATTTATTTTAAATGTGATACAAATATTTTTGATTTCAACACTAAAAGCTACACCAGCACAATATTATCTATATACTCCACCACTTATTATTTTTGTAAATTTTCAAAAATTAAGAGAAAAAAATGCATTGTTAACACCTTGCGTGCATGATAAAATAGCATGACATCAATGTAATTGAACAAAAATTGACCGAAAATGAAGAAAGGGGGGTTCATTTCATCGAATGAGGCAAATTTCATTGATTCAATCCTGTTTTAAATTAAATTTAAAATCAAAATAAAAAAAATAAAATAATATGTGTGTGTGTGTCTTATTTTTGTGCATAAAATCCAGTAATTAATTATGGATCAAAAATATTTTGTTTCATTTGATGACCTAAACAATTTCTTATTTTGAATCAATTTATATTAAATTGCACCGATGTTTTGCACGCAAGCTGTTAATACAAGGTGCGTTCCATAAGAACTCGGAGTAAAATCATAAAAAGTCAAGAAATATAAGTACAGGAAAAAATAATTCATTTTTTTTCAACATATCTTCCCTCAGATGATATGCAATGGTCCCATCGTTCAATCCACTTTTCAAAGCAAGTAGAGAAGGCTTTATCTGGATGATGTCTCAGTGAACTCTCCGACGGTGCTTCTCTTTCACAATTGGAAACATCCAGAAATTGCATGGTGCAAGATCCGGACTGTAAAAGGGTTGTGGAATGATTTTAATATCGCATTTACCTATATTAAGCTTCAGTTTTGAAAAGTTTGTGACACCACATATCGAGAATGAGTCGGGAACTGGTAGAAATTTCATTTGTGCAAGGTTCACTGAGACAGCTCTCAGAAAAAGCCTTCTCTACTTGCTTTGAAAAGTGGATTGCACAATGGGACCATTGCATACCGTCTGAGGGAAGTTACTTGGAAAAATAGTGAATAATTTTTCCGTATATCTATGTCTCGATTTTTTATGATTTTATTCTAAGTTTTTATGGAATGCAGCTCAGCGTGTAATAAATTTTTTTCTTGATGTTTGTAAATTTTTTTTTATCGAAAAAAAGTATTAGAGATATTTAAAATATTGTATTGGCATAGCATAACATGAATACAATCGAAAGTATGCGAACCAAATTTAAAATAAGTCAATGGTAAAATTACATTTTTTCATTACATTTCTACTAGAGCATAGTTTTTGAGGACTTATGTAAATTCCAGAAAGTATGTAGAACAGGGGTCTTCAAACTTTCAGCCATCGCGGGCCACATTGAAACTTCCCACAAAGTCCGGGGGGGGGGGGGGACCAACTCACATTAACGTGTTTATAATTGTGAGATGTAATCTCGATTTAGAAGGGTTTCATGTACAGTAACATAGTCATATCTTGACAGATGGGCAAAAGGGGCCCTCGAGTTGAAAATGAGCTAAAAATAATTAAATACTTTATTTGTGCAGAAATTATTTCTTTTATTATGAATTGTGTGATTAATTTTGAAATCACGTTTTCGTAGCAATTCTGAAAATATTTTCAATCCTTCACTGCTTTTAATTATCCTGAAATTATTTTTCCTTCAAAATATCTTGGAATTACTTTTTTTAATGAATCTTGAAACTATTTCATCCAATAATTTTGAAATTAAATTTTTATCAATTATGAAATTATTTCTGTCACTACTGTAGAAATTATTCCTTTTAATGGTTCCTCAAGTCATTTCGTTTACTAATTCTAAAATTATTTGTTTGAAAACTTCTAAAATTATTTGTTTCAGTAATGCTGGAATTATTCTTAAATTAATTAGAATTTTTTGATTAATGAAATAATTTAAATAATTCTGAAATTTTCTATTTCATTAATTTCGAAACTATTTCTTTTAAAAATTCTGATTTTTTTTCCATCAAAGTATTTTTCAGCAATTCTGTAAATTCTGTTATTAGGTAGGCTTTTTGGATAGCCCGACACTTCTGCCCGAAAATGTACAAAAACGTTTGGTGGGCCACAACAAAAATCTCCGAGGGCCACATGTGGTTCTTGTTGAAGGTGCCTGAATTAGGAGATTACATATTTCCCTCTGGTTTCCATAAGCACGTATTCTCGAAATTTATCAAGTCCGGGTCTATCGGCCCGAGAACCATCGGAATCTGATCCGTTTCACGCAATTAACGACTGGAGCACTTGATCCCAGAGTTTTATAGATCTTAAGCCCAGCCTCACGCCTCGAGCGAAACAGTATAAAAATGGTTCACGAAAAATACTAACAACCTGGAGAGCATTGTTCGTCCCTTTTCCTTTTCTATTATACATGCGATATTTATTAATGACATAACGCTGCGGTCGATCAATATCTATCTCTTTTTTGTTTTTCACCCGTTTTCTCCATTAAGAAGCAACGCACCTTGGGGCGAAACACGTGAATGTGCAGGTTCATCCCGTTCGTTCCCCATCACAGAGACCTTTTTCTTTTCTTTTCTGTATTTATATCGCCCCGAAGGGTTGGAGAACCTCTCCGCACTTAATTTATTTAACCTAGACGCCTATGTTAAAGGGAAAGGGGTGCAAACGGCGCCAAATTTAATAGCGTATCCATCTAATCGGTATAAACATGTATGGCATCTAAAAAAAGAAAACTTCGAGACCAGTGCCCGTGGTACCTGTGAGAGAATTATTACGGCCGCACATATATGTTATGTAACATACTATGTATGATTCCCATGTGTCTGTGTGTCCTTCCTTCAGGACTATGCGGCGCCTTCCGAGAGTTCAAGGCCACGGCCCCGAAAGAAAGTCATTGGACAGGCAACGTTATATCTTAAGGTTATTTCATTAACGTTTTACTCCTTTTCTCACTAATTAGTCATTATTTTTTTTCTCAAGTTATCATTATTGTTATTACCTTTAATTAAAGGAAGAGTCCAAACAGAGTCATTTGTATGTTTTTTTCCTCCCGTTTGGTGAGCTAATATATAGAAAGCGTTATATTCTTTCCACTCTTTCCAGATGATTATGTAAATATTGTTCTGCGAGTTTCGTATTTGAAGGGATGAAAGTTATTAAGATAAATAAAATATATAGATTTTTTATTGGATATATTTGACATTGCAAAGGAAATGCAATAAAATACAATATGCATCGAACGTATTGAACTTACGTGATGTCACAGCAGCGAACATCCAACCCAAGTAGAAGAGTTGGATCAAACGCGTAGTCGATATTAACATCTTTGCACCTGAAAATATGAAAAGATTTTTAATTTGTTAATAATTGAAGATTGTTTAGTTATTGAATATAATATTATTGAATAATTTATTGAATATAATTCGAGTATTGTGTATTGATTTACCATTTCTATCAAATATCAATTTCATCAACTTTTAAGTTTATAAATTTTATGCATTATTAACTTCATTAACAATGAAATTTATGAATTTCACAAACAGTCAAATCAACCAACCATCAAATTTACGAACTGCTAAATGTCATAAAATATCGACTTTGTTTTTTTAAGAAATATCAAATTTATCTATTTTAAGAACTATCAAATTTATCTATTTTAAGAACTATCAAATTTATCTATTTTAAGAACTATCAAATTTATCTATTTTAAGAACTATCAAATTTATCTATTTTAAGAACTATCAAATTTATCTATTTTAAGAACTATCAAATTTATCTATTTTAAGAACTATCAAATTTATATATTTTAAGAACTATCAAATTTATCTATTTTAAGAACTATCAAATTTATCTATTTTAAGAACTATCAAATTTATCTATTTTAAGAACTATCAAATTTCCAATTTTAAGTACTGTCATTCTCATCAACAAATAACAACTTATCGTTTTATAAATTATCTACCATATAAATGATGAATTTCAACTATGCATTTATCCACTAATGATTTTATGCAACATTAATCTCGTCTATGATCAATTTTACCCATTATCAAATGGATCAACGATTATGAACGTGTTTCATCAACTATGAAATTTTATGAACTATCAACCACAGCAATCATCAAATCCATAAACTACCAAATTTAACAAATCCATCAACTATCAACCTTATCAATAATGGTAATTATTAATTTCATCAACTGAAAAATTTATGAATTCTCAATTTTATGAGCTACCCAACTATTTTGGTGTAATTATGAGAAAAATATTTAAATTTATAATGCTTTGGCTCTTTCCAAAAGATACCCTAAATAGCTGTATTAGGAATACAAAATTGCAGAAATCGAAAATTTAACTGGATGATAAAAAATCTTAGGAGAAGCTTGTTTCTAAGAAAAATTTCTCAGAAGGAATTGCCTTCAAAAGAAAATAGTAAAGTTGAGGATGTTTACTTACGCTGGTGCAAAGTCGTATCGAATGGTATTATCAAATGGATTATGATGATTATGAACTAATTTCATCAACTATTAAATTTTTGAATTTATGAACCATCTATCTTATCTATTAAATTCCATAAACTACCAAGTCACCAAATCCATCGATAATCAATTTTATCAATTATAAATTTGATCAACTGTCAAATTCATAAAATATCAATTTTATTAACTAAACTATTTTGATAAAATTATAAAAATTATTTGAATTTATGTTTCCGTTTTTTCCAAGAGATGCATTAAATAGCTGTTAGGAATTTAAAATTTCACAAATTTAAAATTTTTAAAATTTTTTACATTTTATGATGAAATACAATACAATAATTCGGTAATTGAAAGAAGAATTAATAAAATAAAATTATACGATTATTAGAAAATACATATTTTTTTAATATTGAGAATCAGATGAACAAGCTGTAAACCTATAAACTAGCGCATCCATGTTTAAATTTCTACTTATACCAAGAATAGCATTTATTAATAAAATAATATTTCGATATTTTTTCCCAATGATAATTTACAATACTTTCTTTAGGCAACATTCCAAAAAAAAAAAAAAAAAAAAATATATATATATATAATATCGAGTAATTTACATACATCAAAATAAATAATCGCACACACATAATTATAAAAATTTTTTGGATTTGTTATGTTTAAATTCTTTCTAAAGAAAATACGCTAGGTAGCTCTTGGGAATCTTAAATTTTACAAATTAAGCATTTTATTGTATGATAAAAATTCTTAATTTTATGATAAAATACAATACAGCAATTTATTAATTAAAAGAAAAATTAAGTTAATAAAATTATACCATTACTAGAAAATAAAAAAACAGATATAAAAACGCAGATGAAAAAGCAACAAACTAGCGCTTTCATATTAAGGATAGCAATAATACAAATTTATTAATAGAAAATATTTCGATATTTTTTTCCGATCATAATTTATAATACGTTCTTCAGATAAAATCTAAAGAAAAAAAAATTGAGCGATTTATACATATCAAAATGAATAAACGTAGACATATCATAACATTGGTTAGTATTCAAAGTTGTCTCTTGAAAAAGTAAATGAAGAATTTAATAATAAATTATGTCTTAAAAGCAAGAGAGGTTTTTCAAGTTATCCGGTATACTTGCATGCCACGTGGACGGATCTTACAAAAAAACAAAAGTATTCTTTTACGATTTTTTTTACGCATTTGAAGAAAAAGAAAAAAAAATAATCTTAGGAGGGGTTTGTTTCTAAGAAAAATTTCTCAGAGGGAATTGGACTCAGAAGAAAATTAAAAAAAAAAAAGGGGATAAAGTTTATGATTCACTTACGCCGGTATAAAGTCGTATCGAGGTCTGTAGCGCCAGCGAATAAGTAGTAGAACGAGTCTCCGTGATCTGAATATTGATAGTCAATTTTTTTATATATTTATTATCACTATTATTATTTAGGGTCTTTAAGGAATGACCAAGTGAACGTATGGAGCGCGTAAATCAAGGGTGACTGACCAAAAGGTTAAAGGGAGAGGTTGAAGTTCTTCTTTTATTTATTTATTTTCCTTTTTTTAGTCTGTGAATTTATGCGAAAGGCAAACAAAACATTTACCTGATGACCAGCCAAATACCAATTTATTTATTTTTTTTTTTACTTTCTGTCATTCTTCTTTTTCCTCCAATCTTTTCTACTTGTTTTTTTCTTTTCCTTAATTATTATTTTCTTCTCCGAGATAAAGAAGAAAGAAGAAGAAAAGTAAAGATGTCTGGCTTTCTCCGATGTGGTTTTCTAACAGGTAAATGCACCTAAAGAGCTAGAGATGCTCGTGTCTCTGAGAAAGAAAACTTTCGTTTATTTGTAACTTTTTTTTTTAACCAAGGACGAATGCTGTTCTAAATATAAACTTATTTAAAAAGTTGGCCGGCTTGATAGATTTTTTAGCTGTTTTTTTCCATCATTTAATCTTATCTCTTTATAAAATGCAGTCTTTGTTATGATAAGTGTTTTTCGAATAGGATGATTTAAATTCTGTTTTACATCTGAAAATAGCTATTGTAAAAATTAATCACAAGTATTGTTGAATAGAGGTTATGACGAACAAAAAGTTTAATAATAAATTGTGGTTTATTTGTATCGAATTAGTAATTTTATTCTTCTCTTGTTAACTTGTCAAATTAGGTTTTAGTTCATGATTTTCGCTACAGTTTTTCCTTTTAAATAATTATTTGCTGTGAATTGATGAATATCACGATAAAAAAGAAATTATTTTCTTCTAATCATGCATTTTTAATTTCATTTCAGAGGACATAATTTTCAGAAAGAATCTAGAAACATATGGCTCCTGATATAGTAATGCGTATATTATTTGTATTTAATTTATTTTATTTGTATTTAAGTATATCAGTAACATAACATATAATCCAAAAATAAATATTGTAAAAAAATTAATGTGAGATACTGTTTTATATTGGCTATGATGTACAAAAAATTTAACGATAAATATGTATTGAGTTACTAGTATTATTTTGTCATAATTAACCTCAGTCAAACTATGTTTTCGTTCATAATTTACTCAAAATATTCCATTCTAAACAACCATTTGCTATAAATAGATGAATATCCCAATAAAAAATATTCTTTACTTCTAATTATGAATTTTTAATTTTTAAATTATAATCTAAAAATAGCTATTTTAAAAAGT
This sequence comes from Pholcus phalangioides, assembly GCF_987345545.1. Classification (NCBI taxonomy): domain Eukaryota; kingdom Metazoa; phylum Arthropoda; class Arachnida; order Araneae; family Pholcidae; genus Pholcus; species Pholcus phalangioides. Next base: position 17,160,197 of record NW_028301594.1, read on the forward strand.
AATGATACTAAATACTGATTCATATTGACTATGATGTGTAGAAAGTTTAATAATAAATTGTGGTTTATTTGTATCGTGTTAGTAATCTTATTTTTTTGTTATTAACTAGTCGAAGTAGGTTTTAGTTCATAATTTTCACAATATGATAATTTGTGATAATTTGCAATGGATGAATATTACGATTTTCTAAATGGATAAATTTCAATATTAGAAGATATGCTTTGCTTCTAATTATGAGTTTTGAAATTGTAACTTTGTTTCAGAGGTCATAACTATTAAAATTAAATGAAAATATGGTCTAATATAGTAAAAGGCATGCACATAAATTGATTATATTTTCATCAAAATGTAATGCGAAAAAGTTATTACCATCAGAAAATGGCAATTTATAAGTATATAGCAAAAAGATATAATCTAATAAAATGAAAAGAATGCATATTTATTTACTATCTTCATGACATTATTTTTCTTGTAAAATAATTGAGATCACTCATGTTTTTGATTTAACACGTTTCTTGTGAAAATCGCGTTTAAAATTTTAATTGATGAGTTTTTTCTGTAAAAAAAATGTGTTTTTGAAATATTTCAAACAAAAATTCTCTGAAAATGAATTATTGTTATTTCAAGACATCTGTAGTGTACGAAATGATCGATAAAAATGCCGTATAGAAGCGTTTACAGTGTTTTTTTTTATCCATTTTAAATTGATGCATTTCATCCTGATGATCATCGTTTGTCAATTATGAAAGAAAAAGGTATATTAGGAGCTTATACTAAAAATATTACACTATCGGCTGATCTACGATTGTCTTCCATCATCGAGAAATAAATTGAATTTTTATTTGTACATTTCTAACAGTACAAATTTAAAATCTGCATAATTGAGAAACTAATTAACTAACATAATTGATAACTAACACAATTGATTAATTATTCAATCTTTTCTAACATACACATCCAAACAAAATGCATTTTTCGGCAAAATCGAAATATAACAATATAAGATTCCTATTTTAATAGTAAATTGCCTATACCACTAAGGCGCGCATAGCAATAGAATGAAAGATCTACCGAGTCGATTGATCAATACGATGGCAACACTGAAGATATTTGGAGCGCGTGAGGATGTGGTCAATTGGTCATGAGGACATTTCTCTCGTGGTTGGATTGACCGAGTCTTTCTGCTTCAATGTTTCAAGAGGGAAAAGGGATCGGTAGCATCGATGTGAATGAAGCTCATAGAATGGTCTTTTTTTCATATTTTTATTGATAATAAGTGTAAAACACGATGATAAATGAAACTCGGATTTGAAGATATTTCTGTTGTAATTGACAATTAAATAATATATGAATATAGGTGCAGCTTACATAAAATTTCAACATCTTTACGATTAGTATCTTATAAGAAAATGATAAATTACACATTGCAAAAAACAGCATAAGTCGGGGAAAAAATTGTACTTTTTGACTAATGATTTTTTTAGTATCACCAAAATAAATTTTATAACATAGTAGCGTAACTACGTCATTAATTTCATTGTCAATTCTAAAATAATAAAACAAATTTTTTCTTAAGAAATCGTGTTGTCATATAATATGTGATAAATATTGTATTTCACATCATATATTAATAGAAATTGCAATATTCATCTGTACTAGTATAAAGTTATCTGACTTTACGTCAGAAATTTTTGAATTTATCACTGATCAATGTTTTTCGTAGATTGATAAAAAAATATAATAATTGCATAAATTACCAATATATTGATTTATTGATTTATTATTGAAGATATTTTCTTAAATATAATATACAGAACAAGCTGTCAGAGGTTTCAAAATAAAAAATTATGCCGTTGAAGTTAATAAACATTATAGCATTAGGCTTATTTTATTTTTGACATTTTATATAAATTTAATAGCGTCAACTCACAAGTTATTTGCGTCATTTATTATGTGACAGAACTCGCGGACACTCTGCCAGCCCAAACGCAATTTTGAAAAATATGCATGCATAAAAGGTATTTTATTAATAAAAGAGTTTTGGCTATTGAATGTCGGAGATTTTTTGTAATATCGGTTATGTTCAATGATATCGGAACAAAAATGATAAATATTTTAATGTAAGTGAATTTATAAGTAAATGGTATATATGACATGAATGTCGCTCTCCAGTTGTTAATACAAGATATGCAGAAGACTGGATGTTGTGAAGATATTTATTATTTTAGATGTTAATTTTTTTTTCTTCTTTACGAAAAAAAAAAAATCTCTATCTCCTCTGTAGCTTAGTGGTCAGAGCACTCGTCCGGCAATCGAGGGACCCGGGTTCGACCCCCGGTAGAGGCAGAGATGAGGGTTTTTTTTTTTCCTTCCTTAAAAAAAATTAACATCTCAAATAATAAATATCTTCACAACATCCAGTCTTCTGTATATCTTGTATAAATGGTATATATTGTAAGAGTAACAAATTTATTACAATAAATCCTCCTTTATCCAATAAACCAAAATAATTTTTTACGTGTGCCTATTTCAAATGTACGCCTGGACTGACAGAGTATAAGCAAGGTGAGTTACGAAACAAATAATGCAGATAATTTGTGAGTTAAAAAAATTGGATTTACGTAAAATTTCAAAAATAAAACGAGCATAAAATGCTGTAATATTTAGCCCATCATTACATTAAATGATTATTATTTGGAATGTACATTTCGTATTAAAAGCAATATTACTTTCTAAATAACTACCTTCTCTGTGATTCGAAACTATATTAAGAAAAAAATTCGGATTGCAAATTTCAAAGTAAAAAAAAGAAAAAAGAAATGCGAATAAAACATTTTAACAAATTGGCTAAATCACAGCCACACATGCTCTGCAACAAACTAAGAGTTGTTGTTAATTGGTACATTTACCAGCAAAATTCAAAATATAAAATTGAAAGAAAATATAAATGGAAATATCACCTTATGTGCAAAGGAAATTCTGAATTTTTATGTTCAAAATGGTTGCAGTAATAAATGTTTGAAGAACCTTTTTTGCACATAAGCAAAACTACACATTTAAGGGTTAATTTTGTTTCTATAAACATGGACAAGTCCAGAAAAAATACGGAGAAATGTTTTTCTTTCATGGATTTTTTGATTGACATGTGTAAACTAGGGGGAAATTATAGGAACAAAAGTATGAAAATCAATCTAAGTTTGAATTCTGCCTGTAAAAGGTAAATTCTACTTATAAATTTACTTGCATGAAAATATTTATTAGTTTTAGTTTCGATATCGTCAAACAGAATCGAACCTATAACAATAAATTCCAAAGATTTGAAGGTGATATATACACACACGTATCAACTTACCTTAGTGATTAATGATGAAAATTATGTTGATTAAATTCCACAAGTCGAAACAGGAAAAAAAAGTAAACAACAAAACAGACAAGGCACGAGGGATTCACGGTGTCAGTACATCATGGTGTCCACGATGATTTGATTGAAGCTACTGATATTTCCTCATATTACTATTATCACTACTGACTATTGTTATCGTTTTTCTCTCTCTCTCTCTTCAATATTCTTCTTACTTTTTACCTCGAGAAATTATTACCACCGTCTCTCTCTGATAAATACATTGTATTTTTTTCTGAAGGAAATTATTCTAAATATAAAGAGGTCTCTGGTTACTATTATATTCGAATAACTTTTTTTTCCAAAGGCCAATAGGGCGTTATTCGGAAGGACCTGCCCTCTATACACACACTCTCACTACGATAATGCCACTGGTCTTGGGAAGATGAAGAATGAATGAAGGAGTGATTAAATTCCTCCGTATTGTCCGTGGCCTTCTTCGATGGCTGGTGGACCAGCAGCAACAGACAAAAAGATTCTGGAGCTCGGTACTTGTTCTTGTTGTGAGAGAGAGAGTGTGTGTGGTGTGTGAGTGAGAGTGGATACATGTGTGGTCAGCCACCTCGGGTTTGAAGGGGAAACCTGTCTCAAAAATCTACCTGTAGATACACATGCACACACACAAGCAACCTCTCACCAGAGATACCAGTCGGTAATGAAAAAGAGGGATATTTGAAGGAACATCAAGGGGTGGGGGGTATGGGATGACTAGTATTAGGGTTTTTTTCTCTTCTTCTTATTTACTGACTACCAGAGGAAAGCATCCGCAGCATTAGCAAGTCCATAGATGTACTTTTTTATTATTTTCTTTTATCGTTATTATCGTTATTCAAGGCAAATTTCTAGAAGTGAAAGGTTCTTTTTTTTGTTTTGTATTTGGTTCGGAATCGTTTTGTCGAATGTAATGCTTTTTTTTATATTCTTTTTACGGTCATTTATGGGTTTCTGGTGTTTTTTTTTACAGTTTTTTTTTTCAAGTGAGTTGGAGTGAGAGGGCTGGAGTCAAAGGGGTTTTCTCTCATAGGGTTCTTAGTCTTTTGATTATGGGTTTTCTACCTGATCCGGTTTCGGTTAGGAATCATGGGAAATGATTTCGAATGTTTTTTTTGGAGAGAGAGAGAGAGAGAGAGTTGAGTTCTCTGCTTTGTTTGTGTGAATGTATGTGACTCGGCTGCTCGTGGTGTGATTTTTTCGTGACCAACTGGTTTTCCATGATGATGACCATTCCTCCTCCTCCTCTTCTTCTGCTTCCATTATTATTGTTATTATCACTGTTCTCTTCATGCCTTCGACCTTGCTATGTTTGAATGATCTTTCTTCAGGAATATATGTATGTCGAATATTCATGTCGATTGTTCTTATGGATTGAGAATTATAGTTTTTTTTTTGTTTTTCCTTTCTCTTACGGGTATACAGGATGTCCCAAATTGTTTGCACAGCAGATATCTCTGCAACCGTTGACTTCAGAAACATACTTTTAATTGCAAAAAAGTTTCCAAATGACGCGCAGTTACTTGAAATCTCATAATTTGTTTGAGGGGTTGTATGCAAACAAAAAATAATAAAGAAATTAACTTTTTATACAGTCTCCATGTGCCAGAACTTCGAATTATTGAAATATAAATCCTGCTCTGAAAACTCATTTGCTAAAAATTTCATATTTTTCGGTGCAATATTTTTCGAGATTTTAAATACAGTCGGTGCCGCTCAAACGGATATCAACGATTCCAGCTCGTAATATCCGATTAAGCAGGGAATCCGATTATGCGGGAAACAATTAGATTGCGGTTTCGTACCGTATAGTATAGATTTTATATTGAAAATGTCATGGCTTGTTAAGGCATACTATTGGATAGGCCGCACAAGCCCAAACTAATGCTTCAATGACACAATTTTTTTCCTTGATCTACGAAAAAAAATGCTTGATTTAGGGTGATTCATAAGGCTTTATAATCTGCATTATGACTTCACCCATATTTAGAAAAATTGATGGCAGATAGCAGCACTACACATAACAAGCGTTACGCAGGAACGAACTTCACGTTAGATTCACAACACATACATGCACATTCCAGCGTGTACCAATTCGTTAGAAGTTATGCAGAGGAATATGGACGAGGTGCATGTATGGTTTAGTAGTAGTAGTAGTAGTTCGTTGCTATGAGGTCGCAAAATCATCTTGTATGGATATTTAAAGAAACTGATTTGGTGAATTCAGTGTGACATAGAGACAAGAGCCCAAGATGCCTATTCCGTTGAGAACACAATTTTTCTAACGCAATACACACAATGCTGCCCACTCTTATCGTTGTCTAATAGCTTCAAAAAAATGTTTTTAAATGTTGTCGGACATCACCTTACAAAAGCTTGAAATCAATTTTTTTTAAATTCACAAAATTTAAATTTCTATCTGTTCGGGGGTCTTATATAAGTTATATCAAGTAAAATAAAATATTCATGACTGACATGTTAATTTTATGACAGAAACTGACTGAGACAGCTAATTGAAATTTGGAAGCATTTTTTTCTCCTTTTTGCTGAAAAATGTGTCGTACACACATATTAAATTATCTCTAATCATTTTGATTGATTTAATTTATTCATTCATCAGGAGTGTTACAAACAATCCTAATGTTATATCAATGAATGTAAAAAAAAAAAAGGTTATTTTTTGACTCTATGGAATATTTGATATAAATTTTTATAAGATCCCTTGAACCTCCGCTGGAATGGCGCATTTGAACACAAATACAAGGCCACAACAGGCAAAATGTCCAACGAGGTGGCTGAGAAAATGATGCCCATAACCAATATGAATGTCATATATTTCTAAAATACGGCAACCTCCCCAATTGAAAATGCAATCATAAAAACTAAGGTAAACTTCCTCTGATACGAAATATATTTGAAATTCGTAAAATAGTCAGTCAATTTTTTGTCGAAAGAGACTGTTTTTTTTGGTTTAAAATGCCAGTACATGAAAAGTGTCACTTAGATATAAAATTAAATTTTAATTAACAATAACTTTAATTTTAAATAAATTAATAATTTTTATTGAATATTCACTAATGGAATTAGTATTAATTAAATTTGAATTTAGGAACTTAAATATCTATGGAAGAACGATGAGAGTGGACACTATGGATATCCGAAAACTCTGGGATTTTCAAACTATATATCCCTTTCAGATCTGAGCATTAATTTTTATGGAATTTTCAAAATTGTTTTGCATTTGATACTTCAGAAATGCAATAAAAACATAAAACAAAAATATCAGCAAAATATTTTTTCACAATATGTTTTTCAATTTTTTTTTTGTGAAGGAATTATTCACTTCATTCAAATTCCATCAGCCAAGATGATCCAGGATATATTCATTTTCACATACAATTTTTTCCATAATTTTATTGCTAAATTTTATGTAATGAATCACGCTTTTCTCGGAGGCACTTTCTCCCCTGAAAAACATCTTAAAAATCCCCCGACAGTTCAACTTCAAGTGCTACCCTCTAATGACAGCCCCAAAGTTCATGTTCACCATATTTCTAACTGAAAACTTGCACAATTAATATCCTTTACATGGCTTAACTCCCTGAGGTCAAAAAGGAAAAAAATTCTACAATGAGAAAAAACAACCCACATATTTGCGTGTCATGTCCCCAGGGTCTGGAAGATCTATAGGAGCTTATTCTTTTTGAGATATGTGAGTGTGAATGAAATTTAAATTTAAAACAAATGCAAAAAAATTCAATTTGATTTGATTCTTTAATAAAAGAATAATAATAAATCAGTTTCTCACTGGTGTATAGATATTTGAAAAAAGACACATGTAAATGGCGATCGCTCCTAAAGGCACGACATTCCAATTCTTCTCGAGAGAGAGAGAGAGAGATTAAGGGGAATAACGCTTCAGAGATCAGACAGAGATCACCCGATGTTTACGAAGCAAATGAACAAACAGATCAAAGATGGCGTCTGATTCTTAAATGCACGCTCATGAGTCAGATCAAAATATCTTTTAATACCCGGATGTCATTTGAAATGCAAAGGGGAGAAAATTTCGAAAGTCTGTGAGAGCGGGATTAAAAACAAGACTCGGCGATTATTTACGTCAGAGGAAAATTCAAAAACACTTAAACTAAAGAAAAACCAAACGAAAACAATTTTACAGCGGGAATCAGACGAAAACATCTCTGTTTTGATTCTAAATTTCAAGTTCCATACGATATCAATGCTATTGAAGAAAAATATTTATTTTTCAGCCTTTTTTGAGTTGAGTTTTGCAATCGTAACAATCAATTTTTATCCAAAGCCGCTGAAAATAACCCATTTTTATTCATGACCATAGAAAATATATTCACGTTTTCTTCTCGCAAATAATAGTTTCTCAGCATTGCCACATGGAATCGACAATTCAAATTCATTGGCATTCGTTTGAAGATCGTGATTAGACCAATAGAAAGAATCTATTCTATCAAATAAACTAGCATTTTGAAAATCATTATAAGTGATGTTGAATTATGAATATTTTATTATATTAGCTTAGTACAGGGTGGGGATGAATAAACTGACACCTCTCAAACGTACATATGTAGTACCCGTTCTGGTGGAGGTATTTTAGTGAAACTTGAAAAAATGATGTATGGACCAAATTGACCCATATTTCAATTTTTTATCACCAGGTTAAAAACTGGCTATTTTTTATCGCATTATCATTTTCCCATAGTCTAAGTAACGTATATACCATGATCCAACGAAATACGTCCACCACAACGGGCGCTACGCAGGTCGGAGTAGTGTCATTAAAACTAAGCTGAGTAGGGTCAGTTTAATTCTTTAATTATACCAGTTTAATTGCTTCCAGTTGAGAAAATTACAACTCTGCCATGTTCTCAAAATTGAATGCTAAATCACAGTTTTCAAAATTGAATGCTAATCACTGTTTTCACAATTAAATCGAATCTGCATTTCTCGCTTCAGAATGCTTCTATCTGCACTTGTCGAAGAAAAATAGTGCCCTTTGGTGTTTAAGTGAGCACCACTTTGTTCGAGAGCACCAGGTGTGTGTCCTGACTTAGAGAAGTCAATGCTCCTTCTTCTTTTTTTGGTAAAAGCATTTCGAAGGAAAATACAGTCGGCCCAGCTTAACCGGATAAAGGATACCCTGCATAAACGGACAAAATTCTCCGGCACCAAAATTTCTACCACATAGACAATATTAAAGTTCCGCTTAATATGATAATTTCAACGAATTTTCCCCGTTTAATCGAATACTACGCTTCACAAGTTAACTGTTAATACACACATCAACCACTATGCAAATAATGTTTTTATTGAATGAAGTATTTGGAATGTGGGAGTAGGTACTGGCTTCAAGTATTCAAGTTGTCTGCAATACATTTAATTATTTTATTTTTGTTTTCTGTTATGCTATAGAGGGAGCTAATTTTTGTGTAATGAAAAGGAAATGTCTTAGGTATTGCGATCGTTGAAATCAAATATAATTTTCATTTCATTTTTGATGTGTGATTTATTCGAGAAGATTTATTAGTATTGATTCTTTTTCATCAGTTTTTTCAATATGCAAATGTTGTAAAATGGCAATTGAATTGTTCCTCGCGTAGGCGTAATCGGATATTGTGTGCTGGAATCATTGACATCCGATTAAGCGGGGCCGACAGTATATAAATAAGATAGTTCTAGAATGCTTCAAAGTTCCATCTTTAAAAGGGTTTTTTAAAACAGTTGAATGAAATATGATAGAAAAAGTATATAATGACGTGACGTGTCAAAAGTGATCATTATCATCTGTTCGAACCACAAAAAGTTCCGTATCGTAAAACGTCTTCGTCGAATAATTCCAGATATTTTGAGCCTTCAACAACGTTTACTGACCATGGACGGGAATTTATAGTGGAGTGTAAGTCTTCACTGGGATGCATAAGAAGATGGATGCGATGGATAAGACGTAAGGCTTTCCATTCGTCTAATTTGAAGTTGATGGATCGCCAGAACATCGCGTGACAAGTAAAATGTTGGACAAGATTCTCCTCCGTCCACACTCGAGTTTTTTTTTTCCTCTTCCTCCCTTTTTCTTCAATGTACATCATCTAAGATATATAGCATTCGGAAAATCCAATACAGTATCGATCAAGAGAAAATGTTTACTTCGTAATCTTAAAAAGAAAGGCTCATCATATATTGATTTAATCGGGCATGGGGGCATTCGAGTATGTACTCAACATTTTATTGGCGAGATGTTATAGTATTCGAATAAATGTGCTTTAGAAGAGTTGCTTTACTTACAAATGTGCTTTACTTACAAATGTGCTTTACTTACAAAAACCCTAGTAAACATACAGGGTGTCCATTCTTATGGTTTTCCAATAGATGATTCCTAAATTCAAATTTCATATCATCCTAGAAGCCATTTACAGTTGATTCCCGCTTATAAATTTTTGGACCTATCATGGGAAAAAACGCTGTAAGCGTAACGAAGCTTCAAACGGAAATCTCGCCGAGTATTGACGAAAGTTGGGGCCCCGAAAATAAGTCGCACCAAGCTTGTTATGGGCATCTTTTTCTCAGCGACCTCGTTGGGCATTTTGCCTGTTGTGGCCTTGTATTTGTATTTAGTACATATATTCCTTATCATCGTGTCATTTTAAACAAGCTTTAAAGGGTCGTCTGGTAACCAGTACAATTTTCTTAAATTTTTTTGAATACATTTGAGTATGTGAAAATCATTGATGTCTGAAGTAATTTTTGTATGACCTCCAATTTTCAGCAAGAAATATATTTACACTTCAATTAGCTATCAGCAAGCTCTGGGCATAAAAGTGCAAATTTTTTTCCTATATTTTTCCCACGTCATTCACGCCGTTCTTAATGATTATGACTTATTGTACCAAAATGGACGGTATAAAAATTTAAATTTCATACGTTGTAAGACATAACTTTTTTTTATTCTAATGGTTTCTGCGATGATGAGTGACAATTGAAAGGAAAACAAACAAAAAGTTTAATTTTCATTTGGATAAAAAAACATTGTAATCAGTTTTCTCTAACGAAAAGAGTGCACACCCTGCATAAATTATCTGAGATATTATAACGGCAGTATAATGTTTATATGATAGTTTCTGAAGCCGGTTCGAGAAATTCTAGAAAAACAATTAATGTAGAAGTACAGCTTGTACTGTTGTGACAAGAAGAGAAATTGACCATATTAAAAACAATGCTAGTAATATAGCCAATCAAGTTACGCGTCTCATAGCTTATTTACTTTATTTGTTAATTTCAACAATTATACGGAATTCCGTTGGTAGAACTTTTTAATGGAAATATACAGAGAGGTCCTGTATGTGTGCTAATGCGGCCTCTATCTCATCAACCGTCCGTCGTACAGGTATGATTCTAGTTTAAAAAATGCTCAAAAAGCGTTCAAAAATTGCTCTGTACTAGTTTCGGGAGTGAAAACAGTGTCTGTCCTGAGATAAAAACAAAGTCTAAATTTTTAAACGATCCCCCTTGTCCTCTAACTTCCAATTAGGAAGTTGTTACCCTGTCTCTGGGAAAATTCAATGTTTCTGAGTTCAATATTCGCTAAGATATTTGTATTCAAAATCAGAGAAAAGTTATCAAAGAGCAAAAACTAACGGATAATGCTCCTTTCCCTCATTTACGCTATCCTTTATGCTGCTTTCCCAACTTTTCTCCGATTTTTGAATCCGAATATCTTGGCAAATATTGGATTTAAAAACATGCAATTTTTTTTGGTTGTCATCAGGAGAAACGGGGAAATAACTTTCTAATTAGAAGTTAAGAGGACGGTGGCGACCGTATAAAAACTTAGATTTTTTTTATTTTGTTACACGCTTTATTTTCACTCTCAAAACTGGTACAGGGTAATTTTTGAACGTTTTTTGAGCATTTTATAAATTGAAATCATACCTCTGCGACGGATGATTGATGCGATAAAGGCGGCATTAGCAAGACACCTTGTATATTAAATTAGGCAGAATTATAAGTGGAAATAAAATGATAAAATGCATAACTTTTTTCACGAATTTATAACACAAACTAAAGAATTTAAATATAAATTGAAAGATGTTTCCGAGAAACAAGAAGTAAAAATATTAGAAATAATGTTATTCTGAATATGAAGGTGGGCGGGGGGGGGGGTTGACCAATGAGGAACTTCGTTACATCAATTTGGGAAACAAAAACAGTTAATCTTCCAATGTAACCATAGAGCCAACCCCTACCCCTCGAAAATCGTTAATCCAATTTTAAAAAAAACTTGCATCACAGGCCAAATTACGGCGAGCGCAGTCGCAACTCCCAAAAAAGTACACGTAGCGTTAAAGATTCAAAACTCATTAAGGAATTATTTTAAAGAACTATGAAATAATAATAATGATAATAATAAAGTGCGTTTTTTTAACCCTTGATTGCGGGAATAGTGGAAAAAATGCTTCTCTTTCAATGGGAATCGTAAAAACAATTTCCCCTCTTTTCAGTTTTCTTTTTGTAAAAGATAGATGGCACTGAAACTCATGTGTTGCAAATACAGTCGACTCCGCTTATTAAAATCACGAATAATGTTATCATTCGGGTGTTTTCACTTTTGCAAGGAATGGAACGGACCAATATCATAACATAGGGGGGAAAAATTGTTTTTAGTTGTCGGGACTTCGAATAATGTTATGGCTGATAGACGTAATCAGTCCGTAGTATTCGCTGTGATCCACATACGCGTGGAGCTGCTTTTGCAATGGCCTAATGCAAGAATCAAATGCATGAAAAAGAACCCTTTCCTCCAGTTCTTGGTGAGTTTCTTTCAGTAAACCAGATTCGAGACACACACGGATCTATGAAATGTACTAAGCATTAAAAAAGTATGTATCGTAATTCGTGATGTAACAATAGACAGTGGCTGAATAACAGAAATGCAGAATTTTAGCTCAAAGGAAAAAAGTCCCTATTTACAAGGGAGTAAAAAAAAATTACGATTAAGCAATTTGCAACCAGTTATGTGGGAAAGAAAAACAGTTGTTCCGTTTTATATCGATATATGGATTTACCATACGTCAAGCTCAACCACACGAGAGGTCATCGTTCTTCCAAACGGGACTCTTTTCGGGAAAAGTTATTAGGCTATTCGGTTATTGCTATCAGGAATCCCGCGTCTCGATGTGATCACATTAAGCGGTGTGGACTGCATAATACGATCGAAAAAAATAGTTTTATACAAACAAAGAATCTGGTTTTGAACCCATAATCACCAACAAAATAGCGTTTGTGGGTAGGGAGGAACTCTACTTACAACTCAACAATGTGCACACGCATCCCACACAGTACAAGCAAACCTGTCAGAGAATAGGGAAATAATAATACAGTCGAATCCCGTTATAACGAACTCCAAGAGACCGGAGAAATCACCTCGTTATAAAGAAATTTTGTCATAAAGGAATTCCAGGTTTCTCCATTGTTCCTATGTAAACTTATCTTGGGGGATTAGAAAAGTGTTCGTTAAAACGATTTTCGTTATAACGGTATTCGTTAAAACGGGATTCGACTGTAGTACTAGAATACATATGCGTACGCCATCTATACGGCATTTAAAGAATTTTATCTTCAGAAAAAAAAATTCAAATCATCACAGGATGATTTGAATTGACAGCAGGCTATTACGTTCATCACCCGTGGATGACGGGAGCACTGTGAGGGTTAATGACATTTTAGTGCAAAATGACAAAAAAGTGAACTTTCCCATCATATTTTACTGGATACACATATACATCTGCACACTATACAGTATGATACCTCATCGTTCATAGACTGAGCAAGTATTCATTCTTCGTAATGTGTATAGCACTCTAATAAGTATAACAATGCTTATTCTTATACTTATTACGATTTTACAGAGAAAGCTAATACAATACTAGAACAACGGATAGCGGTTATTTTGATCGCCATTAATTATTTTTCTTTACCGAGACTTCTTAGAACAGTGCGTATTCGGTCTCTTTGACTTATTTTTACAATAAACTCTTGTTCATGTACCAGTTTTTATTTTTTTGGAATTTTGGGCAAGAGGGCTTGTTATGACAAAACCTAATCCCTCCCGTATTAGCTAATTTTACTTATTTAAAAAGAGGTTTGACTATGATTTTTAAGATTTTCAAGCTATTGTAATGCGTGGCTTCATTTTCACCTGGCAGTCTGCTGACAAGTTTTGAAGTATGATAAGCTTGAGAAATTTACGAATACATTTCACCTTTGGAATGAACAATGAATGTAGCCGCGAAATTCCCAGCAAAATTAAATGCGTAAGACAGCTTTCCGATGGCATTATGCACTGAATGAATTCATTTTGCGGAAAATATCAATGATACTCATTAGTAGAGCAATAAAATTTCATAATTTCTGACAGAAATTTCCTTTGTCCGCAATTTTAACCTGGTGTGTGCAAGGTACTCAAAACCCAGAGTTCCTCTTGTTATCAACTGCACATAACTATTTGTTTGCTCAGTCAAAAGCATGATAAGTGGTAAAATAATGCCTCTCTCACATTATCCAGCAGGGGCCCGATTGATTGGGTGTAGTGAATTTATAGTGTGAAGAAACAAAAAAGGATGGGAATCGTCTTGAGACCCGGGCTGTAGCCCTGTCCGTGGGTAAAATCATGAAGAATGAATATCTTTTTTGCCGTGCGACATTGTTCCAGCGAATGCAATGCAGTAAAAACGCAAAACTCCATAAAAACGAATTGAATAACGTACGACGACGAGCTCTTTGAAAAGTGTAACCTTTAAATGTTGTGAAAATGGCTACTGCAGAAGAGCAAACATCATGACAGAGCATCTGTTCCCTCAATATTAATGTTCGCATAAGAAGACTGTCCATTTTAGCATGTTTTGAAAGCATATTACTTAAATAGCTCTATATTATCGTCGTTCTAGGTAGAACTTCATTTTACCACCAAATTAAGATAGAGAGAGAAACTTGGAACATTTATATTTTATAAATTTAAGATCTTTAACAAGGGAAGGAAAAGTCATGAAATTTCAACAACCTGAGGTATACCGTTTGGGTGTAATTGCATGCAAAAGTAGTTTTTCGACCCAAATGACCGTTCTAGTGTTAAAAGTACACGTTAAGTAAATTTTATGCTACTACCACTACTACATGCACCTCGCACACATTCCTCTGCAGAATTTCTAAGGAATCAGTGCATGTTGGAATGTGTGTTCTGAGTGTATGTGTGGTGCATAACGTACTTCTGTTGTGAGATCCATAAGCTGAAGTGAAGATGTTTTGAATGCTTGAATTTTCATGTTACGTAAGTATCATGCTGTAGTCTGCCTGATCTCTTCGAAGAGGCTCTTTCAAAAATGGGAGACCGTCTTTTATACATTCGCGACTTGAAGTTGGAAAACCGCACGACACCAACTTCAGCCGACTACTACCGTACCGTCAACGGGGTTCGAATCTGGATCCTCGGGATGAGAGTCCAGCACGATGGCCACACGACGGCACAGCGGCTAACTTTTTTTTCTTTTCTTTTCTAATGCTGAAGCTCTCTATACAAACGGATTGATTTGAAGATGACAAATAACAATGCCCAAAGGAGAAAACAAGATTAAAAAAAACCATAACCCATCGCAATAAGTTAATTTTCTGTAAACGAATACCACCAGCAATACAATTAGAATATATTTACTATAAATATAATATGCATATAACAACAAAGACTTACGTCTGTGGAGTTGACTGCGTACATTATAATTTCCAATAATTTGCCTGAATGCGGCCAAGTGAAAGTGTAAAACACGAAAGGATTTAATTCCGTTTTCGGCCGACCTTTTGAAGCCTAGGGTTCGAAGACAAAAGGGGGGGCTGGGGGCGAAGAAACAATAGAAATACGCCTCTCTATACCTCAGCTGGACGTATGCACTTTCCAGCTTGCCACTTGTGACAATAAAGCCTTATGTGAGGAGCTTCTTATAATGTCTAATATTATTTATCTTTGAGATGAAATGTTTCACAATGCCACCGTAAATCTCCTTATTATGTCAATCAGGGTAGTATGAGATGCGTCACTTGACCACGGAAAATTGTGAGATTCGTCTTATTTCAGCAATAAATGCTGAAAATACACAGTTTTATTATATACATACATGCTTATATTCAATATAAGGGGGCATTCTGAGTATTTCGAATTCACTTTCGAGATACATCACTATCAGTAGCTATTTTATGGTCTAAAATACAATATTTCTGACTGACCATTTAAGTTTTATTCATGTTGACAGGTTGCCATAGAGACTTAAATGCAGCATTAATTCCGTTATAACTAGACCTTCTCACGGTAAAATTGCCATTATAACGAACTTATCGTTATAACCGAATTTAAATTTTTTTCTCTGCAGGTCAAAAATTGTTGCTTTATCTGCCTTAATCGTCTTTTAGCTTATCTCGTTCTAATTTTAGCAAATGAAGAGAACTTGTCGTGAAATTGGTTTTCGGTCCAGCAGCAATATTTGATTCTCAAAGACGCAAAAGACTTCTTAGGTGCGTTGCCCAGGTCGATAAGATACTCGTCTAAATTACCAAAGGATGTTTAGAGGTGTCGCGAGCTCGATACCCGGTTCGTCCTTGTCCGACATTTTCCTGACACAGGGGTACAACAGAAACAGTGACATGACCACAGATAAAGATTGCTACCGCAGGGAGTCCCACACCGAGGGGTTATCGCACCAACCACTGGATGAGTATAAGAAAAAAGGCGGCCGTTCGGAATTGGCAATAAATTATAGGGCCCGGTCTAATTAGCCCTCGTGAGCAGAAAATGACTGTGGTGCGACAAAATGATCAATGACGTTTTTGCATAGAATTTCACGTTCTTAAAGCAAATCAGTCAACCGACTGAACAATTAAAATTCTCAGTTATTTTATCATGGCTCATTTCCATTGTTGTATAGACTCGTTAACATTTTTACGTGAATCAGAATTTTCTTTTTACCACGGAACCGACTATCGGTTACATTCGAGTAAATGTAACATATACGCTTATTAGTTGTTTTCTTTTTCAAGTTTTGCAAAATATCTTTTATCAAACTTTTATAGTGCAATCCCGGCCTTAGAAACGGATATCGTTGTATCGAGAGGAGTTCAACATTAGACTATAGGCAATTCCGAACTAGATTTGAAAAAAATATCGTTGTGCAGCAAAAAGATGCTCCGAAAGGGAAATCGCGTGCTTCTTCATTGGTATGAAAACGTATCACGGACCACTTGAGTTACTTGAGAATGTGCTGGCCAGCTAACTGGTGTGGAAGTGTGTCGCGGGACATTAAAGTGATCTGTAAATGTGCTTTTGGTCACTTAAGTGATCTGTAAATGTGCTTTTGGTCACTTAAGTGATCTGGAAATGTGCTTTTGGTCACTTAAGTGATCTGGAAATGTGCCGCAGGCAACTTATATGATTTGGAAACGCGCCCCGAACCGCTTAAGTGCTCTATAACTGTGTCGTGGGTCACTACTCAGGTGATCTGTAAAAGCTCCGCGGGCCACTTAAGTAATGTGGAACTGCTACACAGATCACTTGAGTGATCCGGTAATGCGTTGCTTATTTTATTTATACATAATTAGGTTTACGGACAGAATCAGATGACTCTGAGAGCCCCATTTGGCTAGCGGGCCACGGGTAGAGCAATTACGTTTTAAAGGAATTCATCGTTATATTGCCGAGTATAGTTGCGGTGAAGTTTCACTGTATATTAAATCAGACAAATATAAATACTCGTTATAGCGAGATTCTGGTTACACTGTAGATGAGAAGAATATTATCACTTACCCTTCAACAGTTCATGAGTTACATCCTTTGACAGTAACGAAATGTCTCAACGACTATCCAGATAAGTCCATACGTAATAATGTATATTCCTTGTACAAATGGAAACAATTCGATCGAAATTATTCATAGTAGTCTCAATAAATGCGCTCATTACCATGCATGAGCATAATGGTCAGTACAAACTCAAGCATCACGTATAACAGCAGTACAGCGGACGAATCTTTTTTTTTAGCGTTTTGTTTTAGGAAGGGAAGCACGTGGTGTGCTTCCCTTGTGCGCACTGTGCAAACACTTTTATTCTTTCATCAAAGCCTTTTCAAAAGCGGCTTGCGCATGGCCGGAACTATCTAGATGTGAAGAGGACGAGGAGGTTTTTTTGCAGACGAAATATATCGAAACTGTGTCATGGTGGACTCCATTAAACTAATTGTGAGCGTGGGAAATAATAGCAGAAATGAAAGTGAAAAAGGGTTTGCTTTTTTTTTTCGGTGGGGCGGAAAAAATGATGACACATCTATAGACTCTTTTGTTTCTGAGGTAAGCATGGCAACCCCAGATTCCCTGTTTCCCAGTTCCGAATCAGCAACAACAACAGCCACTACCATTTTCTCCTGCACGGATTCGATGGGAAGAAAAATCACAATATTGCGAATCGTTTTGACATTGAACACGGACCTTGTCGTCATTTTGTCCATTTCCTATGAAAAAAAGAATGTTCGCCGAAAATGTCTTTCCTGCTAAATAACTCGCAATTATCATTGACACTACGGGAAGAAAAATTGATCAGATAATGGCTGTTTTTGTTTTTCGATGACTATCGGTAATATTTCATAATGGAAAATGTTCTGTTGGAAATATATGAAATGTTCTCAGCATGTCTCTCAAGGTGCGTATGTATCAAGTCACTTTTTTGTAATAACAGTGTCACATAATAAAGAAGAGGAAACAGTGATGAAGGTGAATAGCAGAAAAAAATCATGGTGCACAGTAACATTCGCACACGTGCCAAAGTGAAAACACTTGCGGATACTAGTCCTTTTCTGTTGTTGCCGCTGTGGTGGTCGAGTGGTTATAGTGACGGACTCGCGATGCGAGGATCCGGGTTCGAACCCCACAGTGGTGGTCGGCTGAAGTTGGTTTTCTGTGGTTCCCAACTTCAAGGCGCAAATGCGAGCTGATCTCCCCATTAAAAAGTCTCGCCACAGAGAGCAACAGGCCTACAACGTTAAAAATATTTAATCATTACACTTCACTCACAATTTGAAGTAAACATGGCAGCACTGAAATATCATACACAACACTAGCTACACACTCAGACTGTTAGGTGTACACACTCACTTTGTTCCAGACTGCCACGAAGCTAGGCTGGAAGAGATCTCGGCAACGGGATAAGTCCGGTGGCAGAGACCCTGGCGTTCATTCATTCAGTCCTTTTCTGTCTCTGACACGCGTTTCTTCCCCTAAACAAATTGAAACTATACAGGCGGTCCCAAATTGTTTTCACAACAAATATCTCTACAACCGTTGACTTTCGAAACGTATTTTCGATCACAAAAAAGTTTTCAAATGACATGCGGTTACTCAAAATGCTTTAAAATTTCGCAAAGGGTCGTATACTTGCAGAAAAATGGAAAAAGAAAGATTAACACACTTTTTGGGTTGTCCAATGTGCGTTGGAATTTTCGATTAGTGAAATGTGAATGTGGCTCTAAAAAGTCATTTACGAAAAACTTTTTGAATTTGAAGCATTTGATTTTGAATTTTCTGCATTTGTGCCAATGATTGAGGGTGTTATGTATAAATTGCGAAACAAATTAAATTCAAAGGCATATGTGTATTGTGAATAGAGAAAAATTCGTTCCATTTCTGTACAGTTCCAAAAAGTGGAAAGAAATTCGAAAATTATTTAGAAATTCATAAAAATTTAAGGAATTGGTATATTTCAAAATCCGGTTTTCTTGCAAGAACATTTTTCTCACGAAAGAGGATTTTTTTTGGTGCAGAAACGTGTTTTATCCCGAATTCTTATCCATAGAGGGCCAGCGAAACTATTCCGGCAGGAATAATTAGACCTGGACAATTCATCAATTTCTTCTGTGTAAAGAACGTTTCTAGAGTTTCAGCAGGCGCGGGATTCCTTAAACAACTTCACCAATAGGTGATTTATCCATCAATGCCAGCAGCACAGTGGGAACCTTATCAGCGCCAGTAACAGGAAAATTCGGAAATGAGCTGTTTATCACACACCCTGAGTTTTGTAGGACTCTGATTTGGATATTTCCAGTGATTTGCTTTTGTGCAGCGCCCTGTATCGATAAAAATTTGAACTAATTTTTTTTTTCTGCACCAATAAAACTTTTCCCCCAAACCGTATATTCAAATGTACCAATTCTTTCCATTTTCATGAATTTTTAAATTATTTATGAATTTAAAGGCACCCTGTATTTAAAACTGCACCCATAGTGCGACAGATACGAGTCGGGAATCTTGTATTTTTCTGCTACTTGCCTTTACCGTTGGTTTTCTTCTGTACCAGGCAATGAAGAGTTCTTTTCGCTTTTTCAGTATCATTTCTTCCATATAGGAGATTGGTCGACAAATAATCACCTCTGGAAACGGCACATGACTCGCGTGCCAAAAATATTTTGCTGATATCACACCCGGATGATTTTTGGGTTAGTATTTATTATAATATCATTAAACTTTTTCTTTGGAGAGAGAGAGAGATACACATGAATTTTTTTCCTACAAAAATCCATGTTTAGAAAACCTTCATACGTGTCTGGATTTTTAATCGGTAAAAAACGAAATACAAGATTCATTGAAAAACTGGCTATTTGTGGAGATGATTGCAAGGAAGAAAATTCATCTCCGCCGGTGACTCGAACCCCAGCCTATGGCTTGCCGGACGAGGGTTCTACCATCTAAGCCGTGGAACCAGGTAGAATATTGCAGCCTTGGAGCGCATATATATGTTGAAATTCTCCGTAAATAGAAATATTCACTCAGCCCGTGAATTCACGAGCTATTAATTGATTGCTGTCACCGTCCATGTACGGAGCCTTTCAACATATGGGGCCGTTCAAGTATTACGTCATCGTCGATGGGGGGGGGGGCAGAGGGTTTCCGATTTGTTGACTTTTGATGACAAGGAGGGAGGGGGGTTTAGATTATGCTTACGTCATCAACCACCCTTTATGAAAATATGAGTAAGGATTCAGAGGGGCAGAGCTGATGACGAAATTTTGCTGACAAGGGGGGGGGGGGCGTAGGGGGTCTACGTTTTGCTGACTTTTGCTGACAAGAGGGGGGGGGCGTCAAAAATGGCTAAAAATTTGCTTACGTAATACTTGAACGGCCCCTATATATACTCTCCAAAGTAGAAATATTCTATCTAGTTCCATAACTTAGATGGTAGAGCACTCGAACGGCGTGCGAGAGACCGTGGTTAGAGTCTCCGTGGTGGCAGAGATGAATTTTCTTCTTTGTAATCATCATCTCCACAAATAGGCAGTCTTTCAATGAATTTTGTATTAACAAGTGGAGGGGACATTTCTATATGCATGAAAAAACGGAATGTCTCACTCATCGTTATTGTGAATATTTTATATATACCCAGGTTTTTCGCTCGTTGTTCCACTGACATGGTTCCGGGCGATTGATCTCATCCGCCTGAAAGCCAGAGATGGAATTGATATGTCACACACCGACCATTATATGTACAAGGTGTCCCATAAATTCGTATATAGTTTAAAAATTCATATAAATTGGAGGAGTTAGCATTTTTGAATGTGATTTGAGAAAAATAAATATTCGTATGAAGGGGTTTTGTTTTTGGGGGCAGAAAAAAATTGGTTAAAGTGTTTGTAGATAGAGGGTGTTATACGAGAGCAAATGACTGGAAATATGCAAATCAGAGTCCTTTAAAATACAGGTTATGCGACTGACAAATAATCTCTGAATTTTCCTGTTACTCGTGCTCACATAAGGTTTTCATTGTGTTGGTGACATTGGTGAAGTTGTTACACCTCAGCCAACAATCGCTTGCTGAAGCTTTGCGAACATTTCGGACTTAGAAGATATACCAATTACTTCAATTATTATGACTTTTCAAACTATTTAGGAATTTATGGGACACCCTATGCTGTTCAGATCTTCATGTAGACGTACACAAAACAAGTAAACAAAAGTATATCGAACAAAATTGGAAAAATTACGTTTTTTCTCCTTGTTTGTTTTCTGGAAAGTCAAGAGTTCATGAATGTTTGTTTCGGATTGATATATGCTTTTGATACGGGTATAACATGGAACTCATTCATTAATCTCTTCCGCGCTTTGGATTGATTCCCGGAAAGCCAGCTTGGGCTCAGGTTCCTATTCCCACGACAAATGCCGTCGACATTAAATGATGAAAAATATGTCTTATGAAGTAAGGGCCGCAACTGGTGGGGGGGGGGGAAGGAGAAGACGCGTCTGCTGGACCAGAATGGCACCCAATTCCCCTTCCCCTTTAACTTCTTCTTCTATATTCCAAGGGGCACCGAAATTCCGGCTAGCCCGGGTGACAAGTAAGTTATCCAGTTGCGGCCCTCGTAATGTTCCATATTGAAGTATCGTCTATAGACCAGTGTTTCTCAACCTTCTTCAGCCCATGACCCCCCGTTAGATCACATTTTCTTCCAGTGGCCCCCGCCTGTTTTATTTAGAGAGGGCCCCCCCCCCCAATCTTCATCTAAGATCCAGATAATTTATACTTATCGAATTTAATCAAAATTAAATTTATAATGAGCCTAAATTGTATAAATGAGATTGATCTTTGGAATACTGGGCCAGGCACGTATCCAGAAGGTTGGTGACCATCCCTCCCAAGAGCTGAATTATTTGTAAACTACAGGACGATCCACAACGAACCTACACAATAAAAATCGATTTTCCGAGACATCATCCTATATCCATGCCTACCCTGGGGTAGAGTTCAGTAAGCTTTCTTCTTGTGGGGGGGGGGGGGTTTATGCATGATCGTCTCAATATTATGGGTCTTCTGGAAGTGATGTACTGGTTCTTGGGTCCCATACATAGCGCTTGAGAATAACAGTTTACATATTTATATACTTACATTCAAAAATCATATATTACCAGATCTCATCGTGTAGGCCCGGCCCCTATGGATACCATGGATATGAAGGGCCATCTTCATTACTTATCATGGTTCTTTCTTTCTTTCATTTAATTCCTCTTAGAACATCTCAGGACCGCAAGGAGGCAATATAGTCTCAGGTTGAGAACCTCAGGTCACATGGCTCTCTCGTTGTCCTCGGATATTCTAAAGAAGCCAAGGCTGGAAATTAAGTAGAAGAGTAGCCACCACAGGTGGCTGGGGGGGGGGGGGGGGCACAAAGAACTATGAAGAAAAAATCAGATGTGAAGAAATGAAGTTTTCAAGTGAAGTACGATGGATAGATAAATTGTGAACAATTTCAGAATCCAGCAAAACTGCACATAATAATAATACGGAGTCATCTTCTATAAATAGGCCCATTTATGCATGGCCCGTGGGAAAACTCATATCCTTAGAAATCCTACATGATGAGTTCCGGCACTGAAATATCTGAGAGTAAAATAGCTTTTACCCACCCAACCTACTGGGTCTCGGAACATACATTTGCGTTGGGGCTCATGATTTGAGACAGTGGCGTAGGTCTCCTTCTCTAAGGAGGAAGCTCACTAAAATCTAACCAAGGGGTTCAGAGATCAATCTTATTTTTGCTCCCTATAAATTTGTTTAAAAAGCACATTCGGTAAGAAGAAAGGGTTCGGCTGCTGGGTGAAGAAAGGGGGGCGGGCCCTAGGTAAGAACAGGGACCAAGAGAACATAATATGACCGAATGAAGGGAGCCGTTCGCCCCTCCCCGGAGCTAACCAAAAATTGGAAAAAAATTAAAATATCAAAAGAAAATGCCTTTTATACCTTATTTTAATCAATTTCAGTTGATTTAAATGCTTTTTGAAGGGTGGTAACTCAAAATTTCTTTGGAAAATTTTTTTTTGCGCTCCCTCCAAAAGTCGATCCTTCGTATACCCGATCCTTCGAAAAATTAAGAAACATTGGTCTATATAGACTCCAATTCATCAGCCAAGAATAGGATGAAGACAGATGTATTGGTCAATATAAAGTCTCTGTTATTATACGTTGTAGAAACTTGAAAAAAAAAATGATTATAACAGCCGCTGAAAAGCCATTTGGGATATGTTACAAGAAGGCATGAAAAATCGATGGTTTGAAACCATAGTTTGTTTATTTAAAAGAATCTAGTATCTACTAAGTAGGTTGAGAAATATTCTCTGAATGTCTTTGTCTAGTGAAGATGAGAAAGCGGGGACATCGCTCAAAGACGAAGAGGACACTTTTGGCTCACTCGTTGAACGCTTCCGATCCACGACCGTCGTCGAAGACAAACGGTCGGCCATCCAGGCCATTAGGGAACGACTATCTACGGTTGGACCGGAATCTCTCGCCCTTGAAAAACGTGTAATCGATTGCGGCTTTGTGAGGGATTTAGCCCGCTGTCTCGAAAGATACAATAACCCACCGTTGTTGGTCGAGTGCATGCGCGTCATCTCAATAATTGCTTCCGGCGATTCCAGCCATAGGAGATCCGTCATCGACACCGAAGTCGTTCCACACCTCTTGGATTTCACGAGGTGTACATCAAGCGGCGTGCCTGAGCAAGCCTTCCTCGCGCTGAGTGAGATCGTCGGCAATCAACGCAATTTCTGGGTCAAAGCGATAGAACTCCGCGTATTACCAGACATATTCATCTGCGTGAGGACCGATTCGCCACTGCCAGTTCTGCGGGCCGTTAGTTGGATAATCAACTTCATCTCGTGCTCCCCAGAACATATGCCACGCCAGATTGTCGTCCCTCAATTGATTCCCTTCATACGGAGATTCCTTCAGAACACGGACGCGATCGTCTTGATCGAGACGTTGGGTGCCATCTCGAATCTTTGCCAATCTGATTTTCGAACTCGTCGGATGCTGAGAGACTCTCACATAACGAATCATCTACTTCCTCTCGTCCAGCGGAATCACATAATTAATTATCCCGGTAACATAGAAATATCTATGGAGGCCCTGAGGGCATTCAACAACGTCAACAGAGATGAACCCACCTCCCCTAACAAGATGAACGCTGACGCTCTGTGCATTCTCCCCGAGATTCTCACGCAATCGAGAGAGACTATTTCTAGGGAAGCTATCATGTTCATGTTCATCACAAGAGCGAGGAGCCGACACCAAATACAAGCCCTCATAGACGCGGGTTCACTTCCACTCATCGCCAACAACCTGGAGAGCGACGATGTGTATTTGAGACGCCAGGCCGTTCGAGCGGTTCGCTGTTTCGCCGAAAACGGCAACAATGCCCAGTCATTCTACCTTTTCCGTGCGGGCATGATACCAAGACTGTGCAGGTTACTGACTGATCCGGATCCAATCATACTTCGGAACTCTTTGCGTGCCATAAAAAACATCGCCGAATCGTTATTGCTCCACCAACGCGATATCGGGTTCCAAATCGAAGCTAGTGGCGCGATCGACGTGTTGAAAAGTCTCCGGGGTCACGAATGTGAGATCGTTAGAAACTCTGTGATCTGGATGACCGAATGGTTCTTCCCAGAAATTAAACAAGCTCTTGGGAATCTAGGGGAGGAGCGTCCATCTTCGAATGAGTAAATATACTGCACTTGTAATTAGTGACTGTACAGCTGAGCCAGTACAACAAGATTTGAGATATAGGATGCTCGAAATTCCGGAATCTTTCGGCCGTACCCAGCACTAAAGTTTGTCGATGGTCGTGTCAGAGAACGGCAAATTATCATTACATCATGACCGCATGTAGAAGAAACTCCACGCAAAGTTGGACCTCTACCAATGATAACGGGGACAATATAAAAAGAGAAATATGTCTTCAGAGCCGAAGGTATTACATTTGCCGAATTTGACAAAAACAAGGGTATATTCAATACTAATTGTGGAAATGAAATATTTTTCAATTTTTCAGTCCTGTTCTTTGGTATGTGATCTCTGTAACATTTTTTTATTCATGCGACAAAAAATTAGCGAATTTCTCTTAATATATTGAGTTTTTTAAAGCTTAGAAATCAAACGCTAAGACCTAATAATGGATGCTGAATTTTCGAGGCGGAATATATGGGAATTTCGAAAGATTTTTCAGAAACTCTTCGGTGTATGGCGTCCAAAGATACGGGCGGGCTCAACAAGCGATGATGACGACGTCACTCTGGGCCTCGGTAATGGCGGTGGCTACGCATTCGCTGTTGTTATGCATAAGAACCATTATTTCTTAAAAAAGATTCGATTTATTATTTTCCGTTTTTATTATTGGTACGTGGACACCTACTAGATATTCTCGTCTTTGTGAAGTAAGTGAAACCTTAACAATTTTTTTTTTTACGATTTCCGAGGCATCGTCGGCCATCACCGAGCTCACAAGGGTTGCCAATTTTAGTGATGAGCCCACCAGTATTTCTAGGCTTCCTACTTCAGTGAGAAGCCAACGAAACGTAGAAGTACCAATCAAATATAGTGATATCTCGGCTAATGAATGTTTTAAATAAAGAAGATACTTATATTTTTGCCTCGGCTAACGAATGTGGATTCAGCAAACTAACATTTTCGTTGATATGCATGCATGCATGCGCTAGCATAAAGCAGTCACGTCATGAGCTGAATTTTCGCACCGAACATCATCAGCATTACTGTCCACTTGAGCCCAATAAACTCATATCCACCTTAGAACCTTTTTCTAGATGCACCGTCACTTCTTTTTCTGAAAGTTTTTGAATCATTTCATGTAAAATGAATTAAGCTAATAGAAAGCACATTGGAAAAGTTTTTCTGAGCAAGCGTTATTTTTAGTTTAAGACTCTTAGCAGCAAACTGAACAGTCTGGACATTTTAGGGCTCATCTCCTCCACCTGCATGTATCAGAACAGAAATGAGCCGACCAAAACAAAAATCGATTGGGACACCTAAGAACTCGACTGGGTTGTGTCAACGCTAGTAGACAAAAGCTGGTAATGATTGTGTACATAGTGTAAAATGAAATTATGTCTTCCCAGTACCTTAACTGCCTGTAAATTCTAACTTATCCAATTTTGAATCTTTTCATTTTAAGTCAATTTTTGTCTTTTTTTACTGTGATTTTTCGGTGTTTTATAAAACTTATCTTCAAATTTTGGGCCGTACCTGGAACGAATTGAATGACTTTACATAGAAACCTACGGTAAATCACGTTTCGGTTTACAAAGACAAAGATTTCGGTTAAAGAACGTGAACAAATCATCTTCGTTAGTCTAGGTATGACTGTATACCAATCGGATTTTAATCCTCAAATAATGAAAATTTTCCACGGATTCCACAGAAACGATTGTAAAATGTTTTTTAGAAAACTCTTCCGTGTCAGGGATAGCCAAAATAAAATTTGAAATGTACACATTTTAAAGGTACTCCTGGGTTGAACCAGGGACGCCTTTACCAGATGCAAGGCCAGGTGCAAAAATAATAGCAGGGTACAAGTGCATCTCAACAATTTCGGGAGAAACTAATTAAATTTTACATCAATTTGGGATTCTCTTTTGCCCCGACTGCAAATTTTATTTTGAGGAGAGGGATCGGCATCTATTATTTCAGAATATAAAGGAATGCTGAGAAATATCCATACAAAAAAGATTTTGAACACACAATTAAATGTAAATTAACTGAAAAATTCATGAAAATTTAGCACAGAGTTAATTTTAAACTAATGAGAAGCAATTCCCGAAACTAATGAAAATTTTGGACCTGTGAATTAAAAAAGTTGAAAGAAATAATTATATGGAACTGGTGAAAGAATAATTAAAGAATTGAGGAAACTTCAAACATAACTGAAGAAATAATTTCAGAATATATATATAGGGAAAATTCAGAATTTATGGAAGATGGATGGAAGAATTTATGGATCATGTACACGCGAGAGTACATGAGTCCCTGCTTATATTCCTCGCAAAACTTAAAAATTTCTAGATACTTTCCAGAGAAAACAGCAGTTGCGTTAAGAAAAGAATTTGGAATAGACAATCGATCTACCCGGCCTTGAAAACGGACGCAATGTTGCTGCCAAGACCGAAACGACAAAGCCACCAGTGAGGATTGAACTCACGACCCCTGGTTTACGAGACCAGTGCTCTAACCACTGAGCTATGGTGGCCGCAGTGAACGCGGAGCCAGTAACCATACGTCTGGCACTATTTACTTTTAAGCTTGGATCTTAGATCTATTTAAAACTTTAAAATTACTAAAATAAAGCTTTAGCAAAGTTCTACAATGTTTTTAGCCCTTGATTAACTTTGAATCCGACCATTTTAGCTCTATGTAGCCCTTATGTGCTTAGGCGTGGATGTGTTGTTAATTCTAGGGCTGGGAATCGATTAAAATGTTTGTGGTTAATCAAAAAATCTTAATCGATTAATCGAACTTTAATCAAATATTCTCAAATGCTATTCATTCATAGCAACGCAGTGTTGATAACTATCCGTATAATATTAAAATTGATGCTATAAAAATATATTCTATCCATTTCACGGAGGAAACTACAAGTCTTGGGCTATCTGATAAATTATAAAGAAACTATTTTGATAATAACTGGAAGTAGTGAACAATCCACTAGTGATTCGGAAGTGGAATCTGAAACGGATGCGGGTTCCATATAGAGGGGCGCACTTGGGCTCCTAAACCATAACATTTGAGTAATACACCCTGTATAATTTATGAATGTTTTTGTATATACAATTTCATAGTATGATGGTGGTTTAGTAACCTTGAATATTGTATGAGCTCATTATGGCATTTGTTGTGAATATGTGACGTACATAGTAATATTTATGTGTATCAACAATTATTATAAAAATGGGAATTTATATTTTGTAATTAGCGTATATTATGTAAATATATTATATAAATATGTGTGGGTAATTCAAATGTGATCGCTGCCACCCAGCACTGTGAACAGGGGCTGTGTTTGATTGTTCCCGCCGCACTTTTATAGTAAGATAGTAATTTGTAACCTTGAATATATATTTGTATGAGCTCATGGTGATATTTGTGCCCAATACTACCTTCATAGAGTAATGTTTTTGTGCATTCCCAATAGTATAAAAAAGGGAAATTTTTGTAAAGTAAATAATATATGCATGTAATTAAAATGTGAATGCCCAGCACTGTCAACGGAGGCTCTGTTTGATTATTCCCGTTGCAGTGTAGGCTCTGTGTGAATTCTGTGTGTGTGTGTGTGTATATTGCATATTCTGCAATAGGACAGGCAAAACTGCTCAGCACTGTGGACGGAGGCTTTGTTTCTTCGTTTCCCGTCACAGTCGAGGCGCTGTATATATGTAATTTGTATACATTGTGTATTGTGTATTTTGATCATTCTCAAAGCTCTCCCACTTCAACTTGCCAGCTTCTTCCTCTTCTTTCTTGCCCACAAGTCTTTTCCACATTTCTTTCGGAATCCCAGGTTGCGGTCTCCGGCCCTTATGTGCCACTGGGCTCACGTGCAATTTTTCTCCCTAGTCATTGGATTCAGTCACCCATTTTTGTCAAATGGCTTGTATGTTGCATTGGTTGATGGCTGTCTTCCTGGGGAGAACGACGCGAGTAATTCGAAACTTGCGGGCACGGGGCAAGGGGAGCCACCACTATAAATCTTTGCTAACTTTTCCGACACAACTCTGCCTCTTTTGAGGGAACGGAAGTAAGGTGCTTTGCATCAGTCCGGGGTTGTGAGCGGTTCTATCTATCTATCTATCCATCCATTTCACGCATCTACCCATTGAGTCTTATGTAAATAAATATAGAAATAGATTAAAGAGGCCTCTATACAAATAGAGGCCGCTCGCTTGAAGCTATTTGATATAGTCTCCCTTACGCCAGAAACATGAATGTGCAAATTTCTAGACCATGGAAATCCCTTTTGAATACTACTCTAAGAAAGTTGTTCTCCTAAAATGTTTTGTGTAAAATGCGTTTCAATAGGGGATACGCATTTGCGTTTCTGTCAAAACTTGGCAAAATGAGTGATCCAACCAGCTGATAAACCCAAAAGCGAAAATTTGCACATTCATGTCCTTGGCATAACGGGGACGATATGCTGAATGTGCTTGTCATATCTTGGAATTCATATATTAAATCCTGTCTGTTTTTTTAATAGGTTAGTTTAGAAATCATCACTAGTTTTCATTGAATCGACTTGTGTTTCTTCGTGTCGAAAAACTTGATCAAAATATTGATTCAAATATTTTTAAATACGATCAATCATCCGAGATGTTATGTACACAAACATAATTTAGGACATTTAATCGGTTTAGTCAAGTAAATGAAGTTATATTTTAAACTTTTAATGAAAATTTTGATCAGATTGATCGAGTCAATTAACTCCGCTAAAATTGTTAACTGCGATTAGCAATTGATCGATTAACCGACCCGATTAATCGATTAATCGGATCAGACCAACCCTAGTTAATTCATCAGGAGTAAAGAAGACACAAATGTCTGAACCAGTATTTGTGACTGTTTTATAATGCAGTCAGGACTGTAACTGGGGGGGGGGGGGTGTCAATCAGGTGGGTCTGGTGTCCCGGTTGCCGGACCAGAGAGGACCGCAAATCCGCAAATTTCGTTAGTTAACCTATCCTTCAACATCATAAGGGGGGACGCCAAAATACGTGCTTGCTTTGGCTGACCAAGAGTTTTTAGTTGCGGCCCAACTTTTTAGTTTTTCCCGAGTCTCTCTAGGAAAAGCGTTGCTGGTACCTTCTATCATTGCCATTTTACCATTACATTCTGCAGCATGGCCTTAGGCTAGGATCTTTGACCAGCCCATCTACAGTGAATTTATAGCATGGAAAAAAATTGTGAGAATCGTTCCAGGGTTGGAGCTCTGTCAGCCCCACCCATAGTCGCCCTTAGGAAAGTGCGACAGGTGCCATCGCACCGTCCTCCCCCTCCCCCGGTTTGGGGGGAGGGCTCGCAGCACTTTACGGTACTACTGTTCGTACATGCTCCCTATACGTTAGAGGATGCTATTGGAATGTTAACGTGGGAATGTGTGTGGTTCTCAAGGTACTAGAAATAAAAAAATAATATATACAAGTATAGGCAAACTTGGCTAATTCGAACAATTGGATATTTCGAATTTTAGAAATACCCCCTTGCTTTCCTATCAATTTAATGTTTAAATTACCTGTTTAATTCGATCTTTTTCCCAAATGTTTTGTACAATTCGAAGTTTTATTTGGGTATGCCATTTTTGCAGAGAAATATATATTTTATCTGAATTTCTTTCTAACTTGCTCATATTTTTCTTCATTCCGTGATTTACTGATCTTTTCCGAAATAAAACATGAGGAAAACATTTAAAAACTTACAATTAACCAAATATGAATTTTTTTTTGGTTGTGACTGGAAATAAGAAGCAATGCTTTCGTTATCAGTCCCACGCACATTGGCTTTTGTCTTTTCGCTGGCAGCTGGTATTTTACCGGATGACTTCATCAGCACCTGCCAATGTCTGCAGATGCAAATGCGACTACACTGTAAATACGAAGTTTTGTGTGTTAGTGGTAATCGCTTCCCCACAAACGGAATGTTTTCTAAGCTGGAGTGCTGAACCTAATTTGCCACTTGTCTGGTAAAATGTGTTGGAAATTCATGGCCTCTCTGACATTGCTTGTTCATTTTAGAACACCAATGTAGTTTTTTTTTATGAATATATATCTGTGATGATGTGTGAATCTTTGGATGCCGATTCCCATCCCTACTAAATATATAACATCTGGGCTAAGGAGCCCCGAAATTATTTTTGCACTGGGCCCTCCAACCCGTGTCTGATAAGGGCAGTTCTGGCAACGTCTTTGTTGATTTGTTGCAGGTGTGGGGGCATAGTTGAATGCACGCTCATTTGACTTTTGAGCAAGAATTCTCAGTGAACAAAAAATAGCTACAATAATCAAAATACCAGCAGGTACCGGCTAATAGTCGGTATCATATTTTTCACGATTAGAATGCCGTTTCATAAAACACTATGCGAAAACTTGAAGCTATTGCAAACGATATTTTGATGTCTTTTCTACGAATTATTCCGTTTTTTCAAATGTAATCAATTTAAAAATATATATATATTAATTTATACCGTAATGTTTTGAAAGTTATACGTCAGGATACTCAATACCAGAGAACCTAATAAAATCGAAAAACAATAACGAAATGAAGAAAAAACCAAACGTAAAGATTTTCATTGTGGCGCCATCTAGGTCATTTGATCGTCATTTTCAATAACGTAAACCAAACATTCGAAGAAGTCTTATAATAAAGAGAGGGGAAAAAGAACCCTTATATATATATATATATATATATATAAATTTATTTCGAATACTCATTATATTTCCAGGATTATTATGTTATTTTACGTTCACTCAAAGGGTTAATTAGATCAACTCAATCAGTGAAATTTAGTAAAATTTTGAATTTTATGCTCTCTACCGCGAGGCTTCGTGTCATATGTCGACAAATTCGGTCCAGATAATTCTGGAAATTTTGTCATTATAACCGAGGTGTCGTTTAACCAAGGCTGACGTTTTCGAGACCTTTCAAGTGAGGAAAAATATAATCAAATGCAAACAAATGGCGCGCATAGTTGTTGTTTTGAGAAAAAGGTGATCATTAGAGCCCGGATTATATGCACTAAAAAGTGGCAAAATGTGCTCAAAAAATATGTAAATATGCACTTAAAATACAAAATGTGCACTTAAAATGTCAAAATGTGCACTTAAAATGTCAAAATGTGCACTTAAAATGTCAAAATGTGCACTTAAAATGTCAAAATGTGCACTTAAAATGCCAAAATATGCACTTAAAATGCCAAAATATGCACTTAAAATGTCAAAACATGCACTTAAAATCCCTAAATGTGCCCTTAAAATGCCAAAATGTGCCCTTAAAATGCCAAAATATGCATTAAATACTCCAGAATATGCATTAGAAATCTTGAAAAAGTCAAAAATTCCGAAGTATGTACAAAAAATGAGAAAATGTGCATTAAAAAAATTACCATGCAAAAAAAAGCAGATGTGTTTTTAAAATGCATCTTTTCTACTTTTAGTTCGTTGTAGTTGCTCAATAACGAAAATACCAGTAACAAAAAAATTTCGACACTATTTCTAAAAAAACTTTAACACGACATATCTCTAGAAATAGCCTTACAATAAAACGGCTAATATTCGTAAAATACTTTATAAATATGTATTAATTCACTAAATTTCACCTGCGGGAAAAAAATCGATATTATAAAAATATTTATTTGAAAAATTATAAAAAAAAATTGAGTGAGCCTTCAAAACATAAAGTAAACCTTCAAAATATGCACTTATACTGAAAATTCTTTGATTTTATGCATTTATATGCATTAATGCTAAAAAAGGTCAAAATATGCAAAAGCATATGCACATATGCATTTGCATATAATCCGGGCTCTAGTGATCATATGCGATCGGAAAAAGTACGGGATAATGCCAATCCTAGATAAAAAATGTCGCCAATTGTTCACCAATTGCCGATTCTTGTTTATACATAACTCTTGGCGAGAAATGCAATGTTACAGCAAGTCTGTTATCATTTGAAATATATTTCACTGGGGAAAAATGAACACGATCAGAGCTGTCTTGACAGCATCACAGTCCTCGCCCCCAGGGCAAAGTCAATTTTCTGTGGCCTTTTAGTAAGGCTACATCGCTAGAAATACCAAATACAGTCAAACCTCGTTAGTGCGTCACCCGGTTAACATGTCACTCCGCTTACTGGATCACTTTTTGGAAGTCCCAATTGTCCTCAGGCAGGAATTGGCAAGCTATGGCTTACTCCATTTAACGAGTCACTCCGCTTACCAAGTAATATTTTTGCTCTCCCAAGAGTGACTCATTAACGAGGTTTGACTGTAATTGACAAATTTGCATTCCTACTCACTGTCGGAAATTTGACCAGATCTCATTTTCATTAGGCCTATTCTGCACTTGAGGCCCCCTGGTAGGCTCATGCGTTAAGGTGGTAACGAAACACGAAAAATATTGAGATTATTATTCACATTTATGGCATAATATAATCTATAAATTACGCACAAATCACCTTCATACCCGATTTTAATAAGGGTTATAAATTAAAGTGAATTTCGTTGAAAATTAGGGCCTTTTTTAATACAAAAAAAAAGTCAAGAAAGGCAAAATTACGAAATCTTCCATATACGTGTGATATTACCCTAATTATGATAAATATGAAATATTATTCGTTATTATATAATAATAATAAATGAATAAAATGAAACAAATAAGTCAAGAGCGTGCTGTTATTATGTATAATATTTTTTTCAAGTCTAGGACGGACCAAATGGGTCCCCAAGAGCTGCATTGTGTATGTTTTGTCTTTTGTTCTGTTGTCTTTATTCATTTTATTTTGTATTCATGCATTTATGTGTGCTGTTTTGCAATTAAAAAATAATAATAATACGACAATAATGAAAAAAAGGGTCATTCTATCCCAGGTTATTACGTTTTCATTAACGTTATGGGCAAGGTTCTCTAACATTATTCTCTATGGGGAATATGTTACTTTTAACTAACTGTACGATGATATTTGTTTTCGCAAAGCAGAAAAATTTGT
This sequence comes from Pholcus phalangioides, assembly GCF_987345545.1. NCBI lineage: Eukaryota > Metazoa > Arthropoda > Arachnida > Araneae > Pholcidae > Pholcus > Pholcus phalangioides. The sequence goes on from NW_028301594.1 coordinate 17,194,229, forward strand.
ATACGCGTATTATAAGCGGGAAATTACGGTATTTAGCTTGTGTATGAGAGAGATTTGAAGTAGTGGAGGGATATCAATTACTCATGTACTTGCTAAATAAACAAATGTTTTTGTTGCTGTATTTTCAAGATAAGATAAGCTTTATTGACTAGTAATTCCCGTAATTCCCCTTACTTAAAAAAAAAAAACCCCGTGATTTATACAGCTCTTTTAATGTTAATTTCTGGTGTTGTGTGCGGCCAATTCAATTATTCAAGTTTTCTCTGCGATTTTGAACACTTTAATGAACTTTAATAAACGTTTTTCTCGATATATTGGGAGTACACCACGAGTCAAGTCCTCTGTAAATGTGGAGCTTAGTTCATTTTTAAAAAGTTGGGATTGGGGTCGCGGGCCACATCAGGTGAATCGAAGGACCACATGGCCCGTGGGACATGGGTTAGGCATACATGATTGAAATCAAGGGTGCTCAACCTTTTGAAGAGTGCGGGCTACTTCATTAATTTTGGAACCGTGTCGCGGTCCACTTGGGTTATCTGGAATTGTGCCGTGAGTCACCTCAGGTGATGTTAAAATGTGTCGCGAGCCACTTGAGTAATCTGGAAATCTAAAATGTTTTGGAATCTCGCTTCGAGGCACGTAAATGACCTGATAATGTGCCAAGAACTACTAAAAGTATCTATAAAAATGCCACGGACTGCTTAAGTGAGCTGTAAATTTGTCACGGGTCGCTTAAGTGAACTGGAGATGTGCCACTGGTTGCTCAAGTGATTTGTATAAATGGGTTTTGCGTCGTTTAAGTAATATGGAAACGTTCCACGGGCTACTAACGAGATTTAATAATCTTTCGTGGGCCACTTGTGTAGTTTGGTTATTTGTCGCGGGCCATATCAGATGACTCCAAGGGTGACATTTGGCTCGCAGGCCATGGGTTGAGCATATGCTACAGGTGATAACTCTAATAAACCCGTTTGAACTTCCTAAAACATAATCACGAGGTAGAAATCCTTTTTCATCAAAAATTCCTCTAAAGGAGTTTCTATTGCATAAATAATAATCAGAAAAAGTATTATTACTCTATTGCACTTCATAACAAGATTTCAAGTCCCCGCATTAGAGTCACTCCATTTAAACATTGAACGCCATGAATAATTCTCAATGAGAAAACGATACATACTACAAACACCGAAAAATAAATAAAGTAAAATAAACACTATCGATTCTTCTTCCGAATACATAGGAAAATAAATTTAAGAAGGAAAAAAAATTGGGGGGGGGGGCAATTCTGTATATTATACTTTGAATTTATTTAGGCTGTACGCGTTATGTGTTTGATATATATTTCTTTTTCATTTCCAGAACAGAATGTTCTAGATCCCAAAGGATTAATATTTTCAAAGTTCTTTTGAGGAAAAATATATTTATTTTTTGAAAAAAAGAAGTCGGTTCGGTCACGGTTCCATGGATCTACACTTTAACCGGAATCGAACAACAAGAAAATTAGATTTCTTGGAGAAAAACCATTTTTGTTCCTTGGAAAAAAAATTTGTTTTCTTCTTTTTTCAACCTCTATTTTATGTCTTGTTGTTGTTTTACATTCGCTTCGAAAACCTTCATCCTCCTAAATTCTACATTTTATATAGAATCTATCAGAGGGTTGTTTTCTTTTTTACTATGAGAATGAAGGTTTTTGGATTAGTCAGAAACAAGGTCCCCTCAGGGGTTCTTGACCTATGGATCGCGACCCGTACTTGGTTCGCAGGGGCTTCCGAGATTAGTTTTCCGGTTGATCATTTGATCATTTTTGTCGCATCACGGTCATTTTCTGCACACGAGGGCTAATTAGACCGGGACCTACAATTTATTGCCGATTCCAAACGGCAGGCTTGTTTTTTATACTCGTCGAGAGGTTGGTGCGCTAACCCCTCGATGGGGGACTCCCTGCGGTAGCAATTTTTGCTGCGGTCATGTCGCCATTTTTGTTGCACCCCTGTGTCAGGAAAGTTTTCTGACAAGGACGAACCGAGTATCGAACTCGCGATACCTCTAAACATCCTTTGGTACTTTAGGCGAGTATCTTACAGACCTGGGCTACCGCGCCCTTAGTTTTCCGGGTCCATTAATAACCAGTGGCTCTTGAGTTATGTGTTCTGACACAAATTTGATTCGCTGGGGCCTCCAAGAAGGGTCGTAGAAATTTACTTATAGCCAGGAATTCTTGCGATATTGGTCAACGCCCAAACCTGATGCGCAGGGCCTTCTGAGATGGGCCGCACGGATTCACTGAAAGTATAGAGTTGTTGAGCTACTACTACTTAACATTACATGCACCTCGTACACATTCCTCTACAGAATTTCTAACGAATTGGTACATGTGGGAATGTGTGTTCTGAGTATATGTGTGGCCCTGACGTATTTATGTTGTCAGAATTGTGCTTGCTTGAGTCGTTGAGCTACGGGTCACGACCAAATTTGATTCGCAGGAACTTCTGCGATGGGTATAATAAATGTACTCATAGCCAAGGATTCTTGAGCTATAGGCCACGACCCAAACTTGATTCAAGGGGGCTTCCGAGAAAGGTCGTACGAATCCACTTACAGCCAAGGGTTCTGAGCAAAGGATCATGACTCAAACTTGAGCAAAAGGGACGTCCGTGATAAGTCTAATAAATCCACTTACAGGGATTTTTGATCCACGACTCGAAATTTATTCGCAGGAGCTTCCTAGATGAGTCGTACAAATGCACTTGCAGCCAGGGATTCTCACGATATGGGTAATAACCCTGATTCACAGGGTGCTTTAGGGAAGAGTCGTACGAATCCACTGAAAGCCAAGAGTTTTTGTTGTTGAGTTATGGGTCACGACCCAAACTTGATTCGCAGAGGCTTTCTAGACGAGTCGTAAAAATCCACTTACAGTCCTGTTGTAACGCCGCTGTGGTGGTCGACTGGTCATAGTGACGGACTCGCATCCGGGTTCGAACCCCACCGTCGCCACAGTAGTGGTCGGCTGAAGTTGGTTTTCTGTGGTTTCCAACTTCGAGGCGCAAATTCGAGCCGATCTCCCCGTTAAAAAGTCTCGACACAGAGAGCAACAGTCCTACAAACAGTACAAATATTCAGTCACTACACATCACTCACTTCACTTCTCAGATATAGATGGCAGCTCTGAAAAATCATACACAACACTAGATACGCACTCAGACTGTTAGGTACACACACACTTACACTTCCGGCACAACTCACTAGGTAGTAAATTGCCTATGGCGATAGACCTGAGTTGTGAAAAAAAAAGTCCTGTTGTAACCCGGGTTTGATCCCCACAGTCACCACAGTGGTGGTCGGTTGAAGTTGGTATTCTGTGGTTCCCAACTTCAATGCGAGCCGATCTCCCTGTTAAAAAGTCTCGCCACAGAGAGCAACAGACCTACAAACAGTACAAATGCAATTCACTCATAACACATCACTCACTTCACCTCTGAAATATAAATGGCAGCACTGAAAAAAACACAATACTACATACGCACTCAGACTGTTAGGTACACACATACAGTTACACTTCCGGCACTACTCACTAGGTAGTAAATCGCCCAAAGAGATGGTGATAGACCTGAGTTGTGCTCGGTTTGGAAGAAAGAAATAAAGTAGAGACAATGTCAAATATGGAAGGCAAATCGCATCGCCACACTAACACAATACAATTATAACTCAGGAAACAGAAATGCGTTAGGGCCACGCAAATACACACACAACACGTTTCTGCATGTAACCAAATCGTTAGAAATTTCCCAGAGGAATGTTTACGAAGTGCATGAAGTAGGGAGTAGAGGCATTGTACAAAATAGCTTTAAATACCACTCTTCGCTCGTGTCGAGTCATTGGTAGGCAACCTGTTTGTGAAATACGTACAATTTCACTCGATGTGTGGAGGAAATGAATAATATTGTGTCGCCATCTATTAACCGAAGTTGTAACTAATTTTATGCACAGGTATATTCGAAATTTGAGGCCTGCGTATTAAACGTACCACTTGTTTCATCATTCTTGCTGTCCATTTAAAAGTTATTTTATCATAAAGTTCGGGAGTACTTTCTTGAAGCACTTTATATATTACGCTTAAAATATTTTAATATAAAATCTTTCATATCTATAGAAACGTCATCCATGTTGTAAGGTGTTGTATGTATGTATGTATGTATGTTTGTCCTTTATACAAATCTACAATTTCAGACCGAGCGTCGCAAAATTTTGCATATATACCAAACAGGACAGGGATTGAACCATAGGCTATTTTAAAATTTCGTCAGAGCTGGGAAAATTCCCGAAATGGGCAAAAAAAACCGTCGGGCAACAATGGTTCCTCGGCCCCAACAATTACTTTCGGAATATGTACTTTGGTTACCATGGTTCCCTAACAATGCGTTTCAGGCATGCATATGCTTTTACGATGGTTTGCTTCTTCTTCAATGTTGCCAGTATAACAGTGCATTCCTTCATAATGGTTTGTCACTTTTTCAATCCTCCCAGTAATTGAGGAAAACCCGGGCAGGGCCGGGTATGATGGCTAGTAGTTATTAAATTAAAAATTAACTATTTATACGGACACCCTGCTCAAAAACCCAATTACAAAGTTGTTGCCTTATCTTTCCTGAGACCAACAGGAAAAAAAAATCCGCGTCTCTAAGTGCAATATTCGCTGCATTCAAAAATCGGAGAAAATGTGGGGAAAAAACTAACGGTAAACACTTTTCTCCCTCATTTATGCTGTTCATTCCCAACTTATATTGTAAAGGGTTATATAGTTAGTAAAATGAAAATAATAACTTTTTATTTAGCCACCCTGTCCTAAAAAACGCAATTGGAAAATTGTTGCCCTGTCTCTCTTGGGGTAAAAAAAAGGGGGGAAATCGTGTTTTCAAGTGCAATGTTCGCTGGGATATTAGAATTCTAAAATCGCTGCAAATGAGGAAAAGAGCAGCATAATGAACTTGTCGGTTAATTTAAGCGGTTAATTCTTTCAGCCATTTTGAAATCCAACCATCAAAGTATAAATACTGCACTTAAAAATAAATAGAATTTTTATGGTGTGGTCAGGAGGGAAATCAGTAAATGTGATAAACAAACAAAAACGAGGCCTAAGGGGTACCTACTCATAAATAATATACTAAAAAGAGCTCATCGGGTCGAACAGGGCTCCGTCATAGAAATTATACATTGAAAAAGCTTCCGCGAGTCAGAAAAGGTTGAGAACCGCTAAAGTAGAGCATCGATTATCCGAAACAATTGGGGACAGGGGGTGTTCGGACAACTGAACATTCATGGAACAAAATTGTTCCAGCGTCATACTAGGAGCAATATGGAACAAAGAAACAGTGAAATTAAACACAAACTGTATACATTTTGTATCACGTCTAACAAATTATAGAGAACTGACTAGTCTAGTTTGACAAGTTTAAAATACCCCTTCCCCCCCTCCCCCCTATTAAAGTAAAGTAGGCCTACAGTTCAGCGCTTAGACTCGTTTTTTTTTTTTGTTTTGCCGCTAAATCTCACAAACAACCACTTCATAGTCATCTCAAGGCAGTGAATTTGCCGACTGAAACGCTTTCGGTTAACCGATGTTTCGGTTGATCAGTGTTCGGATAATCGATGCTCTACTGCAGCGGTTCTCAACCGGTGCCCCACGGAGCCCTTGGAGCTCCTTGTGCACTCTCCAGGGCCACCGCGGCCGCTCGAGTAACATATAAAAAAAATAGTAAAATTGAAAAAAAATTTAATATTTTGAAATAGTAAAAATATATTAGTAGCTTTTATGAATAATTAAAAAATTGGCCTATACGGGGCTCCGCCATAGAATTTTTTTACTCAAAAGGGCTCCGTGAGTCAAAGAAGGTTGAGAACCGCTGCTCTACTGTATTCTGGTATAGGCCAATGAATGAATGAACGCCAGGGTCTCTGCCACCGGACTTACCCCGTTGCCGAGATCTCTTCTAGCCCAGCTTCGTGGCAGAGTCTGGAACAAAGTGAGTGTGTACACCTAACAGTCTGAGTGTGTAGCCAGTGTTGTGCCTGATATTTCAGCGCTGCCATCTATACTTCAAATTGTGAGTGAAGTGTGGTGATTGAATATTTGTAACGTTGTAGGCCTGTTGCTCTCTGTGGCGAGACTTTTTAACGGGGAGATCGGCTCGCATTCACGCCTTGAAGTTGGGAACCACAGGAAACCAACTTCAGCCGACCACCACTGTGGTGCCGGTGGGGTTCGAACTCGGATCCTCGCGATGCGAGTCCTTCACTATGACAACTCGACCACCACAGCGGCTTCTGGTATAGGTCAATAAACCACGGAATAAAGAAAAGGGTGACTAAAATTTAGCTATAAATTCTGAGAAAAGAGACATTTTGCGAATGACATAATATCTTAATTAAACTGATCTCAAAGGGAATTCCTAATATTTTCAAATTACCGAAAAATTTGAATTAACAATGGAAAAAAATTGAGTTAAATTGAATAATTAATTGAAAAAAAAGGAAACTTAAATAATAAAAGAATATAATATTTCCAATAAGAGATCAATCAATCAATCTATCAAAGTTCTAGACGAAGTATAAGAAGGACATTGCACTCTCCCAATCCTTTTTTCTCGGAGGGATATGTATCGATTTTTTTCCCCAATTTTTTTTTTCAATTTTATTTAAATGCAGATTTGAATATGAAAAAATAGTATCGGAAGTTTTGTATTTTTCTTCGATGTTGGTGGCGGGATTTTGTATTTTCGGCTAGACACCGGCTAGACATCGACCGACAATCGGTGGTAGCGGAATGAATTGTGTCTCTACATCGTCAGTCTCCCGTGAGTACTGAGTAGAGAGAGAGATATATATATATGTATATATATATGATATATTTTTTTTTTTTTGTGATAATATATATGTATAGTTCGTCTACCTTTGATGCATTGAGATCAGACATGGCTGATAATCATGGCCAGTTCGGATCAAGTCTATGTATGTTTAATGCGCAACGGTAATCGATTTCTATTTCTTTTTTTGTGCATCTGGGGACGATTGAATCGTCCCGAACGTTAATCAATTTGGTCGTTAGTCTCGTTTTGAAAAACCAATATCAAGTCAGCTTGACTTTAATGAAGTCCCTAATCGGCGCGAGTGATGAATCGACCATTATTATTAATGATAAAAGCATTCAAGAGTGCGTACAAAATTATCACAATATGCAGGGTATCCTGGAAGTGCGCTAATGCAGCCTTTATCTCATCAACCGCTCATCGTAGAGGTATAGTTTCAATTTAAGAAACGCTCCTGTACAAAAATTATCCTGTACCTGTTTCGAGAGTGAAAAAACAGTGTGTGAGAAAATAAAAAACCTAAATTTTTTATACGGTTCCCATACCCGTCCTCTAACTTCCAATTAGAAAGTTGTTGCCCTGTATCTGCTATGGTAAAAAAAATTCAATGTTTCTAAGTGCCATATGCGCTGAGATATTCGATTCAAAAATCTGAGAAAAGTCGGGAAAGGAGCATTTTGTATGTCTGTCAGCTTCTGCTGTTCTTTCATAACTTTTCTCCAAATTTTAAATTCAAATACCTCAGTGAATATCGCAATTAAGAACACGGGATTTCTTTTTGTTGGGCTCAGAAAAGGCAGGGCAACAACTTCCTAATTGGATGTTAGAGGGCAAGTAGCAACTGTATAAAATTAATATTTTTTATTTTGTGACGAACTTTATTTTCCCTCTCAAAATTGTGGTAAAGGGTAATGTTTTAACACCCCCGTTTAAAGCATTTTTGAAACTATACCTCTACGACGGACGGTTGATAAGATAAAGGCAGCATTAGCAATTGCGGGATACCCTGTATAATTTCGTTCTTTTAGAAATTCTTATCACTGGCATTCATGTTGCGGTCATAATAAGATGAAATATACTGGGTGATTGCTTATAATTCCCCCTTGCCGCATTTTACTGGAGGAGCATTCATGCTGTACGGAGGTATAGGCGTTAAAATATAAAAATTAACTTTCCATCGGACACCCTGTCTTCAAAAACCCAATTAGAAAGTTGTCGTCTCTTTCTTCTCTCCTGAGTCCAACAAAGAAAATCCCACGTTTCTAAGTGCAATATTCACTAAGATATTTGAGTTAACGAATCGGGGGAAAAATTGGGAAAGAACACCATAAATAAGGGAAAGATGCGTTGTCTGTAAGTTTTTGCTGTCCTTTCCCAACTTTTCTCTAATTTTTGAATTCAAACATCTTAGTGAATATTGCACTTAAAACAGTGGTTTTTTTTTTTTTTTTGCTGTCGGGAGAGATAGATCAACAACTTTACAATTGGGATTTTGAAGACAGGGCGTCCATATAAAAAGCCATGTGGATGACGTATCTGAGGTCTACACGTTATTAGGATACTTTTCCTAATTGGAAGTATGCATCTATGATCAACGGTTCACCAGTAAAATGTGGCCTGGGACTTTCCTTACTACTCTGTATAATTTCCGTTCCGTTGGAAATTCATATTATTTGGGTTTATGCTGTGATTATAATGAGATGAAATATGGGTGAAAATGAAACAGATTGCATTGTCTCGTGCATTCTGTGTCGCTTTGACCGATAGTCGTATCGATATCAATATTTGTATAAATACTATTCAAAAAATACGTGATGGTAGTAAATATAAAACAGTAGCTGTACGGTAGTGTGGGCATCGCGCTGGACTCTCATCACAATCCAAGTTCGAACCCCGTTAACGCACAGTGGTGGTCGGCTGAAGTTGATTTACTGCGGTTATCCAACTACAAGGCGTGAATAATCGGCCTCCCACTTGAAAAAGACCCCCCCCCCCCCGCAGAGAGCTGGCAGACCTACAATACGATATCAACATAACATGAAAATTCAAGCATTCCCCCCTCCACCACACACAATATAATCAGAATCATTTGATGTGACTTCTGAACATCCGACAATTTCTTCTGAATATTAGACAAAAATAAACTAGAGTGAAATGTAATAAAATGGTTATATGAATTTACAAAGCATTTATATGATATACCTTTCAATACTTGACAATAATCTATTTAGTGAATAAATGCATTTAATTTACATAAAATATTCTTACTATTTACGAAAATAATACGATGTCCCTGCCAACACTTGCACCAGTTAACATATTCTCAAATATGCAAACCTTGAAAAAAAAAATAACATACTAAACAATATAACACTATATAAAACAAAAGACTTGTAATTGATAAATAACACTTTATTAACAAAATAAAGATTGGTTTAAACAACTAGTTTCTGAACTAATTATCATATTTAATTTCTAATATTTAATAATAAATATAAAATTATACTGTTTATGTCAAAAAAATAGAGAATTGGTCTAGCTATTCTATCAATAAACACCAATTTTTGATCTTATCTGGATAATACATCGATAGATGACGCTCGAAAGAGATAAATATTATACCACTTGCATAAGATGTCGTATGTTAATTGGGTAATTACATCTTCGTCTTCCTCGATGCTACAATTTCCAAAAGGTAGGTCGAGGACCCCCCCCCCCCATTGGGTCCACAATAACTTGCTGAGGGTTTCGCGCTAAGAAGTCTAGGACAACTATTCCAAACGGAAAACAATATTTTATGCCCGTCCTCTAGCATTCATAATTTTTATGAAAATTAATGAAAATTATCGAAGTTGATCCTTGAAATTGGAATTTAGAGAAACTCGATCCCAAAACACGTTTGATCATGGTTCTCTGGCATCTAAATCCTACGGATATCGTTATATCCAGTCTGTAGAAATCATATTTGTTTGAGAGAGTTTAAACTACGTCGGCACATAAGGAGTCCATTCTTCATGTGAAATAATGATGTTAAGAAGTTCTGGTTATAAACAAATGATCTAATATTCCATCATCAGTCTTGACAGAACACATCAATCAAGTAGTAAGTATCATTACTTAGATTTTTCGCGTGTGTTGCGCATTATGCTCATTTCCAAAAACTTCATGAAGTATAACGTACCAAACACCAGTCTTGAATCTAGCGATGATAAGATAGATGGTTCACTTTAATTTTAGAAAATTTTACGGGATCATTTCAAAATAAAGTTTAAGTGTTTCACGGTTGATGACTGTGAGATCAAATTTTCTGTCCCGAACATTTTCACGGCACCCTTGGCAATGAGGCAGAATCATAGACCAGGAGTTCTTAACCTTTTGTATTCCACGTGCCAATAAACTCCCAGTGCCAATAAATTAAGATCGCTCCCTCCGTTACAAAATAATATGATATATAAGCATAGGTTTTTAACCACCCACCTATTGGGGTTTTTTCGGAAATATCTCGGGAGAAGGCATCAGCTTGATTGATAAAACAAGAAATTTATTGTTTTGTACTGAATATTATTATGTTGGGGGGGGGGGGGTCCGTGGCTATTTATTTTATTATCTTGGGAGTCCGTGGACTTCGTCTTATTTTCATGGTGGGTCCATGGCCTTAATCGTATTGATATAAAGAAGTCCATTGGACTTAAAAAGTTAAGAATCCCGGATATACATAGTAATGCAAAAACAATGAGTTAATTGTTTTTTCAATCAAGTTCATGAATCCAAAATATGTTTAAAGATCCCAAAATGTCCATGTTAGGAACCCCTGACATAGCCCAATGTTATTGCCTAAGTGTGACCAAATGATCACATCTTTTACGGGACTTCCTCGTATTTCACGGCATTTCCACTCACCCAAATTTTTTTTTTCAAAGCTGTCCCGTTTTTTTATTGTTTTTAACGAAGCTCTCTTTAATTCATTGTCTTCACTGAAATCCCGGTTACACTGATTAGAAAAAACTAGTAATTATTGATATAAATATTCAGCTCACATGCACACAGTATTTTAACTTTTTTTTTAAATGAAATGAATTTCATTTCATTGAATTTCAATGATTTTCAATGATTTTCATTTCATTGCAGATTAGAGACAGACGCGAGTAATTCGAAACTTGCGAGCATGGAGCAAGGGAGCCACCACTATAAATGTTTGCTACCTTTTCCGACACAACTCTGCCTCTTTTGAGGTAACGAAAGTAAGGTGCTTTGCATCAGTCCGGGGTTGTGAGTGGTTCTATCTATCTATCATTGCAGATTCATTGAATAGCTTAGCCTTTTATTCTCCGCCGAAATGAAATTTTCTTGATCACATCTGGGGATTTTATAACCGAGTCCCTTACCATGACAATTTTTTATAAGAAGCTTCTCTTACTCACAAAAGTCATTTATCTAAGACTCCCTTGCCCTAAAATCATTCACCCGCTGCTTCCTTTCTTTGATGATTTATTCACTAACTTGCTGTCCCAGTTGACCATAATCCAGCGGCGTTTTTCAGGTAGTAACAGCTGTAGCAAAATTCAAGTCTTGTTTTTATTATTATGTAGCCGCATATCTCAATATCTTAAATAGCAATTCCTTTATCAAAGTTTTCTTCCCCCAACTACCACCCATGATCAGCTGCGACGCACGGTTTGAGAATCACTACTACTACTATTTATCGTACATGCACCTCGTACACATTCCTCTGCTGAATTTCTAATAAATCGGTACATGCGGAATGCGTGTACTGAGTGTATGTTTTGACTAAGGTTACATACCAAATTCAGAAACTGAGAAAAGATGACGCATGTGCGCTCACCATTGGTAACGTCAATTTCTCCAATTTTCACAAAAAAGGCGCTACTACATATACAAAAGAACACCGTCACCACAATGGTTTCTCCCAACTAAAACAACCGCTTAGAAAGCAAAAAGAAAAGGCAAAAAAGATCTGCCTCCCTTCACTTTTAATGAATTGTTCCAACCATCTGGTCAGTTTTATTGCTTTTCCTGGAGCCTGACCAGAGGTTTTCTTGGTAACACCAACTGTAGTGCACGGCATTAGCTGTTGTTGAACAAACAATGGTGTTTTCAAAATGAATGTTTCGGTTTTCTTCTTCCAGAGCTGTTTTTCGGACTGTCTTTTTTCATATTATCCTAGTGCAAACTGCGCCATGAATGGCATCTGCCCTGCTTGGAGGCAACTTGAGTTCTTGTATCTAGGAATTTCGACGGTGTGATTGGTTTAAGCGTGTAAATGTGTTGAAGAAAAAACACACACACATAAAAACTCTCATGTCACACAAGGAAGAGACAATATATTTCAGAGTGAAAAAGTTTTTCCCAGAAAAAGAAAGAAAAAATACATAATTCTGGAACCCTGAAAAGGAAGTTAAAAAGGCGAATTTTCCAAAAAGTAGAAGGACATGTGGTAAATCTAAGTGTGATCGCCTAACGCAAGGGTGTTCAAATTTTTTGGGGAGTGCGGGCCACTTCATTGGTTTGGAAAGGTGTAGTGGGCCTTGAGTTATCTGGGAATATCCCAGGTTACTGGAAATGTGTCAGGTTACTGAAAATCACTTGAGTGATATGGCAATATGTCGCAGCAATTCAAACGATCTGGAAATGCGTCTCGAGTCACTTAAATGATCTGGAAATGCGTCTCGAGTCACTTAAATGATCTGGAAATGCGTCTCGAGTCACTTAAATGATCTGGAAATGCGTCTCGAGTCACTTAAATGATCTGGAAATGCGTCTCGAGTCACTTAAATGACCCTTAAATGTGTCGCGCGCCATTTAAATGATATGTGAATGCGCTGTTAGCAACTCATGTGACTTGAAAGCGTGCCACGAGCCGATTGAATGATCTGGGAATGTTCTCTTAGTCACTTGAATAATTTGCGAATGAAACAAGAGCCACTTAGGTGTACTGGAGGTAGGAACCACGGGTCGCTAAAATGGTTTGGAAATGTTCTTGGGGTCATTAACGTGATTCTTATATGCGCTGTTGACAGCTTAAATAATATTGAAATTCCCCGTGAGAGCAACTGCATTAATCTGGAAGCTACAGAAGCAATTCGGAAATGTGCCAAGAGCCAATACGTGATTTTATAATCTTTCATGGGTCACTTGTGGTTGGTTGTTTGTCAAATGACTCCGAGGGCCACATTTGGCCCACGGGACGTGGGTTGAGCGTGTGTGCCCTAACTAGGGCTACCAGACGTTCTCCTTTAAGAAGACATGTCCTCCTTTTTGATATCATTCCAAGCGTCCTCCTACGTTTCGGAGATTTTGACCTTTTGTCCTTCTTTTTGAGGTTGCAATTATTATATATTTTTTTCCACTTTGAAACATACGGTATACCTCTTCATTGATATGAATGTTTTTGTGGGGTTTCTCTCCCATTGACCAATAGGCGTCGAAAATCTCCGATTTTTTTATGCTTTTGCTATTTTTTAGCGCTTCTGTTTTATTTGGGAAAAATTGTGGCCGGTTTTTTTACTGGCCAGAGTTGTGGCGCCATCTATTGAGAAGAGTGACGTTACTAAGGGCGCGCAGGCATCCCCCTTTCTCAGTTTTCGAATCTAGTAACCTTAGCCCTAACGAATTCATATCGCCAGAGGTGTGTTTGTTTCGGGACCTTTCTGGTGCTGCCATATGTCTTCCATATTTTGAAGTTTTAGAAAAATCACTGCGAAAAATGGAAGCACGTCCGTTAAGAGAATCAGCACCTAAATTTCAATTCCCCGTTTGCATAAAACGACCATTGTCTGGGGGGGAAAAAAAAAACAATCATCGAACGATTCTTAAATCTCAGTATCTGAACACATCAGTCTAAGACTGGAGATAAAGCCAAGTTAATTTCGTGCACGATCCCCCTAGGCACTCTCAACTTCCTTTTTTTTAACATGGAAGAGCAGGTTGCCATGGCGAATCTCTCCTCATCACATCACGAGCTCGTCCCGATTAGATTGCTTCTTTATAAACACGGGGTAGTTAAAAATCATTAGGAAAGAGTAGAATGATGATGACAATGGCGAAACAATATGCGATTACGTCTAGACATTAAAGTGGGGAGAGAGAGAGAGGGGGGGGGGAGCGAGAGAACTCGGGGTAAATGACTTTAAAAATCTACTCAAATTGCTGCGAAACAAATTTTTGAAGGATTTCTCAAACGAGAGAGGCTGTTGCACAGCAAATTCAACTTATTCAGACAGCGTGTGAAATTACCAAAAAAAAAAAAAGGAAAAGGACCAAGCGATATCTCGTGATAAGAGGAAATTCAATTAAGATAATTTAAATTAATGATATAATAATTATTAATTTACTTTTGTGCCATCTAATTATTTCGTAATTACCAACATTATGGCCATTTTATTTGGTTTTGTAACATTGGAATCGTGCTTTAAGAGCTGCAATTATGAATTGATGACGATATTTTATTCATTTATATAACTTTTTTTTATATTTTATTCGTTTATAATTTTCTTCATATTTTTCCATATTTTATTCACATAGAAATTTTTCATATTTTATTCGCATAGAATTTTTCTCATATTTTCTCTTATTATTATTTGATAGACGTATCCTATCATAGATGAGTATATTCCTCTTTTCACGGATCATTTTTTTTATATTTCTTTGTAAAAAAACTATCTTGCCGTAAAGTTTACGGTCTTCAACTTTTTCCCAATCACGAGCACTGCCTGCACCCATCATCAAAAGGAGAGCACCCTCACGGCAAGTTTGACATACGAATGCATGAAATCCGGATGATTTTAATCCTTGAATGCAATTTGTAAAGGGTGTTTAATTGGGACGTTGATCAAGTGCTCACAAGCACCAAATCGGGCACATGCATTGAGCACGCTGGGTGCATCAGGGAGCACCGTGGTGCTCACGAGCAGCGGATTCAAGATGCCTGATGTAAACATATAAATAATATAATTAATCACTATGAATATAATCACTAATTTCCATCACTGATAACTCCAAATGCATTACTGACTTCAGCTTCATTGATCACTGATTGAGCAGGAAATTTTAATGATAATTAATCCTTTTTTATAGATTCAACTAATTTATTGTTAAATTTAGAAATTTATTGTCAGTAACTTGGTCAATCCTGTTTCCAAAAAGGAGTTATTGCTACAATTGACTGTTCTTCAACTCCAGTGGATGACATTTATTTATTTACATGTAATCTTAAAAAACACACGCAAAGCATGTAAAAATTGATGTAAAGAAAATTAGCCATATGCAAAACAAATTCACTATAATAAAAAATGAAAAATACGAAAATAAGTAGAAATGAGAAAAAGAATGAAAATTTTAAAATAAATTGAAGTAAAAACATAATTAAAATTAAAAAGTAACAAATGAATAAACATTAAAATTAGAGAAAATTCTAAAGGCATTGGAAAATAGTTAAATTACAGACATCAGCAAGACTTCATAAGATATTTTCGGTTCTTAAATCCTAAAGAATATTAGTTGGGTGAGTATGTAGCTTGATGACCAATATTTTACGGGACATTTTCTCGGTTTTGGGGTTTCCACTTTTTTTTTGTATAATCTTGTGTCTCTTTTTCTTCTAATGAAGTGCTCTCGAATTCGTTATGTTTACTGATATCGTGCATGAAGGTAATTTTCATTCAAATATCAAGAGTGAAATTTCTTTTGGTGCAAAAATTACGAAACAATACTTTAAGGTCTTCGCCGTGGTTGGGAACGGACGTGCTTTTATCGCGCTCCGCTCACCGAACGATAGAAGAAGTTTTATCCGAAACCGTTGCCGGGGGATTACCGAAGGATTATCCGTCACGTCAGTGCGCCATTTTGTCTCTTTCTTTGTGTTTTTCTTCGTTCTCGTGAGTTTTACTTAGCGTGTTGTTTATTTTTGGGTCATATTCTGCGGTGTTCTGCTTTTTTTTTCTAGCACACGTTGGATTGCGAGGTAAGTGGTTTTTTTCATTATATTGCTCGCAATTTTTTTAATTTTCGTTGTGTATTTTCGATCGACTTAAATTTTTTTTTTCTCGTTCGCATTTCATTTTCATTGAATTTTTGCCAGGTTTGTGTTTTCTTGCTTCTCTGTTCGTAGGTTTTTTGGACGTTAGTGTTAGCAAACAGTGTATATTTTTTCGAGGGTATATTGTTTCAATAGCTTTGTTTTTCCTTCCACTTGGGCCTATAGTTGTAGTGTTAGTGTGATTTCAGATAGTTAGCTGATTCTAATAAGTAAAAATTGTACTTCGTAGCTTAATACTTTTTTCAGAGTGTGTTCTATTCTTTATATACATATTTATTTTATTTATCTTATAGCCATTACAGAATCTTGGGCAAACGATGGGGATGAATCTTTCTTACACACCTCAGGATACGATACTTTTTGAGAAATAGATCTGATAGGAAAGGGGGTGGAGTGTTGATATACGTGAAATCCTGTTTGAAGGCTAGAGAGTGTAACGTGAAGAGAAGTAATATTGAAACCATATGGGTTGAACTTGAGAACAGCCGACGTCATAAACTTACTGTTGGGGTTTGTTAAAATCCACCGAATAGGGATCCAAACTACATCGCCAAATTGCATGATGAAATTTCCTACATGTGAAAGCGAAAGAGGGTTCTCATACTAGGGGATTTCAATTACCCGGGTATTGATTGGGGGAACCTTTCATCTGGAAATCAGTATGAAAGAGACTTTCTTAAATTGGTGCTCGAAAATTTTTTGTATCAGCATGTATCAGAAGCCACTAGGGGTACTGCTATTTTGGATTTAGTTCTTACTAGTTCTGAGGATCTAGTTGAACATGTTTCGGTGGGGGAGGAGTTTTCTTCCTGTGATCATCGTATCGTCAGATTTCATTGTAACTTTTCCTCGGGTAAGGCTGATAACAAAAGACTGGTTCCTTGTTTTCGGAGAACTAACTTTGATGTTTTGAGAGGAAGGTTAGCGGAAGTTTTCAAAGACCGGTTGGAATCAGTAGGGGTGGTAAGTCAATGGGAAGAATTTAGTACGAAGCTGTCCTCTGTTTTGCACGACGTCATACCCTTTGTTCGAAAAAAGCGTGTTTGTACATCGCACCCTCTATGGTTCACGGATAGCGTGCGCAACCTTTATCTTGAAAAGAAAAGAGCATTCAGAGAGTATAAAAGTGAATAAGGTGACCTATCATTGTTTATTCATAAAAGAAGACTGTTGAAGAAAGCGATAAGGGATAGTAAAAAGGAAGTTGAATCTAGGTTGGCAGATAACATTGGCTCTGACCCAAAATCATTTTTTCGATACGTCAATAATGGATGTAAGGGGACAGTTGGGCCCCCTCTCGATAGGAGGCTCTAGGGTAGAGAGCAATGTAATCATGTGCGTAGTGCTTTCAATGAATTTTTCGCGTCGATTTTTAATGGAGATAATGATATTATATATACGGGTGTTGCATGGGGTAATAAAACCCTAAACGGTATTCAAGTAGAAGACGTGGAGGTCCTAAATCTTCTGAGAAATGTATGTGCAAGCAAAGCGCCAGGACCAGTTGATATCTATCCCAGGGTCCTCAGGGAATGTGCTAATGAATTGTTAGGGCCAGTCGCTCAGATATACAGGAGTAGTGTTGCTGAGGGTATCGTCCCAATATATTGGAAACTTGCTAACGTTGTTCCGATATTTAAGAAGGGTAGTAGAGAAGCGGTGTCAAATTATCGTCCAGTGAGTTTGACGAGCTCCCTCTCGAAAATTTTGGAAATTATCATCAAAAGGCAGTTTGTGAAGTGGATAGACGAGAATAATGTATTGTCGGATAATCAGCAACTTTTTGAATATGTTTGAAGGGGAAGTCATGTGTAACTAACCTCCTTTGCTTCTATGATCACGTGACGAAGGCTTTGGGTAAGAGCAAAAATGTCGACGTTGTTTACCTTGATTTCCAGAAGGCATTCGATCGGGTCCAACATGGCAAACTCTAGAAGCGTTTACACGAGATTGGAATTGGGGGCAACTTGCTGAATTGGATAGAATCGTGGATAAGAGATAGGTCGCAACGAGTTATGGTGAACGGGGAATTCTCTGGTTGGACAGACGTCACCAGTGGAGTTCCTCAGGGAAGTGTCCTTGGCCCCATACCTTTTTCACTTTTTATCGATAAACTCGATCAGGGTATGGGATTACTAGCAAATTCGCAGATGATGTGAAGCTAATGGGGGTAATCGGGAATGAAAGCGATAGGGAGTTGCTCCAGACCAACTTAAACAGGATTGGGCAAATGAATGAAGCATGACGTTTAGCGTTGATAAGTGCATGGTAGCTCATTTTGGTTCGAACAACCCACGGTTCTCTTACGAGTTGAATGGTGTCACTATCCCGGATGCAACTAGGATCACCGATTTGTGAATTCTCATTCACGAGCGACTTAGGTTTTCTGAACATTGTTCAGCGGTGGTCAAAAAATCGAATAGAATGCTTGGTCTCATTTTCAAAAAGGTCTCTTCGCGTTACCCTGAAGTCATTCTTCCGCTTTTTCGAGGCTTAGTTCGTCCTGGACTGGAGTACGCTGTAAGGTTTTGGAGACCATACCTACAGAGGGACATAGACTTGGTTGAAGGGGTGCAGAGAAGAGCTACGCGTGTCCTTATTGACACACAGGGCTTTAGTTATGAAGAGAGACTTCATTTTTTGAATATGTTTACATTTGATGAACGCAGGTGTCGAGGAGATATGATCGAAGTGTTCAAAATTTTCAATGGGATGGATAGGATGGACCATGAACTTTTAGTACACCGCCAATCGACTGCTTTTACAAGGGGACACCAGTATCGATTGGTGATGGACAATGCAAGGGGACACCAGTATCGATTGGTGATGGACAATGCAAGGGGACACCAGTATCGATTGGTGATGGACCATGCAAGGCTATGGTGTCGCAGGGAATTTTTCTCTAATAGGGTTGTTAATAAATAGAATAGCTTACCCCCGGAGGTAGTAAATTGTAACACAATTGACACGTTTAAAAAGAAATACGATAAACATGTTGGGGTAAATCGTAAAACTGTCCATACTTGGAATAAGACAACCATAATTATTCTTTATGGGCATTGTATAATATTTTATCATGTGTATATATTGTTTATAATTTTTGTTAATTGCATTTTTAATTACGTTGCTGTATTTTTGAAATATATGACATCCATATTTTTATGGGAATCTTTTTATCAGCCACCTCGTTGGGCATTTTGCCTGTTGTGGCGTTGTATTTGTATATTTGTATATTTAATTAGGGCCTAAATTTTGTAATAAAATCTAATTAAAGAATTTTTAAAATTGAATGAAAAAAAAATTCATATATTCATTTTTTTTCATATTTTATTCATGTATAAAATGTTTTACATTTTGTTCAAAAAGGAAATTTTTAATACATTTTATTCATATGTAAAACGTTTTCGTATTTTCATAAATAAAAAATTCACATTTTATTCATACATGAAATTTTTCATATTTCTTTCACATTTAAATTTTTTCATACTTTATTCATACATGAAATTTTTCATATTTCTTTCACATTTAAATTTTTTCATACTTTATTCATACATAAAACTTTTCGTATTTTATTCAGAAATGAAATTTTCATATTCCATTGGGAAATAAAATTTTTCCCAAATTTATTCATATATAAGATTTTTCATATATAAATGTATATTCTTTTTACCGGATCGTTTTTTTTATACTTCTTTGTAAAAAAAAACAAAAACAAAATCATCATGTGCCGTATAAAAATGTAATTAATCAATATGATATTAATTAATTATAGTATTTAAAAAATATTTAATCACTAATTTCAACATTAATAACTCCAAATAAATTTTTACTCCAGCTTCACTGATCACTGATTGAGCATAAAAATATACAGAAAAATGTATCCAATTAAAATCAACTTACACATAAAACTATTTCCTTATTAGAAACATTTCAGAAAGTTTAGAAAAAAAGTCAGTTTCACTGTCTTTAGTTATTAGTGACGAAATTAATTCAGATAAAAATTCAACTTAATTTGAGTCAAATGAGATTTTAATTTTTTGCTCATTAATCGAATCAAACGGTTTATATGTATATCTGTTTATCTGTAATTTTTTCTTTTATTAAAAAAAACCCCATTTTTTGTACTTCAAATTAATAGTTTTTATTAAATTTTAAGTGATAATTTTTTTTTCAAAATTCACTGAAGAATAAATTATCAATAAATTCATTTGTTTCGTAAATTGTATATTCAAGGGTGTTGTATATAAAGGGAAACTAAAAAGTCTCCTTGTATTATATATAATTATATAGCCTTGTTTTAACAAAAATTTGGACATTCCAGTTTCTGCCTCAACGACGGGGTCGTCTTAAAGCAGGGATTCACAACCTTCGTCCCGCGGGCCAAATGTGGTCCGCAGAGAGCTTCCATTCGACCCGCGAAAGTTGTTCTGGTAGAAAAGTATCAATACACACATCATGATAAATGCGTACGCCGACCATATATATTCTTCATAAAGGAAAACGTAATCGATAGGATAATGCCAATAAATTGTCAAATGCAAGTTAAGTTGCCCAATCAGTGAAAAAAAATTGTCAAAAACAAGTAAAACTGCCCATTACAGCCAAAAAGAGAAAAAAAAAACAGTGAAAGGCAACTGAAGTTGCCAATTATCGCTAAAATTGCTAAAAATTACCAATGGCGGAAAATAGAAGGCTACTGCAAGTCTCAATGGTTGAAAATGCAATTCAAATAATCGTTCATACAAAAAACATACATGTATGTTTGACGAACATTTTTATGTGTGAGATGAATATATTATTATATGACTGTAATTATAATTATAATAGAGTCATAATTATCATAATATAATTCATAAGTCTGAACATAATCTAGTCTGATTCTTAATTTCAGAAATTAAGGCTCATTGAAAATAAGAGGGAAATGGGATATTTCATAAAAAAGTTTGGATGGCTAAAGTTATGGGAATGTCCCGTAAAATCCGGTTCGTATGGTCACCCTATGTATGCAACATTCTACATTCTGGTCCGCGAGTGACAGAAATACCGCATATCTGGCCCGCAGACTGAAAAGGTTGCGTGCATCCCTTTCCTAAACCATTGGTCCCACCAGGAATGGACCCGGTTACTCCTATACGTAATGAGATCGGATACCATGAATTTGTAAAGAGAAAGCGAGCATGTGAATTGATAAGATGGATATCCTTCCTACTCTGTGAGAGGTTCCGTGAGCGATATGACTTATGTCACCTCTGTGAGAGTCACATTACTGTCATCTTTCACTCAGATTGCCAAGCAGTCAAAGATCTACAATTCAGAGCCGATTTCAAAGCTTTGCACTAATTACTGGCGACAATATCGGATAGACAATCATTGTTAATGATTTTGTTAGACGGACAGTCATTATTTAGTGGCATCGATGAATGGAAGCTGTTACTTGATCACATAATGAAGCAGATAGTTGGCAGCATTAGAAAGAAGATAAGCAGTTGTTGTATTTTTTATTGACATCGGACAACAGACAACCATCATTTCGTAAAATTGAGGAATGGACACTGGATAATTTGGTGACATTAAATAAGTATATCAAGAATAAGATTATTTCGAGGCATTTGCCAGTTGTTGGTCGTTGCCATTGAGGATGAACAGCAGTTGAACAGTTGATAATGAAGGATGAACAGTCGTTTGTTGGAGGACGAACAGTTGTTATTTTGCAGCATTGGAGGATGGGCAATTGCTGTTCAGCGCAATTGAGGATATACAGTAGTTATTTGGTGGCACTGGACTTGGGTACAGTTGTTATCAAGCGCAATTGAGAGAGGAAACACAAGTGTTATCTAGCGCAATTGAGGATAGATACACAGTTTTATTTACGGCATTGGAGGAAGAACAACTATTTGTTGACATTGGAGGAAGAACAGTTATTTGTTGGTATTGGAGAATGAACAGTTGTTATTTGACGGCACTGGAGGATGAAAAATAGTTATTCCGTGCAACTGAAGATGGACAGTTGTTATCTGGTGGCATTGAGGGATGAATGCAGGAAGGGCTGTCATTTTTGGTGCTATTTCAGTGGGATTTACGGTTAATTGGTGAATTCGATATTTTATCTGCTCGCCAAGGAGAACATTCTGTCGAGATTTTGCACTCATTAGCAGAAATCTTCTTCGTGACGGAGCGTGTTCGTAATCCGGGGAATTAAAACACCCCAGACTAAACCAATCTTCAACATCAATATCTGGAAAAATAAAAAAGAAGTCCTTAAATACTTTTTTAAACTTCAATCAATCTCATGCTTGAACCTCCACAACGAATATTTACGACATTTTCCACATTCTTACGCGGATTTAAAAAAACAAAACAAAAAAAAAACCGGAAAGTAATTAACATGAATTAGCATTAAGAAGATATCCCAATAGGGGAGTAAAAAAAAAGTGAAAGGGAAAAAAGAGATAATTTAATTTATGCCAATGAAAAACGTATCAAGTAAACATGAACGGGGAGAGAGAGGGAGAAAATCAAATAATTTCTATTGAAATCATTATCCCAATATTTTTAAGCTAAAATTGTATGTGTGTCTGTACGTATAACAGGTAGCGCCCCCGCGTTAGGTATTTCGAAACAAACCAGAGGATGGATCAATATCGCTAGGGGCAACGGCAAGGTCGAACGGAAAAGGCTCCGGTCACGTGGTCCAAAAAATGATGATGATGATTGTGAGGGGGTGGGGGGGCGGGATATCCAGTCCCTCCCCCCCCCACACACACACACACACTTCCACTCACCCTTATACGTGTGTAATCGTTTCGTGTTATCATCGAAGAGAGAGAGATGATAATGTTATTCATGACGCCATTGAACAAACACTCGATTCCGCCATTTATAAAAGACATTTTAAGTATCGTATAATATATGATACGCGATAGGAAAATGGCTGTTAGAAATGCTTCGTTTGTTCCATATTTATTCGAGAATTTATTTTATAAAAATTGTCTTAGTGTTAGGATTAGTCCTTTGATTATTATTGATGATTATTTTCTGAGCTATTTCAATGCTAGAACTATTCATAAATAGTTAAATATTTGAATATTCATTTACGATTGTTTCAAATCGTTTTTTAATACAGGGTGGTTATGAATGAGTTGACACTATTCAGACGTATGTGGCGCCCATTCTGATGGATGTGTTTTGATGTAACTCGGTATGGGGTGTATGTGTGTATCGACCATAGGGAAAAGCAACATTTAATAATAAAAACAAGTTCAATTTTTGACTAACAGGTGTAAAAGTGGCGCTTTTTTTTATCGCCGTTATATTTTTCTCCATGATCCAAATAACGTATACACCGAGATTCAATGAAATACGCCAAAAACAGCGGGCGCTTTATGGATCGGAGTTTTTAGTGTCGGTTTAATAACACTGACACCACTCCAACCCATGTAGCACCCGTTGCGGGCGACGTATTTCATTGAATCTTGGTATACATGTTATTTGATCATTTGGTCATTTCGTCACACCACTGCAATTTTCTGCACACACGAGAGCTAATTAGACACCGGAATCTACTACAATTTATTGCCGATGCTGAATGGCAGCATTATATATATATATATATATATACTCGAGGGGTTGGTGCTCTATCCCCTCAATGTGGAAACTCCCTGCTATGGCAATCTTTTTCTGTCATCTCACCGTTTTTCTTACGTCAGGAAAATTCTGACAAGGACTCACCGAGTATCGAACTTGCGACGCGCCTAAACATCCTTTGGTACTTAAGGCGAGCACCTTATCGACCTGGGCTACAGAGCGCCCTGTTTAGATGTTATTTGGACCATGGGAAACGCGCAACTTTCTTTACTTGGGGGTCAAGAATTGGACTATTTTTCTATTGAATCTTTCTTTTCCACCCATGGGCCATATATCCTATATACAGGGTGTTGACTTGAAGTGACGACAAACTCATAGGGGTGATATCAAGCATCAAGAACAAACACAAATAACCATAGAACATGGTATCGTAAACCACGTTTAGTTGGTGAAAATCGCAGAAATACTTATGAAGGGTGTGACGTCGAGTGGGATTAAAAGGTCAATAAAATAAGTAGAAAAAACATTTATTTGACAGCATGATTACAACACGGCCTATGGTGCACAAAATAAAGTAAAATAATAAGTGCAACATCTCCTGTGATCATTTCTCTTCGTCTATTTTCTGACATTGAACTGTGCTGCACAAGCTGTATTGTAATCAATGCTGTCAAATAAATGTTTTTTTCTACTTATTAATGTTTTTTCCACAACTCGACGTCACACCCCTTTATAAGTATTTTTTGCGATTTTCACCGACTAAAAATGGTTTGCGATACCATGATCTATGGCAATTTTTGTTTCTCTTGATGCTGAGTCCCTTCTCAGATGAGTAAGTTTCGCTAATTTCTGAATGGCATATTCCAGTGAGGAACAGGTCCTGATCTATCGCTACAGTTGTGGCGAGAGATTAGTCTACGACTGCTCTTTACATCCCAGAGTCCCGTTATGTCCGAACTGTGTTTTTTTTGAAGCCAACTGAAGTAGTGAATTTATGTATATTGGAGATGCTGCCATCTATCACTCAAATTAAAAGTAAAAACTGCAGAATCTAGTGTTTTTTTTATGAGTATAATTTAAGTGTAAAAAGCTAGTCTCTCTTTGATGAGTTGATTGCTTGTTCATTTAAGCTCACGGACCCTAGAAATCTCCCAAATAACCCCCAACAGTTTCGTGGACCCCTATAAAACTCCTGTTGCCATGGTACCGAAGTCCACTGGACATGCCCACGAATGTGCAAGCCTGCAGCGCATATAAAAACTTACGCCTACCTTCTACGCATTTCTGATGTAACAACAACCTCGTACGTATGTTTGTGGGGTAAGTTAGCAAACATTCTACGCATTTCGAGAGATACGCAAGCCTCCTAGGTATTTCAAGAGGGTACGCAAGGCCCATACGCATGCCTGGGATTAGATTGCCACCCTACATGTTTCTTGAAATTTCCCCCTATGGTCACTGTACTTCAAGGAGTCCGCACACATTCGACGAGTTTCTGTGGGTGCGTACTGGCACGCCTCTGCAGGCATTAGAAGGGGGTACGCAAGGCTCCTACGCATTTGAAATGTTCTATGCGCAGTGAGAATGGAAGGTAATATTTTTGCAGACATCTCGTATTCTCTAATTACATATACGTCGCATTTATTCGAAGATATTTATTTCTCATTAAGAAGTATAATTCCAGAATTTAATTTTTCTTTTGTACGTGCCCAGAATATTTTACATTCTTTTTTCATTCTTTTTTATCCCAGTAAGAAACAATGATCCAGGTGTTCATGGACCATGGACACAATATTGATCACCGTTGCCATTTCATCCGACGTAAAGTTTTCCCTTTTATAAAATCATGAGGAGCATTAAATTTTCACGCCAAGATATAGACAAAACAAGAAAAAATTGGAAACGTTACCCCTCTTCTTATTATTTGATAGAGAGACGATCTTTCAAGATTCTTGTTTGTGGTTAGGGAAAAAAAGGAAAAGATCGAAGGAACCGAATTCAATCGTCCAATGCGACGATCCTTTGTTAAGAATGGCCATTAGGAAACGGGGGGAAAAAATGTCCGGATCGAAGAAACTCAATTATCGAATGTTTCACAATTAATTGGTTTTTCTTATTGTTTCTGAATCTCGAGCATCTAATCAACGATTCCGCAACTGGAAATGCAAATTAAAGATTTTTTTTTTCGTTTAGACTTGTAATATACGAAATATTTGAGTCTATCGTCATTTATTTAAGCATTTTTATTTACCAGTATTTTTTTACCGTATATAAATGATTATTTTGTCGGACTCTATTCTTGTGTGTTTTATTGAATTAGGAATCGCCTAAAGCAGTGGTTTTTAACCTGGGACTATATGGTCCCCTTGTGCTCTTGGGATATTCTAAGGGGGCCACGGGCGAAAATCAGAGGACAGGAGAGCAACAGCAAGTGTTGAGGGGGGGAGGGCACAGAGAGCTTTGAAGAATTATAGCTTTCAGCGAAATATAGTGGGAAGAAATGTGACTATACTTTCAAAATCAGAGACCATGCCGATCTTAGTCCATGTGGGTATGGCCATATGTGGCATAGTGGCCTCATATCCACAGAGGACCTACATGATGAGATCTGGTACTGTGATTTTCGAGTGTAAGTATTATGTGAATATGTAAGCGCTGTTTCTACTAGCTACGTATGAGTTCCTAAGAACGTCACTTTTCCGTGATCATATGGTGGTGTGAAAAAGAGGTGCATCACATAGTGCATAAAACTCTCCGCAAGAAGGAAGCTCACTGAGCTCTAGCCCAGGGTAAGTGCGGACTCAAGGTGATGTTGAGAGCTCAGATTTATCGTGTAGATCCATTTGATCGTCCCGTATTTCATTAAGATCTATATTTTTCTCGTACAATTCTGCTCTTTGGAGGGATGATCATCCACCATCTGGCCTTGCCCAGGGTTCCAGAGCACGAGTTTATTTATAAATTTTTTGTTCATTACAAATTTAGTTTAGATTAAGTTTAATTCAGAAAAAAAGAGAAGGGAGAAAGGATCGTACCATTGGACGATCGAATTCGGTTCCTCCGATCTTTACCGTGTTTTTCTTTTCAGTTCAATAAGTAGCAAAAGTTTCGCAATTGGATGAGGCGAGGGGGCTAGATAAGACGGGGAGTGGGGACGAAAAGAAGATATGGGTCCAAAGTGGGCCTTGGACTGAAAAACGTCGAGAAACACTTGTCCCGTTTTTTCTTCTGCATTTCCAACGAAGTAAACATGAATTGTTACTTCTTTTTGAAATGTGAAAAATTATTTTCTCAACTTACAAGTTAAAAAACGAATAATAATCTCACATATCTATTACGATTTTTAAACTTTTTCTTTTCGTAGAATTCATTTTCAATCCCCGGTAATTTCAGGTAGTGATTTATTTCCAGCGATTGCTGATTTTTCAGTGATTTTCAGCAATAATTAGCAAGTTCGCACGCCTTCGGCATCATTTATAGCGGCAACAAGCGATTTCCCGTATGTTTCTCGAGGAAATAAGAGTCAGTTTATGACGGAGCCCTTTACGTCTGATGTCTGGGCCAAATTAGATATAACTGTCTAAATTCAGTTCAATTCCATTTTTAAATGTTCAATGAATAAAATGAACAGGACCCGTTATATACTTTCCCGTACTTTCAACGAAGCCTACAGAAATTTAAATTCTTTACTAAAATCAAGGATTAAATATTTGCCATTTTTTTCTTGAATTACATTTCACTCCACTGCTATTCGCAGCAGCGCTTGAATTTGCAGCCGCTTGGAAATTTTTTCGTGATTTCAGTCGTAATTGGCAGTTTTGCGTGTCTTTGGCATTATTTTTGATGGCGATTGGCAATTACCCGTATTTTGCCGTATTTAAAATGATGGTCGTATTTTTCTAGACCGCGGAGCCCTTGGGGCTCCTTTTTCACTCTCCAGGGGCTCCGCGGCCGCTCGAGAAAAAAAAAAAAAAACCAGTAAAAATTTAAAAAATTATTATAAATATTTTAAACAGTAAAAATAAAATCAGTAACTTCGGTGGACAATTAAAAAATGGGCCTACGGGGCTCCGCCATAGAATTTTTTTACTACAGAGGGCTCCGCGAGTCAAAATAGCAGTCAAAATAGCGAGTCAAAACTCCGCGAGACAACCATAATATTCTTTATGGGCATTGTATATACTATTTCATCATGTGTATAAATTGTTTATAATTTTTGTGATTGTGTTTTTAATTGGGTTGCTGTATTTTTGAAATATATGACACCCATATTTGTTATGGGCACCTTTTTCTCAGCCTCCTCGTTGGGCATTTTGCCTGTTGTGGCATTGTATTTGTATTTGTATTTGTAAAAAAGGTTGAAAACCGCTGTTTTAGAGGATATATGGTCAGTTATATATGCACTTGTTTTATCCGAGTTTTTTATTCCAGAATTTTATTTTTAGGAAAGTAAATGGCGTCTGAATAAAAAAAAGGATTGTTAAGGCCATTGGCGTACGCAAAGGGGTTCTAACTCCCCCCCCCCAAGCCGAGATTATAGTGTTATTTTGCAGGAAAGAACGTAACCCCCCCCCCGCCCATTGAGAAGAAAAAAAATTGAAACCCCCCCACCCCTGAGAAAATTCTGCGTACGCGTGCGCCTATGGTTGAGGCTATAACCTTACCTGCGGGACTAAAACAAACTGGTTTTTCTACTACTGAAAGCAAGCAGCCATTATAAAAAAGAAAATAAAATGAACGTATTCATACGCCATCTATACGGAATTCTAGGAATTTTAAAGCATCGTCAATACATGACCTGTCCATCGTCTATAAGCGATATAATATTATAAATATTAATATATTATATACAATTATTTTTATAGTTTTTTCTCTCAAATTTCACTTTTTTCTTTTCGTGTTACCACACATGGAGCTAATAAAATACAGCTGCTATGTATAGACACGTATCACAGGTTGGCGATTAAAAAAATGGATTTGGCTCCCACTGGGCCGTCTTAAACACATCGAGCTTTGGCCAGGGATCTTCGGCCACTTCATGGCATGACCGGCCAACGCCCGAATCATTTCTGCAATTCCGACTTCGGTCAAAGCTTTTTGGCCAATTTTCGAATTGGCTGATGCCATCGCGAATTGGCCGCACTTCGGGCTTTGACAATAAGGAATAACACATGTACACGAAAACTTGTCTGTGAAACCTGTAGACAACTCCTCACATTGGACGGTTTTGAATGGAATCGGCCATAATCCAATAACACAGAATGCCCACTTACTTCATCTATAAATCTTTTATTAATGATTATTTTAAATCTTATGATTATAAAAAAAATCAGATACATATACAATCTTGTATTCTAATCTCTCTCTTATGATTTCTTTTTTTTCTTCTCTTTTTTGTATTTCAACTTGGACGGATTTTGATGGATGGGCGTCGTGGGCGATGTGTTTCATGGATTCGTGGGCGTCCAACTAACAAGGAAAGGGTCCAAAGGTGCCATCCTCAAAAAGTTATGGAAAAATTTCTGTATATTTTCACACCCAGAAACACATAAAAACAAAAAATTAGCGGCCGAATGCTACAGAAAATTTTTAAAACTACAAAAAATGATTAAAAATGACAACAGTTGACTACTCATTAGCTCTCACGCTTTTTGGCGATATCTATAAGAAACTTCTTTTTCCTCTTTTCTCCAGCTTTTTTTTTTCCTAAAAATTCATATGTATTCCCCTGGAAACTCTAAAAATGCCTCTATTTTTTCCTCTCTTTCTCTGTCTGTGCTGTATCTAATTTTGTGTTGTTTGAATGCCGTTGTCCTAAGACTTTAGGGCTGCGGGATTTTTAATGTCCTTCTTGGCTTCTATCGGCGTCCAAAATATTAATATTTGTGATTTTTTTTGAGTGACCCATAATAATTCCGCCAGATACTTTTGTGCATATTTAAATGAGTAGGATTGGTGGTAATTTTTTGGAAACTTTTTGAGGATGACATCTCTGGACCCACTCCTTATTAGACAGGTTTTACAGTACTGTATATTATTTCCCTGCTTCTGTCTGAAAAGCTGCGATATTCAGTTCAGGGTAAGCCAATGAAAGGAAAGCAGAAAATACTTTTTTTCCCCAATCAACAAAGCCACATTACCACATTTTTTGGCAAAATTGACGTGAAAAAAATATTTTGTGTTTTGCGTATAAGAAAAATATTGAATGTGATAAGGATGAAAAACACTTATCTGAACTACACTGATCCCTTTCTCGTTTTCCCCTAGTGGTAAAATAAAATTCCATTTTTGGCGACTTTCTGCAGGGATAAAGTCACTAAAACGCACTAGGAAAATGAAACAGCTGAAGGGTAAGTTTATTTGATGGAATGGAACTTTGACAAACATAAGGATTCTTTTGACAATCTGAAACGACGACTATATAAATAGAAAGCAGATCGGAGACGTGTATTGATATATTTATTGAAAGACTAACTCATGCCCGATAACTCCTCCATTTTTTCCTCTTTGAGTGACGTATCTTCGATGTGTTATCATCGATCGGGGGAATTAGTTATTCTTAGCAATTGGCTCTTAAATATCGATTCTCCTTCGATTGACTTGAAATGAATTGGCTTATTTTCAACGATATGATGCCGACAAATAGCGAAAGAAATACAGAGAGAAACCGATATAACTAAATTTATTCTGTCTTTTCTTTCTTTATCCTTAGTTTTCTCTCTCTCAATTACTTTTCCATCCTTATTTATTGTTTTTACATACAATTAACGACCATGCGTTGCAGTTATACGACCATACAAGTCTCAGATATTTTCGTACAACGAGTATCTTGAATACTTTCCTTTGGATATAGCGACCGCCGTTTTTGACTGAACGATGGAGTCGGTATATAAGCGGATGTGGGCTCCTTCAACGAAATGGGGGGGGGGGGGAAGTGATTCATCGATGGTATACATGGTGAAGACGAAAGCGAATTTTCCCCTCCACTGCTGAAGTTGGTTTTCTGTGGTTCGCAACTTCGAGGCACGAATGCGAGCCGATCTCCCCGGCAAAAAATCTCCCCACGGAGAGCAACAGGCCAACAACGAAACAATTATTCAATCATTCCTCACTTCACTCATAGTTAGAAAAATTGATGGCAAATGACAGCACTACACATAACAAGCATTACGTAGAAACAAACTTCGCGTTAGGTTTGCAACACGTACCCGTGCATTCCAGCATGTACCAATCCGTTAGAAGTTCCGCAGAAGAATATGGACGAGGTGCGTGTGGTATAGTAGTAAACCCCATTGCCGTCCTCTTGTGCCGGCCTATTTGGTCGTTATAACAAGCATAAACTGAATATATATAGTCGACGCCACATATTAAAATCTAAAAAAATGTTATCATCCGGGCATTCTAATCGTTTGTGGATACAATTAATTCACGGACGGACCAATATGATAACGTAGTAAAAATTCGTTTATAATTATCGAGATTTAGGTTTATGTTATAATTTTTTTCCCCCGTTGAAAGTTTTCTTCCGCATTATGAAGCTAAGGTTTAGCTAAACTTATTCCCCCCGTAAGTTTTCGTAAGAGGCTGCAAGACTATATTAGAAGCCCCCTCTCTCTCTAGGAGATGTTCTCTCCTTCCTCCCATGTTCACAAACATTAATGTCGTAATCAGTTTATAGTATTCGCTGTGATCCATGCACATGTGGAACTGCTTTTGCAATAGTCTTCCTGTAGTGGAGGCAAATTATTAAAAAAACGTGCCATTTCTTCAGTTTTTTTATGTTTCTTTCAGTTGACCAGATTCAAATTTCTATATTTCCGAGAGACTTTCTCAAGGGATCTATGAAACGTATTGTACTTTGAAAAAATATCCCGATTCCTTGATATGCACTAAACAATTTCATTCTAACGTCTCCTAACGTTTCCTAATCCCGAAAAGCAGGATTTTGGCTCAGGGGGGGGGGGACTCTATTTTAGAATGGAAGGAACAAAAAAATTGGAATGAGACAGAATGTGCGACCAATTATGTGGGAAGGAAAAACAATGTCATCCCGTTTTTCCAATTCCAGTTTACCATACATCCCGTTCGAGCAAACGAGATGTATGTTCACCATACTCGGAAACGGGACTCCTCTCAGATACAGTTAACATTCCGTTATTATTACCAGAACATCCAACTCCCGATGTGATCACATTAAGCGACACATGGACACTCTATATCGTTTTTTTCTAAAATTCATTTCTTTCGTAAGTTTCCATTCTCTTTGCCCGCGTATCCACAGTCATTCCCAATTGTTATCAAATTCACCATTCATAATTCCCTAGTGTAATTACACTAGTATATTATACATAATCATCGGTAAAAAATTTCAAATATTTATCAAACTAAACCAGGTATGCTTGGCTTTAGTTTTATGTATAATCACTGGTTAACGTGACAATTATTACGTTTATCAAATTTACTAACGGCATTTGGGCATTATGCATAATCATCGGTGAAAACGATAATTACGTATACTTACCGAGACGATTGGCGATTACGCATAGTAACAGACTTATGACATTTGCCGTAACACTTACAGCTCACCATTCATTCATTCTTCGCATCTAGCACTCATGACTCTCATTTTATTTCATTGCCCAGGCAGTTGGAGCGAAAGGTAGAAGGCGTGCCACAAATAACGTGACTCGACTGCGTATAATATATAGTGATAATTTCGTTGTGTTAACATGCCACCATTAGAAGATCATTTTCCATGTTCCTTTCTGGTGGTCAGTTTTTAGTACCTGTGTAAGGCACTCTTTTGTGATGGATAGTTACTTTTTAAAAAGAAGAACTATTAAGAATTTTTAGAAATATGTACACACACGCGGCTGTACTCCATTTAATCCTCGTTAGTTTGGTATCCTTTGTGTAAAAGGAGCTTCACAAAGAGGATTTAAAATGATGACAGCGAATATGATGGATAGAAGTTCACTTTCGCCTTTGAAAAATTTTCCTTTTCTTTGAGGTAAAATATGAAGTTGCTCTAAATAAATAAATAAATGATTTTCGCTACCTTTTCATATGCTTTGATCTATTCAAAGAGAAATCTTTGTACTTTTTTTTTTATGGTGGTAAGAAATCGAAATACGCAACATTTAATTTATACAGGGTGTCCTGTAAGCGCTAATGCGACCTTTATCTCGCGAAACGCACGTTTTAGCGCAGTATAGTTTCAATTTAAAAAATTCTCAAAAGACGTTCAAAAATTACCCTGTACCAGTAGTGAGAGTGAAAATATCCGTGAGCTATCCGAGTTAATCCGTTTAAGCGGACGCGACTGGCAAAAAAAAAACCAACCCTGTTGAGAGTTAATCCTATAAAAGGGATTCACTGTATTTTATAATTAACATGATATTTCAACAATGACAGTCATCAATACCGATCTCAACACTACGCTAATTATAGTAATAATAATTACAAGTGCGATGTGAATCGTGAAAAAATCCCATTCAGATTTATCAGATTTAAAATGAACCACCAAGAATAGTCACAGATAATAACTTCATATAATTTAAATGATAATAACTTAAATATAAATTCCTGGAATCATTAGAGGGGGTTGGGGGAACTTGATCCGATTAAGTGCCATTTCTCCGAAATGGTATTAGACTTCATATTTCTGCATTTCGTTCTTATGGAGTTTCCTGGAAGAGGAATTCTCGAGCTAATCTAATTTCCATCAGAGGATCCGAACCCCCCCTCTTTATATTATATTATATCTACAGTAATAGTTATACTAATGATTAGTAAACTCGAGTATTGCCTCGGAGAATATCCCGCATGTTATTCGGGACAATGGCTGAACAGGGATCGCACAACTAGTATCATATAATATTTAGTATATATCATAATATACGACAAATCTTCTCCGTTAACAATTTCTCCGAGTCCACGCATCCTCTCGAGATCCCGTCCTCCCTATCTCTCTATAATATACATACAGTGTCGTCGAAAATTCTCAGACATAATCTTTTTGCTTTTCGGCGGGATCCATGGAAACGGCGAAGTTTCATATCTCGGTTGCTAGGCAACCATTTAACCCAATCCCTACCTCCTCTATCCCGGGATTTTTGTTGTTTTTTTTTTCCTCTTTTCCTATTTCGTTTTCCGTGGATTGATATTTTCCTCGGGACAAGATATTTGCGGATTCCGGGAATCAAAATACGTTGTATTTTTTTTGGTGTTTTATTTCCTCGGATGAAGACGTAGGAGTTTTATACTGTATATACTGCTGTTATTTATTCTAAGTATCTTGGGATTTTAACGAGAACTGTTCTGTTTGTTAAATTAGTTATTTGGTTTCTTTTTTGAATAGAATATTGGATGAGAATGAAACGTTTTGGTCTTTTTATAAAGATATTCGTTGCATAGAAAAGTATGTTGTGCGATCTTGTATGCTTGGAAGAATTTATTGGGGGGTTTCTTGGAATTTTTAACTGGAACGGTGTTTTGAGAATTGTGTGTGTGTGTGTAATCTTGTCATTCCACGAAGAACTAACAGTATATTCATCCTATATTTGACTCTTTCATATTTAATGTTTTAAGTTATGCATAAGCCCGACTGAATGCGGTAATGGAAGTGTTGGCGACTTTTTGAACCGCCAAAATGATGATAACGGCCTGATTACGAGTTGCCAAGGAGTAACTTCGCTTTTCGTGTTGATCGGAATCATTATTATGAAAAGACATCAATAGAAATGGGATCAGGAAATGTTAGCGAGTAGATTTCGGGTTGTTTTATTTATTTATTTTATTTTTTGAAAAGTTGTGTGTCTTTGAATTTAAATGAGAACTATTCTGCTTGTTGAATTAGATATTTGGATTCTTTTGAATAGAATATTGGATGAATTAAGCTCGTTTTAGGCCGGGATTACACTGTAAATGATCTTTTATCAAACTTTTATAGTGTAATCCCGGCCTTAGTATTTTTGTAAAGAGATTCGTGCGTAGAAATGCATGTTGTTTTGTGATCTTGTATTCTTGGAAGAATTTATTGGAAGTTTCTTGGAATTTTAACTGGAACATTTTTCAGTATTTGTTTTCGATCATTCCACGAATCTATATCTTTATCGATCAATTCACAATATATCAAATCTTTTCGTTATATTGTATATATGCCTGATTGAATGCGATAATGATGTTGTTGGCGGCTTTTTCTAACCGCCAAGATCGCCAAGATGGTGATAATGGTCTGTTTACGAGTTGCCAAGTAAAAACTTCTCTTTGCAGGTTGGTTACATGCCATTGCTCCCGAAAATCCTCTACAGAAAACGGATTAGAAATGTTTAGCGAATAGATTTTGATTTATTTTTTTGACAGGTTGTGCGTATTGGGATTTTAATGAGAATTATTCTGTTCGTTAAATTAGATATTTGTCTGCTTTTGAATAGAATATTGGAAGACGTTTTAGTCTTTTTTATAAAGATATTCGTCCATAGAAAAGTATGTCGTGTGATCTTGTATTCTTGGAAGAATTTATTGGAGGTTTCTTCAAACCTTAACTTAAACTGAACTACTTAACTGAAATGTTTTTCAGGAATTTGTTTTCTATCATTGCACGAAGAACTAACAGTATTCTTCTTACATTTGACGCTTTCATATCAGTTACGTACAATGAGCCCGATTGCGAATACGGTAAGGGAAGTGTTGGCGACTACTCCCTTCACCGAAATGGTGATAACGGCCTGTTTAAGCGAGCAAAAACTCCCTGTTTCATGTGGGTATAACCATTGCTCTAAAAAGGTTAATCAATAAAACAACAGAACGGAATTTAGTTTATTTTGTCGTTTCCGAGCCCAATGAGGCTGTCTGATGACTTAGAAATAGCCTTTCTGAGGCGTTGTGAAGAGGAAAGACAAGCCTGCACATGTATGCGTAAAGCATGAGTGTGTGTTTGTGTAGAGTAAACAAAAATTCAGTCTAACGTCATGTCCAATGTACAAATGTAGTATGTGCTCCAAAAAGTCACAATTAAGGGAAAAATATTACGTTTCAAAATTATGAGTATTAAAATTAAATCATTGAGTGTTAAAATATTCAATGTTTCAAAAATCGTTGGCAGACAAAAACCATACAACACGTATAAGATATAGAGATAACACATACGGCTACAGGAATGAGCACAATATACCAGTGGCAAAGTAGATAAAGTAG
The DNA here is from genome assembly GCF_987345545.1 of Pholcus phalangioides. Classification (NCBI taxonomy): domain Eukaryota; kingdom Metazoa; phylum Arthropoda; class Arachnida; order Araneae; family Pholcidae; genus Pholcus; species Pholcus phalangioides. The sequence continues at coordinate 17,229,932 of NW_028301594.1, forward strand.
TATATAATAGGATGACTCATACAGAACAATAGAAATAGAAATGCACAACATAAATATTTATATTTTTCCCAATCTATCCTTTTTTACAATTAATTTTTTTTTAATTTATGGTTTTTTTTCATATTCCTTTTTTTCATTTTTTCCTCGAAAATATTTATAACAAAAATAATAATAGAAAACAAAATTTTCTTTATCAGTAGAGTGTCCAGTCAGTGTGCAATACCGTTTTTGGCCTATGGTATATTGTTCTCTGTAATGGGTCGTAATCCACTATCTCATTGAGATGGCCTTATTCAGAGTTCTCTAGTTTGTCATAGTGGGTTGTAGATAGCTCCTTGATGAAGTCCAGTATAAGTGGTATACCCAGGTCTTTCCTGATATCAGCTCCACGTATAAATTTAGGTGTCCTCACAAGAGACCTTAGAATAATCTTGTTTTGCTGAGATTGTAGTTTTTGCATGTTGCTATAACTTGCGTAGGCCCAGACCGGGACTGCACATGTCATAATTGGTCGAAGTATAGGTTTATATAGTATGACTTTGTTCTTTAAGGAGAGACGAGCTTGAGAAAATGCCATTTTGTAGAGCATGCCTAGGGCGCCTTGTTCCTGACCAAGGTTGTTGGCCGATCCGGAATGCCAACTAGGCACCCGCTCTTCCAATGCAAACATTTTCAAAGAATCAAGTCTCACTTCATAGCTTAAGCCCCGTGTGCCATCAAGAGCACCTCTGCTCCCCTTCGACCAAGTCAATGTCCCTTTGTATGTGTGGTCTCCAAAACCTGAAAAATGCATAACTTGATTACTTTCTTTATGTCTGACCTCGCACATGGCTTTGGAAATTGTATCTGAATGAACATAACTCTAGGTCCTTTAGGTCTCACGCCAGAACCGCTCCCCCACCCCTGATTTTATTGTACGGTCTGGCACTTTTGTTTATATTTATATACTTGTATACCCTTATTTAAATCTCGCATTTGAATGCTTATTATCAAAGGGTTCTTTCGTCACCCATAAAATAGGGGGACTCCTAACTCCTTGTAAATCAGGATCACCTGATCATTTTAGTATTTGCCTGCCTTCGTACGTGCTTTTTGAAATTGTGGTCCCATGCTAGGGCCGGGCCTCAATTTTGTTTTAATTTTAACTTATTTGTTTTGTACAGTCTCGGACTTTTGTGCATATATTTATACTAGTATATGTTACTTCGAATCTTGTATTTGAATGCACATTGTCAAAGATTCTTCTAGGTATCCTAAAATAGGTGCCATCGGACGCATTGTATATAACCTGATTCTCTTCGTATATATCTGACCTCGCACATGTTTTTTTGTAATTTTATATGAATGCACATTCATGACTTGGGGTCCTTTATGTCCCATGATAGGGACCCCCCCCCCCCAATTATTTTTGCTTTTCTCTGTAGCTCAGAATTTTCTCCGGCGCGATCACTTTCCCCGGGGCAATGAGCTTATATCGCGTATGGCACAGAGCCTTGTCGTGCTCGGTCAATTCTGTTCAGTCGAGACCCGCTTTCGACTGATTATTCAATAAATATATCTCATATTACTTTTTTCGAAATAAATACAGAAAACGTTTCCTTTTCTGAATGAATGATTTATTTATCTCATTCATGATTTTACACTCATTAATACCATTCAAGATATTTTCTGTTGCGTCATGATTATCATTTCTCAACATCCTCGAGCTCCCCAAATTGCATAATTTCTTGAAACACAAAGATATAAATCAATTCAAGAAATCCTTTAAAGACATGATAAGTTAAGGAAGAATATTTTTTGAGCTAAACCGCCGTCGTGTGTTGGATTAGTTACACGACATTTCTTAACAATTTCAGTGGAAATTACGAGATATCTCCCCTCCATAACCCCCTTTACGATCAGTGACGTAATATTGCGTCCACAAACGCCAGAGTGGAATAAATTCAGTCCAGCTTCAAATTCTTTTTTCCCTCATCGCGAAGGTTTATTGTAACTCTATGTAACAAAGTTGTGTGTGTGTCCCGTTCGCCCATCACCATAGTATCTCAACGAGATAACAGTCAACTGAGGCAACAATTGGTGGTGGTTCCCCTCAACTTTTACCCCCTCCTCTTCATCTACGGCATCACTCCCCACACACCTATAAGGTACCTTTCTCAGAACTAATCCTTTTACTATATACAGTACGTAGAAGTGAGAAGAACAAGTAAAAAAACTACAAAACAAGTTTGTAGGTGAGGGCAAAAAAGGAAGCCACACTGTACTAATACTCTCTCATCCAATTATCTCTGCACTGTTCCTCCCGCACCCTTATTTCTTTTTTGTATTGCTTTCCCTTTCTTCCTTTTTTCACGGGAAACGAGGCTATCACATTTATCGCCTATACGTCTAATACAGAAATACAGATCATTCAAATTTATCGCAAACGGCTTGTACGCGAAGGGGTTAAAACGCCCCTATTTCGGCAACGACGAGGCCAGGGACTGTGTTGCGTTTTTTCCCTTTTCGAGAATTTTTTCCTATCCCCCCCCCCCACCCAACTTGTCGATCAACAAACAGCCAATGGCGGAGTTGGCTATTGTTCACGTTTTGATAAAAGAAGGGAAGAGAGAGAGAGAGAGAGAAAAGGCGTTTCTAAATATTACTTATTTTTCCTTTTCCCTTTGGGGTAGTATAGGAGTATTCGTTCAGTATAATAATAGAAAAACATAGATTATTTCTCTTCTTCGGTTTATACTTCTCGAAGTTAGGGAGAAGCACAATCACCTGCACAAAATTGGAAAAAACAGTCTTCTTCTTGAAAAAAACTTCAGAGGGTTTAGTTATTTCCATGTACCAGTTATAATTCGGATCATTTGAATTTATAAGACCGCTTAAAGGGTCAACTCCAGTGAATTGGAATCATCAGAAGATTTTGTTAGTCTTGGATCTGCGGATATGATTTCTTTTAAGTTTCTTTAGGCAGTATTTATTAATATACTGGAATCACGAAAGAGAATGCCATGTTGGAACTGGCAATGGTAAATTCCAACTGCCAGTAGTAAGATTAGTTACTAATTTAAGCACGAATGTTTCACTCACGTCAAGCCGATCCATAAATACCGGCTGAGATATCTAACACACAAATTACTTTTCACATTTCCAAGGACATCTGATGATACTAAACACTGGAATTGGAGGGAGGTCCTATAAATTCGTAAATAATTTAAAAATCCATAGGAATTAATGGAATTGGTAAATTTCAATGCTGTTTGCGGAAAAAATTATTCTCACGAAGGAGGAGGATTTTTTTTTGGCACAGAAAAAAAATTGGTTAAAATTTTTTGTTGATAGAGGGAGCTGCACGAAAGCAAATCAGGAGTGTAATTGGACCTAAACCTTTCTTCAATCGCTGAGCCCGAAACGTTCCTGAAGCATCACCGGTGATTCTTGCGGCTGATGTATAACTTGACCAACAGTGTTTTATATACCAATGTCAATATCACAATGAAAACCTTATGTAAGCGCCAGCAACAGGAAAATTCAGAAATGCGCTGCCAATCGTACAATTTTACAGGACCCTGATTTGCATATTTCCAGTGATTCACTTTCGTGCAGCGCCCTCTATCAAAAAAGAATTGAACTAAAGTTTTTTCTGCGCCAAAGAAAAAATCTCCGTGAGAATAACTTTTTTGCAAACCGCATTCAAATATACGAATTCTTCACTCCTTATGAATTTTCAAACTATTTACGAATTCATGGGATACCCTGTACATTAAAGACGAAAACAAAATAAAGCACTCAAAAAAATAATATTAATTATTTTGTGAGGAAATAATATTTAAAGCGATAAAAATTATTACTCCGGACATTATTCCAACTTGGGTCCAATGATACACAATATTTTCACGGATGACTATCCTATGGTATCAAAGGGCATCCTGGGTTTTTATGCTGACTATATTATATTCATTTCAACCGACAGGAAGCTCTTGAAGGTGAAATGCCGAAAGGTGGAATGCATACAACAAAGCCAAGTTGAATATCAAAATATATGTGATGATATGGCACTCAATCCGAGATATATCATCAAACACGAAGATCATCATAGATCGGCAAGATATCGTGCCGTCGACTCAAACTGAGTACGTGGGTGTCACCTCGGATGAAAGACTTAACTTCAGGAGCAATGCCAAGAACAAAATCAAAAAGGCTCAGCTGCTCTTGGAGAATCTATTGAGACTCTGCTATCCGAATTCAAAACTCAGTTTGAGGAAAAAAGTGTTGAGGTACGAACAAATCATTCGCCCAGTGTTAAAACATGGTGGACCAGCTTGGGCATTCGCATCCAAGAGCAACATGCACAAACTACAACGATTCCAGAATCGCGTCCTAAGACGCTTCACTGGAGCACCGAAATTCTTCCGTCTCACCGATCTGCACAAAGATTTGAAGGTGTCGTCCATTTGTATTCCCACATCAAGAAACTAGCTCGAAATCACTTCAAAAACAAGAAAGGTGATCATCAACATCTCAACAACTCATCAACATCTGAGATCTCCAATTATGATGCTCGCGAGTTTCTGTGAAACGTCTAAGGCCTAAAAAAATACGCAATATGTGTGCGAATTTTGACAAATGTATGTGCGCTTGTGTACATATACGTATACATATATATATTTTTGTAAATATTCAAACATTCATTATTTTTCCTCTTTCGCGACAATGTTTAAAACAGTTTCATGTACAATTACGTTAAATACATGACGAACTGCTATGTGAAACATTTTCCGCAACAAAATGTTATTTGCTTTTCTCGTTTTTTCCCCCTTCAAATATTATCATTTTACTTACTTACGTTACTCCAAGATGAAGGAGAATAGGGCTCTTTTGAAGCTTCGGCGCTATGTATAACGCGTTCAACGGTCACGTGAGGAAAAAATTATAAGTACACCAATATTTTTATTATTATTATCCCAATTAATTAAATTAATATCCGATTCCAGAAGAAGAAAATAATCAAAAGATCAATTCAAAAAAAAAAATATATATATATATATGTATATATATGTGTGTGTGTGTACAATAAAAAATTTCATTTTGTAACGATAATTAATATCCATTTCTGGAAAAATAAAATTTTTAAAAATTTCAATTTCACATCAAAAAATATTGTTAATTGGAATCATTCAATTTTATGTATCGGGCATAAAAAAAAATTCAATAAAATTTCTAAAATTTTTATTTTTAAAGAAACTCAAAACTTAATTAATTGAAATTTATAATCTATGAAGTATTTTTCAATTCGTTGAAATGAGATAGTGTTGCGCTATTATATGACACTGACTGAAAGAGAAGAAACATAATTTGAACTGCAAAATATTATCACTAATTAATGAGTAAGTTAGTTGAAAAATATTTATACTCTGCGTGCAATTTATTTCTCCTTTATGAAGTGTCATTATCATTAATTCTAGAATAATAACAAATAAAAAGATTTAAAAAAAACAACCGGGTTATATGTACTCGTATGTTTGTTTACGCAAAATGTATTTTTTGTTTGAGAAAAGACAATTATGTAAAGGGGGATTATGATCAAAATTCCTGTGTACTCAGAGTAGTTTTTCTCAAAAACTGCTTATCCGAATATAGGCAAATTTTTAGGATATCTCAATGAGACGATCGGAGAGAGATTTATGAGATAGGAAAAATAGTTCAATTTTCGACCACTAGGTGAAAAAGTCGATCTGTATATAATGACATGTCTTAACTGATTGACTGATTCATCATCGCAGAGACGAAACCACTGAAGTTATGAATATGAAATTTGGTCAGTAGTTTCATATTATTAAGTAAAGGCCCACTAAGAAAGGGTTTTCGAAATTCGACTCCTAAGGGGGTGCAAAGTTTACATAGAGAAATTGTGCCCAGCCGAAACCGCTGGAGTTACAAGATTACGTGGTATAAATAGACTAAAGCTGGTGTTGGGGGGTTGATAGTGTAAAATAAAATGCCACATCTTCCGGTAAATTCCCATTCATCCAGTTTTGAAGCTGTTCATTTTAGCCTTCGGTGAGCTTTCGTCTTTTTTTTTTATAGTGCTTCTTGGTGTGGCAAAAAAACTTGATATTTAAATTTCGGGCCATATCTGGAACGAATTAAACGGTTTTCTATAAAAAACTAAGGGGAAATCGTGTTTAGGTTAACGAAAGTGATTCCGGAACGAATGAACTCCGTTAGCCGAGGTATCACTATAAGTTAGTGGTCCGTCTAATTATTTAAAACATCCTAAGTTTCAAAAATATTATAGCGTTTGAATCTACATATAATTTGGTGTCGCTCGATCAGTATCTCATACACAGCTCTGAAATTCAAGACGTACATTCACATCAAAAATTAATCCACGTCTTATGGACGGATTAAATGAGATCAACACTGAAAATACCACAAATTATATTTCTATATATTTTTTTGAAATTCCTTTCCGACTTAGACTAAAGGAGAGACCTAGACAGAAATGCACAACACAAATCTCGATGTCATTACACGTACTGATAAATTACGCAGCAGCAGCAGCCGCAACACAGCCGTCTTTGCGTAAATATCACGTCCTTGAAGCCTTTGCGTCAAAAGCAAAAAGTAAAGAGAAAAAAAAAAACAAATAAAAAAAGGCAGCTGCGTCAAGTTACCTCACTGGCCGTAAAGCAGCAATTCAAGGTGACCTTGTGTTTTCTTGTAGAAGAAGAAGAACCGATACAAAATTGAAGACTATTTTATTCATAACAAATTCTTATTATTCTTTTACGAAATCTCAGTTCAGAAATCGGTTTGGCCACGAAAAAATCAAACAACAACGGCGACCCATTGTTTCTCGAACTGTCGACCTCAGCTGTCGATCATCTATCAACCGTACATTTTCTCATACCATTATCGTTGTTGTTGTTTTTTTTAGTTCACACGCGATTGTATATGTGCGCGTGTAATTTCGAAATACAATACGGATTCTCATTATGATACTTTGATTGAACGTTGACATACATACGGGATCGCTCCGAAATGATTACCACCGAGAGATCCAATTTATTCAATGAGATCAACTGAATTATTTTCAAATGAAATATTGATGCTTTATATCAGCTGTGTGGCCTTTTGCATATACGCGTAGGATCTCTTAGTATGAACAGTGTAATTATTATTATTTTTTTCTGGGATTTTGTGCCTTCGAGGTATTGCAAAAGTGAGAACCAGCTTTCCCTTGATATCTGCATAGGCGTAGTCAAGTGACATTTCGTGGTGGATGAATGATATAAGGCACGGGGTGCACAACCCTTTCAGTTCGCGAGCCAGAAATTTTTGGGTGACCATGCGCTTTTTTTTTACGGGTCATTCTCGTAATTTTGGTGGTCTCGGCTGTTTTATAAAATGTCCCGTTTTTTCCCAGTGTTTTCGACGAAGCTTACTTGAATTTTGATTCTTTACTGAAATTAAGGTTTACACCTATTCAACTTATGAATCATATTACGATAGTTATGACTCTTTTTTTATAATTAATTTTATTCATATAAATATATTCATGTTGAGTTAATATATTTATATGACACATAGCGGTTCCCGCTGTGCAGTTCTCACACAAATACGTTTTTTTCGGGAATTACATTTTAGTCTATTGGAATTTTTATAGTAGCCCTCTATTTTATATCACAGGCGATTTATCACAAATTTTAGCAATATTTCGCAACTTCACTAACCTTTGATAAGTTCTTTTGGCATAATTGGAAACTTTACTTGTCTTTGACAATTTTTTGGTGGCAATAGGTGATATCTCGTATAGGTCAGTATTTTCAATATTTTATGAATGAAATGTTGTCAGCCTGAGTATAATTATATCTTAGAAAAGTTCTTTCCAAAAACTTGAAAATTCAAATGTTTTGCGGAAGGTGTTTTATCAAACCTTTATAGTGTAATCCCGGCCTAAGGTCAACATTACATTATAAAATTTTACAAAAGTACATTTTAAAACTTGAAAAAAGCAACCAATAAGCGAATTGGTTGCATTCGAGCGAATTTGATCAATAGGTTTACCATTGGTTGTTTCCTTCAAGTTTTGTAAAAGATCTTTTATCTAACTTTTATAGTGTAATCCCGGCATTAGAATGCACGATGTTTCTGATGTTTCTCAATGTTTCTGAATAAAAAACATTATGATAAAACTCACACATACCTCTTCATGAATAAAACGGTTATAATTTTTTTCAATTGTGATAGCTCTGGGCTGGGAATATTAGAAAAGAATGTTTCTGTTTTTTCTTTAGATAATCAATTTTCCCGTTATCATACAAAAAAAATCGTAACCTCAAATGAGGAGCTTATTTTGAAAAAAGGGAACATTTTCATAATTAATTAATTTATAGTAGAAGTAAAAAAAAATCAATTTTCCCCGGCGTGGGCTGCTAAAACTGCCCAACAAGTAGTGGCACGAGAATATTAAAATGTTATATTTCTCTTGATGAACATTCAAGGGAGTTTATCTACATTTCAATTTTGGAAGTGTTCCGTTTTGGAAGAAAATTAGTGGAAAAGTCATTTTTTGACTTCTCTCTGAAAAATTGGAAACTTTTACGCCACCTGTTGATTCCAGAAGGCTGATTCATCTAGAAAAGGAAGGTACACTTACTACTACTCTCTCTCTTACGACAGGGAGTAAGGGGCCGTTCAAGTATTACGTCATCATCGATTGGGGGGGGGGCGCTTCCCGATTTGCTGACTTTTGATGACAAGAGGGGAGGGGGGGGGTTTGGATAATGCTTACGTCATCCACCACCCTTTATGGAGATATGAAATATTTTCAATGACATCTTATTTGGTGTCCCAAAAACGAGAAAAACCTTTCGATAGTTTGTGGGCACTTGAAGTAACATCCCTCTCCATTGATAAGTGCCCTACACAGCCACTTTAGTGATCTCTAAATGTTTCGCGGATCCAAGCGATCTGGAAATGTGTCCGCTTAAGTGCTCTGCAACTATGCCATGCATCCGTAATTATGTCCCACGGATCACTTAAATAATCTGAGAATGTGCCGCGGGTAACTTGAGTGATGTAGAACCGCACTGGGGTCCACTTAAGTGCTCTAAAACTACGGCACATGTCACTTAAGGGGATCTCTAAATGTGTCACGGATCGCTTAAGTGTTCTGGAACTGTATCCGGGGTCATTTAAGTGATCTGCAAACGTGCCCCGGGGCGCTTAAATGTTCTTTAATTGTACCACGGGACACTTAAGTGATCTGTAAATGTGCCGCTTAGTTCATTTTTACAAAATTAGGTTTGAGGAGGGCAGGTCGCACATCAGATAATCCCCCAGGGCCATGTTTGGTCCGCGGGCCAAGGGCCTTTATGCGATTTATCATTATGTGGCTTAAAGGGTGGCTCGCAATGAATTTATGAAAGATATAAATTTGGTGTTCATAGCCTTAAAATAAATGACACGAAGGGCTCACACTAGCCAACAAGCCAACGAGGGAAGACATGGGTCCAGGACCTCAATAAAGCTGGAAAGGACATCAGAACAGCTCATCGGAATAAATTGTATAATAGAAATATTTAAATCTGTATATACTTTTTTTTTTTTTAATAATGTGTTTTTATATTCAATGTCATGTATTTTATATTTTATATGCATAATAAAGCACCCGACATCGCCCAGCCCCTCATCCGGGCAATGGCTAAAATTGACAATGGTCGATAGAGCCTGGGCGGTGCACGGAATGAAATGAAATGAAGCCTTAAAATAACATTGGAGTTAGTAGGAATTGATTATAATAACATAAAGGTATTTTTTTCCGAAATTTAAATTAAAAAAATAATTTTTTGATCGTGGGGAGGAGGCACGAGCTCCATATGCCCCATCCCTGTGCACGTCTTTGTTCCCACCGCTATGCATTAGGGTTCAGAGGGGCAGGGTTGATGAAATTTTGCTGACGGGGGGGGGGGGGAGTCAGAGTTTTGCTGACTTTTGCTGATAAGGGAGGGGGAGTCAAAATTCGGTCAAAACTGGCTAAAAATTTGCTCACATAATATTTGATAAATCGTACTATATGATATATAGTACGATTTATCATGTTTACCAACTTCTAGACGCTTTGGTATTATGTATTATCGCCGCATAAACTAATAATTTTTCAGTACTTATTAAATTTACCAACGACGCTAGGGTACTATGCATAATCGCCAATAAAACTGATGAACTTGTGGGGAAATTTAACAAACTTAACCAAAATACTCGGCGAATATGCCTAATAACCGGATTTATCTCATTTACCGTAAATATGTGTTCCCTTCTGGTAGAAACGACTAATATTACATTGTGATTTCGACCAAAACTGTTCCCGTTGGAATAAACCCTGTTGCATAATCCGCCAGAACTCACCCCAAAAGATTCAGTTACCGTTACAAAGTGCATTTCGGGAAAAACTGTTCAAATGTTGAACCTTTCGAAAATAAGCTCCTCCATTAAAATTAGATCGCGCGTGAAATAAAACAACGCCATTTTTATGTTAAGTAGATAAATTTCAGACGCGAAATAAAATGATATGATTAAATCAGAATGCATGAGTAATGCGAGGAAATGTCGATAAAATGCCCTCAAAACGTTGGCATATCATTTGCGAGAGGGGATCATAATGGAGAATTTATTGACGTAACGCCGACTCTCGAGTGAAATTAACGATTCGCACCGGCCATCCATCAACCAACCCCCACTCAACATCGATTGATGAATAAATACGACGACTTCATATACACAATGCAATGCCATGTCGAGGGATCGTGTCCTCTCTCCTTCACGAATCTACGGTTGAAATTACATAATTTATATCCATATCCACTATTCCATTATATCCGAATTTGCCCGCATTGTTCGAGCGGTATTAACAATTCCTATGGCGGCGATCCATTATTAAGCTCGGAATTCCGCCAAATAATACAGTATTGTGTAATTAACATGCTGGTAAACATGTTTGTCATCATCGCACAAGGAACATATCGTCATTATGGTCATTTTTTGATTCTTTTCGAATCTTTTCTTTTCGATTCTTTTATAATGAAAGACTTCTTAACCGAAGGGTACAGACATACCCCCCCCCCGCCCCCGACCCCTTGAGAAATGCATGGGGGAGATTTCAAGGAATCCGTGAACTTGATGAGAAAAAAATTAAGTCGCTGTTCTTACATTTTGCCATAAGGGATAATTCTATAAAAAGGTTTGTGGTAATTTTATTGGCATAAGCGGTCCACGGCCTTCATCTTATTGACACAAAGAGCCCGTGGGGCAAAAATTCTGATATACTGCGATATTGTTCAATGATAGCTCACTTTTTTGTTGTGCTTAGTTTCAGAACCGTGTTTGCGACAAGAAACATAACGATAGGTGTGTTTTGCCGAGCTACAAGTGATTCCCAACCTGTGGTATGCGAAACGTAGGAGCATGTGAAATGGACTTGGATTTTGTTACACACTGCACAATCGCTCTCAAAAGGGGCCGTTCAAGTATTACGTCATCATCGATGGGGGGGGGGGAGAAAGGGGTTTCCGATTTGCTGACTTTTGATGACAAGGGGGGGAGAGGGGGTTTGGATAATGCTTACGTCATCAACCACATAAAATATATGTTAATATCTAATACATGGTTACAATGCATAAAATCGACTGAAATATAACTTGTAGTAGTGTTCTTCGATCTCGTGCAAAATTAGCTGATTGACGGACTGATTTGCTTCGTGTATTTCAGCTGACCTGATGTGTGTATAGGTTTTTTTTTTTTTTTCTTTCTTTCTTTTTCTCTTTTTTTATGTTGAAAGATCAAATGATTGTCGGACTCATGTGTGATATGTGAATGTGTATCTACAGTGTGATAATTACAATGTAAAATATAATACTTAAGTGAAGCAATTATTATAAACCCCAGGGACACTAAATTGCTGCTCGCGAGTTGTTAATGGTTGCTCCCTGGGGCAAGATGTAAAGTTGATTTTTTTTTTTTTTTTTTTTTTTTTTTTTTGTGTGGAGAAAATAAATGCTCCCTTCGGGGAACCCCGTATGGCGAACTATGTTTGCCGGGCCGGGGGTTAGTATCTCTTACGTCATCAACCACCCTTTATGAACATATGAGTTAGGATTCAGAGGGACAGAGCTGATGACAAAATTTTGCTGACGGGGGGGGGGGGGGTTTAAGCGTTTTGCTGACTTTTGCTGGCAAGGGGGGGGAGGGGGTCAAAAATGGCTGAAAATTTGCTTACGTAATACTTGAACGGTCCCAAACTGGTACAGAATAATTTTTGAATGCCTTTTGAGCATTTTTTAAATTGAAACTATATACTTCTACGACTTGACGGTTGATGAGATAAAGGCCGCATTAGTACTTACAGGACACTCTGTATATTAGCCGTAGTATAGAGTTTTACTGTTTTTGTAATTTTATGACTGTGCATAGAAGTCGCGAAAGTTCTTTTGGACGAGGGGAACCAACCACGCTTGTACGGTATAGTTCCCCGTATGAGAATTTCGTAAGGGATTGCCAGCTGAACTTGAAATAAATAAAGCTGCTCTAATTAAACCAAAATGTAATTGAAGAAACACAATATTAGGCATTAATTATGGTGTAGCCACCTGGCAGTCGAGTGGTTAGGGAACTTGTCTGTGATCATCACAGAGTAAGAATAATATATATCTTTATATTTATATCTTTAGTCTATGGTGACCATGCAGGACTTGGTTCGAATCACGGATCGGGCATGGATGTTTGCCAGCCCCTTAACAAATACTTTGGACGAATACAAATACAGGCCACAAGCAGCAAAATACCCAACGAGGTGACTGAAGTAAGATGTCCATAACAAATATGGGTGTCACATATCATGCTGATTTCTTGGGAATATGTAAGGATCATATTATTTATTCCCCCTAATAATAGTAATATTATTATTAATATTTTCCTCCATAGAAAAACTCAGAAATAATTCACTATCCCTTAAAAATTCCAGTGTTGTTATTCGTACTTATGTATTCTCCGATAAGACGTTGCTGCAGTAACCGTATTGAACGTTTTGTCGAGCACTTGCCTGTCCGAAATATGCATATACATTCATGATAGCAGCGCACGTATCTCCGTGTATATTGGTTCTTTACCGCTGCCGATAAGAACTTTTTTTTCTTCCTGACAAAATAAATGTTAAAAGCGTTTTTATGGAACGATGGAGGCTATAAAAATCGAATCTTCACTCTTTACGCCACTGGAGTAGTGACAGAATCACTTTAACGAGATCTATTTCAATATATTTGACGGTTTTCCCTAAATAGGAGTAGGAAAAACCTACTTCATTTTTTCCCGTCAGTGCTTTAATATTCTAGAACACGATTTTGCTCAGTTGTGATCATTATTTATCGTCGTTAAATAATTATATTTAAACAAATTGGATTTTTTTTTCCTCAATCCGAAAGTTTACAGTGTATCGAGTTTTACTTTTTCCTGAATAGATAGCTCCTGAATCGTCAGTTTTAACTTTTCAAAATTGACTTTTAGTTGAGACTACATTTAAAATGTCTTTTCGGAAGAAAATTGGGATTTTTTTTTATATCAAAGCCCCTTTTTTGTGATTCCAAAAACAAGCGTTGTTCTGTGTATATAACGCTTATTTCAACCACTGAAGTTGTGTTCACTTTAGTTTCGCATTTTTATATACAGGGTGGGAAAAAAGTCCGTAACATCTTTAAAAATTTATGAAAACCGGAAAAATAAACGAAATAAAAAACGGTTTGCAGGGTTAGTATCACTAGGTAACAGGATTTTTTTTAAGACAGGAAAAAATAACTCAAAACAGCAGATAGGGGGCGATGAGGTACACAAGTCAAAGAAAAGTGTATCGATCCGGTCCATCCAATCTGTCGGAACTGAAAAATGCGACCCGCTGAGAGGTGTCATGTATACATCCGGACCTGCTGCACTCTGCCGTTGCTGGATTTGTGACTTGCCTGCAATGTGTTATTCTCTGTGGTGGTCATGTGGAACACACACTGCTGTAATAAACGATTTGGAGGCATTCTGTTCGTTATTTGCGTATCTTTTCCTCCACTTTACGTCATCACCACGTATCGCTGTTTTCTGACTAATTTCTTTCCGGTCTTAAAAAAATTCCCGTGACCTAGCGATGCCGACCCTGCAAATCCTTTTTTATTTCGGTTATTTCACCGGTTTTTATGAATTTTTAAAGTTTCTACGGAATTTTGGCCCACCCTATAGAAGTAAAAAAAAATAGAAGGGATGAATACCTTTCTTACGTATCTTAGGATACGATCCTTTAAAAAAATAGATCTGATAGGAAAGGGGGTGGAATCTTAGATACAGAAATACAAATACAGAAATACAAATACAACGCCACAACAGGCAAATTGCCCAACGAGGTGGCTGAGTTAAGAACATCTTTATTTATGTGAAATTATATTTGAAGGCTAGAAAGTGTGACGTACACAGAAGTGATATTGAAACTACGTGGGTAGAGCTTGAAAACAAAAACGCATCATCAGCTTATTGTAGGAGTTTGCTGTAATCCACCGAATCGGGATCCAAGCTTGGATCTTCAAGCTTCATGAAGGCATTTCGTACGTAATTCCCAGAAAGCATTCGATCAGATCCGACATGGTAAATTCTTGAGTCGTTTACATGAGATTTGGATTGGAGGGGAAACTTGTTGAATTGGAAACAATCGTGATTGCGAGATAGGTCACAGCAGGTTATGGTGAACGAGGAATATTCTGATTGGGCAGGTGTGTTAAAAGTGGGAGTCCCTCCAGGAAGCCCTCAAGTGTCCTTGGTGTCCTATTATTTTTTCACTTTTCACCGATAAGCTCGATCAGGTTACCGATGGGATTGTGAGCAAATTCGCAGTTGACGTGAAGCTTATCGGGGGTAGGTGGGAATCAAAGCGAAACGGAGAGGCTCCAGACGAGCTTGAATATGATTGCAGGATGGGCTATAGTCCTCCGACCACGAGATGAATTTTCGCTGCGTCATGTCACGTCACGTCGGATGATTTTATTCAATTTTTTTTGGTAAAACGATTGCACATCGAGAAAAGTTCATCAGTGACTGAGCTTTCACGATTGGCATGTCCTTCTAGGATAAAATAGAATCGTTTGACGTGACATGACGTGCCGTAGCCAAATCTCATCTCGTGGTAGGAGGACTATACCCATAAAGGTAATGCACCAATCGTTATAGTCCTCCTACCACGAGATGAGATTTGGATACGGCACGTCATGTCACGTCAAACGATTCTATTTTATCCTAGAAGGACATGCCAATCGTGAAAGCTCAGTCACTGATGAACTTTTCTCGATGTGCAATCGCTTTACCAAAAAAAAAAAATTGAATAAATTCATCCGACGTGACGTGACATGACGTAGCGAAAATTCATCTCGTGGTCGGAGGACTATATTCTTATTGACGAGCGTCTTAGGTTTCCTGAACTCTGTTCAGCGGTAGTCAGAAAATCAAATAGAATGCTTGGTTTAATTCTTGAAAATGTATCTTCTCCTTCTCCTAAAGCGATTCATCCTCTTTTCCGGGGCTTAGTTCGTCCTGGATTGGAGTATGCCGTTAGGTTTTGGAGACCATACTTATAGAGGGACATTGACTCGATCGAGGGGGGTGCAGAGAAGAGCCACGTGTGCTCTTGATGGTACGCGGGACTAAAGCTATGAAGATAGACTTGATTTTTTGAAAATGTTTACATATCCCCCAGCGCAGGTGTCTGGAGATATGATCGAAGTGCTTAAAATTTTCGATGGGATTGATAGGATGAATCATATGTGTTATTCATACATCGTGAATCAACTGTTTCGATGAGGGGACACCAGTATCGATTGGTAAGGAACAGTTAATTCTAGGTTGTGGTGTCGAGGAAGTTGTTCTCTAACAGGGTTGCTAATAAATAGAATTGCTTACCTCCAGGTATCGTGGATTCTAACAGGAGTGACATGTTTAAAAAAGAAGTACGTTACTCAGATAAGACAGCCATAATTATTTATTAATATTGATATTTTATCATATTTATTGGTCTTTTTTTACTGCTCTTATTGTGTTGATGTATTTTTGACATGATTTAGATATATTTGACATCCATATTTTTAATGGACATTTTTTTCAGTCACCTCGTTGAGCATTTTGTCTGCTGTGGCCCTTGTATTTGTACATCTGTGAATGAAAACTTAAAACGCGTTCTACGAAATATGCTATTTTTGACATTTTACTAATTTGGAAACGTGATTTCGAAAAATCTACTGATTGTATCATTATACAATTTTAATATTATATTTAGCCATATAACCTTAAAGTTTGGTACTGAATTCTGAGGTCTGTCACATGCATTTGTCTACTTACTGTCTAATTGTACACAATATGTTTAATGAAATTTCAAAAAATATACAGACGTACCTCAAAAGATTTGGGTATAAGTTATGAGCATACCATACAATCCTTTAAGTTTAAGTGCATATCCTGCATCCTTATTAGCTGAATGTACTGTGAAAATAACAAAACATTTCATTTATAGAATTTTTTGCAATCGTGTTTCGAATATCACATGAATTATGCCTAAAAGTTGACATTTTCATAGAGAATGACACGGGCAATCCGAAATATATTACTGTTTTCATCATTTTGAGATACTTTCTATTAAAATATCATTAAGCTCACTCTAGAACCATTTTATAGAAAAGTGCTAGGAAAGGAAGTCGGATATCTTAAAAGAAATGTCTCAAATGTTGCTACCCATCGCCTTAGGAGCCATTCAGGTCCGGGAAAAAAACTATTTGTGTGTGAAAAAAGTTACAAAATACGATTCTTATCCAGTTCTTACAAGGCGACCTCGAAATCCCTCGCGGACTCATCGTCCTCCATTAATGTGCAATCAGGGTTGCCGCTCCTAATAATAATAATAATAAATCAAATGGAAATTTCTCTAGACAAAAATCAGAAATATAATAAATCAAAAACCTATCTCTGTCTCTTAAGAAATAATGGTTCAGAATAGCTTAGAATGTATAACAACAGCGAATGCGACATGAAACGATAATTCTGACGTCACACTTTGCACAGTAATGGCGGATGATAAGTCGACCTGGGGTTTTCAGTGTTTATAGGTTTTATAACTAACACAAATATTTTTTTAAAAGTTCATATACATTTACATGCTGAGTACAAAAAAATTTTTTGTTACGACCAAAACTGGCTGAGTTATCGGTAGTTGAATAGTAGAGAAGCACTATTTTATTGGATAATGGAATGGGGGGGGGGGTTCATACATAAAACTATTTTAACCAATCTAATTTATTTATCCACTTTGAAAGCCCCCTAACGTACGTTGATTGGATGAAATCTAAAAGAAAACTATAATGATTATTAAGATTCATCTCGTGGCTTTGTGAAATAATGAATTTTCTGATAAGAAAAATATGCCAAAAAATTCACAAAATTCAATGTTTCAAAACTTGATCAGTTTTGTTCGTAAAGAATAAGTGTTTCTTTTTAAACGTGTCATTCATAAAGGTTTCCCTCAGCTTTTTTCTACTTGCGGGCCGGTAAGATTAAGTGAAAAACTTCGCGGACGGACATAAACGGGATAAAAAAATTTGTGAACCGGCGAAAAAGAAATAATAGGAGGAAAATTGATTTCCTTTCCTTCTTACTTACTATATTTTATCGAGTAGGAAAAATTGATGAGGTGGGACCTCTGCTGCCACCTACTAAATAACTAAATAACAAAATAAGACATAATTCTTCAAGTAAAATTTATTGTTGGTCTTGAACCGGTATGCAGAATGAAAATACATAGCACAAGGTATAGTACCATATTTTTTTTAATGCATAGTATAATACCACATGATGTAATTTTTTGCGACATAATAAATACCAGCTACCATATTTCATGTTTACAGTAACCGGCGTTATGGTCAGATTTACAGCGGTATTCCGCATGAAAGTTAACAGTTTTTGATATCACACACCATGTACTACAAACATTACTACAAAGATCATCACAACATGTATATATTTATACTGTATATATACTACATGTATATAGTTGTATATATTTTCATGCTTAAAACTTGAAATACCAGACCAGTGTTTCCCAAAGTGGACAATATCGCTTCCTGGTGGGAGATGGAATGGTCCGAGGGGGGGGGGGGGTGATAGAAGCTACAGATTTAATATACGATTCTATGGGTTCACTTGAGTTGGGGGGGCGGGCGATGAGAGACAAAATTTCTGAAGAAGGGGGTGATGCAATGAAAAGTTTGGGAAACTATGTACCAGACCCATGTTAATATTATTTTCATGCTGCATTCCGGTACAAAAGGATTCTTTACAAAGAATTTTGTTCTTATTTAATAGGTGGCAGCAGGTGTCCGGCCACGAAATTTCTCTATTTCAATCAATGTTTATGTGCATTTCTCTTCTATACAAAAGTATCGGAACGGGAAATCGAATAGAACTCGAACTCATTCAATAATAATTTAAGTATTAAAATTAATAATTAATTTAGGTATTAAAACATAATCCATATCATTCTGACGCCAGCATTATATTCATATAGCACCAATATCTGCATTTTCACTGGCCCGTGTAATTTCCGAGGAGGTAGGTCTTGTAACTCTCCGGGCTAAAATGTACTTCCAGCCAGAATCATCATTTCTTCTTAATTTTCGCCATCATTTTGATGGTGTGAGATGACTATTAGAGATTGTCACCATCCCTATCTTTTTTATACCAATCATGGCTTCCATGCACATCTGTAATTGATCAGCAGAGTGATGGGGGGGTAGAGCGATTATAGTCTCATTTACGCTATCCCGGTATGCAAATTGAGGTTCGCGGTTCAAATGTTTTAGTAGTTGAACACATCCGCTGTTTTTTTTTTTTATCTTTTTTTTACAAAAAGTTTATGCAGTTGAACCTCTATAACGGACATACCCTGTTAGCGGTCACCTTCCGTTAACAGGCATTTTTGAATTCTGTGAAATAGAGCTTCGTTGTTTTGTCATTGACCCTTACAGCGGCAATCCCGAGATATCTCGTCAAACTTGATCTGCTTTGTTTCGGTCACCCTGAAATATCGCGGGTCCTTAAAACACTTTTATTTCACTTTATTAAGTTGTTTTTGCAGTACAACATGTTTTTCATCCCCGCCCCCTCCAATCGGTCAACTGAAAGTGGCGCGGAGTTAGCTTTTGTTCAAAGTCAGATAACAGAAGGAGAGAGGAAGAGAAAGACTGTGTTTTTTCCCCTATTTTTAGCACAGTAAAGAAATATACGCTCCCAGTATGAATAATACAAAAAAGGTTCTTTTTCCTGAAAGCATATATATTTCTCTTCCTAGAAAGCCACACACTTCATGGCAAGTGTCTTTGTATTATAATGAGGTAAATAATAGTGATAGGCGGTTTTCTTGGTTTCTTGTTGGGGGAGGGGGTAGCATTTACAGCTCGCAATCGGAAAAATAAAGAAAATTCTTCTTGAAAATAGATGGCAATATTTGTAGAAGGTTTAGTGATTTTTCCAATGTTGCAGTTATAAAATGCGGATCAAGAAGCTTAAAGAGTTATGACAAAACGTTCTATCCCATGTTGTCCGTTATAGAGAGTTGCGTGCTACGTTTCCGCCCTGGGCCGGTTCACTCCTCCTTAGAGATCCTGGAGGCCACGGGTATAAAGAGTTGCCAGTGCATGCATTTAGTGCCCGAGCGGCGAAGTGGTAAGATGCTCTTCTTCCACTATCGAGGTTATCGTCAAGGTCCACGGGTTCGCGTCCGGTCAAAGATCATCACAAGCAAGTTGTTTCCCTGAGGAGCCTGGGGCGACCACCGACAGATGATACCTTCATTTCCCACCCAACTCCACTAGTTAGAAATTGCCGTTTGGCGGTATGTGACCGGAATTGGATGAGCGGCAAAATAGTGTATGTGCATTCTGAGATATAAATTGCTGCAACAA
Organism: Pholcus phalangioides; assembly: GCF_987345545.1. Lineage (NCBI taxonomy): Eukaryota > Metazoa > Arthropoda > Arachnida > Araneae > Pholcidae > Pholcus > Pholcus phalangioides. The sequence goes on from NW_028301594.1 coordinate 17,249,953, forward strand.
TTTCCATTCGATTCCTCCTCTGTTTGGTTTGCATTAGTAACATGGCCGAATAAATTTGCACCGCCTCGTCTGAGAATTTTATCTGGTAGCAAAGCAATTATTAGGTGGAAATACGATACGAGAGGTGATTTTGAAAGTTATGCACAAGCGCATGGGCAGGAATTATGTGATGCAGCGGTTCTCAACCTTTTTTGACTCGCGGAGCCCTTACAAGTAAAAAAATTCTATGGGGGAGCCCCTTAGTCCAATTTTTTAGTTATTCATCAAGTTAGTGATTTATTTTTACTATTTGGAGAGCACACAAGGAGTCCCAAGGGCTCCGCGGAGCACCGGTTGAGAACCGCTGATGTAATGAATCAAGTATCCATGAAGCAATCCAGAAAGCAAGTAGGAAAGAGCTACTTGCAAACAAACGCTAAATCTTTGAAATAATTCGATTGTTGTGTTTCAGTTCACATTTGGACAACGAAAAAGTTATTTAGCTTCAACGGCTAGTTATTTAGCTTAATCAAAGTTATTTAGCGAAAATTATCCCAGTGTCATATTAAACCAGCATTTGTCCATATAATTACGTGCCGCTTGTTTATCGCCTTTTCTAAGAAATACCCTTTCCCGATCCAGAAAGGAAAGGGTTACCTTACATTTCCCTTTATGTACACGATCCTTTTTTAGATTATTATTATTATTATTTCCCACCATTAAGTGAACGGTATGTGAAAAAGGCATCATCCAATCCATACGTTGCACATCTTTTACGGGCTAAAGGACAGACTCAATTTATCAAGGATCCGTTATACGTACAATCCCGGCCATAAATCTTTTCATTTCCGTCCTGGGAAAGAATGAAAAAAGTACCGGAAAAATAAGGATAGGGATTTTATTTCCTCTCACAAATGCTTTCTCTATTCCCTCTTTTTTCCCTAAATATTAAAGTATTAAATGGCGTCGACGGTTTTGATATAATGATAAATCTACTTTATTTTAAAACACATTTCAAAGACATATTTCTCTCACCTAATGATTAATTTCACTCTCGAATGTTTCTGTGACATCTCTTGAATAAGAAATTTTTGAATTCATTTCTTTATTTTTTTCCTTCGGATTATAATTGGCGGATTTTAATTATGTGTTGCCACTTGGCAGGAAAATAAATCTTTTGTGAAACCCAAATAAAATGGAAATAATAATGAATGTGAGTTGCTTCTTGTTTTGCTGTGTTGTAGGATTTTAAGGCTTTTTATAAATAGTCGTGACCCGTTCTTGTTGGAGATGGCGCTCGTGGTTTCTCTCGCACTTATTATTACTCAACTGAAGTCTGGCTAAACATAGACGAAAAACCCGCAATCATCATCATCCTATTTCTTTCTTTCTTGAATGTTGTTTTTCCCCCATTGCGGACGGAATGCTGGTCAGAAATTTTTGCTCGTGAATTTGATGCGTGGAACCAAAAGAACCTTGAATACGCTTTATATAGCGTTTTAGATGAATCACATTTAAAAGTTACTTCTTTAAATTATTATGTATGTGTGTCTTTAGTGCTTTATTTATTGAAACAAAATACTGTAAGCGACTGGCGATTTATGGATCCCAGGATTCCTTTGATTTGGGAGTAAGGGGCCGTTCAAGTATTACGTCAGCAAATTTTTAGTCATTTTGGACCCCCCGCTTGTTAGCAAAAGTCGGCAAAACTCTGGCTCCCTAACCACGACCACCTAGATAACCTAGTTACCACCTAGTTATATAGGAGGTCGTGCCCTAACCCCCTCCCTTGTCAGCAAAACTTCGTCCGCACTGTCCCCACCTCCTAACGCATATTGGTGAGATCAGAAACGTACGCGGGAGGGGGGACATGGGGGGGGGGCTCATGCGTCCCCCCCCCCAGACGGAAAGTTTTTTTTTAATGTTAAAAATATTTTTTTTTAAAAATTTCGAATAAGAAATTTGATTATATATATTATTTAATCTATTATATATTATAATAGATTTCTGTTAATTTCAATGCTATTTGAATGGTAAGAACTAAAAATTTATTTTTAAGAAATTCATTGCGACCCACCCTTTAAGCCTTATAGGGTAAACCCTTGACCCGCAGAACAAATGTGGCCCTGAAGGTTATCTGATGTGGCTTGTCCCCCCCCCCATACCTAATTTCGTAAAAATGAACTAAGCGGCACATTTACAAATCGCTTAAATGACCAGTGGTACAATTCCAGAGCAAGTGGCCCGTGGCACATTTTCCGATCACTGAAATAGGCCTCAAAGATCACTTAAGTAACTCGCAACACAGTTCCAGAACACAAACGATTCGTGGCACATTTAGAGATCCCTCGAGTGACATGTGGCACAGTTTTAGAGCACTTAAGCGGCCCCCAATGTGGTTCTACATCACTCAAGTTCCCCGCGGAACATTCCCAGATTACTCAAGTGATCCGCTGCATAATTACGGATCACTTGAGTGATGCGTGGCACAGTTCCGGAGCACTTAAGCGGCCCAAACAAATTTCCAGGGCACTTGAAAGATTTGTGAAACATTTAGAGATCACTAAAGTGGCTCTGTAGGGGACTTATCAATAGGGAGAATGTTAGTTCAGGTGCCCAATAACTATTGAAAGGTTTTTTACCGTTTTTGGTGCACCGAATAAGATGCCATTAAGAATATTTCATATCTTCATAAAGGGTGGCTGATGACCTAAGCATTATCCAATCCCCCCCCCCTTGTCATCGAAAGTCAGCAAATCGGAAACGCCCCCCCCCCATGAGTGGCGATGTAATACTTGAATGACCCCTAAGACCTCTTCTTAAAGAAGAGGAGTTGATGATGATGATGAGCGAAAATGTTTTTCATTGGGTGAAATTGTCATTTGTCAGCAGAGTGGTTATCGTGCAGACGGTCCTAGTTTTGTTATGGGCAGTGTAGTATATTTTTCTCTTTGTTTCGATGGTTTGAAATTGACAAAAATATATATTATTTTATTAAAATTATATTATTATTATTATTCATTATTATTTATTTATTATCATTATTATTTGCCATTATTATGTAGTATATATGTTTTTTTCAGCACCTCGTTGGGCAGTTTGTTTTTCTATTTGTATCAGCATCAGGTTGCGCAGGTCTGGATTTGAGTCCTAGCTGGAGCATAGGTGTCCCATATATATACGATTACTACTTCTTTCTTTCTTTCAAACTGAGCACAACTCAGGTCTATCACTGTGGGAAATTTACTACCTGGTGAGTTGTGTCGGAATTGTAAATATGTGCACAGGCCCGTTGAAGGAAATTTCGTTGGGGGGGGGGGGGAACCAAAGTGGTCGAACAACAGATTTGGCTATCTTTCCCCTTTTTAATTTTCTCACATTTCTGGAGGGGGGGGGGGCAGAATCCTCAAGTCCCCCCCTCCCCCACCTCCCGCTACGGCCTCGACCTAACAGTCTGAGTGTGTATCTAGTGTTGCGTCTGATTTTTCAGTGCTGCCATCTATATTTCAGAAGTGAAGAGGGTGAAGTGTAATGATTGAATTCGGTTTGTAGGCCTGTTGCGCTCTCTGCGGCGAGACTTTTTAACGGAGAGATCTGCTCACATTTGCGCCTTGAAGTTGGGAGCCACATAAAACCGACTTCAGTTGACCACCGCTTTGGCAGCGGTGGGGCTCGAATACCGGGTCCCAACGCGATGCGAGTCCGTCACAATGACCACTCGACCACTACAGCGGCATACGATTTACTACTACTACTACACATCAAATGCTCTTTGTATACGCGTAGTCGAACTTGTAGTGGATAATAGAAAGTACCGGGAAAAGTGTTGGTATCCTTGGCACGATATGTACACTTATACTCCCAAGTAAATGTATATATATACTGGCTGTTAACCGCGGCTTCGCTCGAGTAGATTTGATGATCTGAAATTTGCTTGGTGATGATTCCTTCCAATAACATCTAAATCTCTCATGACCCCCTTGGTTGTTGCATTTCCAGAAATCCCGTGTTGGCGAGTCTTTATATTATAAAATATAATATTGACCGAATTTCATATTTATAGCTTCCAGCAGGTTGGGCTCAGCGATGATTGCCCCATAAAACTTTTGAATCCTTCCCTACGCCCCCCGTACAGAATGAATTTAGAAAAATCCATCGTTAGTGCGTATAACATTACAAAATAAAACTACTGACCAAATTTCATATTTAAAGCTTCGGCGATTTCGACTCAGCAATTATTGTCCCATATAACCTTTGAGTCCCTCATGATAACTTTTGGGGCGAATTTCGAAAAAAAACCCCCTCTTGGTGAGCCTTTACGTCATGAAAAAAAAAAACTACTGACCAAAGTTCATGAATATAGATAGCTCTAGCGGTTTCGGCTGCTCGTGATTTCTCTGTATAACCTTTGAATTGAACCCCCTTATGAGGGGTCGAGTTTTGGAAAATCCCTTCTTAGTGAGTCTTTGCGTCATGGAATAAAACTACGGACAAAATTTCATAAATATTGCTCCAGCGGTTTCGGCTCGGCATGATTTCTCTGTATCCCCTTTTAACCCCCCCCCCCCATGACCTTCTTAGGGGTCGAATTGTGCAAAAAAATTTTCTTAGTGGGTCATTACTTCATGAAATAAAACTACTGACCAAATTTCATATTCATAACTTCAGTGGTTTCGGCTTGGGGTGATGAATCATTAAGTCAGTCAGGGTATGTTATATTTATAGATAGATTGGCATCGTACTTGTTATGCATTGAGTGTAGCCGTCTATCTTTTAAATTGGAAAATTAAATTAGGAAATGTACGTAATGGAATGTAAATAGTTAGTAATATAAGTAAAAATAGTTAGTAATAAAAGTAAAAATAGTTAGTAATATAAGTAAAAATAGTTAGTAATAAAAGTAAAAATAGTTAGTAATATAAGTAAAAATAGTTAGTAATTTGGTTGTTATATTTACACTTTATTTACAACGGATAATATTTACACAATACAAACGGGGATGCTGGTAGAGGAAAATGTGGCCCGTGTATGATGAGACGCAGACACGCGCAACGGTGAGTGAGACAACATCAAACATCAAAAAACCGAGCCAGACGCCTTTGACTCCCGATTTCTGATATGATGCCACCAGCAGAAAATAGACTAATAATTATACAAGCTGGGAAGATACGCCAGCGCCATCGTGTGGACAGCACTACAGTACCCCCCTCGCAGTCCGAAGGACGAGGACAGAAGAGAAAGAATTAAAGTTTAAAAGTCACGTGCTTCGATGAACGTAGACGGTTTTTCCAAATATTTTTGCAGGTCGTTGTCTTTTTTAGGATGCTTTTCGGAACGACGGAGCAAGTTTTTGGCACGAATACATCTGTGTTTTTGTTGGTTGGCTGAGGCACACTGCCGGTGAGCAGAAAGGCAGGTTTTAACCTGTCGACCGATACCATGGAAGGTTTTCCTTTTATGAGAAGGCAAAATGTCTTCTCACCACGTTTCAGCACTTCGTACGGTCCGTTGTAAGTGGGGACGAGAGCTCGTTTTACTGTGTCTGACCGCAGGAAAACGTGGGTGGTGTTCTTCAGTTCCGAATGTATGTACAGTCTCTTTTCACCATGCGCCGTTGCAGGAGTTGGTTGTAGCTGCTGCATTTGGTCCCTTAGAATGGAGACAAATTCTGTGGGACACGGTATGCTGTTACTACTGTTGGTGATTAGATCGCCAGGCAATCTGAGCTCTGTGCCGTATACGAGTTGTGCTGGTGTGGCTTTGAGGTCTTCTTTGTAGCAGGATCGTAGCCCTAACAGGACTGTTGGAAGTGTGTTCACCCAGTTCATGTTTGACCCAGCTATCAGAGCTGCTTTCAGTTGTCGATGAACTCTTTCTATCATCCCGTTAGCTTGAGGATGGTAAGGTGTCGTCCTGATGTGCTGAATGCCAAGGAGTTTGGTGAGTTCGTGAAAGATGAAGCTTTCAAACTGGCGACCTTGGTCTGTTGTTATTTTCTCTGGGGTTCCGAAACGACTGATCCAACCAGAATAGAATGTTGAAGCAACAGTGGCTGCTGTCATGTCCTTCATCGGTAAAACTTCGATCCAACGGCTGAATCGATCGATGCAGGTGAGGCAATATGTGTAATCTTGGGATGACGGAAGTGGACCAATGATATCGATGTGAACGTGCTTGAAACGAGCGTCTGGCATTTCTATTTTTCCTGGAGCGGAAACAGTATGTTTGTGCACCTTTGACTTTTGGCAAGGCACACAACATCGAGTCCAGGTGGTGCAGTCTTTCCGAATTGAAGGCCATACAAAGCGATCGCAGACAAGACGTGTTGTTGCTTTGATGCCTGGGTGGCATAGATTGTGAAGAACATCGAAAACGTGTCTTCGAAGAGTATTCGGTATGTATGGGCGTACTCGATTGCAGGATGTGTCACACCAGAGTGGTTTGTCTATACCAACTAAATTGCAGATGTTGAGTTTTAAAGAGGAGGAATGCTTGAGAGAGTCAAGTTCACTGTCGGTCGCTTGAGCTGCTGCGATCTTGGAATAGTCTATTGATGGAGGGCATGCAATGGCTTGTATTCTAGAAAGAGCATCAGAGACTAGGTTCTGTACGCCTGATACGTGACGTATGTCGGTGGTATGCTGTCCGATGAAGTCAAGATGTCGTGTTTGTCTGGGAGATGTCTTGTGAGGCTTTTGACGAAATGCAAATGTCAAGGGTTTATGGTCGGTGTAGAGGATGAAATGTTTCCCTTCGATCATGTGTTGAAACTGCTTCACTGCCGCATATGCTGCTAATAGCTCTCTGTCGTAAGCGCTATAATTCATCTCAGCTTTGATAAGCTTCCTGGAGTAGAAAGCGAGAGGTTGCCAGTGCGAGTTGACAAGCTGTTGTAGGCAAGCACCGATTGCTGTATTGGATGCATCTACCATGATAGAGAGTTCGGCCGATGGATGTGGAAAAGCAAGAAGGGTTGCAGAAATGAGTTTTTTTTTTGCAATCTACGAAAGCTTGATTTGATGTTTCCGTCCACTCAATCTTCGCGTTGCTTTTGGCTTTTTCTTGAAGATATAAACATAGTGGAGCTTGTGTTTCTGCTAACCCAGGAAGGAATCTCCGATAAAAATTCAACATTCCTAGAAAACGTCGAAGTTCTTGGATGGTTGCCGGTCTTGGGAAATCTTTTATCGCCTTCACTTTATCATGAAGAGGAGAAATTCCTTTTGATGATATCCTGTGTCCGAGAAATGTGACTTCATCTTGGAAGAATTTGCACTTCAGAGAGTTGATCTTTAGACCATGTTCGGCCAGTCGTTTGAAAACTATGTCCAGGTGCTGTTTATGCTGTTCAGAGTTCGCTGATGCGATGAGGATATCATCTATGTATCCCGCTGAAAAACTGAGACCAGCCAACACTTGGTCGATGTACCTCTGGAATGTCTGGGCGGCATTGCAAAGTCCGTAGGGCATGAAAGGAAATTCATAAAGCCCGAAAGGCGTGATGACGGCAGTCTTGGGCACGTCAGCTTCTGCCACTGGAATTTGTTGATACGCCGAGACGAGGTCGATGGTCGAGTATATTGCAGTCCCATGAAGCATGTGGGTTAGGTCATGGATATGAGGAATGGGATATCTGTCTGGTGTGATCTTATTTAGCTGACGGTAATCACCGCAGATACGCCACGCACCATTAGGTTTCTTGACCATATGAATTGGACTGGCCCATGCACTGTTTGATGGCCGACATAATCCTTGTTTTTGCATGTCCAGAAATTGCTTTTTGGCGCAAGATAACTTTTCTGGAGAGAGACGGCGAGCTTTAGCAAAAATTGGCCTACCTGTTGTCTCGATGATATGCTCACAGCATGGTTTGGAGTTCAGCGAAGATTTGCTGAGCAGGCTTTGATAAGTTGAGTCACCGTCGAAAAGTTTGATTGAGTGCACTTCTGACTTCTTTAGTTGACAGTTTGCAGTAAGTTTCGTTCTCATGTCGAGGAGACATCGCCGTCGTAAGTCCGGAAGCAAATTGAAGTTATACAAGAAATCGGCTCCAAGAATCGGTTTCGGTACCGCGGCCAAGAGGAAAGTCCACCGGAAGACTCTGCTGAGTTGAAAATCTAAAGTGACTGTTCGCTCACCATAGACATTTATTGGAGACGAATTTGCAGCGGAAAGTTGGAGAAGTGGTTGACGTTTGTCAGTGCTGCATGCTGGGAGAATTGAAACGTCAGATCCAGTGTCTACAAGGAATGAAATGTTGGTGCTTCGATCGGCTACGAATAAGCGACGAGATGTCGTTGGCAGGGAGCATGTCGCTACTACTCTCCGCCTTCGTCGTTTTTTGTAAACCTGCATGGTGAAGTGCACCTTCTGGCTTGATTGCCAAATGTCTTATGGTACCAACAAAATTGCCTATCCGGCAACGTAGGTGGTGATGTTGATCTCTTTGAACGAGAGAAACGCGAGCGCGAAACACTGCGGGAACGCACACGCAAAACTGTTTTCAGTTCGCGGCGTAGTTGGGCAATCTCTTCTTGGAGTTGTGTGATCGTGTCTGACTGTTGACTTTTGTTCACGGCGTCTACATGAGGTGGGCTTGCTTCTTGGATCTTGTCGGCCAGCTCAGCCGTTTTGTCAAGGGTTAGTGGGCTCACGACAGCGAGTATAGATCGAGTAGATTTGGGTAGTTGTTGCAGGAAGAGTTCTGTCAATAGTTCGTCCGAAACGCTGAGAGATTCCGCTCTTCGTTTTAATTCACGGAGAATGTCAGACGGTTTCCGATCTCCTAATGGCTCACAAGCGAGAAGTTTCCTAAGCTGTGTAGACGAGGATTCACTACAACGCGTGACCAGTTCGTGCTTTAGTTTTTCGTATGGCTCCGAAGTTGGCGGGTTCATGAGAATGTCTCGTACTAGAGATGCGTTATCTGGAGGAAGATTTGCAACGATGTAGTTGTATTTTGTTTTTGACTCTGTTATCGGTTTCGGAGCGGCTAACTCGAAAGTGCTTTCACACATCACGAACCATAACGATACATCACGCACGTTGAATGGCGGTATAACTACGGCACTCACCTCTGCCATGGTGGTTTCTTTTGCTTCACGTCCGATGTCGCCAATCTTTGGTTGTTATATTTACACTTTATTTACAACGGATAATATTTACACAATACAAACGGGGATGCTGGTAGAGGAAAATGTGGCCCGTGTATGATGAGACGCAGACACGCGCAACGGTGAGTGAGACAACATCAAACATCAAAAAACCGAGCCAGACGCCTTTGACTCCCGATTTCTGATATGATGCCACCAGCAGAAAATAGACTAATAATTATACAAGCTGGGAAGATACGCCAGCGCCATCGTGTGGACAGCACTACAGTAATATAAGTAAAAATAGTGAGTAAAAGTATATTAGTAATCTATATACGTAAACTTTTTTTTGTGATTTTATTGTCGATTTTTCTAGCCCTTTGCAAATGCTTTTGATTTCTGATAAGCATGAGTTGCGATAGATGACCAATAAAATTAATCAAACGGGTGCTGTAGCCAAGGTCGATAAGATACTCGCCTAAAACACCAAAGGATGTTTAGAGATGTCGATACCCGGTTCATCCTTGTCAGAAACCCTCCTCACGCGATGGCACAACAGAAACGAGGAAATGACTACAGAGAGAAAAAGATTGCTGATTTACCGCAGAGAATCCCATACACCAAAGGGTTATCGCACCAAACTTTCGGTGAGTTAAAAAAACGGCTGCCGTTCGGAAACAGCGATAAATTGTAAGCCCCGGTCTAATTAGCCCTCGTATACAGAACATGAGCGTGGTGCGACAAAAATGATCAATTAATTAATAGGACTTTAAATTTATGGTAGATGAAGTTCATTATTTTTGAAAGCGATGTGTGTGTATATATATATATATATATATATAAAACAAAAAATTTTCTGAAATAATTTTTTATTACTTTTAGGCCCTTTATAAATATTTCTATATCTATTCGAGGCTCTCTATTTTATGTTTTACTAACCATTCTTTATTTTTGATGATAAATTTATAAACTCTACTTAAAGTTCTGTTTCAGTGTCAATACGTGGCATTGAATTTCTTTGTTACCTATTGGAACATTTATTATCTTAATTTATTATAAAGATTGTCTAAATTGCGTATGTTTTCGTTATACGCTCCACTTCCAAAGACACATATTCCATAATTTATACATGAGTAAGACCATGCATAGAAGATGTCTTTTAAGAAGTTATTATCAACTACGTATTTAAGTTTACAAAGGACTCCTGAATACATTTTGAGTTTTTTGAATAATTTTTTCACTATGTACGTTCTATTTCAAGTTATCTCGCATAACTATTCCTAAGTATTCATAATTGAACACTCTACCTATTTCTTCACAATCCCATTCTAATATAGTATGAGATTGGCAGTGGGTATGTAATTTTATAAAGGAAATTGTTTATATAATTAATACATGCATAAAATTCTATTGATTTACAGTTATTTTATTCACAAGTATAAGTATTGCGTCTTATTGAAAAAGCGAGTCGAATTTTATACATGAAGGGTAGCAAAATTATTGGCTCACTCGGCCCAGGACATACACATCCGACTTCAATTTCGTCACATCGTAGTTATTTTACGTGTACTCTTAAGCAATTGGATATACTTCAAATGCGATTCCGAAAAATATGGCCACAATATCCGATGTACGGGCGTACGCCAACTGTTCTACTAATTAGGCGAGCTAAACAGGGTGAGTCTAAATCCATAGGATAAACTTTAAGAGGTGATATAAGACACGTAAACAAGCATTTTTTTTAATCACGGAATGTACGGTCGAATCGCAATAGCAAAGGGGGTAAAGGGTGTTTTAAGAGTGCTCTACACATTTCAAAAACAAATATCATATTTTCAATACGGATTTGCAGTGATATGTGCTATTAACCATTCGAGGATGCATATGCATCTACTGGCGCAAGGACCCATCAAGGTTATGCTACGCCGAACAATGATCAAGCGGTATAATGACCTGTGGTAGAATTTGCGTTACCCAGGTTTCACTATTAGAAGTTCCAACACATTACGATGCCCCGCACCCTCGAATGATTCATTGTATTTATTGCAGAAAATCCGTTAGCAAAATATATTTGCTTTTGGTGAAATGCTGTTGTGCACTATTCAAAAACACCCAGTACCGCCTTTACTATTGCGATTCGACCACACATTCCATGACCAAAAATGCTTGTTTAGCCGTCTTATATCACATTTTAAAGCTTGTCCCATGGATTTAGAATCACCCTGTAGATCTAAGCGAATCTTATGATAAAATCGTAATATTGCTAAATATAGCAACTAACAGGGGCGTAGGAAGTGTTTCTGTGGGTGCTCGTCTATAGTTTTATATCGGAAATTTTAATTTCTGAATCAATTCTGGGGGTGCTGGGATCCATGCCACAAATTACTATGGGTGCTTGAGCACCCACAGCACCCCCGGCTCCGACTCCACTGGCAACCAATATCAAAAATATGAGAACAGTATTATTTATATGGAATCAGAAACTGTGTTCTTTAAATTATAATGATGTGTATTAACAAAATGAAGATTCCCGTCTTCTGTAGGAGGTCCAATAAATTCGGAGATTGTGTTATTGCTGTTTTTTTCCTATTTGTTTACTGAGGGAGAAAAAATTGTGTGAAGATCGCCGAGAGAATGTCCTAGTTCCAAATTGTTACACCCTGCGCCGAGTTCGAGGAAACGTGTTCCATATTTTGTTTTTCTTCTTAAAAGTAATTACTGATGTAACGCTTCTGAGAAATTCTTATTTCATCAACGAAGAACTAACTTATTCTTCGTAATAATTCAAAATAAATTAGATTATTAGAAACCTGTGTTTCTAAGCATTAATTCAACGAATGCACGAGTTAATTGAAGCATTAGACAACGATTCCCCTGGTTCGACTGATCTCTGAACTTCAAGGATATACGTACACAAACATTTCTCGTACTTAGAAGTAATTTCCATGATATAGGAAACCCTTGAAATTTCTATTTATGTGAAAAGAAAAAAAAATATTTTCCATCATCAGTAATAAAAAACAGTTAATGCAGCGCTTTATATCGCAGAAAAAAACATATACAGGGTGATTCAAAACTGAACATAAAAAACTTTTAGGGGAGGTAGAAAACACAAAAACAAAACAGAATCACATATGAATCTATGACCGGAAACCCCAAACTGATCACCTGGAGGATAAACGAAGATTCAGACAAGCCAATAATGGGTGAAAAAAAAAACTCTTTGTTTAGCAATACTTCACACCAGGAGAGTACGTGTACTCGTTAATTTTCATAACAAGTGAGAAATGCCTGTAGAACTGTGGATGGTAAGAACTTTGAGAACTTGTTGTGAAACTTAACGTGTACACGTACTACTCTCGTCGTGTAAAGTATCGCCAAATAGTTTTTCCAACCATTATTGGCTTATCATTTTTCTGCATCTTTGTTTATACCCCAGCTGATCAGGTTGGCGTTTCCGGTCATACACATTCCTTTGTGATTCTGTGTGTTTTATACCTCTCCTAAAAATTTGTCCGTAGAGTTTATTTTGAGAGAGAATATCTCGCCCTATATAAATATTTTTTTCCCCACAAATAAGCAGCGGAGATCATTGCTATTAAACATACATAATTCAAAGTACATCAAACGACATTATTAATTTTGCAAAAAAGATTATTTTAGCAATTACTTTTACAAAAAATTAACGGTTAATAAAATATAGAAACCGTTATTTTGCGCATAATTTTACACTGGCGTTCAGCATGAATGTAAACAATTTTCTGTATTATAACTATATATTCATTTGCATGCTGCGCACCGGTTCAAAAACAAAAGCTAGATGTATTTAAAAAAAACTATAATAGACAGTTTTGCTTTTACTGGATAGATGGCAGCAGATGCTAACGGTGTTTTTCTCACTGAACTCCTACGACAAACATTAAAGCATAGTAACCGGTAAAATGTCACCTCGGTGTGTGCGTGGACCATTAAAATAAACAACTTTTGATATTATACCATACGTTGTTCATTTTGATGATGCACCGGTCTCAAAAAAAACAAAAAAACAAAAAAAAAAAAACGAATAACCACTTTTACTTTTAGGATTGTAAGAATAATTTTGTATTTTTTGATAGGTGGCAGCATGAGTCCTACGCTTTTCCACCCGTGTTTTAAAATAGAACATGCTAATATATTGCAGTGGAAGCACTGCTGCTAGCTATAAAAAATAAAAATATGCATAACAAAATATCTATGGCCGTTCAATTTTAATATTCTTTTAAATTCAATTTTCATGACGCAATATAATGGTATGGTAACAAAGTAATAGCTGAAGTTCTGCGGTAAACATAAAAACATGTCAATCGGTGTTAAGACGTATACAATTTAAACCAGCGTGCAGCATGAAAATGAACAATATGCGGTATCACAACACATTTACTTCAGTTTAATACTGCATACTGGTTTTGACCCTTGAATGCTTTAACTTGCATGTGTGCGAAGGGTTCTTTAAACGTTCATTACTGCAGCCAGTTTAAAGATGAAAATTCTGTGGTGTTTGGTCAGAACATGATAACTCCAAAATGACATTTTTGAGATATAGCATTTTGATTGTCATTTAAAAATCAGAAATAAATCAAACGCACAAATGGAAATGAAAATATCATGCGTCAGAATGTTGTTTAGCCGTACGCACGTATTTGTGCATTTATCTCACTTCTAATTAGTTATAATTAACAAGACCTACTACTAGATCAAAAAGACATTTTTTGGAGATATCGTGTTCTGACGAAACGCCACAGAATTTAGAATTGCCTTTGCATATGAGGTAAGGTCAAATTCTTTCCATTTTATATTTAAATTTTTCTGGTAGATGCCACAATTAACGAGAGCAGCTCTTTGTTTGCTGTAGAGCATTTGTGGCTGTGATTTGTTAAAATGTTTCCCTTGTGCTTTTCTTTTTTTACACTTTGAAGTTTGCAATCGGAATTTCTTTTTCTTAATATAGTTTGAACCACTCATTTTATATGCGATTTTTGAGCCTTTGCACGTCTTCAGTAAGGCTCTGCTTTTTTAAATTATTTTTCCGGCTTTTAATGCTCGTCATTGACTATGAAAATAATTATCAGCAAGGAAAAAAAAGTAATCATTTAAAAATGACCCCCCCCCCTCCAACAACAACAACTAGTTTCATTGTCAGAGATCGTCTGCACTTAATTCCCACCATGCTACGTTCCAGTATGTTGTGAGTGTATGTGTGGCCCTTGTGAGAGTTATGTTCTTTTCGTTTCGTGTTCTCTCTAAATGCCGCCTCCGTCTTCCATATTTTGAAAAAAAGTAATCGCAAATGCCTGTATTTTCGTCTTATGTAAATACCGTGTCGAAGGTCTGCGTGCTCTCGGCGAGAGACTTTTTCAAATATGGGAAACCGACTCGCATTCGAAATATAAGAACCAACTTAAACACTGTTCCACCAATGGGATTTGAACCTCGATCCTTGTGATGAGAGTCCAGCACGATGCCCACACGACTGCAAGGAAGCTTTTGTATCGGAATCTTTTCTTTTAAACCGAGCACAACTCATGTCTGTCACCATCTATGGGCGATTTACTACCTAGTGAGTTGTGCCGGGAGTGTAACTGCGTGCGTATGTAGCGTTGTGTTTTGTTTTTCAGTGCTGCCATCTACATTTCAGAAGCGAAGTGAATGATGTGTTATGAGGGAATTACATTTGTACTGTTTGTAGGCCTGTTGCTCTCTGTGGCGAGACCGACTCGCATTCGCGCCTTGAAGTTGGGAATTACAGAAAGCCAACTTCAGCCGATCACCACTGTGGTGGCGGAGGGGTTCGAACCCGGGACCTCGCGACGCGAGTCCGTCACATTATGACCACTCGACTACCACAGCGGCAATCGGTGTACCGAAATCTGCAGGCATCTAACATTGTATTAATATTCTATCAAATCTGACTTCCCTTACCCATTGGGACGCCCTGCATTTGCTGTGTAATTCATGACACGGTATGATATAAATATAGTCGGCCACGCTTAATCGGATAACGGACAAACGGATATCCCGTTTAAACTGGTAAAATCCTCCGCAACCGAAATTTCTCCCATAGAGACAATATTAAAGTTTCTCGTATAATATAATAATTTCAACGTCTTTTCCCCGCTTAATCGAATATTACTTCTTCACGAGTCAACTGTTAATACATGTCAACCACTAACATATAATATTTTTATTGAATAAAACTTTTGGAAATAATGAAGATATGTTACTAAGTTAAAATAAATGCATTTGGAGTAGGTACTAGACTCCAAGTATTAATCTTGTCTCCAATACGTACATTTAATTATGTTAGATATTAAGAGATGGTATTTTTTTCGGCCCGAAATGTACTGAGAAATTGAATTTTCTTTGGATGCCGAAACTAATATTTGGAAGGAAAAGTGATTTGTCTCCCCCGGGTCCCCCTGCATATCGGGCAAGTGTGCTAACCAATACACCAGAGACGCACTTTTCAATTCCTTATAAGCGCTGAGTGGAGACATAGCAGCCTCCCCTTAATTACAGAAAATTTCGCCTCAGTTGGCGTTTTTGTATTAAAATATGGTATTTTTTTCAGCCCGAAATATACTGAGAAATTGAATTTTCTGGATGTTATGCCGAAACTAATATTTGGAAAGAAAGGTGTTTTCTGAGTAATTAAAAATCTTAGGTATTGTGTGATCATTGCAATTAAATATGTCTGATTTATTCGAGAAGCTTTATTAATATTGATACTTCAGCAGTTTTCGAGATACAAAATACTGTACTAAAGTTGTAAAATGGCAATTTAATTGTTCCCTCGCATAATCGGATATTTTGTGCTGGAATCGTTGATGCCCCATTAAGCGGGGCCGACTGTACATGTCATCGCTGTACGTATTGGCTTGCTTTATCGGATAACGGATGAACGGATAAAATTACGTACATCTAATTATTTTATTTTTCTTCTATTTTGAGCCAATAAGCCGTTAACTTCCTTAATGAAAAGTAAATACCTTAGGTACTGTGATCATTGTAATTAAATATAATTCTCATTTCATTTTTCATGTCTAATTTATTCGAGAAGCTTTATTAATATTGATCCTTTATCAGTTTTCAAGATGCAAAATACTGTACTAAAGTTGTAAAAATAGCAATTTAATTGTTCCCCCGCACAATCGGATATTTTTTGCTGGAATCGTTGATGTCCCATTTACGCGGGGCCGACTGTACATGCCATTGCTGGAATTTCAAACACCGAAAGCATCGAGTCCTCATTCACATGTCGTCACAGATGTCTAGACATCAAATTTAGATGGGTAGCATTGTGTTTTTCAAGTATTACGAAACGCATACTTTCTTAAGAATTTCATCATGGGTATTGAATAATCAAGTGGAAGGTTATATGAGAGATCGATTTTTTTTGCTCTTTTAAGGGTCTACATATCCATTTTACGGATGAAATTTTTCTTATGTGAGAGAGAAAGAGGGGCGCAAAAGCCACGAAAAAGCCTTGGATATTTGTGTTTGTGTGTGTGCCTTAGTAAGTTAGTTAGTTAGTTGTGTCCTTGGCCAGTATCCGTCCCTGATTATGACCTCACATGTAGACCGACCGCAAAAAGAAGAGAGAGAGAGAGAGAGAAAACTTCTCCCCTTCCGCTTGTGTGAAACATTTTGTGTGACTCCATCTCTGGAAGTTATAAACAATGGAGCCCAAGGTCGTGGCCTTATTTTCTGGTCTATGCCGTTTTTAATATTGTGCCGAAGATTTTGGCATCCAAGTCGAATAAACAAGTTGTGACGAGAAACGTACTTGAAATGCCGAATGGTGCTTGCGAATTCGCACGCAATCCAATATAATGGTTGGTGACTAAATTCTGGATCGATAGTTTAACATTTTTAAATGAAGGATTAAATTATTGTGACCACACGATCACGTGTAGTTAGTGAAGTAAATACACAGGACTATGTGTTATTATTTTTTTTGTCAGTGTCCTTCAACCGCTGCGCTGGTCAGTGGTGCTTGTCCGTGAGAATTTGTTCGGTCCGAAATATTTTAACCAATTCATATAGAAGCGATATAATTTCATATTGAATTTTAAATACATTCTCTATATATTGGTTTTTATTTATGTCTTGGTCGTCAGCAGATCTGCGAATCATTTCTTCCATTCGTTTTTAGCGTGTCTGTATACAGGGTGTCCTGTAAGTGATAATGCGGTCTTGATAATCCGTCACAGAGATATGATTCCAATTCAAAAATTGCTGAATAAGGTGTTAAAAAATCACCCTGCACCAGTTTCAAGAGAAAATACGGTATAAAAATGAAATATTTAAATTTTTCTTGTCCAACTTCCAATTAGAAAGTCGTTGCCCTGTCTTTTCTGAGCCCAACAGAAAAATTCCATGGTTCTAAGTGCAACATTCGCTAAGATATTTGAATTCAGAAATCGGAGAAAAGTTATGAAAGAACAGCAAAAACTAACGGGAAACGCTTTTATTTCCTCATTTATGTTAACCTTTCCCAAATTTTCTCCGAATTTTGAATTCGACAATATTTCCGCGAATATTGCAAATTATTTATTTCTCTTACTTGTTTATTTTTTACTTGGTTCGCAAATTTCCACCGGTCCGTAGTATTAAAAAATCTGAAGAAAACATAAATAAAGTGTGATCCAAGCATTTCGAAAATTTAGTCAAACTAGGTTATAACGACCTCTGTTGTAACGAAACT
This sequence comes from Pholcus phalangioides, assembly GCF_987345545.1. Lineage (NCBI taxonomy): Eukaryota > Metazoa > Arthropoda > Arachnida > Araneae > Pholcidae > Pholcus > Pholcus phalangioides. Next base: position 17,267,767 of record NW_028301594.1, read on the forward strand.
TTGGCTAGGACATCAACAATTTGCGGTTCTTGTCTGATTACCGTAGAGATAAACGTTGATGAGGTTTGCTTATACCGTTTGCTTCACCGAAAACGCAACGACCTCGGATATAACGTCAAATTTTCCCATGAAGTTCCTAGAATTAGAAGTCATTGCATTAACGAAAAGTTTGTTTGTTGCTCTACCAGAGTTTAGTTTTTAAGGACAGATTTATTGCAGGTGTTTGACGCTCGCACTTACTCATCGGCATGACCCGTATTTCCCCGTACTTTGGTCCATCCCGTTTTTTTCTTTGCAATAAAAACGGCCCGTTTTCTTTTTTTCGCTAAAACTTATTTTAGCTTACTTTGACTTCCAATCTCCACTAGAATCAGAGATTAATTTGACTTTTAAAATTTATAAATTGTACAAGGGAAAAGGTGGGTATACACAGGGAGACTCCATACCTCTCCCTGCCGCATTTTGCCGTTGATCCTACAGGCATATTTCCAATCGGAAAAAATACCCAAATAACGTGTAGAACTCAGATACGTCATTCATGTTGCAAGGGGTTGTATAAACATTAAAATAAAAAATATTAATTTTTCATACGGACACCGTATCCTCAAAAAAACCAATTACAAAGTGAATACCGTGTCTCCCTGAGGCAAAAAAAAAAATTACGTTTCTTAGTACAATATTCACTGAGATATTCGGATTCAAAAATCGGAGAAAAGTTGAGAAACAAACAGCATAAACTAATGGACAACGCTTCTTTCCCCTCGTAAGCCACGTTTGTATGTGCAGTATTGCGGTAGCATTGGAAGTTTTAGCATCCGCTTGATGACTTTTTTTCCTTCATAGGGAAAATATGAGGAACAACCATTGCCCCTCTCTTTATAACAGATCTTTGAGGTTGTAACCTCCTTTCCCAATATCCTTTGCGTACGTGAACCTCTGGCAACTTCAGTAGAGTTGAAATGCCGGTCCATGCAAATAGGTTTTAGGAAAAATCCTTGAACCTGGTTTTAAACAGGCATTTCCTCATTTCTCATGTAAAAACGGCCCTGTTCTTCTTTCCCCAATTTTCTCCGATTCGTGAATTCAAATATCTATGAATACTTTTTCTAGTTGGAAGCATACCTCCAACCCTGGACATGGGTTTCCAACTGGCGTTCCGCGAAACCCCGGGGTTCCGTAACAGCTTTTTTGGGGTTCCGCATGATTAAATGCCGCGGAACCTTTAAAAATCCGGGAACTCGGAGAGTTTTAAAAGAAAAAAAAAATCTTACTTGTTATACTAATACTCGCAAAATTGTTCTTTATTTTGAATTTTAACTTGATAGTGTCTTTTAGAAAAATCAGCGGATTGAAAGAACAGAGAGCGTAAATCGAGGAAAGAATTGTTATCTGTTAATATTTGTGCTGTTTCTTTTCCCAACTTTTCTACGATTTTTGAATTCAAAAATATCCCTGAGAATATTGCACTTAAAAACGGGGATTGGATTTTCTTTTGCCGCAGGAGAGACGGGGTGCTCGTATAAAAAGTTATTTATCTATAGACATTCTATAATTATAATTAACAATGTATAAATTAAAATCGAGTTAACTGAATCTAATGTGTTCTTTGTGATTAGACAGACAGACAGACAGAATTCAATTTTTCTCGTCGCTGCCCAGCCCAAAGGGGCTGCCTGGCGACTTACAGACTGCTCTTGCTAGCTATGAAGAGGGTTATAGACAAGTTTGTGCGTGTTTGTGTAGATGTGAAGTGCTTGTAAGTTAATAGAGAGAAAAAAAAAACAACACATACTTTCCGATAAATGCTACCATCAGAATAATAAAATACACAAAGATCAGCCAAACTTCACCAAAATGCCACTCTATGCAATAGAGCAGTTGATCAGTAAAATCAATAGTAGTAAAAAAAGAAAAATATATATATATTGTTACGTCGCGCCGCCGGGTCACTCGTCGAACCTCTTCTCACCAGACCCGTCCCGTCGCGCGGATCTCTCCAGGGTTCTTCGCCGAGGACTTGAACATGGGTAGACAATCATACGAACGAGGATTCGAGAACAAATACTCGCTTTTATTTACATGAGCTGCTAAAACTACTGCTAAACTAGAGCAGCCTTCCGAACGTCTTCTCCCTTCGCGTTCTACTTTTCGAGTCCATTTAGAATCTCGTTCTTCTATTATCACAATCGCATGCCACGCGAACCTTGCATGCGTTAACCAAGCCTCTTCAAATTCTACCCTTCGTAACATTGCCCCCCTCCTCGAAAGTTGCACGTCCCGGGCAATTCAGTCCCCAAATCGGTGAGTCCTCCGTAGTCCTTATGGTAATAAGTAAGTCTGATGACATAGACAACCTTGAACTTCAGTGCCCTTTGAATCCACATCACGATGATGTCCAGTCTCTTCCTCAGACGACGGCGTCCTTCCCATGAGGTCTGAAGTTTCGGACACCGTTTCTTCCTGGCACGGTGACGTCCTTTCCATGAAGTATGGAGTTTCTGACATCCTCCTTTCCGACGTCTCAGACATCCTCCTTTCCATCGTTTTGGACATCCTCCTTTCCATCGTTTTGGACATCCTCCTTTCCATCGTTTTGGACACCCTCCTTTCCGGAGCTTCGGGCACCACCCCTCCTGTCGTTTCGGACGCCTTTCTATCCGTCGTTTCGGACGCCTTTCTATCCTGCGTTTCGGACGCCTTTCTATCCTGCGTTTCGGATTCCAAAGCCAGACAAAGTCTCTCTCCTTGAAGTCGTGAGATGGGGCCTTCGCATCGTAGCAAACTCTCATCTTCTCGGGGCCGATGTCGATCCTGTCTCTGGCGATTCGATGCACATCCTCAAGGTGCTCCTGGAATTCCTCGACGTATTCTTCCATACGAAGAGGAGCATCTTGCGGTCGCCCAAACAGCAGGTCACTCGACAGCCGAAGATCCCATCCTATGATCATCTGTGACGGTGAGAATCCACTGCCCTCGTTGACGGCACTCCTATAGGTCAGCAAAAGCAGCAGTAACTTCGAGTCCCAATCTTTTTCGTATTTCGACACGAACAACGAGAGGTGATTCAGAAGGGTCCTGTTGAATCTCTCCACCATCCCATCGGATTCCAGATGAAGCGGAGTAGAACGCGTCTTTTCCATTCCCAGAAGTTTGCACATCTCAAGGAACACCGCTGACGTAAAGTTTCGTCCCTGATCGGAATAGATCATCATGGGGACACCGAATCGAGACACCCAATTCCGCACCAACACTTGTGCTAGAGTCTCGGCCTTCTCATCGGGAACAGGAAATGCTTCCGTCCAATTGGTGAAACAGTCCATCACCACAAGTATAGACTTGTTACCATCGTGGGTTTCAGGTAACGGTCCTAAGATGTCTAAGGCAACTCTCTTGAATGGCGCACCAACGTTGTAGCGTTGAAGTCGGCCACAAGCCCACTTCGGAGGTCTTTTCCGGGCGGCACAGGTGTCACAGTTCTCACACCACTTCTCCACATCGGTCCTGAACTTGTCCCAATAGTATCGCACACGAATCCTCCGTACCATTCTGGTGATATCGAAATGTCCATAAGTCGTGCTTCCGTGCGACCCTTTCAAAACTTCTTTCACACGGCCTTCGGGTATGATGAGTTGCCGTCTGAAAGTCTTTCCAGCCTCTGACTCCCAACGGCGGTAGAGCATGCCGTTCCTCATCTCCAAGGAGTCCCAGAGGGCCCAATATCTCTTTGTGGTCGGATTGGATGAAACGACGTCTTGCCACCCTGGTCTGTTCCTAGCGGATTCCTTCCAGTGTATGACCACTCGTACGTCCGGATCTTCCAGTTGTGCCTTTCGAGTGTGCTCGTCACTCCAAGGATCGTCACTTAAGTCCTGAGACTGTAGCTGCCTCGCAATAGGTTCTGCAGACCTGTATTTCCTTTCTACCTTGAGACAATGACGGCAGTTCCGTGGGCATGGTTTCCTCGATATGGCAACGGCATCTCTCCGCGATGCTCCCTCACGATGCTGGATTCTTCTCTTACGGCTACCCGGCCTTCTCAAGAGAACGGCTCCGATTCCACCATCGTCCATGCTCCCATCGGGGATTCCTGCTTCTGGAACAGCCATCACTTTCCGCTGAAGGACTTCGTCGTGACAACCTCCAAGTAGGACGACGTTTTGTTCTTTCATTTTAGACAACTGGTCACTACGAATGTCCAAAGACAGTCCATGCTTCTTCAGGAAGTCCAGTCCGAGGATGCCCGCGTCCTGGATGTCGGCTGCGAAGACGGCATGACGATAGGTGACCGACACCAACCTCGCTGAGACTTCCAACTTTCCACGCACAGTCACCTTCTCTCCCGTGACTGTCTGTAGGGTCAACGACGGTGCCACGTACAGAATTCGCTGCTGGAATCTTCGATCCAGGTCTCTCCAAACGATTCTGACGTTGACTCCAGGGTCGATGTCCATCTGGCATGGAAACTCAATTTCCTTGCACAGTCTACGCTCCCCACCATGCCGCTGTGAGCCATGGTACACACGACTTAAGGCGCTTCCTTCACAAGCAGCGGCGATGGCTTGCCTCACACCATTGACGATATCCTCCTTGACAGCAGCGAAGGATGTGTTGACGGCGGCGATATTGGACTCCATGCTAACTTTCATCTGGGCCATCATATCCATCAGCTGCTTGAACTGTTCTCCCGTCTCGTTCTTCTCCATACTTCTTGTCTTGACCATTCAAGTCCTTGCAGCGTCGCTCTTCTGACACCAGTTTTGCTACGTCGCGCCGCCGGGTCACTCGTCGAACCTCTTCTCACCAGACCCGTCCCGTCGCGCGGATCTCTCCAGGGTTCTTCGCCGAGGACTTGAACATGGGTAGACAATCATACGAACGAGGATTCGAGAACAAATACTCGCTTTTATTTACATGAGCTGCTAAAACTACTGCTAAACTAGAGCAGCCTTCCGAACGTCTTCTCCCTTCGCGTTCTACTTTTCGAGTCCATTTAGAATCTCGTTCTTCTATTATCACAATCGCATGCCACGCGAACCTTGCATGCGTTAACCAAGCCTCTTCAAATTCTACCCTTCGTAACAATATATATATACACATACATATACACACATACCCACACATATATATACACATACATATTATGCGATAAGTGTATATTATAATGGACACAAAAATGAAATTACTTATGTACAATTCACCAAAACGCTACATAATGCACTAATGAGAAAATAATAATAAAAAATAAATCTAACATACAAAAGAAGTCATAGAAAAACAAGTGTGTTAGCCGAAATTATACAAATTGATGCAGTGCAAGATCAGTCATGTGCATCAAACCACAATGCCACTCTATGCAATACAGTTGATCGATTATTTCGATAGTAAATTAAAAGTACAAAAATATTATAATAGATCGACAAAGATTATACAGCTCAGTAGTTCAGACCCTAGCGCACCGACCATGGCACGTGCAGCACGTTTTGAGGTCTAAGAAATTTTAGTCTTTCACGTGGGTTGTAATCGACCAGCTCTCTCAGATGCTCGTATTCTGAGTTCCTCATCCTTTCAAAGTGATCCTCTGAGATTTGTTGGATGTAGCTGAGGATGGTTGGAATCTTCAGGTCTTTTCTAATGTCAGCCCCTCTGATGTACTTTGGTGCACGCACAAGAGTTCTCAGTATTTTATTCTGTTGACTTTGCAGACGCTGCATGTTGGTTTTTGAAACATGAGCCCATACTGGGGCGGCGTAGGTCATGATAGGTCTAATGATTGATTTAAACAATATGACTTTGTTTTTAAGAGTTAGTCTTGCACTTGGAAATGTAATGCGTGACATCATTCCCATGGTTTGGGTAGCCTTAGTTCTTACGTGATTTATTTGCGGAACGAAGGATAATGATTGGTTTAGAATACATCCCAAATATTTCACTTCCTTCACAGGTCTTATGGCTTCTCTGCCCAGGTAGATTGGTGCTCTAGTGAATTTGGTTCTTCTCGTTAACCAGATGAACTGACACTTGGCATGATTAAGCTCGACAGCATTATCCTCACACCAGTCTTGAACCTCCTGTAGAGTCTCCTGAAGATTTTCTCTGCATTTATCAGATTTTCTGTTGTTGGTGATAATAATTGCATCATCCGCAAAGAGTCCCAGCATGCCCATTTGGGTGGCAGGGAAGTCATTGATGTAGATGGAGAAGAGCTGAGGTCCAAGAACTGATCTATTTTCGGCATCTTACTAATGTTAATTTAACTTACACAAACAACAACTGTTAAAATTTCGGAACAAAATCGGTGATTCAACTGATTTTATTGTGAAAAAAATATTTATTAATATCATACTACAGTATATTGAGTTTTTCAATATGTTGTACTAATTAATCAAAGACCGGTCATCAACTTCAACAGAAGTACAACAGTTGTATTTTTTATTTGATAGGTGACAGCAGTAATTCTATTTCAAGAATGTTTTACATGTAATATAATGTATATATACTTACTATGTACACACGGTTATTTTCAAAATTTTCCAGAAGGCACATTTTTACTGATAAAATTGTGTTTTTATTGGTTATGGTATGGACAAACAGTAACAAAGAAATTCACCATTTTTTCATAGTGACGTTTATTGGACATTTTTATCTACTACAAGTGAAGATTCATGTATTGCAGAATTTATATATATATATATATATATACGTGGCCACCCAGGACCATCGAAAAACATGAGTCTCATCCAGGCAGAGCACTGGAACCCATGGCCTCCACATCTTGCAGTGGGGGGTTCTAGGCTGGGATCTTTGGTGGGCCCCCAGGTCAGACTGTCAACGGGCTCATCCAATTTGAATTTGTAGAAAAACAAAAAAAATGCTGGGAGAGAGAGAGTGAAAATCACCTCGGGCCTCCGGGCTGGTGTCCTGTCAACTCCCCCCCCCCCCCCCGTGAGAGTCATGCGAATACCTCATTGCATAGGGGCTTCCATGATAAGATTTGGCACAATGATGTATGATAATAAATATGTTTTATTAGAAGTAGTTCCTAAGCCGTCTTTCATTTTGCCCTGGGGCTACGATGCTTTTGAGACGGTAGTAGGGACGGTTTTTTTTTTTGATAAATATTCAAATATTTGTTTGAATTACATAGAACAGCCTCATCATCTTCAAGGGATCCGCGGAACAGCTTTATAGCTATCAGGGGTTCCGCGAGAAAATTTACGTAAAAAACCGCTGCTCTAAAATCAACGGCTCACCAGTAAAATACGGTAAGGGGAATCACATAGAATCACTCTGTATAAGTGTTGCCGGAAGCTTATACTTGAAGGGGGTTAGTGTAACTCAATCATGTAAAAACGTTGAAATTTTTTCTCACACTTATTACTTCAACGCCTTTACTATCACAAAAGGAATATTGCGTCCAAACGCAAGTGGAGTAAATTCAAACAAGAGTTTTCTCTGTGTTTTCTTTCCTCTGTCTTAACCATCGCAAATCTTTACAGCAACTCTATCAACCGAAGTTGCTTTTTCTTTCCCTCCTCTCTTTCTATACTATTATTAATGATTTTTTTTTCTACACATATAATGTATCCCTCTCCACTATATGCATGTAAGAGCGAAAAAGAACACGTAAGGTGAGGGTGAAAAAGACTAAAAAAAACTTTCTTGTCTACCCAATCTACTATACTTTTTCCTTTTATGTTTTCCCCTTCCTTTTCCTAACGCGCGGTTAAGTTAGTTCGAGGTTACCAGAGTTATCACCGATTTCGTCGAATAGAGATAATCCAAATTTGTTACCAAAAGCTTGTACGTTAAGTGGTTAAAAAAAATCGTTCCTTCAAACGGGTATTCGTGGAACCCCAATATTCTTCAAGATAGTCTCGAAATGGGCAGTCCCCCAATGTTCTCAAGGTAGTACAGTCAGCTAATCACCTGGTCATCCTTGCTTCTATCTGTATAACCAAAATCTCGTAGTATTTCATGTATTCCTCCATGTTGTTGTCTTTACCCGGTCGGATCATACACAGAAGCTTATACAGAATAACTAACTAATAGCCGGTAATGATTTCGTAAAAAATTAAAATGAGAAAACGATAAAAAAGGGGAAAAGAAAGAGAGAGAATTCAAATGTGCTTTATGCTCTAATGATGCAAAGTCACGAACTCTGAGTTACGTGCAATGATTAACATCACCTTTATCCAAATGACAGGTTGCGAGAGAAGAGAAAAGCATTCGAATGAAAAACAGAAAAAAGAAAAAAATGGATGACTTTCTCTCTCTCGTCCCCGAGACATTTTAAAAAGAAAAGAACCAAACCTACTAATGACGTCCCTGGTGATTCTGGATTGCAAATTATCATGGCATTGATCTGAAATCTCTCGAATGTCTGTGTATGTACAGTTAAGGATAATTTACGGGGTTTGCTTTTTTTTATATTTTGGAAGAACTCGTATAAAGATATCGAGATAAATGAAAGTACAAATGTGAAAAATTCATTACGTTCATTGACCATCGCTTGCAAATTAATGAGATCATGTAACAAGTGATTAAATTATACCACTCGCTCAAATGAACATGTGAGGGAACTACCATTGAGTTCGATGTACAGTCAAACTCGGTTATAAAGATAACAATTGACGTTATAACAGAGCTGATTCCCGTCAAGGATAATTCCTATGGACTTTGCTTATAACGTCGAAGAAAACACAACGACTTCGGATTATGACTACGGTTTTTCGTTGCTTTTACTTCCATATATATTTATGGCATTTTTCCAAAAAAACCTAGAATTAGAGATGAATTGAGTGATTGAAATGACTTGTTCTAGCGGCACCTAACGATGAGAAAAATAGATAAACCATTATATATTCGATGCTTCAACTTGCTTATTGATAGGAAATATGTACATAGGGGTTCTTAACTTGTGGGTTCTGACCAAAACTTGAATCACAGGGGCTCCTGAGATGGGTCTCTACAAATTCACTTTATAATCCGGTTATGAATCCCTTTGTTGTGACACTGGTCCCACGGAAATCTTAACTTTTTCGGTAGCCTGTGCTGGGACTCTCCGACATTTTCTCTGGGGCCCTCTAGTAATTCATTAATTTAAGTGAACATTATTTCTGCAGAGAAGTGAGCAATTCAACCAAAAAGGCTTAACATCATTACAGAATAAAATATTCAGGAAAAGATTACAGGGACAAACAGGAGAAAACAGGGCCGTCTGAAAAGCACCATGGGTTCCTGGGTAGAGTGATGATCCTGAGTCTCTATCTAGCATGGAAGTGCCTGCCCATAAATCTACATATTTGCTCTCTTCATGTACCAGATCCCTTGTCATGAGAACTCCGAGACATGTCCGGGTGGGCTCATGCGTTTAGACGGCACTGCCTGTGAAAAATACCTGTTCAGAAATAAAATAAACACATTGAAAAATTAATGAGGGAAATAATTACAGAATTTAGGAAAGAAATAATTACAGAATTTAGGAAAGAAATAATTTCAGAATTAATGAAAGAAATAATTTCAAAATTAATGAAAGAAATAATTTCAGAGAATTAATGAAAGATAATTTCAGAAATAATGAAATAAATAATTTCAGAATTGGTGAAAAGCTTTCAATAATTTGGAGCCTCCTGGGCTTAGGCTCTTATTAATAAGCCATGAACTTACTTCACTGATTTCGAGAACAAAACAATTTGTCAATCTGGAACATTTAATCATAATTTTTAAGTAAAAATTAGGCCCATGTGCCACGAAGTTAGCTGTGTTGTTGATTTTGCAGCGCGGCTGAAAAAGTTGAGTATTTCTGGTATACGGGTGTGGACATGAATATTCATCTGAGGAATTCCTAGAAAATTCAGGCATGCCGAAAAGTATCGTGTGTGTGTGTGAGTAAATATGAACTTTCAACATTTTTATAATGTCTGAGTAATACGTTTTCATGTTCGAGAGGTGTCGCCATCTAATTTTTTCGTTTCTTCATCGAAGAATAGGGCTACGAATATACAAGAACTTGCACTAGACTTACCTTTTTTGGAGGAAACGAATGACAGATAACAGATTGATAGATGAATGCGCGGGCTCTCAAAAATTTTTACACCCTGAGTCTTCAGATCCCAAAAATGTTTGAAAAAATTTCAAATTATTTAACGCTGTGTTTTGCAATGCCTACAGAAAGTGTTAGGCCGGTATTACACTATAAAACTTTGATAAAAGTTATTTTACAAAACCCTGAAAAATGTAACCAATAAGCTTATCGGTTACATTTGCTCGAATGTGACCGATAAGCTTATTGGTTGTACGTTTAAGTTTTATAAAAGAACCTTTCGAGATATTTATAGTGTAATCCCGATCTTAAGAAGAAAGAAAAAACACGCAAAATCAAAATTTCATTCATCAATAATTAAATCTTCAGGAATCTGAAGACTTTTTTTGCAGAAAAAATTCGATTTTTTCCTTACTCATATTTGCACATCATTCATGTATCTTTAGAAACTTATATTTTACAAATCAATTTTTTGAATATTTATTTCTATTTCAACCTCTCGGGGCAAAAAGCGCTGCACATGAAACGCCGCGGAAGAAATTCTGATGTTTCTACAACCCATAAATCTGTAGGAAAATACCTTTATCTAAGTTTGGTGGAAACCTCGGGATAAAAAGTGTGATCTCACATATAGTTGCTGTTGAGAAAAACTTCACGGGGCATTAGTGATGAATACCAGATGCCAAAAGTGACTCAGTCACAAAGTGAGGCCCTCTTCAGGGTGAATGATATAACCTCCAGCTCGCCGCTATCCCGAAACGACGAAGGAAAAAAAAATGTATTCCGAGCAACTATACCAAATCTCTGAATTTTGTTTGAAACAGACTTAACAATACAATAGGTGTAGATTTTTTTGAAAGATATATTTTATGCATGGATATACTCAATTGTGACATGAAATCTGCGCTTGGGGAGGTGCATACTATACTAACATAAATGAATTAGATAATATATGGAATAAAATCAGATTCCCCTAATAAAAAATAATCCATCTAACCAAAACAGAGCTAAATGCCAAGCATTAACCATAGGACAAAACTACGTATACAGAATAATAAAATTTGCGATAGCAAATGAGGAATGAATGGTTGATAAAGAATAAAATAGATCATCAACCAGGCTAAGAATTGAATATCAAGTTCCAGAAAACAAATATAACGCTTTTCAAAAAAAGTTTCGGTTACACTGCTCCAAAATTATTGAATCTATATCAAGCTACTGTTCATACTAATATGTGGTTGAACTATAGTATTTTGTTTTGCAAGGACTATTGTTTTCGAAACACCAATACAATAAAAATATTTGCATTAACCCTTTAAGCGGCAATGACGAGATATCTCGCTTCCATAAAAGCATTTTATTTTGGCATTGACAAGCCCAGAAGTTTTATAAAGTTAATTTCTCAATGGGGAACTTTTCCCTGTACTCCTTAGTTTGCACCTGCTGAAAATCTGAAAAAAACCTCCTTCATTAAAAAAGATGTGCCATTTCGAAGGGGATTTAGTGATTGCTAATTGCCCCTTATTTAAAGCAGTGGTTCTCAACCTTTGGAAGTCCGTGGCTCGGTAAATCTCTTTTGTGTAAGTGAAAGGCCCGGTCATACACACAACTAACGATAAGTTAACGGGAAAAATTAAACTTCGAATCCCTCACGGCCCGGTATGACTAGTGTTAGGGCCCGGTAATGGGCCGCGGCCCGGCGGTAGAGGAAACACCGCCTTAAAGGGTTAAAAAGGATATTTGTTTTATCTTACAATGCACATGTATAATTTTCAAAAATATGTATATATTTAACAATTTGTATGATTATTAATTATCAAAGTGTGAATAGATCATAGTATGAACAATATATAATTGCTTTAATTTGTTGTTTTTAATGAAATTTTTTGTGACGTGTTATAAAATTTATTGTGTATACGTGTGTAAATGTATACTGTGTATGTCAATATAATGCTATGACAGAAACCGAAATTGTTTTTATTATAAATTATTATTGACCTTCTTTAAGGACGAGAATTCCCTTTAAGGACACCAAGTGGTTGTATGTTTACCCATTTTTGTTTATTTTTGGTACATTTTTGTCTATTTATCTGCCTTTCTTTTGTATTTTGTTACGTGTTCTGTTCTGTCCAACAACAAAAAAAAAAACAAAAAAAAAACACGCACAAAGAAATATCAAGTCATAGTGAAAAGTCAAAAGTTTTCTGTTACGAATTATAAACAGCATTGAAATAACTGTTGTGATAGGCAAATTCAGATGTAAAATGAGTTCAAAAATTCACCAGAAAATCCTCACATCGGAGATGTTAACAAACTGTTTGTGGTTGTGTCACTATAAGACGATTATCTTTACCGGTCTGTAAGACATCGATCAAAAATGCCTCCGTTGAGTCGGGGACACTTATATCGTATTTTGTGCTTTTCAGTGTAGCTACAGTACGAAATAAACGCATTGCTACCGCACAAGTTCTTCCCTGCACCTAGGATTTAGCACCCCCTCTACACCCGACTTCGGGCGAGACATATAAAAGAAAATATTGAACTCCACCGTTCAGAATTGACTATAAAACTGTAGATCTTTGTCTGATTATTATCAAAGTTACTCTAGAAAACTAGGTAATAAAAAAATAAAATGGGTAATAATGTGCGATCGAAACTGATATATATAGCATGTTGGGTCGAAATACGAACTAAAAAGTTGAGAAACACTGCTGTAGCACGAATTCAGTGAACAAATCACAAGACTATATATTAGTTCGCTTGTTTTCTTTACTATTAAGTCACGTTCGTTATATAGTCAAGCCCCGCTTCTCTTTTGCGGACACCGGCGGGGAAAAAAAGTTCGCCCGTAAAAGTGGGGTGACCGTTAATCAAGGGTTTGAAATCCATACTATTATTATACGGAGGAAATTATAATTTGGTAGTATCTGAGGGGTGTCCGTTAAGAGGGGTTTTACTGTATACTGTTTTTTTGCCTGGTTTTAATGCCACTACTTACTACGGTGACAATAAACTTCAAGGTGAATGAACCAGTCATAGAGGCAGTGGTGGCCGGCTGAAGTTGGTTTTCTGTGGTTCCCAACTTCAAGGCGTAAATGCTAGCTGATCTCCCCTTTTAAAAGTCTCACCACAGCGCATCAGGCCTACACACACAACGGCACAATTATTCAATCATTACACTTCACTCATAGTTGGAAAAATTGATGGCAGCATTACACATAATGAGCATTTTACACCGTAACAAACTTAACATTGGGTTCACAAAAACAACACTTACACTCACATTCCAACATGTACCAACATGTACGGTTGAGTAGTAGTAGTAGTCGTCATAGAATTAAGGCCATCGTGGAAGAATAATGAAAAATATCGAACATAGAAGGAATGATGGAACACTTTTATCATACAGATGGAATTATGGAAGTAGATGGAATGGATGGAAGTGTTAAAGTGCCTGTTGTGCGAATTTTGGTGTCGTTGTTACCAGTAACACCCTTCACTAGCTACTGAGTTGTAGAAGTTTAATTTCGATTACGTTTCACAACAAACTTCCGGCAAGCAACGATACATTAGAAATTCCTCAGAGAAATGTGTACGAAGTGCTTGTGCGGTTTTTCGTGGTAGTACAGTAGGCCCCGTAATCTAGAATTGGTGCGGAAACGTATGCAGGATGTAACTAAACGGATGGTCAGAACTGTAAGGGGTGGTAGAACTCGCCATAACAAACATCAACTTTCACCATACAATATGGGAGTCGGAAAGCAAGCAGCGAGAGGGAGCTTTCTCTGGTGTGGATGAAACGTCACCTTTCACAAAACCCATCATTCAGCAGGTGCTGCCTGATTTACTACTAAATGTACCAGCAAATCTTCGAGCGATTATGTGGTTCCAGCACATTTCCTCAGGATTATATAGAACTACCTGGACATTGCTTTTCCAAACAGATGGATTGGCAGCGGTGGGCCCGTCGCTTGGCCTCCAAGATCTCCCGATCTGTCCTGCCTAGATTTTTTTCCCCTGGGGACAGCTAAACAGTGTCATTACGGACCACCAGAGGACCTTGTCGCCCGAATTAGCGTCGCAGCTGAAGACGTTCGTAAAATGCCAGGAATCTACCAACGTGTACGTGATTCACTCCAACGCCGATTTGACGCCTGTATAGTAGCTGGTGGTCACTCATTTGAGCACTTGGTGTAAAGTTGTAAAGTTTTCGATACTAAAGATTCTTTATCCTTAATAATTCGTCTTTACTGTGTTCTCAATTTTCCCCACGCAGGCGCCCCCTCGCAGCTCTCCGCTTGCTTTCCGACCCCGCACTGTATGCTGAAAGTTGTTTATTTTGGCGAGTTCAATCATGCTTTACATGTTATGATCATCAGTTTAGTTACACCCTTGTATATTGAAAATCGGCTCAATCACAGGCCCCCCTCCATATACACAAAAATATCCGTAATAATATTAAATGAGTCGATCTCGTACGTGTAAAATAATAGAAATCCAATTGATTAGCAACTAAAAATCACCACTCTATGGAACTTATCGTAATTAATCATAAAATACGTGTAAATATGAAATCAATCGATTCTTCCTTAGAAACAAAAATACTATTTCTTTTTTTTTTTGCAAGTAGTTAGATATCTTTAAAAGAAATTGTAGTTTCTTTCCTTTGCAAGGCGGCCGTTCTTCTCTTGACGTTTCGCTCAACGGATTCAAAGTCAATAACAGGGTTTCATGTTGAAACTTTTCCAACGGCGAGATTCCGAAAACAGAAGGGAAATCGTAGAATTAAGCGCAAACGTTATTCAAATTCCTTTAAGAGACATCCAATCCTTTTGAAAAGGGATGATGAATGACTTTATTTACTTGAAGAAAGAGCTAATCAGAGCTGGTAATTCGTATTTTCAAATGTAATTCCCTCACACATAAAAGACATCGTAAATGTCTTAGGAAAAATACCCATGGTGAACCATTTTTTTTTAAATTTTTCTCTTTGAATCGTAATACTTTAATAATAATAATAGTAATAATTTCAAATATTCTCAGAATTATTATTTGGCGAAAAAATTTGCCTTGTAATTATTATTGACATTCTTTTCTGAGGATTATTATTGGAGGATATTTTTTTCTGATGATTATTATTGGAGGATATTTTTTTCTGATGATTATTATTGGCGAAACATTTTCCCTGATAATCATTCTTGGTGAACATTTTTCCTGATAATCATTCTTGGCAAACATTCTACCTAATAATCATTCTTGGAGAACATATCCCCCAATAATCATTCTTGGAGAACATATCCCCCAATAATCATTCTTGGAGAACATATCCCCCAATAATCATTCTTGGAGAACATATCCCCCAATAATCATTCTTGGAGAACATATCCCCCAATAATCATTCTTGGCGAACAAAAATTTACTTATAATTGTTCTTGGTCAGTATTTATCCCTGATAATCTTTCTTGGCGAAAAAGACTTTCTGAGGTTATTATTGGTTAATATTTTTTCTGATGGTTATTAATAGTTAGTATTTTTTTCTGATAGTTACTATTGGCTGATATTTTCTTTCTTCTGATGATTACTATTGGCGAAAAAAAAGTTCTGAAATTATTATTGTGAATATTTTTTTTGCGAATATTTAATTTCTATGTGTCTATTAATATAGTGAAATTTCATACCGTCATGAGTACAGTCTGTGCCCATTATTAAAAGAAAACATCCATTTCGCTTGTTTAACATCTTCTTCGCCTAATTTCTGTATAGGCAAAAAAAAGAGAGGAATTTGCCTTTAAACAATACATTAGACTGCCAATTTTTATCGTTATCCAGTAGATAGTTCCTACACCATTATTCTTTTAGATGAAACTTGTAATTACAAAAATTGTTTCAAATACTGCCGCACATCATTTTAGAGACAAGTAACAAAAAAATATAGGCCTATTGCTGAAAAAGTTATGGAATCTGATTTTTATATGGTACATGGATCTTGTAAGTAATATCTAATGACAAATTCTTCATGCATGGACACGTTATAAACGAAACAAAATCATTCTGCTACGTCTAAAATTGACCGAACAATAAAACATTGAATTTTATGAATTTTAGGAATATTCCTTAGGGGCCGTTCAAGTATTACGTAAGCCAATTTTTAGTTATTTTTGATCCCCCTCCCTTGTCAGCAAAAGTCAGCAAAATGCTGACCCCCCCCCCCCCTGTCAGCAAAATCGTCATCATCTCTGCTCCTCTGATTCTAACTCATATTTTCATAAAGGGTGGTTGATGACGTAAGCATTATCCAAACCCCCCCCCCTCCCTTGTCATAAAAAATCAGCAAATCAGAAACCCCCCCCCCATCGATGATGACGTAATACTTGAACGGCCCCCTTATCGCTAAATGCATTATTTCGGTAAAGTTTTAAAAGGCAGTATCAAATAACGAACATCATTTACGATGTGTGATTATTTCTTCTAAATCATCTTCGGGGCATTCGCAAAAAGTTGCATGACGAAATTCTTCAAACGCTCACATCTCAAGAAGCACCTAACGCAAGTCAAAGGCAATGGTATCATCCGATGCAAGTGGCAAAGATACATCCAATGATATCACTCCGGTTTCAATATCTCTTTGCGTCTGGGCACCAGGCTCGCTAGCAGGATTCGTATGAATTTTTTTCCGCTATATCTCGAGAAGTTCACAACGAAAATAGACGACATTGGTATCGTTTGTTGAACATTGAAGGACCGGACACACCCCACTTCACAACTCTCAGAGAGATATCTAAGTGTTCCCGAAGGGTGGATATGTCTGGAAATTTTATTAAATAACAAGTAACATAGAGATAGATTTAGAGCAATGCAATCGTGCCCAATAACAATGATTAATTTAGAAATCTCGCATATAACATCCGTCGATCGTCTCTCGGCACCAGGAACGTCCTCAAGGTTCGGTGAGCGTCTTCTGTTGCCTAGTATGTCGACATTCCACTCATGTTTACATAGTCAGTTCAGATTCTCGCTCTACAGTTTACACTTGAGAGGACTGGACGTCCAGCCGTCATAGTATTCGTCTTCGTTTACATGAAAGGTCTTCATTCCTCTATTCATGTCACAGAAGGACGCAACTACAATGAGCAGATCTGCTACTTTAGCGGTGGAAAATCTGGAATCGCAGTGGCATAATCGGGTATCATGGTGATTATTGCAAATAGAAATAAAAATCATGCGCGTGTGATTGCGTTTCTGCAGAAATATATGTAATTACTCGATAATTGCATATATTTCTGCAGAAACGCAATGCGTATGATTTTTATTTCTATTTACAATATAATCACAGTGATACCCGATTATGCCACTGCGATTGCAGATTTTCCACTGCTAAAGTGGGTATCGTTTGTTAGCTATTCCAAATACAAAGCCGATGATAATGGCATAATATCATTGTCAGTACCAACCACACGATTCAAGGCACAAAAAACGTATTCACGTCAGGACTCTTGTGGGGTAAGTATAAAGAAAATATTAAATTTCGTTACTATTTGAGAAATTTATTTTTTGGCTTAAACTGATTCTAGGATGACCTTGGCGAAGTGGTTTTTTTTTCTTATTTTTCTTTTGTCATCAGATGCTTTTTTCTGTCATCATTGTTAATAATGACCTCTTAAAAGTCTTAAAAGTAAGACATTGGTTTCACGCTAATGACCTGCAAATAACGTTACTAAAACCACATTTATAAATCTTTCGTTAAATCCCATAAACCAACCTCATCCAACCATTGTTTTCCATAACATTAATTGCAACAAAGATTTCTCTTGTACCTGTCAAGGCCTAGAACAGGTCAGTATGATGAAATATCTGGGTTTGCCCGTATTGACCTGGATAAGAAAAATGGGAATCTCATGTCAAATATTTATTAAATAAACTTAGTTTTATACTTTACAAATTCTGTTACCTTATAAACAATGTTCAAATAACACTTTTTTTTATCAACCCTTTACTATGTTTTTGTTTTTTTTCCCATTCTCATTTAATGTTAGGTGTTTTTGCTTGGGGCAGTGATTACCTACTAATCTTCAACCAATCATTTCCATATAAATGAAGTTATACGATTTCTTACCAATGACTATCACTCGCCTACTTTTATCCTTTTTAAATGGGTTCATTGACGCCGGTTGGTAAGAAAATTTGCCATTCGAAATTTAAAAATTTATTTTTTTGCCAATAAATGGTGGGAGTGGTTCCACTCAGTGTTTTCATTCTTTCTAAAAATCAAAGTCGTCTTTAATGGGTTAAAACTTCCTACAAATATTACCTCTTCGTCACATCTTCATTTTTACAAATCACTTTTACTCTTTCACAAAAATCAGTTTCCCCTTCAATCTTAATACCACTCGTTCGTCTTCAAGAATAAATAGTACTTATACTCTACCACACTAATTCATGAAATACTAGCTAGAAAAAACTTTATTTACAGGGTGTCCTGTAAGTGCTAATGCGGTATATCTTATCGTGTATGTCTTTCTGAAATTTCACAACATTGAACTAAAATTTTTTTATAAGTTATATCTGGCAGTGAAATTATGAAAAATAAAATTTATATTTCTTGCGCATGGGCAATTAACCCCTATAATGTTTCTTTATTTTCTTCTTCTTTGAGTGAAACGCATTTTTTTCTTTCCCTAATAATTATTCAGCAAAAGTGGAAAATTCATGATCATATCGAGTAATCAGAAGAAAAGAGATTATTCTTGTTAGTTTTTTTTCCTTCAAATACATATATTCTTGGTCGCGGAACAGGTTGTCGAGACGGTTTTAAAATATCACGGACTATAAAAATATTTGCTTTAGCAAGGCCCCCCCCCCCCCAATGTTTTTGAGCCTTCCCAATATTTTCAATAACTTTACGTCTTTACATATTGCACTTGATATCATTTCTAATTTGATAACGCACTAGTCAGTTTTAAATTCTCTCCCTACGAAATTATTCTAATGCAGACCCCTCAAGCAAAGACACGCATAGTAAAGAAATCGTGAATCGGTCGCACTTCGGGCCTCGGCAGTAACATATATAATGAGAAAAGTTTTTCAAATATGTTTCACCACTATATCGGTTTTCATATGGAAACCAGTAGCGAAACGCTTCCGGATTATTCGAAATACAATGGGTTCATTAGTAAGTAACGCTATATGATCATATCGTTATTGTTGTTGTTATTATTATTATTATTATCGATAATACGACTTCTTTTTTTCATTCATTGATCTTTAAATCTTTCGCAATCTCTGGCGCGAGCGAGTTTTCCCATCCAATTTCGATTCAAGTCTGGGAAATTTCGCAACGATTGGAGGAAAGAGCCTTAATGCTATTAAAACGCGAGGCGGCAGCTTTCAGATCGCGAGGAAAAGGGATTTCGAAACACGCCCACCATTACCGAAAGCAAATTCAATAGAATAATCATAATAAATTGTGCCAATGGAAAGTAGAAAGTTGATTCCTCCGGAGTTTGTCCTCAATTTTCATCCCGAAGCCGTAGTTATCTATTCAACGACGACGCGACACTTGATTCCTCTCCAATCTCCGTTCACTCGCATATGCGGCTTCATTAACCGAGGACTGGATGAAAACACACACACAGTAATAATAAGCATTGCTGTAATTTCCAGGTTATATTTGACCCTGGGAAATATTCAGATGATAGTAATTTAATATGAATATATATGTGAATAAAGGTAAAATACTTTATACATCATAAAGTATTTTATGATGTATAAAGTCATATCATGTATATGAGATGATTAACTGAGGATTGGAAATGTTAGATTTTCAAAATACAGGGTGCCCATTAAATTCGTAAATAGTTTAAATATTCATTAAAAAATTGAAAGAATTAGTATATTTAAATGTTGTTCGTGAAAAGTTATTCTCACGAAGGGGGCTGTTCTTTTGAAAAAAATAGAGTTCAATTTCTTTGTCGATACAGAGCACTGCACACTGTAGCAAATCAGTGGAAATATGCAAATCAGAGTCCTATAAAATGAATTGTGTACAATTAACAGCTCATTTCTAAATTTTCCTGTTACTGGCACTTGCATAACGTTTTCAATGTTGATCAACGGTGGATAAAGTGGTATTAGTGAAGTTAACCACGATTAGCTAGATGAAGCTTTACGGACGTTTCAGACTTCAGAAATTGAAGAAAGGTTCAGGTTCGATCCGATTGAGAAAAATTTAAAAGCGGTATATTTCCAATTTATTAGTAATACCGTATTTTCCTTCGTGTTATCCGCTGATTATCTGTTGAAAATGTGGCTAAAAAAAATGCTGATTATCTACCGCTGCGGAAGATAATCTGCAGAAAATGCTGTTATCAGCCTGATGAGTATTCTGATGAGTCTGAATTTGAAGGTTTTTGATTGAACTATAAATTTTGTTTTGTCTGTGCTATTGTTTCGTAAATAAATTTCATTAATTAGTGTAAGAATGGATTGATTATTGAAACGCCATGTTAAGTTTTCATTACTATTTTTTTTTAATTCTGAGGATAATACGCCCCCGAGGATTATATATACGTTGTTTTTTTTTCTTTCTTTAAATTTCGCATGCGAATTATACACCACCGTGGATTATACGCAGGGCAAAAAAAAATATGGTAATAACGAAACACGACATTATTTTTTACCCAGGTAAACGTCATCATCATCATGCCAGTTCGTTCTAGTCTTTTTCCACAGATTATCAATGATCATAACCACAGCCTCAACACCTAAAAATTCACCATCTCCGCGAAATAATCTGAAATTATTATGTAAATAACACTGTAAAATCCAAACTTCTATATCTCTAACACACAAAAATACATCAAATATCAATAATTAAACATACATAATAAAAAAAAGCTCTGAAAAATCATTCATCAAAATTAAATCTACATCTCAAATAATCAATTCTAATTAAATAGGGGGAAAAATCATTTCATCGGTATAAAACATAATATTTTTCCTTATTTTCAATTTATTAATAATAATAATAATACTAATGAAAAAACTAATTTTTTTTTTTACCCGGGGAAACATCATTATGATCCGTCCGAAAAAATATACAAAAAAAAAACGATTTCCGTATTCTAATAATATTTTCAATAGGAGAGGAGATGAAAAACTAAAATATATATATATATTCAGTTTTTTTCCGATCCGTAAAAATATTCCTTATAAATATCTAATGAAGGCTCTTTAACAAACATTTCTCTTTTCCTAATGAATGTTTAAGTATCTTTAAAAGAAAATTCGGCCATTGTAAGAATCTTACCCTTTAAAAATGTATTTTTTAAAGAGAAATTATCATACAAGAAATAGCTCTCTTTCCCTCGGATTCATCATTTCAAGTGGTTTCTAAGAATTATATTTCTCTCGGAATTCTTTTTACGAATAACTAATTTCCCGGATTTTCCCTTTACAAGTGCAAAAATTCCTTTAGAAAATGTTTTTTTTTTAATGGATGATAATTGAAATATATATACATGTGTGTGTTTTTCCGTATCATTATTCGTATAAGAGAAGAAAATGTATATCTTATATTACAAGTTTAAAAGTAGTTATGGCAATTGTATCATCTCAAATTTAAATTTTATGGGATTTATTTTCTGGGGGAATGGTCAATTAAAACGTTGATGTATGTTAAATGAATGAATTTGATTAATTATACGCGGATAGGATCATGATTTTGATTAAAAAATGTTCGGTTTTGATTCCGAGAAGGATGGATGGGGGAAAAATGAGAATTGGGGGAAATCGAGAGGATTCCAGGAATTAATTAAAATTCGAGTATCAATCAGAAACCGCTGACTTTCCTGGATTTATACGTCGAGCGGAAATGATTTTTCTCTCTAATCGGATCGGGATTCTGATCCTAGAACTTGTGCACGCATCGTGTAATTGGACGTGGATGATGTTTCGGATCGTTTCAAGATTTTAATTTCAGCTTTGAATATTTAATTTCACGTTTAAGGAATGTGTTATTCCTTCTTGGAATCTAGATGTAAGTATGTGCGACTGTCGAGATGGTTATTTGATGAAGTATATATAAAAAGCACCGCTGTCTATAAGGATGTTTTCAACTTTGTATGTTTCAAGTACCCTCTAGAAATGCGCAGTAAGTGTGCGTATTCATAGAAAGGCGTAAGAGAGGCGCTTATTTTCAGGTTCTTTTGTCCTAGAAATACATAGAGCACACTAGCTTATTTCCTCACCCCAAAAATGCGTAACAGATGTGCGTACCCTATAGGAATGAATAAAAGCCGTGCGTATTTCTTTAGATACGTAAGGAGGGAAAAACTCTAGAAATGCGTAGTATGTGTGCGTATCTTTTGAAATGCGTAGAAGAGACTAGCATCTCTCCTTGCCCTAGAAATGTGTGGAATGCGTGCGTATTCCTTCAAATGCATATTAAGCTTGAGTACTTCCTTTTGCAGTCGGACCCACACATAGCGAAGTCGGAAACAGCGAAAATATTCGTTGTACGCGAACTTCGTTTCACCCGTACCGTCTTGAGAAGTATAAATAACAGAGCTGGATAAGTCTATTGCCCGTAATGTCCGGGGTATTTAAACATTTTGACTGGGCATGCCCGATGCGGGCATATTAAAAAAAGGAATATTTTCTTTTTTTCCTATTTTTTTCACCGGCGATGATGAAAATGTTTCTTCACACCTGGTGAAATTTCACAGAAATTCTTTCTTTGGCTGCCGCTATATAAAGGTGTGTTCAATGTATTTTGATCTGTTTTCACGGCCCTAATATTTAGCATCCCGGTTCGGTCATACTGTATTAGGGTGCGAAATGGAATCATATTCCTTCATGTTGACACTGTGCTATTCTGGAAAACGGAAAGCCTCACTTCCTGCGAAAAAGAGCAGTTATGAAAGAAAAGAAAATATTTACTTAGTTTACATAAAGAAAAGCTCTTAATTTGCATAAAAACGTAAAAAAATAAATTTTTCTCAAAAATTGTAGAAAATATTTATGCCGCTTTTTTCTACACAAAAATTTGGTAAAAAATATCTATCACAAAAATAGGGGAATTTGCTGCCATCTATCAAGTGAAAACTGAACTCTCTGTTACAATTTTTTTTGAGTAAAATCAGTTGTTTGCTTCAAACCTGTTTGCAGTAGAAAACGAACAAAGTATGTTATAACACTGTATATTATTTATTTTTATGCTGCATTCCGATATAAATTTGATGCATCAAACTACCAGTTAATAACTTTTTAGGTTTGCAGCATCAATTTTTATAAACAATGGAAGACATGTTAACAGGTATATTAGCACACAAAATTTACATTGGTATGCAGAATAAAAAAAAAATTGTAGTTTCATGACACATGTTGTTAATTTTTGTTCTGCACATCGGTTTAAAACTAACAATCATTTTATTTTGAGAATTCTAACAGATAGTTTACATTTTATTCAATAGGTGACAGCATGGATTCTAGCTTGAAGTGATTTCTCGTATTTATAACAGCAAAGCATAAATATATTAAATATAATAACTCATATTATATATACATATATATGATTAATATGACATGAATATATTTATAATAGAGAAACTTCGTTGTATGTGAAAATTCGTAATATCCGTGTCCGTTATAAGAGTCTGATTGTATTCGTATATTGCTTCACTTTGTATTATATAGTTTGCTTCACATTTTTCTTTATTACTTACTCGTTTTCTCCATCATTGCTGGTTTATTTTTCACGAACTCGTGAATGGTGTTTGAAGGGTCGCATAGGTTGGGAGCTACTGCTGAAAAACACCGTTGTGAATGGTGCAACTATTTTACACTTGAATTATGTACTTTTTTGCTGAAGTTCGGCTTTTCTTAAAGTGAATTTTCAGCAAACACAGGAATTAATTTCCGGCATTTTATTGCCGTCTGGAGATTTGGTAAGTTACGAATGTCACTTCAAATGCATGGAGCTTTGTTTTTGGGACTTATCGATCCAAGATTTAGTATTATGTAATCATTTGATACTGGGTTATTCGAATTCATGGGCTTTCTTTCAAATCGGGCACAACTCCGGTCTATCGCCATGGACAATTTACTACTAATTGAGTTGTGCCGGAAATGCGAGTGTGTGTACCTAACAGTCTAAGTGCGTATATGGTGTTATGCGAAACCAACTTCAGCCGAGCACCACTGTGGCGATGGTGGGGTTTGAACCAGCTCAACGGAGGTTCTGGCTGGTAACAGGATCGGAGCCGCGGGAGGGAAGGGGATTCACATTCTAGGCCAGTGTTTCTCAAATACTTTTAGTCGTGGACCTCCAGGAAATAATCTTAGTGTCCGAAATTGATCCCCGATTATTAGTTGTGGATCCTCCATTTATAGCAACAACAACTACAGCCATCTATCAGCGAGAATATTCTCTAACAATGAAGGGTATTTTATCCAGTACTAGTAAATGCGCTGGGATAGCAATGCAGTTTATGCAGTTTACTGGACTACAAAAGAACTAAAAAACAACGTTTCATACGACCCCGAGAGCTATCGCCATAAGTGAAATTGTTGTCAAATTGTAACAATATTACTGTTGCAGTCTACCAACACTGCAGTGGTGCTCTTTTGCGCGTCAATTTAATTAAAACGTTTATTTTTAAGAAATTTTTATAAACAATTTTTTGAACTTAGTATTAATTTATTTTGTAATTTTAAAATTGGGACGTGAACCCTCACCGAAAAGGTCGTGGACCCTTGTGGATGCAGGTACCTTTATTTCGGAATTATTGCTCCAGACAACAATCTGGTCCGACAAAACTCTGTTACGGTCCTGGAAAGAAATGAAATGAAGTGAGTATTTTAGCATACTCTACCAAATTCATCCATCGATATATTTGGTAGGAATATATTTTCTTCTCTGAGCACGATGACATGAAAATACCAAAATACATTTGGCTGAAACTGCAAAAACTTGATTAATAAATCTCCAGTCATCACTCGGGGAGTTTGAGACCCATCCACCAAGTCTCCTCCTAAACGCAATGGAAAGTCCATGGAACTTATCTGAGAAGTTCTGACTCTTCCTGGATCCACCAAAAATCTTGGTGAACATTGCTACAAATTTAGCTTGAAAATGAGTGTTGCGAGATATTGTCTCGTAAAATTATTGCCACGATAAATGCGTGTTGAATTCATGTCAATCAAACAGCATTAAGCCGGTCCCACACCTGAACGCTACGTGATTCTAAGCTGCGCAAAACCGGTTTTTGAGGAGTGTCTACGCAAAATCGACCCATTAAAGTAGCCCGCGCTGTGATAGCCACACCTCAAAACCGGCTTTTCGCGGGTTGATGCTACTTAACACTGCGGGTATAGATCTGACTTCAGAGTGCGCAGAGAGTGAATATTGTGCGTTCAATTTTCCGAACTCAACGCACCGTATTTCCTCTAAATTCGATCTCCACGTACCTTGCGAATGTAGCTTTCCGAAGGGGCAGCTGCAATATAAATACCATGTACATAACGAACTGTTTTATAGCAAGTAAACCCGAGAGAGAATCTTTCGACATTCAATCTTTTGCGGCTTTTTAAGTATTCATGCTGTAATATCCTTAAATCATAATTCTTTTGGCGTTCTGCCGAAATATTCTTCAGGGGTGATTCATTACAACAACGTTTTCTCCCGCGACGTAGTGGAAATCAAAGTTTGCACAGCATCAAAGAAGTACTATCCTCGTACTTTTTTGGAGTTGGGATGTGGGGTTGGACAACGTTCTCTCTCACGGAAACTGCTCTCGGCCTTAAATTATTCAGGGTTGGAAAGAGTTAATCCCGGAGATAGAACTGTGTTTAACTAACACCGAGTCAATTTATCACACGAGGGAAGCAAGCGGTGCCCATAAAAGACGTTTTGTTGCGCTATCCTTTAAAAATATATCATCATTATCATTATTTGGGAAAGAATATGTATAAAATATATTTCAAGAGTTTTTAACTGTATCGGACATTTTAATTGGAAAAGGAAATCATTATTATCAGAATAATAGATGAATGTGAATGGTATCGAGGGGATTTATCGTAAATTCACCGCCAACAGTTCTCAACTCTGGGAAATTCACCGCAAACAAAATTTACCGATAGGAAAATTCGCTACTTTGTTCACCGACGGAAAAAATCACCGCTAGGAAAAATTTACAGCCAAATTCACCGGCAAATGATTGATTGGTTGAATTGATTTTTTTTCGAAAAAAATCTCCGCTGCGAGAATGTACCGTCACACAAATCACCGATAAGAAAATTCACTGCTAAGTTAACAGTAATAAAAATTTATTTATTTGCATACAAGGCCGTTGCAAAGGTTGACAACATTATAATTGTCCAAAATACAGAATTTTTAATTCACCGACAAACAATTAATTCTACTACGGCAAAAATCACCGATAAAATTCACCGACAACAGTTCGTCGTCAGTGAGATAGTGACCGAGTGATTGTGTGAGCGAATGAGTTGGTGAATAAGCTAGTGAGTGTGTGAGTGACCACATGAGTGATCGAGCGTATGGGCCACTGAGTGAGTTGGTGAGTGATCGAGTGAGTTTGGGAGTTATCAAATGAGGGGACGATTGAGTGACTGAGTAAACCAACGAATGACCTAATGAGCGAGAGAGTCAGTGACAGTATGAGTGACTCACTCATTTGTTTACTTGCTCACTCACTCGCTTATTTACTCATCCACTCACTCACTATGTTACTTAGCCGGTGAATTGTAATGTCAGTGACTTTTCCTAGTAGCGAATTGTCATGTGGATGGATTTTCCTGGTGATAAATTATTGTGGTGTTTAATCAATAAGGGTGATTTGTGTGGCGGGGAATTTTCCCAGCAGTAAATTTTCCTTCCGGTGAATTTCGCGGCTGTGAATTCTTGTCGGCGAATTTTCCAGCGGTGAATCATTGGCGATGAATTTTCCGCTCACTATTGGGGGGATTCGAATCTCACTTTAATGTATTTAAAGAGCTCTCTCTCTCTCTCTATCTTTCTGGAAGAAGAAGGATGTTTTGAAAAGAACTGCCCGTTCACCATTTTAATGGCGGAATCTTTCTTGCTGTTTTGCCAAAAGGTTTAAAAATATCCTTCTAGGGGAAAAAAAAGAAAAACTGTGTTTCCCCTTGGTATGTGTGTGTGTGTGTGTTTTTCTTTCGAATGTCTGTCTGCCCCTGATATCTGGTCGGTCGTCGGTAAATAGACGGAAATTCTCAGAAAACACACACACGAACAGTTTTGAGTTCCTGCTAGGAATTCAAAAAATAAAACAACGGGAAATTTGATGGGTGAATGTCCTCTGGTGTTTACCCCCCGTGATCAGATATTCCTCGTCTACATCTTTATTTGAATTTCGATGATGTATAAATATTATGCATGTATATCCGCTTTTTTTCTGTTTTTTTTGATGAAATTCGAGCATGAACGCAAGTGACGCAAATGTGAATCCAATGTTGAAATGATGTTATATTATTGAAAATTGTAACTACACTAGACTCTCGATTATCCGGTCTTCGTATTATCCGCCCTAGTTTAAAAACAATAATACATCAATGAAATTACAATATCACCTTTTCACATTTGTGTAATCGTTAGATTAATTAACATTAAATTTTCGTAAAAACTTAGCCTACGTTTTATGTTTTGTTCATTTTGAAAGTGTGCGTATTTGTATTGTACAGCAGCGTTCCAACCTTTTCGATATAGTGAACACATTTTAGTGAAGTTCAAGTCACCCCCGACCCCCATGGAATTCTAAACATGTTTTTTTTTTATAATTTGCATGTCATTAAAAATCCAAGTAATAAATTACAGTTTCCGAACACTAAATGCCATAATAGTAAATGAAAATGAACCCACGGACCCACGGGGATCCGTTGGAAAACACTGCTGTAAAATGTATATGATTTTATGTTTCCTGCACAGTTAAGATACAATTATAAAGTTTATCTTGAAATGCGTGCAATATTTTTGTTCTTGGACTTTTTCTTTTTCTGTAATGAATTTTTAAAATACAGTACAGTTCAGAAGTACATAACAAGCATTCATTAAGTATTCACGTGTACTTCGAGGTTAGAAAATATGAATAAGAGTTTATTTCGGTATCAGTACGTTTATTTCGTATTAATGTATTTTTACAATATGGGGGGGGGGGTTCTGCATTTATAGAACTCCGGCCTATCCGGCTTTTCTGTTATCCGACCCGCCATTCCACCACATTAAACCGGATAGTCCAGAGTCTACTGTATTTATCGATATAGTTTTATTCCCGAATGATCTAGGATTTTTTTTTTCACCGTATTGCCGATTTTATATTCATAAGCATTAGTTCTGCTAAACCAGTGTTTCCCAATCGGGTGTGCCTGGACCCCCCAGGAGTCTACGTCCTTTATATTGGGAGGTCCACGGCCTAATTATGAAATAAAATAAATTCAAAATCGAAAAATATAAATGAATTACTTAAAAAGGAAAAGGTTTAATTAAATTAACGTGCAAAAACGGTGGTAGACTGCAGCTGTAATTGTTACGATTTGACAAAAATTGTAGTTGTGGTGACATCTTTCGATGGGGATATGAAATATTGTTTTAATTCTTTTGTAGTCCAGTAGATGGCATTGATATCGCATCACATTTATTAGTACTGGATAGAATGTCCTACATTGTTCGAGAACACTCCCGTTGATATATGGCTGTAGTTTCTGCTGCTGTAAATTGGGAAGAGGGTTCCATGGTGGACACCAATATTTCCGGTGGGAAGCCCATGACTAAAAGTGCATATTGGCTTGCTTTATCGGATAAAGGAAAGAACGGATAAAATCCTTCGACTCCGAGTATTCAAGTTGTCTTCAATACGTACATCTAATTATTTTATTTTTGTTCTATTTTAAACCAATAGACGGCGTTAACTTTCTTAATAAAAAGTAAATATCTTAGGTACTGTAATTAAATATAATTTTCATTTCATTTTTCATGTCTAATTTATTCGAGAAGTTTCATTAATGTTGATCCTTCATCAGTTTTCAATATACAAACTATACTAACATTGTAAAATGGCAATTGAATTGTTCCCCGCTTAATAGGTTATTGTATGCTGGAATCGTTGATATCCGATTAAGCGGCGCTGATTGTATTTCGGAACCGTAGCGCTATACGAAGTTAGATATTGAGTTGTAAAATCTGAAAATAAATCAAGTTTTTCGCTACTTTGTGTTATAAATGCAAAACGATATACCGTAGTGAGTTTTGGATCATGCCCACAGTTAATCTCTGTTTAGGTGTTGCATAGCAGTGCTCAACCGCTGGTCCGTAGGAATTTCCTACCTATTCGCGATACATTTCGCCAAATTATTGAAGCAACTGCATGAAAAACATATTGCATTGTTTAGGTGTGAGAAAGATGCTTTTGAAATTTCTAATCATGTAATAAAAAATTGTTCCGCCGTGTCAATAATAAAAACAAAAACATTTTTGCTATGAAGGTCGAAAATGTTTGCGTAAAAACATAGTAAAACCGATATTTATAGTGTATGAAATTTACACCGGTATGCATCGTCAGAATCAAAAATATATGATATCATTTCCACGCTGCTCTACGATTTAAAACAGACAACAAATTTTACTATAACAGATGGTTTTGTTTCTATTCGATAAGAGGCAGTAGAGGTCCCTGTTCAACACTGTTTCTTGCACATGATAAGAATATAATAAGTTTAATAAGTCATAGATCTAGAAAATTTTCCTCATTTTTTCTCTGACAGCAAATTATTTATCCTGTTCAAAGCGGGTGTTTGTAGAAATTGCTCCCTTAAGCAGTGTTTCTTAAAATTTTCTTGTCCCTAGCATCTTTTGAACTATATTTTCTTCTTGTGGTGATTACCCCTCCCCCGCCCCAACGAAGGAGCGACACCTAAACTGACTGACTGAGCGACAGTTAAAGTGATTTTTTATGTAAATTTATATTGCACAAAAAATTCTATGCGAGCCATGGTGAAGCCCGTCATTTCACCTAACACTGCTGTAATTTCATCTTACATTCATGACATTTTTTTTTTTCACAGCTGACTGTGGTTTCTTAATCACCTCCCATAGCTTCCCATTTACTTAATTTCAACGTGGCTCCCCTTCCAGAACATCCCATAGCCGCAAAAAAGCGTATCGTACTCTTAGAAAATCATTATTGTAGACCATACATGCTCATCCCATACAGCCTACGACCTAACTTTTGCCCCCCCCCCCAATTGAATGTAAACTTAATCAATGTTCACTCTGCTGGCGTTCATGCATTTCATGAAAGCATTTAAACATTGGTTATCCTATAATTCATGGGTGCACAAACTCGTCCAGCGGGCAAAATGCGGTCCACTAATATGTTTCATCCTGCCCGCTATAAAGGTGTTCCGGTAGAAAGGTATATACACACAACATGATAAAATCATAGGCTACGGCCGTGCCTATGATGATAATATTTCCTTAATAAAATACAAGATTCGTACGGGATATCGGCAATTATAGCAAAAAATTGATTGTCGGATGCCGGTAAAATCACCAATTATACCCAAAACAAATTGATTGTCAAAGGCAAGTGAAGTTGCCAATTACAGCATAAAAATTCTCTAAAGCAAGTGACCTCACTTGCTAATTGCAGCCAAAAAGATTGTCTAAGGCATTAATTTATAGGTCATGAGAATAATCTTAATTCTTGATTTCAAAAATTCAGGTAAACCTCGTTGAAAATAAGAGGAAAAACGAGACATTTTATATGCTTTAAATATTGAGAAATGCATTAAACGTGTTGAGACGACCAAAATTATGATATTTGTCCAGTAAAATATACGGGTCCCTCTGCATATACAAGTTTCTGGCCTGGGTGCGGCAGAATAACTGCATATCTGGCCCGTGAAATTAAAAGGTTATGCACCCCTGCTACTATATTAATATCTCGTAGATTCCACTCAGAACATCAACGGGCGACGTTCAGCGAAAAAACTTGAGGAGCGTGTATCAGCTTATGCCCAAGACGAAGTAGCAAATCCCTCCCGTGGTCCTATTTAAAGTGGCCCGCATTCTCCGAACGATTGAGTTCACCAGCTATAGACAGACGTTTCGAAAATTCGATAATATCGGAATAGAAATGTGAACAGTTTATCCGAAAATGAGAAAAAAATAGCGTGTCAATTCACTTTTTAATCACCAAGCGATGGTTCCGTCTCAATGACTATTCGGCACCAACGTGTTTTCATTCTTATATATTCTTCAATTCAAGGCTCCCTTCAGAAAAAAAAGAATCACTTCTGCAGCAGGTCAAAAAATTGTGTCCTTCAAGGTCGGTAATCTCCTCTCTTTGGGTGATTGATCGAACGAAATAACCATTCGATTCTGAACTATATAGAGGTCATAACTCAGGTGCAGCGATGTCCCTGAATTTCAGTCCGGGGAAATAAATGGCTTTTGAACGCTATATTATACGGAAATGGAATTTAATTTTTCTTTATGCGTGTATCAGAATTCATTTAATAATGAATCTCAACTCCTTTGCGTACAAGCTTTTAGCAACGAATTTGAACGACGTGCAGTTGGGTTATTATGCCTTTGTGCCGGTCGAGTGGTCATGGTGTTGGGGGGTTTGAACCCCACTATCACCACAGTGATGTATGGCTGCAGTTGGTTTACTGTGGTTCTCAACTTCTAGGCGCGAATGCGAGCCTATCTCTCCGCTCAGGCACGTATATATTAGCGCGCGGATCATGCAACGAAAGTATTCCCAATTTTAGTTGTTTAGTAATTTGAACGGTATTATGAACGATTCTTGAGCTGTTTGAACTGGACCCACCTGGAATCGGTTTTCAACGAACACAAAGGAAATAAAGGAACACATAGGAAGTTTGTGTAGCCACAAGTGGATTAGAACCGTTACAGGGGGTCGTATGTTACAAGATCGGCCCTTAAATGTGTATATATACGCGCCTTTAAAAATTCTCGTCACAGAGAGCAACAGGGCTATACAACGGTATAATTGTTCAATCATTACACTTCATTCACAGGGAATCAGATAGCAGCACTATACAAACATTACACAGAGACGAACTTTACGTTAGGTTCCCAACACATTTTCCAGCATGGGCCAGGTAGCGGAAGGACTACCTGTTAAAGTTTCTTCATTGAGACAGGGCGGTGGCCCATGACCTGGTTAGGAGGAGGTAAACTTGATAAATATTTATCACTTTTTTACCGGTGAATATGCATAATATGACAGATACGCAAAACTGGCTGAGTGAGGAGATATCGACATATCAGGAAAGGAAAATTCATCTCTGCCCTCACGGGGACTCGAACCCCGGTCTCTCGTTTGCAGGACAAGTGCTCTACCAACTAAGCTATGAAGACAGAATTTCCCCACCTTGGAGCGTATGTAATTGCTGAATACTCACTTGGACAGTTTTCCGTGTCAGTAAGGGGGAGTCTTTCGTCATATACCGCCATCTGTTCGCCCTGATGTCATCTGCGAGCTATTAGCCGAATGTTGCCAGCGTCTATTGCACGGAGCCGTTCAGCATATACATACGCTGCAAGGTGGGGGGAATATTAGCTGCCTCCATAACTTAGTTGTTGGAGCACTCGTCCGGCAAATGAGAGACCGGGGTTCCACCTCCCTGAGTGAGTATAGAGATGAATTTTCTTTTCCTGAAACATAGATATCTCCTCACTCAGCCAGTTTTCTGTATCTCTCGTATTGACAAGGGAAAGTGACGTCTTTCGTCAGAATATGCATAATTCCCAAGCATCGTTGGTAAATTTGATAAATACTTGAAATTTATCGCCTTTATCTACGATTATGCATATAACCAAGTGTAATTGGTGAATTTAATAATATGAAAAAAATTCCAAGTGAGTTTAGTATGTGTGATAAATGTAGTCGGACCCCGATATAATGATAACTTATTTTCAATCGTACCCCCGTATAACGATAGAATACATGTATAAATTATCGTATATAGTATATCATATAATACCATTTACCATGTTTACTAGGCATAATCGCCGGCAAAAGTGATGAATTTTTAGGGAAATTTATATCAAACCTACCAAAATGCTCGGAGATTATGCATAATAACCGATTATAATGTATAATAATAATCGGATTTATCACTTTAACCGTGTAGCATATACACTATAATATTACGATCACGTCTAAACATCTTTACATGATGAATTGAAAATAGAGAAGAAATAAAATTGAAAGTAAAAATGAAGTCTCATTCTGTATGGAGACCCTGTATGTGGAAAGACAGAACAGTAACTAAACGGATATTTTTTTTTGCCGTAGCGATTTATAGGTAACCTTAGCGAGCGAAAAAGCAATAAGTCAAATTCAATCCGGATTCTTCCAGAAAGATACGTCCCATTTCCAAGGGAAATAATCGATTACATACTCGTGTCTTTCTCCCTTTTTCCATATACGTACGTATCTCTTCTTCTTCTTTTTTTGATCGATTCCGCTGCGAAAACGTATGAGATATACCGATAGCTATATCTTGACAAAGGGATTGGGTTTGATTTGCCGTATGGCCAAATAACAACGACATGATTTATTTCTATATATCTCTCCCTCTTTCTCTTGCGTATAAACACAACTTCAAGAGATATTTCAAAATGGCTGACATGGAAATATAATAATCATAATACAATGATGACTGAAAAAGATTACAATATAGTCTTTAGAAGCGCCATTTTTTTGGGGGTATTGACATTATACTTAGAAAATTTCTTACCTTTTTTGTGAGAATTAATTTGAAGACCGTATTAATTCATAAAGTATCCCGTGAAGACCGTATTAATTCATAAAGTATCCCGTGAAGACCGTATTAATTCATAAAGTATCCCGTGAAGACTGTATAAATTCATCAAGTGTCTCTTGAAGACCGAAGTATCCCGTATAAAGAGCGTATTAATTCATAAAGTGTCACACGAGAAAACTGTATTAATTCATAAAGTATCCAGTATAAAGAGAGTATTAATTCAATGAATGGGGTCCCCATGAAGACCGTATTAATTCATCAAGTGTCCTGTGAAGACCGAAGTATCCCGTATAAAAAGCGTATTAATTCATAGTGTCCCGTGAAGATCATATTAATTTATAAAGTATCCCATGAAGACCGTATAAATTCTCGGGAATAAAGCGATAAGAAATGTCCCAAATATAATAATGCCCATGCTCTTGAAGCCCAATGATATTAATTGAGCCCAATGATTATTGGGCTCAATTAATATCACAATGATTGTATAAATCGAGCTCTTTTTAACCCTACAAACAAGTGTTTCGAAAGTGGGCAATATCGCCCCGCTGGGCGACGGAATGGTTCAGGGGGGGGGGGGCGAAAGAAGCTACGGATTTAACATAGGATCCTATGGGTTCACATGAGTATTGGGGCGATGAGAGAGAAAAATTTCTGATGAAGGGGGCGATGGACCAAAAGTTTGGGAAGCTTATGCTTTAAAGTTTAAACCATAGTTTCCCAACCTTTTTTGTCCCATCGCCCGGAAATCTTCGGAAATTTTTTCCCATCGCCCCCCCCCCCTCAACGCAATCTAGCCCATAGAATCCTATGTTACACCCGTAGCTTCTACCGCCCCCTGGAACTTTTCATCTCCCCCAAGGGGGTGTTAATGCCCACGTTGGGAATCACTGCTTTAAACGATCAGGGACGTCCCTGTGTATATAAACGGAAGAAATACACACATTCGAGAGTTCTCTCTCCCTTCTTTCGAGATTCTTCATTTGGTAACCCTGTAAACGAAAACTGTTTTTTCCCCCTTCACCTCAGCATCATCTTGTATCCTTTACTCCCTCGCTACGGTTTGACGGGTAAAAAAAATATTATTGCATTAATAGAAAAAGGGGTGGAGGTGGGAAAGAGAAAACGAATTATAAAAACTGATTTTCTTTTCTCCTCATTGAAACTCACTGCCCCCCCCCCCTCTTTTTATGAATACTAATTTTTGAGATTTATCTCTGCTAGATTAACTGTAAATCGTCCACATTTTTGTTGCCTGAAGCCTGTACGTGAAGGTGTTAATTGAGGGGTGACTAGATGTCCGGATATTCCTTCCGATTTATAAGTTGCTTCGAAAGAATGTAATTTAATGTAATTTGATAGAGCTGCTGGTCGTAAATAAACAATATTTGGTGAAAAATTTCGATATTTGGTGAGAATTTACTGTGTTTTGGGAGAATCGGCTGAATGTCCAGGTTTTGTCATATTCTGGTGAATTTTCCTTTTTAACCAACGAGTAGGCACACATCAATACCCTCGGCTTTGACAAAATTGAAAAATCGCCATTGGGTTTAGGTTGGCAGGCTTCGTCGTGGTGCAACCTGGTTAACACTAAATCTACCTTTTCTTTGATCTTCATCGTCTTGAACTATTTTGTACTAAAGAATAATATCGAACTATTTGTAAATTTGTGAATTTATTTATATTATTTATATTTAGTATATTGCTTAGAATTATTAATAAATTATACAAGGATTGGCCTTTTAGTTGCATATAAATCCTTGTATAAAGTAAAGAGACAAAGAAGCTTACGCTCCATAAGAGAGTCACGGTTCACACTTTGAGGATTTTTTTTTAATTTTTCTTCAATTTTAAGGAGGGGTTGACTTGTACATGGGTCAGTTTTTAAGGAGAAGATATTGATCCCCACTATAGGATAATCCAATAACGTCTCTTGAAGATCCGCGACGTTATTGGACCACTTTAGATGGCGTCACTAATCAGCAGAGTAACCGCTGTATGCCTCTAGGGGTGGGACAGTAATATATGATTGATTAATAATCGGTAGAGTAATTTTTGTAGCAATGTTCAAACCCCACGGAACCAAGAATGTAAAAGCCAAAGCCAAAAAAATCGAAAACGTCATTGGTTTTGATAGCCCAGTGAACTAACGTAGAATGTGCAGCCTTTTTAGACGTGAGGATTAGTAATCCTTTGAGACTGAAAGATTATTTAAGGAATTTGTGGATCAAATGAATTAGTTCCGAAGATAGAAACGGAAAGCGGTGCCTTAAAGAAACCCGATATTAGCCTAGTGTGCCAGCGGATTTACGAACGCATGAGTGGCGTGATGGTAAGTTGCCTGTTTATCACCGTGAAGGTTACTGTCGCGTTTCGTATAGATAAGATATTTTCCCTATATAACGAGCTTGAGGCCACCACCGATAGATGGTGCCTTCATTTCCAACCCAACTCATTAATGGCAGTAAATTGCACTATAGCATAGTCCCCCAAACTTTTTGTTCCATGGCCCCCTTCATCAGAAATTTTTTCCTCTCATCGTCCCCCCCCCCAACTCAAGTAAACCCATAGGATCCTATGTTAAATCAGTAGGTTCTATCGCCCCCTTGGACCATTCCATTGCCCACTTTGGGAAACACTGCACTATAGCGATATGGTCAGAGTTGGTGAAGTAGTGAGTTTACGAGGGTGGAATTTTCTGTTTTCATCGAATCCTTCAAAAAATGTTGTATCAGTAACGCGATGGATGGAAATGAAGACGACACCTTCTTTGAAAGTGACGACACGGCGATAACAGTACAGTTGGAAGATCAAAACGAAGATTCCACACCGTGTGATCGTTGGGCTTCTGATGTAGAGCTTGGAGAATCAGAAAAAGAAATGTATTAGAAAAAATTTTGAAACATTTTTCGTTGTAACTTTTATTGCACGAAAATATACGAACTTTTTTTTTCGCTTAAAAGCGATTGGCAAGAAATTCGGATGATCTCTGTTTGACGAATCGGCGATAAATATGATAACCTTGTTCTAACGTAATGGCATGTTAGAAAAAGAGAGAAAAAAGGTAGAAAACTAAGAGAAAGGAACAAAACAAATGTGTGAAAGGAAAACAGTTATATATTACTATACTCTCTCTCTTACCTGTAAGTATTACAGATAAGAGAGAGTAGGTACGAAGTGATAGTTTTCTTTTCACCCTCACCTACCTGTTCTCTTTCCCCTCTTATGTACACGTATATTGTAGAACCTATTTAACCTTGGAGTAGAAGCTTTTTACTTCTTCATCACGGAGGTAAAAAGAACTACTTTCTTTTCATAGGGTTGCAACAAATTTTCGTGGTGATGAGGATGAGAGAACTTGTTTGAATTTATTCCACTGGTGTTTGGACGCAATATTACGTCCTTGATCGTAAAGTGGTTAAAAATGCCCTGATTTTTAGGCTTATACACGGGTTTTCAATTTATTGTGGTTTTGGTGGCCCTGAAGTGAGAGTGTCGGCTCATACACGGTACTCTTCAACTTACGGATCTCATGTTAACTTATGGCCGACAACAACCCGGGCAATCATTTCAGGTGCAATTTATAGATTTTTCCGACAATCGGAACAGAACCAGTTCGTAAGTCGGGTAGTACGTAGCTGTATTATCAGCCGACTAAAACAAAAAATTCTGCTGATACACGCAGACTAGCCATTGAAATCGGGACGTTTGGTCATCCCACCTACAACTATCCGATAAACAACTCGGGATTACGAACGGAAATATCGAATTTCGAAATAACAATAACAGTGAAAGAAAAAAATTCACGAGAAATTTTCTTCGAGTTTAGTATTTCGAAACCGATCATTTTTGAAGGACGTCGTCGTTATATGAAGTTTATACATCACATGCTATTTATTTACTAATATTTTTTTTCTTCAAATGTGGTCTGATGAATAGGAAGAAGTCCTTGTACATTTTAGAAAAAAAAAACGCCATTAGCCTTGAGATTTTTAAGGACGTTCATTGTGTCAAACCGTTTCGATTTGCAATTTCTCTCTCTCTCTCTTCTTTTAACCTTCTTATGCTAATCAAGCGTTCGTCGTAAACATTGGAAAGTAAGAAGAATTATCATTATCATCATCATCATCATATGCCACCGTTTAAGGGTAAAAAAATAATAATATCTTCAGATGGAGAATTTAAGTCATCACATACTCCGCAGAGGTGCTCGCATGTTCCGATCCGATCACGGAAACCTCTCGCGTATTTGTAGTCATAGTCGTTGGTGCGTGTGATGTTGTTTTTCAATGTCGTCATGAGACGTTATTGGTATCAAGGTGAATTTTTTGTTTCGTACTGCGTTACATTGCCATCAAAAGTTCAATGTGAGAAATGACAGGACTGAAAAAGTTATCGGTGTTATTATTTGTTTAGCCGAGAAAAGATATTTGAACATGAGGTGCTAGGTTCGAGTCTCCGCGAGGTTTGCCTAACTTTCGACTTCGGTTTAATTACTTTGTAAGAAACGACCGTGATATGTCTGAATCAGGGTTTCCTAAAAATGGGTGATATCACTTCCTGGGGGCTGGGGAACCCTGAAATAAGAGTTGTAGATACGATCGTTGTGGGTTTGCTTGAGGAAGGTACATTGCCGGGTTTGGATTATACGCAGGAAAATGAAGTATAAAGTCTTAGTTATTTAATTATAAAAATTATTAAAAACTTTATTGGGCATCATAAAATTTATATTTGTTATACATTAGAGCAGGGTTCTTCAACGCATGGCCCGCGGGCCACGTTTGGCATTCGGAGCCTTTATATGGTTCACAGATTATTTTAAGAAAATGGTGAAAACATTGAAAAATGGTTTAATCTAGAATTAATGAAGGAAATAATTTCGGAATTGATGAAAGAAATGATACTAGAATAAATGAAAGTCGTGTGAATGACTTATTTGAGGTCTGCACGTTATTTGGATACTTTTTCTAATTGGGTGTATGCCTCTAGGATGAATGGTTCGCTAATAATTTGCGTGATGTTAGCTATGCACCCTGTATACACAAAAGTAACAATAATAGAGGTAGACACTTATTCATGCAGGTGAAATGCGCAATTATTTCACATTATACTTGTATAAAGGAGAATCAAGTGTGTGTGTGTATAGAGGGGAATCCACTTGGTATCGTCGCATTCCCCACAGTCTCAACTTAATGTTTCCCCAACAAATTTGATCAGGAATTCAGGAATTAACGAAAGCTGGCTGGAAAAGAAGAAATGAGGAGGAGCTGAGTTTTTTGTTGGAGAGAAACGTATAGAACTAAAATTTTAAATATAAGTTGTTTTTAAACGCGAAAGAAGAAATATCAAAATTAGTGAAAGCTGAGTATTCCAAGGTAAACTAGGAAAATTTCAAGTTTTTTATTAAGCATCCCAAGCCATGCGATCTTTCTTGTTTCAAGGTACACGATGTTTCAACAGTTCTGAGAAAAATTTTTTTTATTCACAGTGCTTGTTTTTGGTATAATTGAGCACTTGGTATGGTTCATCAGGTGATTACATAGACTATAATTACTATATACTGTTCACTAAACATGCATTATTTAGAAGAACCGCGGTAAAAAAAAGCGTACAATTTTTGCATAAAAACATGCCTACTTGTAAAATCTCTAACAAGGTCACACAAAAATGTTGAAACAATACTTAGTTGCATAAAGTTACGTATTTCTAATCTTTTGCACTCCAAAAGCATCAGCGTGCAATACTATTAAAACTATAAAGAATTTCAAGTGTTTCAAGGTTTACTGTGGTCAAGGTATAGCAATTTTTTCTTATGTTTCATATACGCTTCAACGTTGTTTCTAAGATATAAGGCACTGCATTAACTTCCATTTGATTTCCATATTTGGTTTTTGTTACTGAAACGGTCTCAGTTTTTTTTTTCACCCAATAAAAATTAAAACTTCTCTTCCCCTTCCGCCCACACACACCAATGCGGCTCCCTAATCATGAACTGGCTTCAAGAATTTGGCGGAATGTTGCGGTGCTGTTCGCGGACCAGCGGTTTTCAACCTGCGCTACGCGGGGTCCTTCAGGCGGCTTCGCTTACACTAACTACCCTAGGGCTCTGCGGCAGCTTCAGGACGACAAAATAAATCAGTAAATTTGATGGATAAATAAATAAAGACCTATGTACTGGACTTTTCCGTATAAATTCTATACTATAATGTACTCCGCGAGTTAAAAACGTTAAGAACCACTTATCCAGACAATGATTTCTTTTTTTAGGTGACTCATATAGAACTTGTAAAATCAAGAGTTTCCCTTAAACGTAGTCATTACTTCAAGAATTCTCCCTCTTTCTCTTTCTAATGTATATAACGCTTCAAAATGCTAATTACCTAGAATATCGGTAGTGCTTCAAACTTTCAAGCTTCCAAGATTTCTTTGGAACTCGAAAATTATTTCAAGTGACCACAGTCCACAGTCCTGTTCGGTGCATATATGTCCTAAGAAAGGAAAATGATCGATGCTTCTGTAGCATAGTGGTCTATCGCACTCGCCCCGATTGCGAGGAGACGATATTCGATTTCCGAGGGAGTCCTGTTGCTCCTTCTAAAATTCGACTTTGTATTGTATCCAGTTGTCTGTAACTTGAATTTAAAGTGCTACACAAAAGCAAAAAAGCTCGGAAACGCTGCTTTACACCTTCATCACAAAAGGTACAGTCGACCCCGCTTAATCGGATATCAATGATTCCAGTACACAATATCTGATTAAGCGGGGTATTCGATTACGAGGGGAATAATTCAATCGCCATTTTAAAACGTAGTTTTTGTATTAAAAAAACTGACGAAGCATCAATATACTAATAAAGCTTCTCGAATAAATCAGAAATGAAAAATGAAATGAAAATTATATTTAGTTACAATGATCACAATACCTACGGTTTTTGCTTTTCATTAGGAATGTTAGCTCACCAAAGAACAAAATCAAAATAATTATGTGTACGTATTGAAGGCAACTTGGAGGCTAGTACCCCTACTCTTAAATGTATTTATCTTAACCTGTTAGATATTTTCCATTAACTCCAAATGTTTCAATCAATAAAAACATTATATGTATAACGGTTAATGTGTATTAGCTCATTGAGTGGTTTCGTAAATTTTCCTGATTTCTATCATAAATTGCAATATGTAATCGCATATATTTGCCTATATTCTCATTTATTCCTTTTTTCGCAAACTTATAACATTGGACAATTCTGATCAAAGTTGTATATAGCAATGATTGTAATTTTGTTATTTTTGGAAATTACTGTTAGTTTTCCATACTCATTATGTTAACGGCATTAGTCTTGCTTGTATAGTTATGAATGTACACGTAAAGTATTGCAAGGTCTCCAATTTAGTATCA
Organism: Pholcus phalangioides; assembly: GCF_987345545.1. NCBI lineage: Eukaryota > Metazoa > Arthropoda > Arachnida > Araneae > Pholcidae > Pholcus > Pholcus phalangioides. The sequence goes on from NW_028301594.1 coordinate 17,309,033, forward strand.
ACCCATAAGAGGGTTGACTACTGAGGGTTGTTCCCAGACAGTGCAACCATGAAAAGTGTATAATTATTGTACTATTTAATGAATGAACGATATTTAATGAATAAACGATATTTAATGAATAAACGATATTTAAAAAAATTACTCATGCTCTATAAATATAAATCTCTGATTAGCATCTCTCAATTATGTCACATAATCCGTGGGGGTTTTAAGTAACACAACATCAGCTACTCTTCCCCCTCCCTTAATGACAAAGATGTTCCTTCAAACTATATATATCTCGTGAGGAGTGCTCTGAATTCAAAAATTTGTAAATTACCCATTTGGATTGACATTAAAATTCATTTCTCTAAACATTCACTACACTACTGACACGCAAGCACAAACTTGTCTTTTCCGTTATACGCCAATCCCAGGCAACTTGTAGGTCGGAAGACAGTCTAGGAAGCGACGAAAACTTTCAATTCTGGTCTGGCTGGCCATTATAATTGCCATATGAAAACCAAATGCGTGTTAAGAACCCGAGATATTTCGTGATGACGGAAATAGAGCAGATTAAGTTTAACGAAATATCTCGGAATAGCCACTGTAAGGGTTGAAAGTTTATTTATGAAGCATAATATTCGAAAGCGGGGAAAATTCGTTGAAATTCTCAATATTAACTAAGCTGGGAATTTTAACATTGTCTCTACGGCAGTGGTTTCTCAAAGTGGGTGACGCGACGAGCTGGTGATATTGATTTGTGTGCATATTTATGCTTTGATCTGGTTCTTTTACATGGGAAATTATTTACCAAATTATTCCGGGGAGCTGTATAAATCATGAATTGAGCAAGGGAGCCGCGAGGTGACAAAAGCAAGTTTGAGGAACCACTGCTCTATTGGTGGAGCTACCATTTTGGAGCCAGAGAATTTTATTTTAAAAAGCGAGGTAATTTAGCAAGCCCGACTGTATTTATCGATTAATGGTTGATCTCTTTGAAAAAACGTGTTAATAGGTTTGAATCAAATTTAAGTCTAAATAGTCGTCGCGTGTGTGCTTTTGGTTATTTCAACCAAAATCCACGAAGTCCTTGAAAAACGTTATACATAAAAACGAGGGGGGGGGGAGAAAGCAATTACATTTAAAACAAAAATACACAAAAAATTACACGTAATTACATTTGTAATTTTTAGCATAGAAATTTTTTTTTCCTTACAAATATGATTACTTTACGCGATTAGATTAAGAGCACATTCCGTGCACGAATACTGCTTTTTTTTTATACTCAATTTTTCCCACGAACCTAATTTTTGTATCATCATCATCATCAGAGAAAAACATCACGAGAAACATGCATTTTGATTTTCTGAGCTTTTTTCCTTCATTTTTCAGAAACAACAATTTTGAAAGAATGCTTCTTTCCCTCCCCCTATGAAAATATTTTTTCCCGCTTTCTTTAATTTCTTGTGAAAAGAAGTAAAAGAGAGGGGAAATACAAAAAATACGATTATCTCTAATCTAATCTAATCTTTTCGTCAACGAAAAGCTCTTACGTGTTAAGAGAATTTTCATTACTCTTTGAAGAGAAATTTTCCCTCTTTTTTCCCCTTCAAAGAAATATTTTTCTTTGGTAATTTATAAAAATATTTTTGATATTCTTAATAAATGATTCCTGTATACGTGCACACATAATTAACTGAATAGAAAGTTGTTGTACAGAGTCGAACTTGGTAAATTCGAAGTCCAAAATCACTTGACAAAAAGTTCGAGTTACCCAAAACTTGAATTGAGGGGTCACAACCATAATAAACAAACTCCGTTATCTTTATTATGGATAATAACGCTTTAAAGTCTTTGATAGACAATTAATTCAAGTCGGGTGATGTAAAAGAATTAAATACGTCAAAGTTCAGTTAAAACTATCATTATTTAGTGCCCTGCTTTTACAAATTTTGTAATAGCAAGTCTTTTATAAAAACTTTAAGGTGTTAGTATCCATGATAAAGATAAATGGACTTGGTCTATACTATAGTTGTGAACCCCTCAATCGTCCACTAAATCTATCATGGGTCCGTAAAATGACTACATATTGCAACTCAATCATCAACATTCACATAGTAATACTACAATAATGATCCTAATAGGATAATACTAATTATCAATCATCAAAACTGCATTACCAGTTGCAAAACTGTTTTCCAAATTTTAATAATTTATAATTACAGTATAATTATGTAATTGATCTTAGCTGGTTCATTATTCCACTGTTCTCAAGTCAACATCACTGCAGTATTTCCTGACCGTGCTCAAAGCCTGATTTGCGGGAAACAGTTCATAATCATCCGTTACGAAAATGTTTTACACATTTTGCTTATCATTCTTATGCTATCAAGAAAATATACTTTCATTAACGTAATTAGAATTTGTACTTTCCGATACTTTCTATACCATTGATGACGATAAAAATATTCAGGTTTTGAATGGTACATGATGATCCATAGGTTGCCCAATAAAATCGGTATCAAGTGGTACATTTTCTCGATGCACTCCTGCTGAACAATGGGGCATTGAATTACCAAAGAACGAAAAACAGAATTTTCAAACTTTTCTTTGTTCTTAAAGATTTGTTGTTTAACAACTTGGTCGAGAGAAAAGCAAAGTCTGACTTCTTGTAGAATTTTTCCAAACTAAATTTGCCGATACAAAAATCATGATTTTTTCCCAACTTCTAAATTATCCAAAAAATTCGCAAAAATTTTCGAATAAAACAAGAAATTTTAACATTGGATAGAAAATTCAAGAGGAGTTCGTAAAAGATCGAATCAACCAGGTTCTACTGTATTTGCTCTTAATCTATTTTTATATCAATCTTGGGTATATTATTGGGTATAAATTGGGCATATAGTTTGTTTAGTAACCGGGTTGGCAGACTCGCGGTACACGAAGGTTCGCCACAAAAATTTTCAAAATACTGAGAAATATCCAAAGATATAGAGAAATTCTCGTGTAAATTAATCATAATCATATATCATTAATAACCAAAATTGCTTTTGGTTATTAATGAAGACTTTCTAACGTAAATTCCGTACATTTACCAACTGGTTTCAAACAGGCCGCAATAAATACGTGGCGATGCTTACAACGATTCAAAAAATACGATTTCGTAAAAAAAAAATTTCCAAAGGGAAAAAGTTTACATTCAGGGAATCATTCAGTGTTTCACGGAAAATAATCAGCAACGGCGGGGAAACCAAGTAAAAATATTCCTATGATGGAGGTATGCATGCCTTCTACGTATCTAAATACGAACCGGAATGTCTCACACGCGTACCTTCTAGGTATTCATAGTGGTTGTGGCAAGTCTCTACACATTTCATATACCTACGCATTCAAGGGAGTACACAAAAAATACATTTTTAGCGGTAAGTAATCTTCCTACGCATTTCTAGAGGGTGAGCATACAAGTCTCATACAATTTTGAAGCATAGAAGACTTACCTACGTTTTAAATGCGCTGGATATGAGCAAAAAGTGATCCTTCCACTTTTTCGGTTCTTAGGTCATCCTGGATTGGAGTATACCATCATACTTACAGAGGGACATTGACTTGGTTGAGGGGGTGCAGAAAAGAGCCACGCGTGCTCTTGGTGGCACACGAGGCTTGAACTATGAAGAGAAACTTGATTTTTTTTTGAAAATGATTAAATTCGAAGAGCACAGATGTCGGGGAGGGGGGGGGGATGTGGTTGAAGTATTTACATTTTTACGAGTTTTAAAATTGGAATAGATAGGATAGATCATGAGTTATTTTATATATCGTCAATCAGCTGCTTCGATGAGGGGACACCAGAATCGATTGGTAAGGGACAACTTCAAGTTCTAGTGTCGCAGAGAGTTTTTCTCTAATACGTTAGTGAATAAATGGAATAGCTTACCTCCGGGGGGGGGGGTTGGATCGTGAATACTAACACAACTGACACGTTTTAAAAGAAATGCGATAAACATGAAATAGGATAAATCGAGAGAAGCTATATATATATATATTCGACTATTCAACATCCATATTTTGTATGGACATTTTTTTCAGCCATTTCGTTGGGCATTTTGTCTGTTGTGGCCTTTATATTTTTATTTGTAAAGATATGTGCTTAAAACGGATTTTAAGCATTTCTAGGGAGGAGAGCAAGCCTTTTCCACACATTTCTGAGGGGCACTTGAAACTTGAAAGAGGTTTGAGCACTATATTTTTCCAGTAAAATTATTTTATATTAGTGTACTGTAAAAATAAGAAAGTTTGATGCATAAAATAATATTGATATAAAATATTTTCCAAGGTATATAATATTAGCCAGGACGGAGAGAAAGTATCTCATATCACTGATTCAGTGTTTGAATTTCACCCGTTTATCATTTGCAATGTTTGAATTTGAAGTCTGTCTGGCTCTTCTTCACGACCCACGAGTTGGGAGCGCATAAAAGTATTGTTTATCAAGTGATATATGAATAAATTTACACACACACACACATTAGTTAAAAAACTTAATTCCCATGAACCAGGATGAAATTAATACTTTCAGAAGTCACTCCTCTATGCTTTAGTGGTCGATCGTCGATGGTTTTGATAAATTATTACTGAATCACACAAAAAATGACGCGTACAATGCAAAATCGAATGGTAATCACGCTCACTAAAAGTTTCGATCGGTCTTTTACCAACTTAAATACGTAGTCCTGAGAAAAATATTCCCCTTATTTTTCTATATTCCTCTGATACAACTCTTATTCTTCCGTACAAGCATCAAAGCTGTTCGGTTCTGAACTTGCAAATTTCAAACTTGTTCTGTAGTATTCGCCCTTCCAAAAGAGGGCGCTGTAATCAATGCACACCATGTACATGAGGGTGTGGGAACGAATAAACGAGTGAAAAATGATGTCGTCAATTGTTTTTGTGGATTTTTCAAGTTAAGTGCAAATAATTTATGTAGATGATCCGATCAAGAGGTAAATAGTCATTTTATTATCGTTCGAAATTATGTTTGGTTTGATTGGGAAGAGGAAGCATTTTGGTGCGAAAAAAAGTATTGGTAGAGGATTTTTTTTCTTCAATACAGAGATTCGTGTAATATTTGATTCCTTCAGAAGTGATTGATATGAAGATTGAAACAAAGACTTACACGTGTTTAATGGGGCTTACGGGGGAAATAAATCGACTTACGTTTCATATTCCCGTGCCCTAATATTGCATTACTAGTAGTATCACGTATAAGAGGTATTACACGGGCATTATTATGTGTATGCTTGATAAAACATTGATAATTAATTGGCGATCAATAACAGTAATTGTGATCAAACCAAATATCGCGGATTCAATTATGCTTTTTTTCCTTTCACTCATTAATAAGTCAATTTCCGAAAATTCTATTTCCACGCTAATCAATTTTTACCGTACACGAAATTCGTCCCTTTACGACTTCACTTTTATCGCCTTCCCAACTAACTCCATTTTGGAGACATCGCTTTCAGCAAACTATTTTCTACGATAAAGATGTATCACCCAATTATTGATAATATGATATGCTTTCATTGGGAGAATTCCATGCATTGTCGGCTTTAACGTGAATATTTAAAACCCAGTTGTTATGCTAAAATGAGTATTATATATTTCGCCTTATTTTTATTCATAAAATGAGTGTTATAGTATTGTATAACGACAAATATGTGTATGTATAGAATTTTCATTACGCGCAATTTTCGATCTCAATTTGAATCTCCATTATGAAGAGACGGGGGAAAATGAATGTTTGCCGTACCACCACAGGCATCCCTCGCTTTAAGCGATTAATTCGTTCCACAAAATAATCGCGTAAGACGAAATCGCGTAAAGTGAGTTAAATTTTGGATAAGATAGGGGGCACGATATTTTCTTCAGAAGGCTAAGAAAAAGTAAGCCCAACTTCCAGCCGTAAAATAAAAAATTTTGAATGGATTCATTAACCATAAATCTCGTCAATTTAGGCTGTGTGAATAAATTTCATTAATAAATTTTGCCTCTGTCTTCGCTACTTGTGATATTATAGGCTGATAATGTTTACAATGAAAATAATCAAGATTTAGATGAAAAGCCGGATTCTCCGTCACTTTATAAAAAATATAGAAGGATAGCTAGAGAAAATTCTGAATATTCCAGGCAAATACTGCAATCCTCGATTCATTAGGATCGTTTTGGATTGGCATTCTGGTGGAATTCTTGATGTGTTATTAAAAGATGCTCATTAGTGAGATCTGGAGAAATGGATTTGAGCGTTTCTTCCATATTTGTCTAATCTACATCAACGAATTTAATGGAATTTTGATATGATTTGATGTATGTATGATATTTAATCATACATACCATATTTCTAATTTGCAAGCCCATTTTCAATATTAAAATCAAACAACGGACCAAATTTTGCTGTTCGCAATTGATAGAATTAACTTTTACAAATCGCGGTATAACGTAATCCCGCGAAGTGAAACCGCATAAAGCGAGGGATTCCTGTATAATATGCTTTTCACGTGATTGTTGAAAATGTTCATTGTGATCTGGGAGTTAATAAAATTCCAAATACCCAACGAGATGGCTGAAAAAAAGATGCCCGTAAAAAAATATGGATTTACATGTTAGTATAATTAATTTACCACTTTCTACAAATTACGAAGATATTAAATTTCAAAATTTAATTGTTGCTGTGGTTTCTCACGTATAATGTAGAAATGCTGAATTTCATTCCGAGTAAAATATTTTTTTTTTACTTGTAGAAAATTTACGCGACCCGTCTCTTAAAGCATAATTTTTTTTTTTTTTTTTTGGAATTTCTCAAGATCGAACTTCCCACTCGATTGATTTTAGATCGTCTTATTTTTTTTATCTCGATGTCTTTCGGTTGACTCGTATGCTCTTTCAATTCCAAATGCAGTGACGCATCTTGATCAGAATTCTGCGTAATTTTTCCTTGTAAAAGTAGGGCTTCTAAGACTGCGATCCTCAGGCTTCTTCCGACAGGTGCGCTATCCCCCAAAGGATTTTAAAACTAATCGATTACCAAATCATATCGAATACGACACCGTTAAAAAACGGTTCCCAATGATTTTTGCAAAAAAAGGAAGATTTTTTTTACGGGGCATTCCTTATAGATTTAGGCATCTGATCGTTAGCTAAAAAAAATTTATGTCAAAAATAGTTAAAAGGATGCCTTAGATTCTCGATTAGAAGAAAAAAAATTTAATTTTTCTTAATTTAACAGATTGTATAAAAACAATACGAAGAAATTTGGATTTTTCTTAAATTCAGTAGAGGGCAGTCATGTTGATATGCTAAGATAGCGATGAGTAAACTACGGCCCACTCAGGTTTTATCCGGCCCGCCGAATATTTCAAAACAATAGTATAGAAATTTTAAATTTCACTGTTTTAAAAAGTTCACTTTAAGGGGAATGTTCCTCTTTTTGCTTTGAAAATATAGGTGTAAGACTTTGAGCATAAAAAATCCAATTATGAATCGGTGCCCGAAAAGGTATCACCCGCTAAAATGTTTCTTTTTGGTTTTTTTTTACCTGCTCCCAAAAAATCAGTTTTTCCCATCACTGCGCTACGAGAAATATGTATTGTTACAGTAATACCACGGAGTTACGCGTTAGATGGAAATACAACTCATTCACTCCCACATCATGGGGGAGAGGGGCTAATTTTTCATACAAATACATGAAATAGTGATTAATTGGAACCAGTATTTCTAAAAAAAAACACGTCTTTTCGAGAAAAAAATTACATCCAAATGAAGATTTTCCTACATGTAATTAAAAAAAACTCTAATATTTTTCAAGTTGCTCCAAAATACATGTATGTACAAACGAAACCTTTCATTTGGTAACATTTTGATCCGTGTATCGAAAGAAGTGAGCTTCTTGTGTTAAAGTAGGGTAATTTTGTTTTTAGTTTGAGTTTCTTTGTATGAAGTCTGGCAAAATGTCGAAATTAATTAGAATGACAGGTGAGTGACAGAGTGCACGTCATCAATAAATTTTAATACAACAGTCTCGATAATTTGAGGGGCTAAAACTTTTAAAAATTCCTCCTTAAAATCTCTCATTTTTGCCAAGAATGAATCTGATTTTATCTCAGTCTTCCTACGAATAAGAGTAATTTCCTGATCTTTGCCCAGGGGTTCTCGGTCGCCCCCCCCCCTTCTCCTCCATCCCAGATCAGAATTTCTCACAGGCCCTTCCATTAATATTAATTTTATAGTGTGGAAGAAAACATTTATATCACGTTCCCAAGACTACTACTTCACCAAACACCAACTGTCGCCATATCGCAATTTACTGCGATGGGTGGGAATGAAGGCGCTGTCTATCGGTGGTCGCCTCGAGTTCGTTAGGGAAAATAACTTATCTATTTCCTCCCTTGGGTTCGAACCCGGGACCCTGACAACAACCTTCACGATGGTAGACGAGTATCTTATCACCATGCCACTCGGGCACACGTTCCCAAGACTGGAGCTTCTGTCGGCCTGCCTTGAAAAAGAGGCCTTTGGTCCTCTAAGCAGTTGTGTAATGAATGAAGTGGTGATTTAAGAGCAAAACAGGTAAGAATAAGTAATGCCCCCCCCCACCCCTTTATATTGTCATTTTCTATTACTTTCCGGATAATCCTAGTTTTTAGTAACCGAAGTGGTCTCGGTCCCGTTCAACTCGGATTTTCGAGACTACTTTAGCATCATTTTGAACTCAACGTATTCAGTGGTGGTATACTTTCCGTTCTTCAAAAAAATAGAAGCTATGGTTTCAAATGGTTTTAAGGTCCAAATTTATTTTAAAAATCACCGAAAAAATTTAGATCTTAAGCAACTTTCCCGGTCTTAACTTTTAGCACTTAAAAAATCAATCCAGCTTGCCTACACGCGGAGTTCTGATTTGATGGACAATGTTTTTACTCAATTTTTCATCATAGTTCAAATTTTGTTTCCATCTCAGCAATGTGCTGAATTCAAGGATCGGGCATTTTTTTAAAATGGAAAAGCGCTCAACTCCGAAGTCGTTAAATCGGGTTAGCGTAAGTCGGGGTATGACTGTACAGTTGACTCACTAATCCGATCAGGGTATGCCGGATTACCTAAATCGCCAGATATCTGGTGAAAAAGCCAATTTGAATAATAAAGTAGATGCCACTTATTAGAATCATGGATATTTAAGCATTCCGATATTGTTATGAGTTTTACAAGGTACGGTACATACCAATATCATTACATGGGGAAAATTTCGTTTATAGTTATCAGGGTTTCAGTTTATGTTATCTTTTCCCGGTCAAAAGTCGTTTTGCGCATTTGGACGGTGAAGTAGAGAGAATCATTCTTTTTTCCCCGATAAATTATCGTTATCAACCTGCAAGACTATTTATGAGGTCAGGTGTACCCTTTTGTCATCTATAATCGCTTCCACACTCGGTTCCCAAAGCTACTTGGCCAGTAAGTAATAGGAACTATAATTCCATATGCGCATGTTTCTTTTGCAAATATCTCATTGTTAATTGTTTTACACTACCTTTAATGCGATGCAAAACCAAAAGCCTCTTCCTTCAGTTCTTGGTTTCTTTCAGTAGACCAGATTCACAGTTATACTCGGCCAAAAGACTTTATCAGGGATCTATGGAACATATCGACAAATTATCATAATTAAAACCAATCAGCCAGTTCCATTCAAACTCCTCGTACAATGGCCGAATAATAATAAACAACGCAAGATTTTATCTTAAAGTAAAAATATCCCATTTTAGAACAATATTGAAAAAGAAAACGACAGACTAAGAAGCATTTTGCTACCAGTTAGGTGGAAAAGAAAAAGTTTTGTCCCGAGTTTTCCCGTTTCCATACGTCCCGTTCGATTAGACTGGAGGTATGGTCATCGTATTTGCTCTCGGATTTTTTCGGATATTGTTATGAATTTTTTATTGTTATCGGAGACCCCACGTCCTGATGTGATCACATCAAGCGGCGTGCACTGTATAAACTTTTGCGCACAGACATGCAGTGACATGCTTTCCTCTTTCATGATTGAAGAAAAAACGGTGAATTAGTGGATTATCGAGTGTCTACGATAGGGATGGACAAATTGTAAAAAAATCGAGGAGCCAGAAAAAATTTTTAGGCATCAAAAAACGTTTTATCCGAAGAAAAAGGCCCGAAATAATGTTTATCCTTTTGACTTTTTCAGGGAGTAGTGACCCTCTCTCGTGTTTTCAGATGTGCTGTTATAAATTTCAAGCATTTTGTGCTGCACTCGGCCTGCAATTTAGTAAACACACGAAGAAAAATTTAGGCGTCAATACCAATTTTTTAGTCACCCTGGTGACCTGGCACCTGGGATTCATCCAGTCCTGGTCTACCGTATTTCAATAATAACTGAAGAATGTCTTAATGCTTTTGACACGTACGTGTCGAAATTACAGAAAACGAGTGGATGGAATTTCAAGAATGTATTGCAATATGGAAATCTTTTAGTTAGATTTCCTAGAATATCGCAGCACACAGCTGCTTCTATTTCGGTGGGAAAGTCGTTAAGATGCGTAATAATACGGAGGGTAAAATTTTCTATCCTAAAAAAAATGTAATGTTCAACAACACAAATTTTCTTTGTTATAAAAGACAAAAAATTTCTGAGAAATCGCACCTGGCTTTAAATTAAAATTTGCGTTTATTCTCATTAATCAATTTCTTTCTTTCTATAGAAATTATAGTAATGGAAACTTCTTGAATGGAAAAAAAATGAATCGGTAGTTGGATAATAGATTCATTATTATAAAGATAAAAAAATTGAAAATTCTGTCCAAACATACTTTAGATATTATCGTACATTATCATATTATTATAGTGTTTTCCCCCTAAACCGAATATACTTTATATTACATCGTAAATAGGCCTGGTTTAATTAATCGGGTCGGTTAATCGATCGGTTGTTAATCACAGTTAAAAATTTTATAAAAAGTTTTTAAATGTAGCCTACTTCATTTGCTTGACAAAAACCGAATAGATATCTTATAATTCAGGTTCCTGTATACAAGGTGTCCCGTAAGTGTTAATGTCGCCTGTTTGTCGTAGAGGTCTAATTTCAATTTAAAAAAAATCTCAAAATGTTTACAAAAATTACCCTGCACCGGTTTTGAGATTGAAAATACAGTGTGTCAGAAAATAAAAGAAATCTAAATTTTTATGCGGTTCTCCTCTGTTCTCTAACTTCCAATTGGAAAAAAACAGGATAACAACTTTCTGAGTCCAGCAAAAGAGATCTTATGTTTTTAACTTCAATATCCGCTGAGTTATTCGAATTCAAAAATCGGAGAAAAGTTTAGAAGAACAGCATTAATGAGAGGAAAGAGCGTTGTCGTTGGTTTTTGCTGTTATTTTCCAACTGTTCCCCGATTTTTAAATTAAAATATTTTAGTGAATATTGCAATTAAAAACATGGGATTTTTTTTTTTTGTTTCACTCGGAAAAGACAGGGCAACAACCTTATAGTTAAAAGTTAGAGGACAAGCGGGCCAGTGTAAAAAAAATTAGAGATTTTTTTTATTTTATTTTGTGACAAGCTGTATTCTCAATCTGAAAACTGAGTAATTTTTGAACGCCTTTTGAGCATGTTTTGAATTGGAACCACACCTCTACGACGGACGGTTGATGAGATAAAGGCTACATTAGTACTTACAGGACACCCTGTATATATATATTGGTGGTTATTTTTTAATATTAACTGCGCTAATCTCTCTTAATATTTTAATAATCTATTTTTTCATACAATAAAACAGATATGTACTAACATTTACTGTCAAAATATTTAATGTACTACAGTCGACGTGGCTCGTTGGAATGGCAGATAATGTTATCATTCGGTTATTATTATCACTTTTGCAAAGAACGGAACGGACCGACCAATATCATAGTATGGGGAAAAAATCGTTTTTCGTTGTCGAGACTGTGGATAATGTTTTTTGTGTTTTTTTCTCGAAAGTTTTTTCGCGCTTTCTGAAGCTAAGGTTTAACCAAACGTATTTTTTTCCCTGTAAGCTATCGTTATCAGGCTGCAAGACTATGTAGGATATTAGAAGGTGCTGTCTACCCCCACCCCCCTCCTCCCGGTGATAAACATTTCCGTACTTAATGTTTTATTTGGTCCGCAGTATAAGTATGATCACAGAAGCTTACTTTTGGCATAATTTTTAGCAGTAATTCGCAATACCCCGTATTTCGAAGCACAATTTCCCGTATTTTTCTCAAACAAATATGGCCAGCCTTTGTATGGCGTAAAAAAAGTTCTTTCCTCCAGTTCTTGTAACTGAATAACAAAAATGCTGCATTTTAACTCGGGGGGTCTCGTTTTGGAATAGAATTTTAAAAAAAATAATGAAATGATTTTTGAACATTTTCCACCCAGTTATGTAGGGGAAAAAAAACAAAGTATCCCGTTTTTTACCGATACCCGTTTACCATATCTTCCATTCGATGAACGAGAACTATGGTCACCGAAATTGCAAACGAGACTTTTCAAATATAGTTATCATTTGTTTATTGTTTTCAGAAACCCTGAGCTTTCAGATGTAATTACTTTAACCGGCGTGGAGCATGGACTGTATATATACTGAGAATTCACCTTCTATATGTCGATATCAAGCACTAAATTTATTTATCGTCTCTGAACATAAGGCATTAATGGTAAAACTATATTCAATGTATGGAGTTTGCAATCAATTTTGATGATGTAATACTATTGTTTATTCTTCTTTGATCTCTAGTCCATAGAAAATTTGATGGCTATTATCGCAAGTTCTTTTTCAATCAAGTTTAGTGCGTGATTAGATATCCTACCGAAGATGCCAGTGTAGATAGGGGGGTAAAGCACATGTACTCAATGTATGTGTATATATATATATATACCATTTTTAGTGCATTTTCAAAAGCCCCCCCCCCCCCTCCAAATGACGGGCCTGCTTTGAAAAGTCGCAATGACTCAAGCTGTGAAGTTTTGCTGTAAGTATTGCTTAATCAAGTCGATCCGGTCTCCCATTTGAAAAAGTCTCTCCGAACAGAGCTGGTTGACCTTCATCATGGTACTTCCGATAACATGAAAATTCAAACATTTAACATATTCACTTCAAATTTAGGGTCACGCATAAACATACACACGTAATACATTCCGGCATGTAGCAATCTTATATATAAATGTGAAAGTATGTATGTACGTTTGTTCTGTATGCAAATCCACATCGTTGATCATATCAGTCCAAATTTTTTTTTAGGATTCTTCGCTAATGTGCGTGGAAGGGAGCCGTAAGCATATTCCCACCAAAAAATACTTTTATCTATTTTTTTTTTTATTGAAGGAATTTCTCGGAAAAAACCCTTTTCTCATCATTTTTCCATGTTTTCAATCAGATGCAACAATTTTTTACCAATTTCTTCTACACAAAAGATGTATATTTTAATGGGTTTTCCATTGAGATTTGCAAAAAAAATCTGTTAACAAATAACGGAGTCAAATAGGTACATTAATTTATACTTTGGTCAATGTATTTTTTTCGATGTGTGTAGAAGTGTTGCTGCGATCAGTGTATATATACATTTAAAAACATGTGATGCATATTGATCAGTGTATTTTTTTTTCTGCTTTTCTGCTGAAATTTTTAATTAAAATTAATTTTTTTTACTTGATGCAGAATTTTTTTGGTTTACAAAATAATTATATAATAAAAATAAATCAATTTTTGAACTTTCAAATTATTAAATCGTATTGTCACTTTTAACATTAGTGAATCACTTTGTTTCAGATGAGCCTAGAAAATACCGGCTAATTGAGCTATACATATATAAATTTTTTACGGGGTGGGGGCACGTCGCCCGCCGGGTATCGGCTAGTTAATTATAAATTCCGCAGAGGAATATGTACGAGGTTCATGTACGGTTAAGTGGTCAGTCATAAAAACTGACCATTTAATCGTTGTGAAATAATTAAAATTTGCCTTCTATAGAGAATAAATTATTATCCTTTCTACTTCCTCTCACAAAGCAATTCAATTTAAATTTAATTATTTTTAAATACGATATAGGACGTGAAGTTGAATGCAATATAAACGGAAATTAATGGCAATTACTCAGAGAAGACGTCTCACTAATTAAGACAAATACGTTTAGCTTCAATCCGGTGCAGCGGACAAATATGTTTAGCATCATTTCAGCAGTGCTTTTCATTCACGCTTTGCCCAGGAATAATTAATTTAACTTCTTACCGGCCCACAAAAATAATCCTGGGTAAGATACAAGTTCTTTTCAAAAAATTACAACACCCCAGAAATTTACGAGAGCAGATCACGAAATGCTCGATGCAAAAAAAATATGCAAAAAATTTGCATAAAATAGACTGAATGCATCTTGAAATGCCAAAGTACTTTTCGCTCTTTGTTTAACTACTTCACGTACAAGGTTTTGGCAAGAAATTTGCATTATCTGCATTTAACGAATCTGCGATAAATATGGTAACCTTGTCTTAACCTAACCGCAACTTGGAAAAAGGAAGAAGGGGGGGGGGGAAGAAAATAAAATGAAATTAAAAAATATATAATAGATAATAAACTCTCTTATATGTATATAGATAAGAGTTTTTTCAAGTCCTCTTTTCACCCTCAACGTAGTTCCTTTTCGTTGCTGCACGTATATAGCAGAAAGATACATTATAAATAAAGGAGGGAAAGAAGAAGCAACATCCGCGTAGATAATAACTTTGCTATAAAACATGGGTTCTCTTAACCTAAGGGTCACGACCCAAACTTGGGTCGCAGGACTTCCGAGATGGGTCATTCAAATCAATTAACGCCCAGGGTTCTTGAGCTATGGATCCTAACCAAACTTGATTCGCAAGTACGTCTGAGATGGGTCGTACAAATCCTCTTACAGCTGAGTATTCTAGAGCTATGGGTCACAACTCGAGCTTGATTCGCAAGGAGATGGGTCGTATAAATTCTCTTATAGCTAAAGATATTTTTTTGAGCTATTGGTGACAATCCGAACTTGATTCGCTGGGGCTTCCGAGAAGGATCGTACATAAATAGTTACAGACAAGTTTTATCAAAGCGTATTCATAATTTAATTAAGTCTTTAATACGCTTTGGTTTTTATGAAGCGGTGGGTCACACCCAAACTTGATTCGCAGGGGCCTCCTAAATGGGTCATTCCTATCCCCTTACAGTGCAATAATGTTGCCGCTGTGGTGGTCGAGTGGTCATAGAAACGGACTTGCGTCGCGAGGTCCCGGGTTCGAACCCCACCGTCTACACACACAGTGTGTTCCGACTGTTAGGTACACACACAGTTATACTTCCGGCACAACTCACTAGGTAGCCCATAGATGGTAGCCCTAGGTAAATTGCCCATAGATGGCGATAGACCTGAGTTGTGCTTGGCTTGAAGGAAAGAAAGAAATGTGTGTTATAAATGCACTGATTGAGTCACTCGTTTCTCTGATTTCGCCAAAAATAAAATAAAAAAAAAACAGTTCCATGGGTCGCGAAACTGATTTTGTTTATTTTGGGTCGCGGGTAAAAAGGTTGAGAACCCTTGCTATAAAGCTTCGCGTTGGTGAAGAGAGAGGAAAGAAAACACAGAGAACTGATTTGAATTTACTCCACGGGTGTTTGGACGTAATATTACGCCCGCGATCGTAAAGACGTTAAAAAAAATAGAACACCTCGAAAGTTGTTTAAAAAAATTACCGAAATGTTACGATGAAGCAAACAAAACAAAAACAAAAAAACAGTGATTTCATCAATAAAGAGGCAAATGCCTTTTTTTTTAATTCCCTTTCTTTCTTGTTTTTTCCCATCATTTCCCCCCATTTACGATCTTCCGTTTTTACGTATCATGTCCGTACGGGTTCGTAAAAACGAGCGTCAACTGTATTTCAATTAATAGCGAAAAACTGGGTTGAGCTTTCGAGTAAAATTACCTTTCAAAACCGGAGGGTCTACTATAAGGGTTGATATTGTTAATAATATCAGTGATATTTGATTACTTCATTGAACGATATTGAAATATAAATTTTTATCAGCTTCATTACGACACAACGTCGTAACACTTCGTTATTTTATCTTTTTCCTTTTTATCATTTGTGCGCTTCGTAACTTAAAATGTTTGTCGGATATTAAGAAAGGAAGGGGAAAAAATGATCGTAAAAGGGAAAATCGACATTTTCCACTATATTTTATTTTATTTTTTATCGTTATTATATTCTCTTTTACTCTGAAAGATGAGGGAGGGGAGGGCGATTTATCGACTTTTTATCGACTCGATAATATCTTGCTTTGCCGTATCTTTCATCCAATATGTTCAGCAACAAGTTCATCTGTCGATTATATTTTGATGAAGCCTCCATTTGATCCATTTAACCTCTTTACGATCAGGGACGTAATATTGCGTTCAAATGCCAGTGGAATAAATTCAGTCCAGCGGACTGTTTCCTTCAGCCTCTTTTTCCCCTCATCGCGAAGCTTTATTGTAGCTCTATGAAACAAAGTTGTGTACCCCCCCCCCCACCATATAATGTATCTTCCTCAAAACTAACCCTATTATATACTGTACATGGAAGTGAGAAAGAGAAGCCTCTTATCTCTCTTATCTAATTATTTACTGTCTGTACTGTTCCTCCCCACCCTTATTGCTTTTTCTTTCTGTCTTCCTTTTTTTTAACGTGCTAACAAGGATACCATATTTATCGCCAATACATCTAATACAGATCATTCAAATTTATCGCCAGCAGCTTGTACGCGCAGCAGTTAGGCCGGGGTGCACAAACTTCGGCCGGCAAAGTGATTCTATACTCCCGTGAAAAGGATTCTGCTACAAAAGTATAAATACAAACAACACAATAAATACCTAGGGCTGACAGTAGTTTATAAAAATTTCTTATACTGGAAATTGCGGGATCCATGGGATATCGCCAATTATGAAAAAAGAAATTGCCAAATGCAAGTGAAGTTGCCAATCACCGCACGAAAATCGCCAAATGCAAAGTTGTCAATTCCACCGAAAAATTGCCAAATGCAAACAAAGTTGTCGATTGCAAACCAAAAATTGTTAAATGCAAGTGAAATTGTGTCAACTACGCCGTCAATACGCCGACGACGCCATTGGTTTGTATTTTCGTTGCGAATCTCTCGGTATGTAGCATAAAACAATTTTGTTACGAAAGCGGGCCGCGAGCCTACTACTTCACCACACATCAACTCCGGCAACATCGCTACACTGCAGCTTATTGCCGTTATAGAACTGGGTTGGAAATGAAGATGCTATCTCGCGGTGGTCACCTCAAGCTGGTTAGAGAAAATATTTTGTCACCTATATTCTCATCCCGGTTCTAATCTGGGATACTGGCAACGACCTTCACGGTGGTAGACGAGCATCTCGCCACCACGCCACTCGGCCGCTTTCAACATAGCCACTAGCCTTATGGCCAGAACGGAAGGGGTATTCAAAACACGGTAGTATCGATGGATTTGTCTCAGTGTATCCGTAGACATCGAAAGCACTGATATATTCTGAATACTTCGTGAGATATGAACGTTTAAATTATATCGTTATGAAACTTTTTGAGAATGCGTCCAGTAACGTCTGATGATTTAGAAAAACGTATTCACGTCAAAAAATTGAGGGGGGGGGGGGCAACGATTCATGGAAATTTGACTTTTCGGGCCGCAGTCTTAAAACTGTTCAGGGCCATTTATGTCCACAGGGAAAATGTTTTCCGTTTTAATAGAAATTTATGATGGGGGAAAATATTAACTGAAGCATATATCTTCATACAAATTTTAACTGTAGTAAGTTACATCCACGATATAAGATGAATAACTATACGAAAGTAGTTTTCAATGAACTTTCAACAAGATATAAAATTCTAAAGACTTAATCTTACGCAACATACACAAAAGTAAATGCCATAGTCACGTATGTAGGACACGATCGCATGCGATGTTCGTACACCGCACGCAATAGCGAAAGAAATTCACTGCATAATATAAATTTTTAAGATAGAAAATGAGAATTCCAAAATTTATTTCTTATGTTTAATAAGAAGGATAATTCATTTAAAATAAATTAATCTTCTCCCTCTTACTTACAGGGTGTCCCATAAATTCTTAAATAGTTGAAAAATGCATAAAAGTTGAAGAAATTGGTATATTATAATGCGGTCAGCGGAAAACTAATTCTCACGGAGGAAGACGCTTTTTTTAATCACAGGAACAAAAAAAAAAGTCGGTTCAAACTTTTGTTGACAGAGGACGCAGCACAAAAGAAAATCGAGGGGATTATGCAAATCGATGTCCTATAAAATGCATTCGATTAGCGGCTCATTCCTGAATTTTCCTGTTGTTGCCACTTACATAAGATTCTCATTGTGGTGTTGACATTGGTGGATGCGGCACCGTTGGTGAAGTTGTTTGACTTCACCCACGAATCCATCAAATTGCCGACTGAAGCTTGACGAACATTTCACATTTCAGTCTCCGAAGAGATTGAAGGAATGTTCAGGTAAAGAATTCTATGATCTACTTTGTGCTGCGTTCTCTATCGAGAAAAAAAAAATTTTAACCAATTTTCTTTCCCGTATCAAAGAAAAAAAAAATCCCCCTTTCGCAAACTGCATCCAAATACACAAATTCGTTCCATTTTCAGAATTTTTTTTAAATATTTACGAATTTATTGGAGCATCCTGTATTTTTTTAATCTACCAATCTATCGTAAATAATAAAATTTTAAATTTTGTACGAGATATTTTTTCAAATATTTGATTGAAAAAGATGAAAGAATTAATAATATATTAATAATAATTAATAGCGAAAGAAATTCGCTGTATAATTAATTCACCATGCAACAGTAATTCTTTCCTTTTCTCCCAAACACCGAGTCGAAATTTGCATGGAAAAAAAATTGAAAATCCGCTGAATTTTACTTTGGAGTTGATATAGCAGGATAGTTAATTTAAAATGAATCGATCTCCTCCCTCTTATTTTATACAGGGTGTCCCATAAATTCGAAAGTAACTTGAAAATCCAGAAAAATTGAAGGAGTCGAAACAAAAGAGAATGCGGTTTACGAAAAAGTTATTCTCACGAAGGAGACGTTTTTTTTGGTACAGAAAGAAAATATTAGTTCAATTTTCTTTGCTGCGTGAAAGCTAATCACTAGAAATAGAGCCATATCAGAGCCATAAAATGCAGGTGTGCGATTAACAGCTCATTCCTAAATTTTCCTGTTACAGGCGCATCCAGTAAGGATTTAATTGCGATGTTAATATGGTGGATCAAACACACTATTGGTGAAGTTGTTTTACCTCAGAAACGACTCGAATCACCTGCTGAAGGTTTACGACCGTTTCGGACGCAGGAGAGGTCGAAGAATCTGTTCTGAAGTCACAGAATTCAGGTCCAGAATTTTGTGTAGCGTTCTCCACTGACAAAAATCTGAACTAAATTTTTTTTTTCTGCAACTAAAAATAAATATCTCCCTTCGTGACTTTTGCGCAAGAGCCAAATATATCAATTTCTTAAATTTTTATCCTATTTACGAATTTATTTTACGACACCCAGTAGTTTTTATTATTCTGTAGGTGTATCGTAAAAAAAAAAAAAAATTATAAATTTTGCATGAGAGAAATTTTCTTAAAAAGTTCATTACAAAAAGGGGAAAGAAATAATACGTAATAAGAAATAATAACAAGAAATAGCGAAAGAAATTCAATGCATGATACAAATTCACCGTACCACAAAAATAATTCTCCTACGGCAAAAATACCGACCCTTAAAATTTCCATGAAAAAAGACCATTAAATTTTACTTTGGGGTTTAATAATGAGGATAATTCATTTAAAATGAATCAATCTTTTCTCCCTCTTATTTATTTTTTTTTAGCTACAGGTGTATGGCAAGTAATAAAATTTTAAATTTTCTATGAGGGAAATTTTTTCGACTATTTAATTATAAAAACGGATGGTAGAGAGAGAAGAAGAGAATCCTACGGCGGATAAAAAAAAAAAAAAAACAAGAAAATATCCCTATGACAGGGAAAATAATTTTTCCCTTCCGCTATTTTTCTTCCCTATTTATTCCCTGCCGAATAGTTCAACCCCAGGCGATGTAGGCGTTGTGTTGATGACGTCTCGCGTGACGTCATGGCTTGGAATCGCAATGTAGCGATTCGCGCGATTCCTGCTTGTGGACCTTTAAGCTAGTGTAAGTCCCGCAGTTGTTTAAACAGATTCGGTTGCTGCGGATCACGGACAATTCCGAACAGTTTAAAAAGGAAAAAAACAAAAATATTTTATATTTTTTTCCTGTTCGTAATTTTGTTTTTCCTATTTAAAAAGAAAAAAAAAAAATCTGTTCATTCGAAAAGGGGAAAAAAAAGGAAAATTCCCAAAATTCTTTGATTTTCGTTAATGAAAATCTCATTAAATTCCCTAAAAAAGAAACAATCGGTTTTTTTTGTGGATACTTTTTTTAACCGCGCCCGGAAATGACATGAAACAGTAAAACGTAAAAAGTGTTTTTTGAAAGTTTTTTTTTTCTACAAGGAAATAATTTCGATTGTTTTGAAGTGAGATATAAAAGACATTTTTCTACGGACTTTCGATTGTTCGGGAAAGATACAGTGTTGTCGTTCGGCCTCCATGTGGATTGTTTCGTCATGTGTTTTCGGGACTGGAAATTGATCTGAAAATTAACCAGTGTGAATAGCAGCGTCATTATCGTCATTGTTGGATCTGGATTTTTTTTTTTCTTTTTTAAAAATCGAATCGTCGATTGTTGGATTGGTTTTTTTTAAATGAGTGGATACGAGTGGAAGTTTCTTAAAAACCAGTGTTTTTTTTTCGGATATTATGACTTGTGAAATCCATCGCCAGATGGAACAATGATTGTCATATTGCTATAAACAATATTGATAGTTGAAATTTTGTATCAACACCCTTCGAAAGAACAATTGGAAAGGTAAGCGGAATTATATCTTCTTTAATCAAATTTTTAAATAGTTAATGGTTTTTAGTTATTACATAAACGTTTTAAAATTTCTTAATACGATTTCTGTATGACGTATTACAAGAGATTGTTTTTCTCTCGCGTATAATTTCGCAACGTGTTGATTGGAAAACCGGAACACGTGTCAAGGGTATTATAATAGTAATAATAAATCTTATAATTTATACATATAATCATTATTCAATAATAGGAAAATCCTTTTTATAATAATTTATAAATTTCCCGTCTAATATATCTGCAATTTTAAATTGTCTTTTCGCGTGTATGGGTATCGTAATACGTTTACAATGGCTTAATACATTGTTTTGATAGATTCATTATCGATTTTTATCTTGATCGAGCAATTTATTTCTCTTTTATTGGTTTCTCGATAGTGTTTATTTAAATGGTTGATTGATTGATTGATCAATAGTCAAAGTAATAAGAAAGCGTAGAGCTAATTAGAATAATTTTTTTTATTTATAATCGAAATGATATTGTATTTTAATATTATTTGCTTCGAATAAATTATAGAATTTAACAATTATAACTTTTTTTAATAATAATTATCGATTATTTTTGCATTTTTATTTTCGGTGTTCCGTTTCATTTTTGTTTGTCTGTTTCAGTGTTGCATAAATAATCGGATTGTTTGCGTTTTTCCACGGGTCGTACAGGACGTCATTTCGATTGCGAATTATTTTGAAATTTCCGTGAATGTTTTGAAGAGAGAATATTTTTGGTCGTTTTTCTTTTTCCACGAACATCGCAATTTTCTCTTCTTTTTTTTTATCTGGTGGCTGGAATGCGTCATTTGCGTTGAGGCAATACATTTCGTTTGTCTTGGGCGAGAAAATTATTGCGAAATGGTGCGTTTTTTATGTATATATTGTGTATTGCGTAATTCCCAGCGCTTACGTAATTTTTTTTTTTTATTCACACAACCGATGTTTTTTCCTGTATCTACATACTCATTTCCATTAATTTATACATGAATTTATGGGAATTTCCCCCCCCCCCGCGAATTTTTTCAAGTTTATACGTGTGCATGAATATGATTAAAACTATAAAAATCAACCAGTTGGTCCGATCTGGGCATTTCAAGACTTGTAATGTCCGCGGAACACTTTTTTTTATTAAGAAAAAACTGATTGTTGTATCGAATACGATGAAAGATGTTCAGTGACGAGATAAAATTAGATGAACTACTATATTGATTTTTACAGAAATTAAATGAGCATTGTTAAATTGAATTTATCATTGTTTCTTCATCCATATTTGGCCATCGAAGAAAAAATCGTGCACGTTTATTTTTAACAGAAAGTAATCCTAAACGGAAAATCGCCCGCAAGCTGTGTGCACCCACCAAGTTTGTGTAACCCAAAGTTTGCGCACCCATCAAATGTTTACCAATATGCATACGCATCAACATGCGTTACGCATGTTGATGCGTGATGCGACGCATCGAAAAATTCAATTTTACTCCAAATTTCACTGAAGAGTGAAAATACTCCTTCAAATTTTAGGTAATTTCTTTTGATAGTTATTTCTCACTGAAAAAAATATATATTTTTTTACAAAAATTTTGAAGAGGTCTTAAATTGCTCTTCAAAACTATATTTTCGGATAACACGGACACCCATGCTATAAATATAAAAGCACGGCATGTGTTATTTCATGTGGATATTGAGTGTTTATCATGGATTCGGCATCTTTTCTTCCAATTTTCTGGTACAACCCGAGAGATATACATATTTATAAATAGTTAAGCTTGATTTAGGAATCGATGCTACTTTTTCCACGTGTACGTGTGGCCCTAAAACATTTACGTTGTCAGAGTAATGCGTGTTTCGTTTTCTAGTGGTGCTGCCATCTTTCTCCCGTATTTTTTAGTGCAAATGACAGATGTCTGAGTTTTCGTGTTGTGTACGTGCCGTTTCGAAGGTGTGCTTGAGGAGTCAATACCGTAATATTCACAAGGATGATCAAACGTCTTTGTTATAGCTGCCCTTACCGATTTTTAAGTTGCATTAGAGGAATATAATATAATCACACAGTTACACCTCTCTGTAACACATCACCTCTAAAGTCTAAAAAAACTTGTGTAATGGGCGGGTATGACGTTAAACGCGATAACCGATTGTATAATGCATGAATAAGGCTTTTTTTCCAAAAAAAATGGACATTTCATCGTTTAACAATCGCGCTTGACGAACAATTTTGAAATATATATTATCTTTTTTTAAATCTGGTAAATTAACATTTTCATCAAAGCGACGCGGTAGCAAAATAAAATTTTCCCGTAAGGTACGAATCCATATGTTAAATCAAATGTGATTCCAGATCCAATTCAGAAATTTATGCCCGATTCTCAGACCTAAAATTCTCCCAATTTCCAAAGTGGAAATTTATTTGGTAGCTATTTTTGATGGTCATAAATGGGCGATATTTGACGATAATTGTTGGGATGTCCCCCTGTCCCGTCTTATTGAAATATAACCATCTCATCCACACAGCTGTATTACGAAATGAGTAACAAAGGACCCTCATAACGCGTAGCCGTCCCACATATAGTCGGCCATTGTTCGTTAATTCCGGCTTCACTGAAGGAAATCAATATCCATGGTGCCGGTGATTTCATTAATTGGAGTAATCTAGTTAATACTCGCATTGTATATTATCATTGAGTCTGAATTAATTTAAATTATTATATTTCGAACCTTAAATTCTATTAATTACATGTTTTAAGATCTATTTTCTGGAATAGAATTTTTCGAGGGCAGTATTTGTTTTCTTGACGCATGATTATCGGTTAAAATCTCGGTATCATTAGACTTCGAGTCACAATAAATATGAATAGGGTATGTGTCCGAAAACTTTTAGTGATGAGTAATCAAATGGGGGGGGGGGGGGGACTGTTATACTTTGATGACAGTAAACTTTGAAACATTTGAAATTGTTTTAATAGCATTGCATTCTAGCTGATATTTTTGGAGTGTAAGAGATTAGAAACACAATCGTCCCTGCTTAATCGGATATCAACGATTCCAGCACATAATATCCGATTATGCGGCGAACAATTCAATAGTCATTTTACAACGTCAGTATAGTTTTTGTGAAAAAGGATCAATACTAATAAAGCTTCTCGAATAAATCAGACATCAAAAACAAAATGATAATTATATTTAATTACAATGATCACAGTACCTACGACTTTTTTTTTTTCATTTGGAAAATTCGCGCTCTCTATTGGTTCAACAGAGAATAAAAATGAAATAATTTAATGCATGTATTGAAAGCAACTTGATTACTTGGAGGCCAGTACCTAATCTCAAATGTAGTACCTTAACTAAGTAACATATTTCCGTCAATTTCAAATATTCCATTTAAGAAAAGCATTATTTTTGTCTATGTATGTTTGTTTTATCTAGTGGTTGATGTGTATTAACAGTTGACGTGTGAATCGTAATATTCGATTAAGCGCGGGGAATTTATCATATTTAGCCAGGAAGTTTAACATTGGCACCAAAATTTATCCAATAGAGGCAGAGACAGAGGATTTTATCTGTTTAACCGTTACCCGATAAGTGAGGCCAACTGTGAGTAAAACACAATTGAATGTAGTGTCAGTTCTTTGTCTGTGACCTTAACAGATATTCTTGAAAGTATAGGAACATTTTAGTAACAAAGTTGTTCGCTTGTCTTTGCCACGAAGGAAAGAAGAGCTGTCTATTAGTTTATGCTGTTCTTTCTCAGTTTTTATCTGTTTTTAATGCAAATATCTCGGTGGATATTGCACTTAGAAACATAGATTTATTTTTGTTTGCCTCAGGAGAGACCGGGCAACGACTTTATAATTCGGTTTTTGAAGACTAGGCGCCCGTATGAAAAGTTCACATTTTTATATTTTAATAACTTTTCAACCCTTTACAACATGAATAACGTATCTGAGTTCTACACGTTATTCTAATACTCTTGCGTATTGGAAGTGTGCGTCTAGGATCAACGGTTCGCCAGTAAAATGCGGTAAGGGAAGTTATGGAATCACCCGGTTAATAATCGTATATTTTTTTAAAAAATATATGATTTATATTAAAAATACTCATTATTGGAGATGGGACGAATAGTGATATAGCCGATTAACCGAATATTCGGCGGCCGAATATCAATTTTCTTAAAACTCATCACAATTATAAGTAGAATTGGTGTTTTTAATAGAAAAACAAAATTATTGGTAATTTTATTGAAATTTAATTGTACAATTTGTTATTTAAACAAAATTAAAAAAAACTTGGTAATTGGAAGATTTTTTTATTGTCATGATACTAACAATCAAATTTAACGCTGATATTACATCGTATTTTGATGATATGAAAAATCAAAGAGTAAATTAAACATTCAACTGAAAAACAGACAGCATTATAATTCAAAACTTAAATTTCAAAATTCAAAAATTTCAAAATTCAAAAATTTCAAAGTTAGAGTATAGCGCCTAAAGCAGCTGCATACACTTAACTAGAAATTATACAAGCGAAAAATGCGAACAAAAGAAGAGTTAATGGAACAATGGGGTCTATTTTTTCTCCTTTTTAGATGTTCTTTACCATTTTCTCCTCTTCCAGTAGCTCAATGTCATCTTGTCTAGGTACATTCTTCAGTTAGTGAACTTATGTAATTACATCGTGTTCCAACGTATACCATGCTCACTTCCACCTTTATTGCAGTAGGATTCGTTCTATTTTCAGTTTCATGTTTTCGTTATCCTAGAAATTATCACCCTGACATAACGTTTTTTACGGAGGGAATATACACCACCCAATAAAATATAATCAGTAAAATTTTAATTTATGGGAAGAATTGAAATTTTTTAAATTAATTTGATGTACTTGGATTTACAGTTATTCGGCCGAATACCTAAGCATTACTCGGCAAAAGATCCGAATAGCAGCGGAATATTCGTCCCATCTCTACTGTCGTTGTTTGTCCAATAATATTTATGTTTTTTTGCCTTCGTAATTTTATCCTGTTTCTATACAACATGCTTCAATGTACAAGACCCAGGGTTGTACCTTGGAACATCTTAACCCAGCTCTTAAATCCATATATATCATGGCTGTAGTAGAACAGAAAAAGCAACTTAAACATCACCCGATGTGTGTTTCATACACAAAACAAACACTAAAAATGCGTGAATTCAGTGAAATTTTACGATAAAGATTAACTTGGGGGGGAAAAAAATAAAAGTTTCAAAAATAATGTTCCAACGTATACCAGTCTCCTCTATTCAGCCTAATATTATCGGTTATTCGGAATTTTCTCGTTATCGTATAACGTTAGTTTCGATTATTATCATGGGTGGAATAAATCGCCGGTGAGGTTCAAGTGTGATTTACAGGGTCATAATTTTCTCTTCAAGGATTTATCATCACGTTATCCAGGAAATATCCATATTGTTTACTCGGAAGCTGGTCATCGACACGGAACGATGCCATCATGACAGTATTTACTGATGTAGAAAATTGAATTTTTTTCCCTCCTTTTTTTTTTTTTATACTATCTCTCACTCACATTCCCATTTGCATATAGTGTTCTCCACGTGCCAAAAAAAAAAAAAAAAAAACCCCTTAAAAATTATAAAAAATCGAATGAGTGTCGGGGGATTCCCGTGTTGTAGGCCTTGACCTTTTTTCCCCTCCCCGACATTCTCTCTTATGAGTGGTATTATACTACTAGGTCAAACTGATTGGTAACCGCATTAAAATATGTATGTATGGTTTTTTTTTAAGGAGAAATCTGAGATGTTTCAGGTCTTGTGAGCAGACTTTTATTTTTCTGTGTCTGAGAGAGAGAGAAATCAAGAGAGAAAAAAAACCTTTATCCCTTTGTGTGTCAGTTTCAGTTTTTTTTTTAAAGCAGAGCTTGGCGGAAATCCATGTCGTAACCGTATTGGGTGGAGAGCCGTGACCTACAACCGAAATGAAGTAATCATTGTATTTTTTTTTCTGCGGTGAAAATCTTTTTCTTTCTCAAAGCAATTTGAGATTAATTGACCTACACTGCCTATATGCTTGATAATATTAAAACTTCACGAACGTAATTCTACTTTTCCGATTATAATTTAAGTTGGGAAAATATTCTTTTTTTGATTGATTCGATGTATTTTCTTCCAACTCTGGGCCACCCTTTATCAGACGCGGGGCCCGGCGCGAAAAATAATTTCGATTGGCCCCGATTTTATGTGTTTTTTGAGTGGTGGGAGAGAGAGAGGAATTGGCATCCAAAGTATATCCTCCTGTGATATGCATTATCACAGGAGTGTTGAAAAATATCTACTCACCAATGGAAATTCAGAATTAATGAAAGGAAAAAAAATCCCAGAATTGATGGAAATCCAGTAAATGAAAGAATTGATGGAAATCCAGTAAATGAAAGAATTGATGGAAATCCAGTAAATGAAAGAATTGATGGAAATCCAGTAAATGAAAGAATTGATGGAAATCCAGTAAATGAAAGAATTGATGGAAATCCAGTAAATGAAAGAATTGATGGAAATCCAGTAAATGAAAGAATTGATGGAAATCCAGTAAATGAAAGAATTGATGGAAATCCAGTAAATGAAAGAATTGATGGAAATCCAGTAAATGAAAGAATTGATGGAAATCCAGTAAATGAAAGAAAGAATCCCATAATTGACAGAAATTCAGTATTAATGAAAGAAAATACCTCAGAATTGATAGAAATTCTGGATTGGAGGCAAAAAAAAATCCCAGAATTTTGATTGAAATTCTGAATTGGAGGCAAAAATTGAAATTCAGAATTGATGAGAGAAATAATTCCAGAATTGATGAAAATTCCAGAGTCAAATCAATTGATACTCAGACACCTTGTTTACTAAGGGAAAAAAAGCATTTTTTTTTACATATATGTAAATTTTTTCGCTTCTATTACCGTAAGTGTGCCCCCCCCCCTCAAACCGTGAGATCCGGTTTCGACCGCATCTGCCGTACACCCCCAAAGGGAGGCTCTGTTCCAAGTTTATCCACTTTCTCAACATAACCGCCATGTTGCAAATTTCGTAGATTTTGTTATTACTCATAGAGGTTTTTCGCATATATATAGATTGATGTGTTAAGAATTAGAAGAGATTTCCGTTGACCACCGAATTACCTATTTTAGATTATGTTTATCAGTGTGCAATTCGTTGGATACCGTAACCCGTGAAGCACACTCGTCGATGAACAAGCTGAGAAAAGTTTATAGTTTATACAGGTGTTTTCCCCCTTGTGTTATGTACGAAGCTGTTGCTGTAGCCGGTTTGTAACCATCATCCCCAATCTACTGAGAAATTCTTCTAAAGAAAAAGGAATAAGACAGAGATAAGAGATATAGAATGGCATAGACTTTTTTTGTGATATTATGTGATCGTTCCGGTGAGTACGAGTAAATATGCTTTTTATAATCGATAGTTAAGTTTTTCTTCATTTTATCCTCTGAATAGTAATTTTTGGATGATTGTCTAACTCAATTGTGACTACAGTGACCACACATATTATGTGACACGTATCTTAAGGACTTTCTAGTATTTTTTGGCTGTCCCTTCGTTTATGTAAATATATATATATGTCCTGTTTTTTCAATAAACATCGGTTTTATTAAAAAAACAAGTTCGTTCATCAGACTCCTCGATGTCTTTCGTCTGAAGGCGTAATATTCCAAATTCAATTTACAAAACAAAAATTTCATTAATTTCATGACATGCCATAAATTTAATTTTTTTTTAAATCATATATTTTCAAGGAACAACAACAGGTTTTCTATCATATATTTAGTTTTCCATCAAGAAATAGGAGACATGCGTAGTTTTGAGCCATTCTGCTGTTAATTATAGAAACTTCATGAATCGAATGCTTAGAGTTATAAATGCCGAAACGAGCTCAAAATGCCTTTATTTGAAATATATAAGAAGCTGCGTGTGAGCCTCACTGCGGAATAAAGGGTTCAGTTATTTTAGTATTGTTTCTCTAGGCATGGGTAAGTCTGTAGAACGTATAGGAAAATTTTGTTCTCATGGATTTTTTCGGTTAATATCTTTAATACTAAAGCATCAGAGTTTTTTTACATATATGTAAAGTTTCATCAAAAACAAATGAAACGGAAAAAATTATAAAAAATCAATTGAAATCTGAATTCGGAGTGTAAAAGGTCAAATAAAACCGGGAGACAAAGAGCGATGATTGCATAAATTTACGATTTTGGATATAAATAATCGACATTTGCACATGTTCGATTTTTTTTTTCTTTAGTGAAGTGCATTTTGAGTGAGATTCCCTCTGCAGATTTTCTGTGGAGTTTACTTTCTATTTCAATGAGCTAATGTCAATTTCTTTGTAGACAACTTTGAATTCAGCAAAACGCAGCGATTTCTCCAACATTTAGTAACTTTTTTTTTTTTTTATGACAATTTAATGATGTCTTTTTATTTTTCTGTTTTTCGACCCATTTCGATTTCCCATATTTTGCTGGAAATATTGTCAATCCTTAGTTATCGCGACTTTTTGAGTGCAACGTTCCATCTCACTTTCACTAAACGAGTCCATTAGAGGATAAATGAATCACGCTTTTAACGTCATCGAACGCCATATTTTTTAGAACATTTGCTTCTGTTTTTATGGTATCTATAACTCTCTCATACTTTGAGCTCAACACATTCATGCAATTTTTGTCTTCCTTTCCTATTTGATATCTCATGAAGACAAAAAAACAACATTATTTTTTTGCATGATTGACTGTTCTTCGTGTGTTGTTGTTCTATACTCAGTAACATCAGTGAAGCCGTAGCGAGAGATTAAAAAAACTGCGGAAATGACTGATATACATGGAATAGCATGGTTAAGTTCAATCACTTTGGTCTCCTTCTGAAAGAAATTTCTGGCTGCGGCCCTGAACATTGACATTGCTTCGAAAAACCCATGGAGCTTTATTGAAATGGGGGTTCTTTTTTTAGTACCTATGTTACTGCCAAATCCCGAAGATGGTCACTTCACGAAGTGGTCAGCCCAGTTGACCCGGCCAATTTCCGAAATTCGTTCTTTTGCCGGCCCTTATATATATGGATCTTCATAAATCCCCTATATCGATTCTTATGATTCAGGGGTCATCGCCACGTTGACGTATTTTTTGTAATAATTATGGCCATTCATAATTAGCCATAGCTATGACAACCGTAACGATCAAAGAAATTTAAATATCGATATCTTAGTGTTACATATATAGAGATCTACACACATAATGGATGGCCAAAGCCCGAATTTCAGACATTGGCCGGGCCAACTGGGCTGGCCCACTTCGTGAAGTGGCCAACTTCAGGCTTTGACAGTAACAAATATACTGCATTACGTAAATTCTGACATTTGATTCTTATAAGTGAATATTCATATTTGTTTATACAATGTAATTCTCGTATGAATATATACATTCAGACTCGTAGGAAATTCAGACGGAATATGCTACGTAATATTTTTCAAATGAATTCTTCAATTTTTCAAGATTACGAAATTCAGAGATGTACAACATTGGCGGAACAAATCATTCAAAGGGTTTATTCAAGTATTACGTCAGCATTGATGGGGGGTTTGGTGGTTCGGGCTTGCTGACTTTAGATGACAAGGGGGTTTGAATGATGCTTATGTCATCAACCACCTTTTTTAAACTATCAAATATTCTTAATGGCATCTTATTCGGTGTGCCAAACCCTTCCGCTAGTTTGTGGGCACTTGAAGAACTAATATCCCCCCCCCCCATTGATGAGTCCTCAATAGAGCCACCTTAATAATCTATGTATGTTCCACAGATCCTTCAAGTGGTCTGGAACTGTGCCGCGTGTCACTCAAGTGATCCGTAATTATGCCGCGGATCAGTAAAATAATCTGGGAATGTCCCACGGGCGGGTAACTTGAGTGATGCAGAATTGCACCGGGGGCCGCTTAAGTGCTCTAAAACTGTGCCACATGTCACTGAAGGTATCTCCAAATGTACCGCAGACCGCTTAAGTGTTCTGGAGCTGTGCCACGGGTCACTTAAGCAATCTGTAAATGTGCCGCTAAATTCATTTTTACAAAATTAGATTTGAGGTGGCGAGCCACATTAGATAACCCCGAGGGCCACATGGCGGTTGGTCGCAATGAATTTTCTAAAAAGAAATTATGAGTTCTTAGCCTTTAAATAGTATTGAAATTAACAGAAATTGGTTATAATAACCTATAAAGGTATTTTCTTCCAAAATTTAAATTAAAAAAATATTTTTTTTTGAATCAAAATAATTTTTTGTTGATCGTCTGGGGGTGGGCACGGACTACCATGTGTCATGTCAAAAATAGCTAAAAATCTGCTGATATAATACTTGAACGATCCCAAATACGTATTGATACCAATGGCGTATGCAAGATCGATCTTTGAGAGAGGGTAAAAATCACTTCCATTTTAAGTAACTGACCTTCAAAAAAGCATTTTAAATTAATAGAAATTGATTTAGGGGTAACTTCGAAATATGGTATTTTATTTTGATATTTAACTTTTTGAATACTTTCAATTTTTGATCGTTTTGGGGAGAAAAAAAAAGGGTCGTCCTTTATGCCTCCCTCCTTTCATGTATGCCTCTGATTGATAAATCAAAAATGTATAAAAAAAGGAATGCTAAATGAATTAAAACTCAATATTTTAAAATAAAGAAATTAATCTTACGATTAGAGGAACGGTATTCTTACAATACACAAAATTATACTTATTTTGAAATTATGTCAACTTATTGCTATATTGAAAGATAGATTCTATTTTTAAGATACTCACTATTCAGTAGCGTAGCAAATCCCCATTAAAAAGAAGAAAAAAAAAATTTTTTTTAATGCCCTCGAAGGAAAACAATAAACATGTGATACGCATAATCCTATTCTTCTTTCGCGTATTTTGTTTCAAAAATGCAGTTAAATATTATTTGATGTTTCGACATCAATTACGTCACGAGGGATGCTTCATTTCCGTTTTTCAGATCAATTTTCAACATTTCTCGAGTTTTGCAATCGAATTATGTAGTACGCTCCTAGTGTAGTAGCTTTAACTCAATTATTGCCTTATGACCGAAGAGAAATTGATAAAAAATGCGATTGAATAACATATTTTAGAAGTGAATACTTGAATATGTTTAAATAATGTCGATTCTGTCGTATACATGCATTCAGGCTTATAGATAATTCCTTCCCCCCCATGCTTCTCTCTCTCACTTTACGTACGCTTCTGATTGTTGCATCAAAGTTGTATCAGGAGTTGTTTGAATTCAGAGATTTTATGACTTCGTAAAATAATTCGTATTCTACATTTTAAAAATAATGAAGAAATTAATCTTTCGATCAGGTGCGGCATTCTCACAAATACTCAAAATTATATTTATTTCGATTTTATATCAACTTACTGCTGATTTCAAAAATAGATCCAATTTTTAAGTGTCTCTCAATACTCACAGTGGCGTAGAATACTTTACTAATTCACGAAAACGATTTTTTCCTTTAAAGCGTTTGGGGGGGGGAAGGGACGATAAAAGTACGTATATTGCAATGTCCTATTCCTCGTTCACGTATTTTGTTTTAAAAGTGCACTTAAATATTATTTCACGTTGTAACATCAATTACGTCACGAGATGTTTCATTCCCGATTCCCGGATCAATTTTCAACATTTCTCGAGCTCTAGGTTCAAATTATGTCATACATTTCTCGTTTTGTGTATCCATAACTCAATTATTGAATGATAGAAAAAGATGCAATTGAATAACATCTTTTATAAGTAAAATATTTATGTTTAGTCGACTCTTGTATTTGGTTTAGACTCAGAAAATTCCGAAATAAGACATGCTTTATAATTTTTTAAATAACATGTTGGATTCTCAAAAGATGATATTCTATATTCGTAAATGTAAAATATTATTCAGCAAATTTTCAAATACACATTGACACATGTGCATGTAAGCATGAAAAAAGCATGAAAAGTTGTTTCCGTCAGAAATATATTCATTTTAAAAATAATCAAGAAATTACTCTTTCGATGTGGAGTATAACAACACCCCGAAAAAAATTTATTTCAAAACTGAATATAATCAACAGTGGAGCCAATTTCATGTTGGCTTTGTCTTGTCATAAGAAAATAGTCTTGTCACTATTCAGTGGCGCAGAATCACTCACTAAAACAAAGAAATGATTTTTTCTAAGCACTTGAAAGAATAGATATAGATCATAGGCCGGAATTGCACTATAAAAGTTTTATTAAGTTCTCTTATAAAACTTGAAAAACGCAACAAATAAGCCCATCTGTTACATTCGGCCAAATGTAACTAATGTGCTTATTGGTTGCATTTTTCAAGTTTTATAAAAGAATTTCAATAAAACTTTTATAGTGTAATCCCGGACATAGACACATGCCTTCAATTGACAAAAAAAAGAAAACCCCGAATAACGTGCTTATCATATCCCTTTCAGACCCTGGTGAAACAAATGTGTGGGTTTCTTTTTCTCACAATAGATTTGTTTCTTTCGACCTCATGGGAGTTGAGCTCTGACTTAAAGGATTGCGTAAGTTTTGAGTAAGAAATACGATGAATGTGAACTTTGGGTCTTTCATCAGAGGACAGCACTTAAAGTTGAACTTTCAGAGGGATTTTAGGATGACTTCCAGGAGAAAGTGGTTCTGGGAAAAGTGATTTATTAGCCTACATAAAACCTAGCAATAAAATTCTGGAAAAAAATTAAATGCGAAAATAAATATACCTTGCATCATTTTAGCTCAAAAAAATTTGAACGAAGTGAATTATAGTGAATAAGTTAAAAA
Source organism: Pholcus phalangioides (assembly GCF_987345545.1). Classification (NCBI taxonomy): domain Eukaryota; kingdom Metazoa; phylum Arthropoda; class Arachnida; order Araneae; family Pholcidae; genus Pholcus; species Pholcus phalangioides. The sequence continues at coordinate 17,342,969 of NW_028301594.1, forward strand.
ATTAAAATATTTAGAAAAAATAAAGATTTGCTGACATTTATGCTTTTAACCAATTCATTTTTTGAGTATCAAAACTGCAAAAACATTTTGATAATTCCGAAAAAAAAAAGAATGCTCGGGTCTTATAGGGTTAGAAATAGTTAAATCCTAAGTAGAAAGAAATGACGTGTACTAAAATACAAAATATAATTTTTTATACGTCTTATCTTTTAACATTCTAATTAGAAAGTTGCTGTGTCTGTTGAAAGCCCAAAAAAAAAAAAAAAAAAAAATCCCACGTTTCTTGGTGTAATATTCACCGAGATATTTGAATTAAAAAATCGCTGAAAAAGAAGGGAAAGAACAGTATATATTTGGGACAAACTTGAGAAAAACTGCGCGAAAAATTCGAAAGATTCTTTAGAAGTTGCAGTTTATTAAAACTTTTCTAAATTCTAAAATGTCCTCCCCTTTACTTTCAATACTCGACGAATAATGACCTTGGATTTTTTTTTTTTTGGGTTCGGGGCTTTCAGTAGACTGGGTAAAACGTTTTCTTAAACAGAAGTTAAAGGGCATGGGACTGTATAAAAACTTAATTTTGCAGCTCTGTATATCGTCTGCATTCGAGCAGAAGTCACCAAATTCACTTTTGAGATTTTGTCAATTTAAACTTTTGATTCGTTATGAAAATATTTTAAAGATTGGTAACTCGTACAGTAGGTTTGTTACTTCACCAAACACCAACTCTGACCATATCGCAATCTACTGCCGTTAATGAAATGGGTTGGAAATGAAGGCGCTGTCTATCGGTGGTTGCCTCAATCTCGTTAAGGAAAATATCTTATTCTGTATCCTTCTTTGGTTTGAACCTGGGACCGTGACAGCAACCGTCACGGTAGTAGACAGACACCTTACCACCATGCCACTCGGGCGCACGGTAGGTTTACTGGAGTTCATATAGATGGTATGTGGTTCATAACTGTTCATGCCATGAAATAATAAGTTGGAAATTTTAATCAACTGTAGTTGTATGTCAAAAGTTTCTTATGGAATGACTGACTTTTGCGTGAACAGCCACTATATACAATGCCCTAGTAAAATAAATGACGTATTTAGAAATGACAACGTAATTTGGATACCAACTTTTGCAATTATGAATAGTTTAGTATGCTTCCACATAACCAACGGTTTAACTGATGTCACCCTGTACATTATATATGATCCTATTCCTGATTTCAGATAATTTCAAAAAATATGTATTGAAACAGTATTAATCGTCTTAACATCAATTGCGCCATGGAAAAATGTTTCATTTCCGATTTCCATACCTATATTTAAAACTTTTTTCCAAGTTGTATGCTATACATTTTTCGTATAGTTATCTATATGAATGACTAACCCTGGCCCGGCGAATATGATTCGAAATACGGGGGGGTTCCCCGGAGGGAGCATTTATTTTCTCAATAGTTAGTATAGTTATCTATAACTAAATTATAGGATCATAAAAAGAGACCCAAAATTATAAACTATATTATTTGATCGCATCCTAGTTTATATACTGTATTTATATTATGTCGATTCTCGTATTCGATTCACGCTCCGTAGAAATTCAGACGTGTACAGTACAGTAGAACCTCATAAATCCGGACGAATCCATAGTCCAGTTTATCGGCAGAAAAAGCTTTATCGTTCAACCAGGAACTTTTTCCTTTACCTAAATTCTGTTTCGGCCTTTTTTTTATTTTATCCATTTTATATCTTGATTTTGTAAGTTATTTTTGATGTCCCCTGCGGTTTTCGGGCTTCTGGAAAACAATGATGGAATCTGTGTCTCAATGAATGTCAGAGGAATAGTCAGAAAGTCAGCTTTGATCAAAAGATAACTTTCCACCCTTCATTTCATTTCTCATCGCTGTATAGTTAACCTTGGTGTTTTAGAACTTGTCCAGCTCTATTTTTTTTCTGTAATCATCTAGCAAGGAAAGGGTCTCAAGGTGTCTTCCTCAAAAAATTATTTAAAAATTAAAGTGAATTCATCTCACCCGGAAACACGAGAAAAAAAAAATTTCGGAGAGCAATTATTACAGCCGCATAAAGTTAATAAAAATGACAATAGTTGGCTACTCATCGCCTCTCGTGCTTCTTGGCGATATCTATGAGAAAAATTCTTTTCAGATTTTTCCCACTCTAAGAGCTCTCCTTGTTGTTTTTCTGCTCCAGATTTTTTTAGAAACTAGTTATTTTTTCCTCTTTTTTTTTGGTACAGTACCTGATCATATGCTGTTTGAATGACGCCATTCTATGACTGTAGAATTACGTTGTTTTTAATATTGACGTTCAAAATATTAACATTGAAAAAAAAAATTGAGTGACCCATAATAATTCCGCCGGATTTTTTCATATTTTTTAACAACATGAGTAGAGCTGCGCATTTAAATGAGTGGAATCAGTGGCAATTTTTTCAAACTTTTTGAAGATGTCACCTTGAGACCCTTTCCTTGTAAGTGAATTTCTGAACATGCCGAAAACGTCAAGTGATGTGGCAGGTACAAGGTACAAACGGAAACATGATGCTTTATGTATGCGTGGGAAAGTTGAACTTTCGGAAAAGCTAGAACGTGGAACACCAGTACGAATATAGTGTGGAGAACAAGGAACCAGAAAATATATTGTTTATGATCTAAAGCAGCGATTCTCAACCGGTGCTCCGCGGAGCCCTTAGGTCTCCTTGTGCACTCTGCAGGGGCTCCGCGGCCGCTCGAGGAAAATTAAAAAAAATAATAATTATAGATATTTTTAAATAGTAAAAATAAATCGGTAACTTTGATGAAGAATTAAAAAATTGGCCTACGGGGCTCCGTCATAGAATTTTTTACTTAAAAGGGCTCCGCGAGTCAAAAAAAGTTGAGAATCGCTGATCTAAAGAAACAAAAAAAAAAGATCAACAGAAAAGAGAAACAGAATGCAAAGTTTCCTATGCATAAACGAGTAACGGTATGTAAATTATGGTTTTAATTAAATTTTCTGTTATTATACGCATATATATGTGTATTGCTTTATTAATTATTTTTCAAGAAAAATATGAATCAGAGTGCTCAAGAGGTTATATTTCTGCTTTAAGTATGATAACTTAGCAAATGAACAAAACTGGATCCATGATCCGGAATCACCTAGGTCCAAAGGATTGATTAATTGATGACCGCTCACGCCCAGAGCTGACGTGCAAGACAACTTCCTCTCTTCACCTCCTGGGAGGCTGAAGTCCAGAGGAGTCTGAATTTAAAAGGTTCTACTGTGTACTTCGTAATTTTTCAAATAAAACGTTTCATTCACTTTCAAGATTATATAATCCGGGGATGCAAAATAACAGCAAAGAAATATTTCAAACGCATATTAATATATAGAAAGTGTATGGAGAACTGTTTCTGAAAAAAAAAAAAATACAATATTGGAAAATTGGTTGTGTGAAGAGATATTGATGTTTTTTTCAGGAAAGTAAAATTCATCTCTGCCCTCTCGGGAACTTGAACCCCGGTCTCTCGTACCAGTTTTTCATATGTAGGCCTATATTGTATTGAGAAAGGAAAGGACGCCTTTCTGTACAAAAAATATATTCTGAGATTTCTCAGAAAATTTCTCTTCAAAAGAGAATTCATATTTTGAAAATAATGAAGAAATTATTCGTTCTAAGTTGAGTGGCGCAGTCACAAAACCCCAAAAAAATTACATTTATTTGGAATAGTCAGAAGTCAGCTTTTCACATTAGCTGCTAATTTTAAAGACGGATTTGATTTCGATTCCAAATTAGCGAGAAATTGTCTGTCACTTAAAAATATGTAAATTCAATCGCTTAGAAAAATGCACTAATGCAAGAAAACTCTATTTTTTTTTTTCAATGCTTTTGAAAGAAAACGGTAAAATAGAATATAATCCTATTGGAAAAATGCATTTGAACGTTATTTCTCTCGATCTGACATCAATTACGGCATGGAAAACGTTTCATTTCCAATTTCCGGATCAATATTTAAAAATATATTTTTTGATTTCGATGCCATAAATTTCTCGTACAGCATTTATAACTCAATTATAGCCTTATCTAATTCAATAACGGAATTGTGGGAAAAGGATTCAATATAGCTCCATCTATTGTAAGTGAATATTCGAATATTCAGAATATTCTAACATAAAAGATGGAATATCAAGTCAATTTCTGTATTCGATTCTGCCATTTACATTGGCAATTTTGCAAATAGAACTACATTTAATGTCAAGTACATATTTCATGTTGGTGAGCAAATAGTATTTCCTTCAATAACGCACTCGTTCCTCCCTCACACACGAAAACAATTTTTTTGGCAATGAATTTTGAAGGGAAAGGATATATATATATAAATGCATATCTCAAAATCTTATTTCTCATTTCTTGTTATTGAGAACAAAATGCTATTTATGGTCTGACATCAATTCTCATGAAGAATTGCGCCATTCGCGATTGTCCATATTCGAAAGATAAACTGAAGAGCCAAAAAAACTGGTATAGGCATGCGTACGCAAATAAAGAGATATGGAACCAATCAGAGTACGGCGCTGCGGTCGGCAACGCCTATATAAAACAACAAGTGTCTGGCATAGTTGTTAGATCGGTTACTGCTGCTACAATGGCAGGTTATCGAGATTTAAGTGAGTTTGAACGTGGTGTTATAGTCGGCGCACGAGAGATGGGACATAGCATCTCCGAGGTAGCGATGAAATTTGGATTTCCACGTACGACCATTTCACGAGTGTACCGTGAATATCGGGAATCCGGTAAAAAATTAAATCTACGACATCGCTGCGGCCGGAAAAATATCATGCAAGAACGGGACTGACGCGAATCATTAAACGTGACAGACGTGCAACCCTTCCGCAAATTGCTGCAGATTTCAATGCTGGGCCATCAACAAGTTTCAGCGTGCGAACCATTCAACGAAACATCATCGATATGGGCTTTCGGAGCCGAAGACCCACTAGTGTACCCTCGATGAGTGCACGACGCAAAGCTTTACGCCTCGCCTGGGCCCGACAACGCCGACGATGGACTGTTGAGGACTGGAAACACGTTGCCTGGTCTGACGAGTCTCGGTTCCAATTGCTTCGAGCTGATGGACCGGTACGGGTATGGAGACAACCTCATGAATCCATGGACCCTTCATGTCAACAGGGGACTGTTCAAACTGGTGGAGGCTCTGTGATGGTATGGGGCGTGTGCAGTTGGCGTGATATGGGACCCCTGATACGTCTAGATACGACTCTGACAGGTACGTAAGCATCCTGTCTGATCACCTGCACCCATTCATGTCCATTGTGCATTCCGACGGACTTGGACAATTTCAGCAGGACAATGCGACACCCCACACGTCCAGAATTGCTACAAAGTGGCTCCAGGAACACTCTTCTGACTTTAGACACTTCCGCTGGCCACCAAAATCCCCAGACATGAACATTATTGAACATATCTGGGATGCCTGGCAACGTGCTGTTCAGAAGAGATCTCCACCCTCTCTTACTCCTACGGATTTATGTACAGCCCTGCAGGATTCATGGTGTCAATTACCTCCAGCACTACTTCAGACATTAGTCGAGTCCATGCCACGTCGTGTTGCGGCACTTCTGCGTGCTCACGAGGGCCCTACACGATATTAGGCAGGTGTACCAGTTTTTTTAGCTCTTCAGTGTGTTTCTAGAGTTATATGATCAAATTGCGACACACATTTATTGTACAATAACCTATAACTTAATTATAGCCTTATATATAATTAATAACGGAGGGTAAAATGATAGAATAAAAAATATGTTGTTCAATTGCATCTTTTTCTAAGTAGGTATTAAAGTATTACATCAAGTCGATTCTCTTGTTAGACAGACTCATGGAAAATTCAGACGTAATTTATCAAATAAGACAACAGTTGATTTTCACGATAATATATTCAGGTAAAACATTAGAGAGGAGAGGAAAATCTTTCATATTCATAAAAGTGACGCATCAAAAATGTACGAAGAGCCGTTTCGTTAGAGATATTCAGAAATTTTCAGATTTCGTTTCGTAAGAGAATTTTCATTTCAATTTCTTGGATTGCCTCTGAAGGGATAACTAATCTTTTATCTTTTGATTCCGAAACATTTCGAAAACACATTCATATTTCTACATTTCGCTTTTACTACTAATTCGAAAAGTGCGTTGATCTCAATTACTTAGCAACATACTTCTCAGGTGCGACATCTGACGGAATGGAAGCTCTTCAGAGTTAGCAAATTGCCAAACAAGTACGTACTGTCCACTCATTAGGCAAATAGATTTATTATTATTTTTAATATAGAGATATGACTTAATACAAAAGTAAATAAAGATGGGTGAAAAAAATGATTGAATGAATCGAAGATCTAAGAATATTCCAGAGTCGTAGGGTGAAATTTCTCTTCGGGGGGGGGGGGAACGACTGGTATTTCCGGGAGGGGGCAAACTGACTGCATAAGACAGGGGTGTCCCACAAATTCTTAAATCGTTCAAAAATTCATAAAAATTGAAGGAATTGCAAAGTTTGAATGCGGTTTGCGGAAAAGCTATTCTCTCGGGGGAGGGGGGGGGGAGAGTTCTTTTCGATACTGAAATGTTATTTGTTCAAATTCTTGTCGATAGAGGATCAGGGAGACTAGTCTGACAGAAGTGATTGGACCTGAATCTTTCTTTAATCTCTTCTATGTCCGAAACGTTCGTAAAGCTTCAGCTGGTGCTTTGTGGCTGAGGTGAAACTTCACCAATATTGAGATTGCAATGAAATCTTTTGTAAGCGCCAGTGACAGGAAAATTCAGAAAAGAGCTGTTAATCGCACATGCTGCATTTGATAGGACTTTGATTTGCTGATTTGGTGTGATTTGCTTTCGTGTAGCGCTTTTTATATCGACAAAAATTGGAACTATTTTTCAGCATTAACCCCACCCCCTCCCGTGAGAATTACGTTTTCGCAAACCACATTCACCAATTACATAAATTTTTATGAATTTTTTTAACTAATTGCGAATTTATGGGGCACTCTGATAAATAAACCATGTAATTCTACATGTGTATAGTATTCATCTTCGTTTTTGATGAAAGGTGAAGATTCCTATGCCTGGAACCATACTTTTAGTTTGGCATAGGTGTTATTGCCAGAAGCCCAGCCAAGTTGTCCCGGCAAATGGCAAATGTCCGAAATTTGAATTTTGGCCTGCCATTATGTGTCACTAAGATATCGATAATCAGATTCCTTTGATCATTAGGGTTGAAAATTATGGCCATTTATAATTAATGTGGGGGTGACGCAGAATCATAGGGATCGATATATAGGGGTCAACGAAAGCCTGAATTTCGGAAATTGTCCGGATCAACTGGGCTGGCCACTTCGCGAAGTGGCCAACTTAGGGCTTTGGCAGTAACATATTTACATATTCACTTCACAAAACACGTTCTTCAATCGTTTTTTTTATAATTTTCTCCGCCGTCAAAAGACCATAATTGAGCTGTACAAAAAATGTATGGCGTAATTTTATCGTAAAACTCGAAAAACTATTGAAAATTGATCTGGGAAACGGAAATGAAACATCCCTCGCGACGTAATTGATGTTAAAACATGAAATAATATTTAAATGCATTTTTTAAAACAAAATACATGAAAGAAGAATAGGGTTATAATATATATTTTTATCATTTTTCCTTCAAGTGCATTGAAAAAGAGAGAATCGTTTTTATGTGTTGGTGCGTTATTCTACGCCACTGAATAGTGAGAGAAATGCTATTTTCCTTCTCCAACATGGGATGGAAAAAGAAATTCACAAAAGACTTCTTTTTTTGAATTGATTTTTTTTGCCTTTTTTTGCGAAGTATAAATCGATTGACTTTCATCGAAGCAAATGGACGTGTCGCCTTTTTATCTCGAATGAACGGAAATATCTCCGGGATTCTTTCTTCTTTCATATTATATTGAATTCGGCTATAACGACAGACAGACAGACAGACAGACAGAGACAGCCAAAGTATGTAAGGAGAAAAGCTTTTTGTCGAAATTAGTTCTCTTTCATATCGAGGTGTCTTTTCCTTCTCTATTTAATGCGAGAAATGCCGAAGATTCATAAAATCCGTCTTATTATTAGTGTGTGTGTGTCTCTCTCTGTGTGTGTATCAATTTTCCAAATGTGTCTCGGACTGGTGTATACAATGATTTATGTGTATTATAAATGTTTCGGATCAAAGTTTCTGTTGGGTAATATTTCAATTCGTCTTGTTGTTTTTGAATAAATCGCGTGCATGTTGCGTTGTGAAGATCGAAGTCTTGTCGGAAAGAGATTTATTGGGTGTTTTTACAAATGTTTGAAATCATTTCAGTGATTTATTGAAGATGTGTCAAATCTGTATATCTGTCAAATTCAAATTGTTCAAACCCCTTTTAATGTTGCATAAAATCTCGGATGCATTTTTTTATCATCCAGTCGGATCTTATACAGTAGGACCTCTCAAATCCGGACTCCTCAGGTCCATGATTATGGATTAGTTTTCATATTCCAAGCAAGCGATCTCTGAGCATTTTGATTCATATTTTCATTTAGAAAAAAATTAATAGAGCAATCAATATATATACAGGGTGCATACCAAACAGCGGATGTTATTTTACTGGGGAACCGTTGATTCTAGAGGTATACTTACAATTAGAAAAAGCTCAAAAATAATGTGTAGTATTCAGACATGTCATTCACGTTTTAAGGGGTTGTATACTTAAAAAAAAAATTCACTTTTTATACAGTCCCCGTCTGTCCCGAAAACAAGTTAGAAAGTTGCCAACAAAAGAAAAATCCACGTTTCTAAGTGTAATATTCACTGAGATATTCGATTTCGAGAAGCGGAGCAAAATTCGGAATAAACAGCATTAAATGCGGGTAAAACGATATTCCCGCATTTCGAGCTGTTTTTCCCCCCAATTTTTCTCCTTTTTTTTGGCATCAGGGGAGTAACTTTTAACTTTAACTTTATTCTTGAGCACAGGGTGTTCGTATAAAAAGTTGTGTATTTGTTGAAATAAAAATGTTAACCCTTGAAACGTGAATGACTTATCTGAATACTGCTTGTTATTTGGAAACTTTTTCTAATTGGAAATATACCTCTAGGTTCAACGATTCGCTAGTAAAATGCCGTACACCCTGTTTGCTATGCACCATGTATATGCGCTTATAGAAACAGATAATTTAATTTTAAACGTAATTTATAATTTACGTTCTAGTTATCCATACAAAAAGAAATCCCTGTGTACTTGTTCCTTGAATGTTTTTCGTAAACGTGGCTAGGAAAAAAAACCTGAAAAATATATATATTTATTCTTTTGAAGATCTTAAAAGGTAGATTTTCAGTTTCCATATTTTTCACACAACATTCGTATTGTTATGCGGCTTTCTAGCATTTTTTCAAAAGTTCTTTCAAAATTCTCAAACACTTAGAGTGCGATGTTTCCGTTTGCAGCTTGTACCTGTCGCATCACTTTAGGTTTTTAGCATGTTTTGGAATTCACTTGGATCAGGGGTGCGCAAACTTCTCAATTCGCGGGCCAGAAACTTGTATGGGTTGTTACAGGTTTCTTGTTGATCTGTTTTCGCGGGACGTCTCAACTTTTTTTTATAAAATTTCCCGTTTTCTCTCTAAGGCCGGGATTACACTATAAAAGTTTGATGAAATCCCTTTCATAAAACTTGAAAAATCCAACCAATAAGATTATCGCTTACATTATAAAAGGGATTTTATCAATCTTTTATAGTGTAATACGGGCCTTATTTCATATTAGGCTTACTTGAACCTTTTGAAAGTTTTTTTCATGATTTAGTCATAATATAATTTATAAAATCGAGAAGCTATCCTTACTTAAATAAGACAACCATAATCTTCTCTATGGGTAATGCATTACATGTTATAATACTAATTTAATATATGCTTTTATAGTGGGTCGCTGTATTTTGGTTTGGCATCCATATTTTTTATGGGCATAATTTTTTAGCCACCTTGATGTACAATTTGCCCGTTGTGTCCTTCGTATTTGTATAAAAAAACCGTAGTTTGCCCATTACTAACTTAGATGATTGCAGAACACAAAACAGCACCGTACAAGTTCAATCACCGCGGTTAACTGTGCAGCGGCTGACTTTCTAACCAATCTCATTGTGATTCATTGGTGCAACCATTTTGTTTTAATTTTTTTATAAACGTGAAAACCTCAGCGGATTCCAACAGTGCAGCGAGAAAATTCTATTCGATAATCAATCGATTAGATTGACAATGTCCAATTCTTTGATGTGTGGGACTGGGAAAAAGCCGTCTGGTCTATCCACCGCCCCACCAGGGTCCATTTCCCTGAAGTTCAGGGAGGCTATCTCAGCAACTCACGCCACAGTGCGTGAAATAAGGAAAGCAGAGCCATGTCTCCAGTATATGGTAACGCGCTTGTCCCGTTTATAAGAGGACCTGGGTTCGAGTCCGGTGGAGGCCAGGTGACTTTTCTTTCAGGGTTCATCTCGGCATAATATCATCCAGAAAAATGCTTAATTCCTTAATATCCATTTTTCTTCATTTCTTGCATCATATGATATGGAATCCTATTAACAATTCTATATAATTCATTATATGGCGGAGAGAATTTTGATATCCTGAACGAACTATCGCCATAATTAATGTTGATAATATTAGCATTTGATATACACTCGGTTCCGGATTTCCCAGCTTGAACTCCAGGATAACTACGTATATAGCACAGACTACAGTCTACGGTTACACTGTGCTTTTCATGTAGCTCTCTCTCTAGTCTAAAGTAATCCCTCGGATTTTGGTGACAAGAAACTCTCATTACCGAATTTCTAGAACATGAGGGGTTGACAGGACGAAGTTAATAATATAGTCAACGCTATATATAGCAGCTACATCGCCACCGGAGTAGAAAGATTCTCGCAACGATGTTCTGCCACCATGACCTTTATGCGATGAATCATTAGAAATTACTATCGAGACACTGAGTACACAGCACGGCCTTGCAAGTCATCTATTGTATTTTTTGGCATGTTTCGAGCTATCGCATACTTTCGGTGCATATTAATCACCACTATCTTCTGGAAAAATGTGTAAAATACCACTGGGGCTTAAATACAGTCAAACTCGGTTGTATTGACACCTTGGCTATAACGTCAATTGATTTCGGTCCGGGCTGATTCCTATACCGAATAACGTTAATGAAAACACAACGACATCGAATATAGCGTCAAATTTTTCATCGTTTTTATGTTTTTTTCCCGAAAATTAGAATTAGAGCGCATTGAGGTATTGTTTTTCTTTTGTACTAACGAGATGCCAAGGTGAAGAAAAAAGTTTAAGGACAACCGAAAAATCGTTATATCTCTAAAACTTGTGGATATAAGGCCGGGACTACACTTTAAAAGTTTAATAAAAGATCTTTCACAAAACTTGAAAAATTTAACCAAGAAGCCTATTGATTGCATTGCGAATGTAACCGGTACGATTATTGGTAGCAAGCATTTGTCAAGTTTTATAAAAGAACTTTTATAGTGTAGCGCCAGCTAAAATGTATTAAAATTTTAGAATGATAATTATAAGTGGAGCTAAACATTTTCCAGTGAAAGCCATTTTGATGAGTGCTGCGCTGCTCCACAAAAAAAATTATTTGAATTATAGTAAACCTCGAAACATATAAGAAAAAGTATAAGGACACCGAATGGGAAATTATGTGCAAAAGTTTTACTTCAATAAAGAAAAGCAATTTTTTGTCTTCATAAACTTTATCATTCAGGATGTGATTGATAGAGATAAGCCATGAATAGAGGTAAACCGTAAACAGTTGTGTAACCGTCTTCCAACAAGATTTGTTTGATGACTGCAATAAGATTATGTTTGTCTCGTACTGCGTATCGTTGCTATATCTTTCATGAGTCAAAATGCAACGAAATGCTCCACAGGATCAAGGAAAGGACTTCTCAATGACCACTCTAGTGGTTCCACATGAATTGGCTTCAAACCAATACTTTTTAGATTTCCAAACATGCACAGGATTTTTTTCCCATTCGAACAAAAACTGTCTAAAAGTAAAAGAAAATGGAAATTCTGCTGAACGGTCTTAATATGCCTATATTTTCAAAATTCGGCTCCGTCATTTCAATAGGCCAGTAATATTTAAAGCCACGAGTCCATCTAAATTGCTATGTCATCAAAGAAAACATCCTCATCCCACTTGGCACTGAAAGATACATGATGTTTGACCAATTCACATCGCTTTCCTCTGCGATGTTTTATAAGGGGAGGTTGGACTTAGGTTTTGTGTACTAGACATTTGAATTTTTTATCACATTAGGCACAATTCGACGTGCGCAAGGCAAGTTGTACTTCTTCTGAATTAGTTTTTGTCCACGTAAAAACTGAATATAATCGTCTCTTTCCTTTCTTTTATTCGTCAAAAAGAAAAGGCTTCTTTTGCAAGCTTACAGTCCGTAGGTCCATTTATGAAACTTCTACCAGGAGTTTTCAATCTTTTTAAGTCCTTTCGAAATTCCCCGACTAGGCATCGGTTTCTCTGAGATAATTGAGCCTTTTCAATGTCCAATAAATATGTTGTCTTTGCCCACCCTCGCACTTTCAGAAAAAAACTTCGATTTCACAGCCCACGCCTGATCAAAACAGTCTCGTTTCCTACGTAAACATGAGAAAAATGCAAATTTCTTTTCCCCGACGTCAGGAAAAAAACACGCTTTCCTTATACTTTTTTTCCAGGCTTTGACCTTTACTGTAATTTTAAACAATTTTTTCTGGAGCAGTATAGCACTCATCAAAATCATTTTCACTGAAAATGTTCAGTTTTACTTGTAGTTATCGCTCTAAAATTTTCATGTATTTACATCCAAAATGTTTTGAGATATGGCGATTTTTCGGTTATCCTTAAACTTTTTCCAAACGCCTTAATGTTGAAAAAAAAAATTATTGCATGTTTGACCCGCCGACTTTCTTATTGACGTGACTCCTACACATTCAGTATTTTCCCGTAATTTTTCCCTTTCCGATTTTCATTTAGGGGGAAAAAGAAATGTTACGTTTTTCTCAGTTTTCTCAACGCAGCATACTCTCATTCGTAATCTTTACTAGAATCGGAGATGAAAGTAAATTTCAGTTTATAAATTTTATTACAATAAATTTGACTAACAAATAAGCATATTATTCTCACGTTTGTCATGTAGAACTTTTGTTTTTTTTTCGTGAAATACATTTTAACTCTTTAAGCGGCGCACACACATTGACGAGATATATCGCCTCCTTGAAAGCCTCTCATTAAATCATTGGCAAGTCCAGATATATTTTTTAAAGTTGATTTCTCAATGAAACACTTTTTTTTTTGTTCCCCTTTAGTTTGCAACTACTGAAAATAAGAAGAAATCCTACTTAATTAAAAAGGATGGTATTTTGAAGGGGAGGAATTAGTGATTTCTATTGCGCCGCTTTTTTTTTTTTAAAGAGTTAATTTATGCTGCTGACTCACTTAGCAATGTATTTCTCGCCAAGGATAATAAAATACATATAATTAATACTATAAACCAGTGGCCATATGGCCCCCAAGTGGTACTGGGATACTTCAAGGGGGCCACGGAAGAAAATGGAGAAAGGGGCCATGACAGGTGGTTTGGAGGGCTGCAGAGAGATTAAAAGAAAAATTAGGGTGTGAAGAAATAAAGCTTTTAAATTAAATCCTATACATATTAGTGACTATACACTTACAGAATCCACCAAAACCACCCATAAAACCAGGGCCATCTTAGGACATGGACCCACCCACGCCTCGCCGCCTACATTTTGCAGCCGGTTCCCTAGGATGGGGGTTTTCGCAGGCCCCCAACTACATTTTTCACAGACCTCTATATTAAACTTATAGTGTGAAAAAAAATGATATATCAGGCCCTGGCTGAAGCTCTGTCAGTCCCACTCTTGTGGGGGGGGGGGGGGGGGGTCATGCCCGGGGGTCTCATGTCTATAAGTGACCCCACCTTATATTTTGTATAGTACAATAAATTTTGAAAATTGGTGGGAAATATGTAGGCTTTTTATTTCCAGCTAATTATGGGACTACCATAGTACACTGCATACTTTGCCTGGGGGGTGGGGGCATGATGTTGAGACGGTCCTGATAGAACTTGGACTAGCGGGGAGATCAATAAATTCTAGGCCAGTGGTCTGGAGGCAAATTTTTTTCGCAAAATTCTCATTCAGTATAAATTTACTTGAAAAATCGATTCAATACGTATAAAGGATCTTGCTTGTAGATGAGGGTCGAAAACTCTGGGTAAGACAGGGGAGCCACGTGAAAAAAAATATGGTTCAAAGGGGGCCACGGGCAAAAAAAGGTCAAGAAACACTGCTATAAACCACATTTAGTGATTTTCTCGAATTTTGTTAACACGTTCTTTCCATAATTAGTGAGGTCCAGTATTCACAATCCATATTCCCGCAATTTTCAAGGATCAAATATGGTCATCGTAATGATAATGGATCTACAACTTCATATACGGTATCTGACTGCATCGGTTGTATTTTCCGTCAAGAAACGTCTGGAAAACGTGAACTTCGGTTGTAGCAACATTTAGCGGCAAAATGTCGCGAAATCTTTGTCGTCATAACGGAGTTTGACTATACACAACACTCTTGTCAGTTGTGGTTTCATTCCAGTTACGTTTCATATTGGCCGGAGAAGCAATATAAGCCAGCTCGAAGCACTGTCACCCTAAAAGAAACAAAATCTCATGAAATTATTCGTTATAAAATTAATGAGCGTTCTAACAAACAGCGCATACAATTCGGGTCATTCACTCCTGTTAACAGGCTTCCTCCAGGAAAATGTTTCTTTAAAGAAACAAAGGTATTCATAATGACTCTAATTAAAAACCTATTTAATTTCTGAAGAGCCTTCCCTACGGTCTAATAACGTTTTTATCACGACAGAATTTAAAAGCTGATAAATTGTCTATTATTTAAGACATATATATTTAAATCGATTTACACGAGTTCAGTGGCTCGTGTACGTTTAGAAAAATTCTTTGGTAACGTGTGACTTGCATTACAAGTAGAGGATCCGCAGACGTCTTTTCTTGATGATAATTTTGGGTTTTCATGGTATCCGTCCTTTACGGGGCAATGGTGAAAATTGTCTATAGACCATAGATCCTGGGCAAAGTTTTGTTTGAAAGGAATTTTTGATGGACATAAATTTGTGTCCTAATCGTTTTTTGCGTCGTCCACCAGGGCAAAAATATGCTGAAACATTATGTCTCGATTACGTCATCTCAACTTACGTTGACTTATTCTGAAGATGATTATATATATATATATTGGGATAGAAGGGCATTACCATTTGGATTCGTGAAGACAACTATCTTCGCGAATTGGCCGGCTACACTTTGCAGTTTGCCCATACTTCAGGCACCATCCACTTCGTGAAGTGATCGACCAATTACTGACTACTTTACAAAGGCGTCAGACTTCGGACATGAACTGCTGATGCACCGAACGTGCGTCCCATGAACTTCCATCCATCCTCTGAGGAATACATAAAGAATTGGTGGATGTGTGTGTGATTGAATGTTTTTCCTGGTGAACTACCTGGAATTGAACTACCTGGTGAGTTGTGCCGGAAGTGTGAGTGCCTAGCAGTGTGAGTGAGAATTGTCTGATTTTTCGGTGCTGCCATCTATATTTCTGAAGTGAAGTGTAACGATTGAATATTTGTATGTGTTTCTAATGTAAGCATCATTGTTGAGAGATGCGTGTTATACATTATGCGGCAAATACTATTATGTACTTAACTGTGCATGCATATCGCCCACATCCCCTGGAAATTTCTAACGAATCGATATATGCCGGAACGTGTTGTGTATGTATATGCGTGACCCTAGCGTATTTATGTTGTCAGATTTGTGCTTGATTAGGGTTCTTTTTTTGTGCTACCATCTGTCTTCCATTTTTTGAAGTGAAGATGGTAAATACTTGCCTTTTATGTTTGTAAGCATCGTTTTTGATATGGGAGATGGGCTCGCGTTTTTGCCCCGGAATTTAAATATTGCAGAAAACCGACTACAGCCGACCACCACTCTTTCACCAAAGGCATTCGAACATGAATCCTCGCGGGAAATACCAACACCATCTACAGCAGAACGCCTCGGCGCGAAGCTCGTGACGTCACTGAAGAAGGTCGTTTCACCTATAGTCATTGGATATAACAGGCCGACGCATGCGCCATCTTTACCCTTTTTTTTTGTAGTATATCCATTGACTGTTGGTGAGATTACCCGCTTCAGTGACGTCACGAGATTCGCGCAGATGCCTTGTGCTATAGATGATGTTGGAAATACTGCCATCAGTATTTACGCGTCATTTCATTACACTTCACTCGTGGTTAGAAAAATGAACGGCAGATGGCACCACTACACATATAATAAGCAATACACAGGAACAAACTTCACGTCAGGTTCACTACACGCACACAGATTCCGGCACGTACCAAGTCATTAGAAATTCCTTACATGTACGGTCGAGTACTGGTAGTAGAAATTAACTTTTTTCCATGGGGACAGTAGTCAATCGTAATAGGTTTTTGGTAAACTAGTAGTATTTTTCCGCAAGTCACAAGCAACCGAATTTTTGTCCCACCTCTTTCAAACTTGAATGAATTTTTTTCCTTCGAAATTTCAAAACAATTTCGAAATATATCCGAAATGTTCCGTAAAACGTGACCGGAATAAAAAAAAAACAAGAACCATCCTCCAACACGTGCTACCATCAAACAACAGTTAACGCATCCGAAAGTAGATGGCAGCATGTCCAACACGCAACCTTATTTAAATCCATTACACCCCCATTCTCCGACGATGACGACGAAAACAAAATTTTTCTTTTTCAGCTACCAACTTATTCAAAAGATTCGACTCCGAAGCATCATCATCACAGCGACTGTTCGAATGCATTTGGCAACATATCCTCGTAATTTCTTAACTATTAACAAAATTCTGAATTCGAAGCCGCGTCCCGTTACAAAAAGGAGTGGGAAAAAAAGAGATTCCTCCAAAAAAAAAAAAATTTTTTTTAAAAATCTCGAAACGATGTCAGTAATTTAATATTTAAGGGGGGGGGGGAAACACTCTCGTTATCTTGTGCGAAAAATTTCAACTAAAAAAGAAATTGGAGCGAGATTATACTCTCTTTACGGAAGCATTAAAAAATTGATTTTCCAACTTTTCCTTAGTTATTTAATGTGTTCTCGCGAGATCTTAGATTAATTGTCTTAAGCTCTTTAATGGATCGATGCCAGAGCGTGTACTTCATGAATCTTGATGAGTGAGAGGTTTTGTGTGTGTAAGGGTTTTTTTTTTTTTTACTAAATATTTTCCTTTTTTTTATTTTTGGATGTTGGTGGGGGGACCATCTCAAATTACGGATAAAGACCATCGAATTCCCAATATTATGTAATCGCGTTTCTCAACCTCTCTCTCTCTCCCGGATGCGCCTAGGGTCACGGATTTGGGAATTGTCATTGACGAGCGGCTTAGGTCGGGCATCTGAAATCCGTTGCTCGCGAGCACCGCGGTGCTCCCCTGAGGTACCCAGACTGTTCGATTTCGTGCTCGCGGGGAGGACTTGATCAACGTTCCGGTTGAACACCTTGGGGGAAATGCATTCAAGGACTGAAATCATCGTCGCATCGCGAAATCATATGTTAAACTTACCGTAAGGGTGCTCTTTTTTTGAGATCTTCATACAAGATAGCATGTAGAACTGGCTGTTATGTAGAGATGCTTTCTTTCTTTCAAATCGAGTGCAACTCCGGTCTATCGCCATGGACAGTTTACTACCGAAACGAGTTATGCGGGAAGTGTGCACGTGTACCAAATAGCCTGAGTGAGTATTTGGTGTCGTGCGTGAATTACACTGCTGCTATCAATTCTTAAACTATGAGTGAAGTGTAATGATTGAATATCGCAGCCGTACTTACACACTTAGGGGGGTGTGCGACAGGTGCTGTCTCACCAGGCCCCATGGTTTTGAGGACCCCCCACTTACAGTACTAGAAGTGAAAAAATATGCATGTATATATCAAAAATATATTTTTTTTTATTAAACAAGGTACCTGATCTTCAATCGATTTTATTCTGGAATTTTTATTAATTCTGGAATCATTTCTCTCATTACAATTTTGAATCTCCAATCCTAGAGATTTTTTTCGTCTCATTAATTTTCAATTTTCATCACTCTCAATTCTGTGGTTTTTCCTCTCATTAATTTTGAACATTTCTTTCCTTAATTCGGCATTACACTGTAAAAATTTTGGAAAAATTATTTTATGAAACTGGAAAAATGCAACCAATAAGGTATCGGTTACATTCGAGTGAACCTATTCAATAGGCTTAATTGTTTTGGTTTCAAGTTTTGTAAAAGATCTTCGATTAAAATTTTTATAGTGGAATCCCCGCGAAATACAGAATTTATAAAGAGGATTCTATTTCATAGGAGGTTAAAAGCAAAAATTACATATATTACGAACTTTATTTTATATATAAACTTCCACTTTGACAGATCCAAAATTTGGTCTTAAAAACAGATTATAATTTGGCCTTAATGCAGATTATTTTTAAAGGCAAACTCATCTTCAGATTTTTTTTTCAAATTCCTATGATAGATTTAAAAAAATTATCCTACTACACAGATATATACAGGGTGATTATAATTAAAGTTCCCGTACTCTCTCTGAATAGTTTTTTCAAACACTACTCATCCGAATACAGCCAAACTTTCAGGATATCTTAATGAGAACGTGTGAGAGAGATTTGTGCAATAAAAAAATAGTTAAATTTTTGAAAAGGTGAAAAAGTGGCGCATTTTTCATTGCCTTTCCTTTTTTTTTCCGTGTTCCATGTAGCGTACATAGCGAGTTTCAATGGAATGCGCCCACCAGAACGGACGCAACAGAGGTCTGAATAGTTTCAGTAACACCGACACTTCTCAAAACAACGTGGCGCCCATTCCGGTGGACGTATTCCATTGAAACTCGATAGGTACGATATATGGACCACGAAAAAAAAAAGGACAATGCAGTAAAAATAACTCTACTTTTCCCTCTAGTGGTCAAAAATCGAACTATTTTTTTATTGCATAAGTCTCTCTTCCCGTCGTCTCATTAAGGTATCCGAACGCAGCCAAATCTTAAGGATGAGTAGTTATGTGGGATAAAATATTCAGAGAGTACGGGAACTTCAATTATAATCACCCTGTATGTATTTTTAATTCATCCTCCGGATTTACGAAAATACTTTTATGATATTTTGCGTCACATGAGAATTATTTTACTGCTCCTCGAGATAAATTTTCTTTTGGAACAAAATTATTTTGTAATAGTGAATAAAAAAAAACTAAATGATCCCGTTTCGGACGTTAAGAAAACAGGGAAATTATCCTTATTTGGATTTAGAAGAAAGACAGTAAATAACAAAAGGAAATGATTCCACTGACGATGAAAAAAAAGGTGTATTTTTCGTGTAGGTGGAAAAAGATTAACCGAATAAAGAATCGGATTTCTTCCTCGGATCAAAGAGGAAGAACTATATTAAGTTAATAAGATAGGGAGGACACTAATACAACTGACAATTCGCGTAAAACTAAAGATTCGAATCTCTCAAAAAATGGAATATCTATAATAAATTATTTAGATCTTGATCTTTCAAGAAAACATGATCAAGAAATTAAAATGTCATTTGATTCAACATTAGGGTTTTTTAAGGAACCTAAATAGATTTGTTCACATAACTGAATCGGTAATTAATTACGATTCTAGGGAAAAAATGAGGTAAAATCAGAATTTAGAGAATGGAAAAAAATTAGGGCTGGGGGGGGGGGGAATCGATTAAAATGTTTTACTGTTTCATCAAAAAATTTTAATGGACTGATCAGTCGAATTTCAATCGGACATATTTCGTTACTATATAATATCAATTGATGCTATAAAAATTAGAAATATTTTTCCCGAACCGGCGAGTATGATTCACGGGTGAATCGTACTTGAATACAACCTGAAGAGAGCATTTACTCTCTCTGGAAAAAAAAATTAGCATTAATCCCACCATTAACATCTGGCTATCAGCGATTTAGTGCCCCTGAGGCAACTCAATATGCAAAACATATTTGTCAAATCCTGGAATTTCTTCACTTTAATTTTCCCATGTGTGTGTGTTTTTTTTGCAAAATCGGTTATTTTAGTTTAGAAATTTCGAAGCTAATTTCGATTTCCATAATATATACTGTCGCTTCTCCTAGAAACCCCTTTCAAATGTTACTTGTGGGTAGTGGAGTTGATGCTTTCCGAATACGAAAACTGCTTTTAGCACAGTAGTGACAATTTCGGTCTTGTCGTTTAAAACTGCCATCGAACTCAATTTGAAACTGAAATGATCAGTTTTCGTTAAATCGAATTGTATTTATGACCCTATGCTGAAAAATTTGATTCAGATATTTTTAGCCAGGGTATCCTGTAAGTACTAATGTGGCCTTTATCTCGCCAACCGTCCGTCGTGGAGGTATTATTCTAATTTTAAAAAAAAGGTTCAAATTACCCTGTACCAGTTTTCAGAGTGAGAATAGAGTGTATCACTAAATAAAAAAATTTAAATTTTTCTACGGTCCCTTGTCCTCTATGTTATTGCCCCCTGACTCTCCCGAGGCCAACAGAAAAAATTACATGTTTCTAAGTCCAATATTCGCTAAGATATTAGAATTCAATAATCGGAAAAAAATTGGTAAATAACATCACAAATGAGAGAAAGAAGCTTTGTCC
Organism: Pholcus phalangioides; assembly: GCF_987345545.1. Classification (NCBI taxonomy): domain Eukaryota; kingdom Metazoa; phylum Arthropoda; class Arachnida; order Araneae; family Pholcidae; genus Pholcus; species Pholcus phalangioides. Next base: position 17,363,864 of record NW_028301594.1, read on the forward strand.
GTTAATTTTTTGCTACTCTTTCATAACTTTTCTCGGTTTTTGAATTCGAATATCTCAGTGAATGTTGTACTCGGAAACGTTGATTTTTTTTTTTTTGCCTCGGGAGATACAGGGCAACAGCTTTCTAATTGGAATTTAGGGCCGTTCAAGTATTACGTCATCATCGATGGGGGGGGGGGTGTTCCGATTTGCTGACTTTTTGGTGGGGAGGGGGTGGGGTTGGATAATGCTTACGTCATCAACCACCCTTTATGAAAATATGAGTTAGGATTCAGAGGATCAGAGCTGATGACGAAATTTTGCTGACAAGGGAGGAGGGGGTCAGCGTTTTGCTGACTTTTGCTGACAGGGGAGGGGGTCAAAAATGGCTAAAAATTTGCTTACGTAATACTTGAACGGCCCCTTAGAGGACAAGGGGCCGTATATAATTTTATTTTATTTTTTTGCACACTGTAGTTTTATTGTCAAAACTAGTGCAGGGGAATTTTTGAACGCCTTTTGAGCATTTTTTAAATTGAAACTGTACCTCTACGACGGACGGTTGATCAGATAAAGGCCACATTAACACTTACAGGACACCCTGTATATAGGGACCTGAATTATAAGATACCTATTCCGTTTTTTGTCAAACAAATGAAAAAGGCTACATTTATAAACTTTTTATAAAAATTTTAGTAGAATTTTGATCGAATAAATTGAGTCGATTAACTCAAAATTTTTAACTGATTAACAACTGATCGATTAACCGACCCGATTTATCAGACCAGGCCAATGTACGATGAAACATAAAGTATATTTTTGTGTGTGTGGTTTAGGAGGTAAAACACTATACCAATTCAGAATAAAGAATCGGATTTAACCCTCGGATGAAGGAAGGCAAAACTACATTAAATTAATAAGATAGGGAAAAAAAACCAATGCAACTGACGCTTGACGTGAAACTAAAGATCAAAAATTCTTCGAATCTAAAACATAGTATCTATAACAGATAACTTAGATCTTGATCTTTCGTGAAAACGAGATCAGGAAATGAAAATGTCATTGCATTCAACGTTGGGAAATATTTTTTACGGTCCTTAAAAGATTCTCGCGCATTATCAAACCGGTGATTAATAATAATTCCAAAAAAATGAAGAAAAATTTTTAAAAAATGTAAAAATGCATCAATTTAATGTATAAAATTGGTGTAGGATGTAATAAAAAATGTATTTTGTGTGTGTGTAGGAGGAGAAAGAAATTCTCCACTTTCCAGAATATATAAACAATCGGATTTTTTTTCGGACGAAAGTTAATAAGATAAGGAAAAACTGACGCTTGACGTAAAACTAAATATAGTCTTCGAATCTAAAAACACGGTATCTACAACAAATAATATTGTTACGAAAATTATGTAAATAGTAATTATTGGTCATGTATTATATCATTTTTCGCCTGTAAATAATTATTAATGCATTTCTCTGTAAATATCGCCAAATTGACGACAAGCTTGGCGAGTCTGTCGACAGCGATGATTTGGCGATGTCATATCGCCAAGAGAAGTGTAAAGATGACCGAGAATCGTGGAGATTTTTCTCGAAGGTTTCTTTCACCTATATACGAGTAGTTGTGCCACCAGCAGAGAACTATGAGTGACTTGTTGAGCTTTCCTGAAGAGGTGGCATCTTATTTGTAGGTCGCTCTCTATGTTTAGCGTGTTTCGCCGAAACCGCTGCTTGTGAATGTGCGTACATAGTAGCTGTACTGTAAAATAAATCGGTGTTGTCCTTCCAATTGGCTTCGTGGTTTGCCATCTCGAGTGCGTATGAGAGACAGTATCCGGAACAATATAGATCTTGATCTTTCAAGATCAAAAAAGCGAAAGAAAATTGGAAAATGAAAAAATCGATGAAAATGGCAAAAAAAAATCGAAAAAAATTTATAAATTGATAAAAATGATGTACGTTCATGTAGGAGGAGAAAAAAAATATACCAATTCAGAATAAAGGATCAGGTTTCCTATTTGGTTCAGAAAAGGCAACTCTACTTATTGATCAGGATAATGAGACGGGGAAAAAATTATAATTGATACTTGACACAAAACTAAAGATCTATAATGTCTTCAAATCCTAAAAACATGATATCCATAACAGATTAATTTTAGTTTTTCAAGAAAAACAAGATCAGGAAATGAAAATGCCATTTTCATTCGACGTTGGGATTTTTTTCACGAACACTTAATAGATTCGCCCACATAATTAAATCGGTAATTAATTATGATTCCAAAAAAGAAATGAAGCAAAATCGGACAAAAAACATAAAAAAATGGAAAAAATATTTTTTTTAAAAAATCAGGGAAAAAAAATGAAAAAAATGTGGGAATAAAACATATTCGATCAAAGGAAAAGTAGAATTTCTCCTCTGTATAGTTTTCTAAAGAAAAACTATGCTTGGTGCTGCTTGGAGATGGAAAAACTCGAGAGAAGGGCATGTTGCCAAAAAAGAAATCTCTTTTCGTCTCTCTCTCTCTAGTCAATATTGTCTCTATTTTTATACCGACTTCATCGTAAAAGACCTTCTCAAAATTGCTGTTTATTCACCAACGCTCTTTACACATACACGTAGATATTACAGATAAATGTATTAATCTAAGACAATATAAAATTCTTGTCATTGAAAGAGGAATCTTTATAAAAAGCTTCAAATAAGAGTGATAAGTAAGTCAAGTGGGGAAAAATTTATGAGGATTATTCATTTTAAACGCTTCTATATCAATCTTCTGAGCCGCGGCATTCCGTAGTTTATATTCGTTTATCAAGCATCGATATTACTGTTCGATAACGATTATTTAATCGGTAATGGGTTGGGAAAACTACTCTCAGTAACGTCGTATTTGTTATGGTGCGTTTTGTTGAATGGAGAGGAAAGATGTGTGACCTCTATTGTAGACGTTTGTTTTTTTTTTTACGTTGTTTTGTGTATGGAATGCGTCTGTCAAATAAAGGTCAGAGATTTTTATGTAACCCTTGTTTGCAGACGCATTGGTGGGTTCAGAGAGGGAATTTGGGTGAAAATTCCAAGAGGGGAATCACACGTGTTCTGAGAGGAACTGTGAGTGACATTTCGAGGAATGGAAATCGGATATGGGACCGCGACTAAAGAGTTTTACACCAGGACGTTCGTTAACTTGTCAGAAAAGTCGTAAAAATTTTTTACGACTTTCTTGACGACTGGATCTTTTGGAGAATCGAAGTTGAAGTTGCCTAGAAAATAGCCGGAACACATCACTTTAGCTTTAGGCTTTCAGCATTTCAGGTGTTTTTGAGAGGGTGGTGAACCACGGCCGCGAAATTGTGTAGGAATAAATATTTTTAAGTGCCTCTCAAATGAGCTGTTCATGAATGCCTCTTGTGGAAATTAGTCGTCCTAAATCATACGTGCTCAACTGGTGGGCCACATGTAGCCCTTGGAGCCGAACATAATGTAAAAACTTATATGAGTACAGGCGTCCCTCGCTTTACGCGATTAATTGGTTCCGCAAAATAGTCGCGTAAAACAAAATCGCGTAAAGTGAGTTGAATCTAACAGGGTTAGGGGGGGGGGTTCGGAAGGATTAAAAAATTGAACCCAATATTAATGAATATTAATGAATTGACACTTTTTTGTCTTCACAAGTTCTGATTGATTCTAGTGAGTGTGGAGGTTTTCTTTTCTGAAAAACCTGGTATGTTTTAGGCGGATAACTCTTTTTAATGAAGCAGTCGAGATTCGACTGACAAGCAGCATTTTTCGTCTCCTTATAAAACCGCTTTTTTCGATTAAAATTATCATGGCATTGTCAATGTGTTAACAAACATTGTTCATCAGTGAGATCAAGTGAGTTGTATCTGGAAATTTCTATCATATTTGTCTCAGCTACATCATCAAATCCAATATATTTCGTCGCCATATTCGTTTAACTATGCTATTTATCTTTAATTTTCAAGCTCATTTCCAGGATTAAAGTAAAACTGGAAGCTGAATTTTGCATTCCTGAAATCAACTTTTATAACTCACGCTATAGCGAAATCGCGTAAAGCGAAAAATACCTGTACTAGATGTTAATGAACATTTATTGATAAAAGAAAAATACAGTATGAATGTTCTAAGCTGGCGGAAAATCGACTATTCCGGATTTTAAGGCCAAACACATAATGAGGTGACCACGAGGTAAGGGATTGAGTGCATAATAGAGACTAGCGACGAAAATAATTATATTCTTTTGTTCTGCACCGCACATATTCGAGGAGCGAGACAAAGAAGAGAAAGAAGCCACTCAACGAGGTGCACGACTTGAACAATCCTATTTGTTTTCACCTCGATTTGCTGATTGGTCCGTTTTTCCCTTTTTGTTTCTTTCCCTCTTCTGCGGAGAGATCTCCATCATCACACCCTTACATTTCAGAACCCCTACGGCCATTATCTCTATCCCCTTCTGCTATATGTGGACATCTCTTCCTCCACTCCGTGAATTTTTTTCTTCTTAGTTGCTATTCTTGGAACTCGTATCTCTTCGCTCCCCATTGACCGCAGCCTTTAAATCAAAATTTACTACCTTTAATAAGAAGAGTTACTACAGATAAAACTCTACATTCATCTCGTATAATTCCTCTTCGGAATATCTTACGAATCATTACATGTCGGAACGTGTCGTGTGTGCATTATATTGCCTAGTCATAACGCATTCATGTTATAAGTCTAATGCTGGTTCGGAATTATGCTGCCATCTGCCTTCCATATTTTGTTGTGAAAATGCATCGTAATGTTATGTGAAAATTGTATTGAAGGTCTGGCTGCTCTGTGCGAGGACACGTCTTTTTCCAATAGAGGACCGCTCGCAAATTGAAAAACCACAGAAAACCAACTTCAACCGACCATCGCTGCGCTGTCAACGGAGTTCGAACCTGTATTTTCGCGATGAGAGTCCAGCCCGATATCCACGCAACTGTACGTTACTACTATTACTAAAACCCACACAAGCACCTCATCCACATTCCTCTGCGGAGCTTCTAACAAATTGGTACATGTTGGGGTGTGCGTGTAGGTGTTGTGAACCTAATGTGAAGTTTCTTTCTGCTTGTTATGAATAGTACTACTATCAATTCACGGTACACTTCACTGACATAACTATGAGTGAGTGTATCATGTCTCACCACAGAGGCTTGTTGCTCTCTGGGGCGAGACTTTTTAACGGGCAGAACGGCTCGAAGTTGGGAACCACATTGAAGACCCGGGACACACCCCACATCACATCTCTCAGAGAGAAATCGAAGTGTTCGCGAAGGAAGGATGTGTCCGGAAGTGGGGAACCACGGAAAACCAACTTCAGCCGACCACTGCGGCGATAGAAGAAATTTGGTAGCTTATGGGGTTCGAACCCGGGTCCTCTCGATGCGAGTCCGTCACTATGACCACTCGATCCCCCCCCCCACCCCCACTGCAGCGACCGTACGTTACTGATCATTATTACTATTAAGAATTTTTATTTATGTTATTCCACATTAGAAAAATTTTTGAGCCGCTTAATTTGCAATTTCATTGGGCCCCGCGCTTAAGTTCAACGAAACGTTGAGCACAAAAGAAAATATTGAATCGATGAGGGAAAAAAAATTGAAATTTATCCCCATCTTATTCATTTCCTACCACTTTAACGACAGCCTATAATTAACTTTAATTAAAACGTCTTAATTCTGATTAAATATGACTTGAAACTTCAAAAGGATTGAATTCACTTATTATACAAAATTCCCTTTTTTTCGTTAAAAATCTATCTTCATTTGCAATAGGGAAATTTGAATCTCAAAAAACAAAAAAAAATTTGAAACGTTTTAAAACTGGAAAAAGAAATGTAATTTGAAGACTTTGATCGCTTTCGCGTATCAAAGAGTGAATTGATGGCGAATTGCTTTGGATGTTTCTCTCTCTCTCTTTAATCCCTTGAGCCAGATAGATTAATGTTCGTTTTTATAGATCTAAATCTCGTGTATCGTTTGATGTCTGTTTCCAAATTTTCCCGTTTTAACAAAAATAAATAAATTGATCAGCGAGTGTTTATTGTGTACGACTGCGTTTGTGTTTTCGTGAACTCGCGCCATTTCTTGTGGAGATGAGACTGAAATGAAATGTAACTTATATAAGACTTGTGTGTGCGTGTGGAAATGGTTTTCGGCAAGGGAGTAAATAAATTTTTGTTTGGCTCTGTTTGTGCTCGTTTAGTGTGTTTCTATGTGTTTCCATCACATCATTCTAATAGCACCAATAAACTAAGGACAAATGCCTTATTTGTGGAAATCAGTCCTAAACCAATGGCTCTTGGCCCCCCCTTGGAAAGGTTTTAGGGGGATCCGTGAAAAACAAATGACGTTGATTTTATATTATTATGTTCTGGATGTCATTCGGTAAAGGAGTCTTTGGTATTCATCTTATGGTTAAGGTTCTCTTGGGTTGTCTCATTGGAACAAAGCAGTGGTTTTCGAACTTTCGTCACCCGCGGCTCTCTTGCCCAATTCATGGTTCGCCTACTGCTCGTCAAAACAGTTTAGTTTAGTAGATATTTTCACTTATAAAAGAACCATGTTTTATAAGCACAAAGTAGGCATACAAATCAATATCCCCAGCTTGCCGTAGCCCCCCCCCCCCACTAAACGCGAAGTACACTTTGAGGAACATCGGAACGAAGAGTCAGTGGAACCCAAAAAGGTTAAGAAACCCCTGTTCCAAATCATACACCCTCAACACGTCTCGTCGTCCGCGATCCAAATGTGGTCCTTACAGTCCTTTTGAGTCACTCGAAGCCAAAGGTAATGTCAAACCGATATATGAATGCCACACCTTCGTGAAACATTTTAAAAACAAAAGCAATCTAATTTGGAAACTTCAATCCCTTTCGTATCAAAGGCTGAATTGATGGCGAATGGCATTAAGATGTCTCTCAGTCTTTAATCACTTGAGCCAAATGGATTAATGCCATTTTTATAAATCTAAATCTTGTATTTTTTCATGTCCATTTCTAAATTTTCCTGTAGAAAGAAAAAAATTAATTGATCAAGTGTTTATTGTGTATGATTCGGACTATTTTTGTGAATTCGCGCTACTTTTTTGGGGAAAAGACTAAAATAAAATGGAAATGACTTGGAAATAGTTTTTGGCGAGGGAATAAGTAAATTTATATTTGGCTTTTTTTTTTCTTTTGTTCGCACGGTCTACGTGTTTTAATCACATCGTTCCAATAACATCAATAAGCTAAAGGCAAATACCTCATTCGTAGATATTAGTCCTTCTAAATCAGTGGTTCTTGGAAAGGCTCCAGGGGGTCCGTGAGCTTGAACGAGAAAACAAATGTCATTGTTTTTATATAATTATGTGCTGAATGTCATTCGCTAAACGAGTCCGTGTTCTTCATCTTATTTGCAAAGAGAGTCCCTGGCCTCCGTTTCATTAAAACAATGGATCCTTGGAACCCAAAAGCTTAAGAAACCCCTGTTCTAAATAATACATGCTCAACCAGTCACGTCACCCGCGACCCAAATATGGTCCTTATATCCGTCTGTGTCTTGTGAAGAGACCGTAATATCAAACCAATATAAATGTCAGACCGTTTAAAGTCCAGGTGGCGTGGTGGTAAGATGCTCGCCTACCATCGCGTAGGCTGCCATCAGGACCCAGGTTTGAACCCGGGGAAGGATATATTTTCTCTAACCAGCTTGGGGCGATCATCGATAGATGGCGCATTCATTTCCAACCCAATTCGTTAACGGCAGTAAATTGCGTGTAGATATGTGGCTAGAGTTGATGTGGGTGGTGAGAGAGAGAAAAAAAAGTAGTAGAGAGATTTTTATAAAACATTTTAAAAATAAAAACGTAATCTAATTCGAAGACTTCAATCACTTTCGTATCAAAGACTGGGTTGATGGCGAATTGGTTTAGTTGTCTATCTTTAATCCCTTGAGCCAGATATAGATCAGTGTTTCTCAAGAGTTTTTAACCCATGTCTCCCTTGGTACCATATTTTGTTCTCGCACCCCCCCCCCCCACATCCAACAGCGAGACCCTTTCCACTTATTGAATGAAAAAAATGTATAAATAAGGTCTAACCCTGAGCTATACACGGATCCCGAAGGTCGGTGATCATCTCTCCCCCAAGAGCCGAATTATATATAATTATGAAATAAGCCGAATTATGAAATAGAGCTGGCCAAAATACGGGATGATCCAACGAACCTACACAATAAATCTAAGCTCTCGACAAATCAAAACGAATCACCCTTGGTCCACGCCTACCCTGGGCTAGAGTTCAGTGAGCCTCCTTCTTGTAGGGAGTTTTATACATGGCCTACTCAACATCATGTGATCTCAGGCAAAGTGATGATGTGGAGGCCCCATGCACAGCTGGTAGTAACAGCTCACATATTCATATAACATATTCATATAACTCGAAAATCATCGTTTCTGATCTGATCGTATAAGTCCCCTTGGATATGAAGCCATAGGTCATGCCCACATAGGCTAAATGGCCCTGGTTCTATGGAGAGCTCTGAGGATTTTGAAAATGTGTAATATATATATATTTCGCTTAAAAACTTTATTTTTTCAAAGCTGTCTATGTCCCCATAAACACTTGTTGCCCCCCCCCCCCACCCTTAGAATATTTCAGAACCTCAAGAGGTCCATATGATCCCAGATTAACACTAGAACTACCTACAACGATGGATAGTGGTAATTTTGACCGAATAGGAAGGAAATTAATATAAATTATATTTTTTTACAGAAACACTTCTTAAAGTGGTACCTACTTAGTTTCTTTGACTTATTTTTGCAATAAACCCTTGTTCATGTACCAACTTATTGTGAATTTTAGACGAAAAGGCTTGTTATGACAAGAGATGAATCCCGTGTTTTGTTACTTTTAAAAAGAGGTTTGATTGATTTTTTTGAGCTCTTGCAATTCGAAGCTTCATTTTCACTTGGCAGTCTACCGACAAGGTTTGATGTATAATACGAGAGAGAATTTTGATGTATAATACTGGAGAAATTTGCAAATAGATTGCATGTGCGGAATGAAGAAACCGTGAATAGTTGCCAAATCCAGAGCAATTTAAAATACATACACACGCAAGACAGAGCTCCTTGAAAAGTGTACCTTTAAGTGGTACGAAAATGGGTACCGGAGAAAAAGTAAAAACACCATTATAGAGCATCTGTTCCCCCAATATTATTAATGTTCGCATTATAGAAGACTGTCCGTCTTAGCATATTTTGCAATCATATTAGTTGAATATCTCCATAAGCGATCATTAATGACCGCTACCATCGCCTTCTAGGTAGAACTTCATTTTACCACTGAACACTGAGAAACTTACGACATTTAGATTTTAGAAATTAAAGCCTTAACGAGATGAGAAAAGTCATATCTATTGATGTCTATTTCTAAATTTTCCGGTTCAATGAAAAAATAAATTTTGAACCCCGAGTGTGTTTGTGTACGATTGGATTTGTTTTGTGAGAGAAAACGGCGGCATTTTGTTTTTCCGAGAAAAGACTGAAATAAAATGAAACCTATGACTTGGAAATGGTTTTTGGCGATGGGGAATAAATACATTTTTATTTGGCTCTTTTTTTGTGCGCAAAGTCCAACTACGTGTTTCCGGTAGAGATACTGATAAAAGACTGCGACTGTTGACTGATAAAAAAAAATATAGGTTTTTTCCCCCCCAAAGAGAGTTAAAGGATGGATAATTTATCTTTCTTCCTATTTCTCAAACATGTTTTCGTACGAGAGTATAAATAATTATATCAAGTGACAACACACGCTATGCGCCCTATTTTGTTGTTGCCCAATGGAATAATTCTTGTGTTCAATTCCCTAACCTCTCCAATATAAGTCTTATACGCTAATTAATGATTTCGGATCAGCAGTGTATGAGCAGTTTCCCAGAGATTCAAAATGCATTTCTGTCATCGGCTTTATCTGTTTTTTCGTGTGCTTTGAGCTATTTCCAATATGAGAAATTGAAACATACGAAATATGTATGTTTCAAATGTTTTCTCCCTTGAATTAGAATTGTTTTCACAAGCTTTAAAAATAAGTTATTTGTGTCGAATATTTTTTAATGCGTATGCTTTCGCTGATCATCGCCATTTTTGGGGGGTTTTTTTCGAGGGAAAAATATGGAAAATACAAATTTGACTTGAAGGATTGGTTAGTTTCTGGAAGTTACTCGTATCGTTGAGATTTCAGCTTTTCCTTAGGAAAATGGACATCCCGATAATTTTTACCTGTTTAAAAATGGACTAGCATATCCCTTTCAGATCCGAGCATTAATTTTTTGGAATGAAAAATGATTTTTTTTGCATTTTATATTCCAAAAATACATTAAAAACAAATGTCAAAACTTTCTTTTTTGTGAATAAATATATAATTCACTTCGCTTTATTTTTTTCATCCAAGGTTATGTGCAAGGTGTATTTATCTTCACATACAATTTTTTCCGGAATTTTATTGCTAAATTTTATGTAATATATCACACTTTTCACGGAGGCACTTTCAAAAACTTACCTTAAAAACCCTCTGAAAATTCAAAGGGGTGTGTGCCCCACCCCCAACATCAAAGGTGTGTGCGGGTGTCCTGTAAGTCCCAATTCGGTCTTTATGTCATCAACTATTTGTCGTAGAGGTGTGGCTCCAGTTTAAGAAATGCTCAAAATGTGTTTGGAAATCACCCTGTACCAGTTTTGCGAATGAAAATATACAGTGTATCACAGAATGAAAAATCTAAATTTTTAAACAGTCTTCCCCCCCCCCCACGTCCTTTAATTTTCAATGAAAAAGCTTTTTTTTGCCCTGTTTCTCTGTTGCTTCTGAGCTCAACAAAAGAAATTCCGTTTCTGAGTACAATATTCGCTGAGATAATTGAATTCAAAACTCGGAGAAAAGTTGGGAAAGAACAGCATAGAAGAATGGACAACTCTCATTTCCCATATTTTTATGCAATTCTATCCCAACTTTTCACCGTCAAACCGAAAGATACCCAGGCCACATCACCATATGGCAATATCGGCTCATTGTCCTCACGGACTGGATATATATACGTAATTTAAGTATAAAATCATAATCTACGTATAAAATCAGTTGCGAGATCACAATCTACGTATACAATCGGAAATCAAGCATATAATCCTATATTCCATATTAAATCTTAATTCAAATATAAAATCCTAAATCGCATATTGAAATCAATAATAAATCAGAAAAAATTCATAATCGATTTCATCCTCAATTCAAATCGTTCGATTTCCACGGCATTATACTGTTCTTGTGCTATCAGTGTCTTCTTTATAGTTGATCAGTTTCTTTTTTCTTTGTGAACGGCGAGGGGTTAAACGTTAATAAACGGCAATAACGTTATCGGTTGCATTTGCTAGAATATTACCAATGATCTTATTGGTTGCGTTTTTAAAGTTTCATGAATCAACTTTTATGAAGCATTTATGTTGTAATCCTCGCCTTAAAGTTAGGGCGACCAGAATTCTGTCGTAAAGTAAGGTTCACACATGGTTTCCCTATACATTCAACTTTTTGGCCCACGAGAAGCAGAATTACCGCATATCTGGTCCATGGATTGAAAAGGTTGTGTATCCTTCTCTTAGGCGGGCTATACTATAAAAGTCTCAGAAAGTTATTTTATAAAACTTCAAAAAAATTCAACCAATAAGTGTATTGGTTCTATTCCAACGAATGTAATTAATAGGCCTATTGGTTGCATTTTTAGTGTAATATGCCGGCCTTGGCATTACTTTATAAAAGCTTGATAAAAGATGTTTTACAAAACTTGAAAGGAACTACCAATAAGCCTATTTGACGGTTACATTCGCTGGAATGTATAACCGATATGTTTATTCCTTGTATAAGAGAAATTTACTAAAACTTCTGTAAGTTTAAGGGCTTTATTACGCTGAAAAGGCTAACTGAAGTTTTTTTTATAAGACTTGAACAATTCAACCAATAAGCGTATCGATTAAGCCCATCGGTTACATTGAATGTAACCAATAGGCTTTTTAGTTGTTGTTGTTGTTTTTTTCAAATTTTGTAAAAGGTCTTTTATCTAACCCTTATAGTATAATCCCACCCTTACAGTACCTACCGTTTGGGGATCACTTTACCATTTTCAGTTCAAGTGCGGAGTAAATCTATTTCACCATTTGTGATAAAATCTGGATGTCTACGCAGAAATCGGAAGAGGAAAAATAAATTTCAACTGAAAGGAAAATAGATCATATTCATAAAATTTATGGATTTTGTCTCATATTTTGAATCACAATAGCTTTCTGACCAATTCATAGCGATGCTTCTCGCTCTAAAAATTATATTGATCGGCCAAGGTTATTCCACCAGACAATATTCAAATTCCAGCCGCATTTTTTTCTCGATAATAATTTGCTAAAAAAAAATAAATTCCGTAGACAGCGGTAATCGACCCTTGCGACGAGACAAGAAATGCATGGGTTCAACTATCTCTACATAAACCACACACACACACACACACACACACAAAGATGAATTTTACGATACGTTCGGGAATAATGGGGGAATACAGCTCGAATTGCAATATTCGGAGAAAATAATTTGTCGAGGAAATTCCATTCGCGATAGACTGTAAAAAGGAAAAGAGAGTGAGAGGCCTCTTTTTAGGTTGTTATTCCTAGAACAACATTACCATCCGTTACCGCCTGCCTCTGGTTTGAATGGACGACTCCATTTCTTATTATAAGAGGCTTCTCGGATTTTTTTTTTTTTTTTCCTTGCTTCTACTTGGTCCCGAAGAGAAATGCTATTTTGTGGAAGAAAAATGCCGAACGAATTGCTAATTATTTAAAGTTTCTCTTCTCCCCCTTTCAAATATAGTTCAACGTTATGACCGGTAAACAATTTTCGCTCGCGAAAAGCTAATTAAGGCGGTGACTTTTATTTCTCATACGGCCAATATATTTTCTCGTAAAAAAGCCAGGATGGGATAATTTATAGCATGCGCTTGTTGAACATACGGACGTGAGACCTGTGGATCCGGAATTACCCATTAGACATCATTTTTTTTTTCAACTTTCGTCACTGTATGCTAGTCCTCCTCCCCACCATAGATTTTCTTGATTTTAGTCAGTGTTACTCAACTTGTGGTCCGCGAAGATTTACAGACTTTCAATTGTTTGCATTTGATTAGAATCAAATTTTGATCTTACACAGCAGTGTTTCTTAACCCCTTTTTCGTCCATGGCCCCCTTTGGATCATATTTTCTTGTCATGTTCCCCCAGGGGGACGAAAAGAAAATATCCAGTACCCCTTCCACGACTTTCCAGGAGCAAAAGTGGATTTATGCGGTTCTCTCCCCCCCCCCCGCTCCTATATTCTAATGTTTTTGACTACCTATTGCAAGAACTTGCTGCCCTATGCTTTAGCTGAGAGTTTCTCAACTTGTGGTCCACGACAATGGCATAGATGTCTCCCAGGCAGACATAATGATTCGATTCTTACTGAATGGAAAATTATTAAATTGTTGTAATTTATGTACCAAGTATCCATATGCGTTGAAATAAAAATTGTATCTTCATACTTAGGTTTACTATACCTCATCAAAGAAAATGCGGGAAAAATTGCGATCCTAAATACAGGATATCATTGATTGTAGCTAAAAGATGTAATTTATGGCAGATTTACTCATTACTGCAAAAATGGATGAAGGGTGAGTAAATAAAGGGCGGCTACAGATCGCAGCAAACAAAAATGTATTTGGCGGAAAAAGCATTCAAATGAATAGATGACCATATTTGATTGAGAAAAAAGGGGAGAAGTGGGATCTGAAATACGGTTAAATACAGGACGTCACCAATTGTCATCAGAATTGTGGTTGAAATCACTGAAACATTGAGGAAAAGAAAAAGTTGAGCGTGACAAATACGTGAGAGATACTAGACAACTTTACATCTTACCCCAGGGAGCAACCATTAACAACTCACGAGCAGTAATTCAGTGTCCCTGGGGGTTTATAATAATTACTTCACTTAAGTATTATATTTTACATTGTAATTATCACACTGTGGGTATACATTCACATCATATGGAACACACTTTACAAAAAATCTTAGAACAACTTCCATAGAGTAACATTAGTAGAGTTAACATTAAAAAGTCGTTTCATCAACATTCATGTTTTTGGCAAAGGAGGACGATATTAAATAGCTTCTAGCGGGCGCGGCTTTTATTTCTTAATCTATTTCTGTATTTGTTTGCATTCATTCGGTAGACGAATGCGTGAATTGAATAGAATATATTTTTATAGCATCAATTGATATTGTATAGTTACCAGCATTACATTTGCTATGAATGAATAGCATTTGAAAATATCGATTAAAATTAGATAAAAATCGATAAAATTTTTTTGATTAGCCAGTTAAAAATTTTAATCGATTCCCAGCTCTAAAAATAAGTTGCATGTACTGTCAAGTAGTAGTAAGAGAATAAAAATAAACAAAACAAGTCACTTCCTTACGACGAAAATTAAGCGACCTATTTAATGTCAAATTTTGCTTTTTTTTTTGTCAATGAGGGATCAGCTCAAAAAATATAAATTAGAGGTTAATTTTTTCTCTTTTAATGCCACTCAGTGTTACTCCTACTGGTAAGTGAAATTCTCTAATTATTTTGTTACACGTTTCGTATGCTAAAATTAACAAATGAAATTAATTACGTGCTTGAACATTGAAGGACCGGACACATCCCGCTTCTCATCTCAAGGAGATATCGATTATTATTGCACAGTAATTTTTATCGAATTTTATTCATAAATTTTTTTTTCAAAACAGTAGAATATCAAACATAATCACCTAATGTATAAACATCAGAGAGAGACATGTTTGACCCTGACATCTCATTATTCAGTCAAGTAAAAATTCAATTATTATGCTATTCAATTTCTGAACGATTCCTGAATCCTCCCTCAAAATTTAAAATAATCTTTCAATTTAGGTAATTAAATTTAACTAAATGATAAATTATCTTTATAATATCATATGCAGTGGTTAATATCTCAGTCGATGTTTGTTGTACGGCAATAAAACTTGCTTTGTTTTATATATATATATCTGAAAGTATAAAAAGTTGTGTTTTTTTTTTTTCAAAAACCTGTTTGTTTACCTAAAAATATCATTTACTTCATTTGAAACATTTTTTTTAAATTAAAAGCTTTTATCTATGGCCGGTGCGTAAGCAAAATGCCTGAGATTAATTTATAAATATTTGATTTATATGAAAAAATAGGTTATATTTTTTAAATTTTTACGATGAAATTTCAAGTTTTTGCCTCATTGATGGACTGAACGGTTCGTTTTTTTTAAGTATATAGGTATCGTGCTATTTCAAATGGGCGCAAGATGTTGATGTACTATTGAACAATACATTTTTTCTTAATATTAGAAAATTTGCAAAAACAAAAATTAAAAAGTTACGTATGCATTTGTGTTGGCATAACATAGCATATGCAATCGAAAATACTTGCACGGTACATCAAATAAATCGGTAGTTAAAAAATATATTTAATGATGCTGTAAATTTCTACTTCGACCAGCATTACAGTGTAAAAGTTTGATAAAAGTTTTTATAAAACTTGGGGGAAAAAGACCAATAATCCTATTGGCTTATTGGTTGTAACATTCGCTTAAATGAAAACTTTTATAGTGTAATGCCGGCCTTGAGCGGTGTTCTTAAACCTTTTTACAACTATGGTAAAAGTAGTTGATCGATTATGGCAGGCCGGTGAAATGGAAGAAATAATTTGCGGACCGGCATAAAATAAGTAAATGGGAATAAAATATGTTTAAACAAATGGGAACAATAATATGAGAATCGGCAAAAAAATAATAAATGGGGGAAATGTTTTTTATACGAACAAATAAAGAGAAATAATTTGCAGACCGGCCAAAATTGAAAAAAAAAATGAAAGAAATATTTTAGCAAATAAATGATAGAAATAGTTCAATATCATCATCTTTTGGTGTCCCGTGTAGGAAGAGCTTGGGTAATTTTGCCCATTACTCTAGAATACTGTTTCTCAACCGCCGGGCCGCGGCCTGGTATTTGGCCAGTCATGATATCAGTCATACCGGGCCGCGAGTGATTAGCCGTTTCATTTTTCCTCATTCATTTTCCGTTGGTCGTGTGTTTGACCGGGCCTTCGACTCACAAAAATTAATGAAACCGGGCCGTGGGCTTGAAAAGGTTAAGAACCACTGCTCTAGAAATAGTTCAGTAAATAAATGGCAAAAACCATTTTTTTCTGGGTATTTCCCGGCGGAGACCAGATGTCTTCCCTCGTGCAACTCGGCTTAAAATGTCTATTTCCTTGATGTATTGGGCTGAGAAAAAGCCGTCTCACACTCTAAATGGCAGAAATATTTTAATAAATAAGAGAGAAATAATTTGCGGACTGATGAAAATAAATAAGTAGGAGAAAAATAATTTGTGGTCTGAACGAAAAATAAAAAAACGGGAGAAATAATTTTCCGACCGACAAAAATAATTAATTGGAGAAATAATTTGCTGCTTGAACGAAAAATAAATAAGTCTTAAAAATAATTTGTGGACCGGCAAAAAAGGGAGAAATATTTTAGTAAATAAATGGGAGAAATAATTTGAACTGGTAAAAAGTAAGTAAAGGAAGAACTACAGTTAAATCCCGTTATAACGAATACCGTTATAGCGAAAATTAAGTTTTAACGAACACTTTTCTAATCCCCCAGATAAGGGGCCGTTCAAGTATTACGTCAGAAAATTTTTAGCCATTTTTGACCCCCTCCCACTTTGTCAGCAAAAGTCAGCAAGGCTGTGACCTCTCCCCCTTGTCAGCGAAATTTCGCGCCCTACCTCCTAACGCATATTGGTGGGATCAGAAACGTACCCGAGAGGGGGCACAGGGAGCTCGTGCGCTTTCCCCCAGACGGGAAAAAAAAAATTTTTAATGTAAAAAACATTTTTAATAAAAATTAAAATTTCGAGAAAGAAAATACCTTTTATGTTTGTGTGTTATAATCAATTTCTGTTAATTTCAATGCTATTTGAAGGGTAAGAACTCAAAATTTCTCTTTGAGAAATTCATTGCGACCCACCCTTTAAGCCATATATTCTAAACCCTTGACCCGCGGACCAAATGTGGCCCTGAAGGTTATCTGATGTGGCTTGCCCCCCTCAAACCCAATTTTGTAAAAATGAACTAAGCGGCACATTTACAGATTGCTTAAATGACCCATGGCACATTTTCAGATCACTGAAGTAGGCCCGTGGCACATTCAAAGATCACTTAAGTAACCTGCGACATAGTTCCAGAACACTTAAACGATCCGTGGCACATTTAGAGATCCCTTGATTGACATGTGGCACAGTTTTAGAGCACTTAAGCGGCCACCCCCAGTGCGGTTCTACATCACCCAAGTTACACCGGAACATTCCCAGATTACTCAAGTGATCCGTGACATAAGTACGGATCCACTGGAGTGATTTGTTGTACAGTTCCAGAGCACTTAAGCGGCCTGGACACATTTCCTGAGCACTTGATGGATCCGTGAAACATTTAGAGATCGCTGAAGTGGCTCAGTAAGGGATTTATCATTAGGGAGAATGTTAGTTCGGATGCCCACAAACTAGCGAAAGGTTTTTCTCGTTTTTGGCGCACAAAGTAAGATGCCATTAAGAATATTTCATATTTTCATAAAGGGTGGTTGATGACGTAAGCATCATCCAAACCCTCCCCTATCATCAAATCGGAAACCCCTCTTCCCTATCGATACCGACGTAATACTTGAATGAACCGTAAGTTCACATAGGAATTATGCTAAAATCTGAAATTCCTTTATAACGAAATTTCATTATAACGGAGTACTTTCTCCGGTCTCTTGGAGTTCGTTATAACGGGATTCGACTGTAATTTGAGCACCGACAAAAAAAAAAATAAAAAAAATAATTCACAGTTCTGCTGAGACGGTTTAAACCGAAATAATATCCAATATGAAGACGCAAGGGCGTAGCCAGGGGGGGGGGGGACTTGGGGGTCTGGTCCCCCCCCCCCGAAATGTGAGAAAATGACCGAAAAAAGGGAAAAAGATGGCCAAATCTATTGTTCTGCCACTTTGGTCCCCCCCCCCCGAAATGAAAGTGGTCCCCCCCGAACGAAATTTCTGGCTACGCCCCTGTGAAGACGGTATAGTGTTTAAAATTAATTCTAAAATTGCAATATCTGCTAGACGAACACTGTACTAGAGCATAGTTTTGGAGGCTTTTTGACAATGTTTGATCTAGACAAAATTCCGTTTAAGAATTCCTGAAAAAAAGAAGAGAGAAGTGTTAACATGTTGGGAATTTACGGGGAAAGTGTTCTTCGGCTTGTTTTATCGACTCGCCGCGTTTCCGATATTATTACGAGATAAATAAATAAATATTCATCGCTTTTGTAGTAAAGATGGCGGCTCGCCCTTCTCCCGCTACTTAATTGTATTTTGGGGCTCTCCCGTATTTGTTACAATCATCGATTCGGAAAACATCACGAGTCGTCGTCCGTCGGTGGAAGACGATGTGTTGTTGGTTGGTCTTGACATATATCCTTAGCTTTGAGCTTCTGCTGCTGCTGCTGCTTGGGTTATTGATTGATCTTATCGGTGACGACGAAAACTGAAATGGGGGGCGGGAAGTGGGGGCGGGGGCGACATGCACAAACAGAGGAAATTGTAGAATTTTCTTCTCTCTTTTTTCGCCCACCTTATTTTATTTATTTTTTTATCCTATTTCATTGAATGGTTGCTGCCGTTGGCAACCGACTTCTTTCCTTTATCTCGAGGTATAGTAGTACATAGTACCCCCTTACGGTATTATTCCAATACCCGCTCCCTCCCGATCCCTCTCATGCCGCGCATGAAAAATTGAACCGTTTTTAAATCGTTTCCTATCTTGGAATTTTTCAGTGAATTTCTGTCTGTAAATAGAGAAGAAAAAAAATGGAAAGACAAATTCTATTTCTTTCTGTATAACTTCGATTTTCCCGTCTTGCCGTAAACGTTTTTATTCGAGATACCGGTTTTTTCCGAAATATCTATTTCGCTTCGACTGTTTGTTGTAATTGAAAAGAATTCCGAGTGTTTTTTTTTTTTTTCATGTTTTCTCTATACAGTACTGTATGGATATGTGGAGTTATCGGAATGAAAATATTGTGATAATAATATACGTACGATTCGCCCTTTTTTTTTGTGTACATAAATGATGGGAACATTTGTACTAAAATAAGAGGACAGCCGAACAATATTTTATGCAGGAACGGAGATGATGTTAGGGTGAAAACGGGACGTG
Organism: Pholcus phalangioides; assembly: GCF_987345545.1. Classification (NCBI taxonomy): domain Eukaryota; kingdom Metazoa; phylum Arthropoda; class Arachnida; order Araneae; family Pholcidae; genus Pholcus; species Pholcus phalangioides. The sequence goes on from NW_028301594.1 coordinate 17,383,258, forward strand.
TGGTCAGCTAGTTAAAATTCATGGAGGGGTAGGTGGATCGAAAATATAATCTTGATTGATGAACGGTTCTTAAAGGGTTAACCACCTCCGTGATAAATCGTGTTATATTGATACGGTATTTCTACTAAAGAAGTGTTCTTCAACTTTTCTGCAACTGCGGACCGGTAACGGTCGATAATGGCAGATCCGTGGAATGGAAGAAATAATTTGTGGACCGGCAAAAAAATAAGCAAATGTGAAAAATATTGCTTCTACAAACAAATTAGAAAAATATTTTGCAGATCGGCGAAAAAATTAGGGTCGGTATACATCGAGTCGGAACATTTACCTGCATTAAGATAAGAATAGCAACAGACCAGACCAGACTCAAAATTTCACGATGGTGACTGGCCCTTAAAGCGGGCCATTAGCCAACAAAAAGGCTGGGGCCCCTTGGGGACCCCCGGTGAAGAGAAGGACAAGTGAGTAATGTATGTGTAGTTGTGAAAGTGCATGTATGAGAATAGCAACAGACCTCTGCAACAGAAAATTTATGGAAAATAAGATTTATATAGAGAATTTTATTCAATCATGACATTTCACTCGCAGTTTTGAGTAGAGATGGCAGCACTAACTTCACACAAGCACACATTTAGGTGCAATTCATCCTCTGAAAAGGGGAGGGGGGGGGGGCAAAATCATCATCACACACAAACCATTCCCGGCCTATCTGGCTAGGTTCAAAATAGTAGTCTGTGAAAAAGAGGGAAACAATTTTCATTTCATCTCAAAGTGTCATAAGACCACAGAGTTCCATTGAATTATCTGACCATGATAATGGTGTTCCCTGGGGTAGGATGTAAACTTTATTTTTTTTTTGGGGGGGGGGGAATAAATGCTCCCTCAGGAGAACCCCGTATGGCGAATTACATTTTCCATTCTGGAGGTTAGTATTTCATGAATTATATCAGATCAGGACAAGCTGACAACTGTGTGGAAACGACGCATCAGAAATCCCATGAATGCGAATCGCATAATAAATCTTGTGAAACATCTTGAAACATGCAAAAAATAATTCAGACGTCCAATTAACCGGACTGACGAATCCAATGACTCCGAATACAAGAATTCAATGATCCAGCATCCAATGATCACAACACTCTCGAGTATGGAAAGATCTATCCAGGCAGCCTTTTTCCTCCCTCGGGGATACTCCTCTACATCCCAGTTACAGCATCCAGGTGTGAATGTACCTACCGTATATACTCGTGTATAAGCCGAGTTTTTTTTGTGGAAAAATTCGTTCCTCGGGGGGGGGGGGGTTTGGCTAATACTCGGGTCAGTTTTTGGTGAAAAATATTGACCCGCCGAAATCAGTAGTCATTTTTGTAGCGGGAAAGATATATATTTTGTAGCGGATTAGAGTTCGGGAAACCGGCATTATTGGTATGGGATATGTTCAAATCCCACAGAACCGAGTGGGCTAACGTCGATTGTACAGTCTTTAGATGTGAGCATAACAAGTCTTTCGAAGACTATTTGAGGAATTTGTGGATCGAATGGATGAGTTCCGATGATAAAGAAATTACAAAAAGTGTTGCCTTGAAGAAACCTGACATTGGCCTAGTGTGCCAAAGGGTACATGAGGCGTGGAATTCTGTTTCCGCTGAAATTATCATCTGATCCTTCAAAAAGTGTTGCATCAGCAATGCGATGGACGGAACTGAAGATGATATCCTCTTTCAAAGTGACAATGACGATGAGGATAAAAAGGAAGATTCCGCACCCCCTGTAATGATCTGATGGATTAGGATGAGCTTGGAGACTCAGAAGGAACGGATTAAAAAGTTTGAATCATTTTCTATTGTAAATTTACGCAAGCTATTCATTTTGCATGAAAATATAAGAATTTTTTTTCTCTGAAATGCGCGGATTTTTTGGGGGTCGGCTTATACAGGGGTTTTCAATTCATTGCGGTTTTGGTGGTCCTGAAGTGGGGGGGGGGGGTCAGCTTATATACGCGCGAGTCGACTTATACACGAGTATATACGGTAGTTAAATAGCGTAAATAAGTATGCGTTTAATCTTACTTCCTTTGGTATATATATTTCATTGTTCTGTTATGTGTTAATCCTAATTGCGCGCGATGTTTTCTGATGGATTGTTTCCATAGAATGTATATAATTATGTCGGTTGCTGAATAAATAGAAGATGCTCATTGACACGACCGAACCGCCTAGGAAGTGAAGAGAGGAAGTTGTCTTGTGTGCACAACAGCTCTCTCTGGGCGTGAGCGGTCATCAATCAATCAATCAATCAATCTGAAAGGAGGAGGGGGGGGGGGGGTAATGGCTGAAAGAGAGCGGTAGTAATTTGTCATAATGGTGATACAACCGGGATTGTATTCGGTTTAGAAGTAGTAGTGAAAGATGAACCGCGTGTGGTTATATAGTATAACTTAAAACAATGGCGTAATTCCCCCTAATTCATCCCCTAATTTTTTTGTAACGGGTTGAACTGTGGTGCAATTCCTCGAATAATGGACGACTTCAGATGCTGAGGGGGGGGGGGGGAGGGGGGTTCAAGAGACCCGTACCCCCTTCCCCCTCTCAAGACAATCAGAAATTCAGAAATTGAAATATATTTTGTGAAAAATTTAGCAAATTACTATTTAGACGAAATAAATTTAATTCATATGAAGGTCTTTTAAAAAGTTGAAAAGCCAAAATTTTATATGGCGTTATAATCAATTTTTGTCAATTCCAATGCTATTTTAAAGTTAAGAACACTAAAATTTCTCTTCAAGAAATTCATTGCGACCCCCTCTTTCTAAGTCATATGTGCTGAACCCATGGCCCGCGAGGTCGGCTGCCCCTTTAAAGAACGCTTAAGTGCCCACTGATACATTAACGCATTTAAGCGGCCCGTGGCATATTTTGAGATCACCCAAGTAGGCCCGTGGCATGTTTTCAGATTACCCAAATAGGCCCGTGGCACATTCATAGATCATTTGATTGAATCGCGGGCAACGGCAAATTTACAGATCACTTAAGTGACATTTGGAACAGTTTTAAAGCTCTTAAGCTCTTAAGCAGCACATTCCCAGATTAGTTAAGTGATCCGCGGCATATTTACGGATCACTTCAGGGACGCGCGACACAGTTCTGGAGCACTTGAGCGGCTCGGACACATTTCCAGATCACTTAAAGGATTAGCGGAGCATTTAACGATCACTAAAGTGGTTATGTAGAGGACTTATCAATAGGAAGAATGTTAGTTCAGGTGGCAACAAACTACGGAAAAGTTTATCTCGTTTTTGGCACACCGAGTCAGATTCCATTAAGAATATTTGATATTTTTTATAAAGCATTTCAATAATGACGTAAGCATCATTGAAATCATCCTCCCCTCTTGTCATCAGAAATGAGCAAACCCGAATTCCCCATCGATGCTGAGGTAATATTTCAATGACCCCCCTATGCCCCTTCACGTCTTTAGACCCCTAAAACGAAACAATAACTAAAAACTGGTTAGCACCGGGAAAAAATTATACATCGAAGAGTGATGCTCGTAAGAGATGGGATTTAAAATTGCCACGCCAGAGTTAAATTACGTGTAAAACAATTCAGTTTTCCCACGACAGTCGTTAGCGTTATGGTGGAAGTATCTGTTTTGACAGTCGTGATATGGTCATTGCATATCGGCAGAAATCGGGTCACGTGACCATGGGACGATTCACGTGCCGTTTTGGGTATCTTTCGAGCACAAACACGTGTTACGATTCTAAAATTTGCAAAAAAAAAAAGAAGTTGTTTTTCCCAATGTTGCGCATAAAGTAAAGTCTGATAAATTGTTAGAAATGGACGCATTATCTGCCATTCACGATGTCTTTCTGTTTCGCAAGAACCGTATTATTATGAGAGAGACCGCCATTCTTATATTTTGTTTTTCTTCTTTTTAAGGCGAAATTCGTGTCAACAACTTCTCGGTTTTTTTTTTCCCCCTTGGCTTCCGGGTAAAAGAAAAAGTACCACGAAGAAAACTCTTTCCTAGAATTCGGGTCAGCAGTAGACATACTACATGTGCACGTTGGTGTGCCAATGCATATGCGTGCGTGTGTCTGCTCGGAAACGCACATCAAACATTACTTTTCACCGCCGGAGACATTTTTTGTTTTTACACATTTTGGCTGGAAGAGAGTGAAATTTTTTTCCAATTACGCTCTCCTTACTAAATGGGTCGTTGACATTATCTCTGTGGTGAATGACAAAATATATACACACATACATTCTAACGTTTTATCTTGATATGCACGGTTGGGGACAAGTGCCATAAATATGGATGCGTTTTGTTTTGTTTTTTTCCACGAGATAATTTATGTATGATTTATGTATTTAGATATATATATTTTTTTTTTCACGAATGTATTTGTGAAATCAAATTCAAAAAAATAATAATAATAAATGCTGTAAAATTTTCGCATCGGTTTCCAAAATCTATGAGTATTAAGATTTACAGTCGTGTAAGGTGGTTTTCGAGCCCTTTCGGGTCCGTGAAAAGTTGTTAAAAGGGATTATGTGTGTGGGATGAAAAATATAGAAACAAAACAGAAGTTATACAGGGTGTAAGTGCTAACACGGCATTTATCTCTTCAACCGTCCGTCGTAGGGTATGATTCCAATTTGAATGGAATATATATGATTCCAATAAAAAAAAATGCTCAACAGGCGTTCAAAAATTACCCTGTGCGTTTTGAGAGTACAGTGTGTAACAATATAAAAAAAATCTAAATTTTTATACGGTCACCTTGTGCTCTAACTTCCTATTAGAAAGTATTTGTCCTGTCTCTCCTGATGCCAAAAGAACTCCATGTTTCTAAGTGTAATATTCAGTGATATTCTCGAGCTGTTTTTTTTTTCCTTCCCCAAATTTCCTCTTAAAAAACCTCTGCAACGGACGATTGATGAGATAAAGGCCGTGCTAGCACTTACAGGACACCCTGTATAAAAATAAAAGATTTTTTTTTATTTTTATACAGTTTAAAGAACTTACTGAATTATTTGTAGAAAAAACACTGCAGATTTATGCAAATCAAGCCGCCTATAAAATGGCGGATCAATGCTATTGAAACACAGGCTACCGGCATCGAATGAAGAATGTACAATTGCACATTTATCACTCCAATTTATTGACAGCCTAGTATTGCATAGCATATTGCTTTTTTGCGCCAGCTATTGTTGATTTTTTTATTATTTTTCACTGATCCCATTCGTATTAACCTCAGTTTTTCGCTTTGTAAGTTGTGACGATTTTTTGACGCATCCAGTACATTTAATACGTTATGGAATTATGCGTAATCTAATTTATGTTTTCTTCTTTCTTAGGTGTGTCCTCTCCTCGATATCATAAAGGTTAATGCCAAGTGAACAGTCGTGTACAATATATACGGTGTGGATACTTCGACTGTAACATGTGCAACTCGTAAGTTTTATGCTGTCGCTGACAAGGATGCGTCTGCGGATTAATGATTCGAACGATCATCGAGAGTAGAACTGATTGTAACATGTCAACGGCAGCACGCAGCCAAGTTGCTGTCTCCAAAGCTATGGACATGAGCATGGTGTGATGCAAGGGAACACCCCCTGGTATACACCACCACCACAAAGTGCCTTAAATAGCGAGAACGCTAATTCGAATTATTTTTACAGTAATTACAATCAGAATTGGAGCAGAACTGCGTCCGGCGGATATGATTCTCAATATTACAACAGCAGCAGCAGCAACACTTCGGGAAACGCAGGCGGCCACGGCAACGCTAACCAACACTATCCTATGAACAACAACAGCATGCGCACCTGCGCGGAGAACTACGCCACGCCGCCGCCGCCGTCCGGCGGCTACCAGAACTCGTATGACTGCCAACAGTCGTCATCGTACTACCGCCACGGCTCCGTGGACTACGGTGGCCAGTACCCTTACGGTGGCGCGAGGAACCGCCACGAAAGGATTCCGATACCCCAACACTCTCCTGCTCCCCATCCTCCGAACCGATCCGGTTCGAATCCGGTCCCGGAACCCGGTGGAAATCACGCCAATAGTTTTGACAATAGGCTCCGGAACCAGAAGTCGAACTACGGTCCCTCCTCTTCGGCTTCGCTCCTCCCCAAGACCAACGACGCAGAAGACGAAAATTTTAGTTCGGTTTTCACCCAGAGCTTGACATCGCTATATTCCCAGGACGTTGAAGGCAATTTTGTCGACGATAAGACGACGTGCGATGTCGTCGAGGTGGGGTCTGTAACAAACTGTCCACCGAGACTAAAGACGGAGGATGTCTCGAGCTGCTCCATGGGGTCCAGCGAGTACAGTTTTAATTCCACTTTTGAGAATGCGACGACGAACCCGAGTGCGACCGTTACGGCTTTCGACAACGTGAAAATTAAAACCGAACCTTACGACCCACAGGACTCGCCTTCGTCGTACAATTCCTTCACTTCTGCCGTGAATGGCACTCCCCCTCAACAAAGAAGGCGAGGTACTCTGGCGGAAGCGTACAGCAGGAAGAGGAAGCATTCGATGCCATCCAGCGCTTACGGTTCTTCACCATCTGTGCGCGAGGATCCCGAAAGTTCACCGAGGAGCAGCAAGTTGTTCCAGTCGGAGTCTCAGTGGATTCCGAACTCCCTTCCGGACTGTCAAGAGAATCAAGGCAACGGTTACAGGGATGACGCTTACCCGAACAACTACAACAACGCGACGAATGGTAAGACCCGCGGCGTGAGGAGACAAGCTGGAAAGACCAGGGGTTGCCGACGCAAACTCAATGCCAACGAGAGGAAGCTTCCGTGCACTATAAAGAAGTTTACTCAGAAAAAAGTCTCTCCCTTGACAGTATACACCAAACTCAGCGATAACGTCATCGTGGACGTGACTTGCAGGAGGTACAAGAGGAGGTCCAGGGCAGCGGAAGAAGCTGCGAATGAGCTTTCGGAGGAATGTGGTCGGGCAACACCACAGGACTCTGCATTTACGTGGCAGACTATATACAGGGAGGTGGGGGAAATACTTCATACTGTCATTGACAGGGTGTCAAAAAACGTGAATTCGTCGCGCTTTGTTCAAAGAGATTTGGCTAGATTGCCACCGGCTTCTGGGAGCGAGTTGCTTTACAAGTTCTGCCGGGATTATCATCTAGATTATAGGGATTTCAAGAATTTTTACGATATAATAGAAACCGACGTCACCAAGTGCAGAGACTATATCTACGAGAGGAGAAAGACAAGAAAGGACAAGAGGACGGAGTCGGACAACACGCAACAAACACCTGTCAAAATGAAGAGGCGGAGGTCCGTAGCCTCGTTGGAAGATTTCGTGTGCAGACGGAGCGAGAGAGTCATAGAAAAGGAGCCGAAAGATTCGAAAGTCGACAAAAATGTTGACGAAACGCTCCCACCGTCAATCGACCGATCAGCTACAGACACCTCGAACAGGCAGACTCGGGGATCACTCAAGGGCAAGTCACCAAGAACGCCATCCACCCCAGAATCGTCGAGAATCCTTCGAAATCTGCCCAGTCGCCAGCCTACGAAACCACCCAAAAAGTCGAAAAAACCCCGTAGGAACGCCTCGAAAAATAGGTATCCCAAGAGGAACCTGAGAGGTAGCAGCAACAAGACCGCGTCCAGCAGCGGTAAGAAACCTAAGATCTTGATCGACTTGTCCAAAGAGAATGGCCAGGCCGAAGTTCTCGAGGTCGACTCGGACAGCAGCATTGATAACTCCACGGTAGAGTTGGACGTCAAAGAAGCTGACGACGAATCAGGAACGGGAGACATTAAAACTGAAGATGCTAGGAAGAAGCCATCGCCATCCACCGAGAGTCCAACCAAAATCAGTATCTTGAATTCTAACATCTTCTTTGATACAAAGAAGGAATTGAAAGTCTCTCTCGTCCCGCTGAAAGACACCGACTGCTTAAAAAAGTACGACCTGGATGAAGTGAGGTTCAGAGCACCGTCTCCCGCGAGTAGCACCAACACCAGCGACACGGAAGTCAAAGTCAAAGAGGAAATCGAAGCCAAAGATGAAGATAGCATGGGTCTTATGCAGCCGCCACAGCTAGTCAGGATGACCGACAGTGACTCCATGTTCGCTGATGACAGCCAGGAAAAAAGCGCAGAGTGAGTATAATTTCAGCTTTTTCATAGGTTAGATTCAATATACCGTGGGTGGACCACTTCCACGTATTTAGAGGACGATTCGTCTTGATTTTGGGCCCGGTTCGTGACGGCCATCAAGATTCCATCTTGATGCAAACAGGTGAATTAATAGTTATTCAAAAAAACCCACACTAAAATTTATCATCCTGAACTGATACAGATCACATCCGGTCCCAGCAATACAATGTGTTGATGAACTTGATGCAATTTTTAAAAAAATATTAAATGCAGAGATGTGTTATTAATTGGCGATATTATAAACATAAGACATTCTTAACAGAGATTTGACTGGTATTTCAGATTATCTACAACATTATAATTTTGTTTTTACAAGTGAAGGTCCAGGATTGTTTTTGATGAAATGATCTTTAAACTTGAAACCACAGTTAAAACAATCACACAGTATACCCTCAAATTAACCCAACTAAAAAGCAACATAAACCATGGATTACCCCAGAATTAAAGAAGATAACCCCTAGAAGATAAAACAAAAACTTTTTTTTAAATCTAAAAAATTCCCATTTGACATCTTAATTCAAAATGCTTACAAAAACGTTACAAATTATCTCAAGAATCAAATTAACGCAATGGAAAAAATATATTATTCAACTCAATTTTCAAACTGCTTTACTCCATCCGAACGTTGGAAATTGATAAACACAATACTTGAATCTGATAAAAAAAATCATACTCTAAAACTCTGGTATGTTCCCATGTGTGTGTTATACTTTGAAAATGCATTTATATTTTTTCCTCTTCTCAACTTTGAAATGTATATAGCCACTCAAAAGAAGCTGCTGGTGGATCTTTCGGTCCTAGTTCCGAACCCAGAAATGATTGCTCGGAAAATGATCCCCCGACTCTACACAGAAGTTCTGAATCTTCTCCGGACACCGAGCAGCAATCTTCGAGGGAATACGCGAACCCTGATCTTGAAGAAAAAGACATCGCGGAGGACAAAGAGGTGATTGGTAAAGAAGAGGATCGTCCATCGCAGGGTGAGTTCAATTTTTTTTTATTTCATCGAATTTCCACATTTCTGTCTGCAAAGAAGCACCCCTCCCCACTAAAGATACAAATTCGATACGAGATCCTGCAGTTACGAGCGCAATTTTTATGCTTTGCCTTTTTTTTATATAATACAGGAGTCGTTGACGCCGCCGACCAACTCGACAAAGAAAAGAGCGACAACATTTCGGTGCCGTCACCGATTTCTAAGGACGACGATACCATTCCGATGACAGAGATGCCCGCAATCAACCTGGTGAAGAGTCCGCATCATGCCAGACCCGTTAATGATGACGAACGAGAGCGAGATCTTGCGAGGGAGAACGAGAACGTCGACGACGACCCCTGTCAGCAACAGGGCGGCGTAGACCAAGACTCGGATAAAGCGCAGCAGATACCGGCCGAAAACAGTAATGACGACGCGTCTGCGAAAGATTCCCCGGAGGATGATGTATCCACTTGCAACATCCTGAGGAAGACCCTTCTGGAGGCGGTAAAATCTGCCGACGCGTCTGCAGCGGGAGGACAAAGTAAAAACAAGTCCACATCATCGTCGGCTACCTCTGGTTCGAAGAACAGCCCCAAGACGGAGGAACAAGATGAATCCATACTTAGGACACTGCTCTTGGAATCAGAGGTTGTGACGGGCAATTCCTTCCAAGCCAAAGACACCATCGAATACACTGAGCCAACGACTTACCCAGTCGCTTCGAAAGCGATAAATCTATCGGGTAGGGATAATCTGGTTCCGCAACCACCCCCTTTTGCCATGGACATGTCAAAGGTCAAGGACCTGCCCTATCCTCCTCCTTTCTTCGGTGAGCCTCAATTCGACATCAACGAATCGGCGAAGACATCATCGAAGTTCCAGTCTTACGACGCCTACATTCGAAGCTTGTCACCGGAGACCTACGAGGCAGCTCAGAAACAATTCAAGGACAACAACAACAGCAACCCCGCGCACTCTGTGCATCAGGTACAAAAATGCGAGATGAAAGAGCCCTGCCTAATCGATCCAAAGGCCATCAAAGACAAGATGGAAAAATTGAATTCTGAGATATCTTACCTTCAGGTCATGGCTGACCAAAAGGAAAAGGAGAAGGTTGCCATTCTGTGCTTTAAGCGCTACAAGGAGGCCGTTTACAACCGTACCTGCAAAGAGTACGCGATGTGCGTGCAGGACCGTGTACGCGACTGGATATACTCGAAGCGGGAGAACTCTGCGACGGATAACCACGGAAGCAGTGGTGCGATGTCACCAGCAAACACGTCCAGTTCAACCATCAAGAACGAAGCTAGCCGCATAATGGACCAACCGAAAACAGTTTCTGATCGCTTGAGCGAAGAAGCCTGTCCAAAACAGCCGGGCCCCGAACGACACTCATCTCCAAGTCACAGGTCTCATCAACTTGTCGTTCCGCAGCCATTGGCGAAGCAGCGAAGCGCCACCGCAGGCAATAGCAGCAACAGTCTGACACCGTTGGAAAAAGTCTCGGCCGTCGAAACTATGGTCGCGAAAGCCAACGATAACTATGGACTGGATATGTCAAATTTGAGGGACCGACTGAAGTCTAGTCCCGATTCGGCAGCCTCCGGAATTTTACAGAAAGTCCTGTCGTCTTCTCGGAATCCCACAAAAAATCCCAACGATCCACTAGTCACTTCACCCTGGTCTTCGGACATCAACAAACGGCCGAGCTTGACGGCCTTGCCAACGGCACCCCCAGCATCATCATCAAAGACTTATCCCGATCACCACAACAACAACAACATTCCCATCGACATGATCATCAACGGCCAATCCCAAAAGCCTTTGAGTCACAATGGTGGCGGCTGCAGCAGCAGCGAAAACCGCAGTCCTAAAATCCCTGATAGCTACCGCAATGTCGATCACTCGTCGAGATCGCCGCAGGTCAGCGTTGTCGCGTGTCCAGAACGGACTCCGATGCCGGATCCCGTGAATCTCAAGACGACTCCTCGGAGTAACCCTTACAGATCTTGGAGCATACAGACCGGCGGCCGGATCACGGAAGACAGGTCTTCTTCATACCCAAAGCCGCAACCATCAAATCCCGCTGCTGCATCCGCCAACGTTCCAGTCATCGACATGGAAGTCCCGGTACAGCGTCAGCTTAACCCGCACAAGAGCGTTGTCGTGCCACGACAGCCCTACAATATATCATCGCCAACCATCAAGACATCTCCTTACGATTCCGGAACGCATCGTTCACCAAACATCGCCGAGAGATCGGCCGGAACGGTAGCGGCTACCCCGGACCGTAGCAAGAACCTGGAGGAGGTAATTATTAGAATGACTTTTTTTTAATTATTTTTAATCATCCCATTTTTTTCAGCCTTGGCCAGGAACATGACGAGTCGCACTGGAACGTGAAATGACGAGTTATCTTGATAATCTCTGAAATCTGATAATCGTTACAATTTTTTTTTTTTGGCCTAATCACTTTAGCATCAGGGACGTAATATTGCGTCCAAACGCCAGTGGAATATATTCAAACATGTTCCCTGTTTTCTTTCCTCTATCTTCATCTTTGTAACCCTGTATTTTTTCCTCTTCGTTTTTTCTATACCATGATAGTCATTTTTTTTCCACATATGATGTGCATCTTTCTACTATATACATGTTAGAGTGAAAAAGAACAGAGAGGTAGGGTGAAAAGGTGAAAAGAGAAATCTACTTTGTGCACCTACTCTCTCATTTTCTTATTTTTTTTATATACTGTTCTTTCATTTTCTTCTTTTTTATTTCTTCCTTTTCTCTCCTACTCTTTTTTTCCTTCTTTTAATTTTTCTAACGCTGGGTTAGGTTAGGACAAGGTTACCATATTTATCGCCAATTCGCCAATCAAAATAAAAAAAAATTGCTTCTTTATTTTTTTTAATCTCCAGCTTCTCTTTGTTGTAGAAACTAGTTGTTCCCCCCCCCTTCTTTGTCTGGTCTGTACTTGATCAACACCAGCTATAGCAGATGTGTTGCTGGATTCCGCTACTATAGCTGGTTTTGACCTGATCATTTGTTGTTTTAATTTGTCCACGCTGATTTTAGAGTTGCGGGATTTTGCCTAGTTCATTTTTGGCCTCTATTGGCGTTCAAAATATTAATATTTACTCCCTTTTTGTGACCTATAACAATTCGGAAGGTTTTTTGCAGCTGGCTGATGCGGAGATGAATTTAGGAAATAAAGAATAATCAATTGCCCTTGTGCAATCGAACCCATGTCCTCTCACTTGCTGGGTGAGCACATTAGACTACAGCGGCGATGAATCTCAATCTTTCCGTAGATCTCGTGTGCACTAAACGGGACCGTACATGGACGGTCGGACCTAACTCAGGCCAAAACTCACAATTGCTGACACTGCCACCAGATGGCGACTTATCCAAGAATGATGCCACTCTCCGCTATCCATAGGAAGGTTTTTAACAACCGGCTGATGCGAAGATGAATTTAAGAAAGAGATAAATTTCAACTGTCCTTGCAGGGAATCGAACCTACGTCCTCTCACTTGCCGGGTGAGCACCCTAGACCACTACATCCTCCTCAGATAAGTCGCCATCTGGTGACTGTGTCAGCAATTATGAGCTTCGACCTGAATTAGGTGCGACCGTCCATGTACGGCCCCGTTCAGTGCACACGAGCTCTAAGTAAAGATTGCGATTCGTTTCCTTTGTAATCGAGGGTGCTCATCCAGCAAGTGAGATGATGGCATGCGTTCGATTTCTCGCAAGGGCAGTTAAATTTTCTTTTTCTCTCCCGAATTCATCTTCGCATCGGCCAGCTGTTAAAAACCTTTGTATGGATAGTGGAGAGGGACATTACATCCTTGGATATAATATATAGCAGAAAAATATTAACTCTACCGGATTTTTTTAAATATATTTTTCCATATTTAAATGAGTAGAATCAGGGGTAATTTTTTTTTCAAAACTTTTCGAAGACGTCACCTTGGGACCCTTTCCTTGTAAGTCGAACACTTTTTCGGTCACTTATTCAGAGATGCGCATTACAAACTGGGCTCGTACCAAAAAAAGTTTGATTCAACCTCGACACCAGTTTCAGATAAGAATGCAGCCAAAACTCGATGAATCTTTCATTCCAAAGGATAAATCGATCCACATGAAGCATTGAGAGCAAAATTTATACAATAAATACATTTCATTCAAATAAAAGGCCGGGACGATGGCTGCTGCGTATTATACACACACCCAACGGGGCCTCTCAATATTCAAAATGCCGATGCGGAAATGAAAATCCCCCCCCCCCCACGTTTCTTAAAAATGTTAATATATCACGTTGCCTTCTCGGAATCCCCCTAAAGGGTTGAAATGAAATCCCAGGTACCTAGTATATATACTGCATATATTTCTCCTCGCGATCGTTTATTCGTATTTCAACTTTTCTTCCGGATTCAATTATTTTTCCGGTGGAATGGTGGGGGTGGACGGACTCTGTTCTAGGAAAATGTCGACGGCAAACAAACGAGAATTTGCCGTAATTAGGCGATCGTTTTCTGAGGAAGGGAGCGATTAAATGAGAGAGAAAGGGGCTGCAGTAAATAGGCCTCGTGGAAAATTTCGCTTTCGCCCCCCCCTCGTCCTCCCACCTTTTCTACCCATTTAAAACGTATGCGACGTAATCTTCGATTTCGTAGAAACGAAGATCCGAAGCGAATCTTTTATTTCCTGAGGCTCTTCCTAGAAATTTCCCGGAAAGACACTGAATAGATTTCTTTCTCTTTCTCTCGCGTTGTATTATCATCATTGTTATTATTATTATTTCAACTGACATTTCCGATGCTCCGTCTCGATTTTCTTCAGAAAATCAAAGATTAACGAAATTGATGAGAGAGAGAGAGAGAGATGTGTGTTTTTGTACTTGAATTATCAAGTCTGTACAAAAAGAATTGGACCTGTGGAAAATATATTTTTAATGAATGAAATCTAATTACTAGATGTCAGACTTCGCGGCTTCGGACTATTTATTTTTTCACATTTTGGTGCAATCACGGAGCTCATCAAATTCAGTGGGAGAATTCATTTTCCGGAATGATATTTAGATACCTTGTCACGTATTTATTTTGTAGAGCGCGGTTGAATATTGAAGCTCTGATTTGCCCAAAAAAGAGCACTGTTGAATCTAAACTATTTTCATTAATTCAGAGCATGATTAATTCTTGGCTGCTTTTATTATTGCCAAAACCAAAAAGAATATTGACTATTTCCATTTGTTAACGGCACTGTAGAATCTTGGGTGCTTTCGTTTGTACAAAGCATGATTAATTCTTTACTGCTGTCATTTTTCCACAGCACTGTGGAATCTTAAGACTTTGATTTATCAAAATAGCGTATTGAATTTTAAAGCGTTGATTTGTCCAAAACAGTATATTTAATCTTGACTGCTTCTATTGGTTCACAGCACTGTGTAACCTTGAAGCTTTGATGTCCAAAAAAAAAAAACTTGAATCTTGGCTACTTTGATTTGTGCAGAGCATGATTGATTCTTGACTGCCGTTATTTGTTCAGAGCACGGTGGAATCTTGATTTTCTTTGTCCATAGCATTGTGAAATGTTAAGGCTTTGATTTGTCCGAAAGAGCACTGTTCAATCTTGACTGCTTTCATTGGTCCAGAGTGTACGTACGTTATAGTGTACAATAGTAGTAGATAGCGCGACACTCGAGACTATCAGAAATTCGGTCTAGAAACTTTTTGTACAAACGATGTAAAATTAGTACAACGATAAAATTGAAAAGGGTCATTCTGACTGAATATTTTTTTTAAAAACTGGCGATAATTGTAATTGTTATTATGAAAGTTGGTTAATAGGAAATTATTTATGTAGTTTTTGCTTTTACTGATGAAGGACCGCCGATCTCACGCTTACACACCTGGCTTGTCGACGATCTCGTCCAACAGTGCCATGCCATACGGTGGTCACATCATACCGAACACCAGCCCGTTGACACCGGCTTCCGTGCCGCTCATCAACAGGGGGTCACCGCCATCAACGGCGTCGAGTACACCATTATGCATGGGATGCGGTCTCTCCGATGCCAAATTTCTCTGCTCTGGATGCAGGAAACATTGGTACTGTAGTGCACAATGCCAGGTAAGATTCCCCCCCCCCCCCGCAAGTAATGCAGCATTTCAAATCAATTATTTCAATTCTAAATAACCGAATAAAAACCGAACAAGACCATGGCCTTTTTTTAAACAGCAAATAGGGTTACCAGGTTTCATGGTCAAATAATGGTGTATGGGACTTGAAATCCAGCCATTGTCAGCTGGTGCTGCAATAATGAGTTAAAGGAGGGTTGGTGCACGTAAATTTTCCAAAAAACACATTTTCGAATTTTTAAATTTTCAAATGCTGTAAACTTTCTTGCGTCTAAATGTGTTCGTTTTTGTTCTAACTGTACTAGAAATATTTTTAAAATACTTTAACAAATTACTGGCGGGCATTATATATGCTGATGTTTTCCACTAAAATACTCTTTTTCTCAAAACCAAGTTTTTGTTAGATAAGGAACATTTTTTCGAAGACCACAAAAACACCACATTCAAATATCTTGAAACTTTGTGTGTCTCACACTATGGTGTTACATATTTTAACGCGAGAATTTTCCACTAAAATTGTTAGTTGAGTTAAAAGTCGAGATTAAAGTAACCAACGATTAAAATCCCAAATGCTCGAGTTAAATTGTTTAAAAATATCCATGGTATTTGAGAGGAAAAATTGCCTAAAATGAACAGGAAAAGTTTTAAATGTTCCTTAAAGAAAAGAGATTTTTCTCATAGAAAAGCATGGGAAGCCAAGATCGTGCATCAACCCCCCCCCCCCTTAAGTTACTCCTGTCTCATAAAACGCGCACTTTTGGACGCGTTTTATGGGACAGCAGTATCTGATTTGAAGACAGAGACATACCGATTCAAATCGGGAATATCTTTGCAACCGTTGACACATCAAAAGTATTCTTCTTGTTCCAAAAAGTATCTAAATGATATACGGTTTCTTAATTGTCGTAACTTTTTTGAAAACGCCGTATTCTTAAAAAAATTAGCTTTTTACAGTCCCGCTGTTTCAAGTGGAACCTGCTTCGAAAAATGATTTGCGAAAAAAGTTCCATATTTTTAAATGCAATATTATTATCCAGTTAAGGTGTTTTACAACGTAATTTTAACAATCTTTTCATTTACTTTTTTGGGAGAAAAATGGGGACTTTCACGAAAAAGTTTTGTTGGTGAAAAACACCAAAACGTAGTAATTTTTCATTAATAAATATTGCATGGGAGAATAAAGGGAATTGCTTGCAAACGATCTTTCAGAGCAGATTCTACATTTCACTAATGTAGTGGAAGTTTAGCGCTCGGAGACTATGCAAAAACTTCTCTCTTTTATTGTTTTTATATATCTTTTAATGACTTCTCAAAAATTTATGACATTTTAAGAAACAGCATGCCATTTGAAAACTTTTTTTGCGAGTGTAAATATACTTTAATGCCAACGGTTACAGCGGTAGTCCTATGGAAAAGCAATTTGAATCACCCTGTATAACATGCCGCATATGATGTTCCGACGTTGTCATGTTCAAACATGTGTCAGCTTGCTGCATAACACTATAGCTCCGTCTTTTCCTCAGAAACCACTTATCCGAATACAAGGAAATTTTTAGGATATATTGATTAGACAGTAGCGGAGAAATTTAAGAAATTTAAAAAAAAAGTTCAATTTTCGAACTTACGAAAATTGAACTATTTATCAAGTTTCAATGGAATACGTCCTCCAGAACGAGCGCTACATAGGTCTCACATGAATAGTTTCAGTATACTGACACTGTTCAGACCAATGCAGCACCCGTCAGTATACTGATACTACTCCGACCTATCTAGCGCCCGTTCTGGAGAACGCCATCCATTAAAGCTTGGTATATAAGCTATACATGGTCCATGGGGAAAAGGAAAATTCGATAAAAAAAAGCGACGCTTTCTCACCTGGTGGTCGAAAAGTGAACTTTTTTTTACAAATCTCTCTCCCATGGTCTCATAATGATATCATGAAAGTTCGGCTGTATTCGGATATTCGGTTTTTGAGAAAAGTTACTGAGCGTACGGGAACGTCAATTATAATCACCCTGTACATAAATGTTCAATAGCAAAACTCATTCGTCCGTTAGATAACATCTTTTCCAAGCCATGCCAATAAAAAACGACGTTACACGTATTAAGACGACCTAATTTAAACTGAAGAGCCAAAAAAACTGGTATAGGCATGCGTATGCAAATAAAGAGATATGGAACCAATCAGAGTACGGCGCTGCGGTCGGCAACGCCTATATAACACAACAAGTGTCTGGCATAGTTGGTAGATCGGTTACTGCTGCTACAATGGCAGGTTATCGAGATTTAAGTGAGTTTGAACGTGGTGTTATAGTCGGCGCACGAGAGATGGGACATAGCATCTCCGAGGTAGCGATGAAATTTGGATTTTCACGTACGACCATTTCACGAGTGTACCGTGAATATCGGGAATCCGGTAAAAAATTAAATCTACGACATCGCTGCGGCCGGAAAAAGATCATGCAAGAACGGGACGACTGACGAGAATCATTAAACGTGACAGACGTGCAACCCTTCCGCAAATTGCTGCAGATTTCAATGCTGGTCCATCAACAAGTGTCAGCGTGCGAACCATTCAACGAAACATCATCGATATGGGCTTTCGGAGCCGAAGACCCACTCGTGTACCCCTGATGACTGCACGACACAAAGCTTTACGCCTCGCCTGGGCCCGACAACACCGACGTTGGACTGTTGAGGACTGGAAGCACGTTGCTTAGTCTGACGAGTCTCGGTTCCAATTGTTTCGAGCTGATGGACGTGTACGGATATGGAGACAACCTCATGAATCCATGGACCGTACATGTCAACAGGGGACTGTTCAAGCTGGTGGAGGCTCTGTGATGGTATGGGGCGTGTGCAGTTGGCTTGATATCGGACCCCTGCTGACAGGTACGTAAGCATCCTGTCTGATCACCTGCACCCATTCATGTCCATTGTGCATTCCGACGGACTTGGACAATTTCAGCAGGACAATGCGACACCCCACACCCACTCCAGAATTGCTACGAAGTGGCTCCAGGAACACTCTTCTGACTTTAGACACTTCCGCTGGCCACCAAAATCCCCAGACATGAATATTATTGAACATATCTGGGATGCCTGGCAACGTGCTGTTCAGAAGAGATCTCCATCCCCTCTTACTCCTACGGATTTATGGACAGCCCTGCAGGATTCATGGTGTCAATTACCTCCAGCACTACTTCAGACATTAGTCGAGTCCATGCCACGTCGTGTTGCGGCATTTCTACGGGCTCGCGGGGGCCCTACACGATATTAGGCAGGTGTACCAGTTTTTTTGGCTCTTCAGTGTATATGAACGTCTGGTATAACCAAAAACAATTCATAAAATTATTATTACTTCCGTCCGATGAAATTCAGTTTTTCTTTTGTCTAAAATTTTCAGTCACTGAGATGGCCAGAACATTCACGAGTCTGCTCCAGTAGAATCTTCTCACAGTCTCCCAGCACGTACTCCTAGTCCGTTGATTTATTTCCGAAGGTGGTGCCATCTGTCGTCGGGAGGAGAAAACAGAAAAGATTCAAAGGAGGGGGAAAAGTATTATTTAAAAAAATTCGTCCTTCACATTTGGGAAATTTTCACCATAAGAAAAGTACGATGTTGATGTGGAAAAAATTTAATTGCACGCAGACACAGAAAGTTATATACCACATATATATATGTGTGGAAAAATAAGTGTGTGACACATGTGAAAGTATATTAAAAAATATATATATTAATTATATACAAAAAAATCCTTTGTTGTTCGGAATTATCGTTTGCTAGTCGTAGTAGAGATTTTGTCTTTATACGTATAAATATAACTATTATCGTGACTTCATCATTAATATATACATATTATAAAAATTAATGTTATTATTGACTATCATTGCCATTTATGTGTTAATTGTTGATGTTGGTGATGATCACGTGATGTGTTGAATGTTCATTCTGCCAGAAGTTGTAGAAATTTTTCCTTTTGTTGTCCTTTTTTTATTGGTTTGTAGTAATTGATGCTGTTGTTAATGTGTTAAATTTGTTTTCCTCTTCGGTTTGGAGAAGTTAGAGATACATACCTAAATAATTAATTAATTAATCCAGATTTTTTTTTTTCTTTTTTAATCAAAATTATTGATTATCTTTGTCAAAGGCATTTTGTGGCTAAATTTAGTTTTGTTCCTGTATTACATCTGATGTGAGATTGTTTTTCTTAGCAGCCATATTGTTTTTTTTCCTTTTTCAATTTATTAATTAATTTCTTGTCTTGTTGCCAAGTGTTGCTAACGGTAATTTTTTTCTTTTTCTTTTGTGCATTGATTTAATGTATTTAAAAGAAGAATAAACGAATTGATGAAATTTTTTACCCGTTTTGGTTATTTGATTCTCAATTTTACGATTTTATTTTCAGCTTCATCGATTTCGATTCAGCTTATGATGGTCATTCGTTTTTTTTTTTAAACTTTAGTTAATGTTACTTTTTGGTAATTTGGATGTTTCTAATTTTAGTGAGTACTATTCCTTTTTTAGAAATTCCAGTATTATACTTTTTTTTTTAAATTTTAGTAAGTTTTTTAGTATTTTCTTGACTAAATTTTTTTCTGATTTTAGTAATTTAGGTTACTGTATTCAGTACATAATTATTTTTGATTATTACTGACTTAAATAGAAGCATTAAGACAACCAGAATATTTTTTATGGTCAATTCATTATATAGTATTAATTATGGTTTTTTTTTTCTTTCGTGATACAGTCGAATCCCGTTATAACTAACTCCAATACACCGGAGAAATCAGTTCGTTATAACGAAATTTCGTTATAAAGGAATTCCAGGCTTTTTTATTGTTCCTATGTAAACTTATCTGGGGGATTAGTGTTGTTTAAAACGAGATTTTCACTATAACGGTATTCGTTAAAACGGGATTCGACTGTGTATGCTTTTATATTGGATTTCTGTGTATATTTGCCATCCCCACACATATTTTATTATGGGCGTCTTTTTTTTTCAGCCACCTCGCTCGGCAATTTGCCTGTTGTGGGATTTGTATTTTTTTTGGTATAATAATTACATCTTTTTTTTTTTTGATGATTTAATTACCTTTTTGATTTCAGTACCTTTTTGTAAATTAGATAATTATTAAATTGATTTATCGTTAACCTTCATTCGTGTATCGGGGTGCCGCAGATGAGACTGCAATGGGTTCCAGTAGTTACTTTTTGAGAACATTAACCAAATTTATAGAGTAATTAAGTTATCAATGTTTTGATAACTTTTTTATTTCGGGAATTCCTTTAATTTTGTCTACTTAAATGAATATTCACCATAAAAACAATATTTTCATTAACAAATTAAAATGATGACAATTATTTAATTTCACTATCATTGCGTGTTTTTTAGAAATTTATTCCCGTCTTTTGAAATTTTAGTGAGGTAGTAGATGCCACCTTTTTTGATATGAGCACTAAATTTAAAAACTACTGATCATTCTTCATTTTCTATCTATTGACCCACCCCCCAACATACAGGGACGACTATTTATGCCGCTGTGGTGGTTGTAGTGACGGACTCGCATCGCGAGGACTCAGGTTCGAACCCCACCGTCGCCACAGTGGTGGTCGGCTGAAGTTGGTTTTCCGTGGTTCTCCTACAAGAGGTGCGAATGCAAGCCGAGATCTCCCCTTTTAAAAATGTCTCGCCACAGAGAGCAACAAGCCTACGACGGGACACTTATTCAATCATTTACACTTCACTCATAGTAATAGACATTAATGGCAGATGACAGCACTGCACACAGCTAGCGTTACACATTGACAAGCTTCGCGTTAGGTTAGCAACACGTGCACGCACATTCTAACATGCACCGATTCGTTAGAAATTCCGCAAAGGAATGTGGACTAGGTGCATGTGTGGTTTGGTACTACAGTCGACACTCGTTATAGCGACCATTCCGTTGCAACGACTAGTAGGATATGTCCCTAATATTTTCATGCAACTAATAACCCAAATGTTTTTCCGTTCGATATAACGACCTTCCAATGTGACGTGTATTTCCGATGGGACGATGAGGTCGTTATAACGAGCGTAAACTATAGTAGGGACGACATGCTTCTGCCCTGTGTTGTATTCAAATTCTCTCGACGCTCTTCGTTGGTAACCCCTTGAAACGAAAACTTGAAACAAGTAGAATGAATGCAGGGCGTCCTCCTCTTAACCAGATCATTCTGAGCCGATCTGTTTCAATGAAGAGATTTCAGCAGGTGGTCAAGGAAGACCTGGGCCTTGCTGGGAGCTGTGCGTGCATGTGCTGTGATCCCAACGCGAAGTTTGTTTCCGTATAATTCTTGTTATGTGTATAGTGCTGCCATCTGCCGTCAGTTTTTCTAACTATTCTGGAAGTGTATTGAATATTTTATCGTTGTAAGCGTGTTGTTCTCTGTGGCGAGACTTTTTAAAGGAGGAGATTCGCGCCACGAAGATGGGAACCACAGAAAACCAAACTTCAGCCGACCGCCACTGAGGTGACAGAGGGGTTCGAACCCGAGTCCGTCACTATGACCACTCGACCACCACAGCGGTAATAGAAAGCGCTGCACGAAAAATAAGTCACAAAAACTTTCTTCAATCTCTTCTGTGTCCAAAAAAACATTCGTAAAGTTTCAGGCGGTGATTTGCTTCATCTGCCAAACACCACCATCACAAGGAAAACCTTATGTCGACACCAGTAACATTAAAATTCAGAAATGAGCTGCTAATTGTACGCCGTTCATTATTTTATAGCGCTGATTTGCATATTTCCTGTAGATGATTTGCTTCCGATCAGTGCTCTCTATCGACAGAAATTCGAACTAATTTTTTTTCTGTGACATAAAAAGGACCTTTGAGAGAATAACTTTTTTTCGCAAAACCGCATTCCACAATATGCCAATTCCTTTCATTTTTTATGAATTTTTTTTATCTATTCACGAATTTATGGGACACCCTGTATACAGTATTACTTACATAGGCAAAAGGGTAACTGAGATAGCGTTCATTAAAGCTACTGGAATCGGCTGTGTTATGATGAAGGGGGTTTGATGGGTTTACATCACTACGCATTGCAACCCCGTATCACTAATTATGATGTTCAAGGGTGCATTCTGTTTGTTGCCAAAGCCCTGTAAGTAAGGGTTTAATCGATGTTTTCACTGAATCTCCAGGAAAATGTGTTCGCCAATTTTTGTCTGATATCGGCATGGCATTTACGACCAGTTATTTCGGTTAATACTCTTCCAGGACTACTCGAAAATTTTGGCCGGGAATTTTCTGTGATCACTGTATAATTAGAGCACACTAAAGCATCAGAGAGATCGAAGAATTCACAAGTGATGCGATAAGTCATCTGCAAATATGCCGCGAGTCACTTAAGTGGTCTATAAATGTGCTGCGGGTAGCCAAAGCTATGTGGAATAGCACCACGGGTGGCTCAAGTGCTGTGGAACTGTGTCGCGGGTTACTCAAGTGATCTGTAAATGTGCTCGGGGTAACTCAAATGATGATGAACTGTGACTTGGGTGGCTTAAGTGCCCCACAATTATACCGCAGGTCACAAATTTGATCTGTAAATATGCCGCGGGTCATTTGAGTTGAATGATTCGACCGTGGGCAGAGAGAGCTTGAATGATTCGTAAATGTGCCCAGGGCCACTTGAGTGATCTGGAACTGTGACGCGGGTCATTAAAGTAATCTGTAAAAATGCTGCGGAGTCCCCGTAAGTGATCTGGAAAAATGTGCCGCTTAGTTCATCTTTTACAAAATTGGTTTGAATTCGTGGGTCACATCCACGAAAATTTTTTTCTCTTAATGACTCCGAGGGCCACGGGTTGAGCATGCATGGATGTACGGTACAGATCCGGGATGGCCAACAGCTGGCCCGCATGCGGCCCGCGACAAGGTAAAAGTATCGTGAAAAAATTTAATTTGTGATCATTATTTGAACTATCGGAGTTCCAACAGCAGATTTTTGGACGAACAAACTGCTTACAAACTTCTTATTTGTAGTCGCGAAATTAATAACTAATTAATTCAATTAAAATAATGGAGCGGCTTATACACCGAAGTTGCACCACTGATGCGGCCCGCGACGCTATAGATGACCATTATGTTGGCCCGCGAACAGAAAGAAGTTGACCACCCCTTTTATAAGATCATAGTTTCCCAAACTATTTGTTCCATCTTTCCTTTTTCAACAAACAAACCCAAATCTTCCATCGCCCCCTTTGAGAAACACTGGTATAGATAGATCAGCGGTTCTCAACCGGTGCTCCGCGGAGCCCTTGGGGGCTCCTTGTGCACTCTCCAGGGCTCCGCGGCCGCTCGAAGAAAATTAAAAAAAAACTGAAATTTAAAAAATTACTGTAAATATTTTTAAATAGTAAAAGAATTTTTTTTCTTGAAAGGGTTCCGTCAGTCAAAAAAAGGTTGAGAACCGCTGAGATAGATCATTCCAAAGGGGGGGATAAAAAGATAACCTATGAGTGATCCGTCACGCAATGTTCGAGCGACCCCTCGCTCGAAGTTCTTACACGTTGATGACGATCCATTTGCTAAAGTAATATCGTTTCTCTGGTGTGTTTTTTTTCCTCAGAAATTTCTGGAACGTTTCCTGGAAGAAGGTGCGGTGGAGATAGAGGGGAGGTTAGCGGTTGTGTGACGTGTGTGTGCTATTTCCACCCGGTAGGAAATTTTCTTCCATAATTAAACATTTCGATGATTTAACATGAGAGAAGCTCTGTTTTCTAGGTGATCCATTGTGTCGTAAATAAATGGCTATAGATATACGTATCCCATGAAAATGGAGGGGAAATAATCCTTCTTTTTCACCATTTTACTCAAGGGGTGGACTCAAAATTAGGGGAAATTTTTCATTATCCAAGAAAAAGGTAATTTTTCCCGAAACCAATAAAATTTACGAATTTATCACAATTAAAATCCTTTTATGCGTTTAAACTGTTTCAGTGAATTTTTTCATCCTATTCGTTTTGTAATAATGTGTTGTACTGATTTGAATCCAGTTAATGCAGTGATATTGGGATCAGTACTGAGTACCGTTACAAAAAGAACCGGGAAAAACGGGTCTTTTGTGACGATACTCAGTACTCTAAAATTACGGGAGTTAATGCAGTGATATCGGGATAAGTATCACTGCATTAACTCCCGTAATTTTTGACAAACCTTGAAAAAAATTGCCGATTTTTTACATTAAAAAAGTATTTTTCCCTCATGCTTCCAACAGTCTAAGCCCCGTTTACATGGGAAGTAGAAAAAGCGGGTTTAAAGCCCGCTTCAAGAATTTCCACTAATAACTGCTTAAGGGAAAAAAAGGAAAAAAGTCTTCAAAAGCGGGTGCTATAACTTCAAATGCTACCGCAATATTAGCACATGTAAACGGGCCTTATGTGGATTTTAATTCTTCACTCAGACCTCCAAGTTATTAAGTATAATTATATAAATATTCAACGCATAAATTTGTCATTGTTCAACTTAATTTTTCTTTCCTGAATTGCATTATAATACAGCAAGATTTGCAGGAGCGTTTCATTTCCGGTCATTTGCGATTTTTCAGTGATTTTAGCTGCAGTTTCACTGATCATTGGCATCATTTTTGGTGACGATCGGTGACTTCCCGTATTGTGATCTTAAATTTCCGTATTTTTCTCGAGGAAATATGGTTAGGTTTATTTAAGGAAAATATGTTTTTTTTCCAATTCAAGTATTACGTTAGCAGATTTTTAGCCCTTTTCTGACACCCCCCCCCCCACCGCAGCAAAATTTCGTCAGCTCCGCCCTTCTAACGCCTATTGGGATCAGGGACATACGTGGGTTGGGGGCACAAGACCACTGTGCTTCCCCCCCCCCCCAGATGATAAAAAAAATTATTTTTGATGCGAAAAATATTTTTAAAAAAATAAATAATATATTGGAAGAAAACACCGTTGTGTATGTTATTGTAACCAATTTCTGTCAATTTCAATGCTGCTTGATGGCTAAGAACTCAAAATTCCTCTAAGAAATTCATTGCGATCCACTCCCTAAGCCTTTTGTGCCCCCTCGATCGTACGAAAATAGTACTAATTACGGCTGAAATTGCTTAAAAATGTAAATTGGCAGAAAATCAAGGGTTACTGCTTATAGTAGTGATTTAAAATATATTTCACGAAATTAACTTTGAAAAAAAAAAACATGGCAAATATGAGAAATGAATTTTTATATCTATTCTCATAATTATCGCAATGCAAGTAATTTATGAGAATTAAAAATTACTTTCATGAATGATTTCTCTCAGCTCGAGATTACCAAGTAAACATTTTATGTTTTAAAAAAAGACAGGAAGATATGGGTCATTTGATTACATTAATTATAACTTCCCAGCAATCGTGTAGAATGTATATGGTAACCACATTTCTCATCCAGAAAAATATGGAAAATTGTCAATTATAGCTGAAATTGCTAAAACATTCTTTTCTTGCGGGAAGTTAAAAGTTGAACAAAACAGAATTTAATTTATTTCGTCGTTTCTCAGCCCAAAGAGGCTGTCTGACGACTTGTAAATAGCCTTTCCGAGGCATTGTGAAGAACAAAGGCAAGGATGTGTAAAATCAGTTAAAAGTTGTAAAAATGAATATAAATATTTGTGTGTGGTAAAAAATTACACTGGTCTACAAAATTTCAAAAATTTTCCGCTTCCGAGATGGAAAAAGCCATTTCCTAATTAATTCAATGTGATGAATACGAATATGAAAAAGCTAAATTGGCTACAGTTTTTTTTGTAATGTGTACGCAATTTTTAGAAAAGGAAATGTGTATATGTAAGTAAATTATAGTATACACTGCTCAAAAAAAAAAAAAAAAAATTTAATGTTCTTAAGAAAATTTTAATGGTTTTTAGGGTATATTGTGGCAGCTGATTCCGAATCTGCCATTGATTTTAGCAGATTCGCTCTAGTTTTCGAGATAAAGAGAAAATCAAATTTCTCTCAATGGTAATACATAAGCAGCATATAAATCACATTGATGAGAGTATGAATTATCCCGAATACTAGAGCCAATTTGGCAAAACCAATGCTACATTCGGAATTAGTCCCCCCCCCCCCCCACAATATCACCCTAAAATCGCTGAATTATCTTTGGCAACCATTTGCTATATTTGTTTATAGCGCAGTTTCAATTTGATACGCATGCTGCTTATGGTACTTCCACTGAAATTTAATTTTCGTGTTATCACAAAAACTAGAGCCAATCTGCGATTTTTATTGTCAGATTCTTGTTCAGAATTTGTAATTTTCGCCTACTTCGGTTTCTGAAGCTTTTTGGCTGTAGACCTGTGTTATTATTAGAGTGTATCCTGTGAATTGAAAAATAGTTTTAAAATCTTTCAACGACAGGACTGAACTGAGATTATTAAAAATTGAAGGGACTGCTGTATTTGAATGCGTTGTGCGAAGAAAGTTGTACTCACGAAGGGGAATTTTTTTTTTTTTTGATGAGAAAAATATTAATTAATCTTTTTTCTCAATAGATGTCACTGCACGAAGTCGAATGACCAAATTCTGGATCTGAACCTTTCTTCAATCTCTTCTGTGTCCAACATGTTAGTAACGCTTCAGCCGGTGATTCGTGGCTGAGGTAAAACAACTTCTCCAAAATGTCGGCATGCTTCACCTCAATGTCAACATGACAATTAAGAACCTTTTGTAATCACCAGAAACAAATATCCAGAAACGAGCACTATATAAATCGTACACCATGCATTTTATATGACTCAGATTCACATATTTCCGGTGATTTTCTTTCATGCAGCACTCTTTAACGACAAAAAAATAATTTTTTTCTGCACCAAAAAAATCCCCCCCTTCGTGAGAATAACTTTTTTGCAAACCGCATTCAAATATATACCAACCCCTTCAATTTTTATAAATATATAAATTGTTTACGAATTTATGTGACACCTTCTATATTAATAGGATGACCACCCACAGTGGTGAAAAATACGTAACATTGTCAGTTCCCGCCAAAAAATGAGAAGGACAATGCCAATTATGGCTAAAATTGCTAAACAAAATTCATTTTGCTGCAAATTAAACCTTTGGCTGTGCGGGAATAGTCGGAGAAAAGCTGCTTTCGAAAAGGCTGCGTGAAAAAAAAATTTTCAGTTCCCTTTTTTGAAAGATAGATGGTAATTAAACCCATACATTGAAAATACAGTAATACCTCTGCTAACGAAGATAGTTCGTTCCAGAATTACGTTCGTTAGCAGAAAACTTCGTAAGCCGAGGCATGACTGTGCATTGATACCTAAGACCGACACATTATGAGACGGAAATCTGTCTTCGATGGAATCAAAAAATAGTCTCTTCATTGAAAAATGCTTTTGTAAATGCACGCGCACGTTTTTTAAAATGGAAACCTGCTTCAAATGGAATATTATTTCAGTCTGTTGGCGTTTTTCGTTGTATAATATAATCGAGATAAAAAGTGTAATACAAACAGAGAATCGAAATCACAATCACCAACAAAATAGTAATTGAGGACAGGCTTGCACTCCACCACTACTCAACAACGTACAATCATCCCACGTAATACGTACAAGCAAACCGCCGCTGTGGTGGTTGAGTGGTCATAGTGACGGACTCGCATCGCAAGAACACTGGTTCGAACGCCATCGCATTGGTGTTCGTCTGAAGTTGGTTTTCTGTGGTTAACAAATTCGAGGCGTTAATGCGAGCCGATGTCCACGTTAAAAAGTCTCGTCACAGAGTGCAACAGGCCTACAACGGTGCAAATATTTAATCAGTACACTTCATTCACGATTTGAAGTATAGATGGCAGCACTAAAATTTATTAATTTATTTACCTACACTTAAACTTATACAAGCGTTCAAGTGGAGCAGTGGTAAGACGCTCGTCTTCCACTTTGAAGGTTCGAGTCCTGGTATAGAACCTTAGATACAACTTCTTTACCTGCCGATCCTGGGCGATTTACCTCTCCGAACAGGAAAGATGGCGCCTTCATTTCCCACCCAACTCCACTGGTTGGAAATTGCAGTATGATGATATATATCACCCGAGTTGGTGTGCGGTAAAGTGGTGTTGTGTATTACAACAACGCACTCAGACTGCTAGGTGCACTCACGATTCCGGCACAACTCAATCGGTAGCAAATTGCCCATGGCGATAGACCGGACTTGTGTTCGGTTTAAAGGAAAAGTTCTACTTTTGCGAAAAAAAAACTAGAATATATGCAGGTGCCATCTATACTTCATTTTAAGAGCTTTATGCTAAACAATTTCTTGGGGGGGAAATCCAAATCATCTCAGGATGATGCTGCTGACCCATGGTGATCTAATGTATATGTGAATTGACATAATCATCATCGTGCCCCCCCCCCATACTTCCAAGTCTATCACCGCCTATAATGTGCTACGCTGAGGGTTAAGGGTTACTACTAATCGCAGGGAATTAAAATGCATTTCACAAAATTAACGTTAAACATGGAGAATATGTGAGATGAATTCAAATATGTATAGAAATAATTATTTCCATATAAAATGTAATTTGTAAGTATGCATTAAAAACTATTTTCACGAACGATTTCTTTTATTTTAGAGATTATCAATAGAAATAAGCTTCGTTAAAATACGTAGTGAAAAAACGGGACAATTTTGTGGGGGGGAAAAAAAAGACGTGACGGCCACGATTACGGGAAAATACCGGAATGTCCCGTAAAATACGGATCACATGGTACTTCTAGAAATCTATCGGTTTCCTTAGACTTACTACGATAAAATGGCAACGAAGATTACATTACATCTACGGATATTTCGCGTCGTAATTTCAGATTAACCCCTTCACGGATAGCGTTATACAATGAACGGCAGTAAATCTTTTCCTAGTATTTGGCTCCTTTTTTTTCCCCTCCGACGAACATCAAATTTCCCTTTTTTTTTCCCCCCTAGAGATATACACATTGGTACGTACAGTATAAAACAGGCGAAATGCCAAAACTGCTTTTCATTTTGTGATGACATTAAACAACTGAATAATTCAGAATGCGTATTACTTGTCCCGTATTCTTCTCGTATTACCTTTAAGATAAGAAATATACATATTTATGTTGCTGTTTCTTTCTTTCTTTTTTTTGAATGGGAGTACGGAAGGAGAGAAAATTCATTTTATTTCATTGGGAAATATGGGAAATAAAAACGGGAATTTAGTTTCGCTAGAGGAGTTAAATATGGCCGCTACGAATGAAATTCCGTATTTTGTTTACAGTATCGGCTTTATAGTGTTTTATAGATCGTTGTTATTCGGTTGTTTTTCCTTGGAATTTCATCGGAATGTTACGACGGATTTGCGTGAGAATAAGTAAGATAATCATGCGTCCCGTTTTTTGAAAAAAAACTCTTTGCCGTATTTCTTTTTTTTTTTATTATTATTCGCTTTTACAGAAAATGTCCCGTTTTTTGAAGCATTTTTCAACTCCTTCTTCCCCGTATTTCTGTACTTTTCGTTTTTTTTAACATAATTTTTTCCGTAGTTTTCCGATTTCCTCTTTCAAAAAAATGTCCCTTTTTTAGACTTTTTGATTTGATGAAAAAATTTCAAAATTTTTTTACACATTTTGATGAAATTTTTTCAACATTTTTCCATTTTAACTCTTTGCGGGTCAGAGGTTTCTCCGACATTTCGTTGGTACGGTTCGTACTTTATAGCACTTCCTCCGCAAGGAGTAAGGCCCCTGGAAGATCGTCCCTTTGCAGTTTCTGTATAGCTTATGAGTTCTGCTAAGATGCCGAATTCACAGTGCCTTCCCATTATTGTAAGAAGTCGTTGTTGCAATTAAATACCGTTGTTTGCTGATGCAGACCTATGTCGAGTCCACCTCGATATAGGACCACATAAGGTTAACCTTTTGGCTGCGGGAGTAGTCACAAAAATAATACTTCTCTCACTGCGGAGAATGTAAAAAAATGCATTCTTTTTATTTTTCCTTTGTGAGAGATAGATGGCAATCCAGCTCAGACGTTGTAAATTCAATAATATCCAAAAAAAAGGTGTGACACAAACGTGACGGTCAAAAATGGGCAAATCTTTTAATTCCTTAACTTTTAAAATTAAATACTTTTATTAAACATTATCCACGTAAGGCGTTCATTGGATGAAAACAAAATCAGCCTTTAAGATGCGGGTGAAACGTCCGGAAATATGTGCTCGTGTGAAAAGGCATGCGGATGCAGACCACGTGAAAGGGGCCTAAGCAATATTTGGCAATTTCACCAACAACTGGCAACGTGTTTGGTGAGAATCGGCGATGTCACGTATCAATTACAAATATGGTCACTATAATCATCATGATATTATATGCGCAGTTTCATCTCTGATTATATTTTTTGCCCAAAAAAACAACCTCGGGGTGCGTACGAATGTAAAATTCGTTTATAAATATTAAATTAAAGCCGAAATAAATTTCGGGAACAAAAAATAAAAATCTACAGCGGTGCACAGATTGCCTGTGTTCCATAGACGTAGAAAATCAATAATTCCATTAATGAAAATAATAGCGATGTTTTCTTGTACTAATTCAATTTTTTGTAATAGCAAATGTTAATTAATTCCTCGGATAATTAGTGATAACTATTTTTTTTAATTGGCAAATTATCTTGACGTAAAAAGTAACTAGATTTGGAAACTTTGACATGACCGCACATGCTTGTGCTACCTACTTAACGACTCATATCTCACACCACAACAGATGACGCCCCCACTATACTTAAAAAAAGCAGTTTTTCGATCAAAACGGAGCTGTTATTATCTTTTTCGGTCTTCACCTCAGCTGTTTTAAAGCCAGATCTCGAAACTTTAAAATGACCACACATGCGCACACACTCTTGGAAATCTCACTTGCATATTTTCACAACAGATGGCGTTTCTGTGCAGACAAAGCACAACAATATGTTTTCCAATCAATAAACCAGAGACATTCAATATTTATATAGTATTTTTTGAAGGGGAGGGGGGTTGCTTTTAAGTAGAAAGTATGGCTCTCAATTTCCGAAAACGATGTGAATATGTGAGAGAAAAAAAACATACTGTAAAAATGTACTTAAAAAACACTGTAAACATGTTTTTTTTTTCGCAGTGCATTTTTTTTCAGGAAAGAAAAAAAGGGAGGAGAAATAATGGAACCCGGGGAAAATTACGAAGAGAAAAATTTTAAAAACGCATGAGGACGTTTGAAATGAGATCAATTAAAAATGGGGTCGTCTGGTAACCCTACTCGATATCCACTTTTGCCTTTGCAAAAAAATGATTAATCTACGCCAGGGGTTCTCAACCTATGGGTCGCGATACAAACTTGTGTCGCAGGGGCTTCCGAGATGGGTCGTATAAACCCACTTACAGCCGAGTATTCTTGAGCTATGGTCATGACAGAAACTTTATTTACAATGTCTTTTCAAAAAGAGTCGTATTTTTTAGCCAGCCTTTTATAGCCAGGGATTCTTCAATTATGGGTCATTACCCGAAATCAATTCGCAGTACCATCGATTTCGAGATGGGTCCTACAAACCCTCTTACAGCCAAGCCTTCTTGAGCTATGTCACGGTGAAAATTTTATTCCAAAATGGGTGGCACAAATCTATCTTACAGCGTCGTCAGGAGAGCGCTTGCTCCCCCTGGCATTAAAAAATTCACTATAAATGGTGTATATATATATAAGTCACCTCGTTGGGCATTTTGCCTGTTGTGGCGTTGTATTTGTATTTGTATATATACATACATACATTGAGTACATGATCTTTACCGCCCTCCCGGAAAAAGTTTAGATGGCGGCCCTAGACCCATTTATTATTTTCAAACCGGGTCCAGCGTCTGGTAAGAGCGGCCCTGACAATTGTAATTTCCATTAAATAATGAGAAATTAACAAAACTTTCATTCTATCTAATAATAATTTTATGCAATGCGAAAATTGCTTTTGAAAAACTTGACAGTCAATTAATATCAGCCAGAAATTATCTAAAACAGTGAAAAAAATCTTGATAAAGAGGAAAGAGGAGGACACGTACTCATTCGAAAAAGATTTGAGTATAATTCGATTATAATGGTTTATAATCCTATATAAAGACATTAAGGAGCGTTATTAAGATCCAATAACGATCGCAACAAATCACGTCCAATTATCGTCATTTTATCCACCGTCAATAGATGCGCGATCCCCCCTATCAAGGCATGGCAACAGCACCGAAATCGTAACAGAATTTTCGTAGTGTGTGTGTGTGTGTTGTTTGAACGGAGAATCCGGGATTTCCCTCTGGGAAACGAACCACCGACCTCTTTTCCCAACCCATCTCCATTACTCTTTCTCCCTTTAGACAGAGTGGGAATTGCAACATAGAGAGAGAGAGAGAAAGCCCCTAAACGATCAATAAGAACCTTCCACTAAACGGAAACAAGAAGAAGCCTTAGGAATTCGACTCTTTCACTGCGACGAAATTCACCAGAAATGATATACGATATGCGATATTTCTTCAGAACAAAACGTCGTATAATTACGATCACTTCCAAATTTTACGAGCAATTCATGGACTAAAATAGTGGTGGTCGTGATTTTCCGTTGAGTGCTTCCAGTCACAATTGAGTCCAGATTTAATAACACGAGTCAACTTGAATTAAACATGATTGTTTCTCCCATGCCGGGTGGATACTATCGACCTCCCAATAATTACACACGTGATTCCTTAAGAAAGACTAATACGGAAAAAGGCTTTCATTTTTTTTTATTTGACCAATAATTATGGATTTATATCCTATTAGTTACGTCGATATAACATTAGCTATATCGCATTGATTACGTCACTTTCGAATCCTGCCAAATTGACCGAACGTGCATTACACGTACAACTTGGCGTTTTTGATGATAGCAATGCTACAACCCTGAGAGTAATCAAAGCTAAAGTCATGCAAACCAGTTTTTTCCCTCAACAAATTTCACTTGACAGCGAAGAAAAAAAATTACCACATTTTGGCAAAAAAAGTGTTGATTATGGGAAAACAATTTTTCTAAGTAGATCTCGTTTGGCGAACGCACTGCAAATCTGGTGATAAAATTTGCCGATATAGTGGGGTGAAAGTAACATGGAATAACAAGGTTAACATCACTATTCTAAACACGAAGATGAAAAAGCGCCAACCGCGGAAAAAAAATAACTGAACTTGGCTTCAAACGGAGTTGAATATTTCAGTTCATTTTCAATTAGCGGTAACCCGCTGCATGGGGCAATCTTTTTTTTCCGTTGGATGTATAGCGCGTAACCGAGTAAGAAAACTGAAACACGTCACAAAATTTCAAACCGTTATAACTCCCTCAATACGGGGGAATGGCAAAGCTACGTAAGGTTGCCAATTATTGTCAAAGGTGAGAAAAGCTATCAAATATCAAAAACTGAAATCGCTAGAAAATCGCCAATGGCGGAAAATAGAGGTCTATTGCAATTCACAACTGATAAAAATGTATTATATTTGTCAATTATGTATATTTAACCAAAGGACGAAAAATATACATAATTGACAAATATACGGAATGAATATATTTGAGTAAAATTAATTATGATAACTATACAATGATTATTATTATCGCATAATTTATAATCTGAATCTTGATTTCAGAAGGAAATATAAATTCGGGTAAGATTCGTTGAAAAAATCGAGGGAAAAGGGGAAATTTTTTTATTTAAAAAAAGTCCCGTAAAATGCGGGTCGAATGATCTCATTAGAAATTTTAGTTTTTGACATACTAGTGGGAGAAATACCGCACATCTGGCCCGCGGATTGGAAAGTTTGCGCACCTGTACTCTTGATGAACCCCGTGGCTACGCGGAACTCAAGTGGAAAACCCATGCTCTATGAGAGCTATTCTGAAGTTCTCCTAGCACTGCCGATAGAGCCCGTCCTGAAAAATTGGGAATCCCGGGACGTAAATATTTTGTGGGTTCCCCAATTCAGCTTCGGTCAAAAATAAAATATAGAGTGCGGATATAAATTCTTGAAGATAGTGATTAAAAACAGGGCCGTCTCAAGAGCATCGTGGGCCTCCAGAGCCAAGTGATTTTTCTGAGGCCCTACCTGGCGAATTCTCGAAAATTTCAACCAGATCTCATTTTTGTGAGGCACCTTCTTCTCTTGAGGCTCCCAGGCTGTGCCCAGGTGAGCCCATGCGTTAAGACGGCACTGAATAAAAGTTCAGAATTAATGAAGATTCGAAATTGTGTGAAGCAAATTATTTCAAAATTAATGAAAATTCATAAGAAATGAAAATTGAGAATTAATGACAGATAATCTCAGAGATAACTAAAATTAATGAATAAATGAGAGAAATAATTTCAGAATTAAGATGGTTCAGTTCCTTCTACAATTCAGAAATGGACAAAATGGGTAAAACGACAACACCCAAAGCATGATTCTACCGTCCGTTAAAAAGCATTCCTAAAAAATACGCTGTATACAAATTCTAACCGTCCTCTTCAGTATGGTGGCGTCCTCTATCGCAAAACATGTAAGTGATGTCGTAAAAAGCGCGTGCGCATATGTCTTCAATTTCAATTTTCGGGATCTGCTAATCCCAGTCAAAAAACAGAAAACTTCCTGCAAAATAAAGCTCTTGTGATCGCCTTTTACTCCGACACACCAAGTACTACTTCAATTTCTTTTTTTTTTGATATTTTATGAAATTTACATGCAGATGTCGCCATCTGTGTTCTTATTCTAGAAATTTAAAACTTTCATTCCGAGTTACTGATACCGCAACGATGTGATCGGTTTTTTTTTCGATCTTTTTCACCATCTACATAAATGAGAGGTTTCATTTATTCCGACGAGACGGAATCCCATAATACTGAAATACTCGAATATCGATTTATTTTTTCGGTCATGACCATTTACTTATCCTGATTCCGAACAGTAACATATGGCCATTCATTATTAATGAATCTGTCACACGAGGTAAAAAAAAATAAATGGAAAAGCTGATTCGCGTGCATGAACACGTTTTCCCGTTCCTGTTCCAGAAAAAAGACGAAGTGTGGGTCACAAATGGATAATCATGGTCTGCTCTCATTGGAAAATAACGGGAAATAAATCTTTTTTCAATTTCTCTTTTCCCCCACCCCATAGGACTTAATTACTATAATTCATTAGTTTAAAGATATAATTAACGCGTGTCTGACTCTTTAATCACGAGTTTGTTAAACTCTTTGAAATATGTTTCCCGAAACGCAAAACTGATTACATCGTGGTCTGTTATTAATTACTTTCAGGATCCCAATTATTATTACAAATAATTAGTCTGTGCATTAATATTATTCACCAACAAGAATAAATATTATTACAGTTGAATGAATTTTTTTTCTAATTTATTGAAACCGAATAATTGAATTTTTGTGAATTCCTGAATAACCATAAATCAAATTATCGAAATATTTATTCATCTTCAAGTGTGCGATTTCATTATTCTAGTTGCGTTTAATGTAAAATTTGCATAATTTAGTTCTATATAAATTTTTTAATGAATAATTTATATAAAAATTTTTAATTGAATGATTACTCAATTTCTTTTTTGCCGTACTATTTTACTGGCGAACCGTTGATCCTAGAGAGGCACACTTCCAATAAGAAAAATTATCCAAATAATGAATAGATCTCAGATAAACCATTCATGTTGCAAGGGGTTGTATACTTATTAAAATAAAAAAATTAACTTTTTATACGGACACTCTGTCCTCAAAAACCCAAGTAGAAAGTCACTGCCCTCTCTCCCTTGAGGCCAACAAAAGACTCCCACTTTTCTAAGTCCAATATACGCAGAGATATTAGAATTCAAAAATTGGGGAAAGTTAGGAAAGAACAGCATAAAAATAAGGGAAAGAAGCGTTGTCCGTTAGTTTTTGTTCATCTTTCTTAGTGAATATTGCATTTAGAAACGAGAGAGTTTTTTTTTTGTTGGCCTCGGAAAAGACAGGGCAGCAACTTTGTAATTGGGTTTTTGGCACCGGGACTGTATAAGAAGTTAATTTTTTTATTTTAATAACTACACATCCCCCTTGCAACATCAATGACGTATCTGAGTTCTACACGTTATTTGGATAATTTTTTCAATTGGAAGTATGCCTCTCTTGGAACAACGGTTCGCCAGTAAAATGCGGCCAGGGGAATTAAATATAATCACTCTGTATATACTGTACTAGGTCAGCTAAATATGCCTTGTACTTTTAATATGTTTGTCAAAGGGTATTATAACATTTTTGAGGCATACTATTGACAGAAAAGTAAATTATTTGCTGTTCGTTTTACAATATCTTTCAATTTTTCCTCAAGTCGAGGAGAAATATACATAAAACGAACAGAAAATACAGTAAAACCTCGTTAAGTCGTCACTTCGGTTAAGTCGTCATTTTTCTTCAGGCCCCTTCCATCTCTCATAGACAACAATGTTATTAAACCCTCGTTTACTCGTCGCTAATTTCGGTTAACTCGTCACTATGAAAAAGTTTGAGAAAGAGGAACAAACTATTTTTATGGTTCCCATTAATAAAAGAGCTTGTTAACAGCATTGCCATATGCTTAAAAGTTACTATAAAATCCTATATACCCAAACGGAACAGTTTAAGTAACGAAAGTTACGCTGGGAAGTTCATTTGGCGACTAAGGTTTTTGGAACGTTCGGAACTGTTCGAGCTAGATCTCATTTCTGTATTGGCTCTACTAATTTAGGGCTTGAAACTTAAACAAAATATCTTTGTTGAAAAAAATTAGACATTCTTTCCCAAGTTGTGGTCTTGTGTTTACTTTTCCCTGCCCAGGGCCCCTCCACCAAGTCAAAAGTGTTCGAGATTACTTTGTAGTTGTATCATGAACTACTGATGAAGAATTAAAACATTTAAATAATTTTAAAATTATAAATTTGTTGTATATGTAAAATTAATGTGAAATAGAGAGTTCTATTATGAAGAAAAGCTCCTTATTCTAACAGTTGCTCTGTTAGTCTAAATTAAAAATTACTAGTATAAATCAAAGTGTACAGTACATTTTAATACAATAATTTAAGTAATAAGAGATAAAAAAGGTAAAAAAAGTGGGTATTTTTTTTCGCAATCTATAAATTTTATTAATATTGTATAATTTTGATTCATACTTTAATAAATGTCATATTACTTTAAATTTATATGATTTTCGCAACATTGCACATTAAAACTGACGGTACTCCGCTTAAGTCGTCACTCCGCTTAAGCCGTCGTAATTTTTCTATAACTTGAGGTGACGACTTATCGAGGTTTTACTGTAATTTAGTGTCTAAAAAAATTAGGGTAGGCAGTGTCATTCCGCCCAGTTCACACGGCCGCAAGTTTTGACGTGAATACGTTTTTTGTGCCTTCAATCACGTGGTATGTACTGGCGCAATATATCATCGGCTTTGTCTTTGGAATAGCTAACAAACGATACCAATGTCGTCTATTTTCGTTGTGAACTGCTCGAGATACAGCGTAAAACAATTTGATACTAATCAAGAAAGTAGATCTGGTGCCCAGACGGGAAGAGATATTGAAACCGGAGTGATATCATTCTCTCTCTCTCTCTCTAACTGAATGCATTTTTGCATTGTGCATCTGACGATACCATGATACCATTGCTTTTGACGTTGCGTATTTTCTGAGATATGAGCATTTTCGTCACGCAACTTTTTTGCGAATGCTCCCAATATCGTCAGATAATTTCGAAGACGTAATCACGTCGAAAATGTAAACAGAAAATAATTACTTTACGTAATATTTCCCGTTTTTTATGTATTTACACAGTTACATTTACACATAATTTGTATTCTGCTTTTTTTTCACTTATTTCTTCTTTTTTTTTTATCCCATTTTTTTTTACCCTTCTTACTTTTTTCATTTTATCCCATTTCTGCGGAAATATCTTTTGTTTTTCTTTGTTCTTTTGATACATCTTATTTTTCTCCTTCCTTTCTTATTTTTGCTTTATTTTTCTTCGCTAGTTATTTTGTTTCCATCTGGTTTTCCTTTCCTATCTTTCTCCTTCGTAGTATTCCTTTTTCATTTTCTCTACAATTTGTGTGTTCCCTGTTTTTCTATTCCTATCTTACTCTTTTTTTTTCTATTTTCCTTCATATTTCTTCAACATCTGTTTATTTTTCGTTTTTTCCTCTCCTACGTTTTTCCTATTTCTTTCTATGCTTATTTAATTCCTTTTGTTGTTTTTCATTTCTTTTATTTCTTTACCATCTGTTCGGTTATTTTTTTCCCCTTCCTTGTCTTTCTCTTTTCCCTCTCTTCCTATATTTCCTTACCATTTGTATTATTCTTTTCTTTCCTACTTTTCAACATCGTTTTCTGATTCATTTTTACTTTACTTTTTTTGCTCCTACCCCATTCAACTTTTTACTTTTTCTTCTCCTTTCTTTTAGCGGTTCCCTGTTTTTCTTCCCACTAATCATTTTTTCAATCCACTAATCCACCTTTCTTTTTCAATGTTCCGCTTGTATTTTCCTTTTATAACTCAAATACAGTAGGCTATTTTTCACTTTCACTCTATAAATTTTTGTGTCGTTTGACACTCCTTTTTTTTTAATTTTTCAGAATTTGTATTTTTCAGCATTTTTTTCTCCAACAAATATCAATATTCTTATATCTTCCCCAATTGGGCACGACTTTCTTCTTTTCTTTTCTAATCAGATTTGTTTTTAAATCTTTCTTTTACACTTTTCGGCGTTTTGGACCTTGTCTTTCCTCCGAGATACATCCTTCTTTCTTTCTCCCGCGGATCTTTTTTTTCCTCAGTTTCCCTTTCTCTTCTTTTTTCTTTCGTTTTCTTTCGTTATCTTCTTTTCTAGCATGTATAAAAAAAAGATCATACTACTACATGTTGTTACCTTTCTTTTTCCTTCTATTTTCACTCTGCTCCTTTGAAGATCTACTTTTTTTTGTCTTCATTCTACTTATTAGTAGAGATAAAAAATCTCATTGCTTTTTCGGTTTCAAATATCTTTCTTTCTCGCTTATGTTCTCCAACTTTCATTTCATTTTTTTTTTCTTCTCGTAAATAGAAAAATATATGTCTTTAATCGTATTCTTTCTTACAGTAAGAGACCATCCTTGTCATTTTTCTTCCTCGAGCTATGTTTCTTAATATCTCGTTCTTCTTTCTCATATATGTTGTGTTCTCTATATCTGCTCCTTTTTTTCCTTTCTCTCTCGCATCCTACGGAGACTTGCACAGAAACTCTAATCTTCGCTATTTCCCTAGTACAATGTCTTTAGTATTTCTTTTCTTTGTATGATTATTTCGTTTACTTTTTTTCCGCCTTATTTTTTTTTTTTCATCTTCGTTTCCGTTTCACGCCCACTGACACTGGCTGAAGCAATATTTCTCGGTAAATGCAATCCGGCGGAGACGGACGGGCAGGAATCGATTTCGTGAGAACGGCCAGGTCAAGAGGGAGGCTGTAGAAGGGAACCCTTTACGAGAAGCAATCAATTGCCTTTCTCGGAGGAAATACACACACATATATATACATATATATATACAGAGACAGCATATATACATCTATCTCTCTCTCTCGGTACTTCTCTGTATGCATGCACGTGTGTGTGTATATATATATATATATATATACAAATATATATATATATATAACGCGCTGGTTTGATACGTGAGAGTTGTCAAGGGATACCATCCTTCCATGCACTACTAAATCCAACAGCAATGATATGCGTGTATCGTGAATGCTGGCTCGTCGTCGTCGAATAACACACGAGAATCGGAAGTCACTATTCTCCGATAAATGCCAGAAATGATCCTTGGCAAGAGGATAAAGATTCCTCCCCCCCCCCCCCAAAAAAAAACGTAGCAAAAACAAATGAACCTGCCACTCCGTTAATTATGATAAGATTAGATTATTTTCTTGTTATAGTGATTTATTACTGACAAAACTTTCCGTGATATCTTTCTTGTTATCGTCGTCGTCGTGAAACGTATACGAAGAGAGTAATAGATTATTGTAATTGATAACCTGCGATACTCAATTAGGGGAGCGATTCCGACCATTTCTATTAACTCCCCCCATCCCCTCTCGCTCCTGAAGAGTAGCTCTGGCATCATCCTTCAATAGCTTGTTATAGAAGTGGAAAGAAATTTATTTCAAAAGAAATAAAATAACCACGTAGGAAAAAAAAACACATCATCGTGGATTTTAGTCGCGGGGATTGAAAAACTGTGATTATTTTCTTCTTTTTAGGAAAATAATCATTTAGTTATACGGTTAATTGGCATAAAAGATAACAATTAAATAAAAGATAAATTAAGATAATTAGCTCTTAAAAACATGTATAAAAACGTAAATAAAATAATTTAAAGATGTTTTGATAAATTGGTAATATTATGAAATATTATCGGCTTATTGACAACTGACGTTATCTATGGACGATGGGAATTGACATCGATTCTATGAAATACTTGATCTTGTCAGCGGCATTTACGAGCTATCTCTCCAAACTTGATGCTTTGTACAGTGTTTCGTTAATTACGAGAGATATATCTTGTTCCGTCAAAACTCTCTCATTTCGGCAATGACAAGCTTAAGCGGTTCTGAACTCTAGTTTCGATTTTTTTCATTCCTTCCGAGAATTCGCCGCTGTGCGATCGTTTGATCAGAGAGACGGGTTCACAAAGCACAAATGCGGGCCGATCTCCCAGAAGTCCCGCCACAGACCCATAACGGTACAAATATTCAATTATTACACTTCACTCATACTTTGAAAAACCGATGGCAACAGCACTAAATATGCACGTAAAACAATAAATTCGCAAAACATACACACTTCCAGCACAACTCAAATCCCATGGCGATAGACCGGAGTTTTGCTCGGTATCAAAGATAGATAGAAAAGTACAGGTATGCTTATCATCGCTAGTGTGGTTGAGCGCTCATGTAAATTCACCACCGGTGTATATAGCAAATATGATCCGCTTACGGAAATTGAAAATTTGACAGAACGTTGCTTAGGGCTGCTTGCAGTCCGAGTGGTTAGCCTCTTACCTGGAAATAAAATATCTTTGGAAGCTTTCATCCACAACCCAGCTAGAGAAAGGATGAAAATGCTCCCTGTAACTACAGGTAGTGCCGTCTTAACGCATGGGCCCACCTGGGCCTCAAGAGAAGAGGGGCCTCAGAAAAACAAGAGGTAGTTGACTTTTTCGGGAATTTTCCAGGTAGGGCCTCAGAAAAATCACTTGGCCCGGGGGCCCGTGATGCTCTTAAGACGGCCCAAACTACAGGCTGACTCATCCATCATCTTTGAGCGAAGTGTGAGACACTGTAGAAAATCCCTTTTCACTATTAATGTTTTTTTAATATATTTTCTAACGATTGGACGTCAAATTTGCTTTGGACAGGCAAATCAAGTTTTTTGTGGAAAGATGAATAACGCGATGCGTCCGCTTTTTTTTTTCCAGAATCTTCAATACATTCCTTAATTCAATTGTTCAGAATATGCTCTATAATATATTCGCTGTTGTGCCAGCGAAAGATGACGACCATCACTGAATCGCACATGCATCTCGTAAACATTCCACAAGAGAATTTCTAAATTGGTACCTGCCGGAAAATCTTACGTGTACGTGGGACCTCTAATGTAGTCAGGGCCGCAACTAGATACTTGGTCAGCCAGGGCAAGCCCGCATTTCGGCGCCCCCTTTTAATGTTGAAGGAGAGAGAGCTTAAAGGGTGAAATCTGCTCCCCTTCTGCTATCCCCCCCCCTCCCTAGTTTCGGCCCTGAATGTAATTATGCGTGTTTGAGAAGTACTGCCAAATATTTTCACGTACTACATCAATGAAACTGGCGGATGCCCGAACTTTGATGTTTATGTAAATAACCGTGTCCGAATGTCCGCCAGCTTGCAATCGCACCTCGAAATGGGAAAACCACAAAAAACCACTTCATCCCACCACAACTACTCAACCTTCAGGCTATCCACCTACTTAACCTTTTAAAAAATACTCAACCCTTACAACTTTACTGGCTTACGCATTGCCAGAACTTATACGTGTGGCCCTGACGTGCTTCTGTTGCCGCAGTCATGTGTGTTTCTTGTTATGCTGGTGTTGACAAAAATCTGTCTCCTATATTTTGAAGTAAAAATGGAAAATGCCTGATAGTTTTCATGTTATATAAGTATCGTGTTGAGGAGCTGCAGAGGGACTTTTTTCAAGTGAGAAAGAGAAAGACCGGCTTGTATTCCCACCCGGAAATTGACAACACATCGACTACCTCTGCACCGCCTGTGGGGATCGAACCCGAGATATCACGACGCCCACGCTATCTTACAGAAGCAGCGAAAAATGGTTGTGTGATGGTCACAAAAAGTGGCAAATCGAAAATTGTTGAACCAGTCTTACGAGACTTCTGCTGCTATCTAACGGCGTGAATGAGTACTAACAGGATACACAGATTAGTGTTTTCAAACCTTTTCTTGCCGGTGGTCCTCTTTGGGTGTTTTTTTTTTCTCATGACTCTCCCTGTACTATCCAAAAACCATTATCCAGGAACGAAACGCTTTTTGCTTATTGAATTCGTTTTTTTAGAGTGAATTTGTAATGAGAGCAAAACTTGAACCAGGATCATAAAATTTTAATTATTCATTACGTCCCTGTATACCTAAATTTCAGTGTTCTTCCCCCCCCCCCGTTTTGGGGAGGAAGCGTATGTATGGGGCAGTGACAACATCAATGCCCCACTCTGGGTGAAGTGTCATGGGATCTTGTATTTTTCTGTAAGTGCAACAGCCATATATATATATTATATATACATAGTGATCTCCCACTTATACACTTGCACGTTTCTCTCAGTTATGAGACCATTTTCTGCACTCCCAGTCAAAGATATAGCATATTAATGCTATTCACTTATACGCCTCTCTCATGTATGCGTCATTTTTCCTCGTTCCCTTGTGAGAGATCACTGTATTTACAAAAGTTCCAGAGCTCATTATGTAGGCTCTCCGTCCATGCCAGGATTGGTCCATGTGATATCATGGACCTGGTTCTATGGACAGTTCTGCCGGATTCTGAAAGTAGTCACACTTTTTCTCCCATGCATTTAAAAGCTTCATTTCTTCGCACTTGGATTTTTTTTTTACATTTCTGTGTGGCTCTCCTTCCACTTGATTTTCACCCATGGTCCCCCATTATTTCAGGATAGCAGGGGAGGGGGCATGTGTCTCAGCCAGACCAAGAACCACTGTCCTAGATCACCAGTAAATATGGCAACAGAAGTTTCATTCATAGCCCTTTGAAATTTTTATTCAGATGACGATAGATGCATAGCACAGCATGATCTTGATAATACATTAAACTTTGAGAATAATAAATAATTTTGAAGGAAGCAGCTCCTTGGACCTACTTTTTTCGTTTCAGATAAACAAGATATTCAACTAAATTACTGAAGAACTCGTAAACCAAACCTTTTTTACCTCAAATGCGAATCTCGCATCCAAATTAATTTTAATTATTTTAAGGTTTTTATTGCTGAATTTCAATTTATTCCTTTGTGTTATCGAATTAGTTTCGAAATTGATTTTCAGAACTTTTCACTTTTCCAAACACCCTTCGGTCCCGATGTGTTCGGATAATCGATGTTCTACTGTATTTAGAAGTTTTTGTAGACTCACAGTAAAAAGAGTTTGACATAAAAAACAGCTGAGCAGATAAGCTGTATCTTCAAACAATGAATAAACTGAAGATCTGTAACATGTGCAGCATCATGAAATACTTGTCACTGTTGAGTCATAGACAAGCTACTGGTGAGAGAGGTTTTAGCATTAATAAGAAAGTAAAAGTAGAAAATTTAACCAAGAATTCATATATTGCACAAAGATTCATTTGTAATTTCACCTGGGAATTGTCCCTCAACTCCTCAAAAACAGTTTTTATGAAAGTTACCCATAAAAGAATTCCCCACAATTTACCTTACTCGATAAACAATTCTTTCATCTATGAGGTTTCCCATTATAAATATCTCTTCTATAAAAGCATCTCTTCCTATTTCAGCCGGAATTTTCACATTGATTATATTTTTAGTAAATGACTCAAACTCTTTTTCCTTCATCGCAACCTAAAAAACTCCACCGTCATGTCCGTCACTTGTGATACCAGAAATATATCCTCCCTGCTCTCTCCTAATCCTGGGACCTCCCATACCCAAACCAACATAGACAAATTAGAATCCATTCAAATTAGAATAAGTCCACTCAC
Organism: Pholcus phalangioides; assembly: GCF_987345545.1. Lineage (NCBI taxonomy): Eukaryota > Metazoa > Arthropoda > Arachnida > Araneae > Pholcidae > Pholcus > Pholcus phalangioides. The sequence goes on from NW_028301594.1 coordinate 17,427,947, forward strand.
TTCATTTTTAACTGTTGGTCTTCATCTGCCTCCATATCGGAGCTCTATTCAACCGCTCTCCTCTCTTAGACTTATCTCTCCTTTAACTTTTCTTTTCAAAATCCTCCATGGGTTTTTTAATATCGTCACTTCCAACATTCTAATTAAACCCTCACATTTCTCTGTTAGACTCAACCATTCCAAAAAATTACATCCCATCTTTGCTTCTCCAGAGTGTCACAAATTTAACTTCTTCCCAAGAACTATTATCGACTGAAACAGCTTACCACCAAATACTGTAGATTGTACTACGATTTCCGATTTCTGAAAGTACCAAGCCCTTTGAGGCAATGCGCTTATATATTACCAAAAGTTCAACAAATCGCTCAAGTACAATGCATAAATTGGCCATGATACTTTCAGTGAGCTAATTCTGATAGAATGAACTCAATACTTTCTCATATGCTAATGTACTAACTTCAGACCATATTTGATTAAGCTTTCAAATTGTGAAGTTTTGAAAACACAAATTACTGGGTAATTTAACTTCATAGTAAGTTCTGTGATTTTTCCCCCTTCTGTAGATGTTTAATATACACCTATAGAATGTAAAAAAGTAACTAAAAGTAAATAAGAATTAAATTAACAAAACAAAACAAAAAAAAAACACCCAAACAAGATACACATTATGAATATTTAATTTACCATGTACATATTATAAAATACCCCAGACTTCTTCAAAAGCTGTACATAATTTTGAACATGCTAAGGCAGCTGAAAGAGGATATTCACTAATCGACACAGTCTCTTCCGTGTAATCAACTTTTGCCTAGATCAAAACAGAAAGAGAAAGTGAAAATCTTTCCATTTAATGCAGGGATGAAAATTGATGCGTAAAAAAAGAGAGAAGAAAAATGAATTAGAAGCTACACGCCAACTCACAATCCTATATCCAAAGTATTCAACAAGTTGTTAAACAGTCATCTGTCATGTAGACAATTAATTTCTCCTTTTTCCCTTTTTTAGAAGTTTAAAGGTAATTAAATATATTTCCCTGAATAAAATTTTTTTATGAATACATTGAAACTGACTACATGTTCTTAACTGTGTTTTTAAATCAACAATAAAAAAAATTATAATAATTTAAATAATTACACAGAAAATCGTCATGATGGCATATGCCATTGTAACCAGTTGACTGGTAAATTAAATAATTAACATCCACTGTCTGATAATTAAAAAAACAACAGCAATGAAGTAGAAAATGAGCAGATATGTCATATTAGGAGTTAGAGTAAGAGGGTGGCCAACATTTTCCTAGGCCATGTCACTATCAAGACATACTTTACTAGCATCATTCTCCAAGTTTTTATACAGAGAACCTGCATAGTGCTATTACAGGACAGAATCATTCCTTTTTTAAAAAATATAATGTCCTGTTTGCTTTCCGAAAAACTTGCCATTTTCTCACTTTTTTGCTCAATAAAATCAATAAATGTAATAAAATCTACATTAATCATTTCAGCCCTTATATTTGAGATTAAACAAAATGAGAAAATCATATATTAAATAAAATAATTTTAAATTTCTCTGGCAGATGTGATGTACAACCAAATATTTATAAGCACGACCTACTTTTCTAAGTCCATGTGTGTGCTATAAAATTCATAGTAAAATATGATGAAAATGTGAGGAATAATTTTGGCCAAGTTCTGTATCGATGTTTTTATTGTTTAAAATTGTTGACAGACTATAGTGACAGTTAGAAGAATTATTTGATAGCTTAAATATTACCAGGATTCATTCAAATTTCATACGTGTTTTACTGAATTTTGTAGGGAAAATATGCTGTTAAAATTTTTTGTGAGATGGTGGGTTCCAATAACTGAACTAAATCAAGCAAATTTGGTTTAGTCCAGTCATTAAATTAGTTACTAATTTACTTAGGAGGGAAAAGCTACAGTTTAAAACAAGGAAGGGGGGGGGGAATCTTAATGTTTTGCATTCTCTATACCATATGGCGACACAATAATAGTGCACACAACATAAGAGCCACTGAATTATTTTCAGAATAACATTTAGTACATGATATAAAAACGATAAGTTAATTGCTTTCCTTAACCAAAGCTCATATCTACCTGAAATCTTCCCATGGACTCCCCGGTTTAAAAGGGTGCACACACAAAAGAATATTTATTTTATAAACAACTATAGCTATAATACTCAGCACTGTCCAGGTATTCCTCCATGTACTGGCATCATCAAAGAAATGACAAACCATTGTAAAGGTATATGTATGTCTGAAACTCATAGTTAGGGAAATAGTAACCAAAGTAAACATTCCAAAAGTCATTTGACCATTTTTGTTGCACCACAGTCATTTTGTGCACATGAGGGCTAACTAGACCGAGACCTACAATTTATTGCCAATTCCAAATGGCAACCTTGTTTTTATACTCACCGAGAGGTTAGTGCACTAACCCCTCGATGTGGGGACTCCCTGCAGTGGCAATATTTTTTTGGCGGCCATATCACCATTTCTGTTGTACCCGTGTCAGGAAAGTTTCTGACAAGGACGAACTGGGTATCGAACTAATGACACCTCTAAATTGTGTCCTTTGGTACTTTAGGTGAGTATCTTACTGACCTAAGCTACCACACCCTCCAAAAATCATTGGTGAGATCCAGGAACCATTGTTGCATGACAGTTTTTTGACCATTTCAGGCATTTGCATAGCTCTGACGAACTTTTAAAGTAGCCTATAATTTAAGTCAGAGAACATACGCACAGAAAATCATATATATATGTGCATACTATGTTTCAGTGAAAGATGGATAAAATAAATGTAGTTCATGCTTATCACAACAAAAAGATGCTAAGGTAAATTTAAAGTACAGTTCATTAGTGTATCAAATAATGTCTCATAAATTTAATTTGTCTGAAGAAAACTAATGCTTTTGCTAATAGTAAGATGTGACAGATTAATTTGATTATTGGGGTCATTCAAGTATTACATCAGCAAATTTTTAGTCATTTTTGACTCCCTCCCCACCTCTTGTCAGCAAACTTTCGTCAGCAGCTTAGAATATTTCATATCTTCAAAAAAAAGTGATTGATGATGTAAGCAACCTCCAAACCCCCCCCCCCCCCCGTCATCAAAAGTCAGCACAAATTAGAAAAAACCCCTCCCTCCCCTCGATGATGACATAATACTTGAATGACTCCATTAGTAATAGCATTACAATTATTTTTCCACACACACAATATTTATTAAAGATATAAATCATTTAAAAAGACCAAAATTTCAATTATTTATAAATTATCCTCAATTTCATTTTCAATTTAAAGCAGAAAAATGTCATTTTTATTTATCATTGTTATGAATTTGAAGCAAAGACAAAAATTTAGCCACAAAATTCATTCAGTATTCTGCCACAAAATTAACTATGATGATGGAAAAGAGTTTGAGGATAACCAAAAACCCCCATGATTTGAAAAGTTGTCATCTAAAATATGTTATACAAACGAGAGAGAAAGGTTTCCAGAACTGAAAATTTCCATCTCACATTACCTGTCCATGGGCCATCGCTCCTACAACAATAACTATGGGATCTGCGCTTGGAACCAATTCTCTCGGATGTGTAACTTTATCTGCATGATATGACGTCCCAATTTTTCGACATCCAACAGGTAAATGATCTGTGACTGGATTTTTGATGACCTGTAATGATGAAATACATAATACATATATCTTCCATGAAAATTATGAAGTTTAGTTTTATGCAAAAGGTCACTCAGTATAACACACAGAGGGTTAAAAGACCCTAGAAGACAAGATATAGAGTAATTTTAGCTGAACACTGCTTTTCAAAAGTTATGCATGTGGTAGTAAATTTCACAAAACTCGAATGACTCCAAATTTCACATAAGCAAAGTAAATTGTTAAAGTTGTCCCTTCATGCACATGAAAAACAGTTAACATATGTTTAAGGTTCCGACTACCTTTCTTGTCACTTTTCTTTAAAATGGTTCTGGAGTGAACTTTAAATACATTTTCTGATAGAAAGTGTCTCGAAATGGTCAAAACAGTGACAAATTTTGGTCTATCTGTTATATTTTCTATGAAAAAGTCATTTCTATGTCAAATTTTAGGCAAAATTCATGTGATATTCGAAACACGATTGCAAAAAAAATTATCAATGAAAAGCTTTGTGATTTTCACAGTGCATTTAGCTAGTAATGTTGCAGGTTATGAACTAAAATTTAAAGGATTGCATGATATGTTCATAAGTTACACCAAAATATGTTTAAGTACGTGTGAATTTTTTGAAATTTCATCCTACATTTTGTCTATAAAACACTGTAATTCAAAAAATATATGTGATAGACCTTAGATTTTGGTTCATAACCTCAACAATATATAGTAAAATATCACATTAAAATTTCATAAGGATGCAATGCATCAATTTTTACACATCATGTCACAAAGGCAAGTAAAATGTCACAAATAGCATTCATCATAAAACACATTTAAAGTCTTTATTCGCGTATTACTTGTATTTAAAAACGCAACACTAAAGTGAACGTAACTTTGATTCTAAGCATCATATAAATAAAACAAGGCCAATTTTGGAATCACAACAAATACGGCTTTTATAAAAAATAAAAAAATGAAAATCCATATTTTTTCTTCCAAAAGGACGTTTTCAACGTAGTCGGATACCTTAAGTATGTTTTTACTATGTGACTGCCCATTAAAAGCATCTGCCATAGGAGTAAGAAAAAATGGGGTTTTGTATCCCACACAAACAAGCCAAGGAAATTAAAGTTGTGTCTCTGGTATATTGGTTAGGGCACTTGCCTGGTATGCAAGAACAGTGTTTCTCAACCCTTTTAAGCCTGACTCCCTTGGGGACCATATATTTTTGTGTGGCTTCCTTGTCTTATCCAGAACCCCCTCCCCAATCCTAACCTAAAAGCAAGACCCTTTCTGCTTATCAAATTGAATTTAATCAAAACTAAATTCATAATGAACAGAAATTTTATAAACAAGATTGATCTCTGGAAACATGGGCCAAGCATGGATCAAGAAGGTGAGTGATTATCCATCCCGAGAGCAGAGTAATATAGGTCTGTGTGAAATACAGTGAACATCCCAGCAGATGTACTGGCACATCACCCTTGGCTAAAGCTCAGTAAGCTTCCTTCTTGTGGGGATTATATGCATGGCCATCTCAACATAATGGGTCAATGGGCAAAGTGATGATTTAGGTCCCCATATTGAGCTGGAAATAACAGACATTTACATACTTACATTTGAAAATCATAGTACCAGATCTCATTGTGTAGGACCCCTTTGGATATAAGGTCTCCCAAAGCAGAATATGCAGAAATCTCCAACACACATTAGCAGAACAATCAGTGCTACTACTGCAGACCAATCTGGAAGAATTTTAATAAAAGTGTAGTGAAGAAACATTATTATGGGAATTTTTACTGCAGGACATTTCCAGTCAGCTGAGGGCTCATTGCAGAACAATGCAAAATATTCTGCTTTAGGGATGAAGTTCTAGATCATGCTCACAGGAGTTCGTGGGTTGAGATGATCTTGGTCCTATGGACAGCTCTGCTAGCTTCTAAAAGTAGTCACAATCTTTTTCCATCATATTTCACTAGAAAGCTTTATTTCTTCCATGGACATGGAAGTTCTCTATGGCCACCTCCACCACTTATTGTGGCTCTTTTTTTCATCTGATTTTCACCCACGGCCCATTTAGAATACCCCAGGACCTAAAGGGGGCCATATGACTTCAGGTTGAGAAACCACTGTACAAGAGGACCCAGGTCCGATTCCCAGAAGAGACAAATAATTTTTCATTCCAAAAAATTTGTTTCCATATAACATCCATAAAATCCAATTTTTCAGCCAAGAGAAATAAACTGATATACCAAGAGAATGACACTTCAACATAGATGTGTCATTCTCTGAATTCAACATCAGCCACACATTGAAGCTTAATTTTTTTTTAATCACTTGATTTGGAGCAGCAGAAAACAGTAACTGTCATTTCCACAGCCTCCTTAAGATCACTTTAAATTTATATTTATTTTTAACAGTGAAACTGCCTGATTCATTAGTTTCTGCCAACACGGGTGAGTCTAAATATATTCCTGCCATCTAGAACTAATTTTGAGGTATCTGTGAGCATTTCATTTAGCTTGGTAGACTTTTTTTTTAAAGTGCTGTTTGGTGTGTGTATGTGTGTGTCCCCACAGGTGAGGTAGGCACTGACGAGAATAGAACAGATTGGCAAAGAATGAATGAGCAAGAAAGAATCTTTAAAGAATGTCCAAATAGTTGTGTAGCTTTTGGATACAATCCAAGTAATATCTTTGCTTTTAGCATTGTCATCTATCAGTAATAATCCATTTGTGGGTGACTATTATTTTCCAGCAAAAGAAAATCTGGACCAATTACCATCATGTAGGGACCCACAAATGGCTCAAAGACTCAATACCAATATATTTCCAGGGCTCCCACTCAAAAAATTAGAAAAAGTAGGAAAAAGCAGGACTAAAAATGTAAGATGGGGAGGGTACCCCCCTTAGGCAGCATAATCATAACATTGAAAAAAAAAAAAATTCCTAAAAAAATTTTTTTATACAAAACAATTTCATTAATATCCCCCCCCCCCATAGCACTATTTCAGTATCCAATAAGATTGACTCAAATCAAAGCAAAATAACAGAAGTGACAGCTATAAAAACAATTTTTGGCCAAAACAGCAAAATTAAAAACCCTGTAATTCTTTTCTGTTTGCCCCACAATATAACTTACTTTTTTTGGAGCCTTCTACAGTCCAATCTGTCAACTCTGACAATACACAACAAATAATGAAGGCATATAAGATTTTTAAGAATGCCGCTCCTTCGAGACCGCATTCAAAAGCACAGTGCAAAATGTTTAAATTACAAGCTTTGACGTAATTATGTAAATAAGTCAAGGTGAACCAGATGGTTTTACTGCATTGCCATCCCTTTTTTAAAGGAATTTGTTTACATTTTACTGTTCAATACCAGTGTAATCGTTTTTGGAAAATGAAGCACTTCCGTTTCTAGCTCTTTCCTGAGTATTGTATACATTGTTTATGCCTCTGCATGCCCCTAAAAATACAGAAGACAGTGGAATGCTATTGGGTAGCATCAAAATCACAAAACCTAGAATAGGCCGAATATAGCAGTATTCAACTGCTTTGTAATGTAAACTGTTGTTTCACCTATACACAAAATGTGCACCGTAATTTTGAATGATGACTGCTAGTTACTGTCCAAGACCATGAGAAGCATAGTAAATACAAAATCATTTTTTGCATCCAGACAGTTTTTGATGACTACTCTACTTGTTGAATCCTCAAACTAAGCAAATGAAAAATTAATAAACCAAATGGTCCACATATGTCCCCCCCCCCCCAAATAACCTTGAAAACTATACAATTCCTGCTTTGGCAGAATCATTTATTGTAATCTATAACATTTGTACTATTTTGCAACATATTGATCATTCCCTGCTCAATTAAAACCAATTACACAAATTTTGTAGATAGGATTTGTTAAAAAAAAAGTAGGAAAAGTAGGGCAAAAACTAGAAAGCAGCACAAAAACAAAAAAGTAAGACAAGTGAGGAGCCCTGTATTTCTGATATTATATTACTCCTCCATGAACATGTGCAGGTTCATGTGACAAGAAAGCTCACCAACAAGGCTAAATGAAAACTGTTCACCAAAATTATTGGTTTGATTGTATGTTCTATTGTCACAGACACTCAAATGCTAATTGTCTTAGTTTAGAGCAAATTCTGACATGAAAGAAGTGAAATAAATTATGAAGGGTACATTTGACCATTGCATTGCTCTTCGAGTTGCTTTCCACTATTTTAATAATGCTTATCTAAGCTTAGTTGAAGAGATAAAACTTTTCATACCAGATCATAGAAACTTTGACATGTATTTTGGTCTTACAATACTGGTGTAAGACCATTTTCTGGATATTATGCCAAAATGAGCTTGAAAAAAAAAGTAATCTAGTCTCCGCCAGGACTCGAACCCAAGTCCTCTTGCAACCGGGCAAGTGCACTACCATATACACCACTAGAAACACAACCTTGTCTTTCTTATGCCATGCAATGTGGCGTGAAGTGCTGAAGTGTAGGCATTAGTAGCCTCCCTCAACTTTGACTAATGGTCCCCAGGTGAGACGGCTTTTTCTCAGCCCAATACATGAAGGAAACTGGTCCTTTTCTGAAGTTAAGGGAGGCTACTAATGTTACAGTGAGTGAAATAAGGAAAGCGGGTCATGTCTCCAGTGTTGTATATGATAGCATTTTCCCAGTTTGCAAGAGGACCTATGTTTGAATCCTGCAGAGACTAGATGAGTTTTCTTTCCGGGTTCAGCTCACATAATATCCAGAAAAGGATCCATTTCCTTGATGTATTGGGCTGAGAAAAAGTCATCTCACTTTTTATACTGAATATTATTCTGGAAAGGGGTCTGTAGCCTTCATTTCAATGGCACGAGGTATCCATTGACCACAAAAAGAGAAGAACTCCTGGTTTAGAACATACTAACACATGAATTTTGAGACTGAAAAACCCAGGATATCTAAATTAAAGCCTACTAATTCTCTGCAGCACAGTGCTATATGACGAATATCATGAGCTGTGAGAGAGAGCTCATAAGTTGTAGTCTGCAAGTTTGGTGAATCACAGAAAATATGCACTTACCTTCATTAGCCTATGATGACCTTCAGTGGCACGAATACCCAACTTGAAAAGCAACTGGACTGTTAAATTAAGAAAAAAGAAGTGAATCATTATGTAATTTTAAATGATCTTCTAAAATTAGTTCGAATATTGGAAGAAAAAAATACTTGAATAGAAATATTTCAAAAAATATGAAATAACTGTTCAGCGAACAACCATGTCAGGAATAATTAACAGCTGTTTTCCCACCATTGGCAAAACAAAATTACTATTACAAAATAAATATTTGTAAAACCTGTCTCCAATGGAACCCTGTCTTTAATGAAAAAAATTGTGGTCCCATGATTGGAACCTGTCAAAGATCAGGTTCCGTCAGGAAAATCATCAAATTTTACAGTGGTAGGGGCAGCGAAATCATGTTATCCCCCCCTCCCCCTACCAAAAACATCCTAGTTACGACCATGGTGTTGAGGATTACATAAATATAGATGGCAATGTACAAACTGAACCTGATACTACAGATATTGACACCTTCATTGAAAATTTCATAGAAAGTAAAAGAACGTAAATACAGCCATTTCAGATAAAGAACAATGTGGGGTGAAGTTTCATACAGATGCTGTGGAAACCTAAATATTTAGTAATTATAGAGTAAATAATGTACATTACTTTATTTTATGTGCATTCAAATTAACTATTTTATTTTCAAGTGATTTATTTTTATTATACTCTACTTCAATTACATACGAGATCATTACATAATTTTACACATTATGTCAATTGAACCTCCTTTAAGCGAAAACCTGTGTTCAATGGAAAAAAATCTCTATTCCTTGCGATTCCATTGAAGACAGGTTTTACTGTATTTGCAAAACAAAATTATCTAAAAATAAATAAAAGTCATATTTTCCACGGTTCATACTCATTTTTGTAAAAAATTTCCCTGACTTTTCAGGTTTTCCAGTCAAATTTTTAAAAACAACCAGGTAGTTTTTAATCAAAAATTTAATACAAATTAGTTACAATTAATTAAAAAATAATTATATTAATTATTACTATTATCATTATAACACCATAATCATAGTTTATTAGTTATATCATTTTTTTTACACATTTATGCTTTTCAAGTACACCTGAAGGAAAAAAATGGAACACAATCAAGAAATGTAAAAGATTTCCCTTTTCTGCAATATCACTCTCGAATCATTGCCTGAAAAATTTCTCCAACATCCTCAAATTATTGTAGGATGAATGGAGCATCACAAATTTCAATACTCCACAAGATTTAAGCCTTCACTGTTGTTTCCTTTGTAACATAATTAGTCAAAGATGTAGTTGGTTTCGCTGTATCACTATTCCTTGTAGTAGTATAATGCACTACACACTATTCTGACATTATGTGGTCCCAAGTCACATCAGAGTAGTGTGTAGCAGCCTTTACACTCTATTTTCATTAGCGCTGGAACCGAAAAGTTTATTAATCAGGGGTTGTTTACAAAACTACAAAACTCCTCTGATTTCACATATCTGGCATGGCTCTAAATAACTTTTATGTCCACGTAGCTCAAATTGAACATTTTTCTGCAAAGCCGGCACTGCTTTATATAGGTCATTTTTGATTGCTTGGATCCAATCAGCCTACTGAAGATTCAGGTATTTACCCACCCATTCTAGATTGGAAACAGTTTTCTTACCACTCATTGTCTTCAAAATACCCACTGCATTGGCATTGCTTATTGAAACTAACTTACAAAATTATCAGAACTGAGCTTTCCTGATATTTTTCCTCATGGCTTTCTACAATAAGTTTTTGGAAACACTTTGTTGTAGTTACGATAAGGTCGCAGCAATACACTCTCCCACACAGACTTACAAAATCCTAGTTTCTCCTTGACAGTTTTTACAGTATTTTGAGTTCCATTGCAAGATTTACAACTTTATGATGTTATCAGATCACAATTCACTTTCTCAATTTCCCTTTCGAGGGAAAAAAATTTTTACTTTATTATTTTTTGCTTTTGATCAGATTACAATCACAGTGATTTTCCAGCTCCATTGTCAGAAACTTCCAGGTTTTAGAACAAAAATAGGCTATTTTCCCTGATTTCTTTAGCAAAAAAATTTTTCCTGGCAATTTCATGTTTTTTCTCCCTCTATTGCTTCAATAAAACACAACCTATTAGACACAACATAGCACTAGTAGTTTAATCTCAACTATCACCCAAAATTATTGGAACTTCAACATGTAAGGTAACAGATGGCTTAAATCAGTGTTTTCTAAAGTGGGTAATGACATAGTCTGGGAAGGGGGGGGGGGGGGTAAAAGATGAGTATCACATAGGACCCTATGGGTTGGCTTGAGTTGGGGACAATGGGGAAAAAAAAATTCTGACAGGGGCAATGGAACAGAAAAGTTTTGGCATCTCTGACTTGGCAAATAAAAAATACTTAGGAATCAGCCAAATTTTTTAGGAATATAAAGCATGGTTTTTTTGCTCAAGAAAAACAGTTCTAAATAAGGTTTTTTGAGACTCGATAGCTCTTTATTCATGTTGAAATACAGGGTGATTGATTATAATTAAAGTTCAAATACTCTGAGTAGTTTTTCTTTAAAATCTGCTTATTCGAATACAACCAATTTTTTAGGATATATTAATGAGACCACGGGAGACAGATTTATCGAATTAAAAAAATAGTTGAGTTTTCGACCACCACGTGAAAAAAGTGGTGCGTTTAATTGAGCTCTACATTTTTCCCATGGTCCATACAACATGTATACGAAGTTTCAATGGATACATCTATCAGAACGGGCATTGCATAGGTCTGAATAGTTTCAGTATACTGACACCGCTCAGACCAATGTAGCACTTGTCAGTACACTGACACTACTCTGACATATGTAGTGTCCCTTTTGGAGGACATACTCTATTGAAACTTGGTATATATGCTACATGGTCCATCGGAGGAATAAGGAAAATGTAATAAAAAAAGCTCACTTTTCACCTGGTGGTCAAAAAATTTAAATTTTATAAATCTCTTTCCCCCCAGGTCTCATTAAGGTATCCTAAAAATTTGGCTGTATTCTCAAAAACACAGTTTTTGGGGAAAAACTACTCGGAGTATGGGAACTTTAATTATAATCACCATGTATATACTGTAAAGAATCAGAAAATTCAGCCTCATCCTTAAGCTTCATTTTTTGCACCATTATTTTGAATGATGAATGTTAGTTACTGTAAAATGAATAGTCCAAAACCATGAACTAGTAAATGCAAAATTTTTTTCTTTCCAGACAGAGGCTTTTAATGACTACTCAAAACATTGACACAAAATGAAGAGTTTTTGAACCCTCAAACTGAGCGAAAGAAAGACTAATAAACCAAATGGTCTACATATACCTCCACCCCAATAACCTGGAGAAAAAAAGATACAACTTCTGCTTTGGCAGAATCATTAATTGCAGTCTACTACATTTGTATATTTGCCAATATTTTCATGATTCTTTTTTTATTTAAAAAAAGTTACAAAAATTTTGTTGACAAGATTTGATAAAATAAGTAGGGAAAATATGACAAAACCTAGAAAGTAGGACAAAAGTGAGATGTTTTATAAAAATGTAGGAAAAGTAGGACAAGAAGGAGCCCTGCACCAATATTGACAGCTTGCCTCTGACATACTGATTTAATATTTCATTCACACCCATGTGAATATCATTATTTATGGCGTGTGAATAATTTTCATTTTAATTATAATTAAATTTTTAAGTCTATCTGAGGATCACCTCTAGTCTGTGGACTATGAGTTGAAAAACGCTGCTTCACAAGTACATTTCTCTCATTAAAATCGAGCATTTATCATGTATTGATTTGATTGCAATGAATATTGAGAATATTACAAATGTTTTTCATGTTCCCACGTGACTTCATTATATCCGAGTTCGACTGTATATATATAATGAGTCTCTAAGTAGCCGATGGCACCTCAGATTTGTCAAGCCCTAGCTTACATGCAGAAGTAAATAGAAGGATATTTTTTTAATAAAACATGATCAACAGAAATAATTTAATATATTAATTTAAACAAATTATTTCAGCTTATTTACGCACATATTTTGAGTATTATTCACACCACTTATGAGTAAATACATGTAAAAACCACAAACAGAAAATCCAACTAACAGAGAGAAATGTAATTTACTAACCCATGAGGCCGGAAAATCGCTTGAACGTTCTTGGTATCCTGGTCTGAGGATTGATTTCAATAAGAACTCCCTTTTCTGTATGTACATATACTTGAAGTAGCCCTGCTCTGTTGAGAGGACTATCAAATAGCATGAGGAGACACTAGAAAAATTCAAAATTAACAGTTATATACGAGTACATTCAATGAATATAGGATTGAGTTTAGCAATCAAGAGATTAAAGTATAGAAGAGTAGATAAACTTTGTCTAATAATACTCAGAAAATCACTAATGAATAAGCAAATACAAGGAAAATACAAAACTTTGAACACATTTTGACACTTTGTAGGTGTTGTCTAAAAATAAAAATACCGTGCTTAGGATCCAACTTGGATTGTTACCAAATCTAAACTCTTGGTTGCTTAGTATGTCTTCTGTGATGCCCTGATTGACTGTTTGTGAAATCAGGGTGTTGCAGAAGACTTACATGCAGGTGGTCAGCTTCATTCTGGTCATGATATTTGACTTGGAGAGATGCATATTTTTCTTTCTGCTGAGCAACTAGGAGTTAAGATTTGGTAACCAATCCAGTTAGAGTGACATTTTTATCCTCTGAAGATGACACCCATAGCGTGTCAAAATGCATTATGGATTTTTCCTTGTATTTGCCTTATTTATTGGTGATTTTCTAAGTAAGATTTACCAACTTCACACACATTTATTATATGATCACCAGATATAAAGTATTTATTTTTGAAAGACAATATGACTTATATTTATCTCCAAGATATTGGCAGCAAAGAACAACATAAAGAGGTCATATAGGTCAGTTCCATTGAAATATCTGAAGCAAAATATAATGGAAGTGTTGTGGATCCAATTAATAATGAACCTCCAAATACATCAAACAAAATTTTTATTCTCATCCAAAGTTCCCTCTATTTTTTTTATTATAAGCGTGGATCTATTTTTTTTACGTGTGGACCTGCTGTTTGTTTGGTTTTTTGTGCACAGAATGACATTTTCTCATATATGCACCCCCAATAGTACATTCGGTGCATTTCATGTCAGTGGAAATATTTTCACTATGAGCAGTCGAGTGATGGCACAGTTTTAAAGAAACATTGGTCCCGTCCCATAGAATGTTCTTTCAATAAATCTGATTGAAACAGTAAACATCTAGATACAGTAAACAAAATTTTTGGTCCCCTCTACGGGGGACAAAATGGACGGGGGGGGGGGGGTAACTTTAAATAGCTACACTAACATAAGTAAAATTTCACAAGTAAACAATAATACAAAAAAAATAAAAAAAAATTCAAAAAATATATATATAATTGAAGCTTTTGGCCAAACAGTCTATGTTACATTTTTGCGAAATCGGTTTTTTGACTAGATATCCTTCAATGTAGATTCTATTATACATTCTTAAATTAAGGTCCTGCAGAAACCAACAGATGTAGTTGCTACGCACCTTTACACAGCTGCAATCCATGCAAAAAAGTGTTTCCCTAATTCAGCCAAGACTTCTATTGTGTATCCTCTTAAGTTTGAAAAAATGGCATAGACCGTTTTGTTTGGCTAAAAGCTTCAATTACCCTCTCAGCAAGAAATTGTACTCCACCCATCACTTTCATTTCCTTTAATATGACACAAAAACATATGTCATGACATGTGCAGCTTTCTATAGTGAGAGAAACTTTTTTTCTGGGGGAAAAATCTTTTTGTATCATTTACACTGAGTATATATTTCTTTCTCTATTTTTCTCGCTCCTTCTTCTTATGTAATGTTGATGTTGAATACGAGCTGACTCCGCTTACTGCAGTTGATAGGTTGTGGGGAGAAATGAAAACATGACTTATTGTAAAAACAGCTTCATTGAATTTTTAGCAGACAAAATATCTTGGAGTGACCAAAATAAAGCAGAACAAGTTTGACGAGATATCTCGGGATTGCCCCTGAAACATGTCAAACTAATGGAGGTGAAATTCAAAAAGACAAATTATTGTAATTTAAGCACATTTAATTATTAAATTAGACTATTTTATATTTGATTTTATTAAATTGAATTTAAATTTTAATTAGCAATTTAAAATCCTATGAAACATAAAAATTCATACTGGCTTATGGAGATTTCTCCTTATAACGAACGCATAACATAAATATGGATTGATTCGAATGAGAATATTTAGAAAATAAATTAGTCGTACACTGTATCATGGAAACGGACACATACACGATACTCCTATAAATTAAACTAGTTACATATAAAGTGTATACAAGATTATTTTCTGCCAAAAAATACAGGGATTTTTGACCGTCTCTCTTTTTCCTGCTGTTGTGGAAAAAGTCATTAATGTTTTGCAAGCAGGTAAATGAATCTGCTAAATTCTTTTGCTAAACGCTACATTCTATTGTTAAATGCTAAAAGCTATTGCTAAACTTTGAATCATATCACTAAATGCTATGTTTTAAATTTTTCTCATTCCCGAAAATTTGGACGGAAGATCTTTAACACTAAAATACGGAAAGAGTGCTGGGGGCTGGGTAAAAACTTCAACTTAAATATTCCAGAAGTTATCGAATTTTGACTTATCATGAATAGACTGTAATGCTATTAACTTATTCTCTCATGGATGCATCTTTTTTTTTCCTTGTTCCCTTGCACCAACGTATAAGCGACAAATCACTGTAATAATATTCACCTCATTTATTTTCTTTAAAAACTGATTTTTGTGAAAAAAAAAAGGATTTTCTTTGTTTTTTTGCAAATTCGAACACAGCATCAACAGGAATACACTACATGGGCTTGACAGATGCCAGTAAGGCGGTGGTTCTCAAACTTTCGTCACCAGCAGCACCTCCCTTTTACCCAATTCAAGATTCATCTGTGGAATTCACCTCACCCAGAATAGTTTAGTATATATTTTCCACTTATAAAAAAACTGCATCAAAGCATAAATAGGCACACAAATCAATATCTTGAGCTCACTGCAATGAACATTTTGAGAAACACTGCAGTACAGTTAGGCCACTATACACTGGATTGACATCAGTAGAAAAGTCTTCATTTACAACCAACTACACTTTCTATGATAAGCGTTTCAGAAACATAAGTCGAGTAGCTGCTATATTAGGTAAAGAATATAGCAATACAAATAAAACCATACAATCAACTAGCAAGATAATACAGAAGAGAAAAAAAATCCATACTTGATGTACGATATCGGGTCTGTGTAACGAAGGATCTTTGCTGTATTTCTTCATCTGGCCCAAATGGTCATCACAGTTCAGGAGAGCAAATGCCTTTCCAGTCTATAGAAATTAATTAGGAGTAGAAATTAACTGAGTCTATGGAAATGTTTTTTTTCATTATTAACACAGAACATAACAATATCATGTATACAGTAAAACCTTGTTTAACCGTCAGTTTCTGTTATCCGTCATCGTCTAAAAAAAATACTGAAAAAACTGCCAAAGATTTTAAAGTCCAAAAAGATAGGATCACTGCTATGGTCTGTGCAAATGCCACCAGCAATCATAGCAACCCTTGCTTATAATTGGTAAATCCAAAAAAACATGTGATTTCAAAAATTTAAATACGAACACATTACCTATGAACTATTATGCCCAATAAAGTGCTTGGATGGACCAAACAATTTTTTCAGAATGGTTCCACAGAGTTTCATGCCTCCAGTTAGAGCTCATATGGCCGAAAACCAATTGCTGCAGGAAGCACTGCTGTTAATGGACAATGCCCCCCACACACCCTCAAAAGTGATTATGAAAAAATAACATGCCTTGTTCCCCTGGCGAATACAACTCCACTTATCCAGCCTATGGACCAGGGCGCAATTGAAAATATAAAGTGACGTCACAGAAAAGCTTTTATCGAAGGCTTGCTTTCATCTGATGATATGACTCTCACAGAATTTTGGAAGAGATACAACATAAAGGACTGCTATTTTCGATGAGGTTCCGGGTTCGAACTCCACCGGCACCACAGTGGTGGTCGGCTGACGTTGGTTTTCAACTTCAAGGCGCGAATGCGAGCCGATCTCCCCGTTAAAAAGTCTCGCCACAGAGAGCAACAGGCCTACAACGTTACAAATATTCAATCATTACACTTCACTCACAATTAAGTATAGATGGCAGCACTGAAATATCAAACACAACACTAACTATACACTGAGACTGTTAGGTGCACTCACTTTGTTCCAGACTCTGCCACGAAGCTGGGCTGGAAGAGATCTCAGCAACAGGATAAGTCCGGTGGCAGAGCCCCTGGCATTCATTCATTCATTCATGCTATTTTCGATGTCGCCACTGCTTAGGCTGGCCTTATATTGATAGCTTTTATTCACTTTTAAAGGATTTCATTTTTATTTTCTTTCCACGCCCGCAGTGAAATCATGTTATTGTACATACATATTAAGAGATTTCTGATATCTGTCTATTCTGTTAATCACAGCCCTGGTCCGGACGGTGACGATTAATCAAGCTTTTACTACACACTGTGTTTGCAAACTGTTTCAATAATATAAAAAAGTAGCATTCCACCCAGACTGTCAAAAAAATGAAAACTTAAATTGTCCAATTCGGAAGTTCCAACAGCGAAGAAAAATTGACTAAAAAACAACTAATGAAATGAAAAATTTCATAATCCCGAAGATACAAATACGTCTGTATGGCTAGTACATGATAAATCCAACATGCTAGATGGCCACGGCGACCAAAAAAATTGGCGGCAATGTTTCCTCTGATTATTTCATCTGCGTGGACCAGAGGCAGATATGAGAGTTTTGCCCACAGCTTTTCTGGAGTATGTACCATATATAGCCTTTCTGGAGATGATACAAAGACTCAGTCCCCCTCCAGCACAGAACAATCATTTTTGGTGATATGCACCTCCATCTCTCCAGAAATTTTTGATGGAAACACCAGCCAGGATGGCATAATTTCCCAACATAAACATGTCCATCAGATATATCTTGACGATGACACAGCACCATCTCTAATGATCTCGGGTCGAAACTGGATATTTGCTTAAGTTAAAAAGATTTAATGGAAAATCTTTAAATTACCAAACACTTATTTAAATTGCGGGGGGGGGGGGGTGCACAGTTTGTTCTGTTCTCAGCTTGTTATTTAGTATGTACACAAAGTTTTAGGCGCTTTTTGAAAGTTTTAAAATTTAGTACTTGTTTTTTACTCGCCATGATGACCCAGCAACTGTAATTTGTCCAGGGTCGGTTCTGGACATTTTAATATTCAGCCAAATTCATACAAATAATATTCAGCACACACAATAATGTACAAACAACAGGGTTATTGATATCTAAGCCAAGATCACTGACGTCCCCCCCCCCCGAAACCTCACCAAGGTGACAAGCCACTGCCCTAGGGCTACACGCGAACTCAGGTAGGTACCACTGCTGTATATACAGACACGGTAAGATATCATTCATCCACGAGATACCTATAAACAAATAAAACAAATTGATACCTTGACAGTTTCCAAGTTGGCTTTTTCTAGAATTATAATCAATCTTTTATCTTGTTTACGGATATGAGCTGGAATCGATTTCTTCGATTCACCTTCGTCTTCAATATCGTCAACATCAGCTCGAGCACGTTTTAGCGCCATTTTAAAAATGAAAAAAAACGTGTAAATAAATAATAACTCTGGTCGGCTTTGACTGCTTAGAAGTATACAGAAAAAAAACTAGGCTGAAACTTTCATGTTGACCATATTTATCATTTTTCTATATCTTTCCGAGAAGTTCTGTCCTCAAGGTGAAAATGAATTCTGTGTGGATGTTTTATGAAAAATAATCAAATGTCTCCATTGAATGACGAAATATTATTCATGAAAACTGTGTAATTAAATCTTGCGATAGTATAAAAAAGACTTAACACCGCTGATCAGAGACGGAAACAGATAATGTGTTTGAAATACTGCACTCGTGCTGCAACCTAGCGTCAAATCTACACACTAAAGTATCTCATAAACTTGTCAATAGGTCACCAGTCCCATTTTGAAATATCTGGAAGTATTTAAGGCGCGAATTTCAAACACAAAATTTTATGTCCGCATTTTTCCCGGTTTCAAATGGTTTTTAATGGTTTTTTTAAAGGGACAAACATGTGGCTGTGCCTTATTCAAATGGTTCTAAAAAAATATCGACCATATCAATTAATTAATTATTTTTTAGGGCATTTTGACATACAATAAAGAATAGACACAAATCAATCCAATTTTTTTTTTTTAATAATCAGTTTTGGCTCAGGTTCAGTGACATCGGAGCCAGGGGTGCAGTGGGTGCTCGAGCACCCACGGTATTTCGTAGCACAACCAGAATTAATTAAGAAATCAAACTCTCGTCCTATATAAAAATCCAAGTCGAGCACCCACAGTTCTGAGAAACACTTCAGACACCTCTACTTAGGTGCCAATAGGTTAATTGATGTGTGGTAAGAGCTCCTAGAATCCTTTATAGGCGTCAATGGCGTACGTAGGAAAGTACAGGGGGTCTCTGTCCCCCCCCCCCCCGAAGAAAATGGAAAAAAATAGTATTTTTTTGTAAAAAAAAAATTAAATGTCAAAGGAAAATACTCTAAAAAGGTTCTTAAATATTCTAAAACCAGAGGTTCTCAAACACACATATCGCCCCGTAGAACTTTGAGGATCCTTTGATAGATTTCAGGGGATCCGTTATCTCAGATGAGATAAATATCTGCTAAATGTACTAGGTGAATATACTGTAGTCGCCCTACCCGTATTCACGGGTTCTGTATTCGCGGGTTTTCTCTCCTTTATTGGAATTTTTTTTTAAACACTCAGAAATCGTCATTCATGTGTTTTGTTTAAAAAATTTGAGTTTTGCATGTTTAGGATGGCTCGCTAATGACATTACTGTCATCACTAGAGCCGTGGCAGCTCCCAAGAGAGAAACAGTCACCTTGGGTTGGATTAACCTTTTGCCACAATGTGCGCTAAAAGACACAACCATTTCTACAGAGCCAATTGAAGAGACTATAAAAGACATTGTCACTTTAGCGAAACAGGTGGGTGGAGAAGGGTTCAATGATATGGATATAGAAGTCGAACAGCTAATTGATAGTAATTCAGAGGTATTGACCGAGGATCAATTAATACAGTTAGTTGACTGCTCCTGAAACTGAAGCGGTACCAGATGAAGAAGATCAAGATAAAGAAGTGGACGACACAAGTTCACCATGAGTGACATAGCGGAAGGGCTTCGTCCGTTCAAATCAGCAATAGATTGTTTTCATGGCATAAATCCCTCTATGGTACGCTCTTCGCATGTAGAAAAATTGGTAGGCGGAGCCTTGTCATCATATTCCAACGTACTTGATGATATGAAGAAGAAACGGCAAACAGAAATCACAGTGTTCTTTCAAGCCCCGTTCACATGTGTAAGATTGGGGGGTCGCTTTGGTGATAATTACCCTGGCATGACAACTTTTTTTCCCTCGTAGGGGAAAAAAGGTGGGAGAGAAGCTCATCAAAAAAAACCCATCTTTCTTGGGGTGGATTGGTGGTCGACACCGACCTTCTCTCCCATAATCCTTTGCGCCGTGAAAACTACTGTAAGCTCCTCCGTCAGCCATCTTGAATCAACCACTTCCGTTCAACCCATGTAACCAGTGACGACTTCCGGAAAGAAGAGGGGGATTGCCCGCATAAACTAAACGTCATGTGAATGGTTTGAAGCGAAAATCCACGTTACCGGGAACTTCCCGGGATGTTTTATTGCACATGTGAACGGAGCTTTAGAAAACATCACCAACAATCGCGCGCTGCCCCCCTCTTTTACATTCCCTTATACCTCTGCGTTACCCTGCTCTTCTCGTGCTGTTCAATAAACGCGATATATACAAGAAACAAAACTATGGTTACGATAATTCGCGGATTTCCCGTATTCGGGGTCACTCCCTGAACGTAACCCCCGAGAATACGGGGGGTCGACTGTACTGACTATTATTTTGTAAAAGGGTCCGTGAACTTCATCTTATTGGCAAAAAAGCGTCCGTGGAATACAGAAGGTTCAGAACCATCTTTGCTTTATATGTTATCTTAATCAATTTCTGTTAATTTAAAACGCTTTCTGAAGGTTAGTAACTCAAAATTTATCTGAAAGAGATTCCTCGTTCCCTTTTCTCAACCTGGTGCACTCACTCTATATGTCGATCCTGCGTACACTCCTAATAGGTGCCTTAACCCTTACAGCGGAAATCCCGAGATATCTCGTGGTCTTAAAATGCTCCCATTTTTGGTATTGAGGAGCCCAAATACGTATCAAGTTTTCTTTTCTTGATAACATTTTCTCACCCCCCCCCCCCACCCTGTCATGACAAACAACAAGCACAGTGGGTTGTCAGCTTTCGCTCAAAGTCTGACAACAGAAGGGGGGGGGGGGAAGCGATGTTTTTCCTCTCTCCTCCGAGGTAGTATAGGGTTGTTCAGGTTTCCTCAACCGCAGGACCGTGGCCCGGTACCCGACCCTGACATCATTCATATCGTTTTCTTTCCCCCCCCCCACCCCCCATTAATTTTCCTTTGGGGAGTTATTCAAGTATAACAGGTTATCCTCGTTATCTTCTATCTCCCTCCCCATTCATCGCAACCAGAGAGCGATATTGCCCACTTTGAGAAACACAGACCCAGGCCATAACAATAACTTTTCCCAACTAAAACAGAACCGCTAAAGAGAGCAAAAACAGAAAAAAAGACAAATACTGATCCGCTTTACTTCGCTCACAATAAATTGTTCTCATCGTCCGTTCAGTTTTATTTTTTTTGCGGCCTTTGCCCGGAGCATGGCGAAGTTCTCTTCGGCCGATAACCTTGTCCTTTACTACATTTATTGCAATTTTTAAAAGCTTTTATAGCCTTGTTAAGGGGGTTGTTCTACGAAGCACGGGCTGCCTGCTACTCTGCAGTACTTCCAGCCAGCTTGTGTGGTTTGCTGGAGGCACTTTGCAGTTTGTGCCGAACTTTCAAATCTTAGAAAAAAAACAATAATAATAATAAAAAAAATTTAATAAAATTTTAAAAAATAATAACACAAAAAGTTATTATCTTTCTCTCCGTGTCGTGTCAATTCAATCCAAACCGTAGAACAGCCCCTTTAAGCCTTTAAGGTTTTAAGCTCCACGCGCAGGAGACTTTTTTCTTTTTCTTTTGAGAGCGTTTTTTGCCAGAAGCGATTTGCCATTGGAATCAGTGTAAGGTACTTGCATCATATTTCCTTTATCTCTGAATGGAAGAGGTAATACTCCAGGCCCGTCATTTATGGGGGCATGGGGGAGGGGGGCAACGGCCCCCCTTCGGCTTTCTAAAATACACTAAAAATGGTATACAGGTGCGTAGCCAGAAATTTCGTTCGGGGGGGGGGGACCAAAGTGACAGAACAATGGATTTGGCCATCTTTTACCCTTTTTTCGGTCATTTTCTCACATTTCGGGGGGGGGGGGACCAAACCCTCAAGTCCCCCCCCTCGCTACGCCCTTGATGGTATATATATGTATATATATATACATTGAGTATATGTGCTTTGCCTCCCCCTGGAAAAAGTTTGCCCCCCCCCGGAAAAAGTTGAAATGACGGCCCTGTAACACTCCCTCTCTCTCCACTGTAAGAGCTGGGCCATGGTTAGAATAGCATCTGCCCTGCTTGGAGGCAACTTGGGTGTTTTTATTCTGGGAATTCAAAGGCGATTGGTCAAAGTGTACACGCGCAGATAGGTGTAAAAAAGGCTTTCATATCAATGAGAGATAGATATATGTTTCAAAGTGAAAAAAAATTTCCCCAGGAAAAAAGAAAAATTCCGGAAACCTGGAGAAGGAGGACAAAAGGGCCAATTTTCCAAAATATAGTAGGACGTTTGAAAGGACATCAAAAAAGGAGGACGTCTAGTAACCCTACATATAACAGGCATTCCTCAGAAATAAACTTCACGTTAAGCACACACCACGTACATGACATATTCCGACAGACATGCACTGATTCGAAACAGTCCCTCCAAGGACGCTTTACGATGTGCCTACATAGTTTAGTAGTATGATCGGCATTCGGGACTTTTATAGTCCAACGGTACACCACTTATTTACGCATGATAACAATTACTTTCACTCAATCTTCTCAGATCTTTCCTATATCTCAAGTGCGGATGTTTTCCCCCTCAGCTTATTGAGAAGATGTTAACATATGCGATAATGGTGTGTATGAAAACACTGTGCGCGGAACAGGGAGCACGTGTGACTGCCCACGCGCGCAGCCGAGAGGGAACATTGCTTACTGGTACGAAAAAGTTTGGGCAATCGGAGTTTCCTCCCCCTGCGATTAAATCGCAGCCCTCTGGTATAAGAGTCGGGTGCTCTACTCACCGGTTACTCGGGGTAAAAATTGATAATGCAAAACCTCCTTAAACATCAGAGGGCATTGAGATTTTGATTGCTCCATTCATTCACGTGACAACATTAGTATGAAAAATATACTCATTATTTTCATAAAATATATCAAGCATTAACTCGCCTTTCCATTAAAACTATGGGTTAAGGACCGAACAAAACCCCGAGAACGATTGAGAAACGCTCTTGAGCAAACAACGCAGATGATGAGTGTGTGTGTGTGTGTGTGTGTGTGTGTGTGTATACCGTTTTAAGGAAAGGCAAGAAATAAGAGGAACCGAATTCAAGGAAAAACTGGAGCAAACATTGAGTCGGAATTGATGGTCAATACTCCGAATCCATTGAGAACCATTATTTTCCGATATTTATTTATTTTTCCTTCTTTCATCGATTGGCCTTCAAAAATTGGAAGCCATATACAGGAGAATTTTTCAATTAACTCTTCCGATGCAGTTCTCCTTTATTTATTTTTTGTTCTGTGTGGATGTCGTAATGTAGGTTCCCGGATTATTATAAGACATAAACACTATAATGATTGGAATGAAATCTTTTTTTTTTTTTTAGGTTAAATGAAAACTCGTGAATGATTCGATTCCATGTTTTCAATTTTCGGTGTTGAAATGTGCTTGATGTTGTTGTAGTTGTTGGAACCTCCTGTTTATGAGATGAATGAAAAGAAAAGGAAACTTGATAAGATTTTAAAAGCAAGAAGAGGAATTCAAACATTTCGCCAGCCTCTCGGTGAGAGCATAGTTTTAGTTTCATCCTTCTCCGATTCTTCTTCAAGTCAAAATAGCGATGTTTCATCCTCATTTTGATAAAAAGTAATGCCTCGTTCTGATCCTCCTTTTCTTTCTCTCAGTCGTCTTCTTTTCAGTTCTATTCCCTTCAAGCCGAAGAATAGAGGACTTCATAACTTGAAATTTAGATATTCCTGTGTCGGGGTCTGATTCAAAAGCCGATGACGATTCGCGAGCACCGTGATGCTCTTTAAAGTACTAAGAGTGTGCTCTCAATGTTCCCGATTCTATACCAGCGAGATTGATACCCGTTTCACACATTCCTTAATCATTTATGTTGGCCATAGTTTAAGCATTGACCATAGACCATGTTCAACTCATGGGTCCATGGGCCAAATGTGGCTCTTGGAGTTGTATCGGATTGATATATCATTTCATGTACAACGAGTGGGGAAGTGTGTGTGGGGGAGAAGTTGTATGAGGGGTCCTGCTGCTGGTTGGCTTGTGGCTATGTGGCTTGGTGTGGGTGGTTTCCTGGTCTTGGATTTTTCCACCGTGGCCCACGTCTCCTGAGACGGGCCAGCTTTATATCCCCTAGGGGGACAGAGCGGGAGTAAGTCATTCGCGACTTATTTACAGAAAATGTAAGTGACCTGCTGTACAGTTCCACAGCACTTAAGCGGCTCATGGCACATTTTCACATCATTCTAGATACCTACACCACATTTACACGTAACTCAAGTGACCCTTGGTGCAGTTTCAGAGCACTTAAGTAGCCCACGAAACGTTTTCAAACCAATGAATTGACCTACACTCTTCTAACGGTTGAGCACCCTTGATGTAGGTGCTACTCTTCTAATAATGGGCATGTATCGATGCTCTTGACTCAAAAAATATTGATGTCCACTTCGTGTCCCATTTTTAAGATGTCAACATACGAACGGGAGGGGGATGGAGTGGATGAAATTGAACTGGTACTGTATTTATGGGGATGATATACGGCACTATTTCAGCAAGAGGATGAAATGAGGAAGGAGGAATCGGTACTCACCATCGGTGAGTATAAAAAAAATTGCAAAATTTCGGACGGTGTCGTTCAGAATCGGCAATAAACTGTAGGTCCCGGTCTAATTAGCCCTCGTGTGCAGAAAAATTGACGAACATTTCTGTTGAAAATTAGAGAAACCTTGAAATTTCATTCTTCAAGACACTATTTATTACAATTAAGGTGACAAAATTTTCACCCACGCTTTTCTTATAGTTAGGCCTACTTGGCTTTCTGATAAAAATATCCCGTATTTTTTCTGCAATAACTATCTATCTCACTGGGGTTCTTAAATTGCAAACAGCATCTTTCAAATTTCTTAGGCGAGCCACGAAAGCTTTCAAAACCGGGGGTAGGTAGCCAACCAGCGAGTAGTGACAGCCATGGAATGAAGAGCGGTGCGCAGAACATTCGGCAGAGAAATTTTCTAAATGCTGAAAAAAAAACTTGGTAAGTTCTTTGAGCACTGTTGCATCACTCAGTAAAAAATAATCGTTGTTTGTTAATGAGATCGACCTTCTGATGCTAATACGGTGTAGAGTGGGCTACACCGTATTGACAAGTTACGATCCTCACCGTTTACTTAATCGACGAACGGGAAAAACTATCCAAAGAGAAAAAAAAACAACAAACTTCAAAAGGGAAAAATTGTATCATTGGTTTCAAACCTATTTAAAATTTTTCGGGGCACTCGGAGATTTCTTAAAAATACGGAATAAGAAAACGGAAAAGAAACCTAAAAATACGGGGGGAAAAAATACAGTAGTCTTTTTCCTTTTCCTTCCCTTTGAACGGAACAAGGCCCAAACTTTATCGCGATTGACCATTCAGCAAAGAGGTGACGAGACCAAATTTGAATTCATTCAAAATAACATAAAATTTACGTGTATATTAATCACATTTACAGAATCTCAATAATTAATTATACAATTTTGAATAATATATTATGTAATTGGAATAGTCCATATAAACGGCACGCTCGGTAGTCATGAGTGACGTCACAAATAAGTAAAAACGCGCGCGTAAGTTTTTCAGTCTTGTTACCAGTATAGGTAAGTTCCAAATTTCTCAACCTATTCGGTAGTAAACTCTTTCTTTTTTTAACCTTTTGCGGTCCTATGTCGAGTTGGACTCCACAAACGAATCTACGGTAATTCGAATACAAAAGTTGACACTTCGTTGCATGTTATAACGGCTCCTTAACATTACACGATAACCCTAGAATTTGGCTTCCTAGGAAAACTTGGAGTTATTAAAAAAACGCAAGAAAAAACATACAGGGGCCTTCTCTATTGCGGGAGGGGACACTACTACAAACCAAGTACGAACTATACCAACGAAGCACTAAAAAAACCCTGGACTGATAAGCATTGACTTGACATATAAAAAATAAAATAAAATAAAGCACTGGGAGTTGTGTGTGTATTGTGTGTGTGTGCGAGCAAAATTATGAAATTCATGCAAGTATGTTTTGTATGCTCAGGTGAGTCTCTGCAGCAAACTGTTTGAAAAAACATGGACTGTTCTAATTTCCTGTACGTCCCCACGAAATATAGTCACGCTAGTCATAACGAAAATTTAACGTTATATCTGTAAACCAGACATGGATAGACATGCTAGTCTCGATTTCGTCTGGCACGTTCCTAAATTCTCGCAGCCTTAACGTCTAATACATGGAATCGTGAATTCTCTTTGATTGTGTATTTACCAGACAAAACACGTGGAGTCGTATAGCGGAACAGCGACCACGTGCAGCAATAGACATGCTTCTAGGAATTGACTGCCGCGGTAATTCGTGCCTATACGAGTCCACTGATGAACTCAAAGACTGCAAGCATCATAATCATTGGATATCATCGCATTCAAGGTCGCAGTTAAGAGTATGCAAGTTGATTAGGATCAGAAGCTAGGTATACTTCGAAAGAAGTACACAAATCTGTTACTGAAAATATCAGTATAACGCAATGAGGGCCATGATGTTAAAAAATGAGTTTCGTTGGCGTGATTACGGGAAGGTAATTATACCTTTATATCAGACAGTTGGGTAGGGGGTATAGCTTAAGTAGAAAAGCTTTTATGTGTTCACGATACGTTACACTCAACCGTAATGCGTTCCTTTAGCATTAGCTTCTCCGGAATCATAATATCATAATAAACTGGGACACAGAGATCATTGATTTCTTAACGGGGGGGGGGGGGGGGGAGGTGAAGCCCGAGCCTAGGGCTTCGAGTCGAACAAGAGCGTTCAAATTATTGAAAACTTCAATTTACTTTGAATTCTCATCGATTTAATTCCTATTTTACATTAATTCTGAAATTATTTCTCTCATCAATTTTAGTTTTTATTTCTGTTAGTTCTGAAATTATATTTCTTACGTCAATTCCTACGCAATTTTTATTGAGCCTGAAATTATTTTTGTCATCAAGGCTGAACTATAATTAATCTGTTTGGTGTGAGTGTGTATGTGGGTGTATTTTTATGTATTTATTTTTGGGCATTTCTGTATATATCCTGAATTATGCATATATTTTCCTTTGGAAGCTGTTGAGATCCGATCCCAACATTCGATAGTCTAATTTAGTTGATCCTAGTGTGTTTCCATCTTCCTTTCTTTCATTAAAATAAATTTAAAAATTCGCCAAAAACAGAAGCCGAGATTGTTTTAATGAAAGAAGGAAAACGATGTGCTTATAATACAGAGTTAGCGAAAAGTCTTTGATTCACTTAAAAAACCAATCAACATAAAAAAGAGCAGTTTGCACTGAAATACTTATTATGTCATAGATTTTTATTTAATAAATGAGAAAAAAAAAGTTCAAAATTAAACTCACAGATGCATTATTAGCAGCGCAGATGCAAACTCACATGCTCATTATTAGGTACTGTATCACGAATAATTTGACATAAAATGCAACACAAACAGAGCAAAAATCAATGTTTATTATGATTTTCTCTGCATAAAAAACGACCACATCTAAATACAGGGTGATCAGCGAATAAGCCCTTATTTCAAAATTAACTATCTCTACGACAAAGATCAATAGAATTATGCGGTAAACGGTACGTTTATTAGAAAAACTGTAAGAATGTTGTACAGAAATTTCGAAAATTTAGAAATTTTCCGAAATTTTTTAAAATAAAAAAAAAAAACTGGAGATTTTGGGGTTCCGAAAATCCTTATTTGTGTGAAGAGAAACCACTGCATTCGCCTAAAGTTACTGCATGGGCTGCGGTATGCGCCAGAGGCATTATCGGCCCCTTCTTCGTGCGAGAAACGATTACTACTGAACGTTACGTTACAATTTTGGAACAATTTGTCAGCACACATGGCGCATACCGCAGCTCATGCAGTAACTTTAGGCGAATGCAGTGGTTTCTCTTCACACAAATGAGGATTTTCGGAACCCCAAAATCTCCAGTTTTTTTTTTTTTAATTTTAAAAAATTTAAAAAAAAACTAAATTTTCGAAATTTCTGTACAACATTCTTACAGTTTTGCTAATAAACGTACCGTTTACCGCATAATTCTATTGAGCTTTGTTGTAGAGATATTTAATTTTGAAATAAGGGCTTATTCGCTGATCACCCTGTATAAGCACCCTTTTATTCGTTTAGATCAGTGTTTCCCAAAGTAGGAAATATCCAGGAAGGTGGCACAAGCTTAGGTTTTAGTATAGGATCCTATGAGCTGACTTGAGTTGGGGGACGATGGAACAAACAGTTTGGGAAACTATGGTTTAGATGTAGCCCGAGATAATATTGAAACGTGGTAATTAACGCAAATGGAAATTTTATGTTCTGTTTGTATGGCATTTTATATATTATGTCTAGTTTTTACCGCCATCTGTGAGTAATCTGTGATTTTGAAGTTTTTGCTTTCTTTATGAAAAGAAAAATCTATGCACTATTGTAAGTATTTTAATGCAAACAGGGCAATTTTTTAATGCAAATTGGTTAATTTTTTAATGCAAATTGGTTAATTTTTTAATAATTTGATGTCTAACAATTCACGTTGTTAACACTTGTTCAAAAATCGACTGATGGTTTTCAAAATGGGATAGTAAGGCAACGAACGATACAAACGTTGTATACGGGCACCCTGTGCCCAAAAACCTGATTAGAAAGTTGTTGCCTTATCTCTCCCGATACCAATAAAAAAAATTTAACGTATCGGAGTTTAATATTTGCAGAGATATAAGTTAAGAAAAAAAGCAGCAAAAACTAACGGACAACTATTCTTCCCCAACTTTTCTCCGATTTTTTGAATTCAAATATCTCTGCGAATATTGCAGTGTTGGAAACATTGAAGATTATTTTTTGTTGACATCAGGAGAGACAAAGCAACAAATTTCTAATTTGGTTTTTGGGCACCGGCTATCCGTATAAAGAAAAATTATTTTTTTATTTTATTTTAATAACTACACATTCCCTTGCGACATGAATGACGTATTCAAAATTCCTGACTTCACACATTTATATTCTTCAAGAATGACTTTAATATCTGTCACCGTTTTTTTTGCTATCCCATTTTGAAAACCGTCAGTCGATTGCAGGACACTCTGTATACATGTATATCAGCCTAGCTTACACTCAGGCCCTCCCCCTTTCCCCCTCAGTATTTCTGTGCTGTTATGTATGTATGTATGCATGCATGCGTTATAAAAAAAAGGGCAATGCACGAGGGTCATTTGATAAGTAAGACAAAAAACTGCTTCACTTATTTTTTTTGGAAAAAATCTATTTTATATTTCAACATATTCTCTTTGTCCCGCAGAAAAAATTAAATTTTTCTAACTCTAAAAAAGTCATTTACAGCTCTGCAATGGTCTCTTCATTTGATGAACGATTTCTTCAACCAAGCGGAACTTTCAATATTTTTAGTAAAAAGAATCAGGGGGTGGAATTATGTATAGTAGAATTTAGAGGATGAGAGATTGGTGCAAAGATTAATTCATGCAATTCGGCCATTGCAATAGCGTGCCTGTGAGAGGGAACATTCATTGGCTTGGAAAGATAGAGCTCATTTAAAGCGTCAATCTTGGCCGTTTCATCTGCAGCTGTGCTTTCGAATTTCCCAGAAATATGCCTTAATATCCTCAAATTCTCTTGGCCAAATTCAAGGCCCTTCTCGTGGTAGTCTATAGAGCAATATATAAGACAATGCCTTGAGAACCTCCTCCCCCCCCCCCCCCGCCAAAAAAAAAAATGTGATCACTTTTTTAGATGACAAAACGGCCTTTGCTTTTTTGGTGCCGTTTCACCACTTTCCATCCACTGCTTTGATTTTTGTTTTGACTCTGGTGTATAGTGGTGTGAATCCATATTTCACGCACAGCCGAAATCAACGCTGAAAGTTTCAAGGATTATGATACAAAATTGACAAATTTTCTTTTGGAATGTCTTTTGCATTCGATTTCCATCAATCGCGACCGATCCCGGCAACTATCTTAGGGACAAAGCTTTTTCATTTTTAATTTCTTATAGAGAATATTGTGAACCCATTCTATCGGGATGCCCTCAGCATCATTTATCTCAAGCATCTTTTCACTCTGCGATCTGCCATGACAATACCGTGGACTTTTTCCAATGATTTCCAGGATAGTGGCCTATACCAGGCGATCTTCTTCTTCGGTGGATGTGCGGATGGATTCAAACTTCCGTTTGAATTCGTTGAAAATAAAAAATGCCCTTTAATGGTGGAGTAGAGCCCCACGAACTTATTACAGTTCAGTTTTGATTTGGGCAGCTTGCAACTATTTTTTAGATAAAAATGTTTCATAAAACTTACATTTTCCGAATAACTGACTTTTAGAGTCGAATTAAGAACGACGCCAAAAAGAAATAAATAAACGACAAAGGTCTTTGTTTTCTACTTGTTGTGACAGGTTTTGAAGAGCGATACTTTCAGTTGTAATAATTTGAAGCGATCCTGCTGCTATCTCATAGAGATTTACCTTACTTATCAAACGAACTACGTAAATACATGTACAGTAAACGAGGACTGGCTGTTTCGTCCGAGCCGCGGATGCACCCATAATGTTTTGAAGGACTGTGCCAAATACCCTCGGCATTAATTCAGAAATAAATACTCTACATAAAAATTTAAGAGGCGATCCCATTGGTCTTAACACTTCCGACGCTCCTGCTTGGGTGTTTCAGTAAACACCACAATTCTCCCGAGTAACGGGTTGAAGAAGTCTGATCTGTCTACCTAATAAATCAATGTGTTTTAGAACACCTTAGTTTTTATTCCCTTTATTTTTCCTTTCACCCATTTTTCACTGTTCGGAAATTTTATTTCCCTTTGTATGCATTGTTGGGATATCATCTACATAACAAAGGTGCATGTTGGCGACATGCATTAGGTCACGATCCCCAATTCGAGAATCCATTCTACTGTTCTGATGACAGAGCACGTGATCAACGCGTGGTAATTGATTAAGGCAACGCTCGTTCCCAAAAAATCCATTGATTTAACTGTTTTTTCCAAATTGATTCAATCGTGTGAGGAAAAAGAAAAGGAAAAAGACCCCCGTAAAGCCATACAAATAACTTTTCGGGAGACTAGACAATTTCCTGTGAAACCGGAGCGCCGTCTGGCTACCAGTTTATCCAGATTGCTCTAGAAACGTCCTGGAAATCTGCAAAATGAGACAAACACGAGCTCAGCGTGTGTTTTTTTTTCGTCCACTTCTTCCCCCTTATTACTTCTCAAGGACTGTTTAAATCAGTGACTCCTGGTAGAACAAAATGAATGAACAAATCAAATAAACATTAAAAAAAAAGAAAGAGAGAGAGGAAATGCTGTAATACTTGTCTGATGAAATCGGACGACGTTATTAAGTTGTCAAAAAAAGATATCCATTCGGTCTAAGCAACATATTGAAATATTTTCAAGTCTATTGAGAGAATTCCGATCCTAAAAATAATTTGAATGATGAAAGTATTCGAAGAAGGTTGTCATCGATAGATTATGAGTTACAGTGAGATTTCATAAGCCATTATTTGGCATGATCGAACGAAAAGGCGAGACGAGAACTGCAGATAAAGAACAAAACGTATTTAGCAAAAGACGAATGTGGTGTCTGCACCATGCTATATGGCGATGATACAGCAATATGACCCCAAGCGTTCAAAGAGAGGAGTCATACTGTATGTCTGGCCATACAGTTCACTCCCCCAGCTTCACTCACTAGACATCTTGGATGACCAGGAAAATCAATTAGCGACGGTCCATGGTTATCGAAGAAGCCAAGGACCTTTGCTAACTCCCTGAGTTCCCTGTGCACAATGAATCACCGTAGACTGTAAAACTGGCTATACACTGGCAGCACAACGCGATTCTAAGCTGTGCAAAACTGGTTTTGGAGGGGTGCGTACTCAAAATCGACCATTAAAATAGCCCGCATTGTGTTCAAAGCGTTCAAGTCACACACCACAAAGCCGGTTTTAACATGAGCTGAAACTGCGTAGCGCTGCAGGTGTAGATCCAGCATAAGAAACCGTCACAGCAACGTCTGCATCGTATCATAAACATCAAAATGTAATAAGTTCGGGTGTTGTGTGTTTTGTTTTTGCACGTCAATTCCCGATTACATGTGTCCACCCAAATAACCCATCGCTCCAAATTTTTCAGAGAAATGCTAGAAAACGAACTCTACAGAAAGGAACTGTGGTACTGACATTTTCACTTATATATTCTCACCTTCAAAACGAATCTGAAAGGATGTTTACTTGTATTGTTCGCTGAGGTGAAGGACATTTACCGTACAGGATTGGTTGCTCTCAAAGTTCAAGGCTTTTGTTGTGAAGAATGTACGTCGGCTTGCAAAACTAAGTGATACCTGTCTTCAGTTCAAAAGCACTTCTAACTGGTACGTATATTTTATTATCAGAGATTGTTGTCACCTCTTGGTTTGATCAACCCTAATATAATGCTTACTTGCTTCTTGCAACAAAAGTCTTTTCGATGTCAAGACAAGAAATATCATCGCGTAATTTGGACATCACAAATGTTTTTGTGAACAATCGTTTCTCGGTTTACAGGAGAGGAATCAGAATCTTCTAATTTTATAATAAACTAAGCGCCTGTAAGACTAAATATCCATTAATGAATAATAATGCACAACAGACATTAGTTCTATTGAAACCTTAAGAGAAGGCTTCCGTGGTCTCATGTCTTGTGTCAAACATCATTCTCAAAAATATTTGGACTTATAAATCCCACATGTAAATTATTTATCGTAACACTACCTCATCTCAGGCCTTTCATGTAAAAGATGAAGGTTTTCAAAGCAGTCCACGTATGCACCGATCGACCGTCCATGGAATACTAACTGTTCAACTTTCGTCTCTGAAGAGATGCTAGGCATACCGCGCATGCGAACAGACAATCTAAAATGATTGCCAATCGAAACTGATGGATACTATACGTGTCATCAACCTATAGTTGCAACTGATTTCATCTTAGCACAATAATTAGGTATGGCAGGTGACTATACTACTTGACAGTGCAATATGCACCTCGTATACGTTCTTCTGAGGAATTTCTAATGAACTGGTACATATTGGAATATGTGTTCTGGGTGTGTGTGTGTACGGTCCTAACGTATTTATTTTGACAGTTTTTTATTTGTTTCGTGTTCTTGCTGGCGATGCCACACCATAGGCTCATAGGGCTCCAGCCCAAGGCCCGGGACAACTATCATCTTTTTTTTTATGCTATAAATTCACTATAGATGGGGACTTGGAAAGTCTGGCTTAGGGCCCACCAAATGTCCCAGCCTATGAGCTCCTGCTCCAGGATGTGGAGGGGACATGTGTCCCATACACAACTGTCTTCCATATTTTGAAGTGAAGATGGTGGTAAATGCTTGAATTTTCACGCTATGTGAGTATCATATTGAAAGTCTGCCTGCTCTCTGCGGAGAGACTTTTTAAATGGGAGACCGACAGACCAGTCACGACCCAGGCTCTGTCCCTTCCGGGATAACAAATTAAATGGGAGACCGGCTCACATTCGGGAATCGAAGTTGAAAAACCGCAAAAAAAAAAAAAACTTCAGCCGACAAACACTGTGCCGCCAACTGGGTTTAAACCTGGATTCTCACGATCAATCCAACACAATATCCACATGATCGCACAGTGGTGGTATGACTTCATTATCGCGCACCAACTACGGTCATATAACAGGGTTACTAGATTCGAAAACTGAGAAAGGAGGGCTCCTGCCCACGTACCCTTGAAGACGTCACTTATTCTAATTTTTAACTAAACGGCGGCACTATTCCGACCAATAAAACTGGCCACAACAATGATCACAACTGGCCACACAAAAGCAGAAACAGAAAAAAATCTGGGAATTTCGACGGCTATTAGTGATGCGTGCGGAAAAAAACCCATGAAAAAACACTCATATCAAACGAAAAAATATATGTTTCCAAATGGGAAAAAAAATTCCGGAAACCTGAAAAGAGGAGGAGAATGGGGCGAATTTTCCGAAACGCAGGAGAAATGACATCAAAAAGCGGGATGGTGGGTAACCCTATTCATATATCGCCATACGGCAATTTCAAGCCAGTGGAGTGGCACCATCTATATAGGTGGTCGCCCGCCCCAGGCTCGGTAGGTAAAGAACTTGTTTCTGATATTTTTTGCGTGGACTGTAACCCTCGTAATGGAAGACGAGCATCTTATCACTGCGCCACACGGGCACATCAGTAACATGGCTGGTAACTCGCAGTCACAGTGCCAATAAAATTTAGTTTTTTTCTCTCGCAGGTTAGCTTTTGATATTCGTCGAACTCTCTTTTTACAGCATTGTCTAAGAATTGTCGGCAAGTATTGAAATCACAGACACCGTAAAAACGTTCCTTCCCTTATGAAGGATAATAAAGATCGGATATAATGCGATCAAAACTGTCCATTAGTTACCACATTCGTCTAGCTAATCTTGCTTTTAGTACTTAGAGACGCGTTTCACAAGTCAAAAAGTACTTAATTTCACGAGCTTTTTATCATTTGTG
Source organism: Pholcus phalangioides (assembly GCF_987345545.1). Classification (NCBI taxonomy): domain Eukaryota; kingdom Metazoa; phylum Arthropoda; class Arachnida; order Araneae; family Pholcidae; genus Pholcus; species Pholcus phalangioides. The sequence continues at coordinate 17,463,115 of NW_028301594.1, forward strand.
TAACCAAATGATTGTGTAGCAGGAAGAAGAGGTAGTTCATTGACCACACGGAAAGCGTGCGTGACGCGCCACAGTTAAGCCCAGGTTATGGAGTCTTGCCTCCGTCTTTTGTTAACGTTGAAACATTAATCTTCAGAAATGAAAAAGACTGTAAAAAGGAAGAACTGCTTAAGTAACAGTTGGTTAAATGCATGGACCTCCTGCCAGTCGAGAAAGACGTAAGATCTCGGATATACGTATCTATATATAAAATCGAGAAGTGAGACCAGTAAGGCATTCAATCTGCAGATCTCGAGCACTCTAAAAAACTAGACGCAAAGATCGATAAGAAAATCTCCTCGCATTACAGTAATCGAAAATCATCTATCCTTTTTTTCCAGTTTTCTTTTGTACCACCTCCTTCAATAAATCAATATAAGTATCGAACACATGGCGATACTTCCGGATAATATATGATCAGAGATGTTGCTATGCTTAACTTGGCATAACTTGTCTATCAGGAGAGAGTTTATACTGTTCTCTGAATGAAGTACTTAGGCACTGAGCTAAAGTAAATATGATATCGGGCAAAAATAGAATTTACTCGTTTATTTACGAATGAAATGTAAAAATGTACTGAAAATATATCTTATTTTAAAATGTATAAGGAAACCCTTTTCACCAAAAATTTTGTCCCCAAAAAATAGTTGGGGTTTCTGATACATGACCCTTTTATCTACGGATATATTAACAATCAATGTAATTTTGTTGATTTACAACAGGGGAGTCTTGACCCTTTTCAGCTGCGACCCAAAATCAACAAAATCAGCTTCAGGCTAGGTTGATTTCTTTTTTGAGTGGAAGGCCCGGTCATGCACACGACTAATGAGGGAAAATGAAACAGTGAATCACTTGCGGGCCGATTTGACTGATGGCAGGACTCCGACGGTTGAGAAAAACTGTACTCCAAACTATTCTCGGAAGCCACGGGTGACAAAAGCTTGAAACCCACTGCTTTAGAGAATGCCATGTTATACTTCCGTCGTAGTCTTTTTATCACAGAGGAGACTTTTGGCAAGAGCATATTCAGAATGCACCATGGATAATCTCTAAGATATTTGAAATATATCTTATTTATGCGATCTATTTCAAAGCATCTCTAAATCTATGGATCGTCATTCCGGTTGAAATTAATCGTCATGTTTTCTTCTATATATATATATATATATATATATATGTATGTATGTATGTATTAGTACGAAATTAAATGATGAAAGCACACTCGAATACATCTTAAAACACTTTATAATTTATTGTAATGTGCCTGTCGCTATACATAACGCGACCAGTAATTATTGTTCTTTCTACGAAAATCGCTGCTATACCAACGAGTCATTAGAACGGTTGATCCTTCATTCCTTTGTTCCTGGGAACAGATACCTTGGGTTCCGGATATAGGACCTGTCTTGGATGTGGCGAGTCCTCCAACTCATTCTCGGAGTCATTCGCCAGGCATGTACATAGGGAAGTAAGAAATAGTAAGTAAAAAAATACTGAGATACGATACTAAACTTCTTGTATCGATTAAAATATTCTCTAAAATTATTCCTACTATTACTATTCCTACTATTTAAAGCACTTCTTGATTCTATAAACATTTATCGTAACGTAATTATTACTTTAATACAGAGGTTTTGCCATCCGTGGCTTCCTTGCCCCTCCTCCAGAAATAATTTTCGTGGCTTTCTAACCAAAGTTTTCATTCGCACGTGAATCTTTTATCTTACCCCACCCAATTTACTTATAGCTCCCTTATTCTAGCCATTTTTCACCATGGTTCGCTCAACTACGATATATTTAGCCCCGTTCTTTATACCCTATCCCCCTCCCCGGTTTTGTCCGAGGGTTCTAAAATGGTGGTTATTTACGTTGGTCTCTTATTCTCCCTCCAGCCTAGCACAGTGTTTCTCAAAGTGTGCATCGCGTATCCTAGGGGAGCATCGCCCTTTCTGAGGGGTGTCACGACGAGCTGGAGATATTTGATTTGTGTGCTTATTTACGTGTGAAATAATAAGTGTTTTTTTAGTGAAAAAATATTTACTGTACTATTTGGGGAGCCGCAGATAAGCCACGAATTGCGTAAGGAAGCCGCAAGTGAAAACAGTTTGAACCACTGCCCTAGCCTGTATTTACACTTACATCTCTTACTCAAATGAAAAACTAAAACAACGAACAAAATCCCGGACTATCACTGGGTAACAGGTTATGGTCGTTGAGCAAAAGGGTCGGATCATAAACCCGAGTAACACCTAGCCTGACTGACCATATACAGACTTTCATCAGTATCTTCTGCTCGATGATACGCCCCCCCCCCTGGGAGCCATGACAACGTGGACACCTCCCAATATCTGAAACTTGAATTGGGAGAACCGGATATAATCCTATAACACAAAATACCCACAAAGCTGTAGCCTCTATATCTTGGAAGATTTTTCAATGGAACCATAATTGTCTAACTATACAGTTTTTACTGCATCGTGCTCCCGGTAACCATGGAGTCCCACGTTCTTGAGCAGGGTCCTAGGCTGGAATCTTTAGCGGACCTCCCAAACTAGACTTCTCACGCACCCTTCTATAGTAAATTTATAGCATGAAAAAACAAAAAATGATAGTAATTGTCCCCGGGCTGGAAGCCTGTCAGCCGAAACCTTGTGGTAACATGCTTGTTGTGTTGGTGGTATGACTCTGGGTTTCGCGAACTACTTTGGGAAGTTTTACGCATTGTCGACATTCGCTCGACCTCGGCTTATAAAGGCTTAAGACTTGTCCGGGTGAGATTATAGAGTGACGAATTAATCCTTGCCAATTTCCATGGACTACGACAAGTAAGTGAGTCTGCAACTTGACCCGTTCGTCCGCTACTCCCCATAAACATCCCGTATAGAAGAGTATAGGACAGAGATGGCCACCGGGCGGTACCGCCGAAGCGATAGTCAAACCCATAATGGTGACTACTTCAAGTTTTACGGACTACTCTGAGAAGATTTATGCAATGAACGACGTTCACTCGACCTTGGCTTATAATCATTAATGAGACATCATCGTATGTCCGAGAATTGATCTTATTGGTATAAACAGTGAGATTTCATGCTACGCCAAGTAAGTGAGTCTGCCACTTGACCCTTTTTTCGTTCGCTACTGCCCTATGCAGGACTATCCTGGATGTCCTGATAGTGGTTGTCGGTGATTGTGTGACCAAGAGCTTCGAATTTTAAACTCATAAAAGACGACTTTTAACTGTTCCAGGCCGATCCGCCTTTAGGAAGGGGGTTGTGCGTCAGGTGCGGCCGCACCGGGCTCCGCATTCACGGAAAATTATTGGAGGCTTTTATAGTTTTGAAACTACAGTTGAATCCCGTTTTAACGAATACTGATATAGCGGAAATATATTTTTAACGAACGCTTACATAAGGACAATGCAAAACCCCGGAATTCCTTTATTACGAAATTTCGTTATAACGAAGTGATTTCTCCAATCGGAGAAAATTTCTCCGATGTATGAAAATTGACTGGTATTGCCCCTATTTTTTAGCACAATCCGTGCTTAATATGTCTGTAATCCCATTTTGACCATACATTTTTCTCATAACCACCTTTACCCTCTCAGCGACATTGACGCGATATCTCGCCTTCTTAAAAGCCTTTTATTTTAGAAATGGCAAACCCCAAATATTTTTTGTTAATTTGTTAACCTGTTTTCTGAATGAGACAATCCCCCCCCCCACCCACCCCTTTCGCTGCACTGAAAATCGGAAGAAGGCTCACTTTATAAAAAGAAGTATAGTCTTTAACAGGGAGTTTAGCGATAGTTTCTGTTATGACGGTTAAAAGATTTGCAGTCCATTATTTACAGATGGTTGAATGAAAAATGCATGGCATGGTCTCCCCAAAAAACAAAAAAAAAATTGATAAGGCTCTAGCCTGGATACCCGGATAATCCCAAATCTATCCAGGAGCCCACAGAATTTCTGATCTCGTCAAGCATATTTTTAAGGGGCCCGCTTCAGAATGCGGAGACTTTTCAGCACGATTTTAAAAACAATACCCTGCTTCATGGCTTCCATAAGGGCAGGGCTGACAGGCTCGGGGACCCGGAACAAAAAAATGTCATTATTATTTTTATTTTAACACTATAAATCCATTGTAGAGAGTCCCGTCAAAGAGCTCAGTCCAGGGTCCCGGACCTAAGATGTGGAGCCATTAATAATTGAAAATAATCTCTTCAATCATCCCACGAAGACTTAAAGGTAGCTTAATGTAGAATCTATGAATTACGATTTTTTGATGTAATAATAATTGTTCTATTATTTTTATTTTGCTCCAATTACTCAGTTTGTGATAACTCCTAATGCTCTTCGGCTTCGTAGACAATAATGCATTGATATAATTCGATTATGCTTTCGGAAGAATAATTAAATTGAATACCCCTGTATGTGTGTGTGTACACATATAAATAATTTAAAATTTAATGAGAGGGAGACATAATTATTTTTACCGAAAACAATATGGTGATTAATGTAGGCGACACCGTTATAATTAATTTAATTGTTATACAAAAATAATTGATGCGAAATGGAAATTGAAAACATACCCTTTTTATCTCGGGTCGTCGTCGATCACCGATGACATCCGCTGAACGGCTCCAGTTGAAAGACTGGAGAAAAACATTGTCGAAAATTCGTTTTCTAAGATGATTTTAACAATGGGTTTCAAGTGATGAATCGCGCAACAATGAGTGAACGCGTATTGTAGTTTTAAGTGTCTTCAAATAAAATGTATTTGAAAGCAACAGTCTCGAAGAATATTTAACATACGATTACATTAGGATTAATTAGCATACACCTATAACTTAAATGAAATCATGTACAGCCGAATTAAGACAGGGGTTCTTAACCTTTAGGTCTCTATCAACCCTTTGTGACAATGAAAGTTTCATGAAGTCCACCTTGGACCAATGAAATGAAAGCTTCATGAAGTCCACCTTGGACCAATGAAATGAAAGCTTCATGAAGTCCACCTTGGACCAATGAAATGAAAGCTTCATGAAGTCCACCTTGGACCAATGAAATGAAAGCTTCATGAAGTCCACCTTGGACCAATGAAATGAATGCCACGGACTCCTCTCTCTCAACAGAATTTAAAAAAAAACTTATTGTGAAAACAATAAGTTATTAATTCAAGTTCGCGGACCTCCTGAAATCTCTGTAAGGACCCCCTGCGTCAAGATTACGTAGAACGCAGGGCTTGACGAATTAGAAAAAAATTAGGTGCCAGCCGAATTTCATAGGAGCCAAGCCTGGTTTTTTTCTCAAGTAAACTGTCCTAAATGATGCTTCTTTGATCTTTTTTGGACTTATAACCCCTTTCTACGTTGGAAGATACATTGTCCTGAAATCAGAAAATTTTGTGTTACCCCTCCCCCCCGAACTGCAATTCAGCAATCATACATGCAATCGAATCCCGTTATAACGAACTGCAAGAGACAGGAGAAATCACTTCGTAATAAGAACTCTCGTTATAAAGTAATTCCAGATTTTTATATTGCTCCTATGCAAACTTATACAAAACGAAACGTATACAAACTTTTATAAAATTTGAGAAAAACAACCAATAAGACTATTGGTTACATTCACTCAAATTTAACCGATATGTTTATTGGTTACATTTTTTAAGTTTTATAATAGAACTTTCTAAAAACATTTTAGTGTAATCCTGGTCTTAGAAAAGAGAATTTTGTTGAGAATATAGTTATCATATAATGACTGGTTTGGAACGAGTTGAAATAGATTCACGGTATTATCCATGAAGTGGGAGCTGTGATTTGGTGATTTTAATGGTGTAAAGTTATGCAGGGTGTCACATAAGTTCGTAAAATAGTTCGAAAATTCACAAAAATTGAAGTAGTTTGTATAATTGAATGCGGTTTACGAAAACGTTATCCTCACGAATGTTTTTTTTTTTTGGTATAGAAAAAAATTTAGTTCAAAATTTTTATCGATAGCAATCACTGCACTTATGCAAATCGCAAAATTCTAGACCTGAACGTTTCTTCAATTTCTTCTATGTTCGGAACGTTAGCAAAGCTTCAAGCGGCGATTCGTGGTTCGGTTAAAACAACTTCACCAATATTATTTTATCCACCAATGTCAAAATCTCAATGAAAACGTTATGTAAGTGCCAGTAACAGGGAATTTCAGAAATGGGCTGTTAATTGTACGCCATGCATTTCATAGGACTATGATTTTCATATTTCGTGCGATTTGCTTTCGTGCAGCACCCTCTATTGTCAAAAATTTGCACTAATTTTTTTCCCTTTACCAAAAAAAAAAAAATTCCTTCATGAAATAATTTTTTTGCAAAGCGCATTCAAATATACCAAGTCCTTCAATTTTTATGAATTTTTAAACTTCACGAATTCATGGGACAGCCCGTATAATACATATGGATGAATTGCAACGTGTCATCATGCGCATATCTCACGGTTATTCATCCGAACTGACGTAGATAGACCGACCATTTCTAAATAAGACTCCTGGACTCAATCAAATACCAATTATCGCGATGAGTAAGTTATACAGAAAATTAATTTAGAACGAGTGATGATTTTACCCCTTAGGCCGCGGAAATAGATGGAGAAATGATTCTCTCAAGACGGTAGCATAAAAAAAATTTGTTTTTCAGTTGCCTTTTGTGAAAGTTGTCTTTTGGAGTGCTAAATGCTTGAATATTCATGTTAGGTAAGCATTGTGTTGTAGACGTGCGTGCTCTCTGCGGAGATCCCGGGATCATGCCCCCCCCCACATCCTGGAGCGGGGCCCCTAGGCTGGGGATCTTTGCGGGGGCCCCCCGGTCAGACTTTTCACGGGGCCCCTTCTGTAGTTAATTTATAGCGTGAAAAAACATAAAAATGATGAGAACTATCCCGGGCCCCAGGGCTAGAGCTCTGTCAGCCACCCTTTATGAGGGCCATGCCCGAGACATCGGCTCGCATTGGCGACTCGAAGTTGGAAAATGAGAGAGATAGAGACAACTACTACTACTACTTAACCGTACATGCACATCGTCCATATTCCTCTGCGGAACTTCTAATTGGTACACATTGGAATGCGTGCGCGCATGTGTTGCGAACCTGATGACAAGTTTGCTTATGTGTAATGCTTGTTGTGTGTAGTGCTGCCATCTGCCGTCAATTTTTCTAACTATGAGTGAAGTGCGGTGGTTGAATAATTGTATCGTTGCAGGTGGCTGTTGCTGTTTGCGGCTAGACGTTCTATCTGGGAGATCGGCTCGCATTCGCGCCTCGAAGTTTCGAATCAGAGAACACCAACTTCAGCGAACCACCACTGTGTGCAACGATGGGGGTTAGAACCAGGGAAAAGCAAGAGACCAAAGTCCAAGAAAGAACATGCATCTGTTCTCCTTTACAGACGCCACAACATTCATAAAATGTTAATAGAGAACTTTTCAAAAAAATCCATTATTGTAAATATATTGCACTAACAAATCCTACTATTAATTTGTATGGTCCTTTCTTTTGAGTTAATTATATGAATATACGCAGTTTGTAAAGATACATTCTCGTGGCTCGAGCATATTCCGTCCATGACAAGAGAGAGAGATACTTCTCCAATGAGGTTTTCTCCGAAAGGAAGCAGCACGAGTGGGACTCCGCCCAAAACACATGATGATCCTTTGTCTCACGGTTAGGAAAGAAATTGAGGTCTCATCATCCATTGAAGATTATGCTGCTCTTCCGTGAAATGCCTACTATCGACAGTGATCATAATGCTCTCTCTCTCGATCATTTCGAGCAAAATGGAGATGGGAAATTTTATTTATACACATATATATATATATATACCGTATCGGAGTTTATTCCATCGGGCTCCGCCTTAAACACGAGTAGTGTGGCCGAACATTACCGTAAAATGTACCGTCAGGGGATCGTCCATAAAATATTGGAAAATGAAACATCGTGAAATTAACGAGTTGTAGGAGCTTTGCACATCGACGTATTCATTTGATTATAGAATCATTGAATTATAATAAAAATTATTCCAGCTTTTGAGTTAGAGGTCTACTTTCCAGACATCGCGGGCCATATTGGAACTTCTCACGAAGTCTGCGGGCCACCAATTTATACTGAGTTGTTTAGAACTGTGAGATGGAATTCAAATTTACAAAGGCTTAATGTAATGTCATGTGATGTAATGCTTAGTCATATCTTGACAGATGGGCCAAAGGGAACCAGAGTTAAACAGGGAACCCAAAGACTTCATTTTGTTCTAAAATTATTTCTTTTATCATCAATTGTGATTAGTTTGGAAATTTTTTTTTATCGATTCTGGAAAAAGTTTCGATCAATCGCATTTAATTATTCCGAAATTACTTTAAATGGTTCTGTAGCGATTTATTTTGATAATCCTGAAATTACTTCATTCCATATCTTGAAATTATTTCTTTTAGTAATTCTGCAATTATTTCTTTTAGTAATTTTGCAATTATTTCTTTTAGTAATTTTGCAATTATTTCTTTTAATAATTTTGCAATTATTTCTTTTAATAATTTTGCAATTATTTCTTTTAATAATTTTACAATTATTTTTTTATCAATTTGAAACTATTTGTGCTGTTTGAAATTATTTAAACAGATTTTATCACAAAAAAAAAATGAGTAACTTTGCCTGGTTTTAATTTACACAAAAATTGCCACGTTTTTAAGACAAATAAATCACACTGGTCGAATGGTCGACGCGTTTCGGCTCTTCAATGGAGAGCCGTCATCAGGACCTCGTGGTCAGAACTCACACGAATGAAGAGTGATGTTTACGTCTGGTCGTCCGAAGAGTTCGCTTTTGTATTTGCTGCGTCCGAGTGGTCTTTGGATGCGAATTGGGGAGCCATCTGTTGTAAAGTGTTGAAAGTTTTTTCACGACTGAGGTTAATAAAGCCTGTCCAAGCTGACGAAATAGGTGGTGTGTTTCTTCCATCATTAACGAGGAAATTCTGGCATGTTCTGATGAAATATCCCTCGAGAAAATTCAATTCCGAATTGTGTGTTGCTTTTTTAAAAACAAATGCTTTGTCAAAATCAAAATGATGTGAATGTTGCCAGCAGTGTTGGGCAATAGCCGAATTATCCGTCCGTCCCCTCTCAACATGCCTTCGGTGTTCGAGAACTCGAATATTTAGATTTCTTCTAGTTTGGCCAATATATCCATTTTCACAATTCTTGCATGGGATGAAGTAGATACCAGATTCTTTGGAGGGTGAGATAGGATCTTTCAGATGGGAAAAGGTGAGTATATTTGTTGGCTGGAATATTGTATGGAAGTCAAATTTCTTGAAGATAGAAGAGATCATGAAACTTGAAGAAACGAATGGAAGAACAACGGTATTAGAAAACTGTTTTGAGTCAGCTGGGAGCAGGTTCGTGGTGCATGTCTGGGTCATTTTTCTGAGGACCTTGTCGATGATAAAAGGTGAAAAACCCCGATTAGAAGCGATGTCACGAAGGATATTGAGTTCATTCTGGAGGGAGGCTGAATCAAAAAAACTTTGCAGTGATTCAGCCTCCCTCCTGAATTTTCTCGAGGGATATTTCATCAGAACATGCCAGAATTTCCTCGTTAATGATGGAAGAAACACACCACCTATTTCGTCAGCTTGGACAGGCTTTATTAACCTCAGTCGTGAAAAAACTTTCAACACTTTACAACAGATGGCTCCCCAATTCGCATCCAAAGACCACTCGGACGCAGCAAATACAAAAGCGAACTCTTCGGACGACCAGACGTAAACATCACTCTTCATTCGTGTGAGTTCTGACCACGAGGTCCTGATGACGGCTCTCCATTGAAGAGCCGAAACGCGTCGACCATTCGACCAGTGTGATTTATTTGTCTTAAAAACGTGGCAATTTTTGTGTAAATTAAACAGATTTTATTTATACTAATTTTGCAATCTTTTTTTTATCAATCATGAAATTATTTGCCACTAATTTAGAAATTATTCCTGTCACTAATCTAGAAATTAAACAGATTTTATTTATACTAATTTTGCAATCTTTTTTTTATCAATCATGAAATTATTTGCCACTAATTTAGAAATTATTCCTGTCACTAATCTAGAAATTAAATCTGTCAATATTTTTGAAATTTTTTCTGTCAATAATTTTGAAATTAAATGTCACTAATTTAGAAATTATTTTTTGTCACTAATTCAGAAATTATTTTTGTCACTAATTTAGAAATTATTTCTGTCACTAATCTAGAAATTATGACTGCCAATAATTTAGAAATTATTTCTCTTATTGATTCCCAAGTTATTTGTTTCAAATATTCAAAGACTATTTGTTTCGGAGTAATTCTGGATTTTTTCACTTCCATTAATTAGAAATTTTTATGAATTATAAAATAATTTAAATAATTTTGAAATTATCAACTTTTATTAATTCCGATACTATATTTCTCTTTTTGATTCTGACTTATTATTATTTTTTTCATTTAGGTATTTTTCAGCATTTCTGGAAACTAATTACGTTTTACCTTTTGGATGCAGGCACTCCTATCCTAAAATATATTAATCAGAGATCCTAAAAAAAATGTTCGCGCTTCGGGGGCCTCCAACTTCTTCAGTGCCCTGCGGGCTTCATCAAATTATTTTTTAATTCAATCGTCTTCCAATCTTTTCAGCCATTTAAAAAACATATTTGGTGGGCCACAACAAAAAAGCTCCGCGTGCCACATGTGGTCCGCGGGCCATGCATTGAAGACCTCTGTTTTAAGTCGTGGAATTGATTCTTTGGTATCTTAATTGCTATTTCCTATGAATTGAGACTTTTAGGCTATTTTCCTATGAATTGAGACTTTTAGGCTATTTTCCTATAAATTAGCCTGAAAATTTTCCTATGAATTGAGACTTTTAGGCTATTTTCCTATAAATTAGCCTGAAAATTTTCCTATGAATTCAGACTTTTAGACTCTTTTCCTATGAGTCGAGACTTAGAATATTTTCTTATGAACTGAGACATTTAGAATATTTTCTTACAAATTGAGACTTTTAGAATATTTTCTTACAAATTGAGACTTTTTGAATATTTTCTTACAAATTGAGACTTTTAGAATATTTTCTTACAAATTGAGACTTTTTGAATATTTTCTTATGAATCAGACTAGAAATAGACTGTTTGAAAAAAGAACCTTCAAATAACGATGTATTTACATAGAGAACGTTCCCTGAAATATTAGGCACAAGATTTCATTGCCGTCCTTCAATGAGTTAATGAGCATCGGTTAACATGAATGGAGGTTCGTTAGTAATACTTCATAAAAACGGAAGAGTGTGGGAAAATCGAAGTATGCAAATAGGCGATTTCATTAATTTTATTATCTGTTACAATTTTTTTCTCCTTATAAGCACATGTGGAACATTCGTAATTATTTGCCAAATCGTTTCCCAGGTGTTTGTATGTACTATCACAATAACACGCCACGTGCCGATGGAAAAAGAAATGGCTCGTGGATTCTCTTGCGCGTGTACGAGTATGTTGTCCAGGAGAAAACACGTGTTTGCCATTTCGGTTTCGTCGATTTGAATATTTTTATGTTGATGAGGTTCCGAGTGTGATTTCGTTTTTATCCCTTTCAGACCCCGAGCATTCATTTTTTGGAGTTTTCAAAATGGTTTTTTTTTGCACTTTTAATACTCAAAAAACGCAATAAAACCTAAATACAGAAAATCATTCTTTTTGTCAATTTTTTCCCCTTCAAATTTTCAATTTGTTTTGTGAAGAAATAAAGTTTAAATTTTTTTTTTTCAATCAAGATGATATGCAGGGTATATTCGTCTTCACATAAATTTTTTTCCAGAGTTTTGTTGCTAAATTTTATGTAATGAATCGCACTTTTCCCCGGAGCAACTTTTTCTTGGAAGCCATCTTAAAAAACTACCTGGAAGTTCAACTTCAGGTGCTGCCCTCTTATGAAAGACCCCAAATTTCACACCATATTTCAAACTCAAAACTTACACAATCCATTAAGTCAGGGGATTTAACTCCTTGAGGTCAAAAGAAAAATTATTTTATGAGAAAAAGCAATCCACACGTTTGTAGCGCCAGATGGATTATAGCCATTGTTTACTTCCCTTAAGGATAGATTCACATCCACAGACACACCACGACTTCCTATACAATAGTGTTATATAGGAAGATCGTGTCAGACACGGCAAGCATTATTTAACATAAAACATGAAACCAACGAACGTACATATTTATATCTATCGTATCGTGGCTGCGCAGGCACCGACAGACATATTTATGTTACAAAATGTTTGCCGTGCCTGGCACGGCACACGGTAAGTGCCTGTAGATGTGAATCCACCCTAACTCTTTGCGGTCCAGAGGTTTTTTCGGCATTTCCTTGGTACGGTTCGTATTTTATAACAACGGACACTCCTGTTAGCGGGCACCTCCACTAACGGACACTTTTTTTTTTAGTTACGCCAACACGGGACTCAATGTATTTAACTACCCATTAACGGATACTCCTAGTTAGCGGACAAAATTTTCGATTCCCATGGGTGTCCGTTATCGAGAGGCTTCACTGCGAAATGCGACTTTGAAACCGCTTCTGCAAAATTCGCCCTTTTTAAAAAAAATCTGTTCACGCCAATATGACAACCGCTTTGTTATGTTCCCTTTTGAATGAAAAATGCCGGAATGTGAATGAAGAAGGTGGATACGTTTCCTTTAGGTAGAAACGACTAACTTTACACTGTGATATATCGACCAAAAATATTGCACAATCCGACAGAGCTCATCCCAAGTATCCAGAAACCGTTGAAAAAAAAAGTGGAAATGTTCTCATTTGAAAATAAGCTCCCCTCAATTGGCAATTTCCCCGTAAATGGACAACCTTTATGTTGCCCGGTATAATTTGCATTTAAAATCCCAAGTTCTGTATTTTCCCCGATCAAATATGATTACCGTAATCTTAATAAAATGACAAATTCATTCACTGATTATATGTTTTTCATATTCGAAAAGTCTTGAAAGCGTCAACTTTAATTGTAAGGAAAACTCGGTTACAACGACGAAATTTTGCGGAATCTTCGATGTCGTTATAACCGAGTTTCACTGCATATTCAGTGAAATATATTTTTTTTGTCTGTTTTGTCCATTGTGCTGTTTGTTTAATAAAAAAATTCATGATAAACAATGAATTCAGGGTAATTTTTTCTGTCGATCTCGCGCAGCTTCACCATCCATCCTCTGTTGATCCTTTATCAATGCATTTGCTCCTCGGCATCCTTCTCCGCGTGTATGTGTGTGTTCACGCACATCGTGGCGCTACAGTCTCTGTCTAAACAGCGAATGGATACAAGTGTATATAAATATCAATTTATCGAGTTGGGCTGGACAAACTTTTTCTTCCCACTTGTAGAGACTCCCTCTTTTCAAAACAGACGTGAATGGTTATTTAGCGGCAACAAGTTGTAGCGTTTCGTATTACCGATTTCAAAATCTTTGTCTTAGAAGAAGTGTTGTTTGTAAATTCCAATATTTGGTATTCTTTTCCAAAGAAATCTAAAAAAAACAGGAATATACTTTTGTGAATGTGATTGACTGAAATACAAATATTTGGTGATAACAATTAACATCAAAGTCATGGACTTTCTTTTTCGTAGGAAAACGTGTTTCAACTCTGACGGGTAAGGATAATATATTAAACTTATATTATTGGGTGTTTTAGTTATTAAATCATTTTTGATATCATTATAACGACAATAATTTTTAAAAATTAGATTTTCCATAATATGGGAAAAGTGATGCTGAATATTTATATAAATTGGCATAATGATTAATGTATAAGACAGCTTAGTTCAGATATTCCCAAATTATTTTCGTTTCTTATATCCTTGGAAATGAAAGCTTTAAATACATCGCCGAACCTATGACCGATCCTGAAATCATCGTCATCGTAAAGTGCCGCGATGCAGTGGTTGAGAATCACAGTTCTGATCCTTAACCGTGGCAATGACTGAAATTACGTAAAATTTTCATCGATATGTCCAGTTCAAAGATATAAAAAAAATCTTTCTAATTTAATTTTCAAAATAATTTTATTCCCAAAATATTTCGTGACACCCCTAATAGATCTTACAGCAATCTCAAGTTCCACGGAATGTCATTTGGGAATGCATGTCGTTTGGGAGTAATAATTGTAATTTATTGTGAGAAATAATTCCAGAATTAACGGAAATTATTTCGGGAAGTAGTTCCAGAATCAACAGAACTTATTTCGGGAAGTAGTTCTAGAATTAATGAAAATTAACTTAAGAGAGACGAAAGAGAGTAATGATTGAAACTTGATGAGAGAGATAATTGAAAATTATTGTGAGAAATAATTCCTGAATTTAAATTTGGAATTTATGAAAGAAGTAACTTCAAGTTCAGTTCACGCTTTTAATAAATGTTGAGCCTCTCCTACCTACCCTCCCTTTTGATTTGGGCTGAGGTTCTATTGGCCCAGCCGTTAACACACCACTGACTCGGTTTAGAAAATTTTGAAAACAATACATTTTTTGTTATTGATGAATATTTAATCTTTTTTTTTTTAATTCAAAAATAGATCCATTCACCGTGCTTCATTTTGTGCCGCGGCTGAAGGCAGTTCAGAACCCGTAGTCAAAACAAGCGTTTTTCAAAAAGCAATCCGTGGTCATGTCATCTAAAGTATCACGAGATGCGTCTTAGAAAATATAAATTGAAAGGAAATTACAGAAAAATCCATAAAATTTCTATACATCAATGCCCCGTATGCCCTCCGGGTCGGGGTCGTGCTTCTTGCATACATTGCTATTCCAAGTGATCCACGGGTAATCTTTGGACCCCCACTTCTGTGATAGTCTAAGAGGGGTCCTCTGGTAAGTGATTATTGAATAATGGGCGAACGAAAATCAATAGCAAATATTTTTAATTCATTTCACTGGGCAATAGCTCAGTGATTTATTTACATTTTGTCACACATTTTGTTCAATCTACCTATTTGAATGTTACGCTAAAATTTGCACTTCCATACTAGGTGAGGTGACTAACTTGGTAGGTCTCCAACCTCATTGTTCTAGGTTTCAAGTCCTGTACTGTTTAATATTGCGGTCTTTCAAACCCTTCTTATGAACGTATCAATTTCCATACTCCAAGGAAAGGTCGAAAAAGAATTGTTTCACAAAGAATCAGAAAATTAATAATTTTTTAATGCATTTTTTTCCGATAGAAAAGAAATGTCTCAAACCATAATTGTCGATGAAGAGAGGAAACCTGTGAAGATTTTCATTCTTTTCGGCCAACGATCTTTTAAAAAGCCTCAAGTGGCAAGCTGTCAAGTGCAGATACCTAATGTCTGGAATCGTGTGTGTCTCAAGAAAAGATTATTACCGAACTTTACTCACTGACAAAAACAGGGAATGAAATATTGATCGTTTGAAAACACAAGAATTTTAAAAAATGTCTTTTATATTTCTCACGGAAAAGTGACAGGCCTGCAGGTGCTACGAGAGATAGTCCTCTCGAAATCGACCATCTGCAACAAACCATTTAGCAACGAGATTTAGTATTTAGCAATAGGATTTAGCGTCTAGCGATAGAATTTAGGGACAGAATTTAACGATAGAATTTGGTAGATTCATTTGTGTGTTTGCAAAAAGTGAATGACTGTTTCATAAAAGGGGGAAGAGAGACAAGTCAAAAATCACTGCATTTTTTGAGAGAAAATAATCTTTTGTACACTACTTATAATTCGTTTCATTCATACTAGTATATCATGTATGCGTCCATTATCAAGAAAACGCTATGTACGTCTAGTTTATTCCTAAATATCCTCATTTAATAATTAATACAAATACAACGCCATAACAGGCAAAA
This sequence comes from Pholcus phalangioides, assembly GCF_987345545.1. Lineage (NCBI taxonomy): Eukaryota > Metazoa > Arthropoda > Arachnida > Araneae > Pholcidae > Pholcus > Pholcus phalangioides. Next base: position 17,479,075 of record NW_028301594.1, read on the forward strand.
TGCCCATCGAGGTGGCTGAGAAAAAGATGCCCATAAAAATATGGATGTCATATATTTCCAAAAAATATAGAGCAACCCAATTAAAAATGCAATTAACAAAAATTATAATCAATATATACACATGATAAAATACTATACAATGCCCATAAAGAATACTTATTACTTTCTTTTTAAACGTGCCAATTGTATTACAATTTACTACCTCCGGGGGTAAGCTATTCCATTTATTAACAACCCTATTAGAGAAAAATTCCCTGCGACATCATAACCTTGCATTGTCCCTCACCAATCGATACTGGTGTCCCCTTGTAAAAGCAGTCGATTGGCGGTGTACTAAAAGTTCATGAGGATATCATTGTATCGAGAGGAGTTTAACATTAGGGATTATCTAAGCAATTCCAAACAAAATTTAAAAAATATCGTTGTGGGGGGGGGGGGGTTTACTGTTACGTCGAGTATCGTTGTAGCGAGTTTTCACTGTGATTCAATCGAAGGTATGATAAGAAATCTATTGATATATATGATCATGAGAATCGAATGTAACACCAGAATTTCTCCGAAAATGTAGCTATAGAATTCGATTTCATTTCCGACCGTCGAACCCTTTTTTGAGACAGAAAAAGTAAATGTCCCCGAATACTGAGACAAAATGTTTCGAACGATTGTCGTTATGCAATTAATTATCAACAGGTGATCGCACACCGCCGAGTTACGAACGTCTGAAGATGAATGATGGCGGGACTTCTCTTTATATGTCGCAGACAGTTCATGAATTTTCGACCGACAATGTCGCATTCGGCACGAGCAAGAAGAATATTGATCATTCAGTTTAATGTACGCTGTTTTGCAAAATCCAATTCCAGACCAAGACCATCATGACATTGAATATCCTCAATAAATTGACGACATCATTATACAGAGTGGTTATTAATAAACTGACACTACTCTGACGCATATAGCGTATTTTGATGAAACTTCGTATGCAGGATATATGTATGGATCATGGGGGAAAAAGATTCAATAATAAAAAAATTCAAATTTTGACCACCAGATGAAAAAGTGGCGCTTTTTATCACAACGAGCGTTACACAGGTCGGAGATGCACAAATCGGTCAGAATAATTCAACTGACACTATACTCAGCTTAGTTATACTGGCACTACTCAGACCTATGTAGCGTTGTGGTGGACATATTTCATTGAAATTTGGTATATGCGTTATTTGGAGCATGAGGAAAAAGATAACTGCGATATAAAAAAAAGACACTTTTTCACCTTTGAACACCTGGTGTTCAAAAATTGATTTTTTCTGAAAATATTGAACCTTTCTTTTCCCCCCATGGTCGATATATCCTGTAACCCAGGTTTCATCAAAATGCCTCCATCAGAATGGGCACTACATACGTCTGAGCAGTGTCAGTTTGTTAATAACCACCCTGTACAGTAGATCCTCTGGTGGCCCTATTATTGAAATTGCACTGTATCCATCACACGCTGGTGGCTAATAAATGTGATGATTGCTCTTTCTCACTGTAGAGTATTTTCTTTTGACCTCAGGATCAAACGCTGACTTTTAAAGGATTTTGTAAGTTGTGACTTAGAAATATGGTGAATATGAATTCTGGAGGCTTTCATCAGTGGGCAGCACTTTGAGTTGAATTTTCAGAGGGTTTTTAAGATGACTTCCAGGAGAAAGTGCATCTGGGAAAGAATGATTTATTGCATAAAATTCAAATTTTTTCTTCTTGGCTGAAAAAATTTGAATGAAGTGGATTATTTTTTTTACAAAAAAATATGATTTTGAAAAATAAAGACTTCTGACATGTATATTTTTAATGCATTCTTTTTAGTATAAAAAATGCAAAAACATTTTGAAAATTTGAAAAATGAATGATTGGGTCTGAAAGGAGCATACGGAGGGTGATGCAATAAAATACGAAAAGGACCCACCAATTGTATGAGTTAAGGTGCCTAAGTGAATACCTATACACACACACAAAAGTGTTCTATTGAGAAATGAACTTCACAAAATGTCTGGGATTGCCATTGCTAAAATAACAGGCTTTCAATGATGCTAGATATCTCGTCAATGCCGCCTGAGACCGTGAATTGCCGCTCGTTCCCCCGATCCTCAAAGAACATTATTCTGATACCTTTCTTTCAAACCGAACTCGGCCTAGGCTCTATCGGCCTTCTGGTACCTGGTTCTTAATTTGAGAATGCCATGCAATTGCAATATATACTATTTGGCGCTCGTTGTAACGACCTTACGCGTTCCACGGACGTAATATCGAAAATGTGGAAAATAAAATCACAAAATTTAGCGTTGAAACAAAATTCCATATTCGAATGGATTAAACAATTACATTATTCACTGTTGCTATGATATAAGCCATAGTTTCCCAACCTTTTTTTTGTCCCATAGAAATTGTTCTCCCATCGCCATCTAACTCCTACGATCCTATGTTACACCCGTAGTTTCTACCGTCCCCTGGAACATTCCATCTCCCCCAAGGGGACATTAACGCCCACGTTGGGAATCACTGATATAGGCAGTCGAAATATGTGGCAGATTAGGCATTTAAATTTTAATCCATAACACAATACTTAGAGCGCCTATATCTGCGACCTCCGTGACTTCGAAGAAAATATCACAAAGATTATATTACGTTTAAAGTTATGATTATTAAATATTAAAAAATAGTTTGTGTACAAATAGTTTGTAGGGGGTGTCATGTAAATTCTTTAATAGTTTAAATTTTCATAAACAATTTAAAGAAGTAGAATATTTTAATGCGGTTTGCTAAAAAATGTTACTCTTTAGAAGAAGGATTTTTTTTGTACAGAAAAAAATAGTTTAACTTTTTGTCGATAGATGGCACTGCACGAAAGTCCGACAGAAATGATTGGACCTGAACCTTTCTTCCATCTCTTCTGTGTCCGAAAACATCAGTGAAGCTTCAGCCGGTGATTTGTGGCTGAGATAGAACGACTACATCAATTTTGCTTCATTCACCAATGCAACATCGCAATGTAAACGTCATGTAAGCGCCAGTAACAGGAAAGTTCAGAAATGGGCTGTTAATCGCACACCCCTGCAAAATAACAGGACTCCGATTTACATATTTCCGGTGATTTGCTTTTGCAGCGCTCTCTACGACAGAAATTTGAACTATTTTTTTGTGTTCGCAAAAAAAAATCCTCCTTCTGGAAAATCACTTTTTACCAAACTGCATTTAACTATACCAATTCCTTCAGTTTTTATGAATTGCTAAAAACTATTTACGAATTTATGGGACACCCTGTACATATAACAAATGTCTTATAATAATTTGTCATCTAATACTTGCCCAATTTTTATAATCAAGCATGGAACCCGATTTTTGAATCAGATTCCATTGGAAAGTCAGAAAGATAAATATCTATCATCAGAAAAAAAATATATAATAGACGCTAATATATTATTTTCCTAGAGAAGAACAAAGTCGGAAGAAGAGTTTTTATTTAGGTATTTTTCTCTGGAAAAGAAGCATTTCTTGTTTGTAGTCGAACCGCCAGAGAATGTTGAACATTTCTCCGAGACTAGACAATCAGACCAAACACATTAACCCGATGTGTTTCTATTCCGGTACATACATTTGAATGCATGATCTCTTTTTTCGAACTACTAAATCCTCAAAATACTTTTACAAGAGGAAACAGACATCCATTTCGACTGTAAATATCACTTTAGACGGAAGAAAAGGCCTGATGACGAGAATACGGAAGCGCACTCGCGTTTTAACGCATTAGTTTAATTAATTTAGCTGGAAATGAATTGTTTTACCGGGTATCGCGTCCCCTACGGATATTCAAATGAGTGAATTTTTTGGAAGAGTTTACGTTTCCTTGTTGTCCTCGTGCTCCAGTGAAATCAGACGCATCCAGCTTCAGGTTGTTGACTCATTCTCAGGAATTCGCAATATCTTTCTAGGAAATATCTACCAATTTTTTCTCAATATGCCCTCGAAAAGATCTAACCCACTCTATATATCTCTAGTATTTCGCATCAAGATATAATACACACTTTATATATAATAGAGAAAAATATGTTGGAATCTCTGTATACGGTATCGAAGTCAGCGGAGATACTTCAAAGTGAAAAATGATCGTCATTGCGCAAGATAGATATCTGGAAGATAGAAAATCAGGGATATGAGAATGGGAGACCGTGTTCTTATTTTGAAGAACAGGATTGTGTGTCATTTGACCATTTGCAAAAGCGTCTGTGAAAGAAATACAAAATTTTGTGTTGTAAGAAAATAAATTAATCAATTGAAAATCGGAAGAGATCTAATGCACAGTTTTTGCAAACTGTGTCCGCGAAGATCTGGAAATCCATCGGTATTTTGTTAGGCAGGGGTTCTTAGCCTATAAGTCGCAGGTGCTCATGAGATGGAGGGTCGTACAAACCACTACCTTCTATATATAGAAGGTAATGAACGAACCCACTTGCAATACGGTTATAAATCCATTTGTTATATCACTTTTTTTCAGGGGCATCTCGACGGTTTCGGTGGCCCTGGATCGTACCTAGACATTTTTGGGGGCCTATTGTGAATTATAATTTTATGTACAGTACAGTATTTTTTTAGGGGAGGGGAGGGGATGGAGTTGGCATTCAAGATTGCATGACATTATTACAAAATGCGCAGGAATGCTAAAAATTTTCGATACACAACTACTTCACGGGTTCCTTTATTAAAAATATATATATAGTAGCCCCTGTGCAATATATCTATGTGTGTGTGAAGGAGCAGGGAAGGTCATCATTTTGGTGACTCTCTGGCATATAAGTCGCATGAGTAAAATTATCTGGGGGAAACTCAGATTTGTATATGCCATGAGTAATATGGTGAGAGATAACATAGGCGCGCACTCAGTTTAGTCATTAAAACTCTTATCCTGAGCTTTATGTTCACTTACATATACGTATTTATCATAAAAATATAACTATCTGAGTTGTGTACCAGTTCCAATTAGATGAAATGAATCAGAAATTACAATGGTTTCTGAAAATTATTCTATCAGTCATAGTTTGGAAAATTTGCAGAAAAAATTTTCCTTCTCATTTTTGATTTGGGAGATAAATGGCTATACACTTGAACACATAATAACCGCAACACTTACATGAATTATCTTTTCGGTCCTTTCAAACCACCCACGACCATGGTCTCTAGGCCAGTGTTTTTCAACCTTTCTGAACCCAAGGACCAGTAAAATGTTTGAAATAATTCGATGGACCACTTGCGTCCTGCATCTTCATTTCTGTATTTTTACTGATTCTGAATTTCTGTTTTATACATTTTTCCTGCGATTTTCAATGATGTTTATTTAAATTTATAATGTTCACTAAAATCAATAATAAACACCGTATTTATAACATGATAATTTTGGGTAGAAATACAAATATTCATCTAACATTGTCAAATTAAACTGTTTTTCCCTCAATTTTTCAGCAATTTTAACTACAATCTGGGATTTTGCTGACTTATGGCAACGTTTTTAAAGACAATTGGCCCTAGGGCCATCATTTCAATTTTTCCGGTGGGGGGAGGGGGGGGGGCAAAGCACATGTACTCAATGTATGTATATATATATATATATATATACCATTTTTAGTGTATTTTCAAAAGCCAGGGGGGTCGTTGCCCCCCGCTAAATGACGAGCCTGCAGTTGGCGACGTCCCGTATTTTACAGTAATTGGGTCATTTGAACGTTTTTTCCATCAAATTTTTGATTTTTGTTTACTTCGATTTGTAGCTACCTTTTATTTATATAAAAATGTCTTCTCCACTTGTTAATACAAGATTGGGGCAGAGAGAAAATTCATCTCCACAAATAACCAGTCTTTCGATGGATCTTGTATATATATATATATATAATGAACCCAAGTATATGAAGGCACAATTTTCATTTGCAAATCCATATGAATATTACTATAATATGAATTACAACAATTGAATAATTTTCCATCCAGTTAAAATTGAATTATCAAGTCTGCCTGTGGACCACCTACACCATCTTCGCGGACCATAGGTTGAGAAACGCTTTTCTAGACAAAGAAATTTTAATTAATGCTCATCTGGAAACCATTTCCCATTGAACACTAAACATGCTGGTGAATGACGTAAAAGAAAATGCCATATCAAGAGAATGAATAGTGGGCGCGGTAGCCCAGGTCGATAAGATACTCGCCTTAAGTACCAAAGGATGTTTAAAGGTGTCGCGTGTTCGATACCCGGTTCGTCCTTGTCAGAAAACTTTCCTGACACATGGGTACAACAGAAATGGCGACATCACCACAGGAAAAATTGCTACCGCAGGGAGTCCCCCATCGAGGGGTTAACCCACCCACCAACCTCTCGATTAGGGTAAAAAAAACAATGCTGCCGTTCGGAATTGCCAATAAATTGTAGGTCTCAGTCTAACTAGCCCTCGTGTGTGCAGAAAATGACCGTGGTGCGGCAAAAATAATCAAATGAGAATGAATAATAGAAAACTTGGATGCAAAACAAGAGACTGGAAATCTGTTAAAGATACTGGAAAATAAAATGCATGGAGCAATCACAAATCAGTGAAAAATAGGTAGTAGAAACAGATGTACTCGGATTGAATTTTATGTGAAAATAGAATCATTCTATTAAATTTCTAATAGTTTAATCATTATTCTATGGTTTTTATTTCTGTAGTTTAAATCAAAAATAATTTAATTCTATAGTTTAAGTTGAAAATAATTCAATTCCACAGTTTTTAATCACTATATTTAAATTTCTGAGAATTTCGAATAATTAAGAATGACTCAGGGAAAGAAGTTATCTCAAATTGAATCAAACTGAGGTAATGATCAAGAGAAAACTAAAAAAAAAGAAACAAACACTTATCATTTTAAATATCAAATGGGTAAATCCTGGTAAAAGAAACAAGATCAAACGCTCAAAAATGTTTGAAACTCAAGAGAGAACAAAAGCACAACTTAGACTTGCATCAGCGGCAAAAACAAGAAAAATAATTACTTTTCTAATGAGTGTTTAAAGTCTCTCCTGTAGTGATTTTTTTTTTCAATTAGTGATTCCCAGGTTTTTTACTACACAAGCTAAATCTAAAAACTCATTTTCAAATTGTTTCTGAAATCTGTAATACCATATGTTAGCCTCTCATTTGTTGATATTAAATATTGTTGATAGAGAATGTAAAAACATATGGATATCAAGAAGTTCTCTCGAAATTTTTTTGATGATTTAAAAATTAAGAAAATAATAATTATTTCTTCTAGGAGAAATCTCTATATATTTTGTACCTTGTGGGGGGGGGGGGGACACCCCCCTTCTTCTGAGCTGAGATAACGCTGTTTTTTGAAGTAAAAAGTAATATTTTGTACGCTACCGCATATATGTGTATAAAAACTGTGTATTTTATTTTCGGCCAAAATTTTAAAGTGCTACAAAAACAAAATTTTGGCTGCAACAAAAATCAAATTTCCATTTCCAACCCCTGCAATTAACACTTCAAACATTACTGAAAGTTCAGTCATGGTGAAAATTTGAGATTAATGAAAAAGAATAACGTCTTTCAGAATTTCTTGAAAAATGTTTCGTAATTGATGAAAAATAATTTGAAATTAATGGGAGAAATAATTTCAGAATTGATGGAAGTTTTGAATTTATGAAAGACATAATTTCAGAATCAGTGAACGTTTTCAGTAATGTGAGACCCTCCCTGTTCGATTCGAGGATCCTGCGCTCAGACCCTGTTGGCCCACATGTTAAAACACCAGGAAGTGGTTTCACTAATCTCGAAAACGAAACATTTTTTTAAATGAGAAATATTTAATAAGAATCTTTAAATTAAAAATAAGCCAATGGATCACAAAGTCGACCATGTTGTTGATTTTGGTCCGCGGCTGAAAATGATTAAGAACCCCTGTTCTAAAGGATCCGTGGTATCATTTTCATTTACTGCGTGCGCACCCTTTGCGTGCGCCAATGCTGTCATTGCATGAATGACACATTTTGTGCTGTGTTAAATTGTAAGTTATTCAATATTTTACGTCTTGCAAATTATAAAAACAATCCTTTTTGGATTTTGTGGGGGAGATGGCTTCGAGAAGTGGACTTTGTGAAGTCCACGGTGGGGGGGTCCGTAGTGCATTGAATTTCACTTCAGGAGATCCACAACATCAAATAGGTTGGAAAACACTGATCGAGAACACATGGATTTTCTGAACCAGCAGTTCCCAATTGGGACTGCCTGGAACCCCCCCCCCCATGAATCCACAACTTTTTTACTGGGGGGGGGGGGGGTCCACGGCCCGATTGTAGAATTATAAAAACAATTAACGCCAAGTTGAAAAAATAACATAAGTAAATTACATGACCCAAAAGGGAGTCCTCATGGGTTATAAAAGGCTGAGAACCACTGCATAAACAAGAATGAGCTGTTGATCTTAAGTACTGTTCAAGTTAAGGATCAACTCCGTGGCCTACTATAGTACTCTAGTCAATGAATCTTGTGCATCAAATATCGTATTTTCAGTTTCTTAAAAACATTATTTTTTTTCTGTTTTGTAGGTAGAATCAAGCACAAATCGATCATAATGGACCAGTTATCGACGAACGAAAGCAGATTGGATTCCGAGATGGTGGTGCTGAATCCTCTCGCAGTAACCGCAACGTCTCTAGAGCCTTTCGGTTGCCTGGGAGCGCTGAATAACACGCAGAACAACGTCGGTTGCACCGGAGTCATGGTTCGAGTCCAACATTTGACAGAAGCGACGGCCTTGTTTTCTCTTCTCTTAGTCAGCATATGCTTCAACGGGACCGTTTTCGTGCTTTTCTACATGAGACCGTCTATGAGGACCTTTTCTAATCGCTTTGTATTGAGCTTGACCTTCAGCCATTTACTGCAGTCAGGTACTCATTCATTTTTTTTCTTTTTTTATCACTAGGGCTCGGATTTTTATGACATCATCATCCACAAATCATATTGTGGGCATTTTTTTTTTTGGTCATTTATCAACGTTTAATATGCAGGCATTTACTTCAGAGATATAGAATGCACTTACAACGAATATTCTTGTCTTTCTTTCTTTGGAAAACATCGTTTGCATTCCCAATAGCCACTTTTTTCGTTCTTGGAGGATCCTCGTGCTATATTTCTGAATGGCACGCCAACCACTTGAGAAAGATGTTACTGATGTTACCCGTTCACACACTCGAAATCTTCCCATGCAATACATTTTCATCATGCCTGAATACAGGAGTTTCTGTCAGGAGGGGAACTTTGTCACTTGGTTCAGCTTTCACCATGGCTCCCGTCACTGTAAGCTCTATAACAATGGTTTTTCGCATTAAGTTTTGAAGTGAAAATCTTTTTTTTCCTCAAAATTGCTACTCCGGTAAGTTTGAAAGTTGCCCCCCCCCCCTCCCGTTGTCCACAGTTAAGTGTTCAGAGTAAAAAGTTTCGGAGTTTTCTCCAGTACATGGGGAGAACATTTCAACACCGATGGTAGCCGCTGTGTGGTCACGTGGGGTATTGTAAGTGATTCGCATCTCGGAGTCTTGGGTGCGAGCCCCCACCGGTGGCGAAATCGCTTGTTGACTGAGGTTGGTTTTCAGTCACTTCAGGAGCAAATGTGAGTCGTTCTCCCCGTTGAAAAGTCTTGTAACACATCCTACAACCATGGCCGAAACCAAAAACAAAAATTTACATTGTCACCTGGGGCACGTAGGTACCCATTTTGGCACACGCTTTCTCGCAACCTTGAAAAAAGCGAACTTGGTGCCCTTAATGGTCCAGTGCACGGGCAACAGAACAACCTTTGACTTTGCCCAGTTCGGCTCTGCCTGCAACTGTGAAGATATTCAAGCACCACACACTAGACTCGCAATTTGAAATACAGATGGCGACACTAATTTCACGCACAACACTAGATACGCACGCAGACTGTTAGGTATATCAGGTATCAGCTATATCATAGATATATCATAGGTATATCATAGATCATTAACACACTTTCGGCACACCTCGCATCTGAAAGCGGATGAAATGGTAGTAAATTGCACAATTGAAAAGCTGAAATAATGGGATAAGTATAAGGCCATAATTTTAAATTTTAAGGTCATATTTTCGTGTTTTTTAAGTCATAAAAATCCTAGCCCTAATCACCCATAAAAGTAGAATCTTTTTTTGTCTGTGTGTTTGCAAATGGAAGCATAATTTAAATCAAATTTCACAAACGGCAGAAAAAGAATCAGGCGTTTCCGTGGTCGAAAATTTCGTGGTCAAAAATCTGCATGAATCCACGCTTAACGCTGTTTGGGAACCGTTTTAGAGAATGTGATGCTAAATATTTCAGCGAAAGTCATTATGATTCACCTGAAGACCCTAGAGGGCTTCATGCCGGGATATAGTGTGCACTAAATTTAAAAACTTGAATATTCATATCGGTAAGAATAGGCAAATGATAATAGCATGGTGGTAAATTAAAAACAGGTTTTTACCGACCGTCCAACAGAGAATTCTGTTAAACTTTTCGCATATTTGAAGCCCAAAAAATATCGGCAAACTTCTCTAAAAATACCGCAGTTTATTTCGTGTTACCCCCCATCGTTCGATCACAGTTCGTCCGATGAGAGCCGGACAAGATATTCGATTATTTCGATCAATGACTTCAACGCAAGTACACGGTGGACACACGAGACTCATCGGGAATGATTTGGTGTCATTCCGCCGAACAATCATGTCCAGCAATCAATCTAGGGCCTAGGGACACAAGCAGTAACTTTTCTCATTAGAAGTCGTCTCACATATGAGACTGATTTTACCTCTCCAAGACTTCAGCAATATGCATACGTCTAGGCTAGGCACACAGGGAACAATAATTCTGGGGATTCCTAATTCTTCATTTCAGGCAGTTGGTGGTAAGCTTATTCCAGTGTTCTTAAAGTGGGCAATATCACGTCCCTGGTGAATGAAAGCGATGGAATGATCCGGGGGTGGGTGGGATCATTCCATCGTCACCAGCGACATCGTGTGTGGGGTTCGTCGTAAAGTTAGTGAGAAACAAAAATGCTCAATTGGAACGTTGATCAAGTGCTCACGAGCACGAAATCGAATACGAGCATCGAGCACTCTGTGTACTTCAGGGAACACCGTAGGGCTCGCGAGCAACGGGTTGAAGATGCCTGATCTATACGATATGCAGTGGTTCTCAAAGTGTGCGCCGCGGCTCCCAAGGGCGTCACCAACCTTTGTCAGGGACGTCAGCTGGATGCAATAAACCTTCATTTTATTGACGCAGGGGCATTCATGGAACACTAAACTCAACTTTTTAAGTGGCGTTGACGATATACCCAGACCCCTTAGAAAAGTCCTTTATTTTAGCATTGACAAGCCCAGATATTTTGCAAAGTTGATTTCACAATAAATACTTTTTCCTATATTCCTAGTTTTGCTGAGGGAGTTCATTTGTCGGTTAAAAAACAAAAGTGCTTGAAACGTTTGGGATGTTCGAGCTGGACCTGATTTCTGCATAAACCTCGCTAATTTGGGGCTTCAAACTTAAACAAAAATATCTTTGTTGAAAAACCAGACATTTTTCCCCAAGTTGAGACGTTCTAATGTCTGCTTTCCCTACCCAGGATCAAGTCAAAAAGTGGGCCCTGTGTTCAACATTGCCTTATTGTTGTAACATAAATAATTCAAAGCCCTAAAAGTAAATGTCATGTGTAATTTAGAAAACATTAATGTATACGACGATGGTTTCACTGTGTATCAGCCAAATCAAACAGAGATGTAGGTTATGAGGTTGAAATTTAAAATATTTTTCAATACTGTGTGATTTGGAATAAGTGAGTTTTGAGTTGTTTCTTGAAGGATGAGTATGTTGGGGTATCTCTAAAATTTGTTTTTCGGCAAAGTATTGTAAACTTTCGGAATAAGATAAATGAAATGCTTTTCAAGTATTGTTTTATGGACTGCCGGTAATGAATAAGTGGAATTATATCAGTCAGAAGTGTGTGTGTGTGTGTGAGGTTTGAAGTTAGTGAGAACAGAATTTTTTTAATAATTAAGATAAATCTGTAAAAGTAAAGATAACGAATTGGAAGTATTTGTAAGCGACTGAAAAGTTTTTTGAAGGAGTGTTGTAATCATTTGTTATATAAGTGTGATCATTCTTTTTTCCTGTAAGGAAATTATAGAGGGCAAATGGTAGTACTGTGGCCACTTCTCCCCAAAGCGATAAACCATAGAGTAAGTGTGGGTGAACCATCGAGTCGTAATATGTGTGATTAGGAGAAAGATTGATTTATACAAATAGTTTTAAATGGGTTTTTATTTTTCTATTCGTTTTGTTTTTTTTGATTTGCAAATGGTTGTTAAATTCCATTGCAGAATTAACTAAGATGAATGAATGCTGTTCATAATTATTGAGCTAAACCAAGTTCTTCACCATTTCCTAATCCTTCGAGTGCTTGGTGCTGAGTTGAGTACCAATGTCTTAAAGCAATTAAAATTTAGCAACTGAAATTGCTTTTTGTCATAGATAAGGATAAAAAGAAAGACTAATTAAAGACTATATTAAGAAGATGAGGGATTAAAATCCGGTGTGGAAAATACATGCGATGAAACCCGAAACTAAAAATTCAAGGACTTCGATAAATTTATTAAATAAAATGGCTTTATGCGTAGAATAAGCTTTATATTTGAGTTGAGGGAAACAGGAAGTTCGAGTAATAATGCGATTTCTAAAAATAATAATACCCTTGGTAATTAAAACAACATGAAAATCGCATTTGCTTCGAAAGAATTTCGATCCTTTGAACATATTTACGAATAAACTAACCCTTAAAGCGGCAATCCCGAGATGTCTCGTCGAACTTGATTTGCTTTATTTCAGTCACCCCCCAAATATCTTGGGTTGTTAATACGCTTTTATTTCCAATGCGGCAGTTATAAGGCGGATCAGGAAAATTATAAAAACCGCTTGAAGGGTTAATAAATCTGCTTTGTAATAAGGATTTCAGATGCATTTAAGACTTAAAAGGCTTTTGAGAATCACTTCGAATTAAAGTCAATGAACTCTGGTTGGATATTAAGTTGGCTGAAAGATTTAATTGGATTAATCAGATTCTAATAACTCCAGGGATCGGAAATAAATTTCACTGCCGTAAAATCTATTAAGTAACGTAGAATTATTAACGTAAATATGTAATTATAATTTTATAATACATAAAATTATAGTTATACATATTTCGTAAATTATATGCGCAATTGATTTAAAGAAGTTACATATAACTATGTATAGGGTATATAGCAAACAGGGCGTATGGCATTTTACTGGTGAACCGTTAGCGGCGTACTTCCAATTGTAAAAAGTTTCCAAATAACGTGTAGATCTCATATACGTCATTCATTTCGCAAGTGGTTGTATGTTTATTAAAATAAAGAAATTAACTTTTTATACAATCCCCGTGTGCCCAAAAACCTGATTAGAAAGTTGTTGCCTTGTCTCTTTTGAGGACAACAAGAGAAATTTCATGTTTATAATTGCAGTATTCACTGAAATATTTGAATTCGTACGATGGAGAAAAATTGGGGGGGGGGGGGGGGAAACAGCATTAAATGCGTTTAAAACGGTTTTCCCGCATTTAATGCTGTTTACTCCCAATTTTCCTCCCTTTTTTCGTATTCGGAAAAATCTCAGTTTATAAACATGAAATTTCTTTTGTTTGCCTCAGAAGAGACAGGGCAACAACTTTTTAATCAGTTTTTTGGGCACACGGAATTGTCTTAAAAGTTAATTTCTTTATTTTAATAATTATACAATCACTTGTAACATGAATGACGTATATGAGATCTACACGTTATTTGGAAACTTTATACAATTGGAAGTACGCCTCTAACAGTTCACTAGTAAAATGCCATATGCCCTTTATGCATTGCTATGCACACTGTAAATGTATGAATTTTATACATTTGCACTCACAATGCATTTCTCAACTTTTTTGGGCCTTGCCCACGCTTTAAAACAATATATCTGTTCTTAGGGGTATAAGCTTTGCACCTGGTTAGGGGGTATCTCAGACTAGAGGTTTCTCAACATGTTATTCCGCGAAACTCTCGATAGTTACGAGAATAACCATCCTGTTTTCCACAGAGCTTAAAAAATATATGAACATTTCTACAACATACGGCATAAGTTTTTTTTTTTGCAAATGTTGAAATTTTCAAATGCATAAAATTTTTATGAAAAAAATCCATATCTTCTGACACTAAAACCTCAAAAAACTTCATGAATCTCTAGGGTTTTGCTGAACATCAGCTGTAAATCGATGCCTAACGGATCCCAACCTAACGGTACGCTTACCTCTAGGGGATACATGACAGGCGAAAGAAATGAGAAAAGTAACCAAAGGTTGTGAAATATATGTTAGTTAATCGCGCAATAGGGTACGTACGCTTTGTAGCACACTTACTACAAATTTTCCAGCTGTACGCAAACCTCTACTGAATTTCCAGAGGTACGCAAGGCATACCTCCAACGCTCTCCCAGACGTATGTAACGCACACCTTACGCATTTCCAAGAAGACCCGCAAATCTCTTACGTATTTCTGGGGACACCAGACAATAGCTACCATGTTTAAGTAGTTCGCAACGCAACTCGTTTGTTCATTTGCCGGGATATCCAAGTCCCCAACGCATTACTAAGGGTGCGCAAGCTTCTTAAGCATTTTTAGCGGTGCACAAGCCCTCTACGCATTTCCAGGTGGTACTTGGAGCATGAAAGATTGGAAGCCACTACCCTAGAGAGCGATACTATTTATTTATCAATGCTAATCAACTGTCTCTCTCGGAACCTCTGGCAATGACTCGGGAATCCATGGGGTGTCGTGAAACCCTAGTTGAGAAATGCTTTTACTTTAGCAACCCTATTTAATCTTTCGTGTGATGTATAATGAAAGAAAATGTTAATTTTTTTACTCTCTTCCTTTTGCAGTGATCATAATACCGACAATACTGGTGACGTCTATCACGGATTCCTGGAACTTCGGCGAAGTCTGGTGCCAGTTGACAGGGTGCCTAACGATATGTCTCAACGTGGCATCGGTTCTATCCATACTCTTGATAGCGGTGGATCGTAACTGCGCCGTCAACAACCCTCTGCATTACACGATGACCATAACAAAGAAGAGGACCGGACTTCTGATCGCTGCCGTTTGGCTCATCTCGGCCCTGATTTCACTGCCGCCTCTTCTTGGCGCATCCGAGATCGTCTTCAGGCAGGAGTGGCACATGTGCACCATCCTCTGGAGCTCGGACGATCCCTTGAGCATCGCTTACGGTTCTATGTTGACAATAGTCGGTTTCGTGGTCCCGCTGTCAAACGTCGGTTGGATATACTTCACCCTGTTTAGGGCGGCGAGACGCAACACAGAACGAGCCAGGAAGAACAGCGTATCTACGTGCCTCAGCGAAGTGGTCATCGTCAATGTGGATCCAGAGAAGAACATTAAGTTCCCACTGGCAAAAAGTAAGAGCTCGAGTATCACCTGCTTGAGGAAGTGCTCGCCTTCCATGGTGAGCACCAGCTCTTCAAAGTACTCTTGTTTCAGCAGGGACTGGAAAGCCGCGAGGACCGGGCTGTTCGTCGTGTGTTCCTTCGTCGTTTGCTGGATGCCCTTCTTCTTGTCGGTCATCTCGGGCCCTCATTTCCAGATACCGGAGCGCATTTGTTTCGCTGTCAGCTTCTCGACGTTCGCGGCCTGCATCGTCAATCCGTACCTGTACGTCTTCAGAAACAAAACGTCCAGGAAACTCATCAAAACTCTTATCTGCTGGAGATTCCGAGGCAAAAATGACTATTACTCGAGATCGGCCAGAAC